>NC_067246.2:261328396-262578396 GCF_019359855.2 Lolium perenne | reverse complement strand
GGTGATGCAGATGAGACCGACTACTATGGTGTTCTGCAAGAAGTTCTTGAACTGCAGTACGGGACTAACAAACACGGTGACAGGTCTGTGTACTTGTTTCGTTGTGACTGGTTCGACCTTGCGAGCAAGGGTTCCAAGATAAAAGATGATGGTTTTTTTAAAAGCGTTAACACTTCTATCCTATGGTTCAAGAATTCACCATTCATATTGGCCAGTCAAGCTGAAACATGCTTCTATTTGGAGGATACAAAGTTTGGTGATCCGTGGAAAGTGGTGCAGAAGTTCAGCCATAGACATGTGTACGACGTTCCAGAATTAGAAGATGGTAATGATGATGCATTTGTACGGAATGAAGACGCATACCAGGAGGATGAAGGTTCAGTCGACCATACATTTCATGATGTTGTCGACCTAGATGAGGAAGCAGAGGTGGAAGAAGAGGAGGATGATCATCGTGCTGCTGAAGTTGTACGTATTCATGATGCTCGTACAATCCGTGCACTAGAGAATGGGGAAGATAGTCCCAATGTTGACATGGATATGAGCGAAGATGAACTAGAGAATCAGGAAGATAGTCTCATTTTGGAAGAGAACATACATGATGACGAGGGAAAAAATTCAGAAGAAGATAGTGATTTAGATTGATAGAAACATGTAATGCATACAACTATATGTTTTGTTCCAAACATTTGAAATGTTCTTATTTAGATGTTTACGATCTCGAACTTGTCATTGAATTATCCAGAAGGGTTTAAGAGCAAATTAATATAAGCAAAAATATGGACAAATATAAGAAAGCCAACATGTCGGTAACATAACTTTGACAATGGTTTTAATTAATCGACACTTGACACGATTACAACCAGCAGCACGATATGACTAACTATTGTTTTAACACAAGCAAAATCGACAATCGCATAAAGAGTCTTACAACTTAATTTAAACCTAAAGGGTCTGCATAGTTGGACACACGGGCACCATGAATCACGGACTAGCTACTCCAGATCGATTTCAGGCACATGGGTAGCAAACAAGTAAACCCCTGCATTTCCCAGGTAAAGCAAGAACAACATCTTGTCACCCATCTGAAGGTGCTTTTCCTTGTCCATGAACTCCTTCCACCCACTGACGCAGAGACGACCATCGTCTGAAGAAATTGCGTAGGACGCATGCACCAAAGTACTGGGATGGCACACAATACTGATTGCACCATATTGTTCCATATCTTTAGGAACCAAACGGCTAGGGATTTTCTGTTCCAACAGTAGGGACATAGTTTAGTTAACACTTGTACGTAATGTAGGTCGCAAACTTAATGAAATGATATGATCTACTGCTTACCACGTGTTTGTTGTAATTTTCGCTGTTTGTCCAATTCAGAGTATTCAGCATTGGGACAACTAGTGCTCCTTGATCATAATCTCCAGCATTGTGGTACTCAACAAGGTAGTCCAAGTTGTCCACCTGAAGAATGACGGTATGCATCATCCTCCAATTTATCATTGTTCCATCAGTACTACTGAGCGAGTCAACAATGTCACGCTTCGTACGGGACAAGCTGGTAGTAAGCTGCATAATTAAAATAAGCGACATAAGATGGAATAATTAATATGATCAATCATTGTGTCCAAAGGTGGAAAATTACCTGGATGGATTAGTGGTTCATTCCGGTTATTACAAGAGTATCCTGACCGGATGAGTTAACTCTGAAAATTAACTCCGTGCCAACCTTAAAATTGTACACTCTAGCAAATTCGTTCCAAAATCTTCCGTTGATATAGGTTACGCCAGCTCTGTTGGTAACATTAACAACAAATGCATGGCCATCTTTGGTTTTGAGTGCAGCTTCAAAAGTTGTCCTGTGGGAGGTCTGGACACCATACTTCTTAAGGAAATACGGTCTATAGTAGCAAGGGATGACCTAAATTCAGTAGAGTTAATACAAAAGTAAGTTAAATATGCGTCTACTCGGATAATCACCGAGTCTCAGATCTTGGACTTCTATCAGCACATATCTGAACTTCTATCAGCACATATCTGAACTTCTATCAGCTATCGTAAAACTGGTATGAACGTAAAAGTTATCACAACTATCGTAAAACTCAACCATAAATAAGCGGTTAATACATATGGTGACCAACAATTATTACACACATCTGAATAATAGTACTAAACTAGCAATAACTACTAGGATCACGTGTTAAACTTTGATGTGGCGGCGAATTAATAAAACATCTGAATGAATTTTAAACTTATAAGTGCATGTACCGTCTTCTCCTCAAAACCCTCTTGTAGTGTTTGCACGAAAAAACCTAACGCGACTCCCCCTCCGCCGCACATCCCCTTCTTGTCAAAGCAAACTGGACACTGCAAAAAATATGAAGAAAGATTACAAATCGGAAACAACGATCGATCGCGAGACGTACATGTTATTTACGTACTCCACTAGTAGGCGCCATCCTTGGTCTCGACGCGGAGCGAGAGTCTTACAAGTCTCGCCGGCGAGAGACGTGGCGAGCTGTGGCGGCGAGAGATGTGGCGAGATCTGGCGGCGAGAGACGTGGCGAGATCTGGCGGCGGCTGAAGGAGGTCGTGATATGATGGCAAGTTATATCGTGGAGTAAATTTCGGTAGGTCAATAGGAGTGCAAATGGGCGGTGCTGGGTTTCGACGTGACAACACGGTCGAATGCGCGTCAGTTGGACTAGACCCGCGTCAGTTTTCTCTTCGTCTGCCGTGTCAATATTCGCACGGAGTAATTAATGGGGATGATATTTATCCCCTTCCCCCTCCCCTACCGTCTCAATATTCGCACCGCATCCTGGTTTCCACTTTCCACACTTCTCGTCGTCTCCTCTCCCTCATTATCTTCGTCTCCCGCCGCTGCGTCGCCATGGACATGGATGAGCAGCAAATGTACAACTGGACTAGCACGCGCGCAGTCCACATCCACGACGAGGAGGACCTGGAGGTGGTCTACACCAACGACCCCTGGGAAGTGCGCCGCGTCCTCGACATGTACACGGAGTGGCTCATGGAGGACGAGCACAAGTTCGTCGGCCTCGACTTCGAGTACACCAACCATCGAGCCGAGGACGAGAAGAAGATCGCCGTGGTTCAACTCTGCATGCGTCGACATGTGCTGGTGTTCCACTACGCAGCGTAAGAACTAATCCCCTTTTTTAATCTTTCGATTGGGGTTTTTTACTTGCCGCCGTTCTGTCTCTCTTTGATTTTCGTTAGACATTGTTCCCGAAAATCAGTACATTCCCGATCTAAATCTGCTACACATTGTTCCAGAAAAGCAGTACATTCCCGATCTAAATCTGCTACACATTGTTCCCGATTTATTAATTTGTTTCATCTTCGTCTCCTCTGTAGGTTCTTGCATATTTGTAACTGATCTGTGACTAGTACATTACTTTGTTTACTGCAGTGCTAACTGGTGGGAGTCTCCGGCAATCTGCGATTTCTTTCGAGAAGGCGCTACGTTTGCGAGTGTTGACATCCGTGGTGACAAGAGAGTTCTGTGGAGGACATGGCATATGGAGATTCCTTCTGAGTACTACGTCGATCTCCAGGACGAGTACTTCAAGTACACTGGTCATGCGAGGGCTGGCATGGCTACCATGGCAGCAAGACTCATTGATTCATGGTTCGGTGATATGAATAAGAAGTTCCACCACCATCGGCACGGGTGTGGGGGGACTTCCCACTTCCAAATATGAACATCGAGTATGCAGCCATTGATGCTTGGGTCTCGTACGAGCTCTACCGCAAGATCGTGGTCGACGAGTCCTGGCGATGGTGGATTGATCATCTCTTCTGCTGCATGACCCCCTGATCTTTTGGTTTGGTCTCCCTCCTGCGTGAGGTGCTTTTGGCTAGTAGTCCGTTCTTTTGAAACTGTAAATATTTTGCCATGATATGTTAACAATTGTCTTGGGAGGTTTCAATTTTATGTTGTGTACATCCTAGTACTTCAAAGTGCTAGTAAACTAAATGTTCAGAGCAGTAGAGTTCTTCAAAATCAAAACATACCAGACGTAAAAATCACCAAAAATTGTGATTCAAATTTTCTTTATGACTTTTACTCATTTATCTGAAATTTTTCATCGAAAAAATCTCAAAGTGGTGAACAATAACATAATATGGTGTCCCCATGGTGGACATGTGTCGAACGAGGGGTTTTCGGACGAAAAGAGGGGGAAATCGCCAAAAACTGACCAAACCACCATGGATTTGGGGCATGATTTGGTACCCTTGTGCACATTGTGATATGACACCTTGGTTGCTATGGGTTTTGATTTTTTGGAGTTGGTGGCTTGGTGTCCCCATGGTGGACATGTGTCGAACGAGGGGTTTCGGACGAAGAGGGGGAAATCGCCAAAAACTCACCAAACCACCATGGATTTGGGGCATGATTTGGCACACTTGTGCACATTGTGATATGACACCTTGCTTCCTATGGGTTTTGATTTTTTGGAGTTGGTGGCTTGGTGTCCCCATGGTGGACATGTGTCGAACGAGGGGTTTTCGGACGAAAAGAGGGGGAAATCGCCAAAAACTGACCAAACCACCATGGATTTGGGGCATGATTTGGCACCCTTGTGCACATTGTGATATGACACCTTGGTTGCTATGGGTTTTGATTTTTTGGAGTTGGTGGCTTGGTGTCCCCATGGTGGACATGTGTCGAACGAGGGGTTTTCGGACGAAAAGAGGGGGAAATCGCCAAAAACTCACCAAACCACCATGGATTTGGGGCATGATTTGGCACACTTTTGCACATTGTGATATGACACCTTGTTTGCTATGGGTTTTGATTTTTTGGAGTTGGTGGCTTGGTGTCCCCATGGTGGACATGTGTCGAACGAGGGGTTTTCGGACGAAAAGAGGGGGAAATCGCCAAAAACTCACCAAACCACCATGGATTTGGGGCATGATTTGGCACCCTTGTGCACATTGTGATATGACACCTTGGTTGCTATGGGTTTTGATTTTTTGGAGTTGGTGGCATGGTGTCCCCATGGTGGACATGTGTCGAACGAGGGGTTTTCGGACGAAAAGAGGGGGAAATCGCCAAAAACTCACCAAACCACCATGGATTTGGGGCATCATTTGGCACCCTTGTGCACATTGTGATATGACACCTTGGTTGCTATGGGTTTTGATTTTTTGGAGTTGGTGGCATGGTGTCCCCATGGTGGACATGTGTCGAACGAGGGGTTTTCGGACGAAAAGAGGGCAAATCGCCAAAAACTGACCAAACCACCATGGATTTGGGGCATGATTTGGCACCCTTGTGCACATTGTGATATGACACCTTGCTTGCTATGGGTTTTGATTTTTGGGAGTTGGTGGCTTGGTGTCCCCATGGTGGACATGTGTCGAACGAGGGGTTTTCGGACGAAAAGAGGGGGAAATCGCCAAAAACTCACCAAACCACCATGGATTTGGGGCATGATTTGGCACACTTGTGCACATTATGATATGACACCTTGCTTGCTATGGGTTTTGATTTTTTGGAGTTGGTGGCTTGGTGTCCCCATGGTGGACATGTGTCGAACGAGATGTTTTCGGACAAAAAGAGGGGGAAATCGCCAAAAACTGACCAAACCACCATGGATTTGGGGCATGATTTGGCACCCTTGTGCACATTGTGATATGACACCTTGGTTGCTATGGGTTTTGATTTTTTGGAGTTGGTGGCATGGTGTCCCCATGGTGGACATGTGTCGAACGAGGGGTTTTCGGACGAAAAGAGGGGAAATCGCCAAAAAAGACCAAACCACCATGGATTTGGGGCATGATTTGGCACCCTTGTGCACATTGTGATATGCCACCTTGGTTGCTATGGGTTTTGATTTTTTGGAGTTGGTGGCTTGGTGTCCCCATGGTGGACATGTGTCGAACGAGGGGTTTTCGGACGAAAAGAGGGGGAAATCGCCAAAAACTCACCAAACCACCATGGATTTGGGGCATGATTTGGCACCCTTGTGCACATTGTGATATGACACCTTGGTTGCTATGGGTTTTGATTTTTTGGAGTTGGTGGCATGGTGTCCCCATGGTGGACATGTGTCGAACGAGGGGTTTTCGGACGAAAAGAGGGGGAAATCGCCAAAAACTCACCAAACCACCATGGATTTGGGGCATGATTTGGCACACTTGTGCACATTGTGATATGACACCTTGCTTGCTATGGGTTTTGATTTTTTGGAGTTGGTGGCATGGTGTCCCCATGGTGGACATGTGTCGAACGAGGGGTTTTCGGACGAAAAGAGGGGGAAATCGCCAAAAACTCACCAAACCACCATGGATTTGGGGCATGATTTGGCACACTTGTGCACATTGTGATATGACACCTTGGTTGCTATGGGTTTTGATTTTTTGGAGTTGGTGGCTTGGTGTCCCCATGGTGGACATGTGTCGAACGAGGGGTTTTCGGACGAAAAGAGGGGGAAATCGCCAAAAACTGACCAAACCACCATGGATTTGGGGCATTTAACGTCACCACATTACCCTACAACAGAAGTTTCACTTGGAAAAAGGTTTGACAACCTCTTAGTGCAATTAGGTCAACCTAGGTTTCACCAAACACTCAAACTTTCATATAAAATTGAAAATTTGTTGAAATCTTTCCAAACCTTGTGTATTGGCCAATGTGTGGCTAACACTTTCCATGGAAAATAACAAACTAGAAAAAAATTTGGCATAAGGGTGCATCAACATGTGGGTAATGACGCTAGCATGCTATCTTGGCAGTTTGGTTTGAAAATTTTCAAAAATTCATCCCCTAAACTCAAGAAGAGGCTATGTGTGATCACTAATTCGTATTTCAAATATTTTAGAGTTTTTAATACCCATACTGAAAATTCTGTGCCAGCCCATCCGTCATGCGTGGGACCCATGTCAAAGTAACGGGAAAGTGGACTGACTACATGCAGCAATCCACGTTTTCACACCCACGCGTCAGACAGAGGAACCCAAACGGCAGCACCTACTGTATATCCATCGGCCCCATCGTCTCTCCCACCCGCAACTTCTATTCCCCAATCTCTGGCGAAAAACCACCTTGCACCTCCACCAGCGCAACACCGACCTCCCCTTCCACCGAAGATCCCGAAGATGAAGCGTGTTCGCGGAGACGAGCCGGAGGCGAGTGCGGTCGTCAACGTCGACAGAGGCGACGGCGAGGGTCCGGTAGTAGTCGACGTCGCGGAGGCGGGATCTTCTTCCGGAACTGGAGCCGCTCTTCGCCGCGCCGTGACCGTGGAGGGCTCCGCCCAACCGGCCATGGTCGCCGTCGCAGATGAGGCCAAGGGAGACGTCCTCGCTCCCGCGGCACAAGCAGATGACCAGGGCTTCGATCCGAATGACCCGTTCTACCGCCACTCCAGGCAGTACCGCGAGCTATATGGCCCCAGAGAGTGCGACGAGTTCGAAGAGGAGGCCTCCGACAACTGTAGCGAGGTACTCTACTATTCTGATCGATCCCCTGTTTTTCTTGATCTTACTGTTCACCATAGGGTTTGCTCATAGGGTAGATTGATTTGCCCTGTCTGCGACTTCTTGTACAAATTGATGATTCTGGGGTTCTTGCTCATCTGATTTATGGTTTGTAGTTACTAGATCTGTAATATTTGATGCACATCTTGATTCAACTGTAATGATTCCTTTTGTGTGATGAATGATACCTGCTTAGTGTAACGCTCACTGCATTTCAAACTTAAATTCATCAGAATATGAATCATACCAGAGTGATTATGATTACAAGAATTATATTATAGGTACTATTAATTGATCTGATACATGGATTTTATAATCACCATTTGTCTTAAACTGGTGCTTATTTATACGATGAAACCATAGTGTGTACATCATTTTAATTTGGGGAACAAGTGAATTATCAGTTGCATGTAATTTATGACTATAATTTTTGTTCAATTCCTGCTTATTGACGTCATGAACAAATGATTGATCCCTGATCCATGAAATTTATAATCACCATTTTCTCTTAAATTGGTGCTTACTTATAATACTGAAATAATGATTGGACTACCCATGAACAAGTTGTGACAACAGTTTAAATTGGTGGTTATTTATATTAGTGAAGTAATTATGTATGGTTGGATCTGGATCATAAATGTTGATTCTACATGATTAATTCTTAATAATGTTCATACAAAAATATTTAATGCTTCAATTGTATTTCAGTTAATTTCCTTCTCTCACTTCTTCTTTACTTTCAAAATTGCAGAAGACTCGAGGACGTTGACAGCGACAAGGAGGACCGGGACCGGAAGAGCCGCTTCGTTACGAAGAAGGCGAAGACTGGCCAGATCCCTTTCCGTCGTAACGGAAAGCCACATTGCCCATTCTGCGGCAGGGTTTTCCCGAACGATCTCGTGTGTCTGATCCAGCACGCGACGGGAGTTGGAAAAGGTAGCAAGCAGAAGCACAATCCTGCTAGCAAGGCGAAGCACGCTGCCTTTGGCAAGTTCCTCAGGGACTACGTCGGGATCGGGCCTCATCCCGCTCGTCGGTCCAGCTGTTGGCCCTCATGTTCTCCACTAAATTTAGTTTCTGTTTAGTTGTTCCACTGGAGGTTCATGTTTAAACTATGTCATTTTTCAAAGACTATGTTCTACTTTTGTTTTTGGAACCTGGGCAATCATACCCAGTTGTTTAACTTCCACCTAGTGGGCTTGTTCTCTGCTTTTCCCAAGGCCCAGGGAAGTACATATTAATTTGCAAAAAATGAACAATTAAAATCAGTGAAAATTGAACTGGCAGTAGAAAAAATGCAGGACCAAATAGTCAATCGTAAAGTGTACCCCCTACATAATCCCACTATACAATCCCTTCACACAAGAGCGGCCAGGGTAGCGATATGACATAAACACACAATGGGCACACACAAATTGTAGACTAAAACAATTATATCATATGATAAAGATTATATCATAGGATATCAACAGAAACTTCAATACCACCACGGCCGCCCTGGTTGAAAAGAATGAGAACAACATTCCCAGATTCAAAGTTATACTCCTTAGTAAACTCCGACCAGCAGGAATCGAACTTCATCCTTCCATCAGTAGTAGTGTAGTATGCACCCTGAGGGTGGTAGCCATAGTCATCAACAAAAAAACATGCCTCCCCGCTTTCAGAGATATTGAAGGACCTAACAACTTCCTTCGGTATACGCTGAATAATAAAAATTAAATTATATATGGGAAGGATATAAAGGATAACTAAGATTACATAAAGAAAAGGAGAATTATACCAGTCCATTGCCCTTCAAATCAGTATTCGTCAAGGTGTGCACAAAAACAACACCAAGACCAAGACCACGCTCACGGAGAAGTTGTTCCTTCTTCAATGTTTGAGCAGTAGTAAGCATAACACCTTTAGTGTGGACAACTGCTGTTGGAATTTCTGCATACAAATTTAAAATTAATAAAAGAATAAAAAAGAGGAGATATAACATCAGTTATATTAAAAAAATGGGCAACACATGGTAAAGGATAAAACAGAATTACCATCGACACGATGCTTTTCAGTGCCATCAGGACCTACTGCAAAAATCCCAAACAGTTCAGGAGCACTATCAAACCCAAACATGATACAGTCACCAACTTTCAGGTCGTAGTCATGAAGAAATTTTTGGTATCCAGTACCAAAAACACGTGTCTTCGAACTGCCTTTCTTAACATGAAATTTGTACTTCACTTCATCCGATGTAACGACAAAAAAGATATTACCAACAAGGTTGTTGAACTGCCTCCTCACAAAACAAGGCACAGTCTAAAAAAACAGTAGAACAAAAATGCAGAAAATAAGGATATAGTCTAGAATCTGTCAACAAAAATGATACATTCTAAAAAAGGATATATACCATAAATTCATCAAATCTGCTTCCAAGATAACAACGAAATGAACTGAGAGTCTCCCGCCTCTGCTGACAATGATTGCCCATCGAACCACAAACAACACAGTTCATCCTGTGTATATTTAGCAATTACCAAAGCTAGTAAAAAATACAGGTAGGTAGGGCATATTCATAGAAATCTATCCACAGATCTGAAACCATACACACATATATCCATAGATCTGAACAAACAAGATTATTCAGAGGACAAAAAGGATTTTCAACAAACAGAGAAAAAGGAGGTGAGGTGAAGTAGTGACATGTAAAAACATATTTTCCTACCTCTCAAAACAAACGAAAATCTTCAGAGAGAAAAGAGTTTTTCAGCACAAAAGAGAGAGAAAGAAGATGAAGGAGACTTGCTTCACCACATGAACAAGGGAGGGCAGAAGGCAAAACCAACCAGGGGCATTATAAATACAATAAGTAGTAATCGCCCACAACCGCTATTTAATGAGGCTGTGGGGTAGATGGTGGTTGCTATCCTGTAAGTTCAAAAGTCAAACACAAAGTATCTCATGCAAAAATGGAGCCCACTGCTATTATGTAAACTCTGTCAATAAGTTCACAATGGCAAAACATCAGCACACTGAAAAATACATTGAATCATAAAGTTGCACTTCAAAATTATTTAAAACCATATGATTTACAACTTCAAATGTACAACAAAATGTTGACTACATGCCTTTGTTCGGACTATAGGTTAGGTCAGAACAATTATGGCATGTTAGTCATTTTTTCAACATACATAAAAAACAAATGCTCATTTGTGGACGAAGTGCACAATTATACCAAAGTAGGCATCACTTCAACACATCAAACTACACCAAACCTCATGAAAAATTTAAATTTGAATTTTCCACATGAATGTCACAACATTTACTCAGTCCCACTAGTTACTGATGATTTTACATTGAATTTAGCATTTATTATGAGTTTTACTCGTTTTCTGTCATTTTTTAATAAAAAAATCAACAAACACCTAAAATTGTCAGAAAAATCTGAAACTCCTTAGGCACACATACCTACCCTTCATGACCACTCACAAAAATTTGCAGCTCAATCTGAGTATTTGAAGTGCAGCTTGCTTGAAAAAGAGCCCTTCACCGACATGATCGATGTGGGTCCACACATGGATCGACCCAACCAACATGAGGTTCCACAAGTGTTTTCAGACAAAATCTCACATGTGTGAACAATAACATGTATATGTGGGATGTGTTCTCACATATACCTCACATGCAAAAGGTTTTACAACTTCCGGGGTCGACGATTCGACCGTTATGCCGAAAATGCCATCACTTGTTTAAATTCACATCAAACTACACCAAACCTCATGAAAAATTTAAATTTGAATTTTGCACATGAATGTCACAACATTTACTCAGTCCCACTAGTTACTGATGATTTTACATTGAATTTAGCATTTATTATGAGTTTTACTCGTTTTCTGTCATTTTTTAATTAAAATATACATGTACAGTTCCATTTTCAGAGTAATATTTTTTCTTTCACGGCAAAAACTTGTTCCCTCCAAAAAAATTTAGTACGCCGGCTGCCAAAACGCCCAAATTTTTTGTTCCCTCCACTCCTCCCGCGCACCCCACCTATCAAATATTTCGCCCTCCCTTATATACGTCGTGCCTCTACCCCATGATTTACGAGCATCTTAACTACCACCCCCCGACCTCATCCTCTCGTGCTCACCCCGATCCGGTGTCTTCGCCGGACGTTCATCCATCTCGCATCTATCTCCCCGGCCGGTGGTCGCCATGGCCGGCAGTCGTCGAAACGTCGGGGGGAAGGAAAATCGCACACACACGCCGAAGAAGGCGCCCGGCTCGAAGAAACGCCAAGGTAAATCTGTCGGTGATCGGCTTGTTGTTGTGTTTTTCTGATGGTTAGATTGAGAGATCGGTTTTACATGTCTACCACGCCCGTTTGACCTATATCTAGATCTTGCATATTTGATAGATCCAATCCCGACATCATACGTATAGGGTTTATCGTTTTTATTGCAGACAATCATGCCGTGCTATACAATCTTTGCCATCCCGCTCTTTGTACAATCTTTGGCATAGACAATTGTTTGCCGAAACACTTAACTGAACTAATTCCAGCCGTTGCCGAAAACAGCCTGACGAGCTACAGTGAACAACGACATTGCTTCAGACTTTTATTCCTCGGTTTCAGAGGGAAGCAGAGTTTGATCTAGAACAATTGTTTGCTGTTTTCTATGGAACTAGTTAGTTTGCACGTGCAATGCACGTCTTAACAACGTAATGAAGTTTTTTTAATCATGTACTTTGTTTCATCAGTCTATTTATTTCCACAATTTTTGTTTATCTATGTCTTTCAAAAGTCAAAAATCAAATTTCAGCACATATCTGAATTTCTATCAGCACAAATCTGAACTTCTATCAGCACATATCTGAACTTCTATCAGCACATATCTGAACTTCTATCGGTATAGGACTGAACTACCGATACCTCATTACGTGCATACCAAGCCCGCCAAGCAACCAGAAGGGTAGTATCCACCATGTGAGGTGGTAGTTGTCCAATAACAGACTGAAACCAGCTATCAACAGACATGCATAATTCAGTGTGCGAGGGGAGTCTCATGTGTCAATTATTTGTTACGAGTAGATATCTAAAAGCACATGATGTCCCTTAGCCTGGCATATGCCCCATCTTATGTTTTGTTCGCCGACATCATACGTAGACTCTTATGTTTTCAATCATTTGCTGCTGTACAATATTTTGCAAAGACAATTATTTGCTGTTTTCTATGGAATTGGCCCCCTATTATGTTTTGTTCACGCTCCGCTCTTCCGATTATTTCAGCGGAGACACAAAACCCCGTCAAGCCGGCATATGAGCTTGCCAAGGAGAAACAAATGCAAGAAAATGTAGTACGCATGGAAAAAAAATTCGCTGAAAGATATGGACCTGCCCACAAATTTCAGAAAGATTTCTCTGGTTTTGCACGTACATTAGTGTATGGTGGGGCACAAATAGGAACTAGTAACAATCTAAAGGACACAGACTGCGAAGAGATGGAGGTCGAAGAGGACCCTTCGTATGAACCGAATCCAGAAGAGATAGCTACTGCTGATGATGATCTTCATGAATATGAGGATCAGCGCACTGTCGGCAAAACTTCAGCTCAGGTCTGTGGAACTATGTCTGAACTATGATAGGAAATACGTACATGCTAAATGTTTCCTACTAATGTAGCCTCTACTTTGCTTGCAGATAGTTGCTTCTTCTGTAATAGTTGCACAGAAGAAGCGATCCATACCTGAAGTTGCACCATCCAACATTGCAACAAGATCAATGGCAACAACTGAACCTGAAGCTGGGTCATCTGATGAGCCGACGGCCACTGCTGGTGTGAACACTGAAGGAGCACCCTCACCTAACCAGATCATGACATCTGGAGGCAGCACCTCATCTCCTGAGGACAATCAAATTGTAAACTTTGAGCGGCAAGGTATGAAAATTTGTAAAAACTAAACACTGTACCGCATATTTTCATATAAAAGAGAATCATTTCATATATCTTCTTTCGTAGACATTGACAACATCGGCGGTAGTAAGAGAAAGAGAGGTGGACGCAGACGTACCATGGGCCATGGACTACATGAGTACACAAGAAGACATGGTGGCAATAAGATGCCAATTGAATTCACCGCCGGTGTCGGGAGACCCAAGGATTATGTCCAACAGCAAAGCTGAGCAATGAGGTTGGTATTCACATTCGTGAAAAAATGCCGCTTGCAACACACTTGGACACAAGACAAGAAAGATGAAACTCTCAAACATGTCATTCCTCATGCTATAAGTACATTAGCGGTGAGTCCTGTACAATCTTGGTTTAACCTAATTAGTATGCTACATGATCAACTATCTAAGAATCTACTGATTAATGCATCACTATTTTGAAGGGAAAGTTTAATATGGACAAAAATGATGAGGTGGCTCAAGATGTGTGCACTGATATGCTGCAAGTTAGTATTCGGCAGTTCCGATATAGGCTTAAAAAGGAGTATTGGCCGAAAATTAAAAATCTCACACTTTGGAGCAAGCATATCTCAAGAAGCCAGATCATGTAGAAGAGAAAAGCTGGAAAGAAGCTGGTGAAAAAGATGGTTTGATGAGAAGTACCAGGTACATAAACGTTATTCCTTTCAATAACAGCTACTGAATTCTTACATTTCTCTGATCTGGATAAATAAAATGCATGTACGAACATAGGAATTTGTGTGTAATAAATGGAAAGAACAGAGAAGCTGTGAAACAGTTCCATACCACTTTGGATCTCGAAGCTATGTTGCTCACTTTGGGAACATCTAGTAAGTGTTCTGAATTTCCCAATACATTCATACTTCTGTCATACACAGTGTACAATGGTAATGTGCATTCTACATTTTTTCAAGCGAAGGCTAGGCAGCAGGAAGAAGAAACCTCTCCAATTGAATTTTTTAGAATCACACACACTAACAAGGATAACATTATGAGTCTTTGAAGCAAAAAGTGCATATGTAAGAAATATTTCTTATTAGCACAATATAATATAATCCAGTTTTGTATGTTGTCCATGCAATGATTGTAATCTTTATGCAGGATCAAATGGTGGCAAAAAAAGCGGCGCCACGCAATGAAGATGAACCTGATTTGACTGATTTGCAAATTGTTCAGCTAGTTCTGAGTGAGAAAAGCCCATCCACCACCTGCAACAGCACATTCCAACCAAGATTGGGCGTCGCAACAAGTTCCAGGAAGTCTTCCGTCTCGACTACACGCATCCGAGAGCTACAACAAAGACTGGCAGATCAAGAGCAGAACTCCATACGAGCAGCTGAAACGTACCACGGTGAGATGCAGGCAAGACTGCCAAGAACAAGATGAAAAATTTGAAGAGATCAGGAAGAAGCAGGAGGAAGAACTTGAAGCTGTGAAGAAAGCCCAAGAAGAAAAGACTCTGGCTTATGAAAAGAGGCTGACAGAAATGGATGCCGTGCTTAATTTGCTCTTGAGGACATCCCAGCCACCATCCATGTCTCAATCCCAGGGCAACTAATCTATTGCACCACCGTCCTACAACATTATTAATCATAGGTCTTTTAATTTCTTTGTGTTCCAATTGTAATTTTCTTATGAATCTTTCGGTCTGTGAGAGACATATATACTTCTTGTGCCACCATTTAAGTCTGATATTTATTGTCTACTTTTTGATATTTCGCCAGTTTTTTTGTTTCCCAAATTTCGCAAATAATTCAAATGCTCTCAAATTTTGTCAAATTCAAAAGGTGACGGAAAATGTCACAACGTCACTATTAAATGAAACCACGTGGCACCAATTTCTGGTCCCACTTGTCAGAATTTGTGGGTCCCACCAGTCAGCATTATTGGGACCCATATGTCGGCAACAACCTGGTCCCACTTGTCTGAATTTTGTGGATCCCACCGGTCAGAATATTGTGGGTCCAGCTTGTCATAATATTTTGTGGGTCCCACCAGATATCCATGTCAGCGCCGTCGGACCCATGTTGTCAGAAGCCAAATGGACCCACATGTAAGGCCACGTATGCTTTTTTTGGACCAATCAGAAGCTTCCCAAGATTTAGATATTGACGAAAGTTGCAATTTTTCGTGACAAACCTATCTGTCAACAATGAACCTTTGATGTTGACGAATTTGCAGGTCGTCACCATCAAACATTTGACGTTGACAAAAAAATGCATACCGTCACCCCCGATATTTTATGACGGAGCTTCCTTGACGAACCCCATGACGATCAAATTTTGTCACCGCGAAGTAATCCTTGACGAAAATTGGCCTTAACATGACGAAAGTGATTTTTCAAAAAAAATGTTTTCCTTTGTAGTGACAGTCAGCTGCTCGCAGATACACCTTAGCTGGCTCCTGGCCGTCAAGATAGTCCGGAAACTTTTTTGGGAGTGCCTGCAAAGAGATCGAGCGCCGATCCGTTTGAAATTAAAGGTTTTTTAGAACATGCCCATAATTAATCACATGCATCATATATGTGGGAACGCGGACGTACCTTCTTGACCAAAGGGTCTTCATAGACGACGATGAAGAACTCCTCTATGATAAATGGCAGTGTTGACGGTGGTGGTGGAAATGATGATGATCCACCACCCCGGCCACCCCTTCCCCTTCCCCTTCCGGTTCGCATCCGAGACGTGGAAGCCATGGCAATGGATCAAGTGTATGTGAACGAACAAGAGAGAGGCAGAACCTATTGACACAAGGGATGGCCGTTGTGGGTGTTTATAAGGGAGAGATGACCGTTGTAGGGGTTTACACAATAAATTAAGGAGAAGGTGACCGTTGTGGGGGTTTACACAATAAATTAAGGAGGACATGATCGTTGTGGGGGTAGTCATCTAGGTTTTGTGTTTAGTCAAACTTCCCTTTAAACTTTGACCACATATATAGGAAAAAGTAGTAGCATTTATGACACTAATTTAGTATCCCGAGATTCGTTTTGAAATGCAGTTTCAAATTATACCAAAATCTCATCATATATTTGACTTAGTACAAAAGCTAAAAGTACACTTATTTGTGGACGGAGGGAGTATATCTCAACAAAAAAGTAATGCGGACTATCTTGACGAAAATGGAACATCGTGATATAGTTTATCATTTTACCGTGAAAAGTAATGCCTAAAAGAAATGGTAATTCATGATAGTTTATCATTTTACCGTAATGGCTACAAGAAATCGGTGATTGTTCATCATTTTTGCATGGAAAGTAATGGCTACAAGAAATGGGTGATGGTGTATCATTTTTTGCGTGGAAAATAATGGCTACAATAAATTGGTGATGGTGTATCATATTTTGCGTGAAAAGTAATGGCTACAACAAATGGGTGATGCTGTATCATTTTTTGCGTGAAAAGTACAAATCGGTGATGGTTTATCATTTTTTGCCTGAAAAATAATACCTAAAAGAGTTTATAATTTAGCTCGTGAAAAATAATACAGAAAACCAAACTTTAGCGTACTGGGTAACCGCCCTTTAGCATACATAGAGGGTGGAAGCTAACCGCCGACAGAGAGAGAGAGAGGGTGGTGGCCCCGACCAGAGAGAGATAGGGGTTATCCTGCCCGTTAAATCATACGATCAACGGTCGGCGGGCACGATCCACGTGACATGGGCTAGACCAATTAGGGCAATGTTGGGCGTCTGTGAGAATTTGTGAAGGGAGAGGGCAAAACTGAGTAGTATCAAGAAACCAAGGGCAAGTGAGTAGTAAACAGACTAAGAGATTCAAATATGAGATTTAAAAAATGAAAAATGCGTGTTTTGTACAATGAAACCCATATTGGCCTACCTCAAACTATTTGCAATACAAATATACATGAGTGTGAAAATTATGGCCTCATTCAGACAAAGTATGTTTTGGGGAAAGCTGTTTTGGGTAGGGCTTATTGTGGAAAACCATGCACCTTCATAGCTACTAGGTGATTTGAAGAGTGGCAATTTGTGGTAAAACTTGATTTATCTATGATTTGAGAAGTGGCAACTTGTGGTAAAGACTCCATGAGTAAGTGCCACTCTTTTTCGGAATTTTTTGCACATTAAATAACTCATTTAACTGGTTAATCCCATTTGTTGACTCTCTGTTGACCAGCCACTTGAGGGTAAAACTGAGTATATTGCAGTAGCCAGTATTAGCACCCAAGGGTAAAACTGAGCACACAAAAAATGCTAGTATATGACTCGAGGGTATACCTGAGTATATCTAAATTTCCAAGGTTAGACTCGAGGACACGTGTTGCGGTGCAGAAGTGGAAGACGTGCCATTGTTGACGCGTGTCGCGGTGCAAACGTGCACTAGTGGACGTGTAGGACGCGGGTCGCATTTAGGACGCGTAAGCCCCTCTGTCCCTCCCTCTGCACACAGTACGTCTCATTCTCGCTCACGCACGAAACCACGCCTCTCACGTCCTATCAACTTCTCCAAATCGAAGGAAAAACCCCAACCGCCGTACGAGCCCTGCCGGCGATGGAGAAAAAGAATGCGCCGGCGGCCATCGCCCCCGAGCCCGTCGCCTCCGAGCCCGTCGCATCCGAGCCCGTCGCTTCCGAGCCCGTCACCGCCGAGCCCATCGCATCCGAGCCCGTCGCCTCCGAGCCCGTTGCCTCCGAGCCCATCGCCTCCAAGCCCGTCGCCGCTGAGCCCGTCGCCTCCGAGGGCGGCGCATCCAAGCGCGGTGCCTCCGTGAGCTGGGCCTCTCTCATGGGTGACGGACCACTTCACAAGATCGGCGAATGCTTACTGGCGAATGAGGAGTACGTGGACGCCTACTCTGCTATGAGGCAAGTCTGTAGAAATTGGCGCTCAGGTTTACCTGAGCCCGACGTGCACCTACACGAATGGATCATGGTAGACCACGCCCTTCCACGCGCCGCTGAGTTCACCTTCCTCCAACTCGGCACATCCCCGCTACGTCACCATAGATCTATCGGAAGTTCGTGCAAGGTTCAAATTCCTCCAAATTCCTCCATATCTATAGGGTTAATCTATTCTTATTTTCAATCTTAGTGCTGAATGTTATCTTCATAAATATATTTTAGATACTACTTCATCGGCTTTTGCCGTGGCGTCATCGTGCTTGCCCAGAAGAACCCGCCGCACAAGATACGGCTTCTGAACCCACTCACAAAGGCATCGAACACTATGTTTGAGGCGCAGATGCCATCTGTTTTTCTGAAATCAGTCGCTATAATCAAATCCCCGACTATGGTCTTCATTTGCTCACATTACCCGAGCGAAATTAGTTGGGTCGATGAGAGCACTCCAACTAAGAATATATATGAAGATTGGGGAGATGGAAGATTTTCGATCGAGAACCATTGTTTGCGTTGCATTACCCCGTTCAATGGTGAACTGTATGCAATAGCTGTGGACAATTTTGAGTCCGGAAGAATAGTGTGCACCAATGTACAGTTGCAGCAGCGCACGAGCACTGTCAAGATGGAGACACTAATTTCATTTCCACAACTTGGAAATGACAAGTTCTATCTTGTGAAGTCGGATGGTGATCTGCTGCTTGTGTTGTTGCACAACATGCTTTTGGAGGACCAACCATTGGTGTACCGTGTGGACACTCAGAGCCGCTCTCTCCATCCGGTCAGTAACATTGGCAGTCATGCCTTCTTCGTGCATTATATCTGGTGTATCTCCGTCGACACCAGAGTGCACCCGACACTTCGACCTGGCTGCATCTACTACGCCGATTTGGGTTATATCAGAGAGTACATTCATGATACAAAGGCCTAGGATGAGTGGCCACGATATGTGGATAGACTGCGAAACTACGGTCTGAGAAATGAACACAGGCCATACCGTCTGGAGGATGTATTGGCTGCACACTGCAGACGGAAGGAGTTCAATGAATATTTTCTTGGGATAATGCACGAATGGGGCGACGAAGAAATATATGAGCAATGAGGAATCTTCTTGTTGGCCATACATTGCATGCGTCTTGTATTTTTTCCAGCTTAGTTTGTCGTGAACATTAACAACATTATTGGCTGCTTTTGACTGTTGTATGCAGTTTATGTATTATACTTAGTTTTCTGATTATGCTGCTGTGAATTTATCATATACTAGCTTCTAGATTTGCTGCCATATTGGGCAAAAAACGAGGGCCAAAAGGCAGAAATAGAAGCTTCTCTAGATTTGATACTAATTAGGTGAAAAAAGGCAGAGAGAAGGAGGCGGAAAAGGTACTCTTAAAAGGGAAAATGCCAATTTGGGCCGAGAGAGACAAAACCCAGCTCCTGCTCACGTGCAACCAAACGCTGTCTCGTCCTGTCCCACGCGGTCCCTTTCTACCAGCCCCACGCGACGCGGGCCCACACGACGCGGCCCCACACGTCAGCACGGAACGGTCAACTTAACGGATTCCTGCTGTCGGAGCTGCTTCTGCAGGTTTCAAACAAGGACTTGGGGAAAACTGAGGAAAAAACTAAGGAGCTGGGGAAAACTGAGCACAACTAAGGAACCGAGGGCACGAAAATAGAAATCCCTAATAAATAAGGCTTAAATAACAAGTATTAAATAATTGAATTTTTATTAAAAATATAAATTTCATTTTATATTTTTATTGGGTAGAGTTTACTTTTCTAAGAATTTTGATACCTTATTTACATTTTTCTGAGTTATAATGGATTTTCTACATTTTTTATAAAGTTTCAGTAATTATAGAATTGGAATTAAAATAACGAAAACGGTTTGGTACCGTGGTGATGACCCACAAGTATAGGGGGTGTATCGTAGTATCTTCGATAAGTAAGAATGTCGATCCCAACGAGGAGCAGAAGGTGTTGACAAGCAGTTTCGATGAAGGATTCACTGTAAATGCTCACAGACAAGTATTCAGGGGGTTTTGATGTAACAGATGAATAAAGTACGAGTAAGTAAAGTGCGAGAGTAACAATTGCAGCGAGTGGCCCAATCCTTTTTAGCACAAAGGACAAGCCGGTTTGTTTACTTATAATGACCAAACGTTCCTGAGGACACACGGGATTTTAGTCTAGTGCTTTCGCTACATACGGCTAATTAATCTTCATTGTTTTGATAAGTGTTGTGTGGGTGAACCTATGCTAATGTACCGCCCTTCCTAGGACCAATACATACTTGTGATTATACCCCTTGCAAGCATCCGCAACTACAAGAAAGTAATTAAGATAAATCTAACCACAGCCTTAAACTCTGAGATCCTGCTATCCCTCCTGCATCGATATACCAATGGGGGCTCAGGTTTCTGTCACTCCGGCAACCCCGCAATTGGCAAACGAGTACAAGATGCATTCCCCTAGGCCCATAAAGGTGAAGTGTCATGTAGTCGACGTTCACACGACACCACTAGAAGAATAACACCACAACTTAAATATCATAACATTGAATATTACTCAACCATACTTCACTACTAACATTTAGACTTCACCCATGTCCTCAAGAACTAAACGAACTACTCACGAGACATCATATGGAACATAATCAGAGGTGATATGATGATGAATAACAATCTGAACATAAACCTTGGTTCAAAGGTTTCACTCAATAGCATCAATAACAAGTAGAAATCAACACCGGGAGAGTTTCCCCTATCAAACAATCAAGATCAAACCCAAATTGCTACAGCGGTGACGATGTGCAGCGGTGGAGACGGCGGTGATGATGATGAAGATGATGATGATGGTGATGGAGATGATGTCCAGCTCGATGACGGTGACGATGGCGTCGATTTCCCCCTCCGGGAGGGAATTTCCCCGGCGGAACTCAGCCTGCCGGAGAGCTCTTTTCTCTCTGGTGTTCTCCGCCTCGCAGAGGCGGCTGTGGCCTTCTGCGACTATTTCCCCGGGGCTTAGGTTTTCGGGACGAAGGCATACGCGAAGAAAAGGAGGCGAGAGGGGGTTGTGGGCCCCCTCCTCACAGGGCGGCGCGGCCAGGCCTTGGGCCGCGCCGGCCTATGGGGTGGGCCCACCTCAGGTCCCCTCTTCTCCCCCTTCTGGCTCCCTTCGTCATCTGGAAAAATAGGATTTTTCATATAATTTCTGTCAGCTGTTGATCTTCCGAAATATTGCATTCTGACGGTGCTTTTTCCAGCAGAATCCTGGCTCCGGTGCGCGATCCTCCAATAATCATGAAACATGCAAAATAGATGAAATAACATAAGTATCATCTCCAAATATGAAATATATCAATGAATAACAGCAAATTATGATATAAAATAGTGATGCAAATTGGACGTATCAACTCCCCCCAAGCTTAGACTTCGCTTGTCCCCAAGCGAAACTGAACTCGGTAAACAGGACCACATGTTTATGGAGTGAGGAGTCGATAAATAAAATACGGACAAGAAGCTTCACATTCATTCACACAAGATATTTTAGTAAACAACTTTCTCATATAATTCAACTTGAAACAAGTACAAGGTAATCACAAATAAAGGTGCATAAGTAATCATAGTTGGTGATGGCAAACTTCGTTCTTGGTCAAAGAACAGTTAGCAGATTATACTTATCTATTGAGCAGCGATCTCATGTTAAAGTTTATATGGCACAACTTGCATACTCAATCATAATAACCTCCTCATGATCATTGATAACTTGCAAAGCTATATTCATTCAGATAAAACTTGTACTAAACAAGGAAGAATAAAAGACATGATGAAGCAAATCACAATATAATGGTTTGATCACAACAACTCAAATGCTTGCTTAAGATGGAGGGAAATAGGTTTACTGACTCAACATAGAGTAAAAGACAGGCCCTTCGCAGAGGGAAGCAGGGATTAAA
Organism: Lolium perenne; assembly: GCF_019359855.2. Classification (NCBI taxonomy): domain Eukaryota; kingdom Viridiplantae; phylum Streptophyta; class Magnoliopsida; order Poales; family Poaceae; genus Lolium; species Lolium perenne. The sequence continues at coordinate 262,556,112 of NC_067246.2, read as the reverse complement.
TCATGTGCTAGAGCTTTTTCAGTTTTGAAATCATATAAAGAGAATGAAAGTAACATTTTGAGAGGTGTTTGTTGTTGTCAACGACTGGTAGCGGGTACTCTAACCCCCTTGCCAGACAAACCTTCGAAGAGCGGCTCCCATTTTATTTTTGGTTGGCACTCCTTCCAACCTTTGCTTACACAAACCATGGCTAACCGAATCCTCGGGTGCCTGCCAACAATCTCATACCATGAAGGAGTGCCTTTTTATTTTAGTTTTATTATGATGACACTCCCCCCAACCTTTGCTTACACAAGCCATGGCTAACCGAATCCTTCGGGTGCCGTCCATCAATCACATACCATGGAGGAGTGTCTATTTAGGTTAATTAACTTGGGACTGGGAATCCCATTGCCAGCTCTTTTTGCAAAATTATTGGATAAGCGGATGAAGCCACTAGTCCGTTGGTGAAAGTTGCCCAACAAGATTGAAAGGTAAAACACCACATACTTCTTCATGAGCTATAAAACATTGACACAAATAAGAGGTAATAAATTTTGAATTGTTTAAAGGTAGCACACGAAGTATTTACTTGGAATGGCAGGAAATACCATGTAGTAGGTAGTTATGGTGGACACAAATGGCATAGGTTTTGGGTTAAGGTTTGGATGCACGAGAAGTATTCCCTCTCAGTACAGGTCTTTGGCTAGCAAGGTTAATTAGCAAGCATAAGAGTCGAGGGAAACAAACAAATATACATGTGATAGAAACAATCATGCAACTTCCTTGTAAGCACAAACAATTTTAACTTCAGAATAATAAGCTATGAGCTAACAAGAAAGAAAGATAATGAAACAACTACATGTATTTCTCTTTCCTACTTAAACCTCAAAGTTTTGTTGCTATTGACCAATGCTAAGTTTGCCAAAACCAAATAGATTTATTTAGTGCTCCCAAAGTGGTACCAATACTAATAACAAGATCAATCATATAATAAGGATTGCAAACTAAAATAAGATGTGCAATATGTAAATGATAAGACTTCTCATTAATATTCCATAACGATAACTCACACCAAGGGATACATAGACAACTAACTAAAGGAGAGATACTTCCACGCTGCAACCCATCTTATATGATAACTTCCCTACTCATGATATGACACTACTTGATAGTAAAAAGTAAAAGATAGTGATGATGTGATACCGCGGCACTCCCCCAAGCTTGGAACAAACCAAGGGGATGCCAATACCGATGATGAATTACTCCTTCGGCGATGGTGGTGATGAATTCCTCCCGCGCTTCTTACAGATCTCCTTCAGCTTTAGCTTCTCAGCTTGGCAACTCTGCACTAAGACTCGAAGAGATTCATTGTTATCTGAAGTTGGCGGCGGCGACCTTGTGATGGGTATCGAGTAATATTCCAGCATTCTACGGAGTCGGTAATTCTCCTCCTGGAGTATCTCCACTTCTCTTCTTAATGCCCGATATTGACCACAAAACACATCAGTAGTCCGCAGAGCTTCTTCCAGCACAGGGAAAGAGTCGAGGCCAAGAGCAGATGGTAAGGGTCCCTGCAAGTTATGAGAGAAAGAACGTCGAGTGTCAACAGATCCCACGAAGATTTGCTTGCTCTCAACAGCTTGTTGCTCTTGTTTTGACGACACCCTTTTCACTTCTTCCTTCAAAGGCCCTTTGCCCTTGTTGTCGGAGGCCATGGTGCTTTAGATCAAAGACAGATCCTGGCAGAAATAACTCAAAACAAAACACGTCGAGAAAACGATCTACGGACCTCCAGGGGTCCGGGGGATTATATAGAATAAATTTTTATGTCATAAGGAAAGTACCAGGTCGAACCAGAGTCAGAAAGAGGCGACGAGGCGGCCAACTCATAGGGCGGCGCGGCTTGGCTGGGGCCCGCGCTGGCCTATGGGGGCACGCCCTCGTGCGTCTCCTCCACTCCGTTTCGATCTCGTAATTTTTCATATTTTCCAAAAACAGCAAAAACATTGTTCGGAAAGTAAATCGCGAACTTTTTATTACCAGTACTGTTACCTATTCAAAGTCGAGTTCTGGCGGACTGTCAATTTGTCCTTTGATGAAAGCCTCCGGTGTTTCCACTCGAATAACATCAACATCTACATTGTAAGAATCACCTAAGATATAATGCTTGAGTCTTTGTACATTTACCACTTGTGTGACATTGCCTTGGAGAGAGCTAATTTTTATTGCTCCTGAACGATACACCTCCTCAACAACATATGGTCCTTCCCATTTCGAGAGTAATTTCCCTGCAAAGAATCTGAGACGAGACCGATACAATAGGACTTTATCCCCAATATTAAATTCTCTTTTGATAATCCTTCTATCATGCCATTTTTTAACTTTCTCTTTAAAGAGTTTAGCATTTTCGTAAGCTTCACTTCTCCATTCATCTAGGGAACTCAATTGCAGCAACCTCTTATTACCAGCTAGTTTAGGATCTTTATTTAATTCTCTAACAACCCAATAAGCTTTGTGCTCTAGTTCTAAAGGTAAATGACAAGCTTTTCCATAAACCATTTTATAAGGTGACATTCCCATGGGATTTTTATAAGCAGTTCTATAAGCCCATAGTGCTTCCTTCAATTTACTAGCCCAATTCTTTCTAGTTTTATTAACAGTCTTTTGCAAGATAGATTTAATTTCTCTATTTGATAGTTCTACTTGCCCACTAGTTTGAGGATGATAAGCGGAAGCAATTCTATGATTAATGCCATATTTAGCAAGAGTTTTTCTAAAACCACCATGAATAAAATGAGAACCTCCATCGGTCATAATATATCTAGGAACTCCAAATCGAGGAAAAATAATATCTAAAAGCATTCTTAAAGAGGTCTCACCATCAGCACTTTTTGTAGGTATGGCTTCCACCCATTTAGTAACATAATCAATAGCAACAAGTATATGAGTGTTACCTTCTGAAGAGGGAAAAGGTCCCATGAAGTCAAATCCCCAACAGTCGAACGGTTCAATAACAAGAGTATAATTCATAGGCATTTCATTGCGTCTGGAGATATTACCAACCCTTTGGCATTCATCACAAGATAAAATAAACTTCCTTGCATCTTTGAAGAGAGTTTGCCAATAAAAACCTGATTGTAGAACCTTTTGCGTGGTTCTATCTCCGGCGTGATGTCCTCCATAAGCACTCCCATGAAATTTACTCAATATCTCCTGCTGTTCATATTCGGGAACACATCTTCGCAGAATACCATCCACTCCTTCTTTATATAAGTGTGGGTCATCCCAGAAATAATGCCTCAAGTCATAAAAGAATTTCCTCCTTTGCTGAGCTGAAAAGGTCGGAGGCAAGTACTTGGAAACAATAAAGTTAGCATAATCAGCATACCAAGGACTGTCTCGCGAGCTCACCTTTATTACAGCCAATTGTTCATTTGGAAAACTATCATTGACAGGAACAGGATCATAAGAAATATTTTCCAATCGAGACAAATTATCAGCAGCAGGATTATCAGCACCTTTCCTATCTACAATATGTAAATCAAATTCTTGCAACAGACGCACCCATCTAATAAGCCTTGGCTTAGCATCTTTCTTTTGCATAAGGTATCTGATTGCAGCATGATCAGTATGAATAGTAACTTTTGAATCAACAATATAAGATCTAAACTTATCACAAGCAAAGACTACAGCTAACAATTCTTTTTCAGTAGTAGCATAATTTCTTTGAGCAGCATCAAGAGTTTTACTAGCATAATGAATAACATTCAATTTTTTATTTACTCGCTGTCCAAGAACAGCGCCTACAGCAAAATCACTAGCATCACACATAATTTCAAATGGTAAGTTCCAATCAGGAGGTTCAACTATAGGAGCAGTTGTTAAGACTTTCTTTAGATTTTCAAAAGCTTCCTTACAATCATCATCAAAAACAAAAGGTACATCTTTTTGAAGAAGATTAGTAAGAGGCTTTGAAATCTTAGAGAAGTCTTTAATAAACCTCCTATAAAACCCAGCATGACCAAGAACACTACGAATACCTTTAACATCCCTAGGATAGGGCATCTTCTCAATTGCTTCAACTTTAGCTCTATCAACTTCAATACCTCTCTCGGAAATTTTATGTCCCAATACAATTCCTTCATTAACCATAAAGTGGCATTTCTCCCAATTAAGAATAAGGTTAGTTTCTTCACATCTCTGCAAAACTTTATCAAGGTTCCGCAAACAATTATCAAAAGAATTCCCATAGACAGAAAAATCATCCATGAATACCTCTACAATACTCTCGCAAAAGCCATGAAAAATAGCAGACATGCATCTTTGAAAAGTAGCAGGAGCATTACATAAACCAAAAGGCATACGTCTATAAGCATAGGTTCCATAGGGACAAGTGAAAGTGGTTTTCTCTTGATCCTTAGTTTTAACAGCAATTTGTGAAAACCCAGAATAACCATCAAGAAAGCAAAAAATGAGTATTTTTGGATAACCTTTCTAACATTTGATCAATAAAAGGCAAAGGATAATGATCTTTCTTAGTAACTTTATTAACTTTACGGAAATCAATGCACATTCTATAACCTACAACTACTCTTTGAGGTATGAGCTCATCATTATCATTAGGCACAACAGTCATTCCTCCTTTTTTAGAAACACAATGCACAGGACTGACCCATCTACTATCAGCAATAGGATATATAATACCAGCTTCAAGAAGTCTTAATACCTCATTTCTTACCACATCCTTCATCTTAGGAATTAAACGACGCTGAGGTTCAACAACAGGCTTTGCATCATCTTCCATATTAATGGCGTGTTGGCAAATAGAGGGAGAAATCCCCTTCAAGTCATCAAGAGTGTAGCCAATAGCATCTCGGTGTTTCTTCAATATTTCCAATAACCTTTCTTCTTCAAACTCTGTAAGCTTAGAACTAATAATAACAGGATATATTTTCTTATCATCAATATGAGCATATTTAAGATTATCAGGTAATGGTTTTAAATCAAAGACAGGATCTTCCTTTGGTGGCGGTGTTGTACCCAGATCTTCTACCGGTAAATCATGCTTAAGAATAGGTTGACGGAGAAAAATTTCATCAAGCTCATTTCTTTCTTCCCTAAAAACTTCACTCTCACTATTCTCCAAATGTTGCTGCAAAGGGTTATTAGGAGCGAGAGCAATAGATGCACACTGTTCAACTCTAAAATCATTATTAGGTGAATCAGCTTTATAAGGAGTTTTGGTAAATTTAGAGAAATTAAACTCATAAGATTCACCAGCAAATTTAGTCAAAATTTTCTCTTTCTTGCAATCTATAATAGCTCCACAAGTATTTAGAAAATGTCTACCAATAATGATAGGACAATATTTACTAGCAGCAGAACCAAGTACCAAAAAGTCAGCAGGATATTTAATCTTACCGCATAGCTTCCACATCTCGAACAATACCAATTGGAGAGATAGTCTCTCTATTAGCCAGCCGAATTACCACATCAATATCTTCAAGTTCATAAGAACCAATTTCGTGCATAATCTCCGTGTAAAGCTCATAAGGAATAGCACTAATGCTTGCACCAATATCACATAAACCAAACAATGATCTCCAATTCTAACAGATAGCATAGGAACACTAGCTTTCTTAGACTTATTAGGATGTGAAACAATATTAGAAGCATCTTCACAAAAAATAATATGACCATCCTCCACATTTTCAGTCAGAAGATCTTTAACTATTGCAACAACAGGTTCAACTTTTATTTGTTCTTCAGGTTCTATAGGTTTCTTTTCACTTTTATGAACCGCACTATTTATAACAGAGTACTCCTTCATTTTAGCAGGGAAAGGAGTTTTTTCAATATAAGCTTCAGGAATAACATGATCCACAGTTTCAACTACAACACATTTATTTATAGATGAATCAATTTTATCTTTATACGGTTCATGAAACTTATCAAAATTCTTCTTAGGCAATTCATAATGAGAGGCAAAAGCTTTATAAAGATTTGCAGCAACTTGAGAATCAAGACCATAAGTAGCACTCATATTACGAAATTTATCAGTATCCATAAAAGCTTCAATGCATTTGTAATCATAATTTATACCTGATTCTCTATCTTTGTCGTTCTCCCATCCTTCATTATTTTCCTGGATCCGATTAAGAAGGTCCCTTTTAAACTCTTCTTTGTTGCGCGTGAATGATCCAGAACAAGAAGTATCCAGCAAGGTCTTGTCTTCAAAAGAAAGTCTTGCATAGAAATTATCAATAATAACATTACCAGGAAGCTTATGAATGGGGCATTTGAGCATTAAAGACTTCAATCTCCCCCACGCTTGGGCAATACTCTCTCCATCATGAGGCCAAAAGTTATATATGTGGTTCCGATCCTTATGAATTTCACTTGGAGGATAGAACTTAGAATAAAACCGGGGCACAATATCATTCCATTCAAGAGAATCCCCATTATCCAGTAATTTATACCAATGCGCCGCTTTACCAGACAGCGATATAGAGAATAGTTTCTTCCTCACTTCATCCATAGCAATACCTGCACACTTGAATAAACCGCATAATTCATGTAAGAACAGTAAATGATCTCCAGGGTGGACAGTTCCATCCCCTGTATAACGGTTATCCACTACACGTTCAATAATTTTCATAGGTATTTTGTATGGTATCTCTTCCTCACCTGGCGCCTTATCCACTACCTTTGCAGTAGTAGTAGAATTTCCAAACAAACATTCGAGAGAAGATCTCTCCATAATGAATTATAGCAAGCGAGAAATAAAATCAGCACTAACAAGAAAAGTTTCCCTTACCAATTCCACTTACCAATAGCGCTTCACTCCCCGGCAACGGCGCCAGAAAATAGTCTTGATGACCCACAAGTATAGGGGGTGTATCGTAGTATCTTCGATAAGTAAGAATGTCGATCCCAACGAGGAGCAGAAGGTGTTGACAAGCAGTTTCGATGAAGGATTCACTGTAAATGCTCACAGACAAGTATTCAGGGGGTTTTGATGTAACAGATGAATAAAGTACGAGTAAGTAAAGTGCGAGAGTAACAATTGCAGCGAGTGGCCCAATCCTTTTTAGCACAAAGGACAAGCCGGTTTGTTTACTTATAATGACCAAACATTCCTGAGGACACACGGGATTTTAGTCTAGTGCTTTCGCTACATACGGCTAATTAATCTTCATTGTTTTGATAAGTGTTGTGTGGGTGAACCTATGCTAATGTACCGCCCTTCCTAGGACCAATACATACTTGTGATTATACCCCTTGCAAGCATCCGCAACTACAAGAAAGTAATTAAGATAAATCTAACCACAGCCTTAAACTCTGAGATCCTGCTATCCCTCCTGCATCGATATACCAACGGGGGCTCAGGTTTCTGTCACTCCGGCAACCCCGCAATTGGCAAACGAGTACAAGATGCATTCCCCTAGGCCCATAAAGGTGAAGTGTCGTGTAGTCGACGTTCACACGACACCACTAGAAGAATAACACCACAACTTAAATATCATAACATTGAATATTACTCAACCATACTTCACTACTAACATTTAGACTTCACCCATGTCCTCAAGAACTAAACGAACTACTCACGAGACATCATATGGAACATAATCAGAGGTGATATGATGATGAATAACAATCTGAACATAAACCTTGGTTCAAAGGTTTCACTCAATAGCATCAATAACAAGTAGAAATCAACACCGGGAGAGTTTCCCCTATCAAACAATCAAGATCAAACCCAAATTGCTACAGCGGTGACGATGTGCAGCGGTGGAGACGGCGGTGATGATGATGAAGATGATGATGATGATGGTGATGGAGATGATGTCCAGCTCGATGACGGTGACGATGGCGTCGATTTACCCCTCCGGGAGGGAATTTCCCCGGCGGAACTCAGCCTGCCGGAGAGCTCTTTTCTCTGGTGTTCTCCGCCTCGCAGAGGCGGCTGTGACGCTCTGCGACTATTTCCCTGGGGCTTAGGTTTTCGGGACGAAGGCGTACGCGAAGAAAAGGAGGCGAGAGGGGGCTGTGGGCCCCCTCCTCACAGGGCGGCGTGGCCAGGCCTTGGGCCGCGCCGGCCTATGGGGTGGGCCCACCTCGGGTCCCCTCTTCTCCCCCTTCTGGCTCCCTTCGTCATCTGGAAAAATAGGATTTTTCATATAATTTCTGTCAGCTTTTGATCTTCCGAAATATTGCATTATGACGGTGCTTTTTCCAGCAGAATCCTGGCTCCGGTGCGCGATCCTCCAATAATCATGAAACATGCAAAATAGATGAAATAACATAAGTATCATCTCCAAATATGAAATATATCAATGAATAACAGCAAATTATGATATAAAATAGTGATGCAAATTGGACGTATCACGTGGCAGAACCTAGCTCTAGTCACTGACCCGTGGGGCCTGTGCCAAGTAGGCTGCCACGCAAGCGGCGATTGGTTAAGGTTGACCGGACATGTTGACCACGCCGGCGGCTCAACGCCGGCGGACAGCCGATGATGGCGCCGCCGATTTAAGGCTTTCCAGGACGCGTGGCTAGGCTCGAACGAACCCCCACGACACGCTGAGTACCATGGTGGTGTCGGTTTTCCCAAATAGCCACCGGAGCGTCGCCGGAGGACAAGTCCGCGACGGAGTAACTCCGGTGGAATCTCGAATCATAGGCTACGATTGATGGAAATGGGTCTCTGGGAGCGCACACTCACCCTGAAGTTGATAGGCTGCTCGCCGAGGAGGATTGGCGACGGAGGAGACCACACAGCCTCCGTTTCTGACGAACTACTGTGGGGGGAAAACTTCAAATTGGGTCGATTCTGAGGTTCCCTGGATGCATAGCTTGGTCAGAATGAGGAAGACGTCGAGGCGCACCTCCTCGACCTAACCCAGGGCTCCGGCATGGCTCCAGTCGTCGAATCCTTGCTCGACACCGGCGGCCAGTAACCGAAGATGGTGGGAGACACAGAGCTATTGAGAGGGATTGAGATGGCGGAGCTGAAAGACGGCATCCCAGCGATCCTCCAGGTGGTTTTATAGGACTCGCGATGGTCGAGAATGACGACGAGCATCGGCGATGGACGGCCAGAACACGGCGGATGTGTGAGCTAGGGTTTCGGTGGGAATCTTGATGCATCCTCCTGGCGCTTGACAAGAATCGTGGGCGATTTACGTGGCTAGCAACGCGGCGTTCATCTCGTCGATGGGCAGCAGGGATGCGGTGGCCTGTCGCGATGGCGTTCTCCGGCGAGAGGAGGAAGATGATTCTCCTCTCCGTTCTTATCCTCACGAAGAGGTATGGTGGACTGGGCTTTGGCTCATTTGGGTGGTGTTGGGCTTCCTTCTGGGCTGGTGTTGGGTAGCTCCACGGGCTGCACGGCCAGGTAAGTTTTTCTCCTATTTTTCATTTCTGTTTTTATTTCCCTGCTTTATATTTATCCATTTAAATTCATATTTGAGTTTTGTTTATTTTTGCATATCTTTCAATTATTCAAATTCAATCTAGATTTCGTTTCCTGACTTTCATACCAGTATTCTATTTGAACAATTATTTTAGATGAGATTATTTTGCATATTAGTGACTTTTTCAAAATAACATTGAGACATGGATTATATTTTTTACTTTAATTTCCTTTTTTATATAAATTCAATTTTAATTTAGGAATATAAGAGTTGATACTTTCTTCTAAAGGTATTTCTGAAGTTGTTATTATGTCTTAGTTCCTATTTGAGGAATTAATCACTTGCATGTTATTTCATGTGAGCAACATTTTATTAGAGTTTTGTAGGTTTGATGATATCCCATATTAAATTAGCATTAGTGTTATGGTCCATTTACACTTTGAATTATCTAGAGTAGATATTACTCTCCTCAAGGTTGGGTCTTAATTATATAGATAAGTGGTTGATAATCAAACTTGTGGTTTTAATTATAAGATGTATCACAAGGGTTTTTCTCAGGTTAATAAATGAAGCATAAGATTTTATTAATATGCCATACTAGGTTTCTAATGATATTTACCTAATGGCCATTGATTTGATTCTCAATTATGGTCTAGGTTTATATTGTAATCACCATAGTGATACTCAAACTAGGGTTGAGATATAATTTTAGGTTATAGAGATTATATGACCCCATCTTGTATCTGCTAGGGGTCTAATCTCCCCTAACAAAATTGTTTACTTTCTTAATTGTTATTGTTCTCCTTTAGTTACTAAGGATTTGAGAATTGATTCTATCTTATTTCTATTAACTTCCTTTTTATCCTTAATCTATTAAGAAAGTAATTAAAGTGGCTATAGTTCTTTTTATAGTTAACTTTGGTTATAATGATGAATGGTTTCTCACCATATAAAGTATAGAGTTTGATTCTAAAGTTTTCTTATGTTCTTAATATCCTCTATCTCAAGTTCTTATGGTTTATGATCACTACTCAACTTATAATGATCAAGGTTGGGCTTCCTAAGGATCTCTCATTGAATGGGGTTCTCACTTCCATTATCAAGTATTGTCTTGATCAATTAAAGTATAACACTTCTATTTTACATTCTAGGATAGGCATACTATGGTTGTCTCAATTGTTTATATCCCAGGAGAAAACCTGAGATATTCTGTTAGGGTTTTACTTAAAAAATGTTGATATAATCATCTGGGTATATGGATAGTTCTCTCCCTCACATTCAAGTGTTGGCTTAACTTTCTTGAGTGTAACACCTTAGCTTGAGCTCTCTCTCATAGGAATAGTTTATTCAAGGGTTTATGGTGTACTCCTAATATCTCCTTAGGTATCTAGGCTAAGGTTCCAATTGTCTAGCTTAATTGGGTTAGTCTCTTCCTCACCTTATCAATTCATGGATATGGTATTATTCCATGTGATAATAGGGTATCTCACCACTCCAAGATGAAATGGTTATATCCATGGTTTAGCTCAAAGTTTGTCATTGCTTCTCTAATAAATAATATAGGACTCTCATCTCTCTAGGTTTGATGTATAATAATTTGAAATAGAGAAGAATATATACTTTTAGGGTTGATCTCCTTGTCATGTTTCCAAGTTTAAATTGGAATGATTACCATAGGTTCATGGTAGGATCATAGATTAGTTTAAGACATGGAGAAGATAAGTGAAGAATAGTTTCTCCAATTATTGTTACCTGATTTCCAATTAAATAGATGTTCATATGTTATGGCAAGGAATATCATGTTGTGGTCTTTAATAAGATCAAGTAGTTGATCCTTGATTAATAAGTTCTTGTGTTGATTTTAATTCCATTTGATCTAACCACTTAGATCAAATCATCTTTTCCCAAAACAAGGTTTTAACAAAGTCACATTGAGATTTATAGAACTTGACTTGATGATCTACTTCAATTCCATCAAGGTCAAGTGATACTTCAGTTACTGTGACTATTTTACTTTAAAGTGCGAAAATTCCCCGGATTTTCTATGCATGAATGCAATGCACACATCTATTTACTCTATTTTTGTAACCCCAATACCTGGGATATTACAGCGCCTGTGGTGACTTCGTCAATCTCAAGACCCGCCGGATGAGTTCTTCAACGCAGTCTCTTGGAGATGCTCATAGAGGTAGGATGTGCGTTTGTTCGTTTATGGGGGTGAGTATGTGCGCGTATGTATGAGCGTCTTTGATTGTACTGTGTTTCGTAAAAAAAAAGAACAGATGCCGTTGGCATCCGTTTTACCGTCTGAGAAGAAATCCTACCCATGCCCAACTCAGCTACCATTGCTGACAAAGAAAAAAACCAGAAAAATAAGCATTCGTTTTCTACTCCACCGTGCTTCTACGAAAAAAGGGCACCGATGCCTAGCTCCACGAATGCTAAGTGAACGGCAGAGACCGGGGCACCTGCGGTGGCGGCGATCACCTCCATCTCTTACTTGGTGTGGCCGTCGATGACAGATGCCATCCCCCGGTCCTGGTCGATCTCAACGACGAACATGGCCATGCATGGCGGGCTGCAGTCCCTGATCGTTGAGACGTTGACCAATACCGTGTGCGCGTAGGGAGCACAGACGTCCTATAGCGCAGATCCAACGGATGGATTCTTATGCGTTACCACCGTAGGCAGCCCACTATTTTGCCTATATATATTCCTTTTTTGGCAGCTTTGCTTATATACATTTTTTTGACAATAATATCATATACATTTATAGTAACAAATAGTATCATAGATGTTCCATTTTAACGATATATACTTAGTCAAACATTACGGAAATTAATTTTGACAAAGCTCGGATATTCCACAAGGTTCGTCGGCCCGCCGCCTGGGGAGTGAAACCCACGGAAAGCTGAGTTGGATGATGTGAATGTCTTCCGACCGGGGAAAGACATATCTATCGCCCCTTAGTGGGGGCTAGTACGCCCCACCCGCTAACGTGGCGATTTAGGCCACGACCCGTTAAATGCGCCCGGTGTTTCGGTTTCTCCAATTTTGTGAATCTTTTGGAAGGTTTCGTTAATTTTTTTGGTTTCTTTTTCAGGTTTTATTGGTTTTCGTTTGGTTTTTCTTTTTTTTATTTTTTTATTTTTCTGTTTTTAAACAAATTTTAAATGTTAGCAATTTTTTAAAAAGCAAATTTTAAATTCGAGCAAATTTCAAAGTTAAGAAAATTTTAAGTTCGAGCAAATTTCAAAATTGAGCAAATTTTAAATTTGATCAAATTTCAAAATTGAGAAAATTTTAAGTTCGAGCAAATTTTGAATATAAGAAAATTTCAAATCTAAACAATTTTCACTTTTCAAATTTGAACATTTTTCTTTTGAATTTTTTAAATTTAAATTTTTTTTAAAATAATTTTATATCTAAATGAAAAAAATTAGATTCAGATTTTTTCAAGGTTTTTTATAAATGGGATTGCAACTAGTGGACCTCAGGTCTCTCCAATCGTGGTTCAGTGTTGCAACCACCTGGGCTACACATAGATTGTTGTTTGGAGTACTTAGTTGTTTTGAGGTTGGATCCATCTACCCATGCTTAGATGGGTAGCTGGATTCATCTACCCACACTTGCAAAACCAACAGATTCTAACTGAGAACATTGAGGCTTGCCTTACTAATTATGCAGTTTATCATATGTCCATGAGGCTCTTTCACCAGACAAACACTGAAAATTTGAAGAAACCAATCAGGGTTTTTTCTGGGCTGGTAATAGTGGCTAAAGGAAATGTCACTTGGTTTAAATGGAAATATATCTTTAAGGAAATCATATGTGTTGCACTTTTGGACTCTCTTAAAACTAAGAATCAGTGTCTAAGATATTTTTCCGAGTATATGATGACCGTGGAGTTGACCGAGCTCTAAGATTTTTTCAGCCCACCAAGAACTAGCAAAACCGATATAAAAAGAACAACGGCATATGTTTTGATAGTGATCAAATCTCATCTTGCCAATTAATTTGTTGGTGATAACAAAAAATGCGTGTGGCACCAAAGTGTTTCACATGAAGTTTAACATGTAAATGGCAGCAGCGGTTGGCACACGCATTTCCAAGAAGAGTTCATTGGAAGGGAAACAAAATTATGGCAAAATGCAAGATGTGGTGTAAGGAAGTTGCGTGGATGCTTCGGTGTCTAGAGTCTAGACTGATGAGAGGAACGCGTTTTCATTCAGACACGATTTTATGTCTCGCTCACGAGAGACGAGACGTGATGTGAGACGAGTAGCATGTAAAAGGAAAGCTAGTTGATTTAGCTTCGTCCAAAAAAAGAAAGAAAGAAAGAAAAAAAAGGAAGGACGGGAGAAATCCACTTTAGCTCATAGGAGTATATGCACCCGGTGTGTGAAAATATATTTTGAAGTGTCCAAAAATTTCGAAATAAAATTATGCATGTACATCTAAATATTTTATGTTCGTACATAAGTTTTCAGAAATTTTTCTTCTTTTTTGTGTCTCTTGTAAAAAAGATGAATTTTGATGTTACAACACGACTATGTATAGAATATTTTATTTATCTTTTTTGTACATGCCACATAAAATATATTTTTTTTCACGAAAACTTGTGTACAAATATAAAATGTCACGATGTACACCATAAATTTTATGTTAGAATTTTTTAATATTTTTAAAATATCTTTTTAATTATTTTACATAATATGTGTAAATGCTCCTATGAGCCAAAATACCTCCTCCGGAAGGAAGGAAGGAAGAAAGGACCGCTCATTGAATCGGTGCAGGTTCCCTCGCCCGGCTCATCGCCTTTTGTACATGGGTGCAGTCGTTCATCAGTCATCACTGGGCGTTGCAGGGTTGCTGCAGCTTGTAACCACGGAAAACACTTCCACCGTCTCCATGGCCAGGGCGACTGCCTGCGCGTTCTTCTCCGTCGCCGTGGTCGCCGTCTTCGCCTCAATGACGTTCCTGGTGCTGAGTATTTACGTCGACAAGGGCACCGTCCAGCTGCGCGTCCCGACCAGCTATGCGCTGGTCGACTGCTCCCCGCCGCCGCCGCCATCATCAGCCGCAAGAAACAGCAGCGCCTTCCGCAAAAGCCTCCTCCCGCTCCTATCCGCCCTGCCCGCCGCCGCCGCGCCGCGTGGATTCGCCTCGCTTCACTCCGACGACCACAGCGCCTTCGTCCGTGGCGTCTGCCTCGGTTTCGACCGCACCAACAACTGCCACGCGTGCCTCGCCGCGGCCGCCGAGAACCTCACCAGCAACTGCCTCGGCGCGAGCCGCCGCGCGCGGCGGAGCTTGGAGGAGCGAGAGCTGCTTCTTGGCCTACGCCGACACGAACACCACCTCCGCGCGGGAGGACGCCTTCCGTGACGTCGTCTTCTCCGGCGAAGACCCGGGAGGAGACCCCAATTGCTTCGACACGCGGAAGCTCGTCGCACTCGCGCGGTCCATGGCGCGGCGACGCGCCGCCAAGGCCTTGGGGGCGCATGCGTCGAGGGACGCATCCGCTCTAGCGAGGAGTACTGTCGCCCCCGTGAAGAACACGGCGGTGCGCGTGTTTCCGGACGTCGCAACGGTGGAGACCAGGGTTCGCGTGCTGGCGCAGTGCGCGCGGGATCGCGGCCGCGCGGCGGAGTGTGCACGATGCCTGGGCGAGGCGGCGCGGCAGGTGCCGGCGTGCTCCTGGGGCCTCGACGGCGCGCACGTGCGCGTGGCCGACGTCGTCGGATACAGCTGCTTCCTGCGAGTGGAGACGTTGGTTAAGCCGCAGCGCGTGGTGACATGGCTGGGTGAGTACTTCTCCTTGTACTCCGTAGTAGTCCTTGCAAGATCATGGCAATTTCTAAGCTGTTATCTCCTAGCATGGCCTGCAGGCGAATCTTTGGCTATGGCATCGTACGTCCTGATAGCGCTCGAAATGTTTGCAGCAATTCTGGGTCTAGTAGCAATAGCAACAGGTCCGTTCCCTGTTTCCACATCTACATTCATGACTGCCAACCAGTCTGTCATTTCATTGCTGAGAGCAGCCTAATCTGGGGCTCTGATACGATGCCAAAAAAAAAAAAACAGCAGGTGATTTGCAAGCGAACGCACCTGCAAATTGAGGGGACGCTTGCCGGATCTGATCGTCACCATGTTTCTGTTTCACCGGCCGTGTGCAGATCGACCATCGTCCATCGATGCTTTCGTAGTAGCTAACTAACTACTCCTAGTAGTGTGTGTGTTGCAAACCTGCGCTGGCTCTGTCGTCGTCCCAGGTGATAAACCCATGTACTTCTCAACGTTTGAGAGACCTGATTTCCGACCTATGCTTTCTCAACGTTGGATTGATCTGGCCTCTCGAGCAAGGGGCAGAGACATTGTTGACTGGTGGAACTTCATGAGTTCGGGGCTCAGACAGTTCCTCCGCGGTTGGCGCCGTAACCAGGGAGCGGCCACGAAAAGAGAAAAAGCGGCGCTCCTAGCTCAGATCGAACAGCTTGATGCTAGAGCAGACTCTCTGGGTCTTGAAGAAGAGGAATGGGCTGAACGCTACGCGCTTGAAGACCAGCTCCTTCACATTGTCCGCGAGGAAGAGGACTACTGGCAACAAAGGGGCAGGACTAAGTGGGCGCTCCAGGGGGACGCCAACACAGCCTATTTTCACGCCGTTGCCAATGGTAGGAGACGCAAGTGCACTATCTCCTCCATTGTCACTCCTACGGGCCCCACCTCGGATCCCACTATCATCCAACAGGTGATTTATGACTTCTACCGCGACCTTTTGGGTTCCTCGTCTGAGAGGGTGTGCTCCGTGGCCCCGAACATCTGGGGAGAGGCAGCGAAAGTGTCGGACTCTGATAATGAGCACCTCATGTTAACCTTTTCGAAGAAGGAACTTGAGGCTATCGTCGCTGATATGAAATCCAACACGGCCCCGGGCCCAGACGGCTTCCCTCCTATCTTCTTCAAGCGCATGTGGCCTTGGCTAAAACTTGGAATCCTCCACATCCTTAACGATTTTGTGCTGGGGCGCATTGACATCTCAAGACTCAACTTCGGGATCCTAGCGCTCATCCCCAAAGTTCCCGGTGCTGACTTGGTGTCCCAGTTCCGCCCAATTGCTCTCATCAACGTGGTGTTCAAGATTATCTCCAAAGCGTACGCGTCCAGGCTTGATCCTGTCGCCAATAAAATTATAAGCCCCTTCCAGACGGCGTTCATCCGGGGAAGGAACATTCTGGAAGGGCCTCTCGCCTTGATTGAGATTGTTCACGAGCTGCGGGTCAAGAAGTTAGGAGGGATCCTGCTTAAACTCGACTTCGAGAAAGCTTACGACAGGGTCAACTGGGGCTTCCTAGAGGAAGTGCTCCGCGCCAAAGGCTTTGACCAGGGCTACATTCACAGAATCCTGCAGCTGGTGTCGGGTGGCCAGACTGCGATCTCCATCAATGGTGTCATCGGCCCGTACTTCAGAAACAAGCGGGGAGTGCGCCAAGGGGACCCTCTCTCACCGCTGCTGTTCAACCTCATAGGGGAGGCGCTGTCTGGCATCCTCACAGCTGCTGGCTCAGCGGGTCACATCCACGGAGTAGTCCCTCACCTCCTTCCCGGAGGCATTTCCCACCTTCAGTACGCGGACGACACCCTCATCTTGATACAAAACACGGAGGAAGATATTGCCAACCTCAAGTTCCTTCTCATGTGCTTCGAGGACATGTCCGGCCTCAAGATTAACTACCACAAGAGCGAAGTCATTGTCATGGGCCAACCTAGAGACGAACAGATCAGGATCGCCAACAAGCTGAATTGCAAACTGGGGTCCTTCCCTTTCCTCTACCTTGGCTTGCCCATCTCTGACCGTAAACTGCGCCTCGAACAATGGTTGTTCCTTGTCGAAGCTGGCTGACCGCATCGAGCCCTGGATGAGTAGGTTGCTCACTTCGGGTGGGAGACTTATCCTCTCCAATGCCTGCCTTGACAACACGCCCATCTACGCGATGGGCCTGTTCCTTCTGCATGAGGGGATTCATGCCCGTTTCGACTCTCATCGTTCTAAGTTCTTTTGGGAAGGAACTGGGGCAAATCGCAAGTACCACTTGGTTAACTGGCCTACTGTCTGTCGCCCCAAGGCCATGGGGGGCCTGGGCCTGCTCAGTACAAGGAAGATGAACATCGCGTTGCTCCTTAAATGGGTGTGGAAACTCTACAATGAGGATGACTCCATCTGGTCCAAAATAATCAAAGCCAAGTATCCGGATGCGAGCGATCTCTTTTCTGGCTCGGGCAAAGGTGGCTCCCAGTTCTGGAAGAGTATCCACAAGGTTAAGCACTTCTTCAAGCTTGGGGCCAAGCATGTGGTCGGCGACGGGCGCCGCACTCGCTTCTGGTCGGATTGGTGGTTAGGGCACGAACCGCTGAAAGACTCGTTCCCATATCTGTTCGCTGTTTGCGAGGACACAAACCAATTAGTAGCCTCTGCGTGCGCTCCGGGGGGCCCGCACATCAGGTTCCGTCGCTCTTTGGACTCAGAGGGTGTGAATCAATGGAATCGCCTCATCTCCCAACTACAGCCTTTCTTGCTCTCAGACGCTCTCGATAGGGTGACTTGGCACCTCTCCCCTTCTGGTCTCTACTCCGTTCAGTCCATGTACTATAAGCTGTCGCAAGGGGCGTCGGTTGCTTTCCATAAGGACGTTTGGGAAGCCAGGGTCCCGCTTAAGATCAAGATCTTTGCCTGGCTGCTCATCCTTGACAGGCTCCCCTCCAGCCTTTTGGTTGCCGGCAGATATGGACCGGCGTCCGGGGCGTGCGCTCTTTGCGGCGCACCGGAGGACTCCTCCCACATCCTCTTCTCCTGCTCAATGGCAAGATTTGCTTGGAGCGCGCTGCGCAGCATTCTGGGTTGCAACTGGTGCCCAGCCAATTTCTCACAGTTTCACGCCATCCTAGCCGGTTTCTCTGGGAGGGCCAGGAGACTCCTATGGACCCTCTTCCTCGCACAATCTTGGGCCCTTTGGACTGTGCGGAATAAGCTTACTATGGAAAAGAAAATCTTAAATGACCCCGCTAACCTGATTTTTAAAATGTGTATCTTCCTACAGCTCTGGAGCGTCAAGGCAAAACCAGGAGATCGGGAGGATCTCAGACGGTTGACAAGCGAACTGAGGGAGCTGTACGCCTCCGTGAGAACAAGAAGCCAAAGCTGAAGCCTGCGGCGTAATCTGGCTAGTTCTTCTTAGTGCGGTTGCTGTGGGGTGCCGCCCCCGTTGTGTTTGCGTTTGACGTGTGCTTTACTTGGCTAAGCTGTATGCCGCAGCAGTTTGTATGAATCTGAACCTTGCTGGCTTTATTAATTTAAAGTCGGGCCCGCTATGGCCTTTTATCTAAAAAAAAATAAACCCATGTACTGATTGACGACTTCATATCTTGAATTCGTTGATAACTGTCATGTCTGTTCTCAAGTTTTCCTTGAACTGCAGTCTCTACTTGCTGTGTTTTGCATACCTGCAGCGTGGTTGTTGATTTCTGCTTGTTTTCTACTAGTAAGAAATTTGCATCTGGTATCCATGTTCCATGCCTAAATCGGTGTACATCATGAATGGCTGAATTATTATTTTTCGAACGAGGGAATGGCTGAATGAATAGGAGGTACTAGATGATTCTCCGCGCGCTGCTGCAGAAATATTAGACATAACTAATATTATCACCATGCAGTTTCTGTTCATAATTAGAAATTTAACAGGTCCAAGAAAATTTTACGATTGTTTCTTTGTGCATATTTAGTGAGAATTTAATCTCCACTCAGATTGATATATTGTAGTAGGTACCCAGTGGTACGTTAGAACATTCTTATGGTAATTTTTATATGTATAAGAGACCAACATTGCAGAAAGAACAACCGAAAAACAGTCACTTTGCTTCATAACACTGATGAAAAAATAGTAGTCCTCTAATACTATTTTTACTAATAGTAGTCCTCTATCAAGTTTTGCTTTGTACGAACATCACTATTAAAATATATTTTTTTTTGCTAAATAAAAGAAAGTATGTCTAGTGATACCGCTAAAAAAAATACATGCTCTTATTATGGGTATGCCACTCTATGAACACCGGTTCTTATAAAATAAGACAATTGCATAAATCAAAAGGTGGAAACTTGACAGACAGAACACTTTATGCATTAAAAAGAAATGGTCATTGGCAGCATTGTACGCATAGGTTTTTCGGTGTCATGCAAAAAATGAGCAGGAATAATCAAGTAACATGTTCTTTATGCACGAATAGCTGCAAGCGTAGAATTAATCCATTAGTCGGCATCTCACGCAGAACAGCTAACCTGCACATATATTCATCTTCTTTGATGAACGCCTACAACTGGATCTGGAAATGTTGACCTTTTGGCCTACAGCCATGCTGAATATGTTCCTGGAGAGAAAGGAGGTATTATTTAGAGAAAACGCATAAATATGGAGTAGTATAATTACCTCAACAGGAGGTTGTTGACGTCTCCAGAACAGAACTTGGGGTTAATTTGCTAAAAGAATAAAGATGATGGCAGAAACAACCGTGCAAAATCCTCTATTGGGAGCTCCGAAAGCGCACATAAAAGAGGAAAGATGCACATGGAGTGGAGATTCTTGGAGCAAAAAAGGCACTACCACACGAAGGAAGGGAGAAGAGGGTATTTTTGGCTAGGTTGGGGCAGCTAAATGAAACAACGACTTAATGAGAGAAAATCTTTGCCAACTTTTGAGATGCCTTCGTCGGGATCGTGGGGAGAGAGGAAGCGATATAGTGTCGTGTTATAGAGAGAAGAGTAGACATCAATAACGCAAAAAGTTGAACTGAGTAGAAGAACATTAATGGGCTGCATGTGAGCTGTTCGCTCGCCCGATCGGTGCGATACAGAAGCTGAATGTAATGAAAATTGTCAAAGCTGAACGGGATAATTGACCAAAATAATGAACGATTGCAACAAAAAATTTGCTGATGTGGCAGATTGCTGAGGTGGATAGGCTACATGTTGTGACAAATATGTTAGTGGGGATGAACTACTTACTTATATATGATTATAGCGTTGCGTCCTTCTTCATTAACAGTGAAGAAGGAAAAAATGATGTTTATGGTCATCACATAGCAATACATTTTGGTTAAGGTGGAGAATGGGCACAGAACATACTACGCCGATTACAAGTACATAGTCCATGTTTGCTCCAAGTATGGGAAAAAATCCATGTATTATTACCAGAACTTGATCAGGTAAGGCCATGTATATGGGATGTTTCTTTTCGAAAAAGAGGTTGAAATTCCTGGTCTATACATCAAAGCGATGCATGAAACTTTCTTTATTGAAGTTGATGTAAGGCAAGGATACCAAAGTCATATATGCATATAATCAGTACCATAGGCAGCCCACAGTTTTGCTTATATGCATTTGGTATCAAAGATGTTGCTATTTTAACAACATATACTTAGTCGAACATTACAAAAAATAATTTTGACCAAACCTTATATAATGGAAGAGGGAAGTAGTTATGTTTTTCATATCTTTGGTACCACTGGACTTGTACGTAACAGCTGGAAATAAGAGATTTAACAAGTTTGAGGTATTGACAGAAGCAGCTCTTTCGCCTGTCTTGGACACCGACGGTTTCTGCATTTCAGATGTTCATCGCAGCATGTCAGCCCCAATTTCGTAGGAACACTAGAGTCACAAGGGTATCTCCGACAATGGGCCCTGAATTGAGCACTCAAAAGGCCATTTGATGGCTCATGCTACATTTTCAGCCCTCAAATTTGCCATCTGTTCCAATAATAACCATCCTGATTTTCTAGACCTTACTAAGACATCTTTCAGCGGATGGAGGGAGTATAATTTACAGTCACATAGCTAGAGGTTTAACAAGTTAGCTAGAGGTTTAGGTTTGTCACAGCACTTGCAGGGTTGAAGGCATCCATAAAAGCAGCTCTTTTGTCTATCTTGGACGCCAAATATTTCTGCACTTTTAGATATTCGCCACAGCATGTAAGCCCCAATTTTGTAGGAACAAAAGAGTTGCAAGATGCTGCAGTACGTTTGGTTAACTATCGAAATGATAAAACTTGCAGTTTTACATCACATCTGTTCTACTCCCTCCTTCCCACGAAACATGTCAAAGATTTGTCAAAATTTAGATGCATCTAGCTAGATACATCTAAATTTTGACAAATCTCAGACATGTTACATTGGACGGAAGGAGTACCAGGTATCTGAAGACATATCATGTACAACAGGCGCAAAATATCTGTACAAAGTTGGTACTCCACTTTGGAACACAAATATACCCTTTTTTCCATTTGAAATACGATATATAACTTGACTTATTAAATCATTCTATATACATAATTGATGGTGTGAAAACCTACTAACACGCTCAACACTTCTTTAAAATGTTAATCAATTGAAAATCTTAACTGAACTTACTAATGTTACAACAACAGCAGCAGCAGCCGAAATGCCGAATGCACAGCAGCACATAAAT
This sequence comes from Lolium perenne, assembly GCF_019359855.2. Lineage (NCBI taxonomy): Eukaryota > Viridiplantae > Streptophyta > Magnoliopsida > Poales > Poaceae > Lolium > Lolium perenne. The sequence continues at coordinate 262,534,190 of NC_067246.2, read as the reverse complement.
CCTCAGAAACGTCTAACGGCTAATTGAAAAAAGGAAACCGAAAAGGGAATCTGTCTAGGCGTTTGCATCTCGGTTTGGTTGACCAAGAATAGATGGTCGGTAAAGTGAGTGGCCCTGCGCCATCTCAATCCTTTCGCGTGGATCAGACATTGACTCGTCTCTTATAGCCTGAAGAATCGACTCAGTAGGAAGTTCCCTGTGCACATGAGCAAACAAATCAACACATTATGGCTGCGAACCTTTGCTAGCGTATAATATAGCAACACCATACTGGGAGTAGCAATCGACTATGTATGCCTATTGAGATAAATTGTTTTGTTGTCTTGGGGTAAGTTACAGCACTTGTTAAGAACCAGTAAATCCAATTAAAAAATATTTTTTTAAGATAACCCAACAAAAACCAATTGAGCTATTTCGCAAGGGATTTTATTATACTATATAAAAAAATAAGGAGAATTCTTACCTCTTAATCAGAATTTTATAAAGGGTTTTCAAGATGGGGCACATCTCAACCGGCGCAACAGATTTGTTAGCTTCTGGATGCATTACACTCAAACTATCCTGACTGAGAAGTTGATAAAATGCATCAACTGCAGAGACACCCTGAAATGAATTATTAACAAAAATTAGTCTAAAACCTACAAGGAACAAACTGGCAGACCTGGTGCCTTGAGGGACATTGCCGCAGCACTTGAAAGTTCAGATAACAATCAAAATGAAAGGGGCAAACCTGTATTGTCCCTTTGCCTTTTATGCTATCACCCATTTCCAGAGTCAGTTCCCCTTTAGCTAACCTGTGCCCATACCAAGCATTGCGACCTTTCAACAATGTGACATAAGTGTCAGCTAATAATGGCCCAGCAAGTTTTTCTGGTTCTTCTTCCAGAAGGTGGGTGATGTAGATCATTTCAGATGTGCAAAGTGCAAAGTAAACAGACTTGCTGGTTGCACTCTCATTGGTTAGTGCTGCCACCATACCTACAAGATAACAGAATATGCAATGAGAAACAAGTACATGTAGCTGATGGAATGCCTAGGCACATTGAAGAAATTACAACAGATGCATATTTGAGCATTTATTATTTATTGGGTCGTTTGTCCGGGTATTTCGGCAGTTAAGCTGCACTAAGATACTAAATAGTGTATTTTGTTAATAATTCCAGGCATTCCGGGCATTATGCCTATTCCTTGAGGCACTCAAACTATCTCTTAGGAGGTCTGTAACTGAAGTTCCACATTCTCAATGAAATCAAACGCAAATGCTTTTTCCGTTTTGTCGAAATAAAAGCTAGTGTATTTTTTTTCCTTTTGGACAGGGTATTTTGTCTGATATAGTGCATGATTAAATAATGCAAGTTACTAACTATTGAAGACATTGAGTAACACTGAGTATATTATAACATATGATGGCAAGTTAATACAATGTATGGTTAGAAACATGCACTGGCCAGAACATGAGAAAAGCAGTGAGACGAATGAACATATCTTACCAGCACCAATGGCGTACACATTTTTCAAACCTCCCATGACCTCATGAGTGATGAGATCATTATTATCCCACACGATAAAATGAGGCTGCCTCAAAAATTTAGCAAGAGGTTTCCTCCATTTGTCAGTTCCACAGATACGAGCGTTTGCGTATTCTTTATTATATATTTCCGAAGCAATGTTAGGGCCACCAAGATATAGAACATTGTCCAATGGAACCTTAGCTGCAATAAAACCAATAATCTATAAGTCACATGCTAAGTTAAATGGGGAAAGGAAACATGCCTGGAACAAAGCATGATACAGCACACACCATGTTGAAACTAGAGTTCTGAACTGAGATCAAAACATTTGCTTTTTGGTGTGTAGAAACAGAAAACTAAAGTGTCGCGCTCATTCAGGAAGAGCCTGCTAAAGCTCAACACGGCTGACACTAAAAAAGCATTGATGAGAACAAAAGAAACAAAAAAATTACCTAATTGCATCCCCTACTCAGATAAAGTTTATCTAGAGCTTTAGCATGACAATGAATTCAGTTAAATATATAATTCAATGAGCAAAAGGCATTTCTTGATATATTTTTAGCAAGATCCATCTACAGATTTATCTTTCTGCAATTCCAGAGATATTTTGTCAGCGACACAATTGGTTGCATCTGTAATCTACCATAACTCATGGCCAAGTTTATAAGCAAGGTGGTAACTGCCTGTCAAAACTAGCAGGTGCCCGATTAAAAGGCTGATGGTTACAGCTTCAAATGCGATACCATCAAGGGGGAACCACCGCAATAACACATCAATTCACCAAGAACAGAGGGGAAATTTTCAAATAAAGATCGATAACAGCCTGTGATTAGTCGTGGCTAGCAGGTGCCCGATTAAAAAGGCTGATGGTCAAATGTGATATGATCGATGGAAACCAACACCAACAACGGAGGGCAACATCAATTAACTAATAACATAGGACAACATCAATTCACCAAAGAGAGAGGACAACATCAATCAATTTCGTGAAGAAACAAGGAAATTGTAGTATGACGACTAGATAAGAAGGAAGAAAGGAACCTCACTTGCATTGCAGATCATCTGCGTGGGCGTGATGATCCTGGGCACGGGATCTATGGAGGCCTCAATCCCCTTGGTGAGCGAGATGATGAGGGGGGCATTGACCCTCTCCTTCCAGTACCTCCCAATCTCCCCAAACACATCCCTGGTCTCCGTGGACGGCAATCCATTGACAACAATGTCAGCATCCCAAACGGCCTCCTGCAGGTTGGTGACGACCTTGAGCGGGCAGAGCGGGGTGTCGATCATGTTGAGGCAGAAGCCGTCCCTGAGGATCTCGTCGGCGTAGAGCGTGCGGTCCCCGAGCCTGGCCTCGACGTACTTGAGGTAGGCGCAGCGGCGGATGAGGCGGCGCAGCACGTCCTCGCGCGCGTTGATGACGTCGAAGAGGTGGCCGGCCGTGGCGCGGTCGACCGCGCGGCCCGGGCGGCGCCAGATGCGGAGCTGCACCTTGTCGCGCAGGTGGCCGTACGCGTCCTGCAGCAGCGCGCAGAAGACGCTGCCCCAGGCGCCCGCCCCGACGCCCACGATCCGGAGCGGGTCGCCGTCGGCTTTGCCCAGCAGCCGCCGCAGCTCGTCCGCCTTCTCCTCCGCCGCGCCGTTGCCGGCGTGCCCGTTCGCCCCGTCGCCCATTGCGGTTGCTGCCACGGTTGCGCTGCCGCTTGTCGCCGGCCGCAAGAAAAGCAAGGGAAAAGCGAAGAGCAAGAAGCGTGCAGGCCACCACCTAGATGGCCTGGTGTTCGGTGGTTCCAAGGATGGGCAGGCAGGCTATAACTAACCCGGGAGGGAGAAGGCGAGAAAAGGACGCAATACGCCGGCCTGGGTTTGGCCGCCGGATTTACGAGGCGGTGACGCACGCTGGGCTGTCGGCCGGAGCGACCGAGGCCGTTGGTGGCGCGCGCGGCTTCACTCGCCGGTCGGAACCGAGGTGGTGGGGATCGATCCCTCCTCTGTCTGGGCGTGGGCGTAGCGGCGGAGCGGGAGGAGGTTGCCGGTTGGTGAAAGGACGGGGACGGGGTAGACGAGGACGGTTTCGAAGATCTGGAGGTCGCCGGGACGGAGACGGAGTGAGGGATGGTGACGGTACCGGATTGGGGATGGGGACGGTGCCGTGGCGTGCACCGGCGCCAGATCCCCCGCTGTTTTCCAACACTGTTCCATGGCGCATCCACGGGCGCGCCCGGCGCGTGCCGACCACGACTCGGTCAGGGAGTGCAAGGTGTTTTATTTGGCACTGCTCCAAAAGTCTGAACATTTTCTTACACGGCATTGTAAACGAAATGAAATGTACCATTCAAAAAAAATGAAAAGAAGTACTGTACTAGTATTATATTTTCAAGATGACGGCATACAAGGTGTATTCATCCTTGAGAAGAAAGATCTAATGCACCAAAAAGATGCCTTGGGCCAGCGCCGAAGGAACGCCTGAATCAACTGTTTCTCTAGACCCGTTTTTAGCGATAGCTTGCACCTAAGAAAATGTGAGTTGTTTATAGCTCCTTCGCCTTCTCCCTTTGAATCAAAACAACCATTGTAGAATGAAAATAAGATGTACACAAAAATATGCGCGTCGATGATATGAGTCTGTTCCGATAATCGGTTTCGAGTTTCGTTAGCCGTAAATTGTATCTTAAATTGTAAATTTTGTGATCATGTTTAGAACTTTTTAAAGTGAATTTCATCAAATTATTCGCATACAGTCGATTGTTTGAAATTTCATTTGAGAAGTTTAGCTCGCCATTATAAACAACTCTTGTGCTGTAAATTTTTCGTTTTGGTGAACAAAAACGGAAAGATAATCAGTAACTAGTACCTATGTTGTAGTTCATTTTAATACGTATGTGGTAGTTACTCAAAGTCTTACTTATCTTCTTGATTATCGTGTTCATCTGTTCATGATGGTAGCCACCATCGATGGCATCTGGTATTTTCGTGCGCTGTTGTGGTATGTATTATGGCCGACTTCGTGAACAACGAGAGAAGGTACCAGGCGAGCCATAGAAGGTACGGGAGGCGCGACATGGAAAAGTTGGCTGCGCTCGGCTGCAGTATTTCCGTCGCCCAAGTTCAGCTAACAAAGAGGTGAGGTAGTGCAAGCGCAAATCCTACCTTTGCTGATGGAGCAATATCACGGCCGTTCCATCATGCTGATTAGGTACGCTACTGATAGGAGATGGGCGCTGAACATGGTAATGATTACTTCAGTCTTTACTCATTTGGATTTTAGACGCAATGTAGACACAGGGCCAAGTGTTTTTGTCAAGATATCCTTTCTCAGTGTTGGTTTATTGCAACTGTTTGGTAGATCGGTTGACAGGGACCAAGGACATCATTAACGGATGCAGCACCAACTGGAGCATGATAGTCGATCTAGAGTCGGCACAGTGGCTTGATGTGGAGAATTTGGACTCATGGACACGCACCAAGCAACTGGAGTGCTCTTTTTTTTTTAAAACATCAGAAGATTTTATTTATCTCAGCAACATTTTACAGATAGAAGTGTGAAAGGATTCACACTAGCCATAGAGAGTACATCTCTGCAGAAACATTGCGTTTTGCTGGAGGAGAGACATCTAAATGCTAGAGAAGTAGATTGAAGTCTGAGACCTAGTCTAGCTTGATGATGAGCCTTGAAATTGAAACATCTGGTTATATGGGCTACTCTGCTTGGATGAAAGGCATATGTTGCTTGAATATCAGCCAAAATGGGTCTGATGACCCAATGTCTTGGAGCATTGAGAACTGAGGTAGCTTTTGTTGTTGATTCTAGTGTGGAGCAATCTGTGAAGAATTGTGGTTCTTCAATGTGTAGAAGATCTGCTACTTTGGCGGCTAGCAGCAATCCAAAAGCTTCTGCCTGAAGAGGGGAATGAGCTGCCGGAGATAAGGCAGCTAAATGTATCTGCTGGCAATGTTGGTTATTTTGGATTTGAATGATAATGCCTATGCCCGCAGGAGTAGGTTCTTGATTGTCCGCACTCTTCCAGGCAGCATCATAACAGATGATATTACCTGCAAGAGAAAAAGGGTCCCGTTGTGGCTCCAAGCCCTGTTCCACCAAAACGACACGTCGACTACCCTGTTTGAAATCATTGTCCTCGAGTTTTAATCCCTGCAATATTGCATTAGTTGCATGATAAACTTGAAGAGGATTAGTATTTCTTTTGTTAAAAAGTGCATCATTCCTCGCCTTCCAAAGACACCACAAGAAGGTATATAAAGTAGAAAATATTAATATGTGGATGGCCAGAAGAGAGTAAAGCCTGGATCATCTGGGAGACCGAGCGATGGTTTTCAGCTAGAATCTCAGTTCGGATAAACCAAGGAGCAGAAAACCAGGCCGCTTTTGAAAAAGCACAAAGAAAGAGCATATGCATCTCATCTTCCACACCACCACACCTGCTACAATCTTCTTTGATGTGCTTCGAAAATTTGCTAGCTCTCTTACCTATGGGTAGGGCTCGACGCAGCAGTCGCCAAGCAAAAGTCTGGACCCTCGGCGCCATTTGCTTCTCTTGCCATACCTGATTGAGAAGGTTGACAATATGTGGAGGTACAACTTTTGGTCTCTGATTAGCAGGCAAAGCAAGATTATTAAAACAATGCTTATATGCACTTTTGGAAGAACATACACCTGAAGGAGTTAGTTTCCAAACAAGAGTATCTTTGCCTTCAGAATTAATAATGGGAGTCTCAAGAATAGCAGTAGCAGTTTCAGGTGTGAACAAAGAATTTATTAAATGCACATTCCATTTTTTCTAGTTCGGAATCCAAAGGTCCTTAACTGTGGCAGGATAAACAAAGGGGCCTGGCTGAATTATAAGATTATCATATATATGTTGCCACATGGAGAACCACGGGGCACTCCAAATAGAACTACTGCCATCCACAATTTGATTGAACGATACTGAAATTAAGAGAGGTCTCACCTTGAGAATGGCTGTCCAAAAAGCAGATTTTGCAATGTTCGTTTTTGCTCTCCAAATGGATGTGTCACTGTGATACTTTGCCTTAAGTATGAGTGCCAAGTGGCTTTGTGGTTCCTTTGCTAATCTCCAGGCTGCAGAAAGAATCAGTCCTTGATTTATAGCTTGCATATTTCTAACACCAAGTCCTCCTATTTTCTTTTCAACACAAATATCCTCCCATGCCCTAAGACACAGGCTTCTTGTAGTTTGCTCCTCCTTGATACATGTCCACCAGAAATTCCTAATAATAGCTGTGAGTTTTGTTAAGAATTTCTTTGAGAAGAGAATATTTGACTTATAGTAGACTGGGATTGAGGAAAAGACAGATTTTATGAGGGTTAGTCTTGCTGTGTGTGACAATCTATTAGCTTTGTAGGCACTTAGTTTTGATTTGAATTTGTCGTAGACGAAGTTGTAAGCCCTTGATCTGTCTTTCGCTGGAAGAATGAGAGGGTGTCCCAAATGTATGGTGTTGTTGTCAATGTCCGGGACTGGGAAAATTTGCTTGATGCCTTGTCTAACCTGGAAGTTAACTTTTTTACTAAACATTATACCTGATTTGTTCCAATTTGGAAGCTGACCTGATTGATGACAAAATTGTTGCAAGACATGGGATATGGCATTTGCTTCCTGCTCATTAGCTTTTCCACATACCAAAAGATCATCTGCGAACATAAGAGAATGAATAGGAGGACAATTCGGTCCAAGTGAAAGACCAGTGAGGTGATTTGCCTCAAGTGCATCCTGTAGTGCGATAGAAAGCTCATTTACGGCAAGGACAAAAAGAGAAGGAGACAATGGACATCCTTGTCTTATGCCTCTGGTACTTTTGAAATGGGCAAAGGATTGGCCGTTAATAATAACTGAAAACGTTGGAGAAGAAATGCATGCATAGATTAAATTTATGAAATGCTCATGAAACCCTTTACGTGCAAGGGCAGACACAATCAAATTCCATTCTAATCTGTCAAAAGCTTTGGCTAAATCTATTTTTACCATGAAATCAGTACCATCCCAAGAATTAAGAGAGAAGGAGTGGGTGATTTCTTGAGCTACAATGATATTATTACTAATACGCCTACCTTCGATAAAAGCTTGTTGTGAGGGATGAATGTAATCTCGTAAGTGAGATTTCAACCTATTCGCCAAGGATTTAGCAATTATTTTGTAAACCACGTTACAAAGGCTGATGGGTCTGAAGTCTGAAGGAACATAGCAAACCAACTTTTTTGGAACGAGTGAAATTTGAGTTTCATTTAGACGAGGAGGAAGGATACCCGTGATGTAGAAATTTCTTACGAGATTAGTAACGTCTTCTCCAATCCAACTCCAGGCCGAGATGTAAAACCCCACATTGAAACCATCGGGTCCCGGGGAAGCATTCTTTCTCATGGCTTTGATAATTTGCCAGGTATTCAAGAACGGTCTACCATTGTTAGTAAAAGAGGAGTGGAAAATATTTTTTGAAATAATTAACAAATTCATGTGCAATGTCTTCAAGATCAAAAAGATTATTTCCATGAGCATCTTTAATGGATACAATACGATTTCGTCTCTTGCGCTTTTGAACGGCATTATGAAAAAAAGAAGTGTTCCTGTCTCCTTGAGTTGCCCAATGTTTTTTTGCTCGTTGCCTGTAGAATTCAGTAAGTTTTGTCATGTTTTCTTCATATTGAGCTATAAGTTTTACCTCGAGAGCATGATCTTGTTCTTGTATAGGTTGCATCTGGATGGAGTTGATTTGTTGTTGTAGCGTGTCAAGCTGATGTTGAATCGGCTTTTTCTTCTTGCACCATTTCTTTAGAGTACCTGCAAGATTAGTCGTTCTAGAATGGAAAGGTTTATTAGCAGACAAATCCCAAGCAGTTTTTGCAACATTTTGGAAATCTTCTTCCATAGTCCACCAATTCTCAAACTTAAACTTTAGCTTCGGTCTGCGGTATTGAGATTCAGTTAGCAGAAGAATAGGAGCATGATCTCCAAACATGATAGGAAGATTAAAAACATTTGTATTCGGATACAATTCACACCATTCGGTGTTAGCAAGACAACGGTCAAGTCTTTCAAAAACAGGAGTAGAAGAGAAACGCTTGTTTGTCCAAGTATAAGCAGGACCGCTGAAACCAAGATCAAGAAGACCTCATTCCTTAACATAACCATTAAAAGTACGCATACGGTAGTGATTTATATTAGCAGAGGTGGTGTCCTGATCACACATGATGTCATTGAAATCTCCTATACAAACTACTGGCTTTCCCAGATTGTCATGCACAAAATTGAAAATATGGTTCCAAATTACCCTAGTCTGGCGATGATGAGGATCTCCATAAATACAAACCAGCGCAAACTCAATTCTAGTAGCTATATTTATAACCATGGCTAAAATAACATGATTATTAGAGAACTTGACATCAACTTGAACTTCATCAGTCCACAGAAGCCAAAGACCACCCGAAAGGCCATTAGAAGGTACAACATAACTATCAGCAATGTTAAAGTGATTATTAAGCTGTACTGAGGTGCATTTAGATGATCTAGTTTCAGACACAAAAATTAGCTGTGCTCCTGTTGACGACATCAAATTGGCAAGGTACCCCATTTTACTAGAACTATGAAGATTCTTGCCCTTACCTTGACAATTCCATCCGATCATCTTCATGGCACCTTGCAGGCTGACGCCGCTTCCCCATCGAACTGCTTGTTGTATCATGTGACGATCTCCTGTAGTAGAACCATGTTGCTTCCCATTGGTAAAGACTTCATAACCTCCTCTTCTTCCAGGCGTTTGGCAGGAATCTAAAGCAGAGTCAGGAGGTAGGCTTCCCCCACCATGGCGACAATGGGAGGAACCCTGGTGCCCAGCCATGGGCGTTCTTGTTTTCTCCCAAAGACCTCCCTCCACCACTTGCTCTTCCTGGGGGAGCTCACATCGAGGCCTATAGATGTTGGAACCCTCCCAGCAACAAAGCTGATTGAGTGCCCTTACTGACGAAAATCTTTGGAACACGGGATGAGGCCATAGCCGGAGGGGAAATTCGGTTGGTTGCCTAGAGATTGGTTGGAAAACAACTGAATCTTGCTTGCTCTGGTCGGATGGCTTGGGTTTCTTAGGTCGCTCAGGATTATGAGATGGAATTGGAGAGGAAGCACATGGGGAGAGAATGGGACGGGGCAGGGGAAAAACTGAGGATGCGAAGGAGAGGAGAGGGTCGCTGGTGAAGGAAGGAGGCATGGGGGAGGAGGAGAGAGAGACGGGATCAGAGGGGGAAGGAGGCAAAGAAGGTTCTAGAATCGGCATCACGCCAGTCGCCATAGAGGCATACCTTATCCAAACATCAGGACATGTTCCTCACTTCCTCCTCATTTGGTTGTTTCTTGCCTGCGGCAGCAGCTCTCCTCGCTTAGCCTTTCTCTGCTTCTCCTCTTCGTTCGTGGGTTTGCGGAGGTGCGTGCGGTTCTTCGGGGGCGTCGCTGTTGCCGCCGGTCTTCCTCCCCGAGTCTGATTCTCTGAGCTGGTTCAACTGGAGTGCTCCTTGGCTTTCCCTAACATGCGTGCCAATATCAAGTAGTTACTAGTTAGGTATGGTTAATATGCATCTTGATAGTAAATTATGACTTATGATGCGAAAAATAGATGCATATGCAGTGGAAAAGAAGCTACCGGCATAGAACACTAAAGCCTGTTGGACCATATACCCGCAAAAAGAAAGTTAGGTATTCACATTCAGTGCCTCTCAAACATATTTTCAGTGCCTCTATATATAGTTGCTAAAGCTTCCATGGATACAGTCATGAAATTACATGGAGCTCCTATTACAATAGTATCTGACTGAGATAAAATATTTACTCGTAAATTCTGGCAAGATGTGTTTAAGTTGCTGGATGTACGAATGTAGGAGAAAAAGGGTATTGGTAGGGTAGGAGCCATGCCTCATACGGGCGGCCAGGTATCCATTATATATAGGGTAGCACATTACAAATACATGGTACAATACGTATGTACGTATACAACCTATACAAGGTAGTTTAACACCCTCCCACAATCTCAGCCACTATGAAGGTTGAGATTGCGCCTACAATGTTGAAACAATGGTAGAGGTAGATGTTTTGTAAATATGTCAGCTAGCTGATCCGTGGAGGAGATGAACTTGATCTGAAGCAACTTCTGAGCTACCCTTTCTCGAACAAAATGGAAATCCACCTCAATATGCTTAGTTCGAGCATGAAACACAGGGTTCGAAAAAAGATATGTCGCTCCAATATTATCACACCAAACTATAGGCGGACGACTCTGAGATATGCCAAGTTCTCCAAGTAATGCTTGTATCCAAATGATTTCAGCAGTTGCATTTGCAACAGCCTTATACTCGGACTCTGTACTGGAGCGTGAAACGGTGGCTTGCTTCCTAGCACTCCAGGCAATGAGATTGCCGCCATAGAAGACAGCATACCCCCGGTTGATCGGCGATCATCAGCATTTCCCGCCCAATCCGCATCGGAGAAGGCTGACAGAAGATCATGAGAACGAGTAGGTCGTCTCAACAGCAAACCATCGGACAGTGTAGACTGAACATATCGCAAGATTCGCTTAACCGCAGATCAATGGGAACTCCGGGGAGCATGTACGTATTGACACACCTTGTTCACCGAGAAGGAGAGATCAGGACGAGTCATAGTAAGGTATTGCAGCCCTCCAACAATGTTGCGGTACCGAGTAGATTCATCAGCTGAAAGAGAAGTGACATCCATAGCAGATAACTTTTCAGAAGATATCATCGGTGTAGGAGAGGGGCCACACTTCAAAAGACCGGCACGCCTGAGTAATTCTGAAGCATATTTGCGCTGAGTCAGAAGGAGACCACCATTGAGGAATTTCACCTCGACACCAAGAAAATAATTAAGCTGTCCAAGATCCTTAAGTGCAAAGGAACCACGCAGCTGCTGGATGAGCCGATCAATAGCAGCAGGAGACGAACTGACAACAATAATGTCATCCACATAAACCAACAGATAAAGAGTGATGTCGGGACGACAAAGAATGAAGAGTGAAGTGTCAGCTGTAGATGACTTGAAACCAAGACCACCAAGAATGGAGCAAAGACGTGAATGCCATGCCCTGGGAGCCTGCTTAAATCATAAAGTGCTTTGTCAAGACGACGCATGTGCGTGGGCTGACTAGTGTCCTCAAAACCAGGTGGCTGGCGCATGTACACCTCCTCTTCAAGAATCCCATGCAAGAATGCATTTTGAATGTCCAACTGCCGGAGGCACCAACCATGTGTAAGTGCCATAAATAACAATAAACGGATGGTAGTGGGCTTGACAATAGGACTGAAGGTATCTTCGTAGTCAAGACCATATCGTTGTTTAAATCCCTTAGCAACCAGACGAGCTTTATATCGCTCAATAGACCCATCAGATTTCTGCTTCACTTTGGACACCCATTTAGAATCAATAATATTTGCTCCAGAACTGGACGAACAAGGTGCCATGTCTGATTAGCTTGAAGGGCAGAGAATTCCATCTCCATGGCTGCACGTCAATGAGGACATGACATAGCCTCTCGATGATCACGGGGTTCAGTACGGGTGAGATCAGCAGTATGAGCCAACCGAAGAGCAGACCATGCAATAGTTCCATCGGTCCTTTGTTTGGGTTGGAGAATTACATGTTGTAGGCGAGTAGTAATATACCAGGTGCTGGGACAGAAACAAGTGGTACATCCACGGTACGTTCAGGTGATCCAGGAGGCATTGGAGCTAACACAGGCGTGGACGAGGGCGATGGAGAAGACGTCGCGTGCGAGCCAGTGTCTGGCAACGATGATGGGCCAGATGGGCCGCTAGATGCCGAACCGTGAAGACGAGGCCGGGGAGGCGTGACGAACCCGTCACAGGCCGGCACGTCGGATTGGTCTGCATGGGGTGTAGTACCACGCCATGCAGATCGACGTCAGGCGTCGAGCTATCAACGTGTACCGCAGGTATGCCCTCAGCATTTTCATCAAGGAGTTCAAGCCGAGCGCCGTGGTGTTTCCCTGCATCATGGTTAGCTAATAGAGGAGTATACGCAACATCATCAAATTGGTCAGGAGTAGGAATATGTGGAGATGAAGTAGGCGAAGTGGATGTGGATGTGGAGGGTAGTTGTGAAAAGGGAAATACATTCTCGTCGAAAACAACATCACGAGAAATATACATGCGGTTTTTAGGAACATGAAGACACTTGTAACCTTTGTGTATGGAACTGTAGCCAAGGAAAACACATTTTTCAGATCGAAACTCGAGTTTGTGTTTATTGTATGGACGAAGATGGGGCCAACATGCACAGCCAAAGACTTTTAGAAAAGTATAATCAGGTGTTTCCCCTAAGAGGCGTCGGAGAGGAGTCTGCATATCAATGAATCGACTAGGCAATCTATTAATGAGAAAACACGCCGTGGAGAAGGCATGACTCCAAAATCTAAAGGGAACAGCAGCATGTGCAAGAAGAGTTAACCCCATTTCTACAATGTGCCTATGTGTGCGTTCAGCAGTGCCGTTTTGTTGATGTGTATGTGGACATGATACTCGATGAGAAATGCCAATGTCATGAAAAAAATTATCGAGGCGATGATACTCGCACCCCCCCCCCCCAGTCAGATTGCACATGAATGATCTTTCTACCCAATAAGCGTTCAACATGCTATTGAAACTGAAGGAATATTTGAAACACATCAGATTTGCGTTTGAGGAGGTAAAGCCATGTAAAACGACTATATCCATCCACAAAGCTAACATAATACTCATGACCACTAACGGATTTTTGGGCTGGACCCCAAACATCAGAAAATATGAACTCAAGTGGTGATGTAAAAACACGGGTAGAAAGGGAAAAAGGTAGCTGATAACTCTTACCTTGTTGGCAAGCATCACAAATTATTACATCTTTATTATTCGACTCTGAAGGAAGTTCATTGTGATGTAAAATATGATGAACAATCTGACTAGCTGGATGACCTAAACGAGAGTGCCATCGCGAGCGGGACACCTTGACACTGCTGAAGACATGCTTGACCGCAGAAACATCTAGATTGTAGAGACCTCCACGGCATCCCCCTCTAAGAAGAACCTCCCTCGTACTTCGATCCTTAACAAAGAAATACCAAGGGTGAAACTCAAAGAAGACATTATTATCAAGAGAGAATTTATTGACAGATACAAGATGCGAGTAACAGATGGAACGTCGAGGATATCTTTTAAGTATAATGGATGAGATGATGTATGAAGGGTAGATTGACCAACATGAGTAATGCGCATACCTGCTCCATTGGCTGTGTGAACATGATCCTTGCCGTGGTACTGTTCCTTCACATGAAGCTTGTCGAGCTCGTTGGTGAGATGATCCATTGCACCAGTATCAGCATACCAGCTGGGATCCATGGGAAAGGATGATGTAGACCCGTGGTGGTGCATGGAGACGGAGAAGGTAGAAATCTGTTTCTCCATGTACCGGCCATCATTGCCGGCATCGAGGTAATTTTTTTCATAACTCTTGAAGCAGCAAGAGGCGACATGTCCCGTCTTGGTACAAATCTGACAAGTGGGACGGTTGCTCGATCCACCACCGGTAGGAGCTCCGTGGTATTGTCCCGATGGAGGTTTTGGTGGCTGTGGAGGGAAGTTGCCCGTCTAGCGGTAGTTCTGTTGCTGATTTCCTTTGGGACCTGGAGGAGGCGCTTTGGAACTAGCAAAATTCGCCGACATCAGCATATCAAACTGAAGCTCAGCTTTGCGCTCATCCATGCGCTGCTCAGTGCTTAGCATCTGGGCATATATATCCTTTAGCGGCATGGGATCTGTAAGAGCACGGGCTGAGACAATTTGCACAAGGGAGTCTGTTGTCTACTGTTGGCTTCTTTTCCTGTAGACAGTGTTGGGCCTCCAAGAGCAGAGGTTTGTAGAACAGCAGCAAGTTTTCCCTTAAGTGGATCACCCAAGGTTTATCGAACTCAGAGAGGAAGAGGTCAAAGATATCCCTCTCAAGCAACCCTGCAATCACGATACAAGAAGTCTCTTGTGTACCCAACACACCTAATACACTTGTCAGATGTATAGGTGCACTAGTTCGGTGAAGAGATAGTAAAATACAAGTAATATGGATGAATATGAGTGGTAGTAACAATCTTAAATAAATATGGCAGCGAGTAAACATGCAACAGAACAGTAAATAAGCGGAGATTCGATGTTTGAAAACAAGGCCTAGGGATCATACTTTCACTAGTGGACACTCTCAACATTGATCACATAATAAAACCACTCTACACTCTCTTGTTGGATGACAAACACCATTAATTGTGTAGGGCTACAAGAGCTCCCTCAAGCCGGAGTTAACAAGCGCCACAACATTCAGTGTTCATATTTAAGTAACCTTAGAGTGCATGATAGACCATTGCAATTATACCGAGTACTAACATAGCATGCACACTGTCACCATCAGGCTATGAAAGGGGGAATACATCGCATCAATACTATCATAATCTACAAGAGATTACAATCATAACCTACGCCAAGTACTACATGATGCACACACTGTCAACATTACATCATGGAGGAGGAACAGAGTACTTTAATAACATCACTAGAGTAGCACATAGATTAATAGTGATACAAAGCTCATGATCACATAAAGATCACACCATGGGAGAGATAGATGAACCACATAGCTACCGGTAGAGCCCTCAGCCTCGGGGGAGAACTACTCCCTCCTCATCATGGGAGACAGCAGCGGCGATGAAGATGGCGGTGGTGTCGATGGAGATGCCTTCCGGGGGCAATTACCCATCCCGGCGGCGTGCCGGAACAGAGACTTCTGTCCCCCGAATCTTGGCTTCGCGATGGCGGCGGCTCTGGAAGGTTTCTCGTACCGTGGCTTACTGGTATCGAAGTTTTAGGTCATCAGGGCTTAAATAGGCGAAGAGGCGGAGTCGGAAGGGTCACGGGGGTCCCACACAGTAGGGGGGCGCGCCCCCCTCTCTGGTCGCGCCGCCAGGGCGTGTGGGGGCCCTGGGCCTCCCCTCTGGTCCCTCTTCGGTGTTCTGGAAGCTTCGTGGAAATATAAGATCGTGGGCCTTAATTTCGTCCAATTCCGAGAATATTTCCTGTGTAAGATTTCTGAAACCAAAAATAGCAAAAAACAGGAACTGGCACTTCGGCATCTCGTTAATATGTTAGTTCCGGAAAATGCATCAAAACGATATAAAGTGTGAACAAAACATGTAGGTATTGTCATAAAACAAGCATGGAACATCAGAAATTATAGATACGTTGGAGACGTATCAGCATCCCCAAGCTTAGTTCCTACTCGCCCTCGAGTAGGTAAACGATAAAAAGAATAATTTCTGAAGTGACATGCTACTTACATAATCTTGATCATACTATTGCAAAGCATATGAGATGAATGAAGTGATTCAAAGCAATGGTAAAGATAATGACTAAACAACTGAATCATATAGCAAAGACTTTTCATGAATAGTACTTTCAAGACAAGCATCAATAAGACTTGCATAGGAGTTAACTCATAAAGCAATAAATTCTTAGTAGAAAGTTTTGAAGCAACACAAGGGAAGATATAAGTTTCAACAGTTGCTTTCAACTTCAACATGTATATCTCATGGATGTATATCTCATGGATGATTGTCAACACAAAGTAATATGATGAATGCAAATAAGCAAGTATGTAGGAATCAATGCACACAGTTGACACAAGTGTTTGCTTCTAAGATGGAAGGAAGTAGGTAAACTGACTCAACATAAAGTAAAAGAATGGCCCTTCGCAGAGGGAATCATGGATTACTATATTTGTGCTAGAGCTTTTATTTTGAAAACAAGAAACAATTTTGTCAATGGTAGTAATAAAGCATATGTGTTATGCATAAGACATCTTATAAGTTGCAAGCCTCATGCATAGATTACCAATAGTGCTCGCACCTTGTCCTAATTAGTTTGGATTTACATGGATTATCATTGCATAGCATATGTTTCAACCAAGTGTCACAAAGGGGTACCTCTATGCCGCCTGTACAAAGGTCTAAGGAGAAAGTTCGCATTGGATTTCTCGCTTTTGATTATTCTCAACTTAGACATCCATACCGGGACAACATAGACAATAGATAATGGACTCCTCTTTTAATGCATAAGCATTCAACAACAAATAATATTCTCATAAGAGATTGAGGATTAGTGTCCAAACTGAAACTTCGACCATGATTCATGGCTTTAGTTAGCGGCCCAATGTTCTTCTCTAACAATATGCATACTCAAACCATTGATCATGATAAATCACCCTTACTTCAGACAAGACGAACATGCATAGCAACTCACAAGATATTCAACAAAGGTGATAGTTGATGGTGTCCCCAGAAACATGGTTACCGCTCAACAAGCAACTTATAAGAAATAAGATACATAAGTACATATTCAATACCACAATAGTTTTTAAGCTATTTTCCCATGAGCTATATATTGCAAAGACAAAGAATGGAATTTTAAAGGTAGCACTCAAGTAATTTACTTTGGAATGGCGGAGAAATACCATGTAGTAGGTAGGTATGGTGGACACAAGTGGCATAGTTTTTGGCTCAAGGATTTGGATGCACGAGAAGTATTCCCTCTCAATACAAGGCTTTGGCTAGCAAGGTTGTTTGAAGCAAACACAAGTATGAACCGGTACAGCAAAACTTACATAAGAACATATTGCAAGCATTATAAGACTCTACACTGTCTTCCTTGTTGTTCAAACACTTCACCAGAAAATATCTAGACTTTAGAGAGACCAATCATGCAAACCAAATTTTAATAAGCTCTATGTAGTTCTTCATTAATAGGTGCAAAGTACATGATGCAAGAGCTTAAACATGATCTATTTGAGCACAACAATTGCCAAGTATCAAATTATTCAAGACATTATACCATTTACCACATGAAGCATTTTCCGTTTCCAACCATATAACAATTAACGAAGTAGTTTCAACCTCGCCATGAACATTAAGAATAAAGCTAAGAACACATGTGTTCATATGCAACAGCGGAGCGTGTCTCTCTCCCACACAAGCATGAATTTATTCAAAAAAAACAAAAATAAAAACAAACAGACGCTCCAAGTAAAGCACATAAGATGTGACCGAATAAAAATATAGTTTCAATAGAAGTGACCGGATAAGTTGTTGATGAAGAAGGGGATGCCTTGGGCATCCCCAAGCTTAGACGCTTGAGTCTTCTTGAAATATGCAGGGATGAACCACGGGGGCATCCCCAAGCTTAGACTTTTCACTCTTCTTGATCATATTGTATCATCCTCCTCTCTTGACCCTTGAAAACTTCCTCCACTTCAAACTCGAAACAAACTCATTAGAGGGTTAGTGCATAATCAAAAATTCACATGTTCAGAGGTGACATAATCATTCTTAACACTTCTGGACATTACACAAAGCTACTGAAAGTTAATGGAATAAAGAAATCCATCAAACATAGCAAAAGAGGCAATGCAAAATAAAAGGCAGAATCTGTCAAAACAGAACAGTCCGTAAAAACGAATTTTTCTGGGGCACTTAACTTGCTCAGATGAAAATTCTCAAATTGAATTAAAGTTGCGTACATATCTGAGGATCACGCACGTAAATTGGCAGATTTTTCTGAGTTACCTACAGAGAATACTACTCAAATTCGTGACAGCAAGAAATCTGTTTCTGCGTAATAATCCAAATCTAGTATCATCTTTACTATCAAAGACTTTACTTGGCACAACAATGCAATAAAATAAAGATAAGGAGAGGTTGCTACAGTAGTAACAACTTCCAAGACACAACAAAACAGTAGCAAAATAAAACATGGGTTATCTCCCAAGAAGTGCTTTCTTTATAGCCATTAAGATGGGCTCAGCAGTTTTAGTGATGCTCTTGCAAGAAATAAGAGTTGAAGCAAAAGAGAGCATCGAAAAGCAAATTTGAAACACATTTAAGTCTAACCCGCTTCCTATGCATGGGAATCTTGTACACAAATAAATCCATGAGGAGCAAAGTGACAAGCATAGGAAGATAAAACAAGTGTAACTTCAAAAATTTCAGCATATAGAGAGGTGTTTTAGTAACATGAAAACTTCTACAACCATATTTTCCTCTCTTATAAAGATTTTCAGTAGCATCATGAACAAACTCAACAATATAAGTATCACATAAAGCATTCTTATTCACATGCATAAAAGTATCATTACTCTCCACATAAGCATAATCAATTTTATTAGCAATAGTGGGAGCAAATTCAACAAAGTAGCTATCATTATTATTCTCATCACCATAATCATCAAATATAGGAGGCATATCGTAATCATAATAAACTTTATCCTCAATAGTAGGTGGACTGAAAATATGATAGTCATCATTGCAATCATCATATATAGGAGGTAAAGTATCATCAAAGTAAATTTTCTCCTCCATGCTTGGGGGACTAAAAATATCATGCTCATCAAAACCAGCTTCCCCAAGCTTAGAATTTTCCATAGCATTAGCAACAATGGTGTTCGAAGAATTCATACTAATAACATTGCTACTAGCATGCAAATAAGGTTCCATAGGTTTTTTAATTTTCGCATCAAACAATCCATGTCTTAACTCAGGAAATAGATTAAAAAGCTCACTGTTATTTTTCATTATGCCTAACTAGTGAAAAACAAGAAACAAAAAGATGCAATTGCAGGATCTAAAGGAAATAGCTTCGAGCACTCACACACCGGCAACAGCGCTAGGAAATAGCTTAGTAGTCGGAGGATGTGAATACCTTTTACCTTACCTCCCCGGCAACGGCGCCAGAAAATAGCTTGTTGTCTACTGTTGGCTTCTTTTCCTGTAGACAGTGTTGGGCCTCCAAGAGCAGAGGTTTGTATAACAGCAGCAAGTTTTCCCTTAAGTGGATCACCCAAGGTTTATCGAACTCAGGGAGGAAGAGGTCAAAGATATCCCTCTCAAGCAACCCTGCAATCACGATACAAGAAGTCTCTTGTGTCCCCAACACACCTAATACACTTGTCAGATGTATAGGTGCACTAGTTCGGCGAAGAGATAGTAAAATACAAGTAATATGGATGAATATGAGTGGTAGTAACAATCTGAAATAAATATGGCAGCGAGTAAACATGCAACATAACAGTAAATAAGCGGAGATTCAATGTTTGGAAACAAGGCCTAGGGATCATACTTTCACTAGTGGACACTCTCAACATTGATCACATAATAAAACCACTCTACACTCTCTTGTTGGATGACAAACACCATTAATTGTGTAGGGCTACAAGAGCTCCCTCAAGCCGGAGTTAACAAGCGCCACAACATTCGGTGTTCATATTTAAGTAACCTTAGAGTGCATGATAGACCATTGCAATTATACCGAGTACTAACATAACATGCACACTGTCACCATCAGGCTATGAAAGGGGGAATAGATCGCATCAATACTATCATAGTAATAGTTAACTTCATAATCTACAAGAGATTACAATCATAACCTACGCCAAGTACTACATGATGCACACACTGTCAACATTATATCATGGAGGAGGAATAGAGTACTTTAATAACATCACTAGAGTAGCACATAGATTAATAGTGATACAAAGCTCATGATCACATAAAGATCGCACCATGGAAGAGAGAGATGAACCACATAGCTACCGGTAGAGCCCTCAGCCTCGGGGGAGAACTACTCCCTCCTCATCATGGGAGACAGCAGCGGCGATGAAGATGGCGGTGGTGTCGATGGAGATGCCTTCCGGGGGCAATTCCCCGTCCCGGCGGCGTGCCGGAACAGAGACTTCTGTCCCCCGAATCTTAGCTTCGCGATGGCGGCGGCTCTGGAAGGTTTCTCGTACCGTGGCTTATTGGTATCGAAGTTTTAGGTCATCAGGGCTTAAATAGGCGAAGAGGCGGAGTCGGAAGGGTCACGGGGGTCCCACACAGTAGGGGGGCGCGCCCCCCTCTCTGGCCGCGCCGCCATGGCGTGTGGGGGCCCTGGGCCTCCCCTCTGGTCCCTCTTCTGTGTTCTGGAAGCTTTGTGGAAATATAAGATCGTGGGTCTTGATTTCGTCCAATTCCGAGAATATTTCCTGTGTAAGATTTCTGAAACCAAAAACAGCAGAAAACAGGAACTGGCACTTCGGCATCTCATTAATAGGTTAGTTCCGGAAAATGCATCAAAACGATATAAAGTGTGAACAAAACATGTAGGTATTGTCATAAAACAAGCATGGAACATCATAAATTATAGATATGTTGGAGACGTATCAGAGTCATAGTCTTGATCGAGCCCGTGCATGAGGTAGCCGGTGAACTCCGCAGTGGTAAGAGGCTGCCCAATGGACATCAACGAGTCTAGGAGAGCTTTCACCTCATTGTAGTAGGCGGAGACCTTCTTGTCCTCCTTCTTGCACTTCTGGAGAGCACTGCGAATCTGCATGGAGCGGGAGATAGTCTGCGAGGTGATGCTGGCCTCAAGAGTGCTCCACGCATCAGCACAGGAGGTGGCAAACAGGATGATCCCCTGGATATCTTCAGTCGAAGTGGTCATAATCACCGAGAGTAGTGCCACATCCTGCTGGTGCCAGGCGGTAAACGCGGGTTGTACATCAACGGAGGAGCCTTGTCATATGTCACCAATGCAGGGTTGGCGATCGACTCAGATGGACATGGAAAGGTTCCATCAGCGAACCCAGTAAGGAGGTGACTGCGGAGCACGTTGAGTACCTGTGCCCGCCAGTAAAGGTAGTTGCCACCGTTGAGGCGTATGGTGATGTAAGGGGCGAAGTTAAACGGCCCCGACGAGCCACCAGTGGAGGAAGAACCACCGCCTCTGCCAAAGTTGAGGACAGGATCGGAGAGCTTGGGCGCGGACGTGGACGCGGTTTTGGAACCGATCGAGCCCACGGAAGACAGCGAGGACATCGCCATCGAGTTGCAGCGGAAGAGGAGTCGCCCGCGTGAAATCGATCTAGGTCAGCCGTCGGGATGTGATACCATGTACGAAGGTAGGAGAAAAAGGGTATTGGTAGGGTAGGAGCCGTGCCTCATACGGGCGGCCAGGTATTCATTATATATAGGGTAGCACATTACAAATACATGATACAATACGTATGTGTATACAATCTATACAAGATAGTTTAACACTGGACACTAAAATGCAGTTCATCACAGCTTATCATCCGCAGATAGATGACCAAAGTGAGCGGGTACTTAGTGTGAACTCATGGAGTCAAGATGATATCACTGCTACAGATCGGAAAGTTTAAATGTAGCCCGAGTTACATGGCTCTCCTTTTTTTACAAAATTCGAATTCAACATTTTGAAGTTTCAAAAAAAATTGAATTTTTTTTCTTGATGTAGGCAATGACGAACTCTACTACTGTGCAAAATCTCAGGATGAAATACATTATATTTGATGCTACAGAAAAATAATAAATTATGACAAATTTGAAGGTTTCAAATCTGTACTGTTCACTTCTTCAGATATACGGATTTATGAATTTTGCACAGCCCAAAATACTCAATATTTCGTATTAATTTTTTTACAGTGGTAGACTACAACATCATCTATCTAAAAAATCATATTTTTTTGAAACTATGAAATGCCATTTTTAAATTTTTGAAAAAACAGGCTACACGTAGCTCGAGCTACAAAATGCCACACTCTGCCACAGATTTCCTAGATAATTATGTTCAACAATAACAACAACAACAACAACAACAATAAATCCTTTATTCCCAAATAAGTTGGGGTAGGCTAGAGGTGAAACCAATAAGATCTCGTAACCAATTCATGGTTCTGGCTCATGGATAGCAAGCTTACACGCGGCTTTTTCCATTGCTAGTTCTTTGGTGATACTCCAGTCCTTCAGATCTCTCTTTACGGACTTCTCCCATGTTTAGTATGGTCTACCCCGTCCTCTCTTGACATTATCGGCACGCTTTAGCCATCCACTATGCACTGGAGCTTCTGGAGGCTTGCACTGAATATTCCCAAACCATCTTAGACAATGTTGGACAAGCTTCTCTGCAATCGGTGCTACCCCAACTCTATCTCGTATATCATCATTCCGGACTCGGTTCTTCCTCGTGTGGCCACACATCCATCTCAACATGCGCATCTCCTCCACACCTAACTGTTGAACCTACTGCCTTTTAGTCGGCCAACACTCAACGCCATACGAAATTGTGGGTCGAACCGCCGTCCTATAGAACTTGCCTTTTAGCTTTTGTGGCACTCTCTTATCACAAAGAATGCTAGAAGCTTGACGTCACTTCATCCATTCGGCTTTGATCCGGTGGTTCACATCTTCATGAATATCTCCATCCTTGTGCAGGATTGACCTCAAGTATCGAAAGGTGCCCTTTTAAGGCACCACCTGCCCATCCAGGCTAACCTCCTCTTCCTCGTGCCTAGTAGTACTAAAACCGCACATCATATACTCAGTTTTAGTTCTACTAAGTCTAAAACCATTCGATTCCAGGGTTTGTCTACAAAGTTCTAACTTCCTATTGACCCTCGTTCGACTATCATCGATTAGGATCACATCATCCGCAAAGAGCATACACCATGGAATATCTCCTTGTATATCCCTTGTGACCTCATCCATCACCAAATCAAATAGATAAGGGCACAAAGCCGACCCCTGGTGTAGTCCTATTTTAATCGGGAAGTCATCGGTATCGCCATCTCTTGTTCAAACACTTGTCACAACATTATCGTACATGTCCTTGATGAGGGTAATGTACTTTGCTGGGACTTTGTGTTTCTTCAAGGCCCACCACATGACGTGTCGCGGTATCTTATCGTAGGCCTTCTCCAAGTCAATGAACACCATATGCAGGTCCTTATTTTGCTCCTTGTATCTCTCCATGAGTTGTCGTACTAAGAAGATGGCTTCCATGGTCGACCTTCCAGGCATGAAACCAAACTGATTTTTGGTCACGTTTGTCATTCGTCTTAAACGGTGCTCAATGACTCTCTCCCATAGGTTCATTGTATGGCTCATAAGCTTAATTCCATGGTAGTAGTACAACTCTGAACATCCCCTTTGTTTTTGAAGATTGGTACTAATATACCGCGTCTCCATTCTTCTGGCATCTTGTTTGCCCGAAAAATGGAGTTGAAGAGCTTAGTTAGCCATACTTTTGCTATGTCTCCGAGGCCTCTCCACACCTCAACGGGGATACCATCAGGGCCCATTGCCTTGCCTCCCTTCATCCTTCTCAACGCCTCCTTGACCTCAGACTCCTGGATTCATCGCACAAAACGCCTACTGGTATCATCAAAGGAGTTGTCCAGTTCAATGGTAGAGCTCTCAGTCTCCCCATTGAACATCCCGTCGAAATAATCCCGCCATCTATGTTTAATCTCCTTGTCCTTCACCGGGAGCTGGTCTGCTCCGTCCTTGATGCATTTGACTTGGTCAACTTCCCTCGTCTTCCTCTCTTGGATCTTGGCCATTCTATAGATGTCCTTTTCGCCTTCCTTCGCGCCTAACCGCTGGTAGAGGTCCTCATACGCCTGACCCCTTGCTTCACTCACAGCTCACTTTGCGGCCTTCTCTACCATCTTGTAATTCTCCATGTTGTCTGTACTCCTATCCAGGTACAGGCATCTGAAACAATCTTTCTTCTCCTTAATAGCCTTCTGGACATTAGTGTTCCACCACCAGGTATCCCTAGCTTCGCTTCTACTTCCCCTGGACACTCCAAACTCCTCCGAGGCCACCTTACAAATACAGGTCACCATCTTCATCCACATATTGTCTGCATCACCTCCTTCCTCCCAAGGGCCCTCCTTAATGACCCTCTCCTTAAACGTCTGAGCTACCTCCCCCTTGAGCTTCCACCACTTCGTTCTAGCGACTTTCGCATTCTTATCCTGTTGGACAAAAAGTCGAAAGGGGAAGTCAACCACCACAAGCTTATGCTGATGGACAACACTCTCTCCAGGTATCACCTTACAATCTAGGCACGCACTCCTGTCTTCTCTCCTTGAGAGGATGAAGTCAATCTGGCTGATGTGGTGGCCACTGATGTCTACTCACGCTTCTTTTCCTGTAGACAGTATTGGGCCTCCAAGAGCAGAGGTTTGTAGAACAGCAGCAAGTTTTCCCTTAAGTGGATCACCCAAGGTTTATCGAACTCAGGGAGGAAGAGGTCAAAGATATCCCTCTCATGCAACCCTGCAACCACAAAGCAAGAAGTCTCTTGTGTCCCCAACACACCTAATAGGTGCACTAGTTCGGCGAAGAGATAGTGAAATACAGGTGGTATGAATTAATATGAGCAGTAGTAACGGCGCCAGAAAATACTTGATGCTACAACTGGCGTGTGGTTGATGGTGGGAATATTGCAGGCAGTACAGATGCAGTAAAACAGTAAACAAGCAGTGATAGCAGTATTTGGAAACAAGGCCTAGGGATCATACTTTCACTAGTGGACTCTCTCAACATTGATCACATAACAGAATAAATAAATGCTATACTCTACACTCTCTTGTTGGATGATGAACACCACTAATTGTGTAGGATTACACGAACCCTCAATGCTGGAGTTAACAAGCTCCACAATATTCGATATTCATGTTTAAATAACCTTAGAGTGCACGATAGATCAACACAACTAAACCAAGTACTAACATAGCATGCACACTGTCACCATCACACTATGAAGGAGGAATAGATCACATCAATACTATCATAGCAATAGTTAACTTCATAATCTACAAGAGATTACAATCATAACCTACGCCAAGTACTACACGATGCACACACTGTCACCATTACACCGTGCAGGAGGAATAGAGTACTTTAATAACATCACTAGAGCAGCACATAGAATAGTGATACAAAGCACATTGCAATCATAAAGGGATATAAATAAGCACTTCACTATGCTATTCATAACAGTGAATAAGTATTCTGTGAAATATAGCCTAAGAGACCCACACGGTTGTAATGTCCCAGGTTTAGAGACGATCGAGGGGTAGATTTTAGAAAGGGATGTGCATTGCATTGTAAATTATGGGGAAATTTCGCGCTTTTAAAACAAAACTGCATCGAAGGGGGACAGGTTTCTCTCTCGACATCCTACAGGGTTAGGGTTTCGAGAGTGCGATGAACTTGTTCTTACTTAACTAGATTAGGGTTTTGAGAAGAGAGAAGAGAAGATGCATCACAATCTTAAGTTGCATGATTGAATTAAAAATTAAGTTGTTTGATTGAATTCAACCCAAATTTGAATTTGAATTTCAAATTCAAACATCAAATTGATATCACATAATTCAAACTTGAGATAATGCATTATACAATTATAAGTAATCAAGAATATGAATAATACAATACTTAAATAAAGCTCATTAAGGAAAACTTGAGCTTTATTGATAATCACACATAATACAATGTCATTTACAATATCCAAAATAGTAATATGAAATATTACAACATATTACAAGAATTGGACAAAAATAGAAAAAGAAAAGAAAAGGAAATTACAATTCAATGATCTATCCTAACACTACAAGCTAAACTTCATTTAGTCTTGTACTTGATGATCTTCATGATCATTGAAGCATCAGATTGATCCCTGCATAAATCAAAGCAAAAACAAGTTATGCCAAGTGGCATAGCCACTTGGCAGGTTAAAAGAAAATTGAAATTGAGCAGATATGGATCAGCTCTGCCGAGCTGATCATCTCACAGCTAAGGACCAAGTCCAAATACACAGCACCAGGCTACACACGCACACAGCCTGCTCACATGGCTGTGTGCATGCAGCACACACACACACAGTGAGTCACCAAAGGGAAAGGTGGAGCTGTCGACCAGAGAAGCAAGAGCCAACCATATAAAACCTTGCCACAGTAAACCCTAGTTCAGTCATCGACCAACCAGCAGGGTAAGCCACCAAGAACACCAAGAACAGCAAGAACAGGAAGAACAGCCAGAGCTGTTCAACCTGTCCAAAATCACCACAGAATCAAACCAAGATCACAAGCTCACCAGGAGGAGCAGGACAAGCATCAGATCATCACTGAAGCAATCCTCTACACCAACCCCATTTCTAGGAGCTGGAGTGAGGTATACACAAAGCATCATGAGCAAGCATCTGTCTTGCTCATAAATAAGCATATGCACCAATCACACACAAGCAAAAGGGTGTGATACCCTATTTGTGTCATCATCTGGCTACTAAGCCATATGGTGCAAGCAAAGGTAGTAAAGGCCATTAGGAAATCATCTTATGGGAACAGCAGCTATGAAAATTAATGCATAACTGAAGAAATCCAGCAAGAGATGAAGACACAGCTAGCCTAGCCACATACTTAGCACCTATAGCTAATGATGCCATCAGACTGATAGACACTCTGTGTCTATTCATGTTGTCAACATCAAAGTCCACTGGGAATCCATCAAGGGATTAGCCAGTGAGCATCTATTTACCACAGAAAGCCAATACAGGTGGGAGCTACCCTAACAGCAAGGATTTACTGTCAGGGCCACCTCAACCACTTTACCCAAATCCCACAGAGAAGCTAAGCACATATATCATTACCCAGAAGGGTTCAAATGAAGCTAGGGTTCCCAATATCTTATTGGCATCCCTCTAGCTCTACTAAATCAACTCATATGATCATCACTGCAAGGCAGTTCACATCATTTATCTATTTAATAAGTCAAAACTATATAGATAAATGAAACAGAGAGGAAAACCATGCACCAAGTCCTGCAGATGATCCAATGGATCATTGCAGTTAGACACAGGCAGCTAGCAAGCATGCAATCAACAAGCAAGTGGTGATCAATTGATCACCAGAGCCTGTTAAAGCATGCCAAGGCATGCTAGAATTACTCACAGGCACCACACTAGAATTATATGAATACAAAGTCACAGATAATCAACAGATGCTTCACAGATAAGTAAATATTAATCCATGATTGCATCCAGAGCACATCAAAGGCATGATGAACCACTGGATCAAGATACACAAATAAAGCACACAACAGTCATCATTGGATAGTACTGATAAGCCAACAGCAATGCTCAATTGAGCATGCTCATGAATTTAAGCATAAGATATAGCACATCAGAGCACTGGCAATTGCAAATTTGCAAGGAATACACACAGTAATCCAGCCAGGGCAAATCAGCTGAATACACTTGATGATTTAATAGCAGTAGCATCAAGGACATGGTCACAGGGATTGAATTAAGCAAGAAATGCAAGCATAAGCAAGCACATAGTCTAGGAATTCTTGCACAGGATCAGGAATAGCATGGCAAGGCATTACAGCACTAATAACCATGGCATTAGCAAGGCAGGGCTGCACAACGCAGCATCACAAGCACTGGCATGGCCATGGAAGCAATGGCCAGG
This sequence comes from Lolium perenne, assembly GCF_019359855.2. Classification (NCBI taxonomy): domain Eukaryota; kingdom Viridiplantae; phylum Streptophyta; class Magnoliopsida; order Poales; family Poaceae; genus Lolium; species Lolium perenne. Next base: position 262,506,241 of record NC_067246.2, on the reverse strand, counting down.
GCCAGTGGAGCACAGTAGCACAAACAGCATAGCAGCACAGCAAGCGCATACGCAGCTAGCTAGGCACAGCAGCAGAGCATCAGCACGGCAGGCATCTCCACGAGGAGGAGCAGCCATGGCCAGAGCTAGAGGATGAAGAAGAAGAACATTCAAGAGAGAGAGAGAGGGTGGAGCACATACCAGGGCGAGCAGACAGCAGTCGCGGCCATGGTGGCCACGGCGGCGCACGCCGAGCGCACGGCAGGACCTGGCCAGGCCAGGCCACGCCTAGACCAGCGCCGCAGCACCCCGCACCACTACGGCGAGGCTCACGGCGGCGCCATAGCGCCAGGAACCCTGGGAGCAGCGAGATCGCCGCAGATCCCGTAACCCTAGCCACAGCGAAGGGGTCGGGGATGAGCAGGAGCAACGCCAGCTCCAGATCGACGCGGAGGAGGATGACCGGCGTCGTGGGGCGGTTCGATTGCGCCCCATGGCGAGGGCCATGACCGGTGGAGCTCGCCGGAATCGACCGGCGACGGCGACGGCGACACGGGTCGCCAGAGCGAAGGGGATTAGGGTTTGTCGAGTCGGCGCGGTGGGGAAGAACTGTGAGCGACCGCACGGGTCGGTTGGACCCGAGCCGGTCTAACCCAACCCGTTGGGCCACACTGACAGGTGGGGCCCAAGGGCATTTTAGTCATTTCACAAAATTAGTTAAAAACAGAAACTTTGAAATTACATAAGAAATGTTTAAAAGCTCTAAAAAAATAATTAAAAATATGAAAACTGATCAGCATAAAATTCTCTATCTAAATAAAATATCAAAGAGATTTTTTGAAGACAATTAAGAATAAGTCTTAATTTGATGATTTAAATAATGATTTAAATCACACATAATTATTTTCAATAATGAAAATAAGTCCATTAATGCATTTGGACTCTAAAAACACCTTGACAACATTTCAAGGTTGTAATTACCCTAAATAGAGTATCTCCAAATCAATCTTAGTATTAACCTCTTACATGAAATAATAATGTCATCGGAAGGGGGGAACAAATCCTAAAACTGGAATCATGCATAATTGCTTCTTTAACCATTGCCCTTATCGGACAATGATGCTATTTTCAGAGACAGAGGACAAGGGTCAGTCCACACCATCCAACTGCAAAACTTTGCAGTGTTCAGGCAAGTTCATCGCTTGCTCATACCATTTGAGTATCTTTATCAAATTACTTGCAAAGTACTATGTTTATCACTATTGCATAAAAACTAAAACCACTATTTTTATAACTATGAATATGACTATGTGGTGGGCAATGGAACCATGGATTGTGTTGAAATGGTGGAGGTTCCATTGCAAGTGTTTATATCCATCTAGGACTAAACAACAAATGTCGTCCAGTGATTCTTGTGCCGTAATACCCGTGTTAACCATAAGATCTGGAGTGGGACGGAATAGTCAATCGTATTTCCACCTCTTGTACATCAACGGATGCGCTTACCGTAGCAGTTGTATCTTGCGAGAACAACCGGAGGGTGGGGATCCCATTCTAATTCCCCACGGTAATGCGGTCTATGATGGGTTGCAGCTGCCGGCGAAGGAGTTTATGGTAGAGCCCAGAACTGTTGTCGTGGTTGGGGTCCACCCTGAAATTACGGGAATAATGGGACCGGCGAGGACCCAGGGTCGGGGTTTACAACAAAGGGTGGGTGTGCGAGGTAGCGGAGGAATATGATTGGCTATGACCTTATATCGGGCCTCACACCATAGGAAGTGTGGACGGGAAAGCTGCCCGGTTGGCACCAAGGTTAAGATCTCTTATGGGTAAAGCAACACACCTCTGCAAAGTGTAATGAATCGTGACCTGTCACTCCCTGTTCCGGGATATGGAACTGCGAACGCGGCCGGAAAGGAGCTCCATGAAGTTCTAGTAAACCGGTGAAGGCTGACGGACTTAGCTCTTTAAAATAAAAGCAACTTCTTGAAGAAATGTTTATCAAAACCTGCATTGGTATTAGACTTTCTGGTCTAATATCGTAGCTAGTGCATTAAACACCTCTTATCTATAATGAACTTGTTGAGTACGCTCGTACTCATCCCACTCTTAAATCCCTTGCTTAGATTGTCTGAATCGTCTGGAGGAGGACTACGACAACCCTGAAGGAGCCGAGATCATCGGCTATGAAGAACCAGACCTCTCTGGAGGTATTGAAGGCGTAGACTACCTCATAGTCTACGGAACCGGTGAGGCTTCCGGAGGAGATCAAGCCTAGAAGCATCGAGTAGTAGTAGTAGCCGAGCAGCCCGAACTCTTAATACTTAGCTGCTCGAGAGAATAAATGTATAACTTAATGAGACTTCTATATTGTAAGCTAAGTTGGGTTCGCCTCGAACCCAGGAGTATCCCTCTGAGGACCCAAGAGGAGCTCCGAGACGATATGTGTATTATGCTTGTAATCATAAATGAATGAGTTATGGACCTGCTATGTTCTGTTGTACTACTCTGAGGGATGTAATATTTGCGGAATGGTACTTCGTGAATGTTATATCAACGACTGGCATACTACAACATGCAGTGGTATGCAGGGTCACCACAGTTGGTATCAGAGCAAAAGCTTTGACCTTAGGTTGGAACCTAGTAAATGGGACCGAACGTTAGGAGTCAAATAGGACTAGTAAAGAATTCTCTAAAAATATGGTGTATATTCAATTGAGAATGCAACAATCATATCTTTTAGTGCGATAATTCTTTATTATCTCTATTATGATGCATTATTACTAATCTTATATTCTTTCTATTTCTACAGCCAACAATGGCAAGTTCACGTCCGGGACGAAACGTGAAAGTGATGGATTCAACACTGAGTGAATATGAAGGAGGACTTGCAGATATTCTACGTGCCATGTTACTTGAATTTGGGTGTGATCCCCAGATCCAAGTAAAGAAATACATGTACTACGATGGTACTGTATTGGCAAAGTGTAGGGTAGGGCTGCGACTTCCCGAATCTTTGGGAATGAGCGTAGTAATGCCAGCAGGTGAAGCCAGAACTATCAACACAGCCTACCATATAGCCATTATGAGAGCCATCACCGATATTCGGGAGCATAAGACAAAAGAACTTATGGGTTCCGAATTCACCCACATTCCTCATATGGAGGAGGAAGATGATCCCATGCTTAACCACTTCAAATATGCAAAACACAAACCAATAGAAGCTGCAAAATACATGGACAATAGCCGCAACTTACTATCATTGTTCTTTCAGTTGAACCGTCATTTGACGGGAGCAATTGATACAATGTTAGAGGAGTTCACTGAACCCAAGGAGGAGACCAAGGGGAAGGAAACCATGGAGGAGGTGGTTCACACACCAGTTTATTCAGCTGGTGACTACATTAGTATTGATCCTCTTGAGCGAGAAACTACACCTGTTACACCTGGGAACTATTTTAGTAGTTCCTATAGAGGTTATGAGGGTGGAGAGGAATCCGGAAACAATCAGCGTTCCGTGACTCCTATAGAAAACTCTACAGGTTGGCGTTGGGGGTCTGATACTGGAACTCATAGTACTTCAGTGTATTATGATGGAGAGATGAATGAGGACGCCACAACCCAGAACCAGAGTTATCCGTGGAGTGGAGAAGAAGTTGGAGGGTATCCGACACAGGTTGAGTTGGATACGAATGTTAGAAACACCTATGGTGGAGCTATAGGGGAATACACCCGATGGGTGGACTATGATGCACTGAATGACCAGTTTGTAAACACTGATTTTTCCCTAGGATCATCATCTGATTCCGACTACCAGCCGACGGGGAGACCTTATGTTCCAGGTTCTATCAGGAGGACGACACGTTCGACCGGATGGAAGCCTGGGATGTACCGGGAGTGAAGATCGACTAGAGTCCACCAAGGAAGGCGGGACTACAATACACAAGTACCACGTGTATTGTAGTGTGTAATAATTGTAGAAATTTGTACATATACTTTAATAAGTGAGTTTGCATACTCACATCGACTTGAGTATTGTAATAAGACCACTTAAGTATGTATATACATGGTATATGTTTTGTATGATTTGGATTTGCTTCTTGATTTCCATTGCGTGACTAGTTCTGTGCACAAAGTTGAGCTCAGAAAACTTGCGCATGGAGTAATTATGAGTATCATCTTGTGTTGCAGAACTAGGGGGTTATGTCGGGACCGGTAGGAGAGGAGACAGAAGCGCAGCGCATGGAGCGCGAGGCGAAGCAAAAGGAAGAGGCTGATGAAGCAGCTAGGAATCAGTTTCCACCACCACCACCCATGACGCAGCAGAACTTCGTTCAGTATATGCAGATGATGGAAGAGAGGCAACATATCACGTTGGAGCAGCAGAAAAAATTCTTCCAGGAGCTGCTACAACAGAACAGGGTGGAGAGACCCGAGAATCAGGGAGTCACTTTGTCAGACTTCCAGAACACCAAGCCTATATCTTTTGCATACGCGCCCGAGCCAATGGACGCGGAAGACTGGCTGATGGACACCGAGCGAAAGCTCAATACTGTTGGTTGCAACGACCAGGAGAAGGTTCGTTATGCTACACACTTGTTGTGTGGACCTGCCGCATCATGGTGGGACAACATCGTAGCCGTTTATCCGGCTGGAAAAGTATTCACCTGGGAGGAGTTCGCGAGGAAGTTCAGGGAATCCAATGTCCCTGAAAGCATTGTGGAACTGAAGCGTCGAGAATTCGAAAGTCTCGAGCAGAAGGATAAGGCCATCCTGACTTATGTCAGGGAATTCTCAAAGCTGTCCCGGTACGCTGTTAATGAAGTCAACACCGAGGACAAGAAAAAGAAGAGGTTTTTAAGGGGGTTAAGTCCCCAGTTCAAGGTACAGCTCCGTATGATGAGAGCAACTGAGTTCCAAGAGTTGGTGGATGCAGCCATCACTCTTGAAGATGACTTTAAACAACTGCAAGAGGAGAAGAGGAAGAAGGCCAAGTTTGAGCCTAAGAGATTTGTCAGTAACAAGCCTAATACCAGCTTGAGTTTCAAGCCAAGATACAACAACAACAACAACAACAACAACAACAGCAACAACAACAACAACAACAACAACAACAACAACAACAACAACAACAACAGCAACTACTACGGTAGCAGGAAGAACCAAGCATTTCAGACTGCAAATCAAATAGTTTGCAGAAGCTGTGGATTCACAGGACATTTTGCCAAGGATTGCAAGAAGCCAAGGATCATATGCTTTGGTTGTCGTCAGGAGGGCCACATGCTGAAGGACTGCCCCAAGAGAAATACTGGAGGAGGTCAGTCAAGAGGAGGAGGAAGCCGTGGAGGAAACAACAGAGGGAATTGGAAGAACAAGAAACCCTTCGGCAAATTGAACTGCACCAGCCTGGAGGAGGTGGTTGATGGCGTGTATTTCACACGTTCGTTGGGCAACCCCAAGAGGAAGGTATGATGCGCACAGCAGCAAGTTTTCCCTCAGAAAGAAACCAAGGTTTATCGAACCAGGAGGAGCCAAGAAGCACGTTGAAGGTTGATGGCGGCGGGATGTAGTGCGGCGCAACACCAGGGATTCCGGCGCCAACGTGGAACCTGCACAACACAACCAAAGTACTTTGCCCCAACGAAACAGTGAGGTTGTCAATCTCACCGGCTTGCTGTAACAAAGGATTAACCGTATTGTGTGGAAGATGATTGTTTGCAGAAAACAGTAAAACAAGTATTGCAGTAGATTGTATTTCAGTAAAGAGAATTGGACCGGGGTCCACAGTTCACTAGAGGTGTCTCTCCCATAAGACAAACAGCATGTTGGGTGAACAAATTACAGTTGGGCAATTGACAAATAAAGAGAGCATGACAATGCACATACATATCATGATGAGTATAGTGAGATTTAATTGGGCATTACGACAAAGTACATAGACCGCCATCCAACTGCATCTATGCCTAAAAAGTCCACCTTCAGGTTATCATCCGAACCCCCTCCAGTATTAAGTTGCAAAGCAACAGACAATTGCATTAAGTATGGTGCGTAATGTAATCAGCAACTACATCCTTAGACATAGCATCAATGTTTTATCCCTAGTGGCAACAGCACAACACAACCTTAGAACTTTCTCACATGTCCCGGTGTCAATGCGGCATGAACCCACTATCGAGCATAAGTACTCCCTCTTGGAGTTACAAGCATCTACTTGGCCAGAGCATCTACTAGTAACGGAAAGCATGCAAGATCATAAACAACACATAAGTATAACTTTGATAATCAACATAACAAGTATTCTCTATTCATCGGATCCCAACAAACGCAACATATAGAATTACAGATAGATGATCTTGATCATGTTAGGCAGCTCACAAGATCCGACAATGATAGCATAATGGGGAGAAGACAACCATCTAGCTACTGCTATGGACCCATAGTCCAGGGGTAGACTACTCACACATCACACCGGAGGCGACCATGGCGGCGTAGAGTCCTCCGGGAGATGATTCCCCTCTCCGGCAGGGTGCCGGAGGCGATCTCCTGGATCCCCCGAGATGGGATCGGCGTTGGCGGCGTCTCTGGAAGGTTTTCCGTATCGTGGCTCTCGGTACTGGGGGTTTCGTCACGGAGGCTATTTGTAGGCCGAAGGGCAGGTCAAGAGGCGGCACGGGGGCCCCACACCACAGGGCCGCGCGGCCAAGGGGGGGCCGCGCCGCCCTAGGGTGTGGCCCCCTCGTGGCCCCTCTTCGTCTCTCCTTCGGACTTCTGGAAGCTTCGTGGAAATATAGGCGCCTGGGCTTTGTGTTCGTCCAATTCCGAGAATATTTCCTTACTAGGATTTCTGAAACCAAAAACAGCAGAAAACAGCAAGCGGCACTTCGGCATCTTGTTAATAGGTTAGGTCCATAACATGCACGAATATGACATAAAGTGTGCATAAAACATGTAGATAACATCAATAATGTGGCATGGAACATAAGAAATTATCGATACGTCGGAGACGTATCAGCATCCCCAAGCTTAGTTCTGCTCGTCCCGAGCAGGTAAAACGATAACACAGATAATTTATGGAGTGACATGCCATCATAATCTTGATCATACTATTTGTAAAGCATATGTAGTGAATGCAGCGATCAAAACAATGTATATGACATGAGTAAACAAGTGAATCATAAAGCAAAGACTTTTCATGAATAGCACTTCAAGACAAGCATCAATAAGTCTTGCATAAGAGTTAACTCATAAAGCAATAATTCAAAGTAAAGGCATTGAAGCAACACAAAAGAAGATTAAGTTTCAGCGGTTGCTTTCAACTTGTAACATGTATATCTCATGGATATTGTCAACATAGAGTAATATAATAAGTGCAATAAGCAAGTATGTAGGAATCAATGCACAGTTCACACAAGTGTTTGCTTCTTGAGGTGGAGAGAAATAGGTGAACGGACTCAACATTGAAAGTAAAAGAATGGTCCTCATAGAGGAAAAGCATCGATTGCTATATTTGTGCTAGAGCTTTGATTTTGAAAACATGAAACAATTTTGTCAACGGTAGTAATAAAGCATATGCATCATGTAAATTATATCTTATAAGTTGCAAGCCTCATGCATAGTGTACCAATAGTGCCCGCACCTTGTCCTAATTAGCTTGGACTACCTGGATTATCACCGCAATACATATGCTTTAACCAAGTATCACAAAGGGGTACCTCTATGCCGCCTGGACACAGGTCTGAGGAGAAAGCTCGCATTTGGTTTTCTCGGTTTTGATTATTCTCAACTTAGACATCCATACCGGGACAACATAGACAACAGATAATGGACTCCTCTTTTAATGCTTTAAGCATTCAACAACAATTAATTCTTTTCTCATTAGAGATTTGAGGATGTTTGTCCAAAACTGAAACTTCCACCATGGATCATGGCTTTAGTTAGCGGCCCAATGTTCTTCTCTCACAATATGCATGCTCAAACCATTCAACTCAGTGTAGATCGCCCTTACTTCAGACAAGACGAACATGCATAGCAACTCACATGAAATTCAACAATGAAAAGTTGATGGCGTCCCCAGTTAAACATGGTTATCGCACAACAAGCAACTTAATAAGAGATAAAGTGCATAATTACATATTCAATACCACAATAGTTTTTAAGCTATTTGTCCCATGAGCTATATATTGCAAAGGTGAATGATGGAATTTTTAAAGGTAGCACTCAAGCAATTTACTTTGGAATGGCGGAAAATACCATGTAGTAGGTAGGTATAGTGGACACAAATGGCATAGTGGTTGGCTCAAGTATTTTGGATGCATGAGAAGTATTCCCTCTCGATACAAGGTTTAGGCTAGCAAGGCTTATTTGAAACAAACACAAGGATGAACCGGTGCAGCAAAACTCACATAAAAGACATATTGAAAACATTATAAGACTCTACACCGTCTTCCTTGTTGTTCAAACTCAATACAAGAAATTATCTAGACCTTAGAGAAACCAAATATGCAAACCAAATTTTAGCATGCTCTATGTATTTCTTCATTAATGGGTGCAAAGCATATGATGCAAGAGCTTAAACATGAGCACAACAATTGCCAGGTATCACATTACCCAAGACATTAATAGCAATTACTACATGTATCATTTTCCAATTCTAACCATATAACAATTTAACGAAGGAGAAACTTCGCCATGAATACTATGAGTAGAAACCAAGGACATACTTGTCCATATGCTACAGCGGAGCGTGTCTCTCCCATAAAGTGAATGCTAGGATCCATTTTATTCAAACAAAACAAAAAACAAAAACAAAAACAAACCGACGCTCCAAGAAAAAGCACATAAGATGTGATGGAATAAAAATATAGTTTCAGGGGAGGAACCTGATAATGTTGTCGATGAAGAAGGGGATGCCTTGGGCATCCCCAAGCTTAGACGCTTGAGTCTTCTTGATATATGAAGGGGTGAACCACCGGGGCATCCCCAAGCTTAGAGCTTTCACTCTCCTTGATCATGTTGCATCATACTCCTCTCTTGATCCTTGAAAACTTCCTCCACACCAAACTCGGAACAACTCATTAGAGGGTTAGTGCACAATATAAATTGACATATTCAGAGGTGACACAATCATTCTTAACACTTCTGGACATTGCATAATGCTACTGGACATTAGTGGATCAAAGAAATTCATCCAACATAGCAAAAGAGGCAATGCGAAATAAAAGGCAGAATCTGTCAAAACAGAACAGTTCGTATTGACGAATTTTAAAATGGCACCAGACTTGCTCAGATGAAAATGCCCAAATTGAATGAAAGTTGCATACATATCTGAGGATCATGCACGTAAATTGGCTTAATTTTCTGAGTTACCTACAGGGAGGTGGACCCAGATTCGTGACAGCAAAGAAATCTGGAACTGTGCAGTAATCCAAATCTAGTACTTACTTTTCTATCAACGGCTTAACTTGGCACAACAAAACACAAAACTAAGATAAGGAGAGGTTGCTACAGTAGTAAACAACTTCCAAGACACAAAATAAAAACAAAGTACTGTAGGTAAAAACATGGGTTGTCTCCCATAAGCGCTTTTCTTTAACGCCTTTCAGCTAGGCGCAGAAAGTGTGTATCAAGTATTATCGAAGGGTTGTGCATCGTTATCATGAGCTCCCCCATCCATAGTGGTACTAAGGGCTTTGTCAATTTTAGGCCTATAATAATACTTCTTTGGTCTAGGCACTTTAGAGACATACATAAACTTTTGCTCCTTACCCACGTAAGCTTTCTCCTTATATTTAAGAGAAGAAAATGTTCAACCCAAGGTTCCCATAGCTTTTTCAAGTTCGTCAATCCTATTGATTTGATCATCATGGACAGCACTAGTTCCTAGGACACTAATTCTCTCATCAATTCCTCCTAAGGATTTATCAAGTTCATCAGTTTTATCAAGTAATATTTCCAATTTAGCTTCAATACTTGGAAATTTTTTCTCTATGGTTTCCAATATTTTCATAACATCTTCAAGAGAGATTTCAATTTTAACTTTATCAACAGGGGGTATTCCAAATAAACTCTCAATAATGCAACTAGCTTCTAATGCAGGAGTACTTAAGAAGTCACCTTTTGCGAGACTATCAAGAACATATCTATTCCAGCTAGAGATACCAACATAAAAGTTCCTGAGTAAAATAATGGTGGAGTGTTTCTTAGTGCATCTATTATGGGCATCACTAATTCTATACCAAGCATCTCTCAAACATTCTCCCCCTCGTTGCTTAAACGTACGAACTTCAACTTCAGGATTACTCATTTTAGTAGTAGTAAATAAAGCAAACTAGATAAAGTAAATGCAAGTAAACTAATTTTTTTGTGTTTTTGATATAGCAAACAAGATAGCAAGTAAAGTAAAACTAGCAACTAATTTTTTTGTATTTTGATTTAGTGCAGCAAACAAAGTAGTAAATAAAACTAAGCAAGACAAAAACAAAGTAAAGAGATTGAGAAGTGGAGACTCCCCTTGCGGCGTGTCTTGATCTCCCGACAACGGCGCCTTAAAATATGCTTGATGGCGTGTATTTCACACGTTCGTTGGGCAACCCCAAGAGGAAGGTATGATGCGCACAGCAGCAAGTTTTCCTCGTAAAGAAACCAAGGTTTATCGAACCAGGAGGAGCCAAGAAGCACGTTGAAGGTTGATGGCGGCGGGATGTAGTGCGGCGCAACACCAGGGATTCCGGCGCCAACGTGGAACCTGCACAACACAACCAAAGTACTTTGCCCCAACGAAACAGTGAGGTTGTCAATCTCACCGGCTTGCTGTAACAAAGGATTAACCGTATTGTGTGGAAGATGATTGTTTGCAGAAAACAGTAAAACAAGTATTGCAGTAGATTGTATTTCAGTAAAGAGAATTGGACCGGGGTCCACAGTTCACTAGAGGTGTCTCTCCCATAAGACAAACAGCATGTTGGGTGAACAAATTACAGTTGGGCAATTGACAAATAAAGAGAGCATGACAATGCACATACATATCATGATGAGTATAGTGAGATTTAATTGGGTATTACGACAAAGTACATAGACCGCCATCCATGCATCTATGCCTAAAAAGTCCACCTTCGGGTTATCATCCGAACCCCTCCGGTATTAAGTTGCAAAGCAACAGACAATTGCATTAAGTATGGTGCGTAATGTAATCAACAACTACATCCTTAGACATAGCATCAATGTTTTATCCCTAGTGGCAACAACACAACACAACCTTAGAACTTTACTGTCATCTGTCCCGGTGTCAATGCAGGCATGAACCCACTATCGAGCATAAGTACTCCCTCTTGGAGTTACAAGCATCTACTTGGCCAGAGCATCTACTAGTAACGGAAAGCATGCAAGATCATAAACAACACATAAGTATAACTTTGATAATCAACATAACAAGTATTCTCTATTCATCGGATCCCAACAAACGCAACATATAGAATTACAGATAGATGATCTTGATCATGTTAGGCAGCTCACAAGATCCGACAATGATAGCACAATGGGGAGAAGACAACCATCTAGCTACTGCTATGGACCCATAGTCCAGGGGTAGACTACTCACACATCACACCGGAGGCGACCATGGCGGCGTAGAGTCCTCCGGGAGATGATTCCCCTCTCCGGCAGGGTGCCGGAGGCGATCTCCTGGATCCCCCGAGATGGGATCGGCGTTGGCGGCGTCTCTGGAAGGTTTTCCGTATCGTGGCTCTCGGTACTGGGGGTTTCGTCACGGAGGCTATTTGTAGGCGGAAGGGCAGGTCAAGAGGCGGCACGGGGGCCCCACACCACAGGGCCGCGTGGCCAAGGGGGGGGCCGCGCCGCCCTAGGGTGTGGCCCCCTCGTGGCCCCTCTTCGTCTCTCCTTCGGACTTCTGGAAGCTTCATGGAAAAATAGGCCCCTGGGCTTTGATTTCGTCCAATTCCGAGAATATTTCCTTACTAGGATTTCTGAAACCAAAAACAGCGACAAAGAATCGGCACTTCGGCATCTTGTTAATAGGTTAGTTCCAGAAAATGCACGAATATGACATAAAGTGTGCATAAAACATGTAGATAACATCAATAATGTGGCATGGAACATAAGAAATTATCGATACGTCGAAGACGTATCACTGGTCAACTCCGATCAGGCAGTGATAGGTACGCTCCAGATACTCACTCATCCTGGCAAAGTACTTTTTGATACTGGTGCAACTACATCATTCATTTCTCAGCAATTCATCATCAAACATGGAATTAGTTGCACTAAGTTAGATACACCCATAACCATACTTTCTGCGGGGGGAATGATAGTAGTAACCCATACCAAACAAAAACAAGTCATCATGATCAATAAATGCGAGTTCGATGCAGACCTATTCATTTTACCGATGAAGGACATTGATGTCATTCTTGGTATGAACTGGTTAGAAGCTAATGGAGCACTGATCGACTGTGTGAACAAGACTGTGTCTTTGAAAAGCCCCGATGGAAGTAGAATGATCTACCAAGGAGACAAGCATACCCAGATAGAAGTCGAGCTACAGCTGAACAGCATGAAGGAGGTGAAATTGGAAGATATACCTGTAGTAAATGAATTCCAGGATGTGTTTCCTAAGGAATTACCTGGAATGCCACCAGATAGGGAGATACAATTCACTATCGACCTAATTCCAGGAACAGCTCCGATTGCTAAAGCACCATATAAGATGGGGCCTAAGGAGTTGAAAGAACTTAAGGAGCAATTGGATGACTTGGAACAAAAAGGATTCATACAAGAAAGTGTTTCACCATGGGGATCACATGTGATCTTCGTAGATAAAAGAGATGGAGGAAGAAGGATGTGCGGAGACTACAGGAATTTGAACAATGTCACAATCAAGAACAAGTATCCACTTCCAAGAATACAAGATCTATTCGATCAAGTTAGAGGCGCGGGAGTCTTTTCCAAAATTGATCTAAGATCCGGTTATCACTAGATAAAGATCAAGAAGGAAGACGTTCCGAAAACAGCCTTTGTTTCAAGGTATGGACATCATGAATACCTTGTAGTGCCTTTTGGATTAACCAATGCCCCAGCAATTTTCATGAATCTCATGAATAAGATCTTCATGCCATATCTAGACAAGTTTGTCATCGTATTCATTGATGATATCTTGATCTATTCCAAAGACAAACCAGAACATGCTGAACATCTGAGGTTAGTGTTGCAAACACTAAGGGAACATCAACTCTATGCCAAGTTTAGCAAATGTGAATTTTGGCTAGATCAAGTAGACTTTCTTGGTCATGTCATTAGCAAAGATGGAATAGCTGTTAACCCGAGCAAGGTAGCAGCAGTTTTAGAATGGGAAGCACCCAAGACTGTCAAGGAAATCCGAGGATTCCTAGGAATGGCAGGATACTATCGGAGATTCATTGAAGGATTCTCCAAGATAGCAGGACCAATGACGAAGCTGTTAAGAAAGAACACACCATTCGTGTGGTCAGAGGAGTGTGAGAAGAGTTTTCAAACTCTGAAAGAGAAACTCACCACAGCACCGGTGTTAGCAGTTCCTGAAGTTGGCAAGGATTACACCGTGTACTGTGATGCATCCAAGCATGGATTGGGTTGCGTGCTTATGCAAGATCGGAAAGTGATATCTTATGGATCGAGGCAACTCAGACCTCATGAAGTGAACTATCCAACACATGACTTAGAATTAGCAGCAGTTGTATTTGCACTTAAAACATGGAGAGATTTTCTCTATGGAGCCAAGTGTGAGCTCTATACGGATCATAAGAGTCTCAAATACTTCTTCACTCGGAAGGAACTCAATATGAGGCAGAAAAGATGGCTTGAACTAATCAAGGATTATGATTTGACCATCAATTATACTCCAGGAAAGGCCAATGTTGTAGCAGATGCCTTAAGTAGGAAGAGCACTGGCGGAGTGGAACAAGAGATATCACCAGAATTGAGGAAGGAAATAAGCCAAGCCCAAATACAACTTTGGGAGAAGGAAGCTCATGAAGGACTATCGGCTTTGCAAGTAGCCGATGAGCTAAATGTTAACCTGAAGAATGAGATAATGATGGGTCAGTTAGACGATCCATTCATCGTGGAGGAGATGAGAAGGATAGATGAAGGAAGACCATCAGAATTTCATCGAGGAGAATCGGGATCATTATGGTTCCAGAAGAGGATTTGTGTTCCGGATATTGCTGAAATCAAGGAAGTAATACTCCGGGAAGCCCATCAAACACCATATTCCATTCATCCGGGAAGTACAAAGATGTACATGGATCTAAAGGAGCTATTCTGGTGGAACAACATGAAAAGAGATATAGCACAATATGTGGCAGAATGCCATACCTGCCAAAGGGTGAAGGCTGAACACCAGAGTCCGGCAGGAAAGCTACAACCTTTACCCATTCCAGAATGGAAATGGGAGGAGATAGGAATGGATTTCATCACCGGACTACCCATGACCAATAAAAAGAAGGACATGATATGGGTAATCGTGGACCGGTTGACGAAAAGTGCACACTTCTTAGCAGTTAATCAGCAGGATAAAGGAGAGAAACTCATCGATCTTTACATCAAAGAGATCGTGAGTAAACATGGAGTGCCAAAGAAGATCGTGTCGGATCGAGGATCCGTGTTCACATCAGCATTTTGGAAGCAACTACACGAAGCTTTAGGATCCAAGTTGGACTATAGTACCGCCTATCATCCCCAGACAGGTGGACAAACAGAAAGAACTAATCAGATACTAGAGGATATGCTTAGGGCTTGTGCCCTAGACTTCGGAGGATCATGGGAGGAGCACCTGCCATTAGCAGAGTTTTCATACAACAATAGCTATCAAAGCAGCATCAAGATGGCACCGTTCGAAGCTCTGTATGGAAGGAAGTGTAGATCACCCATATGTTGGTATGAAGCTGGAACAAGCAAAGAGTTCAATCCTGATTATGTCAAGGAAAAGCAACAAATCATCGACATCATAAGAGATAGGTTGAAGATAGCTCAAAGCCGGCAAAAGAGTTATGCCGATCAGAAGAGAAGAACATGGGAGCCACAAGTTGGAGACATGGTATCTCAAGGTGAGCCCGATGAAAGGACTTCAGAGATTTGGAGTAAAGGGAAAGTTAAACCCTAGATACATCGGACCCTTTAAGATTCCGAGTCAAAACCGAGGGTTAGCCTTTGAATTGGAACTACCGGGAAGGTTATCCCAAGTTCACAACGTATTCCATGTGTCGCAACTCAGAAAGTGTTTGAAGACCCCCGATGAGCCAGTATCACATGAAGAGCTTGAGCTACAACCAGATTTGACTTACATCGAGAAGCCAACAAAGATTCTCGAGGAGAATTGGAAACAACTCCGGAATAGAGCTATAAAGTACTGCAAGATATAATGGAAGCATCATCCCGAGTGGGAAGCCACCTGGGAAAAAGAGGAAGACCTGAGGAAAACATACCCCGAACTCTTCAGGTATTACAACCACAACTTCGGGACGAAGTTTTCTTTAAGGGGGAAAGGCTGTAATGTCCCAGGTTTAGAGACGATCGAGGGGTAGATTTTAGAAAGGGATGTGCATTGCATTGTAAATTACGGGGAAATTTCGTGCTTTTAAAACAAAACTGCATCGAAGGGGGACAGGTTTCTCTCTCGACATCCTACAGGGTTAGGGTTTCGAGAGTGCGATGAACTTGTTCTTACTTAACTAGATTAGGGTTTTGAGAAGAGAAAAGAGAAGATGCATCACAATCTTAAGTTGCATGATTGAATTAAAAATTAAGTTGTTTGATTGAATTCAACCCAAATTTGAATTTGAATTTCAAATTCAAACATCAAATTGATATCACATAATTCAAACTTGAGATAATGCATTATACAATTATAAGTAATCAAGAATATGAATAATACAATACTTAAATAAAGCTCATTAAGGAAAACTTGAGCTTTATTGATAATCACACATAATACAATGTCATTTACAATATCCAAAATAGTAATATGAAATATTACAACATATTACAAGAATTGGACAAAAATAGAAAAAGAAAAGAAAAGGAAATTACAATTCAATGATCTATCCTAACACTACAAGCTAAACTTCATTTAGTCTTGTACTTGATGATCTTCATGATCATTGAAGCATCAGATTGATCCCTGCATAAATCAAAGCAAAAACAAGTTATGCCAAGTGGCATAGCCACTTGGCAGGTTAAAAGAAAATTGAAATTGAGCAGATATGGATCAGCTCTGCCGAGCTGATCATCTCACAGCTAAGGACCAAGTCCAAATACACAAAGACTGTGCTACACACGCACACACTGCTCACACATGGCTGTGTGCATGCAAGACACACACACAGTGAGTCACCAAAGGGAAAGGTGGAGGCTGTCGACCCGGAGAAGCAAGAGCCAACCATATAAAACCTTGACACAAGAACCCTAGTTCGATCATCGACCAACCAGCAGGTAAGCCACCAAGAACACCAAGAACAAAGAAGAACAGGAAGAACAGCCAGAGCTGTTCAACCTGTCCAAAATCACCACAGAATCAAACCAAGATCACAAGCTCACCAGGAGGAGCAGGACAAGCATCAGATCATCACTGAAGCAATCCTCTACACCAACCCCATTTCTAGGAGCTGGAGTGAGGTATACACAAAGCATCATGAGCAAGCATCTGTCTTGCTCATAAATAAGCATATGCACCAATCACAC
Organism: Lolium perenne; assembly: GCF_019359855.2. NCBI lineage: Eukaryota > Viridiplantae > Streptophyta > Magnoliopsida > Poales > Poaceae > Lolium > Lolium perenne. The sequence continues at coordinate 262,489,531 of NC_067246.2, read as the reverse complement.
ACAAGCAAAAGGGTGTGATACCCTATTTGTGTCATCATCCTGCTACTAAGCCATATGGTGCAAGCAAAGGTAGTAAAGGCCATTAGGAAATCATCTTATGGGAACAGCAGCTATGAAAATTAATGCATAACTGAAGAAATCCAGCAAGAGATGAAGACACAGCTAGCCTAGCCACATACTTAGCACCTATAGCTAATGATGCCATCGACCGATAGACACTCTGTGTCTATTCATGTTGTCAACATCAAAGTCCACTCAGGAATCCATCAAGGGATTAGCCGGTGAGCATCTATTTACCACGAAAGCCAATACGGGTGGGAGCTACCCTAACGGACAAGGATTTACTGTCAGGGCCACCTCAACCACTTTACCCAAATCCCACAGAGAAGCTAAGCACATATATCATTACCCAGAAGGGTTCAAATGAAGCTAGGGTTCCCAATATCTTATTGGCATCCCTCTAGCTCTACTAAATCAACTCATATGATCATCACTGCAAGGCAGTTCACATCATTTATCTATTTAATAAGTCAAAACTATATAGATAAATGAAACAGAGAGGAAAACCATGCACCAAGTCCTGCAGATGATCCAATGGATCATTGCAGTTAGACACAGGCAGCTAGAAAGCATGCAATCAACAAGCAAGTGGTGATCAATTGATCACCAGAGCCTGTTAAAGCATGCCAAGGCATGCTAGAATTACTCACAGGCACCACACTAGAATTATATGAATACAAAGTCACAGATAATCAACAGATGCTTCACAGATAAGTAAATATTAATCCATGATTGCATCCAGAGCACATCAAAGGCATGATGAACCACTGGATCAAGATACACAAATAAAGCACACAACAGTCATCATTGGATAGTACTGATAAGCCAACAGCAATGCTCAATTGAGCATGCTCATGAATTTAAGCATAAGATATAGCACATCAGAGCACTGGCAATTGCAAATTTGCAAGGAATACACACAGTAATCCAGCCAGGGCAAATCAACTGAATACACTTGATGATTTAATAGCAGTAGCATCAAGTACATGGTCACAGGGATTGAATTAAGCAAGAAATGCAAGCATAAGCAAGCACATAGTCTAGGAATTCTTGCACAGGATCAGGAATAGCATGGCAAGGCATTACAGCACTAATAACCATGGCATTAGCAAGGCAGGGCTGCACAACGCAGCATCACAAGCACTGGCATGGCCATGGAAGCAATGGCCAGGGCCAGTGGAGCACAGTAGCACAAACAGCATAGCAGCACAGCAAGCGCATACGCAGCTAGCTAGGCACAGCAGCAGAGCATCAGCACGGCAGGCATCTCCACGAGGAGGAGCAGCCATGGCCAGAGCTAGAGGATGAAGAAGAAGAACATTCAAGAGAGAGAGAGAGAGGGTGGAGCACATACCAGGGCGAGCAGACAACAGTCGCGGCCATGGCGGCCACGGCGGCGCACGCCGAGCGCACGGCAGCACCTGGCCAGGCCAGGCCACGCCTAGACCAGCGCCGCAGCACCCCGCACCACTACGGCGAGGCTCACGGCGGCGCCATAGCGCCAAGAACCCTGGGAGCAGCGAGATCGCCGCGGATCCCGTAACCCTAGCCACAACGAAGGGGTCGGGGATGAGCAGGAGCAACGCCAGCTCCAGATCGACGCAGAGGAGGATGACCGGCGTTGTGGGGCGGTTCGATTGCGCCCCATGGCGAGGGCCATGACCGGCGGAGCTCGCCGGAATCGACCGGCGACGGCGACGGCGACACGGGTCGCCAGAGCGAAGGGGATTAGGGTTCGTCGAGGCGGCGCGATGGGGAAGAAGTGTGAGCGACCGCACGGGTCGGTTGGACCAGAGCCGGTCTAACCCAACCCGTTGGGCCACCCTGACAGGTGGGGCCCAAGGGCATTTTAGTCATTTCACAAAATTAGTTAAAAACAGAAACTTTGAAATTACATAAGAAATGTTTAAAAGCTCTAAAAAATAATTAAAATATGAAAACTGATCAGCATAAAATTCTCTATCTAAATAAAATATCAAAGACAATTTTTGAAGACAATTAAGAATAAGTCTTAATTTGATGATTTAAATAATGATTTAAATCACACATAATTATTTTCAATAATGAAAATAAGTCCATTAATGCATTTGGACTCTAAAAACACCTTGACAACATTTCAAGGTTGTAATTACCCTAAATAGAGTATCTCCAAATCAATCTTAGTATTAACCTCTTACATGAAATAATAATGTCATCGGAAGGGGGGAACAAATCCTAAAACTGGAATCATGCATAATTGCTTCTTTAACCATTGCCCTTATCGGACAATGATGCTATTTTTCAGAGACAGAGGACAAGGGTCAGTCCACACCATCCAACTGCAAAACTTTGCAGTGTTCAGGCAAGTTCATCGCTTGCTCATACCATTTGAGTATCTTTATCAAATTACTTGCAAAGTACTATGTTTATCACTATTGCATAAAAACTAAAACCGCTATTTTTATAACTATGAATATGACTATGTGGTGGGCAATGGAACCATGGATTGTGTTGAAATGGTGGAGGTTCCATTGCAAGGGTTTATATCCATCTAGGACTAAACAACAAATGTCGTCCAGTGATTCTTGTGCCGTAATACCCGTGTTAACCATAAGATCTGGAGTGGGACGGAATAGTCAATCGTATTTCCACCTCTTGTACATCAACGGATGCGCTTACCGTAGCAGTTGTATCTTGCGAGAACAACCGGAGGGTGGGGATCCCATTCTAATTCCCCACGGTAATGCGGTCTATGATGGGTTGCAGCTGCCGGCGAAGGAGTTTATGGTAGAGCCCAGAACTGTTGTCGTGGTTGGGGTCCACCCTGAAATTACGGGAATAATGGGACCGGCGAGGACCCATGGTCGGGGTTTGCAACAAAGGGTGGGTGTGCGAGGTAGCGGAGGAATATGATTGGCTATGACCTTATACCGGGCCTCACACCATAGGAAGTGTGGACGGGAAAGCTGCCCGGTTGGCACCAAGGTTAAGATCTCTTATGGGTAAAGCAACACACCTCTGCAGAGTGTAATGAATCGTGACCTGTCACTCCCTGTTCCGGGATATGGAACTGCGAACGCGGCCGGAAAGGAGCTCCATGAAGTTCTAGTAAACCGGTGAAGGCTGACGGACATAGCTCTTTAAAATAAAAGCAACCTCTTGAAGAAATGTTTATCAAAACCTGCATTGGTATTAGACTTTCTGGTCTAATATCGTAGCTAGTGCATTAAACACCTCTTATCTATAATGAACTTGTTGAGTACGCTCGTACTCATCCCACTCTTAAATCCCTTGCTTAGATTATCTGAATCGTCTGGAGGAGGACTACGACAACCCTGAAGGAGCCGAGATCATCGGCTATGAAGAACCAGACCTCTCTGGAGGTATTGAAGGCATAGACTACCTCATAGTCTACGGAACCGGTGAGGCTTCCGGAGGAGATCAAGCCTAGAAGCATCGAGTAGTAGTAGTAGCCGAGCAGCCCGAACTCTTAATACTTAGCTGCTCGAGAGAATAAATGTATAACTTAATGAGACTTCTATATTGTAAGCTAAGTTGGGTTCGCCTCGAACCCAGGAGTATCCCTCTGAGGACCCAAGAGGAGCTCCGAGACGATATGTGTATTATGCTTGTAATCATAAATGAATGAGTTATGGACCTGCTATGTTCTGTTGTACTACTCTGAGGGATGTAATATTTGCGGAATGGTACTTCGTGAATGTTATATCAACGACTGGCATACTACAACATGCAGTGGTATGCAGGGTCACCACAACGGTGCACACACTGTCACCTTTACACACGTGGGACAAGGAGTCTCCGGAGATCACATAAGTAAAATTCACTTGACTAGCATAACGACATCTAGATTACAAGCATCATCATATGGATCTCAATCATGTAAGGCAGCTCATGAGATCATTGTATTGAAGTACATAGGGAGAGAGATGAACCACATAGCTACCGGTACATCCCTTAGCCTCGATGGAGAACTACTCCCTCCTCATGGGAGACAGCAGCGGTGATGAAGATGGCGGTGGTGTCGATGGAGGAGCCTTCCGGGGGCACTTCCCCGTCCCGGCGGCGTGCCGGAACAGAGACTCCTGTCCCCCAGATCTTGGCTTCGCGATGGCGGTGGCTCTGGAAGGTTTCTCGTACCGTGGCTTTTCCATCTCGAAGATTTAGGTCAGGGACCTTTAAATAGGCGAAGAGGCGGAGTCGAAAGGTCGACGAGGCGGCGACACAGTAGGGGGGTGCGGCCCACCCCCTGGCCGCGCCGGCCTATCATCTAGGGCCCACAGGGCCCTCCTCTGGTGGCTCTCGGGTGTTCTGGAAGCTTCGTGCAATTATAAGATGCTGGGCGTTGATTTCGTCCAATTCCGAGAATATTTCCTTACTAGGATTTCTGAAACCAAAAACAGCAGAAAACAGGAACTGGCACTTCGGCATCTCGTCAATAGGTTAGTTCCGGAAAACGCATAAAATCATCATAAAGTGTGAACAAAACATGTAGGTATTGTCATAAAACAAGCATGGAACATAAGAAATTATCGATACGTCGGAGACGTATCAGCATCCCCAAGCTTAGTTCCTACTCGTCCTCGAGTAGGTAAACGATAACAAAGATAATTTCTGAAGTGACATGCTACCAACATAATCTTAATCATACTATTGTAAAGCATATGAGATGAATGCAGCGATTCGAAGCAATGTAAATGCAATGAGTAAACAATTGAATCATATGGCAAAGACTTTTCATGAATAGTACTTTCAAGACAAGCATCAATAAGTCTTGCATAAGAGTTAACTCATAAAGCAATAAATTCAAAGTAAAGGCATTGAAGCAACACAAAGGAAGATTAAGTTTCAGCGGTTGCTTTCAACTTGTAACATGTATATCTCATGGACAGTTGTCAATGCAAAGTAATATAATAAGTGCAATAAGCAAGTATGTAAGAATCAATGCACAGTTAACACAAGTGTTTGCTTCTAGGACAGAAGGAAATAGGTAAACTGACTCAACATGAAAGTAGAAGAAAGGCCCTTCGCAGAGGGAAGCAGGGATTAAATCATGTGCTAGAGCTTTTTAAGTTTTGAAATCATATAGAGAGCATAAAAGTAAAATTTTGAGAGGTGTTTGTTGTTGTCAACGAATGGTAGTGGGCACAACTACCTCGCCAACCAGACTTTCAAGAGCGGCTCCCATGAAGGACGTTATTCTACCAGCAAGGTAGATCATCCCTCTTCTCTTTTGTTTACACACGTATTTTAGTTTTATTATGAGTGACACTCCCCCCAACCTTTGCTTACACAAGCCATGGCTAACCGAATCCTCGGGTGCCTTCCATCAATCTCATACCATGGAGGAGTGTCTATTTGCAAAATTAAGTTGCTTACTGATGAATCAGAGCAAAACATGTGCAGAGAATTATTAATGAAGTTTGATTAATCGGGGCTGGGAACCCCGTTGCCAGCTCTTTTTGCAAAATTATTGGATAAGCGGATGTGCCACTAGTCCATTATGAAAGTCTGTCAAGAGTAAATGACAAGGTTGAAAGATAAACACCACATACTTCCTCATGAGCTATAAAACATTGACACAAATTGAGAAGCATTTTGAAGGTTTAAAGGTAGCACATGAAGTATTTACTTGGAATGGCAGAGAAATACCATGTAGTAGGTAGGTATGGTGGACACAAGTGGCATAGTGTTTGGCTCAAGGATTTTGGATGCACGAGAAGTATTCCCTCTCAGTACAAGGCTTAGGCTAGCAAGGTTGTTTGAAGCAAACACAAGTATGAACCGGTACAACAAAACTCACATAAAAACATATTGCAAGCATTATAAGACTATACATTGTCTTCCTTGTTGTTCAAACCCTTACTAGAAAATATCTAGACTTTAGAGAGACCAATCATGCAAACCAAATTTTAGCAAGATCTATGTATTTCTTCACTAATAGGTGCAAAGTATATGATGCAAGAGCTTAATCATGAGCACAACAATTGCCAAGTATCAAGTTATTCAAGACATGATACCAATTACTACATGTAGCATTTCCATTTCCAGCCATATAACAATTAACGAAGCAGTTTCAACCTTCGCCATGAAAATTAAAAGCTAAGAACACATGTGTTCATATGAACCAGCGGAGCGTGTCTCTCTCCCACACAAGCATTTATTCAAACAAAAACAAAAACAAAAAACAAACAGACGCTCCAAGTAAAGTACATAAGATGTGACCGAATAAAAATATAGTTTCAAGAGAAGGAACCTGATAATTTGTTGATGAAGAAGGGGATGCCTTGGGCATCCCCAAGCTTAGATGCTTGAGTCTTCTTGAAATATGCAGGGATGAACCACCGGGGCATCCCCAAGCTTAGAGCTTTCACTCTCCTTGATCATATTGTATCATCCTCCTCTCTTGACCCTTGAAAACTTCCTCCACACCAAACTCAAAACAACTCATTAGAGGGTTAGTGCATAATCAAAATTCACATGTTCAGAGGTGACACAATCATTCTTAACACTTCTGGACATTGCCCAAAGCTACTGGAAGTTAATGGAACAAAGAAATCCATCCAACATAGCAAAATAGGCAATGCGAAATAAAAGGCAGAATCTGTCAAAACAGAACAGTCCGTAAAGACGAATTTCTAAGAGGCACCAGACTTGCTCAAATGAAAATGCTCAAATTGAATGAAAGTTGCGTACATATCTGAGGATCACTCACGTAAATTTGCAGATTTTTCTGAGTTACCTACAGAGAACCCTGCCCAAATTCGTGACAGACAGAAATCTGTTTCTGCGCAGTAATCCAAATCTAGTATCAACCTTGCTATCAAAGACTTTACTTGGCACAACAATGCAATAAAACAAAGATAAGGAGAGGTTGCTACAGTAGTACAAACTTCCAAGACACAAATATAAAACAAAATTACTGTAGTAAAATAAACACATGGGTTATCTCCCAAGAAGTTCTTTCTTTATAGCCATTAAGATGGGCTCAGCAGTTTTAATGATGCACTCGCAAGAAATAGTATTTGAAGCAAAAGAGAGCATCAAGAGGAAAATTCAAAACAAATTTAAGCCTAACATGCTTCCTATGAAAAGGAATCTTGTAAATAAACAAGTTCATGAAGAGCAAAGTAACAAGCATAGGAAGATAAAACAAGTGCAGCTTCAAAAATTTCAGCACATAGAGATGTGTTTTAGTAACATGAAAATTTCTACAACCATATTTTCCTCTCTCATAAAGATTTTCAGTAGCATCATGAGCAAACTCAACAATATAACTATCAAATGAAACATTCTTATCATGAGTCTCATGCATAAAATTATTACTACTCCCAACATAAGCATAGTCAATTTTATTAGTAATAGTGGGAGCAAATTCAACAAAGTAGCTATCATTATTATTCTCATCATCAAATATAGGAGGCATATTGTAATCATAATCAAATTCATCCTCCATAACAGGCGGCACCAAAAGACTACTATCATTATAATCATCATAAATTGGAGGCAAAGTATCATCAAAGTAAATTTTCTCCTCAATGCTTAGGGGACTAAACATATCAAGCTCATCAAAACCAGCTTCCCCAAGCTTAGAATTTTCCATATCATTAGCAACAATGGTGTTCAAAGTATTCATACTAACATGTTCCATGGGTTTTTTAATTTTCGCATCAAACCATCCATGTCTTAACTCAGGAAATAATTTTAAAAGCTCACTGTTGCTTTCCATTATGCCAAACTAGTGTAAAACAAGAAACAAAAAGATGCAATTGCAGGATCTAAAGGAAATAGCTTCGAGTACTTACCCAGAAAATAGTTTCTTCCTCACTTCATCCATAGCAATACCTGCACACTTGAATAAACCGCATAATTCATGTAAGAACAGTAAATGATCTCCAGGGTGGACACTTCCATCCCCTGTATAACGGTTATCCACAACACGTTCAATAATTTTCATAGGTATTTTGTATGGTATTTCTTCCTCACCTGGCGCCTCATCCACTACCTTTGCAGTAGTAGTAGATTTCCCAAATAAAAATTCAAGAGAAGATCTCTCCATAATGAATTATAGCAGCAGGCAGAAATAAAATCAGCACAAACAGTAAAAGTTTCCCTTACCAATTCCACTTACCAATAGCGCTTCACTCCCCGGCAACGGTGCCAGAAAATAGCTTGATGTCTACTCACGCTTCTTTTCCTGTAGACAGTGTTGGGCCTCCAAGAGCAGAGGTTTGTAGAACAGCAGCAAGTTTTCCCTTAAGTGGATCACCCAAGGTTTATCGAACTCAGGGAGGAAGAGGTCAAAGATATCCCTCTCATGCAACCCTGCAACCACAAAGCAAGAAGTCTCTTGTGTCCCCAACACACCTAATAGGTGCACTAGTTCGGCGAAGAGATAGTGAAATACATGTGGTATGAATAAATATGAGCAGTAGTAACGGTGCCAGAAAATACTTGATGCTACAACTGGCGTGTGGTTGATGGTGGGAATATTGCAGCAAGACAAGATGCAAGAAACAAGAAACAAGCAGTGATAGCAGTATTTGGAAACAAGGCCTAGGGATCATACTTTCACTAGTGGGCTCTCTCAACATTGATCACATAATAGAATAAATAAATGCTATACTCTACACTCTCTTGTTGGATGATGAACACCACTAATTGTGTAGGATTACACGAACCCTCAATGCCGGAGTTAACAAGCTCCACAATATTCGATATTCATGTTTAAATAACCTTAGAGTGCACGATAGATCAACACAACTAAACCAAGTACTAACATAGCATGCACACTGTCACCATCACACTATGAAGGAGGAATAGATCACATCAATACTATCATAGCAATAGTTAACTTCATAATCTACAAGAGATTACAATCATAACCTACGCCAAGTACTCACGATGCACACACTGTCACCATTACACCGTGCAGGAGGAATAGAGTACTTTAATAACATCACTAGAGCAGCACATAGAATAGTGATACAAAGCACATTGCAATCATAAAGGGATATAAATAAGCACTTCACTATGCTATTCATAACAGTGAATAAGTATTCTGTGAAATATAGCCTAAGAGACCCACACGGTGCACACACTGTCACCTTTACACACGTGGGACAAGGAGTCTCCGGAGATCACATAAGTAAAATTCACTTGACTAGCATAACGACATCTAGATTACAAGCATCATCATATGGATCTCAATCATGTAAGGCAGCTCATGAGATCATTGTATTGAAGTACATAGGGAGAGAGATGAACCACATAGCTACCGGTACAGCCCTTAGCCTCGATGGAGAACTACTCCCTCCTCATGGGAGACAGCAGCGGTGATGAAGATGGCGGTGGTGTCGATGGAGGAGCCTTCCGGGGGCACTTCCCCGTCCCGGCGGCGTGCCGGAACAGAGACTCCTGTCCCCCAGATCTTGGCTTCGCGATGGCGGCGGCTCTGGAAGGTTTCTCGTACCGTGGCTTTTCTGTCTCGAAGATTTAGGTCAGGGACCTTTAAATAGGCGAAGAGGCGGAGTCGGAAGGTCGACGAGGCGGCGACACAGTAGGGGGGCGCGGCCCACCCCCTGGACGCGCCGGCCTATCATCTGGGGCCCACAGGGCCCTCCTCTGGTGGCTCTCGGGTGTTCTGGAAGCTTCGTGCAATTATAAGATGCTGGGCGTTGATTTCGTCAAATTCCGAGAATATTTCCTTACTAGGATTTCTGAAACCAAAAACAGCAGAAAACAGGAACTGGCACTTCGGCATCTCGTCAATAGGTTAGTTCCGGAAAACGCATAAAATCATCATAAAGTGTGAACAAAACATGTAGGTATTGTCATAAAACAAGCATGGAACATAAGAAATTATCGATACGTCGGAGACGTATCAGCATCCCCAAGCTTAGTTCCTACTCGTCCTCGAGTAGGTAAACGATAACAAAGATAATTTTTGAAGTAACATGCTACCAACATAATCTTAATCATAATATTGTAAAGCATATGAGATGAATGCAGCGATTCGAAGCAATGTAAATGCAATGAGTAAACAATTGAATCATATGGCAAAGACTTTTCATGAATAGTACTTTCAAGACAAGCATCAATAAGTCTTGCATAAGAGTTAACTCATAAAGCAATAAATTCAAAGTAAAGGCATTGAAGCAACACAAAGGAAGATTAAGTTTCAGCGGTTGCTTTCAACTTGTAACATGTATATCTCATGGACAGTTGTCAATGCAAAGTAATATAATAAGTGCAATAAGCAAGTATGTAAGAATCAATGCATAGTTAACACAAGTGTTTGCTTCTAGGACAGAAGGAAATAGGTAAACTGACTCAACATGAAAGTAGAAGAAAGGCCCTTCGCAGAGGGAAGCAGGGATTAAATCATGTGCTAGAGCTTTTTAAGTCTTGAAATCATATAGAGAGCATAAAAGTAAAATTTTAAGAGGTGTTTGTTGTTATCAACGAATGGTAGTGGGCACTCTAACTACCTCGCCAACCAGACTTTCAAGAGCGGCTCCCATGAAGGATGTTATTTCTACCAGCAAGGTAGATCATCCCTCTTCTCTTTTGTTTACACACGTATTTTAGTTTTATTATGAGTGACACTCCCCCCAACCTTTGCTTACACAAGCCATGGCTAACCGAATCCTCGGGTGCCTTCCATCAATCTCATACCATGGAGGAGTGTCTATTTGCAAAATTAAGTTGCTTACTGATGAATCAGAGCAAAACATGTGAAGAGAATTATTAATGAAGTTTGATTAATCGGGGCTGGGAACCCCGTTGCCAGCTCTTTTTGCAAAATTATTGGATAAGCGGATGTGCCACTAGTCCATTATGAAAGTCTGTCAAGAGTAAATGACAAGGTTGAAAGATAAACACCACATACTTCCTCATGAGCTATAAAACATTGACACAAATTGAGAAGCATTTTGAAGGTTTAAAGGTAGCACATGAAGTATTTACTTGGAATGGCAGAGAAATACCATGTAGTAGGTAGGTATGGTGGACACAAGTGGCATAGTGTTTGGCTCAAGGATTTTGGATGCACGAGAAGTATTCCCTCTCAGTACAAGGCTTAGGCTAGCAAGGTTGTTTGAAGCAAACACAAGTATGAACCGGTACAGCAAAACTCACATAAAAACATATTGCAAGCATTATAATACTATACATTGTCTTCCTTGTTGTTCAAACCCTTACTAGAAAATATCTAGACTTTAGAGAGACCAATCATGCAAACCAAATTTTAGCAAGCTCTATGTATTTCTTCACTAATAGGTGCAAAGTATATGATGCAAGAGCTTAATCATGAGCACAACAATTGCCAAGTATCAAGTTATTCAAGACATGATACCAATTACTACATGTAGCATTTCCATTTCCAACCATATAACAATTAACGAAGCAGTTTCAACCTTCGCCATGAAAATTAAAAGCTAAGAACACATGTGTTCATATGAACCAGCGGAGCGTGTCTCTCTCCCACACAAGCATTTATTCAAACAAAAACAAAAACAAAAAACAAACAGACGCTCCAAGTAAAGTACATAAGATGTGACCGAATAAAAATATAGTTTCAAGAGAATGAACCTGATAATTTGTCGATGAAGAAGGGGATGCCTTGGGCATCCCCAAGCTTAGATGCTTGAGTCTTCTTGAAATATGCAGGGATGAACCACCGGGGCATCCCCAAGCTTAGAGCTTTCACTCTCCTTGATCATATTGTATCATCCTCCTCTCTTGACCCTTGAAAACTTCCTCCACACCAAACTCAAAACAACTCATTAGAGAGTTAGTGCATAATCAAAATTCACATGTTCAGAGGTGACACAATCATTCTTAACACTTCTGGATATTGCCCAAAGCTACTGGAAGTTAATGGAACAAAGAAATCCATCCAACATAGCAAAATAGGCAATGCGAAATAAAAGGCAGAATCTGTCAAAACAGAACAGTCCGTAAAGACGAATTTCTAAGAGGCACCAGACTTGCTCAAATGAAAATGCTCAAATTGAATGAAAGTTGCGTACATATCTGAGGATCACTCACGTAAATTTGCAGATTTTTCTGAGTTACCTACAGAGAACCCTGCCCAAATTCGTGACAGACAGAAATCTGTCTCTGCGCAGTAATCCAAATCTAGTATCAACCTTGCTATCAAAGACTTTACTTGGCACAACAATGCAATAAAACAAAGATAAGGAGAGGTTGCTACAGTAGTAACAACTTCCAAGACACAAATATAAAACAAAATTACTGTAGTAAAATAAACACATGGGTTATCTCCCAAGAAGTTCTTTCTTTATAGCCATCAAGATGGGCTCAGCAGTTTTAATGATGCACTCGCAAGAAATAGTATTTGAAGCAAAAGAGAGCATCAAGAGGCAAATTCAAAACAAATTTAAGCCTAACATGCTTCCTATGAAAAGGAATCTTGTAAATAAACAAGTTCATGAAGAGCAAACTAACAAGCATAGGAAGATAAAACAAGTGTAGCTTCAAAAATTTCAGTACATAGAGAGGTGTTTTAGTAACATGAAAATTTCTACAACCATATTTTCCTCTCTCATAAAGATTTTCAGTAGCATCATGAGCAAACTCAACAATATAACTATCAAATGAAACATTCTTATCATGAGTCTCATGCATAAAATTATTACTACTCCCAACATAAGCATAGTCAATTTTATTAGTAATAGTGGGAGCAAATTCAACAAAGTAGCTATCATTATTATTCTCACTGTTGCTTTCCATTATGCCAAACTAGTGTAAAACAAGAAACAAAAAGATGCAATTGCAGGATCTAAAGGAAATAGCTTCGAGTACTTACCCAGAAAATAGCTTAGTAGCCGAGATCCGGAGTGTGAGTACCTTTTACCTTTCCTCCCCGGCAACGGCGCCAGAAAATAGCTTAGTAGCCGAGATCCGGAGTGTGAGTACCTTTTACCTTTCCTCCCCGGCAACGGCGCCAGAAAATAGCTTGATGTCTACTCACGCTTCTTTTCCTGTAGACAGTGTTGGGCCCCCAAGAGCAGAGGTTTGTAGAACAGCAGCAAGTTTTCCCTTAAGTGGATCACCCAAGGTTTATCGAACTCAGGGAGGAAGAGGTCAAAGATATCCCTCTCATGCAACCCTGCAACCACAAAGCAAGAAGTCTCTTATGTCCCCAACACACCTAATAGGTGCACTAGTTCGGCGAAGAGATAGTGAAATACAGGTGGTACGAATAAATATGAGCAGTAGTAACGGCGCCAGAAAATACTTGATGCTACAACTGGCGTGTGGTTGATGGTGGGAATATTGCAGGCGATACGATGCGATAAAAGATAAAGAAACAAGCAGTGATAGCAGTATTTGGAAACAAGGCCTAGGGATCATACTTTCACTAGTGGACTCTCTCAACATTGATCACATAACAGAATAAATAAATGCTATAGTCTACACTCTCTTGTTGGATGATGAACACCACTAATTGTGTAGGATTACACGAACCCTTAATGCCGGAGTTAACAAGCTCCACAATATTCGATATTCATGTTTAAATAACCTTAGAGTGCACGATAGATCAACACAACTAAACCAAGTACTAACATAGTATGCACACTGTCACCATCACACTATGAAGGAGGAATAGATCACATCAATACTATCATAGCAATAGTTAACTTCATAATCTACAAGAGATTACAATCATAACCTACGCCAAGTACTACACGATGCACACACTGTCACCATTACACCGTGCAGGAGGAATAGAGTACTTTAATAACATCACTAGAGCAGCACATAGAATAGTGATACAAAGCACATTGCAATCATAAAGGGATATAAATAAGCACTTCACTATGCTATTCATAACAGTGAATAAGTATTCTGTGAAATATAGCCTAAGAGACCCACACAGTGCACACACTGTCACCTTTACACACGTGGGACAAGGAGTCTCCGGAGATCACATAAGTAAAATTCACTTGACTAGCATAACGGCATCTAGATTACAAGCATCATCATATGGATCTCAATCATGTAAGGCAGCTCATGAGATCATTGTATTGAAGTACATAGGGAGAGAGATGAACCACATAGCTACCGGTACAGCCCTTAGCCTCGATGGAGAACTACTCCCTCCTTATGGGAGACAGCAGCGGTGATGAAGATGGTGGTGGTGTCGATGGAGGAGCCTTCCGGGGGCACTTCCCCATCCCGGCGGCGTGCCGGAACAGAGACTCATGTCCCCCAGATCTTGGCTTCGCGATGGCGGTGGCTCTGGAAGGTTTCTCGTACCGTGGCTTTTCCGTCTCGAAGATTTGGGCCAGGGACCTTTAAATAGGCGAAGAGGCGGAGTCGGAAGGTCGACGAGGCGGCGACACAGTAGGGGGGCGCGGCCCACCCCCTGTCTGCGCCGGCCTATCATCTGGGGCCCACAGGGCCCTCCTCTGGTGGCTCTCGGGTGTTCTGGAAGCTTCGTGCAATTATAAGATGCTGGGCGTTGATTTCGTCCAATTCCGAGAATATTTCCTTACTAGGATTTCTGAAACCAAAAACAGCAGAAAACAGGAACTGGCACTTCGGCATCTCGTCAATAGGTTAGTTCCGGAAAACGCATAAAATCATCATAAAGTGTGAACAAAACATGTAGGTATTGTCATAAAACAAGCATGGAACATAAGAAATTATCGATACGTCGGAGACGTATCAGCCACTACTAAAAGTCACTAGATGTGATTCTCCCTTTTTAAAGAGGGTGTTAGCTACGATCATGTCGTACGGTAAAGCAAAGCTTAGGACATCTTCCCCTTCTTGATTCTTGATGCCATAGCCAAAGCCCTCATGCACCCCTTCAAAACCTATGTTAGATGTACCCATGTGGCCATTAAGGTCTCCTTTTATGAAGAGCTTTTCGCCACTGGGTATACCCCTGACCAAGTCCTATAGGCCTTCCTGGAACTCCCTCTTTGGTGTTCTCGTTATGACCTATTTGCGGGGCATAAGCGCTAATAACATTGAGAACTAAGTCCCCAACTACCAGCTTGACCAGGATAATCCGGTCCCCACATCTCTTGGCGTCTACCACTCCAGATTTGAGGCTCTTGTTGATCAAGATGCCTCCATTTCTGTTTGGAGTCGTTCCCGTATACCACAGCTTGAAGCCGGTATCCTCTACTTCCTTCGCCTTCTGTCCCCTCCACTTAATCTCCTGGACTCAAAGGATATCAACGCCTCTCCTCACCGCTGTATCAACTAGCTCCTGAAGCTTATCTGTCAGGGACCCTACGTTCCAGGTACCTAAGCGAAACCTCCTAGGCTCGGCTAGCTTCCTTACCCTTCGCACTCGTCGAGAAAAATGTGAAGATCCTTGCTCATTTTCACTACACCCGGGCGCTGATGTAGCGCGCCACTAAGTATGCGACGACCCGATCCTTGCTCACTTGCCATCGTATCCAGATCAAGATACGGTGCGCCACCTAGGGGTGACGACCTGGCCCTTGACCATTTGACACCACACCCGGGTTCCGATATGGCGCATCGCTAAGAGGGTTACGCCTCAACAACAAAAAATGTGTTTCATATCCATAAGAGTGGCTGGGTTTTTTTTACGTTGGCTCGCCAAGCCTATCACAACCCTCCTCCTTTATCCGGGTTTGGAACCGGCTATGTTGGGACAACATAGGTGGAGTTCCTAGATAATTATGTTCACACACAATAAATAAGCTTCAAGGGCAGGAACAATCTTCCCATCAGGATTCACCGGCTTCAAATTGATATCAATGCAAAAGTTTATGTTAACCTGGAGTTGATTCATCAGGAAGGTGTAATCTAGTTGATGCCCTACGGATGGCTCTCTCAACGATCTTTCTAAAATATGCACACGGGGTATAGAGTTGAGCTGTAGATATCATCTTCACTGAGCTGTAGATATCACCTTCACCTCCGTTGTTGATCCTCATATTTAACAGCGTAGACGCCAGTAGAAAGATCGTTGGGAGAGCCACCCGTAGGACATCAACCTAGATATCACGGTCGAGAACAGGTGCTTCTCAAACTACAACCTTATGCACAATCACCCTGGTAAACCGACCATGTCACAACACGGCTTTTAAGTTCTTTTGTTCTTATATCTACCACGTAGTGTTGCGAATATTTTTGGCAACTAGTTTAATGTTGTTGATCCTAGGTTTAAACTACTTATTAGGGTGTGAGCGATTGCCATGATTTAGTTCGCTATGGCTATGTAAAAATGACAAGATGTTTAATAATAAAAATTCCCGATGGACCGTGTGCTATTTCAAGTACTAGGTGCAACAAAATAACCAAATTCCTGACCAAGAAGGAAGAACTAGCTGCAACAAAACAACCATATTCCTGATCGACTTTGAAGTACTACCTGAAACAAATACTCATTTCTTAGCAACGACATGCTACTCCAGTTCCAACAAATTCTACATCAATTAAGAAGGCACAATAGAATCATCATTATGAGGTCAGGATATAATCTTATCGATCCGAATGTTGAGAGACACCTCTTTGGAGGCCCCAGCCCCAACCAGATACGTTGGCGGCACCATCAAGTAAGATGGCAGCTCCTCCACAGCGACCTCGCCAGGCCTAGTGCTGCTCTCCACATCCATGTCCAGCAGGAGCATGTGCGCCCTGCGGCTCGCCACCGCCGGTGGCAAGTATGCCAAAATATTGAGCATGTATCGTGGTTGCAGGGCCGGGCATGCTCCTAGGCGCACCGCGGACACGGAGGTGGCCGTGCTCTGGCCAACAGCTCCCACGACCAAGAGGAACACACAATCATCCTCCTCCCCAAGGAGCAGATGCCGTGGCTCCAACACCGGCACCTGAAGCCGGAGTTCCTTGCCATACTCGATGCTGTGCATGGGCCAGGAGTGTTGAGTTGTGAGGTGGCTGAGGAGCGCCAACGGAAGTCCAACAAAGCCGCAGCCAGGCTCGGTGCAGAAACAGGGAGCACACGGGCATGTACTCTCGTGGTGATGAAGCTCATGGTAGATGACATAGCTCTGGCAGTCGGCATGCGAGCACTTGACCTTGGCAGACAAGACGATGGTGTCCATCATGATGTTGTGGATGTCAAAGGCGCCGCCATGCTCGCACTTCTGGCACTGGATGCCAGGGAGCTCGGTAATGCAGGAGCCGCAAGCCAAGTGCCCACCTTTGCACTGCACAAATTGAAGTTGGTTATGAGATATTTCTAAGATTGGATAGACAGAATGAAATTACCCCAACCTGTAAGACAGGAGGTTTGAAGGGACGGGAGCAGAGGGGGCAGTTGAGTAAACTCGTGTCCACAATGGCACCTCCTCCAGCTGGCTCTACTTGGTCACTCGGTTGCTCCGCCCTTGCCTTCTTCGCTCTCCGATCACCCTCTTCCATCGTTGACGAAGAAGCCCTGTTCCTTCTTAGGGAGACGTCCAGAGCAATTTGCACCCCCTCGGCATTCTGCAAAGAAAACATGGAGGGTAACTCATCACATCCATGTCATGCTGTCTGGAATTGGTACCCACTATGTACATATATTCTTCTGCAAATTCATAATGGAGTGACAAAGGTGAAGTGTGACGACAAACTTGGGCAGCATAAGATTCAGAAGAAGGCCCGTTGGACCGCAATTGCTGGCCATCACTCGGAAAATTTATGTGTTCTTGCTCCACGGAGTGATGATGTGTACTATCAGCATTAGCGGCGGTAATCAAACTTTCCTGTCTGGTGTGACTGTCTTCGTGAGATGCAGGTTCTGCGAAGAAACTAGGTAGTGCAAATTAAAAAGTGTTGCAGGCTTACAGTTTTATATGAGATGTGTAAAATAATAAATCAACTTTAAAAGAAAAATGCTTCCATTTCAAAGCCATGTACTTACATCAGGCCGGCTTATGAAAGAAGAGAGTTTTTACAAAGATAACAAAAAATATCGATCAAGATATGTCATGTAAATTGAAGGGTGAAAATGCTTGTGTATAATATGTTATAACCTAGCTATCATTAATGTTATCATGAATGAGTGTCAGGTTTGAACCTGCTGACGGAGTTGAGGTGTCCAATTCAGGAGGTTCAACAATGGCCAAGCTTAATGTATTAGGAGATGATATGGCAGTGTCAAGCTCTGCTGAAACGGGATGCTTCTTCTGAGATGCCCCAAGAATAGATCTGCCATACTCGAGAGGATCTTCTGGCTGTTTAAGCATCCCCAGGATATATTCCACCCAGATAAATATAAAGAAGTGATCAATTTTGAACAAAATATATGCACCTTGCGACTGATTTCAAGCTTCTCAAACAAAAATCAATTACCTCCTTATGAGATCTTGTGGCTCGTGAGTAGTACAAAACTGATCGGTACCTCTGGTGTGTTTCCATCAACTTGGTACTGTTGCATGTGGTATCTTCCACAGTTTTACCGAACTGATAAGCTCCAGCATCAGTATTTGCATCAGAGTCAGCACATTTTCTGCCTATTCTTATAGACTGATACTTTTGGTGTTCAACGAAATATCTTTTTCGATTAACAAATGTGAAGCGAATTTTTGGTATTTTATCAAGGACAGAAGCATAAACCGATTCTTCTAGGCGATGCACCTATTCAAATGAGAATACACAAAACAAATTAGCGAACATATATGCAACATAGGGGAAAACATAAGTACTTCTGACAGATGTTGCTTATATGTAACTACAATAAAATTGACAGGAGAGTAGAATTGGTAAATAAATGATAAAGCACAAGCAAGATGCAGGAAGTATTGCTTTATTCAATGTGCATGAACATGTGTTACAGGACTGTTAAATGCATGCAGCAGTATAGGGCATGCTCATATTATAAGGAACAGGGATCTATGGGTTGCTTCCTGTGAAGAAAAAGGATTTATGACATCCGATCATGTTTGTCAAACAACATTTAGTGGATGAGTCCATACCTGAGGATAACACGAATTTACCAAACTTTGATGTAGAGTAGTGACAAAGCAAATTCGTGGAAAACCTCCTGGTATTTTTAATGCAGCGTTTTTTACCAAATCAATGAATATGACCTGCATTCCAGTACCAATGGAAACATTAAAAAAAAAAAGCACATTACAACAATTTTTTGGACCAAATGTAAACTAGTTTCAACCAGTGCGGTTGGAATATTTCTTACACTTAGTATGTGGACACAGCCCTTTACTTTGATGCGTGGCCAATTATCTTCTTTGAATTCCCTGATTCCTTCAAAGAGGTAGGTAGCAGTAAAATCGCACCAATCCATCTGAGTGAGCTTATCAACCTGTTGAACAGCTCCAAAAAAGGGCTTGCATGTATACGAAATTTTATTTGGTGCTAGATACAGCGCTATAATCGCCATCATGAAAGCTATGCAGAAATGTTTCTCCTCAGTTTCAGAGCAGATCTGTTCCCCAGCTTTGTGCATGGACTTACTCGCCTTTTCAATAGTGTCTCTTCGACATCTTGAATCAACATTGCCAACGTAATAACGATGGTACACAGCAGGGTCAAAATATGAACGTGAACACTCAACAACTTTAAGCGGCCCCGAAGGGATTCCAAGCACACTTTTCACAAGAGGCCTCACCGGAATTGATATGCCACCCTCAAATTCAAGACACTCTGTTATACAATCAAACCGTTGAAATAACCATAGGGTAAGACCGTTATCTAACTCAAAATCTGCCATGGACAGGAAGCTCCCAAACCCGATTTTTCTGACATAATCTTTCTGCTGAGGACTAAGTTGCTTCAAATATTTCCGAACATGTCCTGGTGAGCATGCGTACTTTATTTCATAATTTTGAGGGCCCTACAGGGTATGAGTGGGTTAATTAACGAGTTGTGAGTGCAGCACGAACTGAATAATCAAAATATCCTGGTAATGGCGAGATCCCAACATTGTACAGTACCTGGATCTTGCGCCCCATGGACGATACACTGAATAAGGACGAGGGTTTGAGACTGAGGAGCAGCTGCTAGTTGGGGCCTTGGGGGAAATCGAACAGAGAACGAACCGATTCCCGCCCGAAGCAAGAAAGCGCAGTTGTGCAGTAGGGTGGATTCGTTGCATCCGGGTGTGCCGCCCACGCGCAGCTGCTTTGGAACTAGCAGGAGAGAAGCTGGCCGTTGTGCACCTGCGGTTGCCGCTCGCCGCCTGAGCTTCCCAGCGGAGTCCTTCTCGAGCCAGACGCCGGACTCGGCCTCCCAACCGCTGGTCGTCAATATCCACCAGTGGTTACCTCGGCGGACGCCGGATGCATCGGCGGCGGCGGCGGCGGCGGCGGCTGATTGCGATTTGGGGCACAGGCGCTGGTTTGGTCGGCTCAGGGAGTGACAAAGCAGACCATAACCGCTTTCTCGGTAGCGTTAGTCTGCCTGTCAAACCAGTTAATCCGAGAGATTTGGGTGCACTTCAGTTCTCATCTAGAACGCTCCGCATCTTTCCTACAACTATATTGCCTCTTGGCAAAAAAATTGGTTTCCTATGTATCAGGTTTGCAAACTGTCTTCACAAATGTGACCAGTGAGGATAGATGCCATTAGCAGTATGCATTGTCATTAATCTCATAGTTTACTACATGAGCAGTGTCTTTTAGAAGCCGGTCAAACACCGGAGAGCGGTGGAGCATATTAACATCATTGTGGACACCGGTCATGCAAAAAAAGAGTGACAAATCTACAAATCATGCGATGTCACTGTCTCAAGAATGACACTGCATCCCTCGACATGGGCACACATGCAAATGGACAGTTCTTCCACTCCTAATGTATGCAATCTATGCTACAGATCATCCTTGGAAATCCTCTTTTCTTGCTGATCGAAAAGACGACAATAGTCGTACTTTGTCCTCAACTGTCGGCTTTCTCAAGTAATATTTTCCGAACCCGCAATCACGGCTTGGCAAAATCTCTAGATGGATTCAAGGCCCACTTATTCGTAGGTACTCGTCGAAGATATCACCACTGCGTACTAAAGCATGCCAATAGCCGCGGAACACTTCTGGTAAGAGGTGGAGCCAAGCTTGTCAGTGACATCGAGCCTGCATCGGAAGTATGGATCGTAATCTCTGATGCCCCGTCAAATTATCAAGAACATGTCTGTTGACATTCGATAGCGGCGCCGGAACATGACTTCCTTGTAGACCTGATCGGTTAGATGGAAGTAGTGTTTAAAGAACCGGGTGTGGCAGACCACTTGGTTGCGCTTCACGTTGGCCGAGAGGCCCTTCGCCGAGCCCTTTGTAGACCGACATCTACATGTCATTGTGTTCGTGGATGAGGGAGGCTGTGGTAACCATGAGCTGCGACGTCTCGTTGGACGAGGTTTTCACGACTTCCATGTGCACCATCTCCATCTGCAGGGGCAACGACAATGGATAAATGGCTAGCATAATTGGCGCAAATGGCTGTCAATTGGCTAAACAGTTCGTCGGTATCGTACCGCGCAATTGACCGAACAGGTATGTGCGTCGAGGCCGGTGGGGGCTCCCGGCAGATGGGCGGCCAACAAGAACGCGAGCAATGCAGCCAATGCCTCTCCCCTACCCAACACCGAGCGTCGACTCCGGCGAGTCGTGGCCCGAACAGAGCTTGGCTAATACGGCGAAGGGGAACCGGGTGGTCGCGCCGCCCTAGGGATGCAAAGAAGGGGAGGGCGCGATTTTCGATCTACTGGATTTTTTGTCCCTGGCGAGCGAGGCGGGGTAGATCACGTGAGTGTTGCGTAGACACATTCACGGCCCAAATTTAGGCTAGTAATGCACCTCGGCGGACAGCTTGCTCGCTATACGTCGAGCCGATGGGCCGGAGGCAGACCTAAATTTTTAACCACGCGGAGTGTCGGGCCGCTGGAGATGCCCTTAGCACTCTTTTACCCTATGACGGCGTCTTGATTTTCCTAGTTTGCTCGGAGGATGCTAAAGCCGAATCATCCACCTCCTAGAACCTGATGGCGGCGACTATCCGCTCGAGCGGGCCGTAGCACCAACCGAGTGTGTGCCACTCCCCAGCAACCATCCTCAAGCTCCCGGGCTATGACATCGCCTTTAGAGCATCTCCAGCCGCGTCCCCCAAACCGTCCCCCAAAGCACGCCGGATCGAGCGTTTGGGGACGTGTTTTGCTCGTGCCGCGTTTGGGGGACGTCGCTCCCCAGCCGCATCCTCCAAACGCCGCCCCAAACATTAAAAATAATTTAAATAGATAGAAGAAAACTCTTTACTATAATATTCAAATCAGTTCAACTTAAAATTACATATAAAACTTCGAAAAAGCATAATTAAATTACATATAAATTATTTTAAACTACTTCGTCTTCTTCTTCGATGATGGCCCCGCCTCGTCGTCGTCATCACGGTGGCGCTTCCTGCTCGTCACCTCTTCCGAAGAGGCGGTGTCGGCCGACTCGTCGGAGGAACTAGTGTCCTCCTCGTCGTCGCCGGTGCTCACCGGCTTCGCCTTGGCCTTGGCCTTGGCCTTGGCATTGGCCTTGGCCTTGGCTTTCGCGTCCGCCTCTGCCTTCGCACGGGCCGCCGCCGCCTCCTCTGACCCCAGCCATTCCTCCTCGCTGTCAAGTGCCGGCAGGGAATCATCACCGCTGCTGGACGTCTGGGTTCTGTCCCACCAATGGCGAAATCCAGCAGACTTGCCCTCGCTGGAGGTGTCGAATGGAAGCTGCGAGATGTAGCTCATCGTCGCTGGAAGCTTGGATCAATGGCGGGCGGTTGAAGATCCGAAAGCGCCTACGTACGGGTCTTCTTATTGAGCGCGGATGAACGGCGGCGCAGAAGTCGAAGAGAGCGGCAGTTGCTCTTCCGAGTAGTCCGCGCCCCATTCCGGCGGTTGGCGCGTCGGGCGACGCGGTTGCCAATGCGACGGTTCCGCTTCCGGGCAACTGCACCGTCGCTACGTAGGCGGCGGTTGAGCATCCGAGCCGCTGACGAATCGGGCCCACGTCGCTTCGCCTCGCTTTTCGTTGTGTCCGGCGTGCCCGGAGCGTCCCCTGTGGGACGGGGACGGGCTCGGGGCGCCGGACACCGTATGGGGGCGCGCCAGACAAAAATGGGCTTTGGGGACGCGGCTGGAACGGTTTTTTGGTCTGGCGCGCTCCAAATCCCTTTGGGGAGCGGTTTGGGGGACACGGCTGGAGATGCTCTTAGCCAAGCTAGTTCAGGTCATGCCACTATCCGCTCGAGTAGGCCGTAGCACCAACCCAGTGTCCCCACTCCCCAGCGACCGTCCTCAAGCTCCCGGGACATCACCTTCAGCCAAGCTACATTGGGGTGTGGTGGGATCCCGTTGGGATCTCACTTTTAGTGTATTTTGCTTGTTTTTAGTTTAAAATTTTGTGTCAAAATTTACACTAGAAAAAACAAAATGTAGTACAAACAGGACTTAGATGGGATCCAACTTGACACCCTAGCTCACATGCATAATGATTACTCGAATATCCTACTATTTCACTTAATCAGAGAAAATAATGTTAGAGGTCGTTTGGTATCTGTCGTTTGGGCGTGGAATCCTAAAATTCATTTTGGAATTTTATAAGTGGGCTGTTTGGTTGCCACAGAATTGGGCTGTCATTTCATTTAGGAAATCCAGCAAAATGACATGGGTAAACAAAATTCCAAGCTGAGACCTGTCATTTGCGTTTCTCTATAGAAGCCACTAGCAGGAACTGGCGCAGCGGCACGCCGCGCCCTTATGTAGCCATGGGCTGAAGAACAAAAATATATTTATAGTGCAACCTGTGGCGACATGGAGGTGTGCTAGAGACCAGAGGATGAGCATGTAAGATAGCTCACCTTTTTATTACCGATATTTCTTATGTTGTGCACATCTTACATCACATGGATGGAGTTCTGTGTTCATAAGCAAAAAAGTTCAAAACACTCAGTGATAATACGTTCTCCTGAAGAGCAAGTGTGTGAGCCATAATATTTCGATACAACATGATTCAAGGCAAAGAGAAATGAAGAAGGATGCATTTTGATAGCCCTCGGTGGATCTTGTCATTCCTCAGACTGGGTTGTGCATCTCTCGATCCAATTCATCCTCGCTTGGTAGCTGAAACAAAAAGGAAAATGTAGCAGTATATGTTGTGCTCTAAAAAGCACCAGAACCAAAACCCAACTGTGCAAACTAACCAACGGGACAATAGTTGGCTCACTTTGACAAAGGTAGATATCCCAACTTTCTATACCTAAATCTCAGATTTTTTACACCCGGGGAGCACACATATTGCCTTAAGAAGAGTATCATGTAACCAATAATAGCAAGACTGAATAGAGCAATTCTTATGTTGGTAAATCTTGTTCAACCTTCTCTTCAAGACACCGAGATTACTCATGGTCTGACAGGAAGCACTAACCTATGGTTCAGCACTCTCATTATCCATGATTCTACTCTCAGTGTCATCTCCTTTTGAAATTTTATAAGACACCTAACTTCTTTAAAAATAACCATCATACTTTTTATAGACTTTACACAAACTTATCCAATATATCTTTGCATATCCCTACTTCTTTTCCTTTGTCTCCAATACTTTGATTAAGTCTTTGTTCCCAAAACCGGCAGCCTAAAACTATTAAGCCATGACTAAATAAAAATACCAAGACACTGGTGGGACAGAGGAAAACCGACCAATCTTCAGGTCTGCTTAATCACAAATTACTTCCTGTGGAGCTCATCCATATCCCTTATATCCCTACCAAGACACTGGTGGGACACATTGTAGGCTTGTTACATACGCTTCTTTTGTCATCCAGATTTCAGCTGACACCACCGAAAAGTAGAGAACTCAAACAACACATATCACCGATGGTACTGTGATTTTTAGTAAATGTACTGATACAATCCCTTCATGATGTGATTTGTTGTTACCTCAGGTGTTGCTCAAGTGTAGGACACTGATTTGCAAATTAAATGCATCCAGATGGAAGCAACCACAATACATTAATGTATGTATCTAGGCTGAAAGCTGAGAACACTCTTAAATTTCTTATTTTGGTCCCATATACCATAAGAGTATCCATAAATAAGACAGCATATTTTAATCAAGGTTCAAACAATGGTGATGCATGTGATACAGTAGATCCGAGAGTGCAGTAGTTATGTTCCATAAATGCATTACATAAGGCAATGAGTATGATATAAATTCTAAAATATCCAGTTAAGTGTTACTTTAAGTCTTTAGCAAAGGGTGTGTCTGATGGATCATATCGACCTTAGGATAGTTTTTACAGCACTCTTGGTTTTATCATTCCCAGATTACTCATTACTATATATTATCAATAATACTTTAGGCTATTTCTTATTTGACGCCTTCATCAGAAATAATTTAAATGGCATGAAACAGTACATTGCATCTTATTCTACCCATGCACAAATTGAAGTAAGGCCTTCATATTTACCGTCAATGTATGATGAATATGTATGAGGGAACGCAACTTGCAGGCCCTGAGTAGATGTGGCAAAATCTGAACTCCCATAACCCGCCTTCGGAGAAAAATACTGATCTTACATATTATAATATGATGTATAAACTGAAGCAACCCTTACTACAGGTGCAACGTTATACACAATAAGAACCACGTGTGGTAAACAAAAATTCTACCATTTTCTAGAAGAATACTCTGCTGACTAAATCTGCTACTGCTACTTAATTAGTGAAGAAATGTGTATAATGCATCGCATTCTATTTCATGGCTTTTAGCATTGTCTTGGATAAATTCTGTGGGATTTTCCATACTACTAATTTTACCGTTTTCAGTCAATAAGTTTCCACAGTCTAGTCAAAATAAATAACATGCCTCAAACACATCCTGAATAGTGTGCATGTAGATGGATGTGGGGACATAGGAAGTATAGAAAATAGAACTGGGAAGTGAAAAGCTGCATTTTGCAAACTCCATTGTTGCCCTGGAAATTCAGTCCGGAGTGGATCTCGTAAGTGCTGCAACCAAACCAATTACTTAACAGAAATAATAGCATACATCAATCAATGTCTTAGGGCTTAGTCTATGATACATATTAACATGCAGCATGAAAATACGATGACACAAGGAAATGAGCATATGTGCCCTGGCAGGAAGATAAAATTTTGCGAGGTTGGACACATTGTAGGCAATGCCTTCTTTTTACCTCTAACCATGATCTGGATAGTGAGATGCACAATAGATCAATCTGTGGCAATCCATGGTCGATGGTATGGTATTGCAGTTCGTTGTCCAATTCTGTAGAACAGGTGGAGGCAAACTAATACAACATATGCTCTGACAACACTAAGAGCTTGCAGATTCTTTTTTGTTTGCATGAGATTGATGATGTGATAAATTATTATTTTTAGCAGATATGCAATAAACTCAAGAAGGCCTCAGCAAAAGAAAAACAATTCGTCAATCATATTTATGTACTGAAGAAACTGCAGGGCTCCCTCGTGGTAAGGCATCAAAACCTCATATATAATTATCCAATGTTCCCAGCATAAGCTAAGTTGTCAATTTTCCACAAACTTAATTTGACATGAAGTAAACATTCGAGGAGAGTGGTGTACAGAAATAATCAACCATTATATTCGGTGCAAGCCTAATAATTCTTCCATTATCAAATGATTGTCATCAACAACAACAAAATTCGTCTATTCATTTCATCAAACACATGGCGTGCAAGAAGCCATTGTAAAAAGATGGAAGAGAGGAGGGGTTGCGGGGGTCACCTTGTTGGCCTTGCGGGGATGGAGGAGGGAGTGGTCTGGCAGGCCTACCTAGGCACGCACAGCCGTTAGTGTCACCGTCGGTCACGTGGTCAATTGCCGTCCCGTCCGAGAGAGAGAGAGAGGAGGTGAGATGCAACAGAGAGGAAGGGATTGAGATAGGGGGAGATGTGGAGGATTTCATACCAGAGCACCAAACTCTCCACGTGAGCCTATTGCACTGAGCGGAGTTGGCGTTGCCCAGACCAAGACCGCATCCCGACCATGGTGCAGCACATGGCCTTGCCGCCGCCGTGCTCGGCCAGCGGGCCATGCAACCAATCCATGTTCCGGCCGGCGGCCGCACACGCGGAGATGAAAAACCGCCAGCAGCGCGGGGAGTCTGCCAAGGCAGCGCGCGGGGGCCTCCGGCCGGGCACGGCAAGATAATGAACCAACGGCGGCGGGGCGTCTGCCGAGGAAACGCAACGGATCTTCGTCTGGGCATGCGGAGATGACAAACCTGGAGCCACTGCTGCCCACGATACAGAGCACCGTTGCAGGTCGTGAAGCGAAGTTGTCGGGCCGGGGGCGCTTCCAGATGCGGAGCTGCGTCAGGCGAGACGGAGCGCCGCCGCGACACCGCGACACCGCAGCAGGAGCGGACCCTCACAACAGCCGTCGGCCATGTAGGAGCTCGACCAGGGCGATCTCACGGCTGGGGATTGCTCGAGTGGGGAAAAATCGTGTTGGAAACCGTCGCTCCATGTCGCTCTCCCACTCATCACGGCGTCGCATCTTCATCAGCAGTTGATCTTGAGCGTGCTCCACTTAAATCCGCCGCCTCCTCTCCAAACACAACCTCACCACGTGATCCTATTGCGCGCCGGCGTCGGCCGGAGCATCACGCGAGGATAGCCGGCGAAGCACACGAAGCGCTCGAGCTAGCTAGGGAGGAGATCAAGCCGAGTGGCTAGTGGAGATCGGTGGAAAAATAATGACGGAAAGCGAGGAAAAGACAAGAAGAAGATGTGAAAGATATGGCACGCGTCCGGCCACAACCAGGCGTGGCGTGGGGGCCTTGGGGACATGGACACCTAGCGCCGCTTTGACCGTCGAGCAAAAATCCAACACCTGACAATCTGAACAATGTTGCACCACCTTCCAGACGTCTAACAGCTACAGCCACACCAGAAGCACATCACCTCCAAAGCTTCACTAAGAAAAGCACATAAATATACACATGTGTTGTCAGCATATTGAACCTTAGTCTCCAGAATAAATGACACGGAGCACCAAAAGTGTACACAGGAAAGAACCGACCGAAACCAAACCACCAAAACGAATTCAAAAATCTGAGAAAAATCGAGATTGTGAAGGTTTAATATAGTAGTTATTTATAAATTTAATATTGAATTATGCTGTCATTTGCAATTTCTGTGGCAACCAAACAAGTGTCCATTTCTGGAATTACAATATAAATAAAATGAATACATGTATTCATTTCAAAATGCTACAAACAAAATGAAAACCTGGCTTCCCAACAACTTCTTAATGAATCACAGATGCTGATGTTCAGTTGAGATGATACACTTAAGAGTCGAAACAGCAGTGTCTAGCACATGACGCCATTGGCACAATGGGGTATCAATAAAAACAGAAAAGGAATGCATATGTCTCCACAGCAGGATTTTCCTATTTTAGGCCTTCCGTCCAACTACTAGGAAAATGCTAGTCTTGCTTGCTCTAAACAAAAAACTATGCATTGCAATGCAAAAGGTAATATTATGAAATGTTGACTACAGAGTGTGTTGCCTGGCAGTTCACTAGTATCATGAAGCACTGCCTACCAACTGTGTTTCCTGGAAATGTGTGGAGAAGGAGACACGCCAACAGTTCAAAGATATTATTCAGCTGCCTAAAAGCGGGGAACGAAACTTGTTACAAAGGACAGGAATACATAAAACCACCTCCGCTGCAACAAAACAAGACCAAATATCTGGTGGTTCAGACCACCTCCTACGCTGCAACAAACATGACCAATGCTGGTGGTCCCGGTGGTTTCTTAAACCGTTGCTTCCCTGGAGAATGTCAAAGACGGTTTCAGAAAACTTGCATTAGAACAAGCAGATGGCCTTCCTTCCCGTTTACTTGTAAGGAGCGATGATCCTCCTCCGCCGTCTTGGAGTCTCCCTCTTCACATACATCTTCTCCATATCATTCAGTGGACGGCTTGATCCATCAGGCAAGCTCATGAACTTCCAACCGCCTCCTGTTCCGCGTCTTCCCTGTGGCCCAAGCTTCTCGACCATGTAGGCCCATCCATCATCCGGTCGTCGTCTGCTATACTTGTGGCACTTTACCTCCCCTGCCACCTGTAATCCAATAAAGAATGCCGCAGATCAGATTACGGTTACTCATTACTTGATGAAAGCTTGAGATAGGTCCAGTAGATGAAAACAGATGATCAATGAAAAACTTGTCTACAGACAGATTGTTTTCCCAATTCCCATGTTCACAGAACTTGACAGGAACAGAGTTTGCTGTGCACAAACACCAGTACTCCACAACAAGCAAACTTAGCAAGCCATTATCATGGGGTCTCACAAGTCACTACAACAAGACTGCAGGAATTTGCACTGGATTAAAAAGAACTACCAAAAGTACATGACCATACTCATTTGGCTATACTACAGTACTCCACAAAAAGCCACTATTATGGGGTTTTCCGTGTGACTCCAAGCAGTCTGCAGGATTTTCCACTGAATTACAACAAAAGAGAATGATAAAACTGCATGGACAATCTCTTTCAGTTAGCAAAGAGAATGTAGGATCCTTACCTTTTTCTTGTTGAACTCCAAGCGTTGAACAAATTCTTCGTATAACATGTTGTCTTCCTTCATCGAAATCTCATACAGCACCTCATCAGGATCTCTTGTCGTGCCATCCCAGCCCTCAGGCATAACTTTGAAGTCAGGTTTATATGGAAGGGATGCAACATGAAATTCCCTGTCATGGGAATTGAAGAACCTAGAAAACCAAAGGAAGGGTCAGATACCGAGTAATAAGTTGCAATCCCAATCATAACCTGAGAATTTCTTATACGTAGTTTTATTCCGACTAGTCATGAGAGAAGGACATACAATTTACATAATTGAAATTTAGCACATAACATCCAAACTGAATGGTAGCCTTTACCAAGAAGTTGAGACCAATTTCCTACTGTTTACCCATTTCCAGAATCGCCTTGATGCGTGTAATGTTGAGCTAATCTTTAGTACGAACCCGAATTTTCAGGACAAATCCAGCTAAGACGAGCTTTCTCAAGGAGAATAATGTCAACGACTGTTTTGCTTGCAAAATGGCATTAAACTAATTACCCTAGCTTTACAAAAATTCATCCTAGAACAGTACATTTCAAACACAAAAACCAAGCTTAAAGCATTCTCATCCCCTCAACAAAGATTCCTCAACTTTCATTTGTAAACCAGATACTCAGTTCAGTCTCAATCGCATAGTTCTAACCTAGGCTTCTCAACATTGCATGAACCAAAAACTGTAAGACTAGTGAAAAGTATTCATGGACTAGCTAGACCTATTTCTACTTCTTCTAGTCACTTATTTCCTACAATGCTCTCTTAAATAAAACCAGGGGCTACAAGCTAGAGCCCTATATTTTGTTCAACACCTTTGACAGTTCGTAAATACTATGTAAAAATCCATGATCTAACTAATTTTGATGCGAAACTTAAAAGGAAGCAAACGGAATGATCACATACTCTGGGCAGCTGTCTAGCAGGATCTCGACGGAGTCGTCGAGCGGCTTGCCCTGCTTCCTCTCCTCCTCCTCCTCCATCTCCTTGAGCCACAGGATGGCGTGGACGCGCTGCCGCATGACGCGGAAGTCCTTGGCGAGCCGCTCCACGGTGTAGGTCGCGGGGTCCTCCTTGTGCAGCCGGTACATCTCCTGCTTCTCCGAGTCCTTGAGGTAGGAGCCGCGGGATCCGGGCTCCCGCACCTGCTTCAGGAGCTCGCAGGTCTCACGCAGCCGGTCGTCCCACGAGTCCACGAACGCCTTCCCTTCCTTGTTGTCGCGGTCGATGTCGCGCAGGATCTCGTCCTCCTCGTCCATGGCGCGCACGGCCGCCAGCTCCCTGGAGACGGGCGCGGACGGGGAGGGGGCGGGGCGCCCGACGGCGGAGGCGGAGCCGTCGAAGTGGTCCTTGGTGATGCCGGTGGACCAGGAGGAGCCCCATTCGTCCCCGCCTCCGTCGCCCCCCGGAGAGGAGGAGAAGGAGCGGGCGAAGGAGAAGATCCTGGCGGCGGCGGCGGCCGGCGGCGCGGGGAGGCGGCCGTGGAGCAGGGTTTTGCGGAGGAGAAACATTTTCTGGCTCCGCTCTTGTGATTGGGCTGCCGCGCTCACTCACTTGGCTTCAATGGAGGTGTGTGCTGCCGGGGCAGACCTGGGCTGAGTTTCCAGGCCCATTTGAATTGACCTGCATTAAACATACACATCACCCTGGATTTTCTCTTTTTTTTCAGAGACTGGAAACAAATACTCCCTCCGTTCAAAGATG
The DNA here is from genome assembly GCF_019359855.2 of Lolium perenne. Classification (NCBI taxonomy): domain Eukaryota; kingdom Viridiplantae; phylum Streptophyta; class Magnoliopsida; order Poales; family Poaceae; genus Lolium; species Lolium perenne. Next base: position 262,458,201 of record NC_067246.2, on the reverse strand, counting down.
TCTTGACCTTTTTTTTTACAAGGTATAATTTTTTTGAACTTTTATGTTCATGTCCATGCGTGCCATGGTGCAAAGTGGAAGTGTCATTTACCAAACCGAGTGAAAAGTGTAAACTTTTGCAAAACATGATGCAATACAAACAAGTGGCAATTTATCAGGTTCAGATTGCAATTTACGATAAGCATAAGCCACAAATGTATCACACAAAATCTTCATATGTGTCTAGATGCATCCAAAATAAAATAATCTAAAATGTATACAAAACCATTATGAGGACAATATATACATATATGTATATATTTTGGTATTATGATGTGACCATTTGTCAATATAATTTTCCCAAAATAATGTTTGCTACTTTGTTGGGCATGTATTAACTTTTAACCATAATGAACAAGATTTTTAAACAGGGAACTATAGGTATATGCTTCATCATCCTATAATACAGGCCTATCACAGAAGGAAAGTAGCAATTAAGAGAGGTGCTGGCAGAATCCATCCACCCTCTCCGTCATGGACGATGCTTGCCTGCTCCAGCTGGGTGCGACCATCTGTGCGCCGGAAACGTAGGTGATGTATCTAACGGCTGCCGCTTAGGCATGTACAATGGTGATATCTTAGCAGTGCCACGTAGGATAAACGCTGATGTGGAGGAAAGAGAAAGATGAAAAAGGACTTTGCCTTCTCTTAGCTAAGAGATCATCTCTTAGCACAATCTCTCTCACCACAAATTTAGGATGTCTCGTTACTAAAGATAAAACTAAAAAAAATATTATACATCATATTTTATTGTTATATCTAGATTACGTGGTAGGGTTAAGATAAGACAGCATTAACCATTGCACATGCCTTAGGATGCCCTCCCTCCTCTTTTTCCTGCGTCTTGCCTAATCATCATTTTGTTTGCAAATACGGTTATGATACTCACCCCTCCCGTAATACACGCCCGTCATTAAAACTGAAGGGAATAGTCTCCTCCTCCAAGATGCAGAGTATGTCTACGTCCAACCACTGTCGTGACTCCTCAAGCAGCCTCACCATCCACCGAGTATGTCGTCGAACTCAAAGTATGCGCGTTCAGCAGCATCGCCACGCCCCCGAAACCGCGCCGCGATGAAGGGAACCTGCACACTGTGTGTGATGTCGTCAAGGACGATGCCTGATCATGCGGCGTCAGCCTATCTTCCCCCTCGCCGGCCGCCCGCCGCTCGAAAACTACACCATAGCAGGCATGTGCATGAAAGCGCATAGCCGGTCCGCCGTGTGCGCCGCCTGATCCATCTGAAACATGTGTGGTTCAAAGATTCAAGCGCAGACCCGACTCCCGGCTCGGCAGCCTCCTCGGATGTGCCTCAGAGCGCGACCTGATGTTCTAGGCCTCGCCAGCGCTCAACGCTTCTGAAGTTCAGACATCATTAGCATCTGCATGACGCCGGGCTTAACCTATCGGGGCGCGCGGTTCTTCAGTGCTTGCCGGCCACTCCGTCCACAAGGAAGCATGTGTCGGACTGCAGCTCCTCACAGACCATGAAGATTGAGGGCGGAACTGTTGTGCTGATGAAGCTAGCAGCCCACATGGCCACATGTCCTGTGGCCGTAGCGCGCCCAACTGTGTTAGACCGGGAAAAGAGAGATAGAAGATGTACGACCACATGATTCGTATTACCTGTATTTTTGATTTTGTTTTTGGTAACATGCTAGGAAAAATGGCCAGATGCTTGGGATGCACGCCACATACCCGCAGGCCGCAGCGCACAGATGGTTGAACGCCGCGGGCGCAGGCAAGCCTCGTCCCTCCGTCATCTGCTCCATGAACAAAGTTTCCCATCTCTGAACCATCATCTGGATTCTCTACGATACCAGCTTGATGTTAATGGACCAATGCAAGCATAGCATTGTACAACACAATCATTGTACGAATACTGGAACAAACAACCAAAACTATATAAAATGGAAATAGTATGTGATATGCTAATCTTCAGTTTGTATTTTTTAACGGAAATCGATCCCACTGGATGGGTTCGCGTTGAAAAAAGTTAGTATTTTTTAACGGTATAAGTTTTATGTTTTGAAATCCTAGTATTGTGCAAATCCAGTAAGTTTCCCACATCCACATGTTTTTCTTGTCAAGATATTGTTTCAAGTGTGGTGTCATAGTTTCATGGTTCTATGATATGTCACCTAATAGTTGATTGGCGTCTGCTTCATATTTGGGGTGAACTTCTTGTTACACCATTTATTGGTCGAGCTAATAAACGATGAACTTGCGTTCTTACCTTCTTGAAGGCGTCGTCCCCTTGTCAATCTGATGGCTTTCATTGGTTGATCTCAGCAACTTAGTCAGGATGTTCATCCTTGTCTTGGTATTTCAGCCGGACATGGCGATGGCGGCGCGAGGATTTCCTTCTTGAAGGCGTTGTTAGTCGTAGGTGTTAATTTCATATCTTGTAATAGTTCTGTTATAGTTGTCTATGTTATGTACTCTGCTTGTCGATCACATTATCCTCGTTGTCTTGCTTCAGCTTTAATAATAAAAAATGTAGTGTGCATCATTTTGACGCAGAGGATGTAAGTTTCAACCACCTTTTCGAAAAAAAAAACCCTAATAGTTGTTTATTCTTTGATTCTTTCTAGACTGGTAAATGGAAGTTTCATTTTCCTTATCTATGTTATCCCGTGATAACATGATCACACGACCATACGATGTACATGTAGTGAATCATAAGTTTGGACCTCGTGTGGCTTAGAAAGACTAACAAAAACTAGCAAACGAAGAGGCTTGAAGACAAGAATTCTGAATAAAGGAATCACATAAAAATTCTATGCTCTAGGGATTATATTCTGATATAAAAATTCTGCCAAGTTGGTGAAACCCACGGTGCCAAATGCTGCGGGTTGAAACGATTCTAGAAAGGAATCCCCGAAAAGAAACCATGATGAGAAATAGAAGTCCATGAATGGTGGCAACTGGCAACAAGAACAATCGGAAAGGGGGAAAAAGGAACATTTGCAAGAACTAGGATTCCCCCCTTTCTATCTTATCGGCCCCTAATCCAATAACATCACTGTCCACCGTGACACTTCCTTCTCTCCGTTTCCAAGGTCCTCCTTCCAAGATACTCGATATAAAAGGAGCGAAGGCGAGAACCAACAGAAGATGGGAGGACACGTGACGGATCAGAAGGGTGTAGGCGAAAAAAGAGAGGCAACGGCAGGGTTTGTTGTTGGCAGGTCCATCTATCAAATTCGGTAGTCCATGCACGTCGGTAGTCTAGGTATTTTGCATCTCTCAAAATTGTTGTTTTCTTGATTCAGTCCGGCTCTCGCTCAAGTACTGATGTTGCTGACCATGTATGCAGGGAGTTGGTGCCCTGAGTTGAATCTTGCGCGGTTTTGCGGTCCGGTGGTGAGAGTAGTTCATATGGTCATGCTCCTTGCCATCATGGAAATTTGGTACTACTTATTACATGATCTTCTGGCCGTTGAATCACTAATCAGTACTAGTAATCTAGGGGTTACGTGATATTGTGTTTTCAACTATTTGCTCTGATGAAATCTGATAGATCGGTAAGCTTTTACGGAACATGGTCGTCACCCAGATCTTGAGTTGTTGAAGTTGTTTTGCTCAACTTTCTCAGCTTTACATGTAAGGAGAATCTCGTCGGCACATTTTGTGACAATGGACGACGGGTTATACCTTATGATTCCAAGCCACCTCCTGTTTCCATATCCTGAGATCTTGTCCAATGGCTTCGATGAATTCTTAACGAACACAACGGCATGTACTCATACACACACCTGCAACAGTCCATCATCGGTTGCGACGCACACCCACACGTGCCTGCACACGCACACGTGCCTGCACACGCACACCCATGTCATGGCTTCCGGTGAGGACGATGTGGAGCAAGATCAGCTGAGAAATCCCAGCCGGAAACCTCTGGGGAACCGAGAGGCCGTGCGCAAGTACCGGCAGAAGAAGAAAGCCCACGCGGCCTTCCTGGAGGAGGAGATCAAGAATCTCCGCGCTGCCAACGATCAGCTGCTGAAAATGCTGCAGGGGCACGCGGCGCTGGAGGCCGAGGTGGTGAGGTTGTCGACCCTCCTGCTCGATGTCCGTGGCAAGATCGACGCAGAGATCGGTGACATCCTGCTCCATGACGAGCCTCCTGCTCCATGCTAGGACACTGACGCTCAGGCCGCAGCGGTCCGTCGGGAGGATTGTGGGATCGATGAGAGTGGCATCGTTTCAGGAGAACTTGGCGCTCCTGAAATGGCGGATTCCGTGGATGCCGTTGCGAGCTTTGTGAACTCTGCTGCCTAAGTGGCTGACAATGATGTTATTCTGTGTTCTTTGCTTTGTCTCGGATGCCTCGGATGCTTTGCTTTTGCTGTTATATTTCCCCTCCCTCGTGTCACATAGTCTGTCTGAATAATGTGCGGCTATGAGTAGAGCGTGAAGTTAAACCATGTCAAGTTCTTGATGATCATACGTTATTTTTACTTGGTTTGGATTTGTACTGTACTTGTATATGGTACTGGAAGAAGCTAATACTATGACGGAACATGTTATACGTTCATCTCTTTTTAATATATCATTGTTCAGTTTTTCAAATAGATTCTGTAATAAGATAATCATCTACTTTCCCATCATTTTGACATGTTGGAAATATCTTGGCTGCCAAGTTAATGTTTTGACCAACAATCAAATCAATAATATATTGGTTATGTTTAAAGCGCAATTTTTTATAAATATTTTTTCAAACTATTAATAAAAGAGGATTTATCATTCTTGCCATTTTGACGGACTTAAATCTCAATTTTTTTCTTTCCATTTGACCGATTGAAACCTTGATTTTGCTACTGCTCCGTTACAACACTCCTCGGTTTTGTCATTCCATTGTCTCTACCGTTAGTCTACAATTAGTTTTGCCATTCTAGATTCTCTATACATTTCTCTTTATTTTATCTCACTGGTTGGTTGAACCTACATGTCATTAGTTTAACAAACTAACAAACGCAAAGCAGTAGTTCACCATGCTATGGTGTTTCTGGCTGCCCGCAAAATGCCACACCGCGGTGTCTTTAGTTTCCTCCACCAACCAACGTGGAATAGAAATGTCAAAGAGGCCGCAAATGTTTGCCGACACGAGCGTGAAACGAGAGTTTTAGTGTGCCAACTGAAGAAGCAACCCATATCTCCTTAGTTTTTTTGCAAGTGCTTCATCGAGAATTTTTTGGAAGACTCCTTCGAATTGTTACTTATCAAATTTTGGGTCATGTTCTTAGTCACTAGCTTACAAGAGTAGCAATATATAGTGTGCTAGCATTCTCATTGGCGGACTCTTACTCGTCAAATTTAGACTAACTCAATGCATACACACCAACAACAATAGTGGAGATGTGCCTTTTGTTGGAGATATGCCCAAGAGGCAATAATAAAAGTGGTTATTATATATCTTTGTGTTTATGATAAATGTTTATATACCATGCTATAATTGTATTAACCGAAACATTAGTACATGTGTGTTATGTAAACAACAATGAGTCCCTAGTATGCCTCTTAACTAGCTTGTTAATTAATAGATGATTAAGTTTCATAATCATGAGCATTGGATGTTATTAATAACAAGGTTATATCATTATATAAATGATGTAATGGACACACCCAATTAAGCGTAGCATAAGATCACGTGATTAAGTTATTTGCTATAAAGCTTTCGATACATAGTTTCCTAGTCCTTATGACCATGAGATCATGTAAATCACTTATACCGGAAATGTACTTTGATTACATCAAACACCACTGCGTAAATGGGTGGTTATAAAGGTGGGATTAAGTATCCGGAAAGTATGAGTTGAGGCATATGGATCAACAGTGGGATTTGTCCATCCCGATGACGGATAGATATACTCTGGGCCCTCTCGGTGGAATGTCGTCTAATGTCTTGCAAGCATATGAATAAGTTCATAAGAGACCACATACCACGATACGAGTAAAAAGTACTTGTCAGGAGACGAGGTTGAACAAGGTATAGAGTGATACCGATGATCAAACCTCGGACAAGTAAAATATCGCGTGACAAAGGGAATTGGTATAGTATGTGAATGGTTCATTCGATCACTAAGTCATCGTTGAATATGTGGGAGCCATTATGGATCTCCAGATCCCGCTATTGGTTATTGGTCGGAGAGAGTTCTCACCCATGTCCACATAGTTCGCGAACCGTAGGGTGACACACTTAAGGTTTGATGTTGTAATAGTAGAACTTGAATATGGAACTGAGTTCGAAGTCTCGGATGAGATCCCGGACATCACGAGGAGTTCCGGAATGGTCCGGAGAATAAGATTCATATATAGGAAGTCATTTTATAAGTTTGAAAATGATCCGGTGAAATTTTGGAAGGTTCTAGAAGGTTCTAGAAAAGTCCGGAAGAAGTCACTTTGGAAGGCGGAGTCCCGGAGGGACTCCTGTTGGAGATATGCCCAAGAGGCAATAATAAAAGTGGTTATTATATATCTTTGTGTTTATGATAAATGTTTATATACCATGCTATAATTGTATTAACCAAAACATTGATACATGTGTGATATGTAAACAACAATGAGTCCCTAGTATGCCTCTTAACTAGCTTGTTGATTAATGGATGATTAGTTTCATAATCATGAACATTGGATGTTATTAATAACAAGGTTATATCATTGTATGAATGATGTAATGGACACACCCAATTAAGCGTAGCATAAGATCACGTCATTAAGTTATTTACTATAAAGCTTTCGATACATAGTTACCTAGTCCTTATGACCATGAGATCATGTAAATCACTTATATCGGAAACGTATTTTAATTACATCAAACGCCACTGCGTAAATGGGTGGTTATAAAGGTGGGATTAAGTATCCGGAAAGTATGAGTTGAGGCATATGGATCAACAGTGGGATTTGTCCATCCCGATGACGGATAAATATACTCTGGGCCCTCTCGGTGGAATGTCGTCTAATGTCTTGCAAGCATATGAATAAGTTCATAAGAGACCACATACCACGGTACGAGTAAAGAGTACTTGTCAGGAGACGAGGTTGAACAAGGTATAGAGTGATACCGATGATCAAACCTCGGACAAGTAAAATATCGCGTGACAAAGGGAATTGATATCGTATGTGAATGGTTCATTCGATCACTGAAGTCATCGTTGAATATGTGGGAGCCATTATGGATCTCCATATCCCGCTATTGGTTATTGGTCGGAGAGAGTACTCAACCATGTCCACATAGTTCGCGAACCGTAGGGTGACACACTTAAGGTTTGATGTTGAAATGGTAGAACTTGAATATGGAATGGAGTTCGAAGTATTGTTCGAAGGCTCGGATGGGATCCCGGACATCACGAGGAGTTCCGGAATGGTCCGGAGAATAAGATTCATATATAGGAATTCATTTTATAAAATTTAAAATGATCCGGAAGATTTTACGGAAGGTTCTAGAAGGTTCTAGAAAAGTCCGGAAGGAATCACTAAGGAAGGAGGAGTCCCGGAGGGACTCCACCTCCCCATGGCCGGCCAACCCTAGAGGGGGGAGTCCAAGGTGGACTCCACCAAGGGGGCCGGCCACCCCCCCACATGGAAGGGTCAAGTGGGATTCCCACCTTGGGTAGGTTTCCCAGTACATGGAAGGTTTTGGGTTGGGGTCTTATTCGAAGACTTGTAGTCCAACACTTGGGGGTTCCACCTATATAATGAGGGGCCAAGGGGAGGGGGCCGGCCACCCCAAGACCACAAGGTGGCCACACCCCCTAGTGGCCGGCGCCCCCCTCTCCCAAACCCTAGCCGCCCCCTCTCTCCTCCACCACTCCCGCACGCTTAGGGAAGCTCCGCCGGAGTTCTCCACCACCACCGCCACCACGCCGTCGTGCTGCCGGATTCAAGGAGAAGCTACTTCTTCCGCTGCCCGCTGGAACGGGGAGGTGGACGTCGACTTCATCAACACCGAACGTGTGACCGAGTACGAAGGTGCTGCCCGATCGTGGCACCGTGATCAAGATCTTCTACGCGCTTTTGCAAGCGGCAAGTGATCGTCTACCGCAGCAACAAGAGCCTCATCTTGTAGGCTTTGGAAATCTTCAAGGGTGAGTCTCGATCATCCCCTCGTTGCTACCGTCTTTTAGATTGCATCTTGGCTTGGATTGCGTTCTCGCGGTAGGAAATTTTTTGTTTTCTATGCAACGAATCCCTACAGTGGTATCAGAGCCGTGTTTATGCATAGATGGTTGCACGAGTAGAACACAATGTTTTTGTGGGCGTTGATGCTCTTGTTGTCTTTAGTTTGAGTACTTTGCATCTTTGTGGCATAGTGGGATGAAGCGGCTCGGACTAACTTTACATGACCGCGTTCATGAGACTTGTTCCTCGTTCGACATGCAACTTGTATTGCATAAGAGGCTTTGCGGGTGTATGTCTCTCCTACTATAGTGAAGATTCAATTTACTCTTCTATTGACAACATTAGTATCACCGTTGTGGTTCATGTTCGTAGGTAGATTAGATCTCTCTCGAAAACCCTAAACCACGTAAAATATGCAAACCAAATTAGAGACGTCTAACTTGTTTTTGCAGGGTTTGGTGATGTGATATGGCCATAATGTGATGATGAATATGTATGAGATGATCATTATTGTATTGTGGCAACCGGCAGGAGCCTTATGGTTGTCTTTAAATTTCATGTTGAGTAGTATTTCAAAGTAGTTGTAATAGTTGCTACATGAGGTGAACAACCATGAAGACGGCGCCATTGACCTTGACGCTACGCCGACGATGATGGAGATCATGCCTGAAGATGATGGAGATCATGTCCGTGCTTTGGAGATGAAGATCAAAGGCCCAAAGACAAAAGGGCCATATCATATCACATATGAACTGCATGTGATGTTAATCCTTTATGCATCTTATTTTGCTTAGATCGCGACGGTAGCATTATAAGATGATCCCTCACTAAAATATCAAGATAATAAAGTGTTCATCCTTAGTAGCACCGTTGCCAAGACTTGTCGTTTCGAAGCATCTCGTGATGATCGGGTGTGATAGAATCAACAAGTGCATACAACAGGTGCAAGCCAGTTTTGCACATGCGGATACTAAGGTGGCCTTGACGAGCCTAGCATGTACAGACATGGTCTCGGAACACGTGATACCGAAAGGTAGAGCATGAATCATATGATTGATATGATGAACACTTTGAGTGTTCGCCATTGAAATTACACCTTGTCTCGTGATGATCGGACTTAGGTGTGGTGGATTTGGTTCGTGTGATCACTAAGACAATGCGAGGGATATTGTTTTGAGTGGGAGTTCACCTAAATTTTTAATTATGTTGAATTAAAATTTGAACTCAATTTGTCATAAACTTAGTCTAAACTTTTGCAAATATATGTTGTAGAGATGGCGTCCCCAATCAATTTTAACCAGTTCCTAGAGAAAGAAAAGCTTAAGAGCAACGGTAGAAACTTCACCGACTGGTTCCGTCATGTGAGGATCTTCCTCGCTGGCGGAAATCTGCAATATGTGCTTGATGCACCGCTAGGTGACCCTCCTGCAGAAACTGAAACCGATGAAGTAAAGAATGTTTACGCTACTCGGAAAGCTCGGTACTCTCAAGTTCAGTGTGCCATCCTGTGCAGTCTGGAAGCCGATATTCAAAAACGTTTTGAGCACCACGATCCTCATGAGTTGGTCAATGAGCTGAAAGCTATATTTGAGACTCATGCGGCCGTGGAATGCTATGAAGCATCGAAACACTTCTTCAGCTGTATAATGGAAGAACGCAGCTCCGTTAGTGAGCACATGCTCGTTATGATCGGGCATGCGAAGAAACTCAGTGACTTGGGAATAGTGATTCCTAACGGACTGGGGATTAATCGTGTCCTTCAATCACTGCCACCAAGTTACAAGAACTTTGTGATGAACTACAATATGCAGAACATGAACAAAGAGTTACCTGAACTCTTTGGCATGCTAAAAGCTGCTGAGATTGAGATCAAGAAAGAGCACTAAGTGTTGATGGTCAAGAAGACCACCAGTTTCAAGAAACAGGGCAAGTCTAAGGGAAAATTCAAGAAGGGTGGCAAGAAAGCTGCCACGCCTCCTATGAATCCTAAGAACGGCCCTAAGCCTGATGCTGAGTGCTATTACTGCAAGGAGAAGGGACACTGGAAGCGTAATTTCTCCAAGTATCTGGCTGATCTGAAGAGCGGCCTTGTCAAGAAGAAGAAAGAAGGTATATCTGATATACATGTTATAGATGTTTACCTCACTGGTTCTCGTTCTAGTACCTGGGTATTTGATGCTAGTTCGGTTGCTCATATTTGTAACTCGAAACAGGAACTAAAGAATAAACGAAGACTACTGAAAGATGAAGTGACGATGCGCGTTGGAAACAGATCCAAAGTCGATGTGATCGCTGTCGGCACACTTCCTCTACATCTACCTTCGGGATTAGTTTTAAGCCTAAATAATTGTTATATTGTACCCGCGTTGAGCATGAACATTATATCTGGATCTTGTTTAATGCAAGACGGTTATTCATTCAAGTCTGAGAATAATGGTTGTTCTATTTTTATGAATAATATCTTTTATGGTCGAGCACCTGAAAAGAATGGCTTATTTCTGTTAGATCTCGATAGTAGTGATACGCATATACATAACATTGATGCTAAGCGAATTAAATTGAATGATAATTCTACTTATATGTGGCACTGTCGTCTTGGTCATATTGGAGTGAAACGCATGAAGAAACTCCACCGATGGATTACTTGAATCACTTGACTTTGAGTCACTTGATAGATGCGAAGCATGTCTGATGGGAAAAATGAATAAGACTCCATTTTCTGGTATGATGGAGCGAGCTACTGACTTATTGGAAATCATACATACCGATGTGTGCGGACCAATGAGTGTAGCATCGCGCGGTGGTTATCGTTATGTTCTAACCTTCACAGATGATTTGAGTAGATATGGGTATATCTATTTCATGAAACATAAATCCGCAACTTTCGAGAAGTTTAAGGAATTCCAAAGTGAAGTAGAAAATCAACATAACAAGAAGATTAAATTTCTACGATCTGATCGCGGAGGTGAATATCTGAGTTATGAGTTTGGCATGCATTTAAAGAAATGCGGAATACTTTCACAATTGACACCGTGATACGCGTACAGCACGCGTCCGTTGGGAACCCCAAGAGGAAGGTGTGATGCGTACAGCGGCAAGTTTTCCCTCAGTAAGAAACCAAGGTTTATAGAACCAGTAGGAGCCAAGAAGCACGTTGAAGGTTGATGGCGGCGAGATGTAGTGCGGCGCAACACCAGGGATTCCGGCGCCAACGTGGAACCTGCACAACACAACCAAAGTACTTTGCCCCAACGAAACAGCGAGGTTGTCAATCTCATGAAACTTCTTTGTAAGAAAGGATTAGATGTATAGTGTGGATGATGATTGTTTGCAGAGAACAGTAGAACAAGTATTGCAGTAGATTGTATTCGATGTAAAAGAATGGACCGGGGTCCACAGTTCACTAGTGGTGTCTCTCCCATAAGATAAATAGCATGCTGGGTGAACAAATTACAGTTGGGCAATTGACAAATAGAGAGGGCATGACAATGCACATACATGATATGATGAGTATAATGAGATTTAATAGGGCATTACGACAAAGTACATAGACCGCTATCCAGCATGCATCTATGCCTAAAAAGTCCACCTTCAGGTTATCATCCGAACCCCTTCCAGTATTAAGTTGAAAACAACAGACAATCGCATTAAGTATGGTGCGTAATGTAATCAATAACTACATCCTCGGAAAGAGCATCAATGTTTTATCCCTAGTGGCAACAGCACATCCACAACCTTAGAACTTTCTGTCACTGTCCCAGATTTAATGGAGGCATGAACCCACTATCGAGCATAAATACTCCCTCTTGGAGTTAAGAGTAAAAACTTGGCCAGAGCCTCTACTAATAACGGAGAGCATGCAAGATCATAAACAACACATAGGTAATAGATTGATAATCAACATAACATAGTATTCTCTATCCATCGGATCCCAACAAACACAACATATAGCATTACAGATAGATGATCTTGATCATGTTAGGCAGCTCACAAGATCCGACAATGAAGCATAAGGAGAAGACAACCATCTAGCTACTGCTATGGACCCATAGTCCAGGGGTGAACTACTCACTCATCACTCCGGAGGCGACCATGGCGGTGAAGAGTCCTCCGGGAGATGATTCCCCTCTCCGGCAGGGTGCCAGAGGCGATCTCCTGAATCCCCCGAGATGGGATTGGCGGCGGCGGCGTCTCTGGAAGGTTTTCCGTATCGTGGCTCTCGGTACTGGGGGTTTCGTGACGAAGACTATATGTAGGCGGAAGGGCAGGTCAGGGGGAGTCACGGGGGCCCCACACGCTAGGGCCGCGCGGGCCCCCCTTGGGCCGCGCCGCCCTAGTGTGGCGGCACCCCGTGGCCCCACTTCGTCTTCCCTTCGGTCTTCTGGAAGCTTCGTGGCAAAATAGGCCCCTGGGCGTTGATTTCGTCCAATTCCGAGAATATTTCCTTACTAGGATTTCTGAAACCAAAAACAGCAAAAAACAGCAACTGGCTCTTCGGCATCTCGTTAATAGGTTAGTGCCGGAAAATGCATAAATATGACATAAAGTATGCATAAAACATGTAGATATCATCAATAATGTGGCATGGAACATAAGAAATTATCGATACGTCGGAGACGTATCAGCATCCCCAAGCTTAGTTTCTGCTCGTCCCGAGCAGGTAAACGATAACAAAGATAATTTCTGGAGTGACATGCCATCATAACCTTGATCATACTATTGTAAGCATATGTAATGAATGCAGCGATCAAAACAATGTAAATGACATGAGTAAACAAATGAATCATATAGCAAAGACTTTTCATGAATAGTACTTCAAGACAAGCATCAATAAGTCTTGCATAAGAGTTAACTCATAAAGCAATAATTCAAAGTAAAGGTATTAAAGCAACACAAAGGAAGATTAAGTTTCAGCGGTTGCTTTCAACTTGTAACATGTATATCTCATGGATATTGTCAACATAGAGTAATATAACAAGTGCAATATGCAAGTATGTAGAAATCAATGCACAGTTCACACAAGTGTTTGCCTCTTGAGATGGAGAGAAATAGGTAAACTGACTCAACATAAAAGTAAAAGAATGGCCCTTCGCAGAGGGAAGCATTGATTGCTATATTTGTGCTAGAGCTTTGATTTTGAAAACAAGAAACAATTTTGTCAACGGTAGTAATAAAGCATATGTGTTATGTAAATTATATCCTACAAGTTGCAAGCCTCATGCATAGTATACTAATAGTGCCCGCACCTTGTCCTAATTAGCTCGGATTACCGGGATTATCATCGCAATACATATGTTTTAACCATGTGTCACAAAGGGGTACCTCTATGCCGCCTGTACAAAGGTCTAAGGAGAAAGCTCGCATTGGATTTCTCGCTATTGATTATTCTCAACTTAGACATCCATACCGGGACAACATAGACAACAGATAATGGACTCCTCTTTTATGCATAAGCATGTAGCAACAATTAATTTTCTCATATGAGATTGAGGATATTTGTCCAAAACTGAAACTTCCACCATGGATCATGGCTTTAGTTAGCGGCCCAATGTTCTTCTCTAACATTATGCATGCTCTAACCATTAAATGAGTGGTAAATCTCCCTTACTTCAGACAAGACGGACATGCATAGCAACTCACATGATATTCAACAAAGAGTAGTTGATGGCGTCCCCAGGAACATGGTTATCGCACAACAAGCAACTTAATAAGAGATAAAGTGCATAAGTACATATTCAATACCACAATAGTTTTTAGGCTATTTGTCCCATGAGCTATATATTGCAAAGATAAAGGATGGAAATTTTAAAGGTAGCACTCAAGCAATTTACTTTGGAATGGCGGAGAAATACCATGTAGTAGGTAGGTATGGTGGACACAAATGGCATAGTGGTTGGCTCAAGGATTTTGGATGCATGAGAAGTATTCCCTCTCGATACAAGGTTTAGGCTAGCAAGGTTTATTTGAAACAAACACAAGGATGAACCGGTGCAGAAAACTCACATAAAAGACATATTGTAAACATTATAAGACTCTACACCATCTTCCTTGTTGTTCAAACTCAATACTAGAAATTATCTAGACCTTAGAGAGACCAATTATGCAAACCAAATTTTAGCAAGCTCTATGTATTTCTTCATTAATAGGTGCAAAGTATATGATGCAAGAGCTTAAACATGAGCACAACAATTGCCAAGTATCACATTATCCAAGACATTTTACCAATTACAACATGTATCATTTTCCGATTCCAACCATATAACAATTAACGAAGCAGTTTCAACCTTCGCCATGAAAATTAAAAGCTAAGAACACATGTGTTCATATGAACCAGCGGAGCGTGTCTCTCTCCCACACAAGCATTTATTCAAACAAAAACAAAAACAAGAAACATGCAGACGCTCCAAGTAAAGTACATAAGATGTGACCGAATAAAAATATAGTTTCAAGAGAAGGAACCTGATAATTTGTCGATGAAGAAGGGGATGCCTTGGGCATCCCCAAGCTTAGACGCTTGAGTCTTCTTGATATATGCAGGGGTGAACCACCGGGGCATCCCCAAGCTTAGAGATTTCACTCTCCTGATCATATTGTATCATCTCCCTCTCTTGATCCTTGAAAACTTCCTCCACACCAAACTCAAAACAACTCATTAGAGGGTTAGTGCACAATCAAAACTTACATGTTCAGAGGTGACATAATCATTCTTAACACTTCTGGACATTGCACAAAGCTACTGAAAGTTAATGGAATCGAAAAATCCATCAAGCATAGCAAAACAGGCAATGCGAAATAAAAGGCAGAATCTGTCAAAACAGAACAGTTCGTAAAGACGAATTTTATTGAGGCACCAGACTTGCTCAAATGGAAATGCTCAAATTGAATGAAAGTTGCATACATATCTGAGGATCACTCACGTAAATTGGCATAATTTTCTGAGTTACCTACAGAGAATTTGGCCCAGATTCGTGACGGCAAAGAAATCTATTTCTGCGCAGTAATCCAAATCTAGTATGAACCTTACTATCAACGACTTTACTTGGCACAACAATGCACAAAACTAAGATAAGGAGAGGTTGCTACAGTAGTAACAACTTCCAAGACTCAAATATAAAATAAAAGTACTGTAGTAAAAACATGGGTTTTCTCCCATAAGCGCTTTTCTTTAACGCCTTTCAGCTAGGCGCAGAAAGTGTATATCAAGTATTATCAAGAGACGGTGTATCAACATTACCTTGGGTTTTGCCCTTACCTTTCTTGTTCTTTTTCTTACCCTTTGATTTAGGGAATACATGTCTTCCCCCCCGGTGTAGAGGTGAATTTCAGGGTGCCTTCTCCCATATCTATGACTGCTCCCAATAGTTTCAGCAGGGATCTTCCGAGTGTGATTTGTCCTGTTCCTACACATTCAATAACAAGATAATCAATGGGTATTGTTCTTCCAAGAATGGTTGTATGCACACCTGCGGCTATTCCCTTAGGGATTATAACAGAGTTATCAATAAGAGTTATTCCTTCTCCCCCTTCGACGAATCCCCAAAGTTTCAAAGATTCATGAATACTCTTAGGCATAAGGCAAAATTCAGACATAATATCACAATTGGCATGAAGAGTTTGATCATCGATAACAATTTTAATAGTAGGATCCCATAATGAAGGTTCAGAGTTCACTAAAACTTGTTCAAGACGGTTACGAACATAGCGATAGTTGTCATTCAAGCGAGATGCACTTGTCTCAAGAGTGTTTAATCTATTATAAATGCTAATAAGGGCTGAATCAAAGTTATTAGCTGAATCATGTGATGCAACCAACTTCTTTATGGCATTAAAAGCTTGATCCCCATTGCAATGAAGGAAATCTCCTCCTACTAAAGCATCCAAGGCATATCTATAGCGAATCATAAGACCAAAATAAAAGTTACTAAGGAGCAAACTTTACGATAAGAAGTAAAAATTCTGGACCAAGCATCTTTAAAACTCTCCTCATCCCCTTGTTTAAAAGTGAAGACTAATTCTTCAGGTGAAGAAGTAACAAGTGCAGAACTAGACATGGTAACAAAAGTAAAATACCAGTAAATAATAAAAAAAATGTGATTTTAATATAGAGTATGCAAACAAGACAGTAAATAAAGTAAAACTAGCAACTAATTTTTTTGTATTTTGATATAATGCAGCAAACAAAGTAGTAAATAAAACAAAGCAAGAAAAAAACAAAGTAAAGAGATTGGATTGTGGAGACTCCCCTTGCAGCGTGTCTTGATCTCCCCGGCAATGGCGCCAGAAAAAGAGCTTGATACGCGTACAACACGCGTCCGTTGGGAACCCCAAGAGGAAGGTGTGATGCGTACAGCGGCAAGTTTTCCTCGAAGAAACCAAGGTTTATCGAACCAGTAGGAGCCAAGAAGCACGTTGAAGGTTGATGGCGGCGAGATGTAGTGCGGCGCAACACCAGGGATTCCGGCGCCAACGTGGAACCTGCACAACACAACCAAAGTACTTTGCCCCAACGAAACAACGAGGTTGTCAATCTCACCGGCTTGCTGTAACAAAGGATTAGATGTATAGTGTGGATGATGATTGTTTGCAGAGAACAGTAGAACAAGTATTGCAGTAGATTGTATTCGATGTAAAAGAATGGACCGGGGTCCACAGTTCACTAGTGGTGTCTCTCCCATAAGATAAATAGCATGTTGGGTGAACAAATTACAGTTAGGCAATTGACAAATAGAGAGGGCATGACAATGCACATACATGATATGATGAGTATAGTGAGATTTAATAGGGCATTACGACAAAGTACATAGACCGCTATCCAGCATGCATCTATGCCTAAAAAGTCCACCTTTAGGTTATCATCCGAACCCCTTCCAGTATTAAGTTGAAAACAACAGACAATTGCATTAAGTATGGTGCGTAATGTAATCAATAACTACATCCTCGGACATAGCATCAATGTTTTATCCCTAGTGGCAACAGCACATCCACAACCTTAGAACTTTCTGTCACTGTCCCAGATTTAATGGAGGCATGAACCCACTATCGAGCATAAATACTCCCTCTTGGAGTTAAGAGTAAAAACTTGGCTAGAGCCTCTACTAATAACGGAGAGCATGCAAGATCATAAACATAACATAGTATTCTCTATCCATCGGATCCCAACAAACACAACATATAGCATTACAGATAGATGATCTTGATCATGTTAGGCAGCTCACAAGATCCGACAATGAAGCATAAGGAGAAGACAACCATCTAGCTACTGCTATGGACCCATAGTCCAGGGGTGAACTACTCACTCATCACTCCGGAGGCGACCATGGCGGTGAAGAGTCCTCCGGGAGATGATTCCCCTCTCCGGCAGGGTGCCAGAGGCGATCTCCTGAATCCCCCGAGATGGGATTGGCGGCGGCGTCTCTGGAAGGTTTTCTGTATCGTGGCTCTCGGTACTGGGGGTTTCGCGATGAAGACTATATGTAGGCGGAAGGGCAGGTCAGGGGGCGTCATGGGGGCCCCACTCGCTAGGGCCGCGCGGGGCCCCCTTGGGCCGCGCCGCCCTAGTGTGGCGGCGCCCCGTGGCCCCACTTCGTCTTCCCTTCGGTCTTCTGGAAGCTTCGTGGCAAAATAGGCCCCTGGGCGTTGATTTCATCCAATTCCGAGAATATTTCCTTACTAGGATTTCTGAAACCAAAAACAGCAGAAAACAAAGAATCAGCTCTTCGGCATCTCGTTAATAGGTTAGTGCCGGAAAATGCATAAATATGACATAAAGTATGCATAAAACATGTAGATATCATCAATAATGTGGCATGGAACATAAGAAATTATCGATACGTCGGAGACGTATCACACCGCCGGGAACACCACAACGAAACGGTGTGTCCGAACGTCGTAATCGAACTCTCTTAGATATGGTTCGTTCTATGATGTCTCTTACTGATTTGCCGTTATCATTTTGGAGTTATGCATTAAAGACAGCCGCATTCACTTTAAATAGAGCACCATCAAAATCCGTAGAAACGACACCGTATGAATTATGGTTTAATAAGAAACCTAAGGTGTCGTTCCTTAAAGTTTGGGGTTGCGAAGCCTATGTAAAGAAGTTACAACTGGACAAGCTAGAACCCAAAGCGGAGAAATGCGTATTCATAGGATACCCTAAAGAAACTATAGGGTACACTTTCTATCACAGATCCGAAGGCAAAATCTTTGTTGCTAAGAACGGAACCTTTCTTGAGAAAGAATTTCTCACTAAAGAAGTGACTAGAAGAAAAGTAGAACTCGATGAGATTGATGAATCTTTACTCGTTGATCAGAGTAAGCGCGATCTGGAAGCTGTTCTGTGCCGCCTACACCGGCAACAGAGGAAGCTAATGATAATGATCATGAAACTTCGAACGAGGAAACTACTGAACCTCGCAGATCGACAAGGGAACGTGCCACTCCTGATTGGTATGATCCTTGTCTAAATGTCATGATTGTGGACAACAATGATGAGGACCCTGCGACGTATGAAGAAGCGATGATGAGCCCAGATTCCAACAAATGGCAAGAAGCCATGAAATCCGAAATGGGATCCATGTATGATAACAAAGTATGGACTTTGGTAGACTTACCTGATAGCCGCAAGGCTGTCGAAAATAAATGGAACTTCAAGAGAAAAACATATGCTGATGGTAATATTACTGTCTATAAAGCTCGACTTGTCGCAAAGGGTTTCCGACAAATTCAAGGAGTTGACTACGATGAGACTTTCTCACCTGTAGCGAAGCTAAAATCTGTGAGTATTTTGTTAGCAATAGCTGCATTTTTCGATTATGAGATTTGGCAGATGGATGTCAAAACGGCGTTCCTTAATGGAGACATTGAGGAAGAGTTGTATATGGTACAACCCAAAGGTTTTGTCGATCCTAAAATGCTGACAAAGTATGCAAACTTCAGCGTTCAATCTATGGACTGAAGCAAGCATCAAGAAGTTGGAACCGACGCTTTGATAAGGTGATCAAAGACTTCGGGTTTATACAGTGTCATGGAGAGGCCTGTATTTACAAGAAAGTGAGTGGGAGCTCTGTAGCATTCCTGATATTATATGTAGATGACATATTATTGATTGGGAATGATATAGAACTATTAAGCAGTGTAAAAGGTTATTTGAATAATAGTTTTTCAATGAAAGACCTTGGTGAAGCATCGTATATATTAGGCATCAAGATTTATAGAGATAGATCAAGACGCCTAATAGGGCTATCACAGAGTACATACCTGGACAAGATTCTAAAGAAGTTTAGAATGGACGAAAGTAAGAAAGGGTTCTTACCTATGTTACCAGGCAAGGTCTTGAGTAAGACTCAAGGACCGGCTACGGCAGAAGAAAGAGAAAGGATGAGTAATATCCCCTATGCCTCGGCAGTAGGATCTATCATGTATGCCATGCTATGTACTAGACCGGATATAGCACATGTTGTTAGTTTGACTAGCAGATATCAAAGTGATCCAGGAATGGAACACTGGACAGCGGTCAAGAATATCCTGAAGTACTTGAAAAGAACTAAGGATATGTTTCTTTGTTATGGAGGTGACCAAGAGCTCGTTGTAAGCGGTTACACCGATGCAAGTTGGAACACTGATCCTGATGACTCTAAGTCACAGTCTGGGTACGTGTTTATATTGAATGGTGCTGCAGTAAGCTGGGCAAGCTCGAAGCAGTGCACGGTGGCGAAGTCTTCAACAGAATCAGAGTACATAGCGGCTTCAGAGGCTTCATCAGAGGCGGTATGGATGAAGAGGTTCATTGTAGAGCTCGGTGTGGTTCCTAGTGCATTGGATCCACTAGTCATCTACTGTGACAACATGGGTGCCATCGCCAATGCACAAGAACCAAGGTCACACAAGAGGCTGAAGCATATCAAGCTGCGTTACCACTCGATTCGCAAGTACATCGAAGATGGAGAAGTAAAGATTTGCAAAGTACACACTGATCTGAATATAGCAGATCCGTTGACTAAAGCTCTCCCTAGGGCAAAGCATGACCAACACCAGAATTCCATGGGTGTTAGGTACATTACAATGTAATCTAGATTATTGACTCTAGTGCAAGTGGGAGACTGTTGGAGATATGCCCAAGAGGCAATAATAAAAGTGGTTATTATATATCTTTGTGTTTATGATAAATGTCTATATGCGATGCTATAATTGTATTAACCGAAACATTGATACATGTGTGATATGTAAACAACAATGAGTCCCTAGTATGCCTCTTAACTAGCTTGTTGATTAATGGATGATTAGTTTCATAATCATGAACATTGGATGTTATTAATAACAAGGTTATATCATTGTATGAATGATGTAATGGACACACCCAATTAAGCGTAGCATAAGATCACGTCATTAAGTTATTTGCTATAAGCTTTCGATACATAGTTACCTAGTCCTTATGACCATGAGATCATGTAAATCACTTATATCAGAAAGGTACTTTAATTACATCAAACGCCACTGCGTAAATGGGTGGTTATAAAGGTGGGATTAAGTATCTGGAAAGTATGAGTTGAGGCATATGGATCAACAGTGGGATTTGTCCATCCCGATGACGGATAGATATACTCTGGGCCCTCTCGGTGGAATGTCGTCTAATGTCTTGCAAGCATATGAATAAGTTCATAAGAGACCACATACCACGGTACGAGTAAAGAGTACTTGTCAGGAGACGAGGTTGAACAAGGTATAGAGTGATACCGATGATCAAACCTCGGACAAGTAAAATATCGCGTGACAAAGGGAATTGGTATCGTATGTGAATGGTTCATTCGATCACTGAAGTCATCGTTGAATATGTGGGAGCCATTATGGATCTCCAGATCCCGCTATTGGTTATTGGTCGGAGAGAGTACTCAACCATGTCCACATAGTTCGCGAACCGTAGGGTGACACACTTAAGGTTTGATGTTGAAATGGTAGAACTTGAATATGGAATGGAGTTCGAAGTATTGTTCGAAGTCTCAGATGGGATCCCGGACATCACGAGGAGTTCCGGAATAGTCCGGAGAATAAGATTCATATATAGGAAGTCATTTTATAAGATTTAAAATGATCCGGAAGATTTTACGGAAGGTTCTAGAAGGTTCTAGAAAAGTCCGGAAGGAATCACTAAGGAAGGAGGAGTCCCGGAGGGACTCCACCTCCCCATGGCCGGCCAACCCTAGAGGAGGGAGTCCAAGGTGGACTCCACCAAGGGGGCCGGCCACCCCCCACATGGAAGGGGGGAATCCCACCTCAAGTGGGATTCCCACCTTGGGTAGGTTTCCCTACTACATGGAAGGTTTTGGGTTGGGGTCTTATTCGAAGACTTGTAGTCCAACACTTGCGGGTTCCACCTATATAATGAGGGGCCAAGGGGAGGGGGCCGGCCACCCCAAGACCACAAGGTGGCCGCACCCCCTAGTGGCCGGCGCCCCCCTCTCCCAAACCCTAGCCGCCCCCTCTCTCCTCCACCACTCCCGCACGCTTAGCGAAGCTCCGCCGGAGTTCTCCACCAGCACCGCCACCACGCCGTCGTGCTGCCGGATTCAAAGAGAAGCTACTTCTTCCGCTGCCTGCTGGAACGGGGAGGTGGACGTCGACTTCATCAACACCGAACGTGTGACCGAGTATGGAGGTGCTGCCCGATCGTGGCACCGTGATCAAGATCTTCTACGCGCTTTTGCAAGCGGGAAGTTATCGTCTACCGCAGCAACAAGAGCCTCATCTTGTAGGCTTTGGAAATCTTCAAGGGTGAGTCTCGATCATCCCCTCGTTGCTACCGTCTTCTAGATTGCATCTTGGCTTGGATTGCGTTCTCGCGGTAGGAAATTTTTTGTTTTCTATGCAACGAGTCCCTACAACTCCACCTCCCATGGCCGGCCAACCCTAGAGGGGTGGAGTCCAAGGTGGACTCCACCAAGGGGGCCGGCCACCCTGATACGTCTCCGACGTATCGATAATTTCTTATGTTCCATGCCACATTATTGATGTTATCTACATGTTTTATGCACACTTTATGTCCTATTCGTGCATTTTCTGGAACTAACCTATTAACAAGATGCCGAAGTGCCGATTGCTTGTTTCGCTGTTTTTGGTTTCAGAAATCCTAGTAAGGAAATATTCTCGGAATTGGACGAAATCAAAGCCCAGGGGCCTATTTTTCCACGAAGCTTCCAGAAGTCCGAAGACGAAACGAAGAGGGGCCACGGGGTGGCCAAACCCTAGGGCGGCGCGGCCCCACCCCTGGCCGCGCCGGCCTATGGTCTGGGCCCCCCGAGCCGCCTCCTGACTTGCCCTTCCGCCTACTTAAAGCCTCCGTGACGAAACCCCCAGTACCGAGAGCCACGATACGGAAAACCTTCCAGAGACGCCACCAACGCCGATCCCATCTCGGGGGATCCAGGAGATCGCCTCCGGCACCCTGCCGGAGAGGGGAATCATCCCCCGGAGGACTCTACGCCGCCAGGGTCGCCTCCGGTGTGATGTGTGAGTAGTCTACCCCTGGACTATGGGTCCATAACAGTAGCTAGATGGTTGTCTTCTCCCCATTGTGCTATCATTGTCGGATCTTGTGAGCTGCCTAACATGATCAAGATCATCTATCTGTAATTCTATATGTTGCGTTTGTTGGGATCCGATGAATAGAGAATACTTGTTATGTTGATTATCAAAGTTATATCTACGTGTTGTTTATGATCTTGCATGCTTTCCGTTACTAGTAGATGCTCTGGCCAAGTAGATGCTTGTAACTCCAAGAGGGAGTACTTATGCTCGATAGTGGGTTCATGCCTGCATTGACACCGGGACGATGATGAAAGTTCTAAGGTTGTGTTGTGCTTTGTTGCCACTAGGGATACAACATTGATGCTATGTCTAAGGATGTAGTTGTTGATTACATTACGCACCATACTTAATGCAATTGTCTGTTGCTTTGCAACTTAATACTGGAGGGGGTTCGGATGATAACCTGAAGGTGGACTTTTTAGGCATAGATGCAGTTGGATGGCGGTCTATGTACTTTGTCGTAATGCCCAATTAAATCTCACTATACTCATCATGATATGTATGTGCATGGTCATGCTCTCTTTATTTGTCAATTGCCCAACTGTAATTTGTTCACCCAACATGCTGTTTATCTTATGGGAGAGACACCTCTAGTGAACTGTGGACCCCGGTCCAATTCTCTTTACTGAAATACAATCTACTGCAATACTTGTTCTACTGTTTTCTGCAAACAATCATCTTCCACACAATACGGTTAACTCTTTGTTACAGCAAGCCGGTGAGATTGACAACCTCACTGTTTCGTTGGGGCAAAGTACTTTGGTTGTGTTGTGCAGGTTCCACGTTGGCACCGGAATCCCTGGTGTTGCGCCGCACTACATCTCGCCGCCATCAACCTTCAACGTGCTTCTTGACTCCTACTGGTCCGATTAAACCTTGGTTTCTTACTGAGGGAAACTTGCCGCTGTGCGCATCACACCTTCCTCTTGGGGTTCCCAACGGACGTGCCAACCACACGCATCAAGAAAATTTCTGGCGCCGTTGCCGGGGACCTGAAGAAAAGTTACACCACAAAGATTTCTATCTCCCACGTCAACTCCACGCCAGCAGCAAATTTCTGGCGCCGTTGCCGGGGAGATCAAGACACGCTGCAAGGGGAGTCTCCACTTCTCAATCTCTTTACTTTGTTTTTGTCTTGCTTAGTTTTATTTACTACTTTGTTTGCTGCACTAAATCAAAATACAAAAAAATTAGTTGCTAGTTTTACTTTATTTGCTATCTTGTTTGCTATATCAAAAACACAAAAAAAATTAGTTTACTTGCATTTACTTTATCTAGTTTGCTTTATTTACTGTTGCTAAAATGGCCAACGCTGAAAATACTAAGTTGTGCGACTTCACAACTACAAATAATAATGATTTCTTATGCACACCTATTGCTCCACCTGCTACTACAGCAGAATTCTTTGAAATTAAACCTGCTTTACTGAATCTTGTTATGCGAGAGCAATTTTCTGGTGTTAGTTCTGATGATGCTGCTGCCCATCTTAATAATTTTGTTGAACTATGTGAAATGCAAAAATATAAAGATGTAGATGGTGATATTATTAAACTAAAATTGTTCCCTTTCTCATTAAGAGGAAGAGCTAAAGATTGGTTGCTATCTCTGCCTAAGAATAGTATTGATTCATGGACTAAATGCAAGGATGCTTTTATTGGTAGATATTATCCCCTGCTAAAATTATATCTTTGAGGAGTAGCATAATGAATTTTAAACAATTAGATACTGAACATGTTGCTCAAGCTTGGGAAAGAATGAAATCTCTGGTTAAAAATTGCCCAACCCATGGACTGACTACTTGGATGATCATCCAAACCTTCTATGCAGGACTAAATTTTTCTTCACGGAATTTATTAGATTCAGCTGCTGGAGGTACCTTTATGTCCATCACTCTTGGTGAAGCAACAAAGCTTCTTGATAATATGATGATCAACTACTCTGAATGGCACACGAAAAGAGCTCCACAAGGTAAGAAGGTAAATTCTGTTGAAGAAACCTCTTCCTTGAGTGATAAGATTGATGCTATTATGTCTATGCTTGTGAATGATAGGACTAATATTGATCCTAATAATGTTCCATTAGCTTCATTGGTTGCACAAGAAGAACATGTTGATGTAAACTTCATTAAAAATAATAATTTCAACAACAATGCTTACCGGAACAATTCTAGTAACAACTATAGGCCATATCCTTATAATAATGGCAACGGCTATGCTAATTCTTATGGGAATTCTTACAACAATAATAGGAGTTCACCCCCTGGACTTGAAGCCATGCTTAAAGAATTTATTAGTACACAAACTGCTTTTAACAAATCTGTTGAAGAAAAGCTTGGGAAAATTGATATACTTGCTTCTAAAGTCGATAGTCTTGTCGTGCTGATGTTGATCTTTTGAAATCAAAAGTTTTGCCTAATGAGAATCATCATAATAAAATTGTTACTACAGCAAATGCCATTCAAGTTAGAATTAATGAGAATATAAGATTAATGGCTGAACTGCGTGCTAGGTGGGATAGAGAGGAAAATGAAAAACTAGCTAAAGAGAAGAATGTAGCTAAAGTTTGGACTATTACCACCACTAGTAATGCTAATGCTACACATGTTGCTGCACCTCCTACTAATACTAATAAAAGAATTGGTGTTAGCAATGTTTCCACTTCTAATACAAAGCGCGAAAAACTGCCTGAAATCGCTAAAACCGCTGAAACTGCTCGTGATAAAGCTGCTGAATTTTTTTCCAACATTGGGGATGATGATCCCATTGCTTTAGATTATAATGGTTTGAATTTTGATGATTGCCACATCTCTGAAGTTATAAAGTTCTTGCAAAAACTTGCTAAAAGTCCTAATGCTAGTGCTATAAATTTGGCCTTTACACATCATATTACAAATGCTCTCATTAAAGCTAGAGAAGAGAAACTAGAGCGCAAAGCCTCTATTCCTAAAAAGCTAGAGGATGGTTGGGAGCCCATCATTAAGATGAAGGTTAAAGATTTTGATTGTAATGCTTTATGTGATCTTGGTGCAAGTATTTCTGTTATGCCTAAGAAAATTTATAATATGCTTGACTTGCCACCGCTGAAAAATTGTTATTTGGATGTTAATCTTGCTGATCATTCTACAAAGAAACCTTTGGGGAAAGTTGATAATGTTCACATTACCGTTAACAATAACCTTGTTCCCGTTGATTTTGTTGTCTTGGATATTGAATGCAATGCATCTTGTCCCATTATATTGGGAAGACCTTTTCTTGAATCGTTGGTGCTATTATTGATATGAAGGAAGGTAATATAAAATATCAATTTCCTCTTAAGAAAGGTATGGAACACTTCCCTAGAAAGAGAATGAAGGTACCTTTTGATTCTATTATGAGAACAAATTATGATGTTGACACTTCGTCTCTTGATAATACTTGATACACACTTTCTGCGCCTAGCTGAAAGGCGTTAAAGAAAAGCGCTTATGGGAGACAACCCATGTTTTTACCTACAGTACTTTGTTTTTATTTTGTGTCTTGGAAGTTGTTTACTACTGTAGCAACCTCTCCTTATCTTAGTTTTGTGTTTTGTTGTGCCAAGTAAAGCCGTTGATAGAAAAGTAAGTACTAGATTTGGATTACTGCGCAGTTCCAGATTTCTTTGCTGTCACGAATCTGGGTCCACCTCCCTGTAGCTAGATGGTTGTCTTCTCCCCATTGTGCTATCATTGTCGGATCTTGTGAGCTACCTAACATGATCAAGATCATCTATCTGTAATTCTATATGTTGCGTTTGTTGGGATCCGATGAATAGAGAATACTTGTTATGTTGATTATCAAAGTTATATCTACGTGTTGTTTATGATCTTGCATGCTTTCCGTTACTAGTAGATGCTCTGGCCAAGTAGATGCTTGTAACTCCAAGAGGGAGTACTTATGCTCGATAGTGGGTTCATGCCTGCATTGACACCTGGGACAGTGATAGAAAGTTCTAAGGTTGTGTTGTGCTGTTGCCACTAGGGATAAAACATTGATGCTATGTCTAAGGATGTAGTTGTTGATTACATTACGCACCATACTTAATGCAATTGTCTGTTGCTTTGCAACTTAATACTGGAGGGGGTTCGGATGATAACCTGAAGGTGGACTTTTTAGGCATAGATGCAGTTGGATGGCGGTCTATGTACTTTGTCGTAATGCCCAATTAAATCTCACTATACTCATCATGATATGTATGTGCATGGTCATGCTCTCTTTATTTGTCAATTGCCCAACTGTAATTTGTTCACCCAACATGCTGTTTATCTTATGGGAGAGACACCTCTAGTGAACTGTGGACCCCGGTCCAATTCTCTTTACTGAAATACAATCTACTGCAATACTTGTTCTACTGTTTTCTGCAAACAATCATCTTCCACACAATACGGTTAACTCTTTGTTACAGCAAGCCGGTGAGATTGACAACCTCACTGTTTCGTTGGGGCAAAGTACTTTGGTTGTGTTGTGCAGGTTCCACGTTGGCGCCGGAATCCCTGGTGTTGCCCCGCACTACATCTCGCCGCCATCAACCTTCAACGTGCTTCTTGACTCCTACTGGTCCGATTAAACCTTGGTTTCTTACTGAGGGAAACTTGCCGCTGTGCGCATCACACCTTCCTCTTGGGGTTCCCAACGGACGTGCCAACCACACGCATCAAGCAAATTTCTGGCGCCGTTGCCGGGGACCTGAAGAAAAGTTACACCACAAAGATTTCTATCTCCCACGTCAACTCCACGCCAGCACACCCCCCCTCATGGAAGGGTGGGAATCCCACTTGAGGTGGGAGTCCCACCTTGGATAGGTTTCCCTACACATGGAAGGTTTTGGGTTGGCGTCTTATTCGAAGACTTGTAGTCCAACACTTGGGGGTTCCACCTATATAATGAGGGGCATAGGGGAGGGGGCCGGCCACCACAACCACACCACCTTGGCCGCACCCAAGGAGGCCGGCCACCCCCTCTCCCAAACCCTAGCCGCCCCCCCTCTCCTCCACCTCTCCCGCAACGCTTAGCGAAGCTCCGCCGGAGATCTCCATCGCCACCGCCACCACGCCGTCGTGCTGCCGGATTCAAGGAGGAGCTACTACTTCCGCTGCCCGCTGGAACGGGGAGAAGGACGTCGTCTTCATCAACACCGAACGTGTGACCGAGTACGGAGGTGCTGCCCGATTGTGGCACCGTCAAGATCTTCTACGCGCTTTTGCAAGCGGCAAGTGATCGTCTACCGCAGCAACAAGAGCCTACTCTTGTAGGCTTTGGAAATCTTCAAGGGTGAGTCTCGATCATCTCCTCGTTGCTCCGGTCTTCTAGATTGCATCTTGGCTTGGATTGCGTTCTCGCGGTAGGAAATTTTTTGTTTTCTATGCAACGAATCCCTACAGTGGTATCAGAGCCGTGTCTATGCATATATGGTTGCACGAGTAGAACATAATGGTTTTGTGGGTGTTGATGCTTTTGTTGTCTTTAGTTTGAGTACTTTGCATCTTTGTGGCATAGTGGGATGAAGCGGCTCGGACTAACTTTACATGACCGCGTTCATGAGATTTGCTCCACGCTTGACATGCAACTTGTATTGCATAAGTGGCTTTGCGGGTGTTTGTCTCTCCTACTATAGTGAAGATTCAATTTACTCTTCTATTGACAACACTAGTATCACCGTTGTGGTTCATGTTCGTAGGTAGATTAGATCTTACACGAAAACCCTAAACCACGTAAAATATGCAAACCAAATTAGAGACGTCTAACTTGTTTTTGCAGGGTTTGGTGATGTGATATGGCCATAATGTGATGATGAATATGTATGAGATGATCATTATTGTATTGTGGCAACCGGCAGGAGCCTTATGGTTGTCTTTAAATTTCATGTTGAGTAGTATTTCAAAGTAGTTGTAATAGTTGCTACATGAGGTGAACAACCATGAAGACGGCGCCATGGACATTGACGCTACGCCAACGATGATGGAGATCATGCCCGTTGATGATGAAGATCATCTCCGTGCTTTGGAGATGAAGATCAAAGGCGCAAAGACAAAAGGGCCATATCATATCACATATGAACTGCATGTGATGTTAATCCTTTTATGCATCTTATTTTGCTTAGATCGCGACGGTAGCATTATAAGATGATCCCTCTCACTAAAATATCAAGATAATAAAGTGTTCATCCTTAGTAGCACCGTTACTAACACTTGTCGTTTCGAAACATCTCGTGATGATCGGGTATGATAGATTCAACAAGTGCATACAACGGGTGGAAGCCAGTTTTGCACATGCGGATACTAAGGTTGCCTTGACGAGCCTAGCATGTACAGACATGGTCTCGGAACACGTGATACTGAAAGGTAGAGCATGAATCATATGATTTATATGATGAACACTTTGAGTGTTCGCCATTGAAGTTACATCTTGTCTCGTGATGATCGGACTTAGATGTGATAGATTTGGTTCGTGTGATCACTAAGACAATTCGAGGGATATTGTTTTGAGTGGGAGTTCACCTAGATTTTTAATTTTGTTGAATTAAAATTTGAACTCAATTTGTCATAAACTTAGTCTAAACTATTGCAAATATATGTTGTAGATATGGTGTCCCCAATCAATTTTAACCAGTTCCTAGAGAAAGAAAAGCTTAAGAGCAACGGTAGCAACTTCACCGACTGGTTCCGTCATGTGAGGATTTTCCTCGCTGGTGGAAACCTGCAATA
This sequence comes from Lolium perenne, assembly GCF_019359855.2. NCBI lineage: Eukaryota > Viridiplantae > Streptophyta > Magnoliopsida > Poales > Poaceae > Lolium > Lolium perenne. The sequence continues at coordinate 262,428,733 of NC_067246.2, read as the reverse complement.
TGTGCTTGATGCACCGCTAGGTGACCCTCCTGCAGAAACTGAAACCGATGAGGTAAAGAATGTTTACGCAACTCGGAAACTCGGTACTCTCAAGTTCAGTGTGCCATCCTATGCAGTCTGGAAGCCGATCTTCAAAAACGTTTTAAGCACCACGATCCTCATGAGTTGGTCAATGAGCTGAAAGCTATCTTTGAAACGCATGCGGGCGTGGAATGCTATGAAGCATCGAAACACTTCTTCAGCTGCATGATGGAAGAAGGCAGCTCCGTTAGTGAGCACATGCTCGCCATGACCGGGCATGCAAAGAAACTCAGTGACTCGGGAATAGTGATTCCTAACAGACTGAGGATTAATCGTGTCCTTCAATCGCTGCCACCTAGTTACAAGAACTTTGTGATGAACTACAATATGAAGAACATGAACAAAGAGTTACCTGAACTCTTCGCCATGCTAAAGTCAGCTGAGATTGAGATCAAGAAAGAGCACAAAGTGTTGATGGTCAACAAGACCACCAGTTTCAAGAAACAGGGCAAGTCTAAAGGTAAATTCAAGAAGGGTGGCAAGAAAGCTGCCACGCCTCCTATGAAACCTAAGAACGACCCTAAGCCTGATGCTGAGTGCTATTACTGCAAGGAGAAGGGACACTGAAAGCGTAATTGCTCCAAGTATCTGGCTGATCTGAAGAGCGGCCTTGTCAAGAAGAAGAAAGAAGGTATATCTGATATACATGTTATAGATGTTTATCTCACTGGTTCTCGTACTAGTACATGGGTATTCGATACTGGTTCGGTTGCTCATATTTGTAACTCGAAACAGGAACTAAAGAATAAACGAAGACTATTGAAGGATGAAGTGACGATGCGCGTTGGAAATGGATCCAAGGTCAATGTGATCGCAGTCGGCACACTTCCTCTACATCTACCTTCGGGATTAGTTTTAAACCTACATAATTGTTATTTTGTACCCGCGTTGAGCATGAACATTATATCTGGATCTTGTTTAATGCAAGACGGTTATTCATTCAAGTCTGAGAATAAACGTTGTTCTATTTTTATGAATAATATCTTTTATGGTCGAGCACCTGAAAAGAATGGTTTATTTCTATTAGATCTCGATAGTAGTGATACATATATTAATAACATTGATGCTAAGCGAATTAAATTGAATGATAATTCTACTTATATGTGGCATTGTCGTCTTGGTCATATTGGAGTGAAACGCATGAAGAAACTCCATACCGATGGATTACTAGAATCACTTGACTTTGAATCACTTGATAGATGCGAAGCATGTATGATGGGAAAAATGACTAAGACTCCATTCTCTGGTATTATGGAGCGAGCTACAGACTTATTGGAAATCATACATACCGATGTGTGTGGACCAATGAGTGTAAACTCGCGCGGTGGTTATCGTTATGTTCTAACCTTCACAGATGATCTAAGTAGATATGGGTATATCTATTTCATGAAACATAAATCCGAAACTTTCGAGAAGTTTAAGGAATTTCAAAGTGAAGTAGAAAATCAACGTAACAAGAAGATTAAATTTCTACGATCTGATCGCGGAGGTGAATATCTGAGTTATGAGTTTGGCATGCATTTGAAGAAATGCGGAATACTTTCACAATTGACACCGCCGGGAACACCACAACGAAACGGTGTGTCCGAACATCATAATCGAACTCTCTTAGATATGGTTCGTTCTATGATGTCTCTTACTGATTTGCCGTTATCATTTTGGAGTTATGCATTAGAGACAGCTGCATTCACTTTAAATAGGACACCATCTAAATCCGTTGAAACGACACCGTATGAATTATGGTTTAATAAGAAACCTAAGTTGTCGTTCCTAAAAGTTTGGGGTTGCGAAGCCTATGTAAAGAAGTTACAACCGGACAAACTAGAACCCAAAGCGAAGAAATGCGTCTTCATAGGATACCCTAAGGAAACTATAGGGTACACTTTCTATCACAGATCCGAAGGAAAAATCTTTGTTGCTAAGAACGGAACCTTTCTTGAGAAAGAATTTCTCACTAAAGAAGTGACTAGAAGAAAAGTAGAACTCGACGAGATTACTGAATCTTCACTCGTTGATCAGAGTAGAGCAGTACCGGAAGTTGTTCCTGTGCCGCCTACACCGGCAACAGAGGAAGCTAATTATAATGATCATGAAACTTCGAACGAGGAAACTACTGAACCTCGCAGATCGACAAGGGAACGTGCCACTCCTGATTGGTATGATCCTTGTCTAAATGTCATGATTGTGGACAACAATGATGAAGACCCTGCGACGTATGAAGAAGTGATGATGAGCCCAGATTCCAACAAATGGCAAGAATCCATGAAATCCGAAATGGGATCCATGTATGATAACAAAGTGTGGACTTTGATAGACTTACCTGATAGCCGCAAGGCTGTCAAGATTAAATGGATCTTCAAGAGAAAAACAGATGCTGATGGTAATATTACTGTCTATAAAGCTCGACTTGTCGCAAAGGGTTTACGACAAATTCAAGGTGTTGACTACGATGAGACTTTCTCACTTGTAGCGAAGCTAAAATCTGTGAGGATTTTGTTAGCAATAGCTGCATTTTTCGATTATGAGATTTGGCAGATGGATGTCAAAACGGCGTTCCTTAATGGAGACATTGAGGAAGAGTTGTATATGGTACAACCCAAAGGTTTTGTCGATCCTAAAAATGCTGACAAAGTATGCAAACTTCAGCGTTCAATCTATGGACTGAAGCAAGCATCGAGAAGTTGAAACTGACGCTTTGATAAGGTGATCAAAGACTTCGGGTTTATACAGTGTCATGGAGAGGCCTGTATTTACAAGAAAGTGAGTGGGAGCTCTGTAGCGTTCCTGATATTATATGTAGATGATATATTATTGATTGGGAATGATATAGAACTAATAAGCAGTGTCAAAGGTTATTTGAATAATAGTTTTGAATGAAAGACCTTGGTGAAGCATCGTATATATTAGGCATCAAGATTTATAGAGATAGATCAAGACGCCTAATAGGGCTATCACAGAGTACATACCTGGACAAGATTCTAAAGAAGTTTAGAATGAACGAAAGTAAGAAAGGGTTCTTACCTATGTTACCAGGCAAGGTCTTGAGTAAGACTCAAGGACCGGCTACGGCAGAAGAAAGAGAAAGGATGAGTAAGATCCCCTATGCCTCGGCAGTAGGCTCTATCATGTATGCCATGCTATGTACTAGACCGTATATATCACATGTTGTTAGTTTAACCAGCAGATATCAAAGTGATTGTTTTAGCGAGATAAATATTTAAATCTATCTGCGATTGGCGTTTTGAGGTGCGGGTGTGCCAGTATACATTTGTATACAAATAAAACGAAACATAAATGGAAACAACATCAAGCCGGAGAAACTCGCACTCTTTATTAATCCATAAGAGCTACATGTCTCCTTTTTCATATGTTTCCTGTACTGCGCCTATCCTTATCCGATATGCAAACGATTGTGAAATTCCTGGTCACGGCCACATCACCGTGAAATACCTCCGATCAAGCTGTCTTCATACGGTCGTCATCATCGGCTCCTCAAAAGAATATATTGTTTGAGCGAAAATAATATGCACTCATGAGATGATATTCATAGACGATGACGAGCTGCCTGCTTGGCCATCATCTTTCTCATAACCTGCCAGCGTCACATTTCATCTGACAAAGATTCTCATACACCTGTAAGGTAGTCATTCGGCCTCGTCGGTCACGAACACATTGAGTCCCGCCTCGTCGATCGGGATGTGCGAATAAACTCCATTAGCCATAAATGGATGATTCAAATTTAGCCTGAGGAACCTGCTTTTCACCAAAATTGTTTATCACAACAGATATTTTTCCTTCCTCGTAGGGAGAGCATCAAGACCGTGGAGGCAACATTTATTCTTCCAAATGGAACACCCGCACCTGTATTAAAAATCTCCACCGATCCACCTATTTATCTTTTCTCCCTCATCCATTCCCTTTTTAATAATCTTGACAGGTAGGCACAATTATGCCATGAATCGGAGGCAATCTGCACAGCTCGAAGCCTCATGTGTCATCGCGGGCAACACGTAAAACATGTAGGCATAATGCCGTGATCGGGGACAACGAACACCCGTCATAGATCCTGTATAGTTCGAGGCCTCGTGTGCCATCGCCGGCGACACATAAAACCTGTAGGCATAAATCCAAACCTGTGAAGAAATGCACAACATGTGCAAATTACTCACCGTATTTTCCATGCTCCATCGCCGTGAAGCCAAGAAGAGAAAACTGCTCCTCCCTGCGAGTGAATTTATGGTAGTTGAACTGGTGTCGGTGAGTAGATGGATGAATTGGTGGATGGAATAGGAGTTGATCTGATCGAAGTGGTGATGAATATCGTGGGTGAAATGAACTTGCTGCCGGCCTTCCTTTTCGTAGCAATCTGTGGTGGCCAGTCTTCTCAGAATACAACACCGCCCCGTCGCTGAACTACCCGTCCGGAGCGCTCGGCCAAAAACTCCTTCAAAATACTCGGCGCTGATATTTATCTATCCAAACTGAACGATAAAGCTGGAGGCAGTTCGGTTCAGTTCAGGTTTGGCCGCGTGCACGTGCCAGCCAGCACATGTACCTACATACTACTGAGTAATCCCAGAACCAATTGATCTGCCTGTGTGCACTTATGATGGGTACCACTGAAATCAAATAATCATGGCTTGCAAACTCTGGGCTGTTACGTGTATACGTTTTCCATGCATCTGGACAAAAATGCTTCTACTCCTTTCTTTGTACATGTCTACGATTCTCACTGTTTTCTCCTTTGCTTTGATATTCTGCGCACATGAATATATGTATATAACAAGGAATGCCAAATTTTCATCAAACAAATGCCCCTTGCCTAGTAGAGTCCGAATGCGTAGCAATTCGAACTCTGCTTGGCAAAACAAACACGCTGCATCGCGTCCTAGCAGCTTAGGCATATCCGAACTTCTCCGGCCGGCCGTCCAGTTTGTTTGATACCCTAACTGAATGCAATCTGGTTTACGCTTCTGGCTGGTAGAATCTCAACTAATCAAACCCTACCTTCTTCGTGTATATATATACGTATGCACGCCGTGGCTTTATTTACCTCAACCATCTTTGCTGCCCAGCCTACTCTTATAGAAACCAATCTACTTCGTGCCAAGCGGGAGTCTCCCTCTCTGCCCCAAGGTAATGCCAATTTTCTTTTCCTATTGTCCATTAGCAGAATAGATCCGAGAATCTCCTCATGACGACCAGCGAGGGAGCCGAAGCATATTGTAAGCATCGCCAGGGGATGAATCAGATGAGTCATAACAGGTTGTTGCAGCTGCTACAGGCGTGCACCGGAGTAATTATAGCAGGTCATCGGCGTTGTTACAAATATGCATCAGTGACCACATCAGGTGGGCAATATTACCACGAGCATGAATCGAGGACATATGTGAGGTCAATTACAGGGCTGGCTAATTATTGCATCGGCAGTAATGAGCTCGATGAGAGGCAGATTCATCCACTAAATAACACCGTCATCTTTGATGAACCTTCAGCATTACTCATTAACTTGTTGAAATAATCCCCAATCAGGAACAGGTGCATGAATGACAGATTACCACCACCGGCAATACATGGATAAGTTACTCTGGAACAATCGGACAGCCACTTCCCTGGCTCCAAAAAAAAAACTTGATTTGGATGCATAATTAATAGCCTCAAGTTCTGTTAATATTTCTCTCCTCTTGTTTTATAGGCTGCAACGGCATGACCCTTCTTCCTTGTACTTGTAGGTAAGGAATAGCTTTCCTGTATTTTCTGATGCATCCCTCTCGTCATCACCCTTCTCGGGGCAGGCATCCGGTAGATCAAGGAGGCAGAGGCACAAATAACAGCTCAAGCCACGACCCAAGCCTAGGTGCAGGTTACAACCAAGCACCAAGGCGATATCAGTATCGAGGGGACTATCATGGTCGCGGGCGATTTAAGGCACAGTACCACCGTATACCACCGAAGTATATATTTAAGCCAAAGTTTGATCCCTTGCAGCAGCACACATCCAAAAGCGACGACCAAAAGACTTATCTTCCTCAAGTGCATAGTGAAGATCCTCGGGATCACAGTGCTGTGGTTGAGGGACATCTTCGTCGACCTAAGTCAGGCTGGGACATCGACGACATGGGCAAGAAAAGTGAAAAAGGTGACCATCTGAAAGATGGCACATCAGGGGTAAAGAAGGAGCTCAAAGACTCTAAAACCTGGCCTGCCCCTGTTCTGGTATGACATCTTAACATCTACACATATTCAAAATACTTCTGTTTCATGCATACTGACCAGTATTTTCAAAAACAGAGTGATGAACTTACCCCTAAAACAGGTAATATCAAAAACTATTTTAATCACATAGTTTTTTTTTACCATACGTGCTGACATAACTCATGCATCTGTGCGGGTTCTCCTAAACCTGCAGACGGCGCACCTAAGTCATCAAAAACAGCCTCATCTGTGAAGGATAATTTACTGAGCAACTCCTCATCTGTTTCTGAACTTGCCCCTTATTCAGGTAGAATAATACATTTATCACGTGCCTTGGAACCTTCTTCTCTCTGTTTTGACATCATTCTTTTGCTTTTCTTTAGACCTCCAAACATACTCTGCCAAAGGCAACAGCTCGTCTAAATTAGCTCCGACTGTTCCCAAGCTAGACAACAACAAATTAAAGCGACCTTGTTCAGAACAGGGTTAGCAATCAAATCCTGGATTTGTTTCAAATCATACCGTGGGTAACACATCAGCGCCTGAAGGCCCAGGTCGGCAAATTCCGGCACCACAATCCTGCTACGACCTTCATACTTGTCGGCCACCTGCTGCCCAGCATTACAGACAGGATTGGTGAACTCATCGCTGACATTGTCCATAAAGCACTTGATCGTGCGGTTGATGCTTGATTGTAGTGTCTTAGCTTTTGACAAAGCCTCCCCCAACTCTTTCATATCAGCTGCAAATTAAAGAAAACAGGACGTGATGAAAAGTTGAAATACAAGGGAATATTTTAGTCATACGTAGCTATAGAAGATGGCATTAACATGCAGGTACCTGGCAAATCCAATCGAGCTTTCTTAGGTGGACTTCCGTCAGGATGACTTGGTGATTCCGATGCCCGCTTCTGGGTACTAAGTTGAGCTAAGTCCGTGTCGCCTTCACTAACTGATTCAGATGAAGGGTTCAGCATAACCGGTCTTTCAGGTAGCAGTGCATCATCATCAGTTGGATGTGTAGCAGGTTGCGTGGTGACAGGAACAGGCGTATTAGTTTCAGTACTAGCAATGGTACATAGAACTTCCACACCATGAGCAATCGCCTTGGCACCAGCCTGCTCAGTGGTGTCATTTTCTTCAGAGATCACTCCATCTGAAAAGCAAACATTTACAAGTGTGAAGGATCAACACCCCACGACTATTTCCCAATAACATTATATACAAAAGGGTGGCTGCAAGGAATGATAGTTTAACAAGGCTGACCTTTACCAGAAATAGGAGCAGCTTTATTATTATGTTCAGTATTGGCGCCCAGGGCAGTCTGCAACAGGGTAGGGGTTGTGCCTTTAGCTTGATCAGGGCGGGCTAACAGTTAAAAATGTTTTTATCAGTAAACAAAAAGCAAGCAAGGAGAACCAAAGTTATGTTTATAACAGGAATAGTTAATCTCTTACACAGACTAAAGGAATCTTTATTTTCTTGGAAAGAAGCGCATGAAATCCCCTTTAGTAGTTTCCCTCCAACTTTTGGTAGGGAAGGAGCTCAAAGACTCTAAAACCTGGCCTGCCCCTGTTCTGGTATGACATCTTAACATCTACACATATTCAAAATACTTCTGTACATATGCTTTCTTTCAGCCCCTTCCCTACCAAAAGTTGGAGGGAAACTACTAAAGGGGATTTCATGCGCTTCTTTCCAAGAAAATAAAGATTCCTCTAGTCTGTGTAAGAGATTAACTATTCCTTTTATAAACATAACATTGTTTCTCCTTGCTTGCTTTTTGTTTACTGATAAAAACATTTTTAACTGTCAGCCCGCCCTGATCAACCTAAAGGCACAACCCCTACCCTGTTGCAGACTGCCCTGGGCGCCAATACTGAACATAACAATAAAGCTGCTCCTATTTCTGGTAAAGGTCAGCCTTGTTAAACTATCATTCCTTGCAGCCACCCTTTTGTATATAATGTTATTGGGAAATAGTCGTGGGGTGTTGATCCTTCACACTTGTAAATGTTTGCTTTTCAGATGGAGTGATCTCTGAAGAAAATGACACCACTGAGCAGGCTGGTGCCAAGGTGATTGCTCATGGTGTGGAAGTTCTATGTACCATTGCTAGTACTGAAACTAATACGCCTGTTCCTGTCACCACGCAACCTGCTACACATCCAACTGATGATGCACTGCTACCTGAAAGACCGGTTATGCTGAACCCTTCATCTGAATCAGTTAGTGAAGGCGACACGGACTTAGCTCAACTTAGTACCCAGAAGCGGGCATTGGAATCACCAAGTCATCCTGACGGAAGTCCACCTAAGAAAGCTCGATTGGATTTGCCAGGTACCTGCATGTTAATGCCATCTTCTATAGCTACGTATGACTAAAATATTCCCTTGTATTTCAACTTTTCGTCACGTCCTGTTTTCTTTAATTTGCAGCTGATATGAAAGAGTTGGGGGAGGCTTTGTCAAAAGCTAAGACACTACAATCAAGCATCAACCGCACGATCAAGTGCTTTATGGACAATGTCAGCGATGAGTTCACCAATCCTGTCTGTAATGCTGGGCAGCATGTGGCCGACAAGTATGGAGGTCGTAGCAGGATTGTGGTGCCGGAATTTGCCGACCCGGGCCTTCAGGCGCTGATGTGTTACCCACAGTATGATTTGAAACAAATCCAGGATTTGATTGCTAACCCTGTTCTGAACAAGGTCGCTTTAATTGCAGCTATTGACAAGAGTTTGAAGGGTTGGAAAGCCATATTCAAAAGCAAAACTGTCCCAAAAGGAGTAACTGAGCTTATGGGTGAGTTAGCAGATTTGAAGAAAAACCTGTCCGACAAGGAGAAACATGCTGTTGGCTTTAGTGTCTCTAACCTGCGATCTGATAAAGAGCACATCCGCGAGAGGTTAAATATTGGCAAGAAATCTCACAAGTCTATTTCAACTGGATTCAGCTCCTTAAGGGATTTTGGTATATCCTGGGATCAACTCCAAATTGAAGTAGAGAAGAGGAAGAAACAACACTTGACTGAAATTGAAGAACTAGAGAAAGCTTTATCTCTAGCACGGTCAAGGCTCTCCATTGAAGAACTATATGAAGCAAACATAGGTGATCTGCATGGTCAGTACAACCAGATAGTGAGCGAAACATCGACTGCCATATCTTCTTTTGAGCGCTTGTTGGCACAAGGCGAGTCTTGTTTGATGAGCATCAATACGATCATCAGAGCAGCAGGAAAGCAAGGAGATTCAGAGCTCCCAGTCAGCCTACAGCAGCAACTCAAGTTTGTGGAATCTTGTGTGATCGAGGGGAATGGAGGTCAGGAAGAAAGTGATGAAGATGATGAGTAAAGTCACAGAACAACTAGAGCATCACTTGCCCATTCCCTTTTTCATCTGCTTCTTAGTATTTTACATCAGGCCATAGCTCTCTTTCAGTTTGTCTTAGTTCTGCATTTTTTGTAATGCACCAATTAGAACAACCATATATTTCGTAATATTCTTGAATATTCAATAAATCCTGCATACGTCCATCACCAACTGACTGTGATAATCCCCTATGATGAATCTTGAGTTCCTCTTATGTCCTGGGTTTCTGCACTTGACGAAACCATGTCAGAACTTCCCATGATGCATACTGAATGATATGCTTCATGTCAGTTCATTTCTTAAACCCTGTAAATTAGCAAAAGTACAGCGAAGACCCATGCTGTGTATACGCCATAGAGAGTATAAAATCACGACGAAATTCATGTCGAGAGTCTGAACTCATCTGTAAACTTGGGGTTTAAACCACAACGAAATCCATGTTGTGTGTACACCAAGACACAGAGAGAGGGAGTCGACCATGTTGAGACATCAACACTGCCGACTAAGATGATGATGAATCTCAAATATAAACCTACTTGTTTTAGGCAAAACCACAACGGATAAACCATGTCGTGTATATGCCATAACAGAAAGTCAATCTCATTGCGACTTTAAAAGTGCCAGCCAACGAGATGATAAACTCATGAAGTCATGGCGAAAAGAACCTGCCACACCTCAAAAGAGATTTTTTTTTAAAACCCCGCTGCGACTGTTATAAGCTACAGTGCCCTGAGTTAAAGGTTTCATAGATCAACATGGACCGCGTTGGCATGTTTCACTGCTCCTCGAAATATCGTGGCGAAATATCATACCATCGTACTGCATAGCCAAGAAACATGGCATAAGTGTATAACAGAACCTTCTGCATAAAAGGAAATTTTTTTTGGTATGTGGGCTCCGCCTTTAATTGTTAGACTATGTGGTGACCCCTGAGTAAAGTTGTAAGAGATGCCACTATGAGAGCGATCATCGCCCTGACTTGGGGCCAGCATAGCATTTGGTTGCTATCATCTTGTATGCTTCTTCTGGCTCCTGCTATTTTGCAAGCCTCTTGGGCTGCTCCGAATTTGCATACCTTTACTTCAGTATATCCCAGTCTCGAGGACCTGTACATTGATTTTAAACTTATTGTTTCATCCGACAACTCCTCGGTGACCAAATCCACATGCAACCAATACTCAGACGTCCCAGTCTAACACTGATAAGGGGAGCCCTTTTTTAAAATTTTATTTTGGGCGCGATGGCCCCCTTTTTTTTGAAAAACAAAACATGTGATCCATAATCAACAATGAGGATGCTGTATGGAGCGAGGCGATCCCTTTTTTTTTGAAAAACAAAACATGTGATCCATAATCAGCAATGAGGATGCTGTATGGAGCGAGGCGATCCCCTTTTTTTTTGTTTAGGCAAAATATTTCTTGAGAAACTTGCCGTTAATGGGAGGCATTGGGTGCTGACCCTCATGATCAATTAGTTGATAGGCACCACCGTCATAGACCTGTTCAATGATATATGGCCCCTCCCATTTGGGTTCAAGCTTGCCTTTGCTTTTTCCTAGGAGCACAATGGGACGTCGGAGAACTACCACCAAGTCCCCTTTTCTGAACACTCGTGGCTTGACGAGTTTGTCATATGCTCGAACCATATTCTTACGATAGAGCTCAAGATTTTTAAGTGCTTTTAGGCGTCCTTCTTCAACGGCGTCCAACTCTTGATACCGTAACTTGACCTGTTCGTCTTCTGTGAGTCCATCCCGTATTGCCACTCGAAGTGAGGGTATTTCGACCTCGAGTGGTAGAACAGCCTCGCTGCCAAAAACAAGAGCATATGGTGTGCTTTGTGTTGGTGTCCGGACGGTAACACGATAGGCCCATAAAGCTTCAAAGAGACGATCATGCCAGTCTCTTTTATGACTTGCAACCGTCTTCTTCAATATCTTTCCTAGAGTCTTGTTAAATGCCTCTATTAGTCCATTTGCCTGCGCATAGTACCCTGTCGTGAAGTTCCAATGTATTTTATACTTTATGGTAAACCTGTACATCTTGTGGGATTTAAAGGCCTTGCCATTATCATAGGTAATGCGGTGAGGGACACCAAAACGATAAATGACGTTTCGCTCGAGGAAATTGATGACATTATTAGTCTTCACCTCAGGTAAAGGAACTGCTTCAGCCCACCTTGAGAAGTAATCTGTAGCTGCCAAGATGAAACGATGGCCTCCAGAGGATGGGGGATCAAAAGGCCCCATCACATCAATACCCCAAGCGTCAAAAGGCCAAGAAGGGATAGTGGGATGTAAAGGCGCGGGTGGCCTATGTTTGAAGTCTCCATGAATTTGGCACATATGACATGCTTTAGCAACACCTAAACAATCCGTCATGATACCTGGCCAATAGTACCCAGCTAGCCTGACGCTGTGATACATTTTAGCTCCACTTTGATGTCCACCACATACCCCAGAGTGTACCTCTTTGAGTACCACATCAGCCTCATTCCGCGACACACAGCGAAGGAGAATCCCATCAAAGGATCTCTTATACAAAACATCATCTTTCAAAAAATAGGAGGGCGCTCGACGCAGCAGTTGTCGTCTCTCCACGGGATCATCTGGAAGGTTTCCATGACCAAAATAATCCAAGAAGGGCTTACGCCAATCACCTTCTTCGACATTAGTAATGACGATGGCATTTACCTCGTGTTCCTCCTGGACAACCTCAAGAACAGCAGGAAGGAGCCATCTTTCCTCTACCCTGACTTGTACGGATTGGCTATCCAGAAAGGTAAGTGCAGAAGCCAACTTTGCTAATGCATCTGCTGATGCATTTTCTCCTCGAGGGATATGATTCACCTGAATAATTTCAAAATTTTCCATTAATCTCTGAGCAGCTTGACAATAAGGAACCAATTCCGGCTTACGCACTTCATAAATACCGTTAACCTGTCTGACAATTAATTGCGAGTCACCATATACATGAAGGGTATGTATATCCATGGATAGGGCTAACAACAAACCAAAGATGAGAGCTTCATACTCTGCCTCATTATTAGAGCATTCCTCTTTGAGAAGAGAAAAGGAATGGTAGAATGTCCCACCCATGGGGTTTTTGAACACTAAACCGGCTCCAGCTCTCCTTCTAGGTGTCCCATCAAGATATTTCTCCGTGCGGGAAGCACCATCAAAATATAATTCCCATGTGCCTGCACTGACATTAAATACCTCCTCGTCGGGGAGGTCGGTCACCAAAGGTGAATCATCAGGTACGGGATGTGCCGCGAGGAAATCGGCAAGTGCTTGACCCTTAACGGCCTTTTGTGGCACATAGCTGATATCGAACTCCATCATTAAAACGGACCATTTTCCCAGTCTCCCTAAAAGCGCGGGATGGCTGAGAACATACTTCACAGGGTCAGCTCTTGCAATGAGTTGGATCTCGTGGGATAACATATAATGCCTTAATTTCTTCAAAGAGAAGATTAATGCAAGGCATAACTTTTCGATACCTGTATAATTCCGTTCCGCGCCCACCATAGTACGACTAAGGTAATAACATGCTACCTCCTTCCCTTCATCATTATGTTGTGCAAGGAGGGCGCCTAGGGAAGATTCCTGAGCTGAGATATAAATGATAAGTGGCCTCCCTTTAACAGGTGCTGCTAGAGTAGGGGGGTTCAACAAATACCGCTTAATGCCTTCAAAGGCATTTTGGCATTGCTCGTCCCACACAAAAGGTGCACCTTTCTTCATGAGCTTGGAAAAGGGTTGTATACGTCCTGAGAGATTTGATATGAACCGCCGAATATACGCCAGCTTTCCTTGTAAAGATTTCAACTCCTTTAAATTTTGAGGGGGTGGCATCTGAATAATTGCTTTAATGCTCTTTGGTTGAATCTCTGTACCACGATGATGGACAACAAAACCAAGAAACACACCTGATTGTACGGCAAAAGCACATTTGAGGGGGTTCATCTTTAATTGGTGCTTTCTCAGTCTCTCAAAGACAACCCAAAGATCCTCGTAATGGCCTTCTCATTCTCTACTTTTTACCACTATGTCATCAACATAACATTCAACAGACTTGTGTATGAGCCCCTCAAGCACATGTGTCATGGCCCTTTGATAGGTGGAGCCTGCGTTCTTCAATCCAAAAGGCATTACTGTGTAATGAAAGTTGCCCCTGGGTGTTCGAAAGGCCGTGTCAATGGCATCACGTTCATCCATTTTAATTTGGTTGTATCCTGAAAATCCGTCCATGAACGACAGAGCAGCATATCCAGTAGTAGCATCAATCACCATTTCAGTCACGGGTATGGGAAAATCATCCTTGGGACAAGCACGATTGAGATCACGAAAATCCACGCATACTCGCACTTGATTGTTCTTCTTCATGACTGGTACAATATTTGCCAACCAACGAGCATATTGCACCTCTGTTATGAAACCAGCAGCAATCAATTTATCCACCTCCGCAATTATCTGGTCTTGTAACTCAGGGCAAAAGCGCCTTGGCAGCTGTTTTACTGGCCTAAATTGCGGATCAATCGCGAGTTTGTGTGTTGCGACGTGAGGGTCAAGCCCGGGCATTTCCTTATATGACCAGGCAAAACAATCTCGATATTGCATTAGGAACGTCTTGTATTCTTCTCTTTCTTCATTGGTGAGGGTTGCACTGACATATGTAGGCCGAGGATCATCTTCTGTCCCTAAATTGATTTCAGTTAACTCATCAACTGTAAGTTTAACGCCATCTTCTAGCTCTGGGGGAGCGGGAGCAGCGTCAAGGACTTCCCCATGGGCCACTGGCATCACTTCATGCATACTAGATAGGAGATGTTGTTCATTTCTTAGGCCTTGACAAGCATTTGCTGCAGCTCTAAGAGAGCGAGGTTGATGTGGAGATGGATAAATTTCCATTGGCTCGTCTTCATCGGAAGACACTTCCCCCGAGTAATAGTAACCTCCTTTTCTTGACTCAGAGATCATGCAACTATTAACTTTGTGTGTCACATGTAACCCCTCTTCCTCATCCGAAGAATCCTCCTCATGATAGCCAAGGCCGTACTTTGGACGAAAATTGCTTCGTTTCTTAATTAATTTCTCTGCTTGTTCCCACAACTCTTCACAAACAACTGGTGGTGATGGTAATCCACTATTTGGCTGCATTAATATTCCTGCCTTTCTAAGCAAAGGAATCATTCTATCCTCTACTTTCATAGTCGTGAGGGTTTCCTCCATCTCAAAACCTTCATTGGGTAACCTATACACATCATCACATGGTTGCCTTTCTGGAACCTTGTAAAATAGAGTGGGTATGGCGCGTTTATTAGCACTTCGAAATGCAAAGACATCTAGTGGAGTAGTAACAGAAATGTACAAAGAAGGCGGCTGCATCAGGAGGCTTTCATTCGAAACTCTGGGCATTATACTTGGAGACTCCGTTTCAGGTTTTGCTGCTTGATCTTTAGAAGGATGTGCCTTTAATAGGATAGGGGTTGCGGCTGACAGTGTGCATCCTCCTGTTGACCCTGTACTTAGTGGTGAGGTACTTGTGGGAGCATTATCTGCTCTCAACATGATTGGCGCAGTCGTAGACAAACCCTTCCCAACATGGTTATTCATTGAGCCTTCAATTCTCAATTTTCCTTGCTTATCATTTTGTACTTCTAGCTTCCCTATCGATGATCCTGGGCCGGATGAACACGGTGCAATCAAGAATTTCATTTCTGTGGTGGATGGGGTAACGCTAGTGGTGTTTGGCGTTATTAGAACATCAACATTAGGTGTGCTTCGCCCCTATTGTTTCCCTGGCTCAATGCTCGAGAAATAATATTTTGCGTCTGCATGATGCACTTCCTGAATTATATATGGAGATGTATTACCAGATATACATTGTTGTTCCCCGTTTTTATCCATGAACTTTGGGCACTGATGTAGCGTTGAGGGGACTACCCGGTATTTATGTATCCATGGTCGCCCCAAAAGTGCAGAATAGGATGCATTCGCCTCTATGACGAAGAACTTAACTTTGAAGCTGTAAGATGCCATCTGTAACCTTAGAGTAATGACACCTAATGCTGGCTTGGCGTGATTATCATATCCACAAATTACCACCTCAGTGGCACCTAAATCTTCCAATATGTATCCTGCTCGAGTCAAGCTACGCACAGGCAAGATATTCACGGCGGAGCCAAGATCAATCAGTATTCTTCGCAGATGTGCAGCTCCAACGTTTCCTTCGATGTAAAGAGGGCGGTTATGATCATCATGATCAAGCATCTGATCTTCTTCGGAAAATGTAATTTGATTAGCATAAAGAAGATTGTCTAATAGCCTGTGTTTTGCCATCGCAACTTGATAACCTTCTGGTTTTTGCAGAGCCTTAATAAGAGCCTCTCTAAGTTCTGGCAGAAGCACTAATGCATCATAAACACTTAGGAGGGCCGGGATACGCTTCAGGTGGGCAATGACGTTGTACTCTACATCATGATCCTTCGCCTCCTCTTCTTTTGACTTCTCTTGTTGGACTTTGGAGATCGTTGCATCCCTGTTAGCTATTTGCTTCTCTTTTTCCAACCTGTATTGCCTGCTCTTTACGGGCTCTGCTAAATCCTTTCCCCCACGTAAATTCATATTTACTTCTCTCTTATCCTCTTCTGATATTGTATCGGTTCCTAGTGCCTCACGTTCATGTTCCGTAAATACCACCTCTCCTTCAGAATCGTCAGTGTCCCCGCTCGAGGTGACCATGTTACAAGAGACATTGTGTGTAGATGTTTCTGATTCATCCCTTAACTCCCGTGTCACACTTTGTTGTGCTTGCTTCCAGCTTCGTGGGAAGAACTGGCCCAAAGTGGGTTGTGTCAGCCTTGCCCGAGGAAATGACTCATCCCCTTCAGACCTTGGTACAAACCTTGGTGGCATAGGGCGACGGCTTGGGTTAGTCCTCCCCTTGTAGTTTAATGTAGTATGTGCAGTAGAAGAGATATCCACAGCTTTACGATACCTATCTTCTTGATACTGCCTATGATGGATCTTATTCCAAATTTGTGGACCATTTTCAGATATCATTGGTACGAGTCGGACTCCCTCAAATTGGTGTTCCACCTCTGAGAACAGTCTCCAATAAGGCTCCCTATTATATTCTTTTCCATCAGCCTCATTAATAGAAACCATGTTCACTTGGCGATAATCAGGATTCACAGCCTGTGGATCCAAAGTCAATTTCTTTTCGTCAATTGCCCTTTGGAGCCACTCTTTAAACGAAACACAATCTTCAATGACATGACCAACATATCTATGGTATGGGCAGAAAAGAGGATTGTCCGTCATCCCCATTTGGTCAGGCCGTCGCGGCTCTGGTAGGTTCAAGGCCCCTTGTTGTGATAGCTGATTAAAGAATTTTTTTACTAAATCCCTTCGAAAAATGTATTGCTTTCTTAGTAATTCATGAATACTAGGCCGTGGCTTTTCCCCTTGGTCATTTCTCATCCCAAAGGGATTCAAGTTCTGGCGAGGTACTGTTGCCATGGCAGACAACCTAGTTGTATTGCTCTCTGCTTGTACCTTAGGCTTGACCCCATTGTAAAATGGTTTGGCCGTTGAATTGAACTTCTTTGCATAGTCTGGTGTACCAGTATTTTTATACAATTCCATAATATGTGGAGCCTTTTCAAATTCTAGTTTTGTCGCAGCCACAGCATTACCAAGAGCACTGAACGTCTTTGGTTCCCGCCTGGAGACCTCTAAAGACCAATGTTGTTGCATGCCATGAACACACATGTCGACAGCATCTTCTGGGTGCATCTCTCTAGTCAAACGCACATAACTATCCCGAAATCGGACAATATAGTCATCGACCTTTTCATCTCTACCTTGTTTTATTTGTGATAGCTCCAGGAGGGATGTATCTTTACTCATGCTTATGAAGTGAGATTTAAATAGATCCTTCATCGTCTGCCAACTACGGACAGAGCCAGCAGGGAGCCTGCTATACCAATGAAAGGCCGGTCCTTTCAGTGATGCCGAAAACTGACGAAGCAATAGAGAAGGGGTGTTAGCCGTGTCACCACATGCTGCTTCAAATATACTAGGTGTTCCCTTGCATCTCCATTCCCATCAAATTGCCTAAACTTGGGCGGGTGCCACCCAGCTCGAAAAGCTACCTTGTCATGCCATGCCTCATAAGGCTTCTCCAACTCGGTTTCAAGATTTCTAGGAGCATGCCCCTCTGCGATTTTCTTCATTTTTCTATTTATTATATTTTCAGCAATGTCGTGGTAGTCTCTCAATGCTCCTGGCATAGGGGCAGCGGATGCAGAGTGGTCGGCCATAACTGGTTCATTGACATGTATTCCTCCTGTGGGCTGCGCTGCGGTAAAACCTGTGGTTGCATGAGGTGGGTGATGAGACTGTACCATTGCCTCAAGCTCAGCCAATTGAGGATCAACAAACTGCTACGGAGTGTTTATAGGCTGTGATCCACTAGTAGCAAGGTTTGCAATCATCTGGAAAAGCTGGTCAATATTTGCATCAATGGAATCTATCCTCCTTCCATGATCTTGTCCTCGTGCTCCTGCACTAGTTGTGCCTGAGGTTCCCTCGTGATTACAAAGAAGTTGTTCTGATAGGTGAGCATCTGCTTCCTTGTTCACGACTGTGGCAGTTTCTGGTGGGTGATCCCCTTCGTGATCACCCTGGTTACCATGAACATGGACTGGCGCGAGGTTTACGTCACCCACCATATCCTCATCATCTGAAGGATCGGAGGGAGCTAGCTCGAAATAATCAGGTGAACCTGCAAGCCTCTGTAATGATGATGAGGACTCGGCGTCAGACCCTTCGTCCGATGTATACCTGGCTGAACTGCTGGATGAGTCCATTGTAATATTTAGAGCAACTCCTCTTAGACGTGTAAGAGCTCCAGGACGCCCTGCAATTTGTTGTATTTGGCTTGGATCATTGGGGAGCCGAGAACTGATGCTAGCATAAGGCCTGCTATAATCACCTGTATGCAACAAGGTCTTGGCCTTGGGAGTCTGATTGCTTGTTGATGCCAATGGAAGGCATGAGGCTGCTACCATTGCCTCATTTCTCTCTCTTGTTGAAGTTGCGGACTTTCCTGAATGGTCCCTTGGGCGTGATGGGTTTGCCATGATTATTGGAGTGGGGTTTGGTAAAATCTCATCATCTGATGGATATGAGAACTCATGACGAACGAGTGGTGGTTCCCACTCAGAGTCCGAATTTTGCACTGACCGAACAGTCACCATGCCGCACATCCTTGATGTGGTTACTCGTGTATGTTTATTTGCTCTCTTTGTTTGACTCTCATCCTCACCTTGTCTCGACAAGTGGTGTCGGCCTGATTGAGGCCGATGTTGCCGATGTGGATTCCTCGACTCTTGTAGAGCTGTTCGAGAGCTTCTGCCAACATCCTTATTGGCACCTGTTTGTTCAACCTTTCTGGGCTTCGGAGCCAATTGCTCTATTAAGGAGCTGTATCTCTCATTTTTTCTAGATTAGGAGATATTTGTAGAGTAATCCTATCATTATCAGTATAAACCCGACCATCTGAACGAACACGTACATGCACATGTCGTAAGACAAGATCTTGCAACTCTTGGCACAATGCCTCTCGAGTTCTCCTGCGTCTCTCGCGCTTGCGCTGGTTGATCGTTGCTACATGATGAGTTTTTGACACCCTGCCAACCGTGGAAGAATATTGGTCTACCTATACAGAATGTCCTTGTCGTGGTTCTGCAATGCAATTTCACAACCTTTGTGGAGAATATAAAGAAACACCACTTGATGAATTCAATTTTCTAGGGACTGACTTGACGCGCCACTGAGGCTTATACTCTCGCCTTGCTGCTAGCGAATAGTGGCCAGTTTGTTGATCTGTCAGAGCATAATGTCCTCTTTGGGAGTGATGATCATGAAACCTCGAGCTCTCCCCAACGGACTTTGCCGTCTTTGGTCCACGCCCCTGATTTAAATTCGCATCTGGTTGATCTGATGTCGGAGCTCTCCTGCTGTAGGTGCTGGGATTTCACTATCCAGAACACCAAACCTGTTATTCTCATGAGGATGAGAATTCTCTCTCCCTGCGGAATGGTTACATGGTACCCACATAAATTTTTGCTGGCGGCGAGAGCTATTTTTTAAGACTGCTCTTGGCTCTGCAACCGTATTTGGGTCTCTGATAATTTGCCTCCAAAACTCGTCCATAATGGTTTCCTTCACGAGCTCAGTAGCGTGTTATTTTTGGTAAACCCATCCCCTTGTAGAGATGGCGAACTCATCCTTAAGGAGCTCTCTCGTTTGCATTCCTGATTATCTATCTTATATTCTTCTGCAGGTGTGAGGTTTTCAGAGATAAGTGAACCCAAAAGTAACTGCAGCTTCCTCACCCGCTGTCTCTTCCTCCTGTAATTACGGTGAGAGTTTTTGTTGTTCATTTTCCGGGCTCGAACAACATCAAAATTCAGACAACAACTAATATAATCCAGGCCCTGTAGTGAGTAAAATAATTCACCACTAGTTGCCTTCCTGTTTGTAGTTCCTGCAGAGTTCTTTAGCAGAGCTCGGTGTGGTTCCTAGTGCATTGGACCCACTAGTCATCTACTCTGACAACATGGGTGCCATCGCCAATGCACAAGAACCAAGGTCACACAAGAGGCTGAAGCATATCAAGCTGCGTTATCACTCGATTCGTGAGTACATCGAAGATGGAGAAGTAAAGATTTGCAAAGTACACACTGATCTGAATGTAGCAGATCCGTTGACTAAAGTTCTTCCTAGGGCAAAGCATGACCAACACCAGAATGCCATGGGTGTTAGGTACCTTACAATGTAATCTAGATTATTGACTCTAGTGCAAGTGGGAGACTGTTGGAGATATGCCCAAGAGGCAATAATAAAAGTGGTTATTATATATCTTTGTGTTTATGATAAATGTTTATATACCATGCTATAATTGTATTAACCAAAACATTAGTACATGTGTGTTATGTAAACAACAATGAGTCCCTAGTATGCCTCTTAACTAGCTTGTTAATTAATAGATGATTAAGTTTCATAATCATGAACATTTGATGTTATTAATAACAAGGTTATATCATTATATGAATGATGTAATGGACACACCCAATTAAGCGTAGCATAAGATCACGTCATTAAGTTATTTGCTATAAAGCTTTCGATACATAGTTACCTAGTCCTTATGACCATGAGATCATGTAAATCACTTATACCGGAAAGGTACTTTGATTACATCAAACACCACTGCGTAAATGGGTGGTTATAAAGGTGGGATTAAGTATCCGGAAAGTCTGAGTTGAGGCATATGGATCAACAGTGGGATTTGTCCATCCCGATGACGGATAGATATACTCTGGGCCCTCTCGGTGGAATGTCGTCTAATGTCTTGCAAGCATATGAATAAGTTCATAAGAGACCACATACCACGATACGAGTAAAAAGTACTTGTCAGGAGACGAGGTTGAACAAGGTATAGAGTGATACCGATGATCAAACCTCGGATAAGTAAAATATCGCGTGACAAAGGGAATTGGTATCGTATGTGAATGGTTCATTCGATCACTAAGTCATCGTTGAATATGTGGGAGCCATTATGGATCTCCAGATCCCGCTATTGGTTATTGGTCGGAGAGAGTTCTCACCCATGTCCACATAGTTCGCGAACCGTAGGGTGACATACTTAAGGTTTGATGTTGTAATAGTAGAACTTGAATATGGAATGGAGTTCTAAGTATTGTTCGAAGTCTCGGATGAGATCCCGGACATCACGAGGAGTTCCGGAATGGTCCGGAGAATAAGATTCATATATAGGAAGTCATTTTATAAGTTTGAAAATGATCCGGTGAAATTTTGGAAGGTTCTAGAAGGTTCTAAAAAAGTCCGGAAGAAGTCACTTTGGAAAGCGGAGTCCCGGAGGGACTCCACCTCCCATGGCCGGCCAACCCTAGAGGGGTGGAGTCCAAGGTGGACTCCACCAAGGGGGCCGGCCACCCCCCCTCATGGAAGGGTGGGAATCCCACTTGAGGTGGGAGTCCCACCTTGGGTAGGTTTCCCTACACATGGAAGGTTTTGGATTGGGGTCTTATTCGAAGACTTGTAGTCCAACACTTGGGGGTTCCACCTATATAATGAGGGGCATAGGGGAGGGGGCCGGCCACCACAACCACACCACCTTGGCCGCACCCAAGGAGGCCGGCCACCCCCTCTCCCAAACCCTAGCCGCCCCCTCTCCTCCACCTCTCCCGCAACGCTTAGCGAAGCTCCGCCGGAGATCTCCATTGCCACCGCCACCACACCGTCGTGCTGCCGGATTCAAGGAGGAGCTACTACTTCCGCTGCCCGCTGGAACGGGGAGAAGGACGTCGTATTCATCAACACCGAACGTGTGACCGAGTACGGAGGTGCTGCCCGATTGTGGCACCGTCAAGATCTTATACGCGCTTTTGCAAGCGGCAAGTGATCGTCTACCGCAGCAACAAGAGCCTACTCTTGTAGGCTTTGGAAATCTTCAAGGGTGAGTCTTGATCATCTCCTCGTTGCTCCCGTCTTCTAGATTGCATCTTGGCTTGGATTGCGTTCTCGCGGTAAGAAATTTTTTGTTTTCTATGAACGAATCCCTACACCTTTGTAGGAAGAACATTATCCAACTCTTTGTTGGTAATTCTGAACATTAAATACTTGCCCCTTTGACATATTAAATAAATATTAAATTTATTTATGACTGCATCCACTTTTTAAATGGCAAAATGATTATAAACTAATGGTGCATATGACAGATTCGCAAAACTGAGAAGCGTCGTAACAAGGCAATGACAAGATTGAGGTTTCGATCAGTTAAATGGCAGAACTGAGATTCATGTTGGTCATAGTGGCATGAATGATAAAATACCTTAATAAAATATTGTATCTACATAATTAGATTCATCTGGAATATATATATTTTGTATTGTATTTATTTTATATTGTATTGGTCTATATTTTATACCACAAACTTGGTAAAAATTTCAAACGTTGACTTAGAACAAAACTAGTCCACACATTTTTCTTAACATCGAGGGGGTTATACTTTTTGTGCAGCCTTGGGTTTCTAAAAGCTGCTCATTACCCTAGAGGCCTAGACCACTGCCATCCTGACATAATTTTACCTAGGCTCCTACTCATTAATTGTGCAGCCATATCGGTTCACAAACGTTTAGACATGTCGCAGGTACTCCTACATGTGCATTAGTTGGTAGCGGCCCCTAACATGATGTGCCAACTCCTAAACGCATATATATATTGTATAGTACAAACCTTCACGATGTTATATATATGCCACCTACTTTGTCTCATGATATTATTCAAGTTTGAGCTTGGTCTCTCTTTCTTTGTCATGTGATATAGGATTCTATACTTGGATAACTATATAATCTTAAGTAGCCCGACTATATGTTTGTGGATATGATCACCCACGGGTCTCAAAGATATCTCATACATAGGGAGAAGTCTCATCTTGATTGACGATTAGAAAATATAAGAAATCAACCTTTATTAATAGTCAGTTATGGAGTAGAGGTAGAAATCCCCTAGGCCACTGCATATCTGAACTGTATGCGACAATCTCATGTCAAAGAAAAAATGTATAGAAAGAACTACAAGAATTTTCGTTGCATCTCAAGTTTGTTCTATCTAACTCCATGTTCCCTAACATGTGTTCACATTAATAGCTTGTTAACTTCATGCCCATGACACGTAAAACGTGACAGAAATTACATGCCCTAGTTTATCATTCATGCGTGTCTTCATATGAATTCCAACTAGCGATATATTTAGAATAACATCAACATGAAGTTTGAGTTTGGTAGAACAACACATATCGTGATCACCATTTGGTTGCAATTCAAAAGAAAACAATGGAGTGATAATCATGTTACGAATCAAATTAAGTGTTTTCTTCGAGCAAGGTACCATATTGGTAGGACATAACTTCACTTATACCTTGATCAAATGGCAAAATATGGTTGTCATATGTATGTGTAATAACACTTTTTGTGTAACTACATTTTACAAGGATAAAGAAGAAGAAATATATATGTCTTTTGTCCCCACCTCACAATTAGCGCAATTTGCGAAACTATTTAAAGTGTCAAACAATAAATCATGTGAGCAACAAGAGGCTAAGGTCTAGCAAGTTTTCAACACCACCCAAGGGAGGTGGAGAAGATGGTTCTACAAAAATCCCACTCCTGATTCAACATCTAAAAAACTTGAACTCTTTTGCTTTTGCTTTTGCTCAACGTGTCATCATGTAATGCATTGAATGTGGTACATGAGGGCAACATGTTTCGGTGTTAAAATTCTTTTGGAGCCTCTTTGATTCGAAAGATTCAAGAAAACGCAGAAATAGAAAAAGTTGCATGATTGCAATGTCATGAGTACTCCTATATCCTACATGATTTCATTTTTTTACAATGGGCGCTTTATTACTCATAAGAAGGAATTACACCCGATATCTGCATAGATAAGATGCACATAGCCATCCAAAAAGTCTCAAAAAATCTGGAGTGCTAAAAAATGTGAATTACATATCAGACATGAGCAAATGTAAAACGCCTATGGTGAAGGCGGAGGCCCAGTCCGTAAATTATGCTGCCACCCATGTAGGGAGAAAGTATCCCTCACCGTGTCCTCCAACCGTGTACAGACCTCCGTAAACAGGTCGCAGTTCTTCAACTTCTGCAGCGCAGACCACAAACGGAACGTAGCGGTACATCTGTAGATAACCTGCAAAAGAAAACAATGCTTGTCATTAAAAAAATTGTCATTTCTACACAGCCAAAGCGACCATATAATGGCAAGCGCCCCACCCTAATAAACATTCTAAATGTGATCAATACCATGAAGCAAATTACCGAAGATATTGGCCATACTAGTCTGGGGATACAGATCAGAAGCTACTTGGATGCATGACCATATAGACCTGGCAAAGTGACATTGGAAGAACAAGTGTTTGATTGTCTCATTGTGTTGACAAAAAACATACTGTGTACTCCCATGCCAATTGCGCTTCACAAGATTATCTTTGGTCAGAATTACTCCTCGATGTAAATACTAGCCAAAAATCTTAATTTTGAGCGGTATTTTCATCTTCCAAATTTTCTTGTTTTTATCAACTGGTAATTCCGGTTGGATAATGACATTGTATAGTGAACTTACAGAGAATTTTCCATTGCATTGTAAGTTCCAACGAAATTCATTTTGCCCTTCAGACCGCTGGATGGATTCCAAACGTAACAGTAACGCATTCCTGGCAAGAAGTTTCGGACCGATTAAATCTCATCTAAACGTCACTGTCGGAGGTGATGTTGCCATTACTAATGCAATGGTATCACTTTTGCGACGGATAATGCTGTATAACGTTGTATATTGTTTAGAGAGAGACATATTCCCTAGCCATGTATCTTACCAGAACTGTATCTGCGATCCATCCTTAATAATGAAAGTACCATATCTGAAGAAAAATTTCTACGTTGCCATTAGGCCAGCCCAAAAATGTGAGTCTCCCGATTTCCAAAGGATATGGGATAGCGCTTTGTCGCTGATGTACTTTATTCTAACTATGGTTTGCCATACGCCATCTTCGGTTAGTAGTTTGTAAAGCCACTTACTTGTAAGTTTGACTCTATCATAGGAAAAAAATGAAGGATTGTGGAAAGAAGGTTTGAGTGGATGTTAGATTCACTATGAAATATATTGCAAATGGCTATTATAGTACTTCGTCCGTTTAAAAATAAGTATCATAGCTTTATCCGGAAATTTAATTCGGCTCCCGGGTGCGTATGCTTCCTCTACCAAGAAAGCATATTTCGAAATGTCAAAAAATTTGGATAAAAAATTCTACATGTACATCTCCATAATGTATGTGCATTCGCCAAGTTTCACGAAAAACCAATGTTTTTTGTGGTCTATGTAAAAAGGAGAAACTTTATCTTGTGAAAAGCATTATTTTTAGCACTGAATTTTATCTTTTTTACATACGTCACATGATAAGTT
Organism: Lolium perenne; assembly: GCF_019359855.2. Classification (NCBI taxonomy): domain Eukaryota; kingdom Viridiplantae; phylum Streptophyta; class Magnoliopsida; order Poales; family Poaceae; genus Lolium; species Lolium perenne. The sequence continues at coordinate 262,403,019 of NC_067246.2, read as the reverse complement.
CATTTTTTATGAAACGACTTTGTGAGCGCGTAGCACGTGAAGATGTACGTATGAATTTTCTGTTTCAATTTTTTTGAAATTTAAAATATAAGTAAGATGCATTTCAAAATATAGGGAGCATATGCACCCTTGTTCCGCCTCTAGATAAATATGTGATGTTTTAGATTTATCTAAATTTATATTTTTTTATCAACGCAAGGAGTAGTATAATACATTTCGGATTAATTTGTGGTGGGTGATCACTGGTGACACCACATGATACGCGACGATGAACCTAAGCCACCAGTACCGGTCCACATCAATACTTGGCTTTGTTTGAGTTCCGGCCCATACCCCGGCGCAACCCGCTCGTGTGGTGCTGAGGCGCGCCACGCCGCCTGGCGCCGTGCCGCACGCCACCACTACACCTACACGGGGCCTGCCGCTCTACAGCGAGCGCCGCACTGCTCTCACTCCATCCGCAAAACCGGCGCGTCTATATCAGAGCATCGCAGCCAGCGCCTGATCATTCCCCGTCCGTCGCACAGTCTCACTCCCCCCAACTGCCCTCCTCGCCATCCTCCTCCCCCGGATCAAGGATCAAGGTACCGTGCCCCGATCGATGCTCTTGTGTTCCTCTATGTTCTTCGTGCTAATCGCGTAGGGTTTCTGCGTATGCGTCGATTCCGATACCCCTTTCCTGTCCAATTGCGTGCGATTCGGGTATGTGCGTCTCTTGTGGAGGATGGATAGTTTGCAAGATTCATACATTGATGATTCCCTGCATTGCGCTGTCTCTTGTTTCCCGTCTTACCAGGAGGGGAATTGGGGCATGGCCTCCAACAACTTGTCCTGCTTTCCGGCGAGGGTTGTGAGATTAGGGATTATCTTTTCCCTTTTCTTTCGCGCCAGAGGAGTGTGTGTGTGTGGCCCTAAGGCTGGGTACGTCGTCGCAAAGATCTTCCCCCCTTTTAAATTGGACTGGGGGAATAATCTGTTGCAACTTGCAGTATGTTAAAACCTGGTATACTACAAATCCTGCCTCATTTAGCAGCCACTTGGAAATTAATTTTGTCACATGGCCTGGATAGTCGACTCGTTAATATTCTGTTATAATCGTGCGTCATGCCCCTTTCTTTTTTGCGTGGCGAGAGGTCCCAGACCAAAAGCTATCATGTTTGGTATCGCGCCTAGCTGTCACAGCAAACTCATAGTATATAGTAGTATGCACCCAAACTATATGCAAGCATTGGATGATCCTCTTTGGACAAAGGAGTTACATCGAAAGGCATATTATAAGGAGTTTGTAAGAAGTGGGGTTCTTTTTCTTTCCTCTAACATTACTAGAAGCGTGTCTTTGCATTAAGAAGAAGGCACTAAGATAGCTGAAACAACCAAGGTCTACAGAGATTCACAATGCCAGGTATGAGCTAAGCCCTAAAGAAACGGCTGACAGTCGGCAACCGGGGATACAAATAACTACCCTATTTTTTCGATAAATTCTCGTAAACAACTGGATATTTTTTATATTACCCTATCTCTTCTCGATAAAGAGTGCGCTTTTATTAAACTCAAAACGGCGCATCAAGACGCTACAAGCAAGAACTACCTTATAGCTCACCAAAGAAAATTACCTGGCATTACTTGTTTATTCAGAGAATACAATGTACTCATACAGCCGTGTAAATTTTGGATAGAGTAAATAACCTATCATAAATCCAAGTGGCTCTGGAGGATGGATGGATGGTTTGCTAGATTCATACATTGATGATTCCCGGCATTGCGTGTCTCTTGTTTCCCGTCTTACCGGGGGAACTGGGGCATGGCCTCGAAGAACTTGTCCTGATTTCTGGCGAGGGTTGTGAGATTAGGGGTTATCTTTTTCCCTTTTCTTTCGCGCCAGAGGAGTGTGTGTGTGTGTGGCCCTAAGGCTGGGCACGTCGTCGCAAAAGATCTCTCCCCTTTTTAAAATTCGATTTGGGGTAACAACCTGTTGCAACTTGCAGTATGTTAAAAATCAGCCACGAGTCCTGCCCCATTTAGCAGCCACTTGGAAGTTTGTTTTACAATGCGATTCGTCAATATTCTGTTATAATCGTGCGTCATGCGAGCTGAGAGATCACAGACCAAAAGCCATTCTGTTCAGACTATCGTGCCTACCTGTCATAGCAAACTCATATATAGTATGAACCCAAACTATAATACTATATGAAGGCATTGGATGATCCTCTTTGGGCAAAGGAGTTGCTTCGAGAGGCATATTATAAGGAGTTTATAAAAAATGGGGTTCTTTTTTTTTCCTCTAACATGAGTAGAACCGTGTCTTTGCATTAAGAGGAAGGCACTAAGGTAGCTGAAACAACAAGGTCTACAGAGATTCACAATGCGAGGTATGACGGGAACCCTAAAAAAAAGCTGACAGTCGGCAACCGGGGATACAAATAACTACCCTATTTTTTTAGATAAATTCTCATAAACAACTGGATATGTTTTATATTACCCTATTTCTTTTCGATAAAGAGTGCGCTTTTATTAAACTCAAAACGGCGCATCAAGACGCTACAAGCAAGAACTACCTTATAGCTGACCAAAGAAAGTTACCTGACATTACTTGTTTATTATTCAGAGAATGCCATGTACTCATACAGCCGTGTAAATTTTGGATAGAGTAAATAACCCATCATAAATCCAAGTGGTCAGTTTTCCATGTACAACCCTGGGGGTCCTAGGGATGGGTACGTCGTTGCAAAGATCTTTCCCCTTTTTGAAATTGGATTTGGGGAACAAGTTGTTTCAACTTGCAGTATATGTTACTAAATCTGGCAGGAATCCTTCCTTGCTTAGCAGCCACTTGGAAATTTGTTTTGTCACCTAGCCTGGATAGTCGATCGGATATTCTGGTATGACCGCATTATGTATGGTGAGAAATTTCACACCAGAAGCTATTCTGTTTTGGTATTGTGCCTGACTGTCATAGGAAACTCATATGTAGCGTGCAGCCAAACTACATGCAAGCACTGGACAATCTTCTTTGGCCAAAGGAGTTGCTTTGCGAGGCATATTAGAATAAGTTCAATTGACAAATAAAGCAGAATTTTTTTCTAGGAGGATGATTGGCCCGTGAGCCTCATGATCAGTGATCATATAAATCGTGTTCTTTCTTTTTTCTCTCAAACATATGGAAGCGTGTATTTGCATTAAGAAGGCACTAAGATAGCAGAAACAATAATCGGCCCACAAAGATTTACAATATTATGAGGTATAAGTGTGGTTCTGGAAAATGAGGTTGACAGTTGGCAATTGGTGATACAAAGAACTATACCTTAGAGTTCACCAAGAAAAAAAAACTCTGGAAATTTATTTTTTTATTCAGGGGACCATGTAGGTAGCATGTTCACATGAAACCTAGTAAAATTTGGATAGAGGGAATAACCTATCATAAATCCAAGTGGTGAGTTTTTCATGCCTATAGGCATAGGGGTTGGGTGTTCATTCCCAGAACACCCAGTCTAAGAAGCTAGTGCAGTGTGGTAAAAGAAGCAATAAGCACTGTCTTCAGTCTTTACAAACCTTCGTCTTCTGAATACCAGTCTTCCAAAGCTCAGTGGGATAAGTTTCGGTGAGGAACTTGAGTTGTTTGTATCTATTGTTTCCTTCCTATACTGAGAACTGTACAATAGCCCTGAGATGCTAACCGTGATAAAATGTGGAGACTAGTACATTTCAGAGCGTATTCAGCATTCTATAGAAACCACACCTAATTGGACTGCTCGAGTTATCCTATGTATCACATCGTAACCGGATGGTTTAGATTCTATCTTTTATTACTTGAACAAGAGATTATCACTGCACTAGCGCTGGCCTTCTGAAATCATTTCCTTGGTCTTCTTCTGTATTCATTACATGGAGCTAATTGTTATAGCCTATAGGCATGCAACCATAAAGATCCAAGTTAAATAGAAAATAGACAGGTGACATTTGCATTGCAGCTAAACACAAAGATTTTGCTTCATGAGAAATGTAATCCACATTAACAGACTTGTGATCTGATGGGTTAAGTGTAATACTCCAGAATAGTTATCCTGGTTACATTTTTTCTTCAGTATTCACCTCAGCTACTGTACATTTTAAAGATCATTTGTCGTTGGTACTTCATTTAGTGAAGCATTCCGCTAATGCTGGGAACTTAATTTGTCGCAGAAAGAAGATGTCAAATAGAGCCACACATTGGTGCTATGCCTGCCGTCGGCCAATTCGTCTTCGTGGACAAGATATAATCTGCCCCAACTGCAATGATGGCTTTATCCAAGAGATCAGTGAGACAGGAGGCGCGTTGAACTCTTACGGTATCTTTGGCCCACGCTTCGATGATCGCCAAGATAGAAGATTCGGAATGATGGAGGCTATGTCTGCCGTTTTGCGTCAACGGATGGCAGAGATGGGCAGCAATCCTGTGTTTGACCCAAGTGCAGCTGGGGTAAGCGCTGAACGAGGAAGGCAGCCCTCTCTCGGCCCTAGGCTGATATTTGGCAGCAACATGCCTGCTCACACGAGCGAAAACAGCGGTGTAAACATTCGCGTCAGGGGAGGTCGCAGAATTGGCGCCGATCGACCAAACTTCGGTGGCTTCCTTGCCAGTCCCAGCATTGAAGCTATGTTTGAGCAGCTGCTGCTGCAGACTAGCAACCGTCAGGGGCCACCGCCGGCTCCTCAGTCTGCAATCGACTCAATGCCGGTGGTGAAGATAAGCCGCAGGCATCTCAGCGATGATCCACACTGTCCAGTCTGCACGGACAAATTCGAGGCCGGCTCGGAGGTGAGGGAGATGCCGTGCAAGCACCTGTACCATGGCAGCTGCATCATCCCCTGGTTGCTCCAGCACAACTCTTGCCCGGTTTGCCGCCATCCGCTGCCGCCACAGCGAGGATCAGACGATGCCCCCATCCGTTCACCTTCAGTCCGCACTAGCGAAGCCCCTAGTCGTGTGGTCACCGGAGCTGATATCAGGCCTGTTGTAAGGGATGATGAGGACGGAAGCAACTCTTTCTCGTTTCTCTGGCCATTCGGCTCGTCGAGCCCCAGTCCCAGTTCTTACCAGTACGAAGGAGCTGTGGGTGGTGAGCCTGCCGTCTTTGACGAAGACCCCAGCCAGATAACCTATTGCGAGTGGCACTACGACCCCTGATTCCATGAGCTCCTGCTCCAAGCTGTCTCTGCAGCAATTCTTGCCGTAAACCTGCAGACATGATGTGAGTGAAGTTCACTTTATGTTTACCTACCTGTGTGTGAATGGGAGCTGTGTATAACTGTAAACTGTGTACTGAGCAGTGAACAACTACATTATTCTGTGAGTAGTACTACTAGTACCTGTCGACTGAACTTCGTTCCTTTTACGTTTTAGATATACTGAACTTCGTTCCTGACCGAGCATAAAAGAATCCTCTCAAAGAAGGTAGGCCTGTTTTTCATCGGATTTGCTATGTTTTAGTTGAATGAGAATTTTTATCATTCATAAAAGAAGGCAAGGGGAACCACATTTAAAAAAAAGTGCAACCGAAATGAGTTACACTTTTCTCTAAACTTTTCTCATATGGCAGAGATTTGAAGAAAATTTCAGACGATTTTTTTTGTGAAACATAGACACATGCTCGTAAATATGTATATATAATCATCTTTATGAACGCACACACGAACACGTTATCTCTATGAGCACCTCCAAAAGAATAAGTCCGAGAAGAAGATCCGCTGGATCTTGAGATTGTCAAAGTCATCACACGGTGACCTCCCCTCCATTGAAAAAAATATTTCGCCTTTACAAGTTATCAGTGTTAAATCTAATATTTAAACTCTAACAAGCCAGGATGCTAGTGACCCCCTAACTATCAAACCACATATTGATTCCCAATTTGTTAGAGGTTTGCAAATAAGAAAGTGTCTTTGACACATGGGTACTAGTGCTCCATGCATTTTCAGATTTTTGAAATGTCTAAAACCTCATATTTCTATGTCTCTGAAAATTATGGTGTTAAATATATAGATAGATATATACAGTACGAAAGTATACAAATAAGTTCCGTTAAAAAATATGTTGTATTTTGGAAAATATAAAAAAGACAAATTTCTGCCACTAAATGGTAGTACAACAATATTAAAATAGTATATATTTTTGTCAAAAATTTGTTTTTTATTTATCAAAATACAAAGTATTTTTACCAGGACTTTTTTTGTGTAGTCTCCTTCTTTACATATCTATCTATATATTTAACGTCATAATTTTTTGTAGAAATAGAAATATAAAATTTTGAAATTTTAAAAAATCTAAAAATGTATGGAGCACTAGTGCCTGTATGCACCAAATCCCCTCTCTTTGCAAACCCGTTTCTCTTCATCTAGTCTAGCGTAAAAGAAACGTGGCGGCGAGCATCACGCGAGTCGTAACACGAGGAATTGGGAGATCCCATTTTGTCCTTGGTGCACAGCACACAAGGCAGAGCAGACTTATCTTTCTCGCGTTGGGTCATCGTGTTCCAAGTTTCCAAACACATGTCGAAGACGACGAACGCCTCTTGACCGGACGGCGGCCGGCCGGCAGCTCAAACCCAGCCCACCCACCACCAGAGTGGCGGCTAGCTACTGTATTTCCTCGCTCCCCTCCCGTTCCCCGTCTCTCAGCTCCGGCTCCAGGTAGCGACAGCCGGTAGCCATGGCTTGCTCCACCCATCTTCTCTCGCAGAGCCTGTACCAATCCCACCGCCCGAGCCCGGCCGCGTCCAGGCACCTCCGGTTCCAGGCCCGTCCTGCGGCGGCGGCTTGGTCCTGTTCCAGCGCCAGGAGCCGCCGGTCTCCTAGTGTAAGAGTCGCCGCGTCGGCGGAGCAAGGGAGGAGGCAAGTGGAGGTAATTGCTTTGTCTGACCCCTCTGTTAGTCTGTTATCTGCTCTGCTTGGGTTTAGTCCAGAACTGTCTGCTGTAATTGGGAAACCTGTATGGGATAGCTGACTCTAACTTGTGGCGAAGATGATTTAATGCAATTAATTGCATGCCCAGTATTCGTGGAAAATGTTGCATGGTGGCAGCTGTTTCTGAAAGGATTCAGCAGCTCACTTAAGAACTAGATTTGCTTTCTAGCAAGCGGGTATATTTCGAGCTGCGTGATGTACTATCCTCTAACATAGTGCTGGGAATAGCGGCCATAAACTATTTCCATGGGTGTTCTTTTTTCGAATTATGTAAATGTTACTGCCATTTTGGCAATTTAAGAAGGTTACTGAAATTCTTCTTTCCCCTACACATTTCATATTATAATTTATGGCTACATTTCTTTTTTTTAGCTTACATATGACGCACAAGGCAAGTTCAACCAGCTAGCCGACCAAATTGACCAGAATGTCGGGATTACACGGCTCAACCTGTTCTCACCTTGCAAAGTATGTCCCTGTTATGTTTCTGATAAGCAACGAAATGTTTGTTTTATTTTATTTGCACACCGAGCTCAGGCCTGTATAACATTTTTCCTTGTAGATTAATGTGTTCTTGAGGATGACAGGGAAGAGACCAGATGGGTTCCACGACCTGGCTTCTCTGTTTCATGTAAGTTATTTCTTGTGCTTCTCTTAGTGCTTTTTATATGAGCATTATGTGGAAATGGTGATTTCTTTTCAGTTTGTATTCCAGTCATATTTTCAATGGTGATTAATGTGTATGGAAGATTAACAAATGGACTCCGTAGAGATGTTACTTTTTTATAATCTTTAAGATGCACTAAGTTTATGAACTATATGATCTTTTCTGGGTTAACTACAGCCATTCTCTTAACTATAGCCATTCTGTTGGCACTTCTTATATGAAATTTGATACACCTTCCAGGGTGTCTTCTAGTAAAAAAAATCATATGCTATAGTACCTCCTTTTCTTCTACCTGTTCATGTGTGGTTAAGGTGCATTCTGCTTAATATAGTTATCTTTGTGTCACTTTTATAATTCTATATATGAATTACCAGGTGGTTAGTTTGGGTGACACTATCAAATTCTCACTGTCTCCAAGTAAGAGCATAGATCGGCTATCAACCAATGTAGCAGGTGTCCCGGTTGATGAAAGTAATTTGGTATGTTTACTATAGATATATTTTATATCTAAAAAAATGCAATGTAAACATTTACACCTTAATGTTGTTTACTTTTTTGTTTCATGAATCTGCAGATCATCAAGGCTCTCAATCTTTACCGCAAGAAAACTGGAACAGACAAGCACTTTTGGGTCAGTCAACTGTACATTGTTTTGATATTTATAATTGCCAATGGTTTTTCTTTTTCTGTTGTCATATGATTTACTGTTGTCCTTGCTGGAATGCAGATACATCTCGATAAGAAGGTTCCAACTGGTGCTGGTCTTGGAGGCGGAAGCAGTAATGCTGCAACTGCACTATGGGCCGCTAACCAATTTAGTGGTGGCATTGCGACAGAACAAGATCTTCAAGAGTGGTCTGGTGAGATTGGATCAGATATCCCCTTCTTCTTTTCACGAGGAGCAGCATACTGTACTGGTAGAGGAGAGGTATGCCACACACTCTTAGTTATATTTTCTTTCTTGAATCTTGGTAATATGAGTTAGGGTTTCAAAACCTTTCCTGAAGTTGCTGCAAATTGAGTGATGCTTTTGCGTGATACTCTATTGGCATGGAACTCTTTAGTTCTAAAACTGGCAGCACAATTAGGGTCTTCCAGAAGTACTTCATTACTTTTTCATGTTCGTTATATGTTAGAAAAGATCAATCTAGATGAAAATCCAAGCCACATTAAGATTCCCTGGAGCATAGCGTCATTGAATTTTCTATGACTACATCTATCATATTCTGTTGGGTTTCATATCTAGCCTACCCCAACTTGCTTGGGAAAAAGAGGCTTTGTTGTTATTCTAGACCAGAAAGAGTTAAGTATTTCACCTGAACTGTGTTGAACTTATTAACGGCTGCTTAGGTTTAGCTGATACACTATTGCAATTGGGTCATATTATGTTACTGTTTCTTATTTATAGAAGTGTGTTCAAGTAAATATTGACATTTGTAGAGGGGTTCTTTGATATAAATTAGAGACTGACATTGAGATGTATATCCACGATCCATTTTTACCTTGCTGCTGAAGTGGCTGATCATAATCTACAACTGTCAACTTAAATGTATGTAGATAGTCCAAGATATTCCGGATCTGTTGCCGATAAATCTGCCAATGGTTCTAATAAAGCCACCTGAAGCATGCTCAACTGCTGAGGTTTACAAGGTAATTAGGCACATAATTTTCTTAATGTAAAGTTCTAGCTTTTCCTAACAAGCTTCGTGTACTGCAGCGACTAAGGTTAGATCAGACTAGTCAAGCTGATCCATTGGCTTTACTCAAGGAGATAACGCAAAACGGGATATCACAGGATGTCTGTATAAATGATCTAGGTATGCAGTATGATTACGATAATTTGTTATAGGCTATCGCTGGACATCTTCAATTTTCTTATTTCTGTAAGTATGTTGCTAAATAACATTTAGTGAAGATAGTTCATGTCCCTTCTCTACTTTTTCCAGAGCCACCAGCTTTTGAGGTATTGAGATCACTAAAGAGGTTGAAGAAACGAATTATGGCATCCAACCGGGGGGAATACAGTGCTGTTTTTATGTCAGGAAGGTAATAGGGGCATATGTTACCGAACTATGAAGAACCTGGTTATTTCATAGTAGCCATATTCTACCGCTATTTACCATCATATAATCATTTTCCTTTTCCCTCTATTTATATTAGACATACCTCAAATCATTCTACTTTATAAGGCGTAGTTAGCATTGATACGGGAGGTACCAAAGCGCTATCATTAGCCATGCTGTAAAATTTTAGTAGCAAAAATGATATTTGAGGTGTGAGAATCCATGCTACATACTCCCTCCATCTATTTTCATAAGGCGTAATCCCTTGCACGAGAATTATCACGTCCACATGTGGACCGAATAAACAAAGCCAGGTCGTTTGGAATATGAATTGGCATTCATCCCAAACATCCAGTAAGGGCGTTTCGGAGGGGTAGACTTATATATAAGAGATCCATGAAAATCCTCTCAGATGGCGAATTGCACCTAACAATTCAAGACAAAATCTTAAAATTTTAATGCCCTATATAAGAGGGACAGAGGGACTAATATGATAATACCAATCAGAGTTAATATACCACCCCATGACTATCCAGCACTTTATATGTGCATTTAGAATTTGGATCCACATTTTGTATCCACGTTATATAACTAACCGGGACACCACTAATTGTGCATGTTTGATGCAGTGGGAGCACTATTGTTGGAATTGGTTCCCCAGATCCGCCTGCGTTTGTGTATGACGATGAGGACTACAAGGATGTTTTTGTGTCAGGTATGCTGCCTGTTGCCTTTCATAAATATATCTATGTTTCTCATCTATGCACAGTTGAAAGGCTTAGTGGGGTTGCTGAACACATGAAAAAATTGGATTGCTGATATCCAAATAGACAAAAAGGACTATTTGATAATCTGGAACCTATGTTGTACTCATTTTGAATTCTCCGTGTCTTTGGGTGCAGAGGCCCGCTTCCTGACTCGCGAGGAGAACGAGTGGTACAGAGAACCACTCACCTCAAACGCCACGTTTAGCAAAGAAGATTTACCGTCAGAGGCAGCACCAGTTGTTGACTGACCGAGCGAGGTTGTGTATCGGCTCGCAGTTTTGTGGTTACAGTACACGGGTCTTCATCTGGTCTGATCAATGTCTCAGAATGGCAAGAGAACATGTCGCACCATAATTTGTTGATAGGAAAATTTGATATCACAAAGGAACATCTTATTGAATTAAGTGCGCATTTTTTTTTAAATAATACACTTTTTTTTGTTTATTTCAGAAATAATACTCGGTTTTGAGATATTTCAGAAATAATACACCGTCGGGTTCGTTGAACCCGAAATTTAAAACTCGGGGTAGAGGAACCCGAAATTTCAAAATCGGGGTAGAGGAACCCGACTTATTCTTTTGGCGGGAGGGCGAAAAAGGAAAAAGAAAAGGAAAAGAAAGAATCGGGTTTTAGAAACCCGATATTAGTGAATCGGGTTAGGCGACCCCGAGATTCCCACATATTTCGGGTTACTCTACCCCGATTTTTGAAATTTTGGGTTCCTCTACCCTAATTCTGAAATTTCGGGTTCCTCTACCCCAATTCCTTCTTTTTCGCGCGGAAACAGGATTAGTCGGGTTCCTCTACCCCGATTTTTGAAATTTCGGGTTCCTCTACCCCGAGTTTCAAATTTCGGGTTTCCTGAACCCGACAGTGTATTATTTCTGAAATATCTCAAAACCGAGTATTATTTCTAAAATAAACAAAAAAATGTGTATTATTTAAAAAAAATTCGCGAATTAAGCAACCCCTTGAACTATTTTACAGTATATATATAATGCCAGCATATCCAGCCGTAACCAATCACAAAAGTCTCCAGATAACATTTTTTTCTGAAATATCCAGCAAATGCTGGATCTTCTGTATTACAAGCAGGCAGTCTCCAGATAACTTGGCAAAAAGGTTACTAGCATATGCAGCGCATTCCTTGTACGAGAGAAAAGATCAAGTTTGGTTATACAGAAGAACTGGTTGTTAGTGAGGCTTCAGGCAAAGTTTCTTCAGTATTAGCCGCAGCATCAGCGTTGACTTCCATTTACACACATTCCCTAACAGCTGCAACTAGCACACACATGATCACAGAAGAGAACGACAGCTACTGCAGATGATATACAGCAGCAGAAATTGACGGCTTGAATGGTTGTAGCCTATGGATGATGTACATCAGCACATTCCGGTTCCCCCTGATCGACCTCCGCCGCCACTGCCTCTGAATTCCCGTCTTGGTGATCCCCAACGCCGCGGGGCGACGCCGGATCCTCTCCGTCCTCCTCGACTGCCGGTGAATCTTCCGCGGCGGGCGGCGCGGGATTCAGGTCGGGTGCCTCCTGCTGCTCGGCGGGCGCGGGCGGGTTGAAAGACCCGAACTTGGGCGTCGTCTCCAGCGGCACGAAGCCGCCGCGCGAGTGCTGGAACGAGAAGGACAGGCCGTCGCGCTGCCCGTCCTCCTCCGCCGCCGCCGCCGCCGCGGCGCAGGGGACGCCGTCGAGCGTCGCGACGAACGCGCGGCGCCGCTTCGGCCCGGGCCGCTCCTCGTCGTCGACGTCGTCCGGCGGGGCGGCGCGCTTCTCCGGGACGGGCGGCGGCGGGGCCGCGGGCGCGGGGCTCTCGGCCCGTGCCTCCGCCGCCATTCGGGCTGGAGAGTTGGGCGGCGGGGGGGAATTGGACGGGCAGGGGAGCGGAGCAGGCGGAGGTTGGATCGGGGGCGGTGGAGTTTTCTATTCCCGGCCGGGCCGAGTCACCGCGCGTGCTCGCCAGCTTCCTTCCTTTGTGACGCCTAACATGGCAGCCTCGTGGGCACCGGCACGGGACGAAACTGCGCACGCAGGCGCCGAGCTTTTGCGCTGCCGTGTGGCGGGCAACTCGCTGCGACGCGCGCTCCAGCGCTGCTCCTCTCTGCTACTCGCGTCGCTGGCTGGTGGCTGCAAGTGCCGTCGTGCAGAAGTGTTTTGAATTTGGGCCATGAATATCTTTAAATATACCCTCCGTTTTAAATATACACTTTAGACAAGCCTTAGACCAACAATTAACATGTGTGAAATAATCGACAAGGTTGTTCGTTTTTTATACTACCATACTGGTTCTTATACTCTTGCCGATGTTGATTGACTAATGAGTATAGTTTATATTAAATTTGAACTCATAGATGGGGCGTGGATCAAATCCCGAACTCTCAATCCACGAAATCAGCACCCTATGCTTATCAATCTTGGTCGATTCAAACCTTAGATCTGTCGGACTAGTTTGGTGCACCGAAAACCAGTGGCGGACCTAGAAAACTAATGAGTGGGGGAAAATCAATTTAGTGGGGGCATTCTTTGCCTAAACTTTGCAAAATTTGGAAAAAATATTCTCAAATCTGAACAAATACTACTAAAATTCAGATTTTTGAGTGGGGGCCTATACCCCCACTCAGCTCTACTTGGGTCCGCCCCTGCCGAAAACAATCCAATCCTAGCTAGCATCACCATCCACTCTTACCGACTAATATAGCTCGCATGTCACGCTCGTCTCTCTCCTTGACATATTTCTCTTTCACTTCCACTCCTTAATAAATTTTCTATTTGTTGTTCCGTGCTACGTGCTGCTCAATGGCATTAACACAAACACCTAACCTGCACACAACCAACCGTCTTGACAATTCAACTTAAATTAAAATTGTAGGGGAAAACTCCCATTGGTTTTAAAGGTTGGTGGTTTGTTATCTGCGTTCGGCTCTTCTGAAAAATGCAAGATTATGCCATGAAAGCATAAATAATTTGAAGATCTCAAACATTTCCTTGTTTATTTTAGATTTTATTTTAAAATTGCTAGAGATAGCGCACTCGTGTATCTCTACCATGTGCACTCGTTCCTTGAAATTTGCAATACATTAGGAGAGCGCGCGGACAAAGATGTAGTGCCAGCTTGCTACTAGGTCAGGGATCGCAACACAAGTAACGGCAAGAAAGGAAAGCATGCAAGACTTCCGCATTTCGGGGAGAACCAGCTAGCTCTAGGTTCTAGTGACATCCGCATCCTCAGATTTAGGTTTAGCATTTACCTGTTTCCTTTCATCCAACCTGGGAAGGGATCCCTCCATGTGCTCTAACCTTTTGAAACCCCACTTGCAGAGAAGAGGTTTCTTCTCTTTTAGCAATTTGACCATGTACTATTTGCTATAAAAAATATGTATTGATTGTAAAAAAACATGCGTGAAATAAAATTGAGATCATTAGATTGATATCCTAAAAAAACTCATTATACTCCCTTTGTCCTGAATTAGATGTCGCGGATTTACCTAGATTTGGATATGTATCTATATACTAAAACGGGTATAGATACATGCGAAAATCCTGGACATACTATTCTGGACCAAAGGAGTAGCTATAATTGTATGTGCATGGTGTTTTAACTCATAGGTCTAGGCGCACCCCATCATGAAGAATAAACTTCAAGTGCATTTCTAAATGTCAAAGAAAATATAAAAAAACTATTTGGTGTACATCAAGACACTATGTTTACACACAAAGTTTTGTAGAAAAAATATACATTCTTATGGCATGTGTAAAAGAGGAAAAAATATCTCGTAAAAATCTATTTTGGAGCACTAAAAATTGTCTTTTTACACATACCACAAAAGTACTTTTTTTCATGAAACTTTGTGTTCAAACATAGAACATATAGTGCTCTAGAGGCAAATAATAAATGGCCTACTCAGTGAGATCACATCCATGAAAGCTATGCAGCGCATGACTAGATCATGAGGATGGAATCACACACACGAGTTGAATAGCCTTGTTGGTGAGATCGAACTAGGTATAATGATACCGACGATCATGTCTCGGACGAGTGTCGGCATCGAACGAACAAAAGGAATATGACTCAACGTAATGGTTCAAACGACGATCATATTTTCGTGGAATACATAGCGATCACTATGCAGACCCCCCCCCCCCCCCCCCCCCACACACACACACTTTGATCATTGACCAAGAGAAATTGTCTCGGTCATGTGTGTGTTATTCCCGAACCATAGGGTAACATATGGTTCAACGAAACTCAAGATAGTTTTGGATTCATCGGAATTGATAGAGATATCCGGTTCCGAGGTTGTCCGAAAGGTGTTTCGGAATAGCTCGGGAGGTGTCTCAAAGAAATGGCAACTGAAGAATATGCTTAATATGTTAATTAAATGAATTAATATATTAAATATATTTACTTAATTAAAAATATTTTTTAATTAAAAAAGCATCCCACCCTAAATGAGCCCCAAAAGGGGCCCATGGGGAGAAGAAGGAGGTGGGCGGCTGGGCCACATGGGCCGGCCCACTTGGGCCGATCGGGGAGGGGGTTCTAATTATGTCTCGTTAGATGGTTATGGTTCTTCTAAATATTGAGAGAGATTTGAAATTTCAGTCTTACATAGTTAACAAATAAAGAGATATAATGCGCTAAAACTCGAGCACTGCTAGAAATTTAAATGCTAAAGATACTCGCCAAATGAATTTCTAATTCAATAACTACTAACCTTGCAACATTGGTCTTGGCTATTGACTCAAAAATTGGATTATACAGTAACCATCTGATTATCCGAATTAAATTTTAAATAATCTATATTCGCATGCTATTTGCTATACTATATCCTATACCGTATCCGGAGCACCCCTTCAAAATCAAATATCCTTATTCGTCGAATTCTTTAAAATTGGATACGAATACCTTAAAGCGGATTCCGTGCGGAAATTATCCTATCCATTTGCACCCCTAAGTACAGGAGAGCTACGCAGTACTACCTCCATCTCAATACATAAGGCTTATATTTTTTTAAAAAAATTCAAACTATGTCAAGTTTGACCAAATTTTTATCAAAATCATTAACATGTAAAACACAAAATCAATATCGTTACATAGGTAATGAAATATATTTTTACATGGTATCTACAACATATTTATTGATAGATTTTTTTTCCTGAAGGCTTGGTCAAACTTTACCTGATTTAATTAAAAAAAAAAACCTTAAGCCGGGATGAAGGTAGTACTTGAGGTAGGACTAGATATTTCTGCTCCAACGTGGCGTGGTGTCACCATAGATCTAGATCGTTTTCTGACGATATGAGCAACGAGGGATTAGTTTAGTGACATCCAACGTGCGCTTTTGGCCAAAAGCGCGAGGAAACTCACCACGTAGGAGGCTGAACAAACTTATTAGAGCACTTTTCTAGTGCCGGTCGAGTGCCAAGTGCCTATGCAACCAGGTAGCCACGTACGTGCACGACGCAGATGCTCCAGGAAACCCGTCGTGCCCCGACACGTGTGCCCTCGCCCAACGGCTCCCTGACACGTATCCTACCGGAAATATCTCCCGCCATGCTCGGGAGAATGGAGCTAGCAGGTGCACTTTCCTGGCCCACCTCCCGCTGCAAAGCGCCGTCGACGTGTCGTCGTCCTCGCACGGCACCTGAGAAGAGAAGACGCGCCGGGAAAGCTTGCCCAGGCCATGGTCACCGCGTCGCAGAAAACCGTTTAAAATCGACGCATGCAGCTCGCCGCGCACGAGGATGCAGTAGGCCGCGGCGGCCGGATGCGCGACGCGCGTCCCGTTCCAATGGCACGCGGCGGCGTAGGAGGAGATTAGAGCTGGTGGATGCGCGCCGGCGCAACACGTGTGCGCCGGTCGCTCTCGACGACGGCCGGACCGCTGCCACGTCCGCCGTCCCGCCGTGCTCCCGGAGAGCCATCGTAGGCGGATTAAGAAATTGCGGCAGCGCGCTTTTCTTGGAGCTTGGTGGATAAACAATGTCATGTCTGATGGGGACCGATTTGGGGCGGCTTAGAATACGCACGGGAGAGCGTAGAGAAATGGCTGACAGGCGGGTCGCGCACGCCGGAGATGTTTGTCAGCGACCTTCCGGCGGTATCCCCCGTTTGGGTAGGGATTAGGTGGTCTTGATTGAGACGCCGGGCTGCTGTTTGGGAAGAACACAAAGTTACTTTGCTTGACGGGGTGAATTTGGCAACCCAGCTGGGATCATTGGGTCTCGGATCGAGCCTGAGTGGTCCAATTGTCAAAGGGGTAGCCAGGACACGGCGGCACGGCCGGTCCGATCCTGCCCCGACACCACTCCCTCCGGGGAGCACCAAAGTGCTCGGAGCGCGTCTATATATATGCCCCCGCCGCCGTCCTGTCATTTCCCATCTCCGCATATGCGCATTGGCCACTTCACCGTCGTATTACCACTTCTGTCTGGGCTGGCTACGTGCCCGTTCCAGGTTTAAGTAACCCCACGTAGCAGAGCACGACCACGCGCGTCGTATCATACCGAGAGATGAGCGAAGGGTGGACGCGCAACACGCGCCAGTTCCGCGGCGAGTCCAGCGGCGGCGGCGGCATTGGCAGCGCCAGCTACCGGGGCGGCGGCAGCGGCGGCGGCATTGGGTCCCCGCGCTACAGCGGCGTGAACACGGGGATCCTGGACGAGCAGGTGCTCTCGCTCGTCTTCCGCTCCATCAACTTCGACCCGCAGGCGCTCTGCACGGCCGCCAGCGTCAGCCGCCGCCTGCGCGCCGTCGCGGAGCGCGTGCTCTGGCGCGAGCTCTGCATCTCCCGCGCGCCGCGGATGGTGGCGGCGCTCACGGCGTCCGCCGCGACCGGCCTCGGCCCGCCCCCGGGCCGCATCGGCGGCGGCTGGCCGGCGCTCGCGAAGATGCTCTCCTTCTGCTGCGGCGCGGCGGCGGGAACACCCGTCCCCGTTCCGGGCCACATCACCAAGGTCTCGCGCTTCTCCAAGACCTCCGGCCGGAGCTTCCTGCCGCGCCGGTGCCGGGGCGACCTGCTCTACGTGTCCGACCCGTGCGAGCACGCGGTGGCGGGCGCCGCGGGCGACGACCTCGGCGCCTACCGCGGCGTCTTCCGCTGGTTCATGCGCTCCCGGACCCGGGCGTGCCTGCTGGGCCGCCAGGCCGCGCTCGACCCGCGCGTGCGCTGCCCCTACTGCGGCGCGCGCGTCTGGAACATGGTCGTCGCCAGGCTCGTGCCCCGCGGCGCCGCACGGCGGATGGGATCCGACGAGGGGCGGCTCGAGTACTACGTCTGCGTCAGCGGACACGTCCACGGCACCTGCTGGCTCGCGCACCTCACCTCCAGCGACGGCGACCACCACGCCCACGGCTCAGACGACGACGCGTCCAGCTCCGGAGACGACGGCGACGAGGACGGCCATGCCGCGCCGTGAGCGTCGCACTGTCGCATCTCCACCACCACGCGCTCCATCTTTCAACGGATCGGCAGCACAGAGAGGGCAGTGATGTGGCTGCACCGTCAGCAGTGCAGCGCGGAGCTAGCTAGCTAGAGTGCTCGTCGGTGTAGATCATCAGAGGATAGAACGGCTGCCGCTGATTGGATATGGCACGCTCTTCACTCTTCTACCTTGTCGCTGACTGTGCCGTTTTTTTTTGTTGACCATTTCTTTTTGGTGTGATCTCACCTCGTTTTGCGGTCGCACTACTTCGCCTTTGTTTTCACTATCTCTGTCCTCCCATGCCCTGTTTTCCTCCCGTGCCGTTGGCACCGACATGTATGCATCTTTGCTTCCCTACAACACAGTCACAGTCACTGTTACAGTACTACTTTCACAATGTTTCACTTTTTCAATTTATTATTGCAAAATTGCACTGTATTGTATAAACAAGTTTAATTCGTACGGGCATATTTCTTTGTTTACTAATATACGCCACTTTAAATATTTGAAGGTGGACTAGATATAAACTAAAATGAGCGAACCTATACACTAAAAAAGAACTACATACAAACTAAAGTGAAGGAATCTAAGAAAAGGATGGCCTCGTCCCGGTTTCATTGCATGAAACCACACCACAAACATCCAAGTTTACAGATACGAATACCATACATCTAGGGAGAACTTTAATGTAACATTACACAGTACCAAACCACTCCCATTAAGAAACATCAAAAACATTATTCTCGATCAACAAGTGACTACCATACACATCTCTTTTTTTCTGCAGCGACGGGAAAGCTACACTTTGTCAACAATCTTGAAGTGTTCTCCATCACCAACCAGCATCAAGGCATTGACCGCCAGTCCTGCTAGATCAAGAGTTGCAATCTTGATGCCCTCTCCCTTAGAGCAGCACTGGTTCATCAACTCCACCTCATCAGATGTTATCATCTTCTTCATCGGAATCAGCCAGGATATGGCCACAAGAGTAGTGGTGGAGCATGAGCTAAGGCCTCTAGCGAAATCACCTCCACCTTCATATCTCCTTTTTCTACTCCATGCAGCAGAATGCTCCACTGAGCAAGGAAGTAGGCCGTCTTCCGCCAAATGACCTGTAAAACCATCCATAGGGTACAATTAAAACATAGATCATTCCTGGTGAGCCAGATAACCCATAAGACCGCAACATTGATCATATTAAGTATCTTATGAGCTTTATTATGCTCCCAGAAAGCAGACAATGATTCTAATGAAACCTGTGAGGAACCTAACCTAGTCACATGCAAAATCTCTTGCCAAATAGCTCTAGCAACTACACATTCAAAGAACATATGTGTATTGTTTCATGCTCAATGCAAAAGACACAGGTCAGATCATCCATATTTTGTCTCTTAACTAGATTATCTCTAGTGAGAATCCTATTATGAGACAACAACCATAAGAAGTAATTTTTGGTGGTACTTTAATTTTCCACACATTTTGTATATAAATAGGTAAAACCTCCCTAAAATTGACCACTACATATAGGGATTTTACACTATATAAGCCATTTGACTCAAGCTTCCATATCGGATTATCATCATCTTCAGTAATCGGAATGGTCTGTGCAATTTATAACACCTCATACCATAACGGTATCTGCTTGTGGTCAAAGCATCTTCTAAAGGTCACTTTAAGATGTAACCCATCCCACAACTTAGCAATAGTTCCATTATGTTTATCAACCAGGAAGTAAATTTTCCAGTATTGGATTGCAAGACTGGAAGACCTAAACCAATGGTCCTCCCAGAACATGATCTTCTTACCATTCCCCACTTTCCATTGATATCCAATCTTAGCAGCTTTAACTTTCTAAACAACTCCTTTCCAAAATGGTGAGATACCCACTGAGGAACATGAGAAGATGTTTGGACTGTTGACATTATATTTATAATCTATTACTTGTTTCCAAAGTTTGTTATCATCTAGTTGGTATCTTTTAATCTCGGAAGCAAGGAGGCACATATTCATTTCAGCTAACCTTGGAATGCCTAGTCCCCCAAACTCCTTTTTTGTGACACTAAACCCTAATTTGCTAAGTGATACTTATATATGGTGTCCCTCATAATTATCCCACAGACAGTGGGCCATCTGTGAGTTAATCAAATCTATTGCCCATTTTGGGAACTTTACAACACTCAACAAATATAAGGGGATACTGGCAAGGACACTTCTAACCAGCTCTAGCTTGGCAACATGGCTAGGAAGTTTTCCCCTTCAACCATCGGCCTTTTATTAAAATTTTATCAATTATGGGATGTAAGTCTTCTTTTCTCAGCTTCTTGTGGTGTAATGGGACATCCCGATATTTCAAAGGAAACACCCATAATCTACAACTTAAAGTCTGAGAGGCCACTTGTGCCTCATATTCATCAACCCTAATGGGAATTAGGTCACATTTGTGGCAGTTAATCCTGATCCCAGACATTTGCTCAAAGCAAGATAATATCCACTTTAAGTTGATTGCGGAGGTTAGGTCATTTTTTAAAAATAACAAAGTATCATCAGCATACTGCATGCTAACAACACCAGTATTATTTAAGCCTTGCATCAAGCCACTAATCTGGTTGTTTGCAGCAGCTCTTATGAGAATTCTTGTAAAAACATGAGGCATGAAGTTGAAAAGGATGGGGGAGGCAGGATCACCCTGTCCCACTCCCCTCCTTGTCAAGAAAAACTCATTATTCTCATCATTTAATCTAACCCACACAAAACATTTGTCTAGAATAGTTCTCAAAATATAAAAGTCAACTGGAGCTAAAGCCCCTTTTCCTTAGCATTTCAAACAAAAATTCTCTATTGACTCTGTCATACGCTTTCTCATAATCTAGTTTGAAGATAAAGCCAGATTGTTCACTATGTGCCACATCATGAATAATTTCATGTGCGCACACAACACTCTCTTGTATGTACCTACCTTCAATGAAAGTTGTCTGGTTAGGAAAAATCAAAGCTCCACTAACCACACCCAACCTATTGGTTGCACTTTTTGAAAAAAAATTAAAACTGCACTTAGTCAAAGCAATAGGCCTGAACTTCAGTATAGTTACAACATTAGCCTCTTTTGGGATCAAGGTCAACAGAGAAAAGTTCAATCGAAATAAATCCAACTCTCCTTTATTCCAGTCAGGAACCATTGCCATTAAATCATCTTTGATCAAATCCAAAAAATGTTGATAAAATAGAAAAGGAAAACCATCTTTGATCATCTGTGTCCAACATGTTATTATACTCAGGTGTAACCATCTCATCTTCATGCCAGAAGTCATCTACTAAATCAATGTATAGTCTATTTTCATAACCAAACAAGGTTTTATAGTATTATACTAAGAGCATCCCCACAGGCTTCCGAATTGGCGACGCCACCTACTCCCTCCACCTTCACTTGGGAGGGTTGCCTCACACTGGTGACCCTAAAATGACGACTAAATAGAAATTTGTGGAATTTAGAAAAAGCATAAATAGAGATAGAAATTTAAATAAAGTTTTTTGAATAGCAATTCAAGTGTTGACCAACATCTGGCTACCAAATCGCCGCCATATCTTAGTCCATCTACCAAAACAACTTGGGCTTCATGGATAAATGGATCAAAGAAACGACATGAGGGGTGGGATCACCTCCATTTGGTTCGTCGACGAGCAGCTGCATGACGATCACGGGTGGCTGCTCCACGACCGGTGTTGTTGCTGATTCCACAATGGCTTGGGCTACCATCAACTTGTTGCTAATGTGCTCGTGGTACATCTTGTGCCACGTCAGCCTTCACCAATGGATCCATGTTCGACATGTCCGTCATCAAGATCTTCGCTTATTGAATCACATTGGCCAATCCAATAATCGATGCTTCATTCATGGCCTTCATCGTGCCGGCTTCATATTTATCTTGGTGGATTTCTCCCTCTCGAGGCCAATTTTGACATCTTGTTTATCCAACATGGCCTTCCACATTCGGGGCCCCCCATCCATATCCTTATTCTCGGTGGTGTAGTAGAATACCAAAGTCTCGGTGGTGAAGTCGCCATTGAGGTCCAACCTGAAGCCGCGACGTTGTGGCACGGACACCGGCAAGAACGTGGCGTTGGGATAGACGGCCATGTCGTTGTCGCCGAAATCGGGGTAGTATTAGCCACATCCCTCTATCTGCGAGAGGCACATTTGCACAACGAAGACGGCTCCGTGAAGAACACCGATACGAGGGGGAGGTGCTCATGCACCTAATGTCGGCATAGTACCAGTTGCCGGCTTTAAAAACTGCATTCCACCAAGGCTAAGGCATACATGCGTCGCCGCCGTCTGCACCGATTAACGCCAAAATACATTATTTTATGTCTTCTCACTACACCTAATATGCTTAGGAAATGTCCCATTTTCATTATCTTCTATCATCACACTAAACATATCATGCAAATCATAAAAATCCCATTGCCTTGGCAAAAGGCTGAAAAAATAGTGGATTCTTCCATATATATGGACGCAGCCACGAAGAAGAATGCTATGCTAGAAACATCCAACACCGCGGATCCACTCGAAGTTATTTATTAACCAAAAATAACTACAAATAAGTATGCTTATCATTATTGTTGCGTTTGTGTTGAATATTATGTACGAGTTGGATTATGTAAGGACTTTGAGTTGTATTAGGTGTGGATAGGTACAAGTAGTGATGGAGTCGGACTCTTATCACCTTGGCCTCCTATATAACGTGGAGAGGTGACACACAATATAACCCGTGACGATTTGATAGTAGTAGAAGTACAAAGGGAGCCGGTGGTGCCCAAGGCGGCCAAGTGTTGCGATATCAAAGGGGAGGATCGCCTGTAATCATGCCCCGCAGAGTAATCGAGTCGCCGAAATGCGTTAACAAATCTTGATATCGTCATCATGCCCTGGTTACTTTGTTCCTCGATAAATCAAGTATTATAAACAAAGTGAATTTAGAAGGATTTTTAAAAGTAAAAACTCTTCGAAACAAGGGGTTACTTATGCCTTGAGACAACTTTGGTAGGGAAGTAAGCCCACCTATGAGATGGTTGATGACAACAACAAATCTCACCTGCGGGGCCAACATCCACTCTGAATATTTTATGTTGTATTCCTGAATTCTAATTAATACTAGATGATATCCCGCACGTTGTTGCGGGACATCAATGTGTTTTTTTCTGACAAAGGATGATTCGTGTTAAAACTTTCAACGCAATGGTTATAAACCTGTGATCACAACTAATGGATTCACGAGCTCATTTCTTTCATTTTGCTCTCTAATCAAACTTGATGTGTTCTTTTCAATGTTGAGAAAAGCGTTTATCGGTGTCAACTCGGTTGGTTGACGATTAATGGAATTATTGGTCGATAAATGAGTTAATCGGCTAATCGGTGACCCACCGAGTAGCGATAAATCAACCGATTAATCGTTGAATCGACCAATTATTTAAACAACAGTTCTTTGGAGCATATGGACTGAGAATAACCTACCATCACAAGTCACCATCCATTACTTAGCAGAAGAGGCATGAAAATGAATTCATTCGATACATTTAATATAATATGAAAAAATAACAGAAATAATAAGAGAAGAGCAAGATTGCTAATAACAGCAAAATATTTTAAAGACTTCTTCTCCATTTATAACTGGTAGAAGATTAGAGGCCAAACACAAATGACAGAAATCCAACCCAACTACAGGTGCCATGACCATCTATCCTCTTTGCATGATTATAGAAAAAGTAGCATAATTCCTAACGTAATTTGACCGATTTTCACAAGTGTTGTATGTATTTGGTTTTGTCTCCTTCCATTCTCCATGAACTGATGATACTCTGCCATGAACGAAAAGGAGAGTACAAATACAAAATTTCAACCAACACGTGTGAACACATTTGTGTTATATATAGGCGATTGCTTTCCAAGGAAGGTTAGCACGAGAAATATAAATGCACAACCAACACTCAGGTCCAATAAAAGATTCGCATCCAAGCTATAAGCTATGTGATATGAAATTTGGAAAAGAGTTCGGGAAGAGCCAGGGTCCTTTTTTCTAGTAATAAAAAAGCACATATGTCTGCGTGAATATATTTCAGTATAAATATTATATTCAGACGTAATATGGGTTACCTTTAGCAGGCTCACCTAAACAAAAAAATAATTCTGCCACATATATTGGTTTGCTTACAGTTCCTACATTACACATGAACGTCCAATATGCAGAATTAGTATGTAATAGTATAAAGCCAGCAATGCTGAAAAGTAATATCTCCGTAATACTCTCTGCCCAGTGGTGAATTACATGTATGATGTTGTCCCCTTCACATGTCAAAATGTTTAAGAAAAGCCAAACAAATCGTTGAGGTGATTCATCTGGTTGGAAAATGAATATGAATGTTAGATTGTACTATCATTAATCATCTCATGTTTAAGAGGTATATGAACCGTGCTTGCCTAACATGCGCAAGTGTGATCAGAATTGGTATACTTTCTTAAGTAGAATATAATTAATGGGCACGAGACAATATGCAATATCTAACATAAGAGATTTTCTTACCAATCTCACATCCCATAAGCGGGAGTATCAAACAGTTCTCCGTTAGGGGCATTATGTCGAGCAGTTGGCTCAGTACCAGATGTTTGGAGAGCATCAACCTGGAAGATGAGGGCATGGATCTTGTGTTAGTGGGCCTCCTATGCAAGGGAAAATCCACCACTTAACCTGCTTCACAGCATCCCATCTTAACCAGATCCCAGGAGTGCCACTAACGCAGGTTTGGCACAGCTCCAAGCGCGAGTTCCTGCACTGCAAAGACAACCAGAGCTCTGGCATGCCAACAAAGAGAAAAAGGGAGGAGGAACAGGAGGCATCTTGCTGGTAAGTCGTGGCACTGGAAGCACACAGGCAGTGATGATTCTCGCACGGAAGGCTATAGGTATATATGCACCTGTTGAGGCGACGGAAGGGGAGAAGACAGTCTTAGATTGAGAAGGTCTAAAGGTGGAATGGACACACGTTAATGGGAGTCTTGTTAATGAGTGTTTAACAGCTGAAATATTGCTCCAAAAAAATGAGTGCCTTTGAGGAGTTGGAACGAAAACTGCAACCGTGTGAGGAGTAGCTAGGAAGGAGAGGCGTGAAGGCCATCTTCTTGGAACAGACTGACATGGAACGAACATGACATGGCATACAACTCATCAGAAACTGAAAAAATGATGTGGCATGCTTGCATGTTGAGAGAATTACTCTTAATGGGTTGCTCCAATTTAGATATTATAGATATCGTCACCGATGTGATATTTCGGTTACGCTCGTAAACACTTCTAAAATGAATATTTCATACATGCGTTGTAACATCACAATAGCGATGGGTGGATATTTAGGGAGCTCCACCATGAATGGGAATAGCTTGATATCCTTATTCACATGCGAATTCAAAATTAAGTTAGTTCAATGATAATTGGAAAATCAATCCGCAAAATTTACCCCTGACGCCTGCAAAAATCCGAGCAATACCGTCTTTTGTTTGAAGCACAGTCTACCAAGAAGCTGATCGTAAATTCAGGATTTCCACATTGCTTCATGGACACAGCAGCAAGCTTCCTTTACAAAGCCCAGTTGCACTCCAACCTCTTATATCTGTTGTCTCTCCGGTTTTAGTCTTAGTTGTGGTGTCATACACCCGCAGCACCAGCAACCTTTTCATTGTCTTGAACTCATCATACGCCCGCAGCAATATCCTGCCGTCGTCAAACACGAACAACGGCACCGGGCGCGGGTGAAGCGAATCAAAAATCACGTTCAACCATATGTGATGCCTCTTGCACCACTGGCCTTCCACCAGAAACCACAGATCCATGGACCATGTGTACTCGTCCGTGTGGGCTGTAACCAGGTAGCCGCTTAGCTCTGCCAAGGAAATGCCGTCATAGACCAACGGCCTCCTGCCGCTGTTTAGGCGGTCGCCTAGGGGCCCCGCGAGGACCGTCGGCGCCCACTCCTCCGTCTCCAGATTGAAGGAAACCATGGAGTCTTTGTAGATGCCGGAATCGGAGTGTGGGTCAGCTAGGCAGTACACGGTACCTTGGACGACTGCTGAATGTCCGGCGAAGAAGATGTAATGCGTCAGGCGGACGGGCGGACTCTCCTTCCTCCTCCACCGCGGGTGACCACCGCCGCCAAGGCCGAGGACCAAGACGTGGCACTGTTCATAACCCACGTCGACGCAGAGCAGTTTGTGCTCCCCCGAGGAGGCGACCTGCCCAAGCATGTACACGGCGATTCCAACCACATCTGGCCCCGGAAAGGCTGACGCAACGCCGGTGGCGAGGTTGATCAGGCGGACTCTGTTAGGGCCGACACCGTTCCGGGTGAGGCAGGCGAGGTTGCCGTGCGTGCACAGGCCCGTGATCGCCGAGCTCGACTCGTTCAGGGTTACCCGTCTGATCCGGTTCCCGGACAAGTCGAAGGTGTCGGCGTGGCACCTGCTGTCCTTCTCATCGAAGAATAGAGCGACGACGTGAGGGTGCCGGGACGCGTGGGCACCGGCGAAGTGCGGGTCTGTGGTCAGCAGGGAGCGCCACGACCTGCTCACGGCGCGGAAGCGGCAGAGCGTCTTGGCCGGGAGGTGCAGCAGGACGTCGTAGATCACGTCGGCGGGGAGGAAACCTACGCTGGAGGCCGCTGTCCCGCATGGCGCGGCGGTGGAGCACGCCTCTTGCGATGCCATAGTGCGCGGAGTACCTGGTGAGCGTGGCCAAATTTGGTGCTGTTATTTCTGTAGATAGATTGGTCGATGCTGGTTTGGTGCGGCCGCACGCACGTAGTACGAAGTTATAGAGACATGGATTGGTCGTTGGAATCGGACACAAACTGATTTCGAGATGGATACGAACCCGGAACATGTATGACGAAAAACGGCACGGGATGGCTCCCGCGTCTCAGGGCTCCCGCGGCGCCGACTACGCCGCCACCGATCACGCCGCCGCCATCTCCCCCATCCCCGCCTCCCGAGCCATCCTCAATCTCAATCCCGTCAGCGCCATGGATTGCTTCGTTTACTTCGATCTCACGCGGGGTTTCCTGATCCGACAGAGAGGTTTCGTTGGGTCAGATGTGGATCAAATTTGGTTGGCGAAGGATAATGGTGAGAAGATCAGATCGTGGAGGTCGGATTCGATCGGTATGTTCAGCTTTGGCGCGAGAATTCGTCTGGATGAATTCAAGATCTGGGTCGGGCCGCATATGGGTGTGGTGACCCAGCGTACCACTGCATGGTGTAGTATATAAGTCGTTGACATAACACAAGTAAAACACCGTTCCACTCATATTACATCTCTCAGAGTGGTTCAACAGAAACATATGCGAGTCCAAGGTATGTCTATAGAAGGATACATAAACTGTTTACAGAAGATCAACACAGCCTCCTACTTTACAGTGAGGTAAAACTTCAAATAAAGCTCCAGAAGAATGACTCGTAGTCTAACTTATTTCTAACTTGTCCCCGTAGAGGTGCGTTACTTTTCCCATAAGAGACATCATCCTTTTTGCCAACCGCAGGAACTTGTCCCCGTTCACACTTCCGTGGTGTGAGGCCAGGAAATAAGATCCAAGCCCACACCGTCTTCTCCGCGACCCTGCAAACCCACCCTTTTGTCCATCCGTACACCCCCGGTAGACATCTCCCGATCATACGGCTTTACCCCTGGTGTACTACGGACAATCCTTCATAGACGGTAGAGCCTCTCATCCACACGGATGGGGATTTTAAAGGATTTACCAACCTACGACAGTGTTCTCCCAACACCCCGCTAGGCTCTATCAAGTCCGTTGGTGTGCAGGAGGGAAAAGATACAGCTGGCTTCCCCAGAGCCATTATAGATCTTATGGTTAACGCGATATGTACGGCGCTAGAATAACTAGACGGCATTGGTACTTAGTACTAGATGAATAGTACCCTTGCAATGGAACCTCCACCAATCAACACATACCATGGTTCCATTGCCCACCACATAGTCATATTCATAATTGTAAAATAATATTTTGCTTTTCAATGCATGAGTGATAAGTATAGTACTTTGCGCATAGTTTGATAAAAATAATCAAATGACATGAGCAAGCGATGAACTTGCCTTTCTTGACAGCAAGATTATGCAGGCAAAAGCTTCGATACGTAATAACTCCAAATTCTGAAATACCATCATCGTCCGGTAAGGACAATGTTTAAAGAACTAGCAAATATGCTATAATGCATAGTATGAGATGCAATCGTCCCGAGCTTAACCTAACCTCGATGATTTAGGATTGATGCGTTGTAAGGATTTCTTTAGGGTGTGTTGCACTTTTAAGAAGGTTCTCAAACAAGGTTCTTATTAGGATTGGTGATATTATAGCATAAACAAGTGATATAATATATCATAACAATCATATACACAAAGAATAGTAGTGGAATAATATGTGAAGAACAGTTGTCAATTTTAAGTTCTACAGGACATGGTTGATGATTACTTATATTATACTTCAAAAGAATAACTTTTGAAGAACATGTTGATTAAGAAATAGTAAGTATTTCAAATAAGAATTATGGCTTCTATGGTTTGATTGACATTTGTACTTCAAAAGAATAACTTTTGAAGAACATGTTAATAATAATAAGAACTACTTTAAATAGGAGCTAAGTGCTATTACGGTTTACTAATAGGGCTAGTTAGTTCTTAAGTAGAAGTGATCTACATGTAGTAACTATTAGTAGGTTTATTACTATGGTTTCTCCTAGACATCATATCAAAGGATGTTTCAAGGTGATACTATGGGTTAGGTTTACTATAACTCCCTGTTTGTTTTACTAAGGAATCACTAATGGTTTCCAAGCTAAGTGGTTTAGGATCCTTAAGTAGGGTTTAGTGGGATAAGAGCATGTGATGTGAATTTCTACACAAGGTTGGTATAATGGTGAATCACAATGGTTCTTATAAATTATGATGGTTGAGTTTGATCTTAATGGTATGGTATATAGGAGTGGTGATCAATGGTACTAATCTAATTAACAAGCTAGGATTTGCTCCAAAGTGACACTAGTGAATTATATAGGTTTTAATTAAGAATAGGGACATGAAATGCTAATCTCATGTGACTTGGTTTTATGCTAGTGGATCATAAGCATGCATTCAATTGTTGCGTATTATGGTTCTATATGTCAAGTAAATCTCACATGATCACATGTGACACATCACTAGGATTTTAGAGTTGTCTCTAAGGTGGAATGATCACCTAAAATAATGGGATCAAGGTCTTACTTATATTAAAACTAGAGTTTCTAAATTATGGTATAACTCTTAAAATGATGATTGGCAATATAGGTGTGGTATCTAATTACTTTGCAACAAAATTAATAATGGTTTCAGCGTTTTATTAATTTTTACAAGAATTAATAATTAGGTTAGCTCCTATTTAGGCTTAATTAACAACTAGGGTTTAACAATTGTTATTAAGTTTTAAAATACTTAGCTTGTTAACTAAAGTTGTCTAAGTACACAAGTTTTGGATTACCTAAAATAATATTAGCCCTTTAATATAATATCACACCGTAGGGGCTTCCCCTACGGTAAAGGTGTCAAAAAAATTTAGCCCTTTAATATTTTCTTGATGTATTATTATTTAAGAAATAGAAAATAACAATTTTCAAATTAGGGTTTATGATTTATCAGTAATATTTAAGTGAATACCATTATGGTAAAGAAAATTAATTTTAACATTTTACTTAGTTACTGAATAGTTAAAATTTAATTTTTGAAACTTAACTATTTATTGAATTTAAATTGTATTTTAAAACAAATGAGAAAACATAATTAATAAAGATAAAAATAAGTGAATTTTTATTTTGACACACATTTTTATTTTATATTTTATTTGAATAGAGTTTATTTTTTTGAGCATTTTGATATATTATTCATATTTTTCTGAGCTAAAATGAATTTTATAAATTTTGGCAAAGTTTCAGTATTTTACTAGATTTTAAATTAAAACTAAAAACTAAACGTACCGGTCTGGATCTAGCCACTGCTACTTACATGTGGGTCCATTGACTGGGTCAATTGCCACGCGGAAAAGACCAGTCAATGACGACCAATGGCCCCACACGCCACGTCGACTGGGACGACGACTTGACACCCGCGACCAGTAGACGACGGCTCCGCTGATTTAGGGTCTCCCCGGATGCGTGGCTTACACTAATCGATTCCCCTGACCTAGTGAGCACGACAGTGGTTGAGGATTACCGAAAGGCTCACCGGAGCATCACCGGCAACCATGTGTTGCGGCGGCGCACTCCGGCGAATGATCAATCTCGAGCTACAGAGCATGCGGGGATGTGCTAGGAGGCTTAGAAGATGCGCATGCTCACCCTCGACGCGTGGAGATGCTCGCCGGTGAAGACGGTGCACGGCAACGAGCTCCACCTCGCCGATACCTCTGCAGTACACCGAAAGGGAAGTTTAAAATTAGCTCGATTCCGAGCTCCCCTTGAACGATTGGCTCCACCCCGATGATCCCTGAGTCCATGCGCTTCTCTTGGACTAACTAATCGAGCTTGGGGTGGCCTCCTCCGTCAACTTCATGCTCGACTCCGACGATGATGCCCAGATGGTGGCGAGAGATAGAGAGATGGAGAAAGCCAGAGAGTTGGCGGTGAAGCATTAGGGTTTCCTGGCGAAGCTCTGTGCATATTTATAGGGCAAATGGTGGTCGGCAACACCGACTCGACGTCGGAGACGGCCGGGATGCATAGCGAGGTCGGCGCTTGTTCTGAGCGCGAATCTTGACGAGAAGTGGGTGAGACGGACGCGAGAAGATTTGGCGAGGCTCTGAGATGGTCTCTTGCGTCCGGGATCATCCCTATCCGCAGCGAGGAGGTGGCAGTGGCTCGCCGTCGCCGTGTCGTCTGCGGAGAAGAAGAAGAAGATGACGCCCCTTCTTTGTTTGATGCCAGCGACGAAATGGTATCCTGGGCTGGACTGGGCCGTGGAGGTGGTGCTGGTCTTGGGCTCCTTCTGGGCTTCGGCCGGACAGGTAAGCCTGGTAAGCCCCTCTCTCTCCTTTTCTTTTCTATTTTCTTTTCTGTTTTAATTTATTATTTTAATTCAATTTGAATCTGGTTAATTTTGTAGGTTCTTAAATATTTGAAACTTAATAAAATTTGATAGTAATGCATACTGCATAATTGTGTTGTTCCAACAAAGATTTAATGTTTGATTAAATTGGTATTTATGTGAGGGTCATTCTTAATTTAAAATAAACATGAATCTATGTGATCCTTTTAATTCCTTTTTATTTAAGAACCAAAATATGTTTAAATGATTTGAAGTTGAGGACATTTTCATGGTAGTCATATTATTAAGTTTTGCTAGTGTGCTCACCAATATTGGTTGTGCATATGTATTTTAGATATGACTAGAATTTAAAATATGGTGTTAATGAAGATGGTTTTAGGATCATGATTTCATGTGCTTATTATTCCTAAGGCATGAAAATTTAGTTAGGTTTATTTTAGAATATTTGCTATTGATTGATCAACTAATTATGTATTAGTACTTGAGTTTAGAGTATTGTCTTAGGGTTTACTTGTGATGCACAAGTTAGGGTTTAGACATAGGTTCTATGTGGTTATGATCTAGGGTTTCCTTATACTTATCCATGGAGGCAATAAGGAAATAGGAGAGTGGTCTACCAATCATTTCATGTGATGGATGATATCTGCTCATCAAATAAAGCTTAAATTATCTTCTATATCTACAAAGCATGATCATGCATTAGACATGATCAACTTATTCCTCACTAATCTCTCTTTATTATTCCTCTCATAACACTCCTCCTAGGTTCTTAGGTTTTATGATCTCTACCAAGTTGTGATGGTTACAGAATTGGTTTACTAAGGTATTGTTATTTGGAATAAGGTTCTCACCTCCAAGATCAAATGTTGTCTTGAACAACTAGGATTAGTACTACTCTAGTATTATTGTATAGGCATGGCTATGATTAGTATTATCACTTCTCTCACTTCTCAATACCTTGACACATCATAGGGCTCTACTCAAAATATGATGATATGATCTTGTAACTGTATTGTTTTTCCTAGGAATTCTACCTTGGTATCTTATGTAGCTTGTTCTTCTGGAAATCTGATAAACCTGCATCTTGTGGTATGCCTCCACCTCCTAGCTTCTTCATCTTTATCCTAACTAATGTATGGATGGTCTCAAGGTTTTGGGTTTCCTTGTAACATGGTACTAGATGATCAAATGGATGAAGGGTGTGGCTCCTTTTATAGTCTTGGGCAAGCTCTAGTATCATGACACATAGGTAGGTGACTCTTGTTTTGGTTTGTTGAGTAAGTGATGTCTACGAGTGCTTCTATTCTTGTAGACAGTGTTGGGCCTCCAAGAGCAGAGGTTTGTAGAACAGCAGCAAGTTTCCCTTAAGTGGATCAGTTTATCGAACTCAGGGAGGAAGAGGTCAAAGATATCCCTCTCAAGCAACCCTGCAATCACGATACAAGAAGTCTCTTGTGTCCCCAACAGACCTAATACACTTGTCAGATGTATAGGTGCACTAGTTCGGCGAAGAGATAGTGAAATACAAGTGGTATGAATGAATATGAGCAGTAGTAACGGCGCCAGAAAAGTGCTTGCTGGCGTGCAGTTGATGGTAGTAATATTGCAGGAAGTAAAGATGCAACAGAACAGTAAACAAGCGGTGTTTGCAGTATTGGAAACAAGGCCTAGGGATCATACTTTCACTAGTGGACACTCTCAACATTGATCACATAAATAAATAAGTTCTCTTCCTTTGTGCTACATATACTCTTGTTTGATAATGAACACCATTATTTGCGTAGGGCTACTAGAGCACCTCAATGCCGGAGTTAACAAGCTCCACAACATTCGATATTCATGTTTAAGTAACCTTTGAGCATAATAGATCTTTGCAATTTAAACCGAGTACTAACATAGCATACACACTGTCACCTTTACACTATGAAGGGGGAATAAATCACATCAATACTATCATAGTAATAATTAACTCCATAACCTACAAGAGATTATGATCATAACCTACGCCAAGAACTACACGATGCACCCACTGTCACCATTACACCGTGAAGGAGGAATAGACTACTTTAATAACATCACAAGAGTAGCACATAGACTAATAGTGATACAAAGCTCATCATATGGATCTCAATCATGCAAAGCAATTCATGAGATCATTGTATTGGGGTACAGAGAGAGAGATTAACCACATAGCTACCGGTAGAGCCCTCAGCCTCAGGGGAGAACTACTCCCTCCCCATCATAGGAGACAGCAGCGGTGATGAAGATGGCGGTGGTGTCGATGGAGGAGCCTTCCGGGGGCACTTCCCCGTCCCGGCGGCGTGCCGAAACAGAGACTCCTGTCCCCCAGATATTGGCTTCACGATGGCGGCGGCTCTGGAAGGTTTCTCGTACCGTGGCTTTTCGTCTCGAAGATTTAGGTCAGGGACCTTTAAATAGGCGAAGAGGCGGAGTCGGAAGGCTGACGAGGCGATGACACAACAGGGGGGCGCGGCCCACCCCCTGGCCGCGCCAGCCTATCATCTGGGGCCCACAGGGCCCTCCTCTGGCGGCTCTCGGGTGTTCTGGAAGCTTCGTGTGATTCTAAGATGCTGGGCGTTGATTTCGTCCAATTCCGAGAATATTTCCTTACTAGGATTTCTGAAACCAAAAACAGCAGAAAACAGGAACTGGCACTTCGGCATCTCGTCAATAGGTTAGTTCCGGAAAATGCATCAAAACAATATAAAGTGTGAACAAAACATGTAGGTATTGTCATAAAACAAGCATGGAACATAAGAAATTATAGATACGTTGGAGACGTATCAAGCATCCCCAAGCTTAGTTCCTACTCGCCCTCGAGTAGGTAAACGATAACAATGATAATTTCTTAAGTGACATGCTACCAACATAATCTTGATCAACATTATTGTAAAGCATATGAGATGAATGCAGCGATTCGAAGCAATGATGAAGACAACGAGTAAACAACATAATCATATAGCAAAGACTTTTCATGAATAGTACTTTCAAGACAAGCATCAATAAGTCTTGCATAACAGTTAACTCATAAGCAATAAATTCTTAGTAGAAGGCATTGAAGCAACACAAAGGATGATTAAGTTTCAGCAATTGCTTTCAACTTGTAACATGTATATCTCATGGATAATTGTCAACACAAAGAAATATAACAAGTGCAATAGGTAAACATGTAAGAATTAATGCACACAGTTTACACAAGTGTTTGCTTCTAAGATAGAAAGAATAGGTAAACTGACTCAACAATAAAGTAGAAGAATGGCCCTTCGCAAAGGGAAGCAGGGATTAAATCATGTGCTAGAGCTTTTTAAGTTTTGAAATCATATAGAGAGTATAAAAGTAAAGTTTTGAGAGGTGTTTGTTGTTGTCAACGAATGGTAGCGGGTACTCTAACTACCTTATCAACCAGACTTTCAAGAGCGGCTCCCATGAAGGACGTTATATCTACCAGCAAGGTAGATCATCCCTCTTCTCTTTTGTTTACACATGTACTTTAGTTTAGTTTTTATTTTTTTATTTTTTAGATGACACTCCTCCCAACCTTTGCTTTCTCAAGCCATGGCTAACCGAATCCTCGGGTGCCTTCCAACAATCTCATACCATGGAGGAGTGTACATTTGCAAAATTAAGTTGCTTACTGATGAATCAGAGCAAAACATGTGAAGAGAATTATTAATGAAAGTTAATTAATTGGGGCTGGGAACCCCATTGCCAGCTCTTTTTGCAAAATTATTGGATAAGCGGATGAGCCACTAGTCCATTGGTGAAAGTCTGTCAAAAGTAAATGACAAGATCGAAAGATAAAACACCACATACTTCCTCATGAGCTATAAAACATTGACACAAATAAGAGATAATAGCTTTTGAATTGTTTAAAGGTAGCACATGAAGTATTTGCTTGGAATGGCAGATAAATACCATGTAGTAGGTAGGTATGGTGGACACAAATGGCATAGTTTTTGGCTCAAGGATTTGGATGCACGA
This sequence comes from Lolium perenne, assembly GCF_019359855.2. Taxonomy (NCBI): domain Eukaryota; kingdom Viridiplantae; phylum Streptophyta; class Magnoliopsida; order Poales; family Poaceae; genus Lolium; species Lolium perenne. The sequence goes on along the minus strand of NC_067246.2, from coordinate 262,368,016 downwards.
GAAGAATTCCTCTCAATACAAGGCTAGGCTAGCAAGGTTGTTTGAAGCAAACTCAAGTATAAAACGGTGCAGCAAGACTCACATATGAACATATTGTAAGCATTATAAGACTTTACATCGTCTTCCTTGTTGTTCAAACACCTCAACCAGAAAATATCTAGACTTAGAGAGACCAATCATGCAAACCAAATTTTAACAAGCTCTATGTAGTTCTTCATTAATAGGTTCAAAGTACATGATGCAAGAGCTTAAACATGATCTATATGAGCACAACAATTGCCAAGTATCAAATTATTCAAGACATTATACCAATTACCACATGTAGCATTTTCTGTTTCCAACCATATAATAATTAACGAAGCAGTTTCAACCTTCGCCATGAACATTAAAAGCTAAGAACACATGTGTTCATATGAACCAGCGGAGCGTGTCTCTCTCCCACACAAGGATGAACTTATTCAAACAAAACAAAAATAAAAACAAACAGACGCTCCAAGTAAAGTACATAAGATGTGACCGAATAAAAATATAGTTTCAAGAGAAGAAATCTGATAAATTGTTGATGAAGAAGGGGATGCCTTGGGCATCCCCAAGCTTAGATGCTTGAGTCTTCTTGAAATATGCAGGGATGAACCACCGGGGGCATCCCCAAGCTTAGACTCTTCACTCTTCTTGATCATAGTATATCATCCTCCTCTCTTGACCCTTGAAAACTTCCTCCACACCAAACTTAAAACAAACTCATTAGAGGGTTAGTGCATAATCAAAAATTTCACATGTTCAGAGGTGACACAATCATGCTTAACACTTCTGGACATTGCCCAAAGCTACTGGAAGTCAATGGAACAAAGAAATCCATCCAACACAGCAAAAGAGGCAATGCGAAATAAAAGGCAGAATCTATCAAAATAGAACAGTCCGTAAAGACGAATTTTAAAGAGGCACCAGACTTGCTCAAATGAAAATGCTCAAATTGAATGAAAGTTGCGTACATATCTGAGGATCACGCACGTAAATTGGCAGATTTTTCTGAGTTACCTACAGAGAACCCTGCCCAAATTCGTGACAGACAGAAATCTGTTTCTGCGCAGTAATCCAAATCTAGTATCAACCCTACTATCAAAGACTTTACTTGGCACAACAATGCAATAAAATAAGATAAGGAGAGGTTGCTACAGTAGTAACAACTTACAAGACTCAAATATAAAACAAAAGTGCTGTAGTAAAATAAAGACATGGGTTATCTCCCAAGAAGTGCTTTCTTTATAGCCATTAAGATGGGCTCAGTAATTTTAATGATTCACTTGCAAGAAATAAGAGTTGAAGCAAAAGAGAGCATCAAGAAGCAAATTCAAAACAAATTTAAGCCTAACATGTTTCCTATGCATAGGAATCTTGTAAATAAACAAATTCATGAAGCATAATGCAACAAGCATAAAAAGATAAAACAAGTGTAACTTCAAAATTTTCAGCATATAGAGAGGTGTTTTAGTAACATGAAAATTTCTACAACCATATTTTCCTCTCTCATAATAATTTTCAGAGGCATCATGAATAAACTCAACAATATAAGTATCACATAAAGCATTCTTATTCACATGCATAAAAGTATCATTACTCTCCACGTAAGCATAATCAATTTTATTAGTTGTAGTGGGAGCAAATTCAACAAAGTGGCTATCATTATTATTCTCATCATCAAATATAGGAGGCATATTGTAATCATAATTAAACTTATCCTCCATAGTAGGCGGCACCAAAATACCACTATCATTATAATCATCATAAATAGGAGGCATATCATAATCAACATAAACTTTCTCCTCAATACCCGGAGGACTAAAGAGATCATTTTCATCAAAACCGACCTCCCCAAGCTTAAATTCTTCCATAGCATTAGCAACAATGGTGTTCAAAGCATTCATACTAATAACATTCCCATTAGCATGCATAAGTTCCATGGGTTTTTTTAATTTTCTCTTCAAACACATCATGTCCTAATTCAAGATAAAGTTCATAAAGATCTCTCATTTTGTTGTTGTCTTCCATTAAGCCTTACTAGTGTAAAACAAGAAACAAAAAGATGCAATTGTAGGATCTAAAGGAAATAGCTTCGAGTACTTACAACGGCAACAGAAAATAACTTAGTTACCTGGGACCGGAGTGTGAGTGCCTTTTACCGTTCCTCCCGGCAACGGCGCCAGAAAAGTGCTTGATGTCTACGGGTGCTTCTATTCTTGTAGACAGTGTTGGGCCTCCAAGAGCAGAGGTTTGTAGAACAGCAGCAAGTTTCCCTTAAGTGGATCACCCAAGGTTTATCGAACTCAGGGAGGAAGAGGTCAAAGATATCCCTCTCAAGCAACCCTGCAATCACGATACAAGAAGTCTCTTGTGTCCCCAACACACCTAATACACTTGTCAGATGTATAGGTGCACTAATTCGGCGAAGAGATAGTGAAATACAAGTGGTATGAATGAATATGAGCAGTAGTAACGGCGCCAGAAAAGTGCTTGCTGGTGTGCAGTTGATGGTAGTAATATTGCGGGAAGTAAAGATGCAACAGAACAGTAAACAAGCGGTGTTTGCAGTATTGGAAACAAGGCCTAGGGATCATACTTTCACTAGTGGACACTCTCAACATTGATCACATAAATAAATAAGTTCTCTTCCTTTGTGCTACATATTCTCTTGTTTGATAATGAACACCATTCGTTGCGTAGGGCTACTAGAGCACCTCAATGCCGGAGTTAACAAGCTCCACAACATTCGATATTCATGTTTAAGTAACCTTTGAGCATAATAGATCTTTGCAATTTAAACCGAGTACTAACATAGCATACACACTGTCACCTTTACACTATGAAGGGGGAATAAATCACATCAATACTATCATAGTAATAATTAACTCCATAACCTACAAGAGATTATGATCATAACCTACGCCAAGAACTACACGATGCACACACTGTCACCATTACACCGTGAAGGAGGAATAGACTACTTTAATAACATCACAAGAGTAGCACATAGACTAATAGTGATACAAAGCTCATCATATGGATCTCAATCATGCAAAGCAATTCATGAGATCATTGTATTGGGGTACAGAGAGAGAGATTAACCACATAGCTACCGGTAGAGCCCTCAGCCTCGGGGGAGAACTACTCCCTCCCCATCATAGGAGACAGCAGCGGTGATGAAGATGGCGGTGGTGTCGATGGAGGAGCCTTCCGGGGGCACTTCCCCGTCTCGGCGGCGTGCCGGAACAGAGACTCCTGTCCCCCAGATCTTGGCTTCGCGATGGCGGCGGCTCTGGAAGGTTTCTCGTACCGTGGCTTTTTCGTCTCGAAGATTTAGGTCAGGGACCTTTAAATAGGCGAAGAGGCGGAGTCGGAAGGCTGACGAGGCGATGACACAACAGGGGGGCGCGGCCCACCCCCTAGCCGCGCCAGCCTATCATCTGGGGCCCACAGGGCCCTCCTCTGGCGGCTCTCGGGTGTTCTGGAAGCTTCGTGTGATTCTAAGATGCTGGGCGTTGATTTCGTCCAATTCCGAGAATATTTCCTTACTAGGATTTCTGAAACCAAAAACAGCAGAAAACAAGAACTGGCACTTCGGCATCTCGTCAATAGGTTAGTTCTGGAAAATGCATCAAAACGATATAAAGTGTGAACAAAACATGTAGGTATTGTCATAAAACAAGCATGGAACATAAGAAATTATAGATACGTTGGAGACGTATCAGTAAGGTGCTTGGTTTTCATGCCCTCATCCATAGAAATCCTTTGTGCATGAGGTGGCATAACTTGGAATGCAAGTCATGTAGATATTTTCTTCCTATGTGGCATAGAGATTATCCTCTCATATGATTTATTTTTGGATAGCCAAGTGGAATTTGGTACTAAATATCTTGTGGAGGGTGTTGTACTTGTGAATAGTGCACCACATCAGATATGATTGGATTTATGTTATAATATTGGTCAAAAGGTCAAGGTTGAGGGTTATCCCTCAATTTTGGATAGTTGGTTTGATTTCACCAAGGCATGATCATATGAGTTTCAAAATACTCATAGTTAGTTTTATTTAAATAGTTTGAACTATAATTCGTAATGTAAATGGATTTATTTTTATGATATTCCATATATTTAATAAGTTATGATTTAAATAAGAATGTGTGACTTTTATGCACTTTAAACCATGTGGTTTACCTTATTTAGAAGTGAATTAAATTACACACAAAGGTAGTTGCTAACTTTTAAGTATTATTAAGTTAGGGTTTGATTCTTAAAGAATGTGTTGTTGTAAGGAATGCCATGTTGAGATCTTTTATAAGATCTTGTAATTGATCCTTACTTAAGGTGTTGTTTGTTGTAAATCTACTTTCATTTGATCTAGCCCATAGATCAAATCATATCTACCCAAAACAGGGTTTTAGCAAAGATCACAGTGAAGTTTATAGCGCTTGACTTGATGATCTACTTCAGTTCAAGCAAGTCAAGTGAAACTTCAGTTACTGTGGTAAGTTTTATTTGAAAGCGCGAAAATTCCCCGGATTTTCTATGCATGAATGCAATGCACACTTTGGTGTTCTCTCATTTTATAGCCTCTAAACCTGGGATATTACAGCCTCTCCCCCTTAAACTGAACTTCGTCCCGAAGTTCGAACGCTCTCATGTTTCGGAATGTAGAACTGACTTGAACATATCACGATCCTTTCAAACTCCATGGTGACCTCATTAGATATAAGTGAATATATTCCTTGTACAGATCCTTCCTGGAATCTTCTATTGTCTGGCACTGATACTTTCTTCTATTCTATGATTTCTTCCAACACTCTAAGCTTATAGTCTCTCTCTCTCCAAAGATTCTTGGATTAGGACATCTTCTTATGCTAATGGACTTTACTAATGGTTGTGGTGATAGCTTCCTATCTGGGTACCCAAAACTTGGTTCTATCAGCTACGGTGTAATATGGCACTACGGTGTACCAGCTGCGGTGCCCAAACCTTAATTCTAAAAGATTTATTTAAGGTAGGGTATTGTTTTCCCTTACTACCATAACGAAAGTAATGGTACTTAGTAAGGTATTTACAATAGGCATGGTCCTGGTGGTTTAGTCCTATGAATGGATTAGACTCATTTAGTCCATCCATTCATGGCTTCTAGTTTATGCTAGTTATCCTCCTTTTGGTTTCTTTAGGTTCCATGAAAGGAATCTTTCTAATAAGCTTATGTTTTGGTATGGTCAAACTCCTTCGGTCTTAAGACTTCTTAAGCTTTGATTGTCCTCTGACATCTTCTTCATCCAACTTCATTATCTTAGACTTACTTGAGCTCTTTTACTTCTAAGTAATTATCAATTACCCACTCAAGTTAGGGTCTGATCCTTACTTCTTCTAGATATGAACCTCGGCTTCTGGTCTGACATCCTCCTGAGAGTACTGTAGTATGTGTACTTCCCAACAACCTTATGGAAATAAGATTGAACTTCCTCTTAGTTCAGACCTTCTGCTTCATCATTCATACTCCAAATATTATATATTGATCTTTCTCATTCATCCTTCCTCTCCCCCTTGGAGTTTACTAATGATCTTTAAACTCCTTTTCTTCTAATCATTAAACTCCAAGGTTAGATAGTTGGTCTATGTCTAGTTTAGGGTTTGTACTTTTCTAGAGTCTCACGAAGAATTCTTTGTGGTGTGTCCACACAGTTGTGGATATCCGATGTGAATCCTCCGACTGAATGTTTACCAGCTACGGAATACCAGCTATGGAATCCCTCTTTTTAAAGTAAAGGAATGTTTCAGCCGCGGACTATCTGTTACCAGATGCAGACTATCTAGCACCAGATGTGGCTTATTTGATACCAGCTGTGGATTATTTTATGGCTCTAGTCAACATCTACCTACCAGCTGCGGATACTTCAATAGTTTTAGTTAAAATCTACCTCACTTTAAGTGCTTCCTCTTCATAATTATCCTATATCAGCTGCGGTCTTACAATATCAGCTGCGACTTCACTTGTCCATTTTCCTTCTTCTAGGGTTTGTTTTGCAAGAGAACCACTTGTTGACACTATAAAGATAGTATCATAAGTGACTTCGCTTGCATTCCCGTCTTCCATAATGAATATGTCTCCACTTCTACTACTCCATATTCACTATTTTCTCACTTTCATGATACTTCCATGTTGAAGTACTCCTAAATTGAGGATGAAAATGGGTTTTGATTTGTCCTACCTTCAGATTGTTGTGGTTGCTTCCCACAATGTACTTCCTTCTTCTAGTGAACCTTCATCTTGTCTTCAAAATCTTCAGAATTCGTCACTTCCTCACACGAATACCTTTACCCTCTAGACCTATAACATCAAGTAAGAGCTTGATATTGCAACATGCATTTGCATATCAAAGTAAAACTTCATGTATGGATCTATTCAAACAATGAAAATCCAATAAAATCTAAGAAGATTCAGCTTTGTGCTTATAATACACATCATTATATGCCTGAATATAATAGTTGGGTAAGACATCCCTAAACATCAGGCTCAGATGTGTAGTATATAACACCACATAAGATAGGTGTAGGTTGTGATACTTAGCACATATATAGGGATTACTACTATTTGTCTCAATATTTACCTCGATTGCTCACTTGCAATCAAATAAACTTGAGAAAATTGGTCCAGAATAGTTGTGGTTGACCTAATTTCCTTGGGAAGTGCTAACTTAACTTCCATTCAATTGAAAACTAATCTCACATGATCTCTCGAGACTATAACATGACTACTCTAAGCACATGATTATTGGAATATACCACCTATAACTCCAAGATTTCTCTAGGTGATATGCTCTAAATATGCCTTCTTTAAACTAAGGACTATGGTTCTACCATACTTTACACAGTTGCCAGGATTTTAAGGCCTAAGTTTTTGAACTATTCCTTAAATCCTACTCCTCATCATACTTCTGTTAACTCACTTATGATGTTCCACTCTATCACATCATGACTCTCAAGTGAATCATATATAACTCCTATTACTCTTCCTTACCATGAAAAGTAACTCTGTATAACTCCTATTACTCTTCCTTACCTCCTATGATTGACTCATCATAGGTATTTACTACCTTATATAACTTATCTTCATTACTTAACATCAGTCATTTGACATTTTAAATGACTCTTACTTAACCATAATTTGCATTGGTATACTTCTTCCAATAGGATATCTTTCTTATGGTTGTATCCTCTCTTTGGACTACCATGTTTTGTATACCAACGGTGGTCTACTACCACCAATTATCTTAAGCTCTAATGGTGTTCTAATTATTTGGAATGAAGCAAGATAAATAACTAACTTTACTTAAGAAAGATAGATAAGAAAGATTGACTCAAGTGTGTCAGGATTATTCTCAAGTGAATACCCATCTCAAGTCAAAAGAATAATTGGTGTAGCATAGTTGACTTAGCTAAGACACTTCCTATAGACACTACCAAACCTATAGGTCTCCTTTAAAGGGTTAATCCTAGGGTCAAAGCATTTGCTCTGATACCAGCTGTGGTGACCCAGCGTACCACTGCATGGTGTAGTACACAAGTCGTTGACATAACACAAGTGAAACACCGTTCCACTCATATTACATCTCTCAGAGTGGTTCAACAGAAACATATGCGAGTCCAAGGTATGTCTATAGAAGGATACACAAACTGTTTACATAAGATCAATGATACGTCTCAAACGTATCTATAATTTCTTATGTTCCATGCTACTTTTATGATGATACTCACATGTTTTATACACATTATATGTCATTATTATGCATTTTCCGGCACTAACCTATTGACGAGATGCCAAAGAGCCAGTTGCTGTTTTCTGCTGTTTTTGGTTTCAGAAATCCTAGTAAGGAAATATTCTCGGAATTGGACGAAATCAACGCCCAGGGGCCTATTTTTCCACGAAGCTTCCAGAAGTCCGAAGAGGAAATGAAGTGGGGCCACGAGGTGGCGACACAATAGGGCGGCGCGGCCCAAGCCCTGGCCGCGCCGGCCTACTGTGTGGGTCCCTCGTGACTCGTCCTGACCTGCCCTTCCGCCTACATATAGTCTTCGTCGCGAAACCCCCAGTACCGAGAGCCACGATACGGAAAACCTTCCAGAGCCGCAACCGCCGCCAATCCCATCTCGGGGGATTCAGGAGATCGCCTCCGGCACCCTGCTGGAGAGGGGAATCATCTCCCGGAGGTCTCTTCATCGCCATGATCGCCTCCGGATCGATGTGTGAGTAGTCCACCCCTGGACTATGGGTCCATAGCAGTAGCTAGATGGTTGTCTTCTCCTCATTGTGCTATCATATTAGATCTTGTGAGCTGCCTATCATGATCAAGATCGTCTATTTGTAATGCTACATGTTGTGTTTGTTGGGATCCGATAAATATTGAATACTATGTCAAGTTGATTATCAATCTATCATATATGTTGTTTATGTTCTTGCATGCTCTCCGTTGCTAGTAGAGGCTCTGGCCAAGTTGATACTTGTGACTCCAAGAGGGAGTATTTATGCTCGATAGTGGGTTCATGCCTCCATTAAATCTGGGACAGTGACAGAAAGTTCTAAGGTTGTGGATGTGTTGTTGCCACTAGGGATAAAACATCGATGCTTTGTCCAAGGATATTTGTGTTGATTACATTACGCACCATACTTAATGCAATTGTCTGTTGCTTGCAACTTAATACCGGAAGGGGTTCGGATGATAACCTGAAAGTGGACTTTTTAGGCATAGATGCATGCTGGATAGCGGTCTATGTACTTTGTCGTAATGCCCTGATTAAATCTCATAGTACTCATCATGATATTTGTATGTGCATTGTTATGCCTTCTTTATTTGTCAATTGCCCAACTGTAATTTGTTCACCCAACATCTGTTTATCTTATGGGAGAGACACCACTAGTGAACTGTGGACCCCGGTCCTATTCTTTACATCTGAAATACAATCTACTGCAATTGTTCTTTACTGTTCTTCGCAAACAAACATCATCATCCACACTATACATCTAATCCTTTGTTTACAGCAAGCCAGTGAGATTGACAACCTCACTGTTACGTTGGGGCAAAGTACTGTGATTGTGTTGTGCAGGTTCCACGTTGGCGCCGGAATCCCTGGTGTTGCGCCGCACTACACTCCGCCACCAACAACCTTCAACGTGCTTCTTGGCTCCTACTGGTTCGATAAACCTTGGTTTCTTTCTGAGGGAAAACTTACTGCTGTGCACATCACACCTTCCTCTTGGGGTTCCCAACGGACGTGTGTCTCACGCGCATCAAGACTATTTTCTGGCGCCGTTGCCGGGGAGATCAAGACACGCTGCAAGGGGAGTCTCCACTTCCAATCTCTTTACTTTGTTTTTGTCTTGCTTTATTTTACTTACTACTTTGTTTGCTGCACTAAAACAAAACACAAAAAATTAGTTGCTAGTTTTACTTTATTTACTGTCTTGTTCTCCATATCAAAAACACAAAAAAATTAGTTACTTGCATTTACTTTATTTACCTTTTGTTTATTTCATCATGTTTCCTCCTAAGTACACTCTAAAAGACATACCGGTAGGCCGAGGGTCTATAATTGGAAGAGATAATATAGAAGATTTTTTCACTCATGTTAGTACAGCTGAAGATTTTGAAGATAGACACTTGGTAGAACTTGCTCCTACTTATGAAATTGCTGCTGCTTCTTTAGTACACATGTTGGAGACTAAATTTGTTAATCTCAATCCTATAATTCAGCATATGTTTCTTACACTCTCTGATATGGAGGAAGGAGAAAAGAAAGATTTTGTCTTAGAAACCCTTCTTAAAGAATTTGGTGGTGTAGCAAGAGAGGCTAGAAAAGTCTTTATTAAATATAAGATGCTTGGTTCTTACACCAACTTTGCTAGTACCCTTGAAAAGATGGACATTGATAGAATAAAGTACACTGATAATGTTAATGATGGAGGGGAGATTAAAGTACCGATACCTAGTAAGCTCCTAGGAATGCATGAAGCTCTAGAGAATAATTATGGTTGGCTTGTTCCTGAAAATATGTTTGATGAGAATAGCAAGCCTAAGATTAATGAAAAAGGAGCCTCTGAAACTTACATAGATAAGATACAATGCACAGTTGAGAAAACTCCAAACTCCTCTGTCGATGCTTCATCTCTTGATAATACTTGATTCACACTTTCTGCGCCTAGCTGAAAGGCGTTAAAGAAAAGCGCTTATGGGAGACAACCCATTATTTTACTTCTGCACTTTGTTTTATATTTGAGTCTTGGAAGTTGTTACTACTGAGCAACCTCTCCTTATCTTTATTTTATTGCATTGTTGTGCCAAGTAAAGTCTTTGATAGTAAAGTCAATACTATATTTGGATTACTGCGTAGAAACAGATTTCTTGCTGTCACGAATTTGGGTATGGTTCTCTGTAGGTAACTCAGAAAAATCTGCCAATTTACGTGCGTGATCCTCAGATATGTACGCAACTTTCATTCAATTTGGGCATTTTCATCTGAGCAAGTCTGGTGCCTCTAAAAAATTCGTCTTTACAGACTGTTCTGTTTTGACAGATTCTGCCTTTTATTTCGCATTGCATGTTTTGCTATGTTTGATGGATTTCTTTGTTCCATTAATTGTCAGTAGCTTTGTGCAATGTCTAGGAGTGTTAAGAATGATTATGTCACCTCTGAATATATGAATTATGCACTGACCCTCTAATGAGTTTGTTTTAAGTTTGGTGTGGAGGAAGTTTTCAAGGGTCAAGAGAGGAGGATGATACAATATGATCAAGAAGAGTGAAGAGTTTAAGCTTGGGGATGCCCCCGTGGTTCATCCCTGCATATTTTAAGAAGACCCAAGCGTCTAAGCTTGGGGATGCCCAAGGCATCCCTTCTTCATCGACAACTTATCTGGTCACCTCTAGTGAAACTACTCCCTCCGTCTCATGGATTAAGGCGTATAATTTTTTCACAACTTTCGTCAAAGCATAAGGCGTGGCTGTAGATTTGGTGTGATTCTTCCGAACCTGCCCCTCCATGCTTTAATGTGCATGCAGTGCATGCAGATTTTTTTGCGTTGGAAAAACTAACGCATGCAACTTCAATTGGCTACAGCCAGCACACACGGAATTAATGCGAGGGAAACGAGGGGGCGGGGGACGCGGACGTGGGCAGTTAATCCTGGATCTGCTGCTGAACTAAGCGATTTATTAGGGGTACGTTTGGAAATAATCTCCCAGCGATTTCCTCCTTAATCGCCGTGCCATCTTTTTTACGCCCTATTCCATGGGATGGAGGGAGTATATTTTTATTCCGTCACATCTTATGTGCTTTACTTGGAGCGTCTGTTTGTTTTTATTTTTGTTTTGTTTGAATAAGATCAGATCCTAGCATTCTTTGCTTGGGCGAGAGACACGCTCCGCTGTTTCGTATGAACACATATGTTCTTAGCTTTATCTTTAATGTTCATTGCGAAAGTTGGACTATTTCATTCATTGTTATATGGTTGGAAACGGAAAATGCCGCATGTGGTAAATGGTATAATGTCTTGAATAATGTGATACTTGCCAATTGTTGTGCTCATATAGATCATGTTTAAGCTCTTGCATCATGTACCTTGTACCTATTAATGAATAACTACATAGAGCTTGTTAAAATTTGATTTGCATGATTGATCTCTAGAGTCTAGATATTTTCTGGTTAAGGTGTTTGAACAACAAGGAGACAATGTAAAGTCTTATAATAGTTACAATATGTTCATATGTGAGCTTTGCTGCACCTTTTATACTTGAGTTTGCTTCAAACAACCTTGCTAGCCTAGCCTTGTATTGAGAGGAATTCTTCTCGTGCATCCAAATCCTTGAGCCAAATACTATGCCATTTGTGTCCACCATACCTACCTACCACATGGTATTTCTCTGCCATTCCAAAATATATTACTTGAGTGCTACCTTTAAACTTCTATTCTTTGTCTTTACAATACATAGCTCATGGGAAAGTAGCCTTAAAAACTATTGTGGTGAAGAATATGTACTTATGTGTCTTATTTCTTAATAAGTTGCTTGTTGAGCGGTAACCATGTTTCTGGGGACGCCATCAACTTTTACCTTTGTTGAATATCATGTGAGTTGCTATGCATGTTCGTCTTGTCTGAAGTAAGGGCGATTTTCATGATCAAATGGTTTGAGTATGCATACTGTTAGAGAAGAACATTGGGCCGCTAACTAAAGCCATGATTCATGGTGGAAGTTTCAGTTTGGACACAAATCCTCAATCTCTTATGAGAATATTAAGCATTGTTGAATGCTTATGCATTAAAGAGGAGTCCATTATCTGTTGTCTATGTTGTCCCGGTATGGATGTCTAAGTTGAGAATAATCAAAAGCGAGAAATCCAATGCGAACTTTCTCCTTAGACCTTTGTACAGGCGGCAAAGAGGTACCCCTTTGTGACACTTGGTTGAAACATATGCTATGCAATGATAATCCGTGTTAATCCAAGCTAATTAGGACAAGGTGCGAGCACTATTAGTATACTATGCATGAGGCTTGCAACTTATAGGATATCTTATACATAACACATATGCTTTATTACTACCGTTGACAAAATTGTTTCTTGTTTTCAAAATGAAAAGCTCTAGCACAAAAATAGTAATCCATGATTCCCTCTGCGAAGGGCCTATCTTCTACTTTATTGTTGAGTCAGTTTACCTATTCTTTCTATCCCAGAAGCAAACACTTGTGTAAACTGTGTGCATTGATTCTTACATGTTTACCTATTGCACTTGTTATATTACTTTGTGTTGACAATTATCCATGAGATAAATATGTTGAAGTTGAAAGCAACCGCTGAAACTTATATCTTCCTTTGTGTTGCTTCAATGCCTTTACTTTGAATTTATTTCTTTATGAGTAACTCTTATGCAAGTCTTATTGATGCTTGTCTTGAAAGTACTATTCATGAAAAGTCTTTGCTATATGATTCATTTGTTTACTCATTATCTTCATCATTGCTTCGAATCGCTGCATTCATCTCATATGCTTACAATAGTATGATCAAGATTATGATAGCATGTCACTTCAGAAATTATCTTTGTTATCGTTTACCTACTCGAGGGCGAGTAGGAACTAAGCTTGGGGATGCTTGATACGTCTCAAACGTATCTATAATTTCTTATGTTCCATGCTACTTTTATGATGATACTCACATGTTTTATACACATTATATGTCATTATTATGCATTTTCCGGCACTAACCTATTGACGAGATGCCGAAGAGCCAGTTGTTGTTTTCTACTGTTTTTGGTTTCAGAAATCCTAGTAAGGAAATATTCTCGGAATTGGACGAAATCAACGCCCAGGGGGCTATTTTTCCACGAAGCTTCCAGAAGTCCGAAGAGGAAACGAAGTGGGGCCACGAGGTAGCGACACAATAGGGCGGCGCGGCCCAAGCCCTGGCCGCGCCGGCCTACTGTGTGGGCCCCTCGTGACTCGTCCTAACCTGCCCTTCCGCCTACATATAGTCTTCGTCGCGAAACCCCCAGTACCGAGAGCCACGATACGGAAAACCTTCCAGAGACGTAGCCGCCGCCAATCCCATCTCGGGGGATTCAGGAGATCGCCTCCGGCACCCTGCCGGAGAGGGGCATCATCTCCCGGAGGTCTCTTCATCACCATGATCGCCTCCGGATCGATGTGTGAGTAGTCCACCCCTGGACTATGGTCCATAGCAGTAGCTAGATGGTTGTCTTCTCCTCATTGTGCTATCATGTTAGATCTTGTGAGCTGCCTATCATGATCAAGATCGTCTATTTGTAATGCTACATGTTGTGTTTGTTGGGATCCGATGAATATTGAATACTATGTCAAGTTGATTATCAATCTATCATATATGTTGTTTATGTTCTTGCATGCTCTCCGTTGCTAGTAGAGGCTCTGGCCAAGTTGATACTTGTGACTCCAAGAGGGAGTATTTATGCTCGATAGTGGGTTCATGCCTCCATTAAATGCAGGACATGTGAGAAAGTTCTAAGGTTGTGGATGTGCTGTTGCCACTAGGGATAAAACATCGATGCTTTGTCTAAGGATATTTGTGTTGATTACATTACGCACCATACTTAATGCAATTGTCTGTTGCTTGCAACTTAATACCGGAAGGGGTTCGGATGATAACCTGAAAGTGGACTTTTTAGGCATAGATGCATGCTGGATAGCGGTCTATGTACTTTGTCGTAATGCCCTGATTAAATCTCATAGTACTCATCATGATATTTGTATGTGCATTGTTATGCCTTCTTTATTTGTCAATTGCCCAACTGTAATTTGTTCACCCAACATCTGTTTATGTTATGGGAGAGACACCACTAGTGAACTGTGGACCCCGGTCCTATTCTTTACATCTGAAATACAATCTACTACAATTGTTCTTTACTGTTCTTCGCAAACAAACATCATCATCCACACTATACATCTAATCCTTTGTTTATAGCAAGCCGGTGAGATTGACAACCTCACTGTTACGTTGGGGCAAAGTACTGTGATTGTGTTGTGCAGGTTCCACTTTGGCGCCGGAATCCCTGGTGTTGCGCCGCACTACAATCCGCCACCAACAACCTTCAACGTGCTTCTTGGCTCCTACTGGTTCGATAAACCTTGGTTTCTTTCTGAGGGAAAACTTACTGCTGTGCACATCACACCTTCCTCTTGGGGTTCCCAACGGACGTGTGTCTCACGCGCATCAATCAACACAGCCTCCTACTTTACAGTGAGGTAAAACTTTAAATAAAGCTCCAGAAGAACGACTCGTAGTCTAACTTATTTCTAACTCAAGCTTAGGAGCTACTTGGCTGGCTATAGAAATCTAGCTACTTAGGTGCTAGGATTAGGGAAAGGGTCCCTTCTAGTACTAGTCTAAATTTCCACTCTAGTTGATGCAGAAGTTGACTCCATTGACTTCTTTGATTGTATTCTTCATCTTGTTGTAGTTGACTTCTTTATCTTCGAGTTCCACGGTAGTTTCTCCTTTGGTGCCTCCAGAGCTAAGCAGGGGATTTATGAGTGGGATGAATACGAGCGTACTCAACAAGTTCATATTAGGAAATAGGTGTATCATGCACTAGCTACAGCCATAGACCAGAAAGTTGTAGGCGAATGCAAGTTTTCATAAACATTTCTTCAAAAGGTTTATTTTATTATGAAAACTATGCCCGTCAGTCTTCACAGGTTGACTAAAACTTCATGGAGTTCCTTTCCTGCCGCGTTCGCAGTTCCCTTCCCGGAACAGGGAGTGACAGCCACAATTTAATACACTCTGCAGAGGTGCGTTACTTTTCCCATAAGAGACCTCATCCTTTTTGCCAACCGCAGGAACTTGTCCCCGTTCACACTTCCGTGGTGTGAGGCCAGGAAATAAGATCCAACCCCACACCGCCTTCTCCGCGACCCTGCAAACCCACCCTTTTGTCCATCCGTACACCCCCGGTAGACATCTCCCGATCATACGGCTTTACCCCCGGTGTACTATGGACAATCCTTCATAGACGGTAGAGCCTCTCATCCACACGGATGGGGATTTTAAAGGATTTACCAACCTACGACAGTGTTCTCCCAACACCCCGCCAGGCTCTATCAAGTCCGTTGGCGTGCAGGAGGGAAAAGATACAGCTGGCTTCCCCAGAGCCATTATAGATCTTATGGTTAACGCGATATGTACGACGCTAGAATTACTGGACGGCATTGGTACTTAGTACTAGATGAACAGTACCCTTGCAATGGAACCTCCACCAATCAACACATACCATGGTTCCATTGCCCACCACATAGTCATATTCATAATTGTAAAATAATATTTTGCTTTTCAATGCATGAGTGATAAGTATAGTACTTTGCACATAGTTTGATAAAAATAATCAAATGACATGAGCAAGCGATGAACTTGCCTTTCTTGACTGCAAGATTATGCAGGCAAAAGCTTCGATACGTAATAACTCCAAATTCTGAAATACCATCATCGTCCGGTAAGGACAATGTTTAAAGAACTGGCAAATATGCTATAATGCATAGTATGAGATGCAATCGTCCCGAGCTTAACCTAACCTCGATGATTTAGGATTGATGCGTTGTAAGGATTTCTTTAGGGTGTGTTGCACTTTTAAGATGGTTCTCAAACAAGGTTCTTATTAGGATTGGTGATATTATAGCATAAACAAGTGATATAATATATCATAACAATCATATACACAAAGAATAGTAGTGGAATAATATGTGAAGAACAGTTGTCAATTTTAAGTTCTACAGGACATGGTTGATGATTACTTATATTATACTTCAAAAGAATAACTTTTGAAGAACATGTTGATTAAGAAATAGTAAGTATTTCAAATAAGAATTATGGCTTCTATGGTTTGATTGACATTTGTACTTCAAAAGAATAACTTTTGAAGAACAGGTTAATAAGAATAAGAACTACTTTAAATACGAGCTAAGTGCTATTAGGGTTTACTAATAGGGCTAGTTAGTTCTTAAGTAGAAGTGATCTACATGTAGTAAGTATTAGTAGGTTTATTACTATGGTTTCTCCTAGACATCATATCAAAGGATGTTTCAAGGTGATACTATGGGTTAGGGTTTACTATAACTCCCTGTTTGTTTTACTAAAGAATCACTAATGGTTTCCAAGCTAAGCGGTTTTGGATCCTTAAGTAGGGTTTAGTGGGATAAGAGCATGTGATGTGAATTTCTACACAAGGTTGGTATAATGGTGAATCACAATGGTTCTTATAAATTATGATGGTTGAGTTTGATCTTAATGGTATGGTATATAGGAGTGGTGATCAATGGTACTAATCTAATTAACAAGCTAGGATTTGCTCCTAAGTGACACTAGTGAATTATATAGGTTTTAATTAAGAATAGGGACATGAAATGCTAATCTCACGTGACTTGGTTTTATGCTAGTGTATCATAAGAATGCATTCAATTGTTGCGTATTATGGTTCTATATGTCAAGTAAATCTCACATGATCACATGTGACACATCACTAGGGTTTTAGAGTTGTCTCTAAGGTGGAATGATCACCTAAAATAATGGGATCAAGGTCTTACTTATATTAAAACTAGGGTTTCTAAATTATGGTATAACTCTTAAAATGATGATTGGCAATATAGGTGTGGTATCTAATCACTTTGCAACAAAATTAATAATGGTTTTAGCATTTTATTAATTTTTACAAGAATTAATAATTAGGGTAGCTCCTATTTAGGCTTAATTAACAACTAGGGTTTAACAATTGTTATTAAGTTTTAAAATACTTAGCTTGTTAACTAAATTTGTCTAAGTACACAAGTTTTGGATTACCTAAAATAATATTAGCCCTTTAATATTTTCTTGATGTATTATTATTTAAGAAATAGAAAATAACAATTTTCAAATTAGGGTTTATGATTTATCAGTAATATTTAAGTGAATACCATTATGGTAAAGAAAATTAATTTTAACATTTTACTTAGTTACTTAATAGTTAAAATTTAATTTTTGAAACTTAACTACTTATTGAATTTAAATTGTATTTTAAAACAAATGAGAAAACATAATTAATAAAGATAAAAATAAGTGAATTTTTATTTTGACACACATTTTTATTTTATATTTTATTTTAATAGAGTTTATTTTTGTGAGCATTTTGATATATTATTCATATTTTTCTGAGCTAAAATGAATTTTATAAATTTTGGCAAAGTTTCAGTATTTTACTAGATTTTAAATTAAAACTAAAAACTAAACGTACCGGTCTGGATCTAGCCACTGCTACTGACATGTGGGTCCATTGACTGGGTCAATTGCCACGCGGCAAAGACTAGTCAATGACGACCAATGGCCCCACACGCCACGTCGACTGGGACGACGGTGACATAGGCATCCCCAATGGGCCTGCCGAAGATGGTATCCGGGATTTAGAGGCGACAAGGAGCTGATCTCGATGGCACGTTCAGGATCGTCGACTTCGTCGGTAGCAAGCAACATCATGGACAGAGGTAAACATATCGAAACTGGTCTCGTTGATTTTGTTCCTCACCCGCCCTCCCGTTTGGATGCATATGTGTATCTGGAGGAGCCCATGGAGATGACGTTTGGAGAGTTCCACTTTTGCGTCGAGAAGGAAGGATCATATCGTCTCGAAATTCCGATCTCGTCGGGATTATCGGCGGTCGATCCCGATATTTCAAACTCAACATCGTCAACAGAATCAAGTGATGAAGAAATTTCGTTGCCACGCTTCATCAGCACCAGGGCAAGTGAAAAACTCGACAAGATCTTCAGCGACATATCCTTCGGGTCATCCGTGGACTCAGATATAAGCGATGACTCGAGTAGTGTCGACAGCTTCAACTTCATCGACAGATCCATATCTGTATGCAAGGTGTTCACTAATCTATATGATGGTGTCACCAAACCCAACAAAGTAAAAAATCCAAAATATCATCAAGTTTATGCCATCGGAGAAGCAAGTCGTGATCAGGAGGAAACATCAGAGGATTTCGACGATTTGGGAAATCCATATGTCGATCCCTCGGACCTAAGGCGAGGCTTGGGCACTAAATATGTCGGGCCTACACCACGTGTTAGAGTTCAACTTCCACAAGCAGCATGGGATAGAGCTGCGAAAGCTATGGATGGTTCTGAACCAATGGAGACAACCGCTACGGTGGAAGAACTGCAAGCATATCAGTATAGGCTCGCTAGAGCAGGAAGGGAATTGGAAAAACAGACAACTGCTTTGAACAGAAGAAGGGAGGCAGCTTCTGCATCAAGCAGGCGAAGAGCAGAGCTAAGTCGACAGTCAGGAACTTCAGGAGATAGTCATAGAGAAGCTCGTAGGAGAGCAAGATCTCGGTTGCAAAACATACCTGAAGCAGAAAGAGAGACTCTAATCCAAAATCTCGACATGTCCTTTATGTCAATCGACACGAGGGGGAATATTATTCCAAAAACACCGGAAGCAGGGTATATGGCGACACAAGCTTTCATCCTGTCGTCCAGACCACCTCCCGGAGATCCAAGAGAAGCGTTGTATAACATGGCCATGGCAGGATGTGGCGCCATGGGAGCAGCGTTCGCAGCTACACCTCCCGAAGGAACCGCAAGGCAAAATAGTCCGAGACCTGCTACAGCAGTACAAGATCCACCGAGAGCAAGTGGAGCTAGAGACGCAACGACTCAGGCCAGAGTGGATAGAGCGCGACAAGAAAGAAGGGAACATCGGCATTCACCAGAAGTTGCTGAGGAAGATATGTGTGGGCTCCCGTGTTTTACGAGACGAGTTCGAAAAACTCGAGTCCCGTCAGGATTCAAGTTACCCGATAGTTTCAAGAAATTCAATGGCTTGCAAGATCCTGAGGATTGGCTAGTCGATTATCTAGAGACGGTGAAATTAATAGGGGGCACAAGGGCAACAGCAATGCAGAGTATTCAGATACACCTGAGTGGAGCCGCAAGATCCTGGATAAAGAAACTTCCTCCAGGGTCCATCGACAGCTGGGACAGTTTTGAGGATGTGTTCGTCAAGAACTTCCGATCAACTTGCAAAAAACCAGCATCACTTGAAGAGCTGAGGTCGTGTCGACAAAAACATGATGAGTCGATGAGAAAGTACATCCAAAGGTGGAACATCATCAAAAACTCAGCAGAAAACATATCTGACGAGAGAGCAATAGATGCGTTTGTGGCAGGAATTCGGCGAGGAGATTTCGTTGAGGACTTGGGGAGAACTAACCCAAGGACAGTGTCAGCATTGATGGAGATAGCAAATAGATGGGCAGACGGAGAAGATGCTGTTCACAATAAGCGACACAGGTCACCAGAGGAGGACCGTAGCCGAAACTTACAAAATAGAAGGCGATTTTCTCGGCAGTTCTCGAATTACGATGCTCCTGGCCAAATATCGGTTGGTTTCCGGGGAAACAATGGAGGAAACAATAGAGAAGAATATCAAAAGAGTAATGAGCAGCGAAGCGACAATAGAGATGATTCCCGAAATAACAGGCAAAATAGCGGGTCAAGGTTTCAAAGACCTTTCATAACTCCCGAGGATATGATGAACGGGCCATGCCAGATGCATTTTTATCTCGACAACAATGGAAGACGGCAGTCAGGACATCTGTAGAAGGATTGCCGTAATTTTCAAGCAATGTTGCGAGTAGCAGGAATAGCCAATGCTCAAGCAGCAAATAGAAACCTTCAAGGGCCTAGGAGTGAGATCCACCTACCACCTCCTCCCGCGATCACGGACGAAAATCGGCATCAGCTTAGAATAGCGGCAGCACCACAACCACCCCCATATGTCGACCCTAACAATAATGGCGCGGTCTCGATGATTCAAAAAGCCAGGCCATCTAACAGGGCTCAGAAGGTAATCTCGCGACAAGTGTTCATGGCAGAAAAGATGCCTCCACCAACAATAGAGTACCTAAATTGGTCGGGACAGGACATTGGCTTCACAATCGCGGATCACCCGCAGCAAGTTCCTCGACCAGGGCAATCAGCACTTATCTTGCCAGCAGTGATCGCAGGATTCGACGTATCTCGAGTTTTCATAGACGGAGGCAGTAGTCTAAACCTTATGTATGCAGATACATTGAGGAAGATGAAGATATCATTGACAAATCTAAAACCAACTGACACGCGTTTCCATGGAATTACACCAGAGAAGCCGAGTTATCCGTTGGGAAGGATCCATCTCGACGTTCAGTTTGGGACCCGAGAAAATTACAGGATAGAGAGGTTGGAGTTCGAAGTTGTGGATTTCCCTTCGCAATATCACGCCTTGTTGGGGCGACCAGCATACATGAGGTTTATGGCGGTACCACATTACACGTATCTGCTATGGAGGTTACCCGAACCTAAGGGACCAATCACAGTTAAAGGAAGCTTCACGTTAGCCGATAAATGTGACAAGGATTTTCATCGACTATCAGAAACCTTCGGGATGCAAGCGGAGTATGCGGCGTCAAGGCTCATGACTGATTATGATGTGCTGCTAGATGTAGGGAGGCCCAACAAGGAATCAACCTTCAACACCGCAAAGATTCTAAGGAAGTGCAGATCCACCCAACAGATCCGAAGAAAACAACGTCCATCGCGACAAACATGGACCTCGCATAGGAAAGCGCGCTCGTCGAGTTCCTCCGTGAGCACTGGAAAATCTTCGTATGGTGTCCAGCTGACATGCTAGGAGTACCCAGGGAACTTGCCGAGCACCACCTAAACTTGGATCCAATAGCGAGACCAATCAAACAACCTTTGCGGCGTTTTTCGGAACCAAACCGCAAAGCCATGCTGTCAGAAATTGATCAACTCAGAGAAGCCGGTTTCATTAAAGAGATATCTACAGAGGCCACTTGGGTAGCTAACCCAGTGATGGTGCCGAAGAAAAACACGAAAGTCCTTCGCATGTGTGTCGACTTTGCGTGCCTCAATAAACATTGTCCAAAGGATCACTTTCCCCTCCCAAGGATCTATCAAATTATCGACTCCACGACAGGATGCGAACGTCTTTCCTTCTTAGACGCATATTCTGGTTACAACCAGATCAGATTAAAAGAAGATGACGAAGCCAAGACAGCATTCATCACACCATATGGCGTGTTTTGTTACAGAACAATGCCTTTCGGTTTGAAAAATGCGGGAGCAACATATCAGCGGATGATGCAGAAGTGCTTAGCAACACAGATTGGAAAAAATGTACAAGTGTACATCGACGATGTCGTCATAACATCAAAAAAGGGGACAACGCTAATCGAGGACTTGAAGGAAACCTTCGACAACCTCGACAAATTTTGTCTCAAGCTGAATCCAACGAAGTGTTCTTTCAGCGTTCCTGCAGGAGAACTTCTTGGTTTCCTAGTCTCAGCAAGAGGGATTGAAGCAAATCCCGAAAAAATCCAAGCTATCATAACAATGAGGAAGCCAACAAAGTTGAAGGAAATACAGCAATTAACTGGGCGAGTCGCAGCTTTAAGCAGATTCGTCGCCAGGCTAGGAGAAAAGGCGCTACCGTTCTACGCCTTAATCAAACAAGGAGAGAAGTTCCAGTGGAACGAAGAGGCAGATAAAGCCTTCGAGGACCTCAAACGGACAATTTCGACACCACCAATTTTGGTGGCACCAAAAGAGAAGGAACCACTCCTATTATACATCGCGGCTACACCTCAGGTGGTCAGCACGGCGCTAGTTGTCGAAAGAGAAGAAGAAGGAAAACTCCATGGAGTGCAGAGGCCAGTATACTTCATCAGTGAAGTTTTATCGCCTTCAAAACAGCGGTACCCGCAGTACCAGAAGCTAGCATATGGAGTATTCACAACCGCAAGAAAATTGCGGCACTATTTTTCGGCGCATCCAATAATAGTGGTCAATGAAGCGCCTTTATCCAATATACTCAACAACCCAGAAGCTACATGCCGTGTCTCCCTTTGGGGAATAGAACTTTCCCCTCGGGACATCACGTATGAAAAAAGAAAAGCAATAAAGTCACAAATTTTACCAGATTTCATCGCAGAGTGGATGGAGTTGCAAAACACAGGACCTCCGGACTTATCGAGAACTTGGACCATGAACTTCGATGGATCCAAGAGATTAGAGGGAGCTGGAGCAGGCGTGATTCTCATATCACCTGAAGGCGACAAATTAAAATATGTCTTACGGATGACGTTCCCAAACGCATCCAACAACGAGGCGGAATACGAAGCTCTTATACATGGGATGAAGATGGCGAAGGCTTGGGGTGCAACTCGACTGAAAATCTTCGGCGACTCACAATTGGTGGCCCAACAAGTCATGAACCAATGTGATGCAGTCAATGATAGCATGGTGGCGTACAAGGAAATGTATAATGAGCTGGAGAAACTGTTTGATGGATGCGAAGTGAACCACATCAGCAGGTTAAGCAATGACGAAGCTGACGTTCTTGCAAACATCGGGTCGCAGTGCCTCGCGATTCCTCCAGGTGTGTTTTGGGAGGAGATAACAGAGAGATCCACAAAGCCGAAGAAATCAAAAAAGAAGGAGAAGGATGAAAAATCCTCGGGGGCTGTGCAAGAAATATTGGAAGAGGAAGAGGAACATGATCTAGTACTGATGGTGCAAATCCCATGGATGCAGGCGTAAATATCATATATCCTAAGGAAAACAATACCCGACGATCCAGTTGAAGCAAGGCGAGTTATTAGACGTTCCAAAGCCTTCACTGTGATCAAAGGAGAGCTATACAAACGAAGTATTTCGGGCGTGTTACAAAGATGCGTTACACCCGAAGAAGGAAGGGTAATTCTGAAGGAAGTACACGAAGGAGTATGCGGTCATCATGCAAGCAGTCGAGCTATCGCAGCCAAGGTTTTCAGAGCAGGATTCTACTGGTTGACAGCAATTGAGGACGCAAAGGAGATAGTTCGAACTTGTGATGCGTGCCAAAGATTTGCCGCAAAACCTCACTCCCCGGCAGCAGAGTTGATGCCAATACCCTTATCTTGGCCCTTCGCCCAGTGGGGTCTCGACATGGTGGGAAAGTTACACAAAGCCTCGCCAGGAGGATACGAGTATATGCTCGTCGCTGTAGACAAATTCAGCAAGTGGATAGAAGCGAAGCCGATAAATTCACCAGATGTAGCGTCAGCAATAAAGTTCGTGAAGAGCATTGTTTTTCGATTTGGAGTGCCTCATAGCATCGTCACGGACAATGGCAGTAACTTCACATCCAAGGAATTCAAGGCGTATTGCGCAGAAGTAGGTATCAAATTGCACTTCACGTCAGTCGCGCATCCTCAAACCAATGGTCAAGTCGAGAAAGCCAATGGTATCATCTGCAATGGAATCAAGAAGCGTTTGTTAGGGCCACTGGAAAAAGCTCGACATACTTGGCCAGAGGAGCTGCCGAGTGTGTTGTGGAGCATCCGAACAACACCAAATACAGCGACACAGGAGACTCCGTTTTTCCTGGTTCATGGAGCAGAGGCAGTGTTGCCGATAGAAATAGAGCACGATTTCCCGAGAGTCACGGAATACAATGAAGAAGTTTCCAGGAGAGCATTGGAAGACGACGTCGACGCACTCGACGAAGCTCGAGACGAAGTATTGTCAAGGGTCACTAAATATCAGCAAGACCTAAAAAATATCAATCAAGATCGTACTGAAAAACTCGAGTCGCCGTGGCTTGGCCCTTACGTCGTAACAGAAGTCATCGAAGGAGGAGCATACAGGATCAAAGATAAGAAGATAGGGACTCCCGAGAAAAACCCCTGGAACGTAGCACAGCTAAGGCGTTTCTACGCTTAGTGCCGAAATATAGCCCTCCTTTGTAAAGTTACAATGTACTGAAACGCCCGCGAGTTTTCAGACGCACTCTTTTCCTTTTTCGGGGAACCGAGTGGGGCCGGAGAAGGTTTTTAATGAGGCGGGCTCGCGGTGCTGCAATATAATAAAGATAGTAGAGATATATATTTTTTCCTTCGACATGCACGGGGGCTTACACCTTGAAAGTTGCAATATATATACAATATAGATGAATCTAACTGACAAAGATATTTCACCTTGGTACCAAATACCTCGCCAGATAAAAAAAGAAGATACAAAATAGCAATCAAAACAGAGCAAAAAACACTCGGGGACTAGTACCCGCAAATATAGTATATTCCGTAAGAATTCGGGTGCCTTGGTCTAAAAACCTCACATACACAACAAAGAGATCCGTCATCGAAACACTCGGGGGCATGATGAAGAAAAATAAATACATTTGTCGTCTTTACAATATAGATTATGTCTACAACATACAGGATACAATCCTTGGGCAATAAATTTTCAATTATTGCCCAGTATATTATCTATAGTCAACCGTTCATTACACACAGCACGAGTACTATGTTCAACATAGCTGCCCTTTACGAAGAACTCAGCGTCCATCCGAAGAAGCTCGTCCATCATATCCTCTGCAACAGGGGTCACAATATCATCATACTTGCCGAAGTTCCTCTTCCTTTTCGCCATCTTGGCCAGGCACTTGGGAACAATTTGACCCATGTCTAACTTTGGGCAGCAGATCTTTATCATAATCATAGCAAACCTCGCGCCAGCAGCTAATTGAGCTCACACAAATCCATGGATTCGAGGAGCATCCTGAAATTTCTCCATCAAAGCAGGAAGGGTTTCTGGCATTTTATTACGAGGAAACATGGTGCCGTAAACCAAAGACAAGGTCCTCGTGCAGAAATCAAGAAACTCGCGGACCTGAAGCGCGCGGTCTTGAAATCTGACGATCTGGCAGGTACGTTCAGGTGTGCCCCAAAAATTGGAACCATGCTCATTTGAAAGTCTGAGAAGCACAGCGGATCGAGCTTCAACACGTTCATCCTCGGTAACAGTGTCCAAAAAAGAACCTGTTTCAAGAAAAGAATTAGCAGACAAAGGAAAGACAAGCAAGATAAAAATTCAGCATGATCAAGTTAATGAAGCATACCTGCCATATCCAAGCTTGACT
Source organism: Lolium perenne (assembly GCF_019359855.2). Classification (NCBI taxonomy): domain Eukaryota; kingdom Viridiplantae; phylum Streptophyta; class Magnoliopsida; order Poales; family Poaceae; genus Lolium; species Lolium perenne. The sequence continues at coordinate 262,342,467 of NC_067246.2, read as the reverse complement.
CCGCCATTAGTTCAAGCATGCAATTTTCTCGAGCAGAAGCCGCAGCAGCCTCAGAAATTGCGTTTTCCTTTGCGGCCATAGCATCTTGAGCTTGCTGAAGCGCAATTTTTCCCCTCTCGGAAGATTTTTGAGACTGCTCCATTATCATAAGCGATTGTTTCTTCACAGATTGAAGTTGCTGGCGAAGTTCTTCCAAGTCTTGTACCGAACCTTTATTCGATGAATCTTCAAAATGCTCGACAGCCACATGTTTCTTCTTCAAACAGGACGCATGAAAAGCATCGGAAGGAGGAGTCGCAGTATAGTTGTCAAAAATCAACTGAAAAATAAAGATTTCTCGACATCAATCATCAAGCAAAGATGGGTTTCCATTAATTCTTCAAATGTATACATAGCCATTACAAAAGAAGGATTCCTAGTGAACTACTGAAGCAGTTGTCGCCAAATCTAGTAAGGCAACAGCGCCAAAAGAGAGTAAAAACTAGAAGCAAAGGCAAGGTGGTCTACTTGACCTCCGGCTTCGACGAGCTAGGGGCAGGAGCTGGATCGTATCCAAGATAGGCAAGGATCTTCTTCGAGTTGGGCTTGGCAGCCTTAATCAGCGCCTGCCACTTCTTCGTCTCCATTTCCTCTGTGCCGCCAACTTTTGCCCAATCGACGTCTTGCTGGCTATCAGCAACCAAGGCAATTGTACCTTCAACGCCAACTTTCAACCCCTCTTGGAGAAGTTGCAGTCCAAGGTATTCTTGAGAACTGAAGCACTTGGCGAGAGCAACAAAAGTCGCGGGTACTTCCTTCTTCTTGAAAAAGTATGGAAAAAGCCGCGACAGCCCAACCTTCGCTTCAGTAAGGCCATCGCGGGCCTCATCACAATGAATTTCAAGAAGAGAAAGCGCGTCAAGGAGTTGGTCACCTTCGGCACCTTCTAGCTCATATTCTTGACCGATTCTCCCTGAACAAAGTGAAAAAGAGTTGGTCAAATGAAAAAGGGAAAAAACACGACACAAAGGAAACAGCAAGGATCTGAGCACTTACTAATAAAACGTCGACATTGTGACTCCAGGCGAGTAAGGATTTCTTGTTCACGCGCAGATTGTTGAGTTATGTTCTCACTGAGAGAAGTTTCCGCGTCGTGAAATCTTTTTCGGAGTTCTCCGACAGTGGCGGCATCTTCCTTAGCCTTCTTGGCATCTTCTTCAGCTTTCTTGCGAGCCTTTTCGCTTTGCTCTAACTTAGTAGCAAGAGCGTCAGCATGCTTGTTGGCCTCCGCAAGATCTCCTAGCAAAATGAACGATAGTCAGATATCATGACAAAAAATAATGGTACACATACAACAGAGGAGGAGAATAAAAGTAATACCTTCTAGCTTTTTGGTATGGTCACGGTACCCGATGAATTGAGTACCGAGACGAATAAATTCCTTCATTAAAGGATGAAGAGATGACCAAGGGAGAAAGGAAGTCAATATAGTCAGAATAAATTCGACAACACTTCGCAAAAAATAAAGAGGAGATGGAAGCATTAAAAAACTTAGAACTTACATCATCCAATGAAGGTGTCGAAGAGCTACCAGGGAATTGGATAGGTTCCTTGGATGGCTCGACCCTCGCTCTCTTTGGAGAAGAAGCTCGGGGGCTCTCAACTGGTGGTGGCTGCTCAATGTTTTGTTGAGGAGGCGAAGTTTCGTCCCCATCAGGTCGAGATTCAGAAACAACTAAAGTACGGGACGTGCTCGTTCGAGCAGTCGCGTCAATAGGTGTATCCTCATCTTCGTCGCCACTACAAAAATAAAGCGACAAGATAAGAAACAAAAGAGAGTGATACGTCTCCGACGTATCTATAATTTCTTATGTTCCATGCCACATTATTGATGTTATCTACATGTTTTATGCACACTTTATGTCATATTCGTGCATTTTCTGGAACTAACCTATTAACAAGATGCCGAAGTGCCAGTTGCTGTTTTCTGCTGTTTTTGGTTTCAGAAATCCTAGTAACGAAATATTCTCGGAATTGGACGAAATCAACGCCCAGGGTCCTATTTTGCCACGAAGCTTCCAGAAGTCCGAAGAGGAGATGAAGTGGGGCCACGAGGTGGCCACACCCTAGGGCGGCGCGGCCCACCCCTTGGCCGCGCGGCCCTGTGGTGTGGGCCCCTCGTGCCGCCTCCTGACCTACCCTTCCGCCTACTTAAAGCCTCCGTCGCGAAAACCCCAGTACCGAGAGCCACGATACGGAAAACCTTCCAGAGACGCCGCCGCCGCCAATCCCATCTCGGGGGATTCAGGAGATCGCCTCCGGCACCCTGCCGGAGAGGGGAATCATCTCCCGGAGGACTCTACGCCGCTATGGTCGCCTCCGGAGTGATGTGTGAGTAGTCTACCCCTGGACTATGGGTCCATAGCAGTAGCTAGATGGTTGTCTTCTCCCCATTGTGCTTCATTGTCGGATCTTGTGAGCTGCCTAACATGATCAAGATCATCTATCTGTAATTCTATATGTTGCGTTTGTTGGGATCCGATGAATAGAGAATACTTGTTATGTTGATTATCAAAGTTATGTTTATGTGTTGTTTATGATCTTGCATGCTCTCCGTTATTAGTAGATGCTCTGGCCAAGTTGATGCTAGTAACTCCAAGAGGGAGTATTTATGCTCGATAGTGGGTTCATGTCTCCGTGAATCTGGAGGGGTGACAAGAACCTCTAAGGTTATGGATGTGCTGTTGCCACTAGGGATAAAACATTGGTGCAATGTTCAAGGATGTAGTCACTGATTACATTACGCGCAATACTCAATGCAATTGTCTGTTGTTAGCAACTTAATACTGGAGGGGGTTCGGATGATAACCTGAAGGTGGACTTTTTAGGCATAGATGCATGCTGGATAGCGGTCTATGTACTTTGTCGTAATGCCCAATTAAATCTCACTATACTCATCATAATATGTATGTGCATGGTCATGCCCTCTTTATTTGTCAATTGCCCAACTGTAATTTGTTCACCCAACATGCTGTTTATCTTATGGGAGAGACACCTCTAGTGAACTGTGGACCCCGGTCCAATTCTCTATACTGAAATACAATCTACTGCAATACTGTTCTACTGTTTTCTGCAAACAATCATCTTCCACACAATACGGTTAATCCTTTGTTACAGCAAGCCGGTGAGATTGACAACCTCACTGTTTCGTTGGGGCAAAGTACTTTGGTTGTGTTGTGCAGGTTCCACGTTGGCGCCGGAATCCCTGGTGTTGCGCCGCACTACATCCCGCCGCCATCAACCTTCAACGTGCTTCTTGGCTCCTCCTGGTTCGATAAACCTTGGTTTCTTTCTGAGGGAAAACTTGCTGCTGTGCGCATCATACCTTCCTCTTGGGGTTCCCAACGAACGTGTGAGTTACACGCCATCAAGCTCTTTTTCTGGCGCCGTTGCCGGGGAGATCAAGACACGCTGCAAGGGGAGTCTTCACATCCCAATCTCTTTACTTTGTTTTTGTCTTGCTTAGTTTTATTTACTACTTTGTTTGCTGCACTAAATCAAAATACAAAAAAATTAGTTGCTAGTTTTACTTTATTTGCTATCTTGTTTGCTATATCAAAAATATAAAAAAATTAGTTACTTGCATTCACTTTACTTGATTCATCATGTTTCCTTTTAATTTTACCACGAAAAACATACCGGTAGGACGTGGGTCTATAATTGGGAGAAATAATATAGAAGAATTTTTCAATCATGTCAAGATTAGTTGACGATTTTGAGGATAGACACTTGGTAGACCTTGCCCCTACCTATGAAATTGCTGCTGCTGCTTTAGTTCGCATGTTGGAAACTAAATTTGTTAATCTCAATCCTATAATCCAACACATGTTTCTCACACTTGGTGATATGGAAGAAGGGGAAAAGAAAGATTTTGTTTTAGAAACCCTTCTTAGAGAATTTGGTGGTATAGCAAGAGAGGCTAGAAAGGTCTTTGCTAAATTTAATATGCTTGGTTCTTATACCAATTTTGTTAGTCTCCTTGAAAAGATGGACATGGATAGAATAAGATACACTAATAATATTGATGATGGTGGGGAGATCAAAGCACCAATACCATGTAAACTCCTAGCTATGAATGATGCACTAGAAAATAACTATGCTTGGCTTGTTCCTGAAAATTTGTTTGATGAGAGTAGCACGCCTAAGACTAATGAAAAGGGAGATGCTAAAACTTATGTATCTAATATACTATGCCTGGTTGAGAAAACTCCACATCCCGCTGTAGAAGTACCACCCTTCGATAATACTTGATACACACTTTCTGCGCCTAGCTGAAAGGCGTTAAAGAAAAGCGCTTATGGGAGACAACCCATGTTTTTTGGTTTTTATTTTGTGTCTTGGAAGTTGGTTACTACTGCAGCAACCTCTCCTTATCTTAGTTTAGTGTTTTATTGTGCCAAGTAAAGTCGTTGATAGAAAAGTTCATACTAGATTTGGATTACTGCGCAGAAACAGATTTCTTTTCTGTCACGAATCTGGGCTGTTTTCTCTGTACGTAGCTCAGAAAATTATGCCAATTTACGTGAGTGATCCTCAGATATGTACGCAACTTTCATTCGATTTGAGCATTTTCATTTGAGCAAGTCTGGTGCCTCGATAAAATTCGTCAATACGAACTGTTCTGTTTTGACAGATTCTGCCTTTTATTTCGCATTGCCTCTTTTGCTATGTTGGATGAATTTCTTTGATCCATTAATGTCCAGTAGCTTTATGCAATGTCCAGAAGTGTTAAAAATGATTGTGTCACCTCTGAACATGTTAATTTTTATTGTCGCTAACCCTCTAATGAGTTGTTCTAAGTTTGGTGTGGAGGAAGTTTTCAAGGATCAAAAGAGGAGTATGATGCAACATGATCAAGGAGAGTGAAAGCTCTAAGCTTGGGGATGCCCCGGTGGTTCACCCCTGCATATATCAAGAAGACTCAAGCGTCTAAGCTTGGGGATTCCCAAGGCATCCCCTTCTTCATCGACAACATTATCAAGTTCCTCCCGTGAAACTATATTTTTATTCCATCACATCTTATGTGCTTTGCTTGGAGCGTCGGTTTGTTTTTGTTTTTGTTTTGTTTGAATAAAATGGATCCTAGCATTCACTTTATGGGAGAGAGACACGCTCCGCTGTAGCATATGGACAAGTATGTCCTTAGTTTCTACTCATAGTATTCATGGCGAAGTTTCTTCTTCGTTAAATTGTTATATGGTTGGAATTGGAAAATGATACATGTAGTAATTGCTATAAATGTCTTGGGTAATGTGATACTTGGCAATTGTTGTGCTCATGTTTAAGCTCTTGCATCATATACTTTGCACCCATTAATGAAGAAATACATAGAGCATGCTAAAATCTGGTTTGCATATTTGGTTTCTCTAAGGTCTAGATAATTTCTAGTATTGAGTTTGAACAACAAGGAAGACGGTGTAGATTCTTATAATGTTTACAATATGTCTTTTATGTGAGTTTTGCTGCACCGGTTCATCCTTGTGTTTGTTTCAAATAAAGCCTTGCTAGCCTAAACCTTGTATCGAGAGGGATTACCTCTCATGCATCCAAAATACTTGAGCCAACCACTATGCCATTTGTGTCCACCATACCTACCTACTACATGGTATTTTCTGCCATTCCAAAGTAAATTGCTTGAGTGCTACCTTTAAAATTCCATCATTCACCTTTGCAATATATAGCTCATGGGACAAATAGCTTAAAAACTATTGTGGTATTGAATATGTAATTATGCACTTTATCTCTTATTAAGTTGCTTGTTGTGCGATAACCATGTTCACTGGGGACGCCATCAACTACTCTTTGTTGAATTTCATGTGAGTTGCTATGCATGTTCGTCTTGTCTGAAGTAAGAGCGATCTACCACCTTATGGTTAAGCATGCATATTGTTAGAGAAGAACATTGGGCCGCTAACTAAAGCCATGATCCATGGTGGAAGTTTCAGTTTTGGACATATATCCTCAATCTCATATGAGAAAATTATTAATTGTTGTTACATGTTTATGCATAAAAGAGGAGTCCATTATTTGTTGTCTATGTTGTCCCGGTATGGATGTCTAAGTTGAGAATAATCAATAGCGAGAAATCCAATGCGAGCTTTCTCCTTAGACCTTTGTACAGGCGGCATAGAGGTACCCCTTTGTGACACTTGGTTAAAACATGTGCATTGTGATGATCCGGTAGTCCAAGCTAATTAGGACAAGGTGCGGGCACTATTAGTATACTATGCATGAGGCTTGCAACTTGTAAGATATAATTTACATGATACATATGCTTTATTACTACCGTTGACAAAATTGTTTCATGTTTTCAAAATAAAAGCTCTAGCACAAATATAGCAATCGATGCTTTTCCTCTATGGAGGACCATTATTTTTACTTTTATGTTGAGTCAGTTCACCTATTTCTCTCCACCCCAAGAAGCAAACACTTGTGTGAACTGTGCATTGATTCCTACATACTTGCTTATTGCACTTATTATATTACTCTATGTTGACAATATCCATGAGATATACATGTTATGAGTTGAAAGCAACCGCTGAAACTTAATCTTCCTTTGTGTTGCTTCAATGCTTTTACTTTGAATTATTGCTTTATGAGTTAACTCTTATGCAAGACTTATTGATGCTTGTCTTGAAGTGCTATTCATGAAAAGTCTTTGCTTTATGATTCACTTGTTTACTCATGTCATATACATTGTTTTGATCGCTGCATTCACTACATATGCTTTACAAATAGTATGATCAAGGTTATGATGGCATGTCACTCCAAAAATTATCTGTGTTATCATTTTACCTGCTTCAGACGAAAGCAGAACTAAGCTTGGGGATGCTGATACGTCTCCGATGTATCGATAATTTCTTATGTTCCATGCCACATTATTGATGTTATCTACATGTTTTATGCACACTTTATGTCATATTCGTGCATTTTCTGGAACTAACCTATTAACAAGATGCCGAAGTGCCGATTCTTTGTTTCTGCAGTTTTTGGTTTCAGAAATCCTAGTAACGAAATACTCTCGGAATTGGACGAAATCAACGCCCAGGGTCCTATTTTGCCACGAAGCTTCCAGAAGTCCGAAGAGGAGACGAAGTGGGGCCACGAGGTGGCCACACCCTAGGGCGGCCTGGCCCACCCCTTGGCCGCGCGGCCCTGTGGTGTGGGCTCCTCGTGCCGCCTCCTGACCTACCCTTCCGCCTACTTAAAGCCTCCGTCGCGAAACCCCCAGTACCGAGAGCCACGATACGGAAAACCTTCCAGAGACGCTGCCGCCGCCAATCCCATCTCGGGGGATTCAGGAGATCGCCTCCGGCACCCTGCCGGAGAGGGGAATCATCTCCCGGAGGACTCTACGCCGCTATGGTCGCCTCCGGAGTGATGTGTGAGTAGTCTACCCCTGGACTATGGGTCCATAGCAGTAGCTAGATGGTTGTCTTCTCCCCATTGTGCTTCATTGTCGGATCTTGTGAGCTGCCTAACATGATCAAGATCATCTATCTGTAATTCTATATGTTGCGTTTGTTGGGATCCGATGAATAGAGAATACTTGTTATGTTGATTATCAAAGTTATGTCTATGTGTTGTTTATGATCTTGCATGCTCTCCGTTATTAGTAGATGCTCTGGCCAAGTTGATGCTAGTAACTACAAGAGGGAGTATTTATGCTCGATAGTGGGTTCATGTCTCCGTGAATCTGGAGGGGTGACAAGAACCTCTAAGGTTATGGATGTGCTGTTGCCACTAGGGATAAAACATTGGTGCTATGTTCAAGGATGTAGTCACTGATTACATTACGCGCAATACTTAATGCAATTGTCTGTTGTTAGCAACTTAATACTGGAGGGGGTTCGGATGATAACCTGAAGGTGGACTTTTTAGGCATAGATGCATGCTGGATAGCGGTCTATGTACTTTGTCGTAATGCCCAATTAAATCTCACTATACTCATCATAATATGTATGTGCATGGTCATGCCCTCTTTATTTGTCAATTGCCCAACTGTAATTTGTTCACCCAACATGCTGTTTATCTTATGGGAGAGACACCTCTAGTGAACTGTGGACCCCGGTCCAATTCTCTATACTGAAATACAATCATACGCAATCTTTGTTCTACTGTTTTCTGCAAACAATCATCTTCCACACAATACGGTTAATCCTTTGTTACAGCAAGCCGGTGAGATTGACAACCTCACTGTTTCGTTGGGGCAAAGTACTTTGGTTGTGTTGTGCAGGTTCCACGTTGGCGCCGGAATCCCTGGTGTTGCGCCGCACTACATCCCGCCGCCATCAACCTTCAACGTGCTTCTTGGCTCCTCCTGGTTCGATAAACCTTGGTTTCTTTCTGAGGGAAAACTTGCTGATGTGCGCATCATACCTTCCTCTTGGGGTTCCCAACGAACGTGTGAGTTACACGCCATCAGAGAGCATTATCAAAAATAAACAAGCATAGCACATCAAAAACTTACGAACTGATAAGAGCAGCCTCGTAAGGGTCAAAGGCTCTCTTTCCAGCATCAGGTGCAGGTTCTTTGGTACGTGCAGCACCGGCTTCGGAGGTGCCGGAATCAACCACGTCGTCCCTTTTCCTCTTGTTCTTCGGGGAAGCAGCTGGGAGGGAAGAGCGTGTTGATTCGGTGGCCTCAGTTTCAATCTCTTTTTCAGAGGATGCCACGGATTTTCGAGAACCCGCGACATCACTCTCAAGGCGAGAAGTACCTTGGTTGTCATCGGTGACAACGGCCCGTTCTTCGACATCTCCACCTTCAGGAAGGGGAGGAAGAGGTGATGAAGTGTCATGGTTCTGTACAAAATAGAAATATGTCGACATAGATTCATATCAGTAATAGCAGTCCCAAAACTAGCAGTACCAAAGGGGAAAAAGAAGGAGTCCATAAATAAACATATGACAAAGATATATCACCTGAGGGAGTGTGTTGGTGGCGCTGAATGGCATCACGCGGCAAGTTGAAGGAACGGTGTCTTTCTTGTTCAGCGACGAGATTTTTCGGACAAGTTTCTCTAAGTCCTTGACCGATAAATCTGTTGACAAGCTATCTACATCTTCGTTGCCAGCATACATCCAAAGGGGATTTTTTCAGGCTTGCAGAGGCTGCACCCTGATCCTAAGGAAGTACGCCGTGATTTGGACACCCGACAATTCTTGTCCTCGGGTGTTTTGGAGCTGATGGATGCGTGTCATCAAGGCCTCTGTCGCCGTTTTTTCTTCGTCGGTGGCCTCCGCATCCCAGGAACGACGACGCCAAATTTTCTCGGTACCATCAAAAGGAGGGATGTTGTCTTCAACAGAGCCATGATTCTCCTCATGAATGTACAACCACTTTTTGCGCCACCCTTGTACTGAGTCAGGGAATTCGACATCAAAGTACTCAACGTCGGGGCGGACGCAGATAACAACGCCACCAATGTTATAAGAAACATTGGCAGAGCCATTACGGCGACAAAAGAAAATGTGTTTCCATAGAGCCCAGTTAGGCTGAACTCTAAGGAAAGCTTCGCAAAGCGTGATGAAGATGGAGATATGGAGGATGGAATTGGGAGTAAGGTGGTGAAGTTGCAGTCCATACATGAAAAGCAACCCCCGTAAGAAATTGTGGATGGGGGCAGAAAGACCGCAGATGAGGTGGTCGACAAAACTAACCCGGTACTCCGTTGGAGGGGTTGGATAACTTTCTTCGCTGGGGAAGAGAAGCGCGTCCTGCTTCTTGCTGATCCCCAGTTTCTTCAGCAGGTTGATGTCTTGAGGGGAGATTTTGGATCTCTCCCACTCCGTATTCCCCAGATCCTCGGTTGCCATCTTCGATTCAGGCGTGCTGTGCCTGGTGAGTCTGCGCGGAGGCATCAACAATGGCGCTGGAGTAAGGTGCGAGTATGGTTGAGCTCAAGAGCTTTGCGGCGCAAGGGAGAATTTTTGGCAGAGGAGAGCAGAGGAGCGGCGCGAGCGAAAGGACTAGAAGAGGAAGACGACGCCCTTATGTAGAGGTGCGGTGAACCGTCACGCCGTTGGATTAAAAGATTGCGGGACAGATGGTGTACACGTGGACAAGGGGTAAACGGTAATTTCATATAGACGAGAAAGTGCAGCAACTACAGTACGTGCACCAGGAAAAGCGGAGGACGTGTGTCCCCCACTTGCGCGACGTGTCAAACTGATGCGAAATTTGGGACCACAAGCCAGAGAGAGAGAGGTTCTCGCGATTTCCTGATATATTGATTGTGGCTATCGTCAGCAATGATGTCACCTTGGTAAGAGAAAATCTCGGATACGACAGTTTATAAGAATGGCGACAGCAGAAGATTGCTTTGGGAGCTTTTGAACAAATACAAGTTTTTGCCCAAATGCTCGGGGGCTACTTTGGAAAAAAGAAAAATTCGAGTATGACAAAATAGAAATGTCGAGAGCCTATGACCAAATACAAGCATTTGTTCATAGCCTCGGGGGCTACTCCCATCGGGAGCGCTGGTCGCGCACCCGATAAATATGAAAAATTCGAGACAGAATGAAAATATATTGAAATAAGGCAATAAAGTGTTGAGCCTACAACCAAGTACAAGTCCTTGGCTGTAGCCTCGGGGGCTACTCCCATCGGGAACGCTGTTCGCGTGCCCGATGAAATTATTAAAAAAAAAGAGAGAGAGAATGAAGAAAAAAGAAGAAGTGAGCATATTTCGAGTTATACAAATAACTCTACATATACTCCCATCGGGAAGACAAAATAAGTCATACATTGACTCGACAAAATGTGCTATTCCAGCAACCGAAAAAGCACTCGACAATATATTCTCAGAGCGCCAAAGTAGCGAATAATCTCTGAATGCCGCAAAACATTGCGAAGGTAAGACCCCAGATCCATTCTGAGTGGCGTAGCGCCGTCTCTGACGTCGGTTTGGTACTTCTTTCCGTATCAACAGATACGAAGAAAAATCCTAACGGACGCGTTAGGTACCCGATAAAATGTGACTGGGACTCGACAGAATGGTAAGACCTTAAGCGGCACCTGTCGAAGTTTACACCAGTATCCCGAGATCATGTCCAGGGACGTGATCTTGAAGTAGGTTTTTGCGGATTGCCACTAGAGCAGTTAACTAGTACCTGATCTGTCAGACGAACTAGCCCCAACTACCATTATCCCTGTACAATATAGAATTGTATATTTAAAAGATATGTGTCAAAGTTCGGCAAAGGTATCGAATATAAAGTTGGATATTTTCCCTGACTCTATGATTCAAGAAAAATCTCGGGGGCTACTGACATAGGCATCCCCAATGGGCCTGCCAAAGATGGTACCCGGGGTTTACTGGAGGCCCACGACCCGAAGGATAAGAAGATTCGGGAGGCCAAGATACTGTTAAGGAAAGCTAGAGTTGTATTAGGAAAGGATACTTGTAATCTTGCGGGACAAGTTAGAAACCCTCCCGGACTCTGTAAACTTGTGCATTACGAAACCCTCGGCTCCACCCCCTATATAAGGGGGAGTCGAGGGACAAAGAAAGGATCGAATTTACAGTCAACACAACCCTAGTTTCATATTCGTCGAGTACTTTTCGGCTGAAACCTTCGAGATCTACTTGCCCTCTACATCCAACTAAACCCTAGTCTACAATCCGTAGGCATTGACAAGTTAATACCTTGTTAGACGGCTTGACTGATTTAGGGTCTCCCCGGATGCGTGGCTTACACTAATCGACTCCCCCTGACCTATTGAGCACGACGGTGGTTGAGGATTACCGAAAGGCTCACCGGAGCATCACCGGCAACCATGTGCTGCGGCGGCGCACTCCGGCGAATGATCAATCTCGAGCTACAGAGCATGCGTGGATGTGCTAGGAGGCTTAGAAGATGCGCATGCTCACCCTCGACGCGTGGAGATGCTCGCCGGTGAAGACGGTGCACGGCAACGAGCTCCACCTCGTCGATACCTCCGCAGTACACCGAAAGGGAAGTTTAAAATTAGCTCGATTCCGAGCTCCCCTTGAACGATTGGCTCCACCCCGATGATCCCTGAGTCCATGCGCTTCTCCTGGACTAACTAATCGAGCTTGGGGTGGCCTCCTCCGTCGACTTAGTGCTCGACTCCGGTGATGATGCTCAGATGGTGGCGAGAGATAGAGAGATGGAGAAATCTAGAGAGTTGGCGGCGAAGCATTAGGGTTTCCTGGTGAAGCTCTGTGCATATTTATAGGACAAATGGTGGTCGGCAACGCCGACTCGACGTCGGAGACGGCCGGGATGCACAGCGAGGTCGGCGCTTGTTCTAAGCGCGAATCTTGACGAGAAGTGGATGAGACGGACGCGAGAAGATTTGGAGAGGCTCGGAGATGGTCTCTGGCGTCCGGGATCATCCCTATCCGCAGCGAGGAGGTGGCAGTGGCTCGCCGTCGCCGTGTCGTCTGCGGAGAAGAAGAAGAAAACGACGCCCCTTCTTTGTTTGATGCCAGCGACGAAACGGTATCCTGGGCTGGACTGGGCCGTGGAGGTGGTATTGGTCTTGGGCTCCTTCTGGGCTTCGGCCGGACAGGTAAGCCTGGTAAGCCCCTCTCTCTCTCCTTTTCTTTTCTATTTTCTTTTCTGTTTTTAATTTATTATTTGAATTCAATTTGAATCTGGTTAATTTTGCAGGTTCTTAAATATTTGAAACTTAATAAAATTTGATAGTAATGCATACTGCATAATTGTGTTGTTCCAACAAATATTAAATGTTTGATTAAATTGGTATTTATTTGAGGGTCATTCTTAATTTAAAATAAACATGAATCTATGTGATCCTTTTAATTCCTTTTTATTTAAGAACCAAAATATGTTAAAATGATTTGAAGTTGAGGACATTTTCATGGTAGTCATATTATTAAGTTTTGCTAGTGTGCTCACCAATATTGGTTGTGCATATGTATTTTAGATATGACTAGAATTTAAAATAAGGTGTTAATGAAGATGGTTTTAGGATCATGATTTCATGTGCTTATTATTCCTAAGGCATGGAAATTTAGTTAGGTTTATTTTAGAATATTTGCTATTGATTGATCAACTAATTATGTATTAGTACTTGAGTTTAGAGTATTGTCTTAGGGTTTACTTGTGATGCACAAGTTAGGGTTTAGACATAGGTTCTATGTGGTTATGATCTAGGGTTTCCTTATACTTATCCATGGAGGCAATAAGGAAATAGGAGAGTGGTCTACCAATCATTTCATGTGATGGATGATATCTGCTCATCAAATAAAGCTTAAATTATCTTCTATATCTACAAAGCATGATCATGCATTAGACATGCATGATCAACTTATTCCTCACTAATCTCTCTTTATTATTCCTCTCATAACACTCCTCCTAGGTTCTTAGGTTTTATGATCTCTACCAAGTTGTGATGGTTATGGAATTGGTTTACTAAGGTATTGCTATTTGGAATAAGGTTCTCACCTCCAAGATCAAATGTTGTCTTGAACAACTAGGATTAGTACTACTCTAGTATTATTGTATGGGCATGGCTATGATTAGTATTATCACTTCTCTCACTTCTCAATACCTTGACACATCATAGGGCTCTACTCAAAATATGATGATATGATCTTGTAACTGTATTGTTTTTCCCAGGAATTCTACCTTGGTATCTTATGTAGCTTGTTCTTCTGGAAATCTGATAAACCTGCATCTTGTGGTATGCCTCCACCTCCTAGCTTCTCCATCTTGATCCTAACTAATGTATGGATGGTCTCAAGGTTTTGGGTTTCCTTGTAACATGGTACTAGATGATCAAATGGATGAAGGGTGTGGCTCCTTTTATAGTCTTGGGCAAGCTCTAGTATCATGACACATAGGTAGGTAACTCTTGTTTTGGTTTGTTGAGTAAGGTGCTTGGTTGTCATGCCCTCATCCATAGCAATCCTTTGTGCATGAGGTGGCATAACTTGGAATGCAAGTCATGTAGATATTTTCTTCCTATGTGGCATAGAGATTATCCTCTCATATGATTTATTTTTGGATAGCCAAGTGGAATTTGGTACTAAATATCTTGTGGAGGGTGTTGTACTTGTGAATAGTTCACCACATCAGATATGATTGGATTTATGTTATAATATTGGTCAAAAGGTCAAGGTTGAGGGTTATCCCTCAATTTTGGATAGTTGGTTTGATTTCACCAAGGCATGATCATATGAGTTTCAAAATACTCATAGTTAGTTTTATTTAAATAGTTTGAACTATAATTCGTAATGTAAATGGATTTATTTTTATGATATTCCATATATTTAATAAGTTATGATTTAAATAAGAATGTGTGACTTTTATGCACTTTAAACCCTGTGGTTTACCTTTATTTAGAAGTGAATTAAATTACACACAAAGGTAGTTGCTAACTTTTAAGTATTATTAAGTTAGGGTTTGATTCTTAAAGAATGTGTTGTTGTAAGGAATGCCATGTTGAGATCTTTTATAAGATCTTGTAATTGATCCTTACTTAAGGTGTTGTTTGTTGTAAATCTACTTTCATTTGATCTAGCCCATAGATCAAATCATATCTACCCAAAACAGGGTTTTTGCAAAGATCACAGTGAAGTTTATAGCGCTTGACTTGATGATCTACTTCAATTCAAGCAAGTCAAGTGAAACTTCAGTTACTGTGGTAAGTTTTATTTGAAAGCGCGAAAATTCCCCGGATTTTCTATGCATGAATGCAATGCACACTTTGGTGTTCTCTCATTTTATAGCCTCTAAACCTGGGATATTACAGCCTCTCCCCCTTAAACTGAACTTCGTCCCGAAGTTCGAACGCTCTCATGTTTCGGAATGTAGAACTGACTTGAACATATCACGATCCTTTCAAACTCCATGGTGACCTCATTAGATATAAGTGAATATATTCCTTGTCCAGATCCTTCCTGGAATCTTCTATTGTCTGGCACTGATACTTTCTTCTATTCTATGATTTCTTCCAACACTCTAAGCTTATAGTCTCTCTCTCCAAAGATTCTTGGATTAGGACATCTTCTTATGCTAATGGACTTTACTAATGGTTGTGGTGATAGCTTCCTATCTGGGTACCCAAAACTTGGTTCTATCAGCTACGGTGTAATATGGCACTACGGTGTACCAGCTGCGGTGCCCAAACCTTAATTCTAAAAGATTTATTTAAGGTAGAGTATTGTTTTCCCTTACTACCATAACGAAAGTAATGGTACTTAGTAAGGTATTTACAATAGGCATGGTCCTGGTGGTTTAGTCCTACGAATGGATTAGACTCATTTAGTCCATCCAATCATGGCTTCTAGTTTATGCTAGTTACCCTCCTTTTGGTTTCTTTAGGTTCCATGAAAGGAATCTTTCTAATAAGCTTATGTTTTGGTATGGTCAAACTCCTTCGGTCTTAAGCCTTCTTAAGCTTTGATTGTCCTCTGACATCTTCTTCATCCAACTTCATTATCTTAGACTTACTTGAGCTCTTTTACTTCTGAGTAATTATCAATTACCCACTCAAGTTAGGGTCTGATCCTTACTTCTTCGAGATATGAACCTCGGCTTCTGGTCTGACATCCTCCTGAGAGTACTGTTATATGTGTACTTCCCAACAACCTTATGAAAATAAGTTTGAACCTCCTCTTAGTTCAGACCTTCTGCTTCATCATTCCTACTCCAAATATTATATATTGATATTTCTCATTCAGCCTTCCTCTCCCCCTTGGAGTTTACTAATGATCTTTAAACTCCTTTTTCTTCTAATCATTAAACTCCAAGGTTAGATAGTTGGTCTATGTCTAGTTTAGGGTTTGTACTTTTCTAGAGTCTCACGAAGAATTCTTTGTGGTGTGTCCACACAGTTGTGGATATCCGATGTGAATCCTCCGACTGAATGTTTACCAGCTACAGAATACCAGCTGTGGAATACCAGCTATGGAATCCCTCTTTTTAAAGTAAAGGAATGTTTCAGCTGCGGACTATCTGTTACCAGATGCAGACTATCTAGCACCAGATGTGGCTTATTTGATACCAGCTGTGGATTATTTTATGGCTCTAGTCAACATCTACCTACCAGCTGCAGATACTTTAATAGTTTTAGTTAAAATCTACCTCACTTTAAGTGCTTCCTCTTCATAATTATCCTATATCAGCCGCGGTCTTACAATATCAGCTGCGACTTCACTTGTCCATTTTCCTTCTTCTAGGTTTTGTTTTGCAAGAGAACCACTTGTTGACACTATAAAGATAGTATCATAAGTGACTTCGCTTGCATTCCCTTCTTCCATAATGAATATGTCTCCACTTCTACTACTCCATATTCACTATTTTTCTCACTTTCATGATACTTCCATGTTGAAGTACTCCTAAATTGAGGATGAAAATGGGTTTTGATTTGTCCTACCTTCAGATTGTTGTGGTTGCTTCCCACAATGCACTTCCTTCTTCTAGTGAACCTTCATCTTGTCTTCAAAATCTTCACAATTCGTCACTTCCTCACACGAATACCTTTACCCTCTAGACCTATAACATCAAGTAAGAGCTTGATATTGCAACATGCATTTGCATATCAAAGTTAAACTTCATGTATGGATCTAGTCAAACAATGAAAATCCAATAAAATCTAAGAAGATTCAGCTTTGTGCTTATAATACACATCATTATATGCCTGGATAGTTTTATTGAAATAGTTTGAACTATAATTCGTAATGTAAATGGATTTATTTTTATGATATCTATTATATTATTAAAACAACAAACAATTAGCGGCTAAGATTTCACATGAGGTAACGCCAACGGCTAAGATTTCAGATTAGAAAGAAAAAATAAAAAAGAGCATATAACAACAGCGTGCACGTAGAGCCCGTGAGCGAGCGGCCGCTTTGTCCAACCCCGCACAGAGAGGAGAGGCGAGCTACGGCCCTAGGGTTTGCCATCGCGTCTTCCACCCTTCAAGTCATCTTCCTGCGTGTCTGCCGCCCCTTCCCGTCGTCCTGCTCCGCCCCTCCACGTCGTCCTCCGGCGAGTCTGCCGCGAACTGCCCGAGATGGAGCTGCGCGTATCCTTGAGCGGTCCTACTACCTGACCACACACCAGCTTGCTTCGTCCTGGCAAGCCTGTCAGCCAGTACATCGACCAGATGAAGCGCAGCGATCGGCCATACGCTCGGGAAAGGCATCAGAGAAGGGGACATCGGCCTGGAGCACTCAACCAAGTGACCGGGTATGAAGGCATCATAAAATAGCTACATCGACAGCGGGCAGATGAGTAGACGACACAAAGGCTCGATTCACATATGGTGGCGCTCCTCACAGGTTAGGATGTTGGTCTTTCACGATCTAGCTTTGTATCGAAATTTTGTTTATTGATTTATACACATATTGATTAACATCAGATTGATTCATTACGAGCTGTCTACGAGACATGTCAGCTACGGTATTTTGATACTCAGGGTATTGCAGAAACTTATGGTGTGATCACGACATTATATTTATACTTTAAGAAAATAAAAGCAGTATGCCTTTTCTATCTTCCTTTTTTCTTTGAATTGAGGTACAACATAAGAAGGGGCCGGCCATTGAGATACTACTATTACTCACAAATTCTGGATTCACATATGGTGGGGCTCCGCACAGGTTAGGATGTTGGTCTTTCACGATCTAGCTTGGTATCTAAATTTTGTTTATTGATTTATACACATATTGATTCACATCAGATTGATTCATTACGAGCTGTCGATGAGACATGTCAGCTACGGTAATTTGAGACTCAGGTTAATTGCAGAAATTTATGGTGTGATCACGACATCATATTTGTACTTTAAGAAAATAAAAGCAGTATGCCTTTTCTATCTTCTGTTTTTTCTTTGAATTGAGCATAGAACATAAGAAGGGATCGGCCATGGAGATACTACTATTGCTCACAAAGTCACAAAGGCTTGATTCACATATGGTGGCGCTCCGCACAGGTTAGGATGTTGGTCTTTCACGATCTAGCTTGGTATCTAAATTTTGTTTATTGATTTATACACATATTGATTCACATCAGATTGATTCATTACGAGCTGTCTATGAGACATGTCAGCTACGGTATTTTGAGACTCAGGTTATTGCAGAAATATATGCTGTAATCACGACATCATATTTGTACTTTAAGAAAAAAAAGCACTATGCCTTTTCTATCTTCCGGTTTTTCTTTGAATTGAGCGTAGAACATAAGAAGGGGTTGTCCATGGAGATACTACTATTGCTCCCACCAGTGTATTTGTTTTGTTTAGGATTTAGGGGAGCTAACCTTACCAAATACTTTTACTCTGTGCAGTGAACTTTTTCCTGGATCAGTAAATGGTAATGACCAGTGCTAACTGGATTTTGTTTTCTGGCATGTGTTTAAATATAGTGAATATATTTGTAGTACATTTATGTCTTTGTCTGATATATTACACTGATATGAAGTCTAAGAACTGCATGAATAATTTCAGGTGCAAGACGGGGTAGACAACCGGAGGATACTCGCTGTTTGGACGTGCATTGGCGTGCGATGTAACAAGAAGCCGGGCGATTCTAGAAAATCAGTGTATACATAGATTATGGTTCTCCTCACCACATAATTATGTGTATCATAGCTTATTTAATCAACAACTTAGAAGTTAACACTCTATTCATCTATGTAATGTAGCATCTGTACATTTCATCCATCTACGCATGTAGTTTCTATTGATATATGGAATGCTGAATTTTAATAAAACTTGCCTGGTGAGGTTTTTGTCATCCAAGCAGTTATTTGTCTTTGATTTTCTCCAGGTATCAGTCTAATACTAAAGGTAAATATCCCAGATTTGCATTCCTTGCGTCAAGTTTCTTTTTGTTACTTTTTTATTCGTAGCGTAGATAAACTCATATTTTTATCCACGAACGTGAATGGAAGTTTTACATTAGATCACGATTTGTGAAGTGAGAAACAATTCATATATGCAGGTCTGTTCCTCTACTCTGCTGAACAGGTATGTAATGTGATATGTTAATTTCAGCTAATCAGATCGGTGAACTGCTCGATCACGCATTGATCCCAGCAGTTGCTGCCTCCATCCATAGTTTGACCTTAGATGATAAACTACCGCTCAGTTCTCACTCTTCATATTATCTCATGACGGTGATGCATAGGTTCTACTCTTACATCATAAGTAGTCCCAATATTATTTAAAGTGTGGTGCATGTATGAAGCAATAATGTCCTCATTATGATTACAACCACTGTTGCCTGGTGTGCTCCTACTGGGTTGCTTTCCTTTGCTTTTCTTTTGTACTAATTTGGTTACTACATGGTTCTGCTATATAGGTTACCTTCCTATGGTGCTAGATGTTATTAAGTTCCCTGATTCTTTAATTAGTGCGGCTATAACTACTTTTTGTGTGAAAGCAAAAACAATAAAGAAAAGGGATTTCTATTTTCGTGCCCCTGGTTCGTTAGTTGTACTCAGTTTTCCCCAGTCCGTTAGTTTTTCCTCAGTTTTCCCCTCCTCTAGTTTGAAACACGCACAAGTGCTGGAACGGCCGGTAGCCGTCAGGTCAGAGGCCTTGACCGTTAGTCTGACCGGGTGGTGCCGCACAGGGGCAGCTCCTCCCTGACCGTCTCGTGCTGACGGGTAGGGTCAGGAGACACGTTGGAGCAGCCATCCATCTATCGCTGACGTGTGGACCGTTTCATTGGTCATTCATCTTTCCCGATCTAGTGCCATCGTTCTTCAAGGTGCTGGAGGGTTTGAAGCATACCTACTACCCCTCCCCTGAGCTTAATTCAGAGTTGCCTCAGCGCGCTCGAGTAATAACTGGGAAAATCAAGGCAGTCTTGGACAGGTCTTCGAGCCAACTTCAGGAAGAAATGCAAGTGAAAGAGAATGCTCTCGAGGGCGCAGGAGTCTTTTTCTTTCTTTATTTGAAATCCAAATCGAAATGCCTCAACTTGATAAATTGACTTATTTCTCACAATTCTTCTGGTTATGCCTTCTCGGACCCCATCCCCGGGCGGGTCTCAAACTCGTGATCTAAGCCACGTCTGTCTAGCAAGAGTTGAACACATTGAGCTATCATGTTGAGCTTGCTCTTCCTACTTTAGGGCAGAAACCACTCCTATCTTTCTTTCTCTCAATATACTGAAAGGTGAGAATGTCTTGTGGCGAGCAGCTCTTGGGTATTTGCTTCGTTCGTAAACATTTCTATGTTGTTGCTTTTTCACTACCAATGAGTAGGCAGCTTTGGATGCTTATGGAGATATGGCTTTGGTAAAGATCTGCTTAGCGTGTGCTTTTTCGGGTGCTACTTAGAATAGATCGAGATAGTCAGACTATATGTTATAGCGCAGCAGTTGCCTGTCGGATCAATCTCTCGTAGACTAGGCCTCTATGGTTATGGCTTTGAGCTGTGAATAGGTGTTAAGGATTTCGCTTCCTCCGTTCATAAGATGTGAGCTCCATTCCGCCTACCAAATCTCTCTTTCGCAACAAAGATTTCCAATATTGTACCCATGGGAAAGAAGTATTTCTCGGCCCAATAGATTAGGCATATCTTACCCGCCTCATGCCCAAGGGTTGTTGCTCACTTCCTTCATGTGCCGAAGTAGGCTTTGGCTAGTAGTATTTTGTTCTGTCTTACGATGGAAGGAATGGGCGCCACTATCCCAGCCCGGATCCAGCCAGGTTCTATTGATCATGTCCCCTTCCCAACAGTTGTACCTTGTCTTGGGGCGTCTTTCTTTGGCTTTACTATCAAGCCCGCCGGAAAAATCCAAGTCTTTCTCTTCCCGTCCCGGGTCATAGTGAGGCGAAGGTGCGTCCACAGAAGAGGAAATCGCAATGCATCTTGCTCAGCAGGCGTAGCTTGGAGTGGGAGTGTTGCGGGAGTAAGGCCAGGAAAGTGGCCCAAGAGAGGAAGCCAAACAAACCAACCAGGGCCTTTTGAGCGCTGCTAAGCTAATATACGCCAAAGAAAGAAAAGGAGGTAACTAGATTTCACATGAGGTAACGCCAACGGCTAAGATTTCAGATTAGAAAGAAAAAATAAAAAAGAGCATATAACAACAGCGTGCACGTAGAGCCCGTGAGCGGGCGGCCGCTTTGTCCAACCCCGCACAGAGAGGAGAGGCGAGCTGCGGCCCTAGGGTTTGCCATCGCGTCTTCCACCCTTCAAGTCGTCTTCCTGCGCGTCTGCCGCCCCTTCCCGTCGTCCTGCTCCGCCCCTCCACGTCGTCCTCCGGCGAGTCTGCCGCGAACTGCCCGAGATGGAGCTGCGCGTATCCTTGAGCGGTCCTACTACCTGACCACACACCAGCTTGCTTCGTCCTGGCAAGCCTGTCAGCCAGTACATCGACCAGATGAAGCGCAGCGATCGGCCATACGCTCGGGCAAGGCATCAGAGAAGGGGACATCGGCCTGGAGCACTCAACCAAGTGACCGGGTATGAAGGCATCATAAAATAGCTACATCGACAGCGGGCAGATGAGTAGACGACACAAAGGCTCGATTCACATATGGTGGCGCTCCTCACAGGTTAGGATGTTGGTCTTTCACGATCTAGCTTTGTATCGAAATTTTGTTTATTGATTTATACACATATTGATTCACATCAGATTGATTCATTACGAGCTGTCTATGAGACATGTCAGCTACGGTATTTTGATAATCAGGGTATTGCAGAAACTTATGGTGTGATCACGACATTATATTTGTACTTTAAGAAAATAAAAGCAGTATGCCTTTTCTATCTTCCTTTTTTCTTTGAATTGAGGTAGAACATAAGAAGGGGCCGGCCATTGAGATACTACTATTACTCACAAATTCTGGATTCACATATGGTGGCGCTCCGCACAGGTTAGGATGTTGGTCTTTCACGATCTAGCTTGGTATCCAAATTTTGTTTATTGATTTATACACATATTGATTCACATCAGATTGATTCATTACGAGCTGTCTATGAGACATGTCAGCTACGGTAATTTGAGACTCAGGTTAATTGCAGAAATTTATGGTGTGATCACGACATCATATTTGTACTTTAAGAAAATAAAAGCAGTATGCCTTTTCTATCTTCTGTTTTTTTCTTTGAATTGAGCATAGAACATAAGAAGGGATCGGCCATGGAGATACTACTATTGCTCACAAAGTCACAAAGGCTTGATTCACATATGGTGGCGCTCCGCACAGGTTAGGATGTTGGTCTTTCACGATCTAGCTTGGTATCTAAATTTTGTTTATTGATTTATACACATATTGATTCACATCAGATTGATTCATTACGAGCTGTCTATGAGACATGTCAGCTACGGTATTTTTAGACTCAGGTTATTGCAGAAATATATGCTGTAATCACGACATCATATTTGTACTTTAAGAAAAAAAAGCATTATGCCTTTTCTATCTTCCGGTTTTCCTTTGAATTGAGCGTAGAACATAAGAAGGGGTTGGCCATGGAGATACTACTATTGCTCCCACCAGTGTATTTGTTTTGTTTAGGATTTAGGGGAGCTAACCTTACCAAATACTTTTACTCTGTGCAGTGAACTTTTTCCTGGATCAGTAAATGGTAATGACCAGTGCTAACTGGATTTTGTTTTCTGGCATGTGTTTAAATATAGTGAATATATTTGTAGTACATTTATGTCTTTGTCTGATATATTACACTGATATGAAGTCTAAGAACTGCATGAATAATTTCAGGTGCAAGATGGGGTAGACGACCGGAGGATACTCGCTGTTTGGACGTGCATTGGCGTGCGATGTAACAAGAAGCCGGGCGATTCTAGAAAATCAGTGTATACATAGATTATGGTTCTCCTCACAACATAATTATGTGTGTCATAGCTTATTTAATCAACAACTTAGAAGTTAACACTCTATCCATCTATGTAATGTAGCATCTGTACATTTCATCCATCTACGCATGTAGTTTCTATTGATATATGGAATGCTGAATTTTAATAAAACTTGCCTGGTGAGGTTTTTGTCATCCAAGCAGTTATTTGTCTTTGATTTTCTCCAGGTATCAGTCTAATACTAAAGGTAAATATCCCAGATTTGCATTCCTTGCGTCAAGTTTCTTTTTGTTACTTTTTTATTCGTAGCGTAGATAAACTCGTATTTTTATCCACGAACGTGAATGGAAGTTTTACATTAGATCACGATTTGTGAAGTGAGAAACAATTCATATATATGCAGGTCTGTTCCTCTACTATGCTGAACAGGTATGTAATGTGATATGTTAATTTTAGCTAATCAGATCGGTGAACTGCTCGATCACGCATTGAACCCAGCAGTTGCTTCCTCCATCCATAGTTTGACCTTAGATGATAAACTACCGCTCAGTTCTCACTCTTCATATTATCTCATGACGGTGATGCATAGGTTCTACTCTTACATCATAAGTAGTCCCAATATTATTTAAAGTGTGGTGCATGTATGAAGCAATAATGTGCTCATTATGATTACAGCCACTGTTGCCTGGTGTGCTCCTACTGGGTTGCTATCCTTTGCTTTTCTTTTGTACTAATTTGGTTACTACATGGTTCTGCTATATAGGTTACCTTCCTATGGTGCTAGATGTTATTAAGTTACCTGATTCTTTAATTAGTGCGGCTATAACTACTTTTTGTGTGAAAGCAAAAACAATAAAGAAAAGGGATTTCTATTTTCGTGCCCCTGGTTCGTTAGTTGTACTCAGTTTTCCCCAGTCCCTTAGTTTTTTCTCAGTTTTCCCCTCCTCTAGTTTGAAACACGCACAAGTGCTGGAACGGCCGGTAGCCGTCAGGTCAGAGGCCTTGACCGTTAGTCTGACCGGGTAGGGCCGCACAGGGGCAGCTCCTCCCTGACCATCTCGTGCTGACGGGTAGGGTCAGGAGACACGTCGGAGCAGCCATCCATCTATCGTTGACGTGTGGTCCGTTTTATTTCATGATTTTATACGCGGTGCTGCCAATGACAAATGAGGCCGCTCTATAGGGCTGCCGCAGCCAATGACCAGTGGGGTCGTATATTTTTCAGGAAAAGACATATATTGCCGCTCTGTGGGGCTGCCGCAACCAATGACCAGTGGGGTCGTCTATATATTTAGAGAAACTCATATATTGCCGCTCTGTGGGGCCTCCGCAGCCAATGACCAGTGGGGTCGTCTATTTTTCAGGAAAAGACACATATTGCCGCTCTGTGGGGCTGCCGCAGCCAATGACCAGTGGGGTCGTCTATTTATTAAGAGAAAATCATATATTGCCGCTCTGTGGGGCCTCCGCAGCCAATGACCAGTGGGGTCGTCTATTTTTCTTGAAAAGACACATATTGCCACTCTGTGGGGCTGCCGCAGCCAATGACCAGTGCGGTCGTCTATTTATTTAGAGAAACTCATATATTGCCGCTCTGTGGGGCCTCCGCAGCCAATGACCAGTGGGGTCGTCTATTTTTCAGGAAAAGACACATATTGCCGCTCTGATATATGTCTTTAGAGAATATCATAGAGAGAAACAACAAGTTCGCTAATTAATTATTCTTAAGCTAGACCGGAGAACCGCTGGCAGCTCGTTCCCCACCGTCGGACGGAGCAGCCATCACCGGCGCCTCGTCGCGCCGCCGGCTCTGTCCCCAGGCGGCGTTGGACGGACTGCGGCGCTGCACGTCAACCACGGCTCCAGCACTTGTTTCGTCCGCACGCATTGTACCCACCGCAGGAAAGTCCGCCGCAAGCAGATCCGCCGCCCACGACGACCGGGATTTGTTCCGCACACCAATTGGTAGTATAGCTTGGTAAGACCTCCGCTTCTGCCTCCCTCGCCCCCTAATCGATTCGGTTCCCGTAATTTATTGGAGTTTGCAGGTACGAAATAGTCCTCAATGTCTGGTCGTAGCGGGTACACCGGCGAGGGTGGGGATTCGATCATGTCGTGGCCACGTTCTACTTCTCCTACCTCGTCAGAAGTGCAGGTATCTAGCTTCAGCTCTCTGTACTACCGTTGAATTTGATGTGCCGCCATGGCCTGTTGGAGTGATTTCAGTTGTTCTTTTTTCCATTATTGTTACAGTTAGCCAGGCAAGCCGATGATCCATGGTACATTGCATACCAAGATGAATCAACCCAGTGGTGTAGCCAGAGGATGGATTTGGAGGAGAAGGTGGCCAATTTAGGTGATGAATTGGCCCGTAAAAACCTGATGATATTCGAGCTGAAGCGTATTGTGGAGGAAGAAAAGAAGAATTCAGAGCTTATTCGCAAGGAGAAGTTGAGAGTTGAGACAGATCTTGCCGTATTTGATCAAGTGGTAGAAAATCTAGAACATGAACTTAAAGTGATGGGAGAGGAGAAAAGTAGATTCATCTGGGCAGTTTTATTAGGTGTCATCCCTGTCCTAGCAGTTATGTGGTTCTAACCACTGTATTTTGTTGTGGCTCTAAAAACTGTATTTTGGCGTACAATTTCCTACTTGTGCTAAGTAATGCGCATGATAATTTTAGCATGCATGAACATTTTATAAAAGTGAAGGGATCCCAAAAGTGAAAGCATGTACCAGCCTCCGGATCAAATACATATCAATAGCTTCCCAATCAAGTTGGGATAGAATTCAAATCATACATACGGATGTACATGGACACATCAAGAACGTGGAGAAGCTTTTTTTGAGACGGAGGTAGTAGTTCGAACAATTTTATCCCAATTGAAAATTGAAAAATACAAATCTTTACTATTAAATTGCAATAGGTGACTGCCTGGTGTCACAAACAGGCCGAAGAAATTTTTAGGCCCAACATCGTCCGGCAGCCCTTGGCCCAATCTTCATTTGAATCCAAAAGTGATCAGCCACGTATCCATCAACTTAATTTGAATCCAACTCGAACACGCATGCATGTGTCTTGCTTGCTCATGGCGTCAAGTGCAGTACGTATCCGAGACGTGCTTGCTCCTGGCGTCTACGTGCATCTCAGATATGTTTGCTCCTAACCGATCGACTGAGTCCAAATAGAGCACGTCAGTATCAATTTTGGCTATAATTTTCTCCTGGCCGTGGCGCAGCATGTATCCGCTATTCAACCATATATACGATTATAGCATAGCAAAATGTCAATGTAATAGAGGCCGACCAGATATTTTGAATGATCGGACTCAACTGCACAAACCTTCAATTGATTGGTCTCCTTTTTTTCTCGATTAGTCTCTATAAAATTGATCGAAAGCAATGAAGATATCTATATATATATATATACAACGGCGAGGCTAGACAATGGCAAGAAAAAGGACCGTGCGAACGGGGACACATCGCATGAGGGACGCAACAACAAATAACTGAACAACGGAGCATCCAGGCTTCAAGGCGCATAGAGACGAACACAACTAGCTTTCCACGGAAGGAGGAGGAATTGACCATCGATCAACATCGAAATCATTGATCCACACCAGTAAGCTCCTGGTATTTCCGTGGACGCCGAGAAGTCGAAACGACTGCTAAAGCTTCATGCCGATCAACGAGGACGGGAAGTTCCCTTCTCCAGTAGCGGCTAAATTCAACGCTCGCTCGCTCATACCAACCGACTCTCCTTGTGCTGTTGGTCATCGTCACCGGCTACGCTGTGACCGCTGTCTGACCATTCTTGCCCGTTGAGGAGAGTTGGGGCGTGTGGCGGCGAAGCAGACACAAATATAGCGTAGATTTTCAAGCCAAATAATGCGGGGAGAGAAGCTGGCCAATGAGGAGCATGAGACAGAGGTAATCCACCACTGGCCCACGCAGGGACGCCGCCTACCACCTGCCACTACGGCACTATACATACATGGCCTCTCAAATGAAGAGCAGCACACAACAACTTCCAAAGAGGTACAATAACATCCTTCACTCCATTAATTATTTTTTACTTATGAGCGTCTAGCGATTGCTAGGAATAGGACGAAGAAGAAACGATCGAGGACTCACATACATTAAAAAAATCTTTATTTATGTGCAAGTTTTACTAATTACCTGCTTCATCGAACTTTAGTTAGTGCAAACACTAATACATTGGTTAAACAAATTAAAATTGATAAATAGAGAGTATATGACGGAATAATATAGGAAATAAAAGATTCAGACCAGGCTACATCTACGATGATTGATCGATTTTCGGGAAAAAATGCAGGTCACGCCTATGTTTTTTGTTAAAAAGTTTAGCGATAAAAATTAAGGTCTAAAGTTAGAGTGATCAGTCGTGGTATGAAGAGGAGGAACAAGGAGGTACTCTCACTTCATTTGCAACAAAAAAATATGTAGCTGTAGTCTGTAGATATAGATTGTTGCAGCTGATAACCTCGTCCGTAGGGCTTCTATTTGCATTTTATTGAACAAAGAGTTGATAAGAGAATACACCAAAATGACTCGATCATGGATACTGGCTTCAACACTCATGTCTGAAGTGTATTATTAACTATGTTGATATGTTATTTTGTATTCTCAAATCATTATATTTTGATCTTCCGCAGCAACGCGCGGGCATACGGCTAGTTTATCATAATTTATCCCAATTTACGGCGTCGAACACGGCCGCGTGGGCAAGAAAGGCCGGGACGACAGGCGGCTGAGGGGTGGTCATCTGCGCCATCCGCCGTTGAAACGATGTTATCGACGATGGCTTCAATGTTCGTGGCATCGATGACCACTGTCGGAACCGCCGCTGTCTTAGTGTACTTCATCAGCTACGGATCTGCGGAGGGCTGGATCGGCGGCTTTGCAGCGCGGTTGTAGACGATGGCTTTAATCGTCTTGGCATCGATTCGCACTCTCGGCACCGGAAGTGAGACATCAACAGGCTCCGACATTGAATGCTGGAGCTGCGCCGTCGAAGCGATGTTGTAGGCGATGGCTTCAATGTTCGTGGCATCGATGACCACTGTCGGCACGGCCGCCGTCTTGGTGTTCTTCATCATTCAACAGATCTGAGAAGAGAAACGAAAGTGAGACAGAGAGAGACATTTCAACTATTTCTGACGGTTAGATCCTCACCAGCACTCTTAGATTCACGCCGCACGCACGGTTAGATCCGCGCCGCCGCACGCCGCCGCACGCACGGTTAGATCCGCGCCGCCGCACGCCACCGCACGCACGGTTAGATCCGCGCCGTCGCACGCTGCCTTACGGTTAGATCCGCGCCACCGCACGCCACCGCACGCACGGTTAGATCCGCGCCGCCGCACGCACGGTTAGATCCGCGCCACCGCACGCACGGTTAGATCCGCGCCGCCGCACGCCGCCGCACGCACGGTTAGATCCGTGCCGCCGCGACCGCCAGAGTAAGAGAGGAAATAGGAGAGAGGAAGATGCGATCGAATATCATCGCCAGGGTTGGTAGGTATGTGCTCTGCTCTTGTCTCCGTATGCATCCATCGTGGTAGAGAGAGATATACAGGTCGTCCGATCATAAATGATCGAACGGTGCAAGAGTTCGTTGAGCTTTCAACCAACCAAGATCCGTGTGACATACATCTCGACCAATCAGAGATCAGCCAGTGAGTACAAGTTAGGAAAACTGAGTAGAACTAAGAGGGGGAAAAGTGAGGAAATGTTTATCGGAAGGGCAAAATTGAGTAGGACTGAGTAAAACAAGTGGGCCCGGAGGGGGAAAACTGAGTAACACTAAGTAAAACAGGGGCACCCAAATAATAAAGGGACTAAGGGAAATTGAAGCTTTTGGCATAAAAATTGTAAAATTGTGTTATTTGAACAATATATTACATTTTGGCCGACTAGATATTGTTTGCAATTCAAAGATACACAAGTGTGACGAATTTGGACTCATTTGGAAAATTTTTGTAAGCATAGTGGGTATTTGGGAGGTGTATTGAGCAGAAAGCTCTGCATCTTCATATCTAGTAGCTCATGTACTAGGAAGTGGTTTTGAAGCTTTTGGCATAAAAACTTCATATCTCTATATTTCCTTTTCCATTATTATTTCTCTAGGTTGTAGGTAACATAACAAGGCTCCATGGGAAGGTTCCACCATGTTTTGAATTATTTTGAGTTAAACCCTAAAACCCTAAACCCTAGAGAAAATAATAAATGTGGCATACAAATTGTTCATACAAATTCAAATTGTTGAACACAAAGGGATCTCCAATACAAAGGGAACCCCAATACAAATTGTTCATACAAATTCAAATTGTTCAACACAAAGGGATCCCCAATACAAAGGGAACCCCAATACAAATTGTTCATACAAATTCAAATTGTTCAACACAAAGGCATCCCCAATACAAAGGGAACCCCAATACAAATTGTTCATACAAATTCAAATTATTCAACACAAAGGCATCCCCAATACAAAGGGAACCCCAATACAAATTGTTCAACACAAAGGGATCCCCAATACAAAGGGAACCCCAATACAAATTGTTCATACAAATTCAAATTAGTTGTTCAGAATAAAATCTTTCTCTTGCTCCTGGTGTGACTCGCCGGGGCCACCACCTTACTCCGGGTAACCCTACCAGGGATATTACCGGTGTCTACCTTCCTTTTGCCCTCTTTCTTATTCTTCTTCTTCTGCGAAGCTTGTGCTTTTTCTTCTGCCATGTGCTCTTCGAAGTTAGCATCTAACTGGGCCATACCACTTTCGAGGCAATGTCGATCATACTGTTCCCTCTCCTCTGGACTCATCGGTTGAAGCCATTCTACATCCATCTGTTCCCTCTGCTCTCGATCCATCGGTTCAAGCAGCTCTACATCCATCTGTTCCCTCTGCTCTCGATCCATCGGTTCAATCTCCTCATGTTCAATTGCTGCTTCAATCTCCTCTGCATTTGCTGCTTCAATCTCCTCATGTTGAACTGCTGCTTCAATCTCAAGTTGAATTGCTGCTTCATTCTCCTCTGCATTTGCTGCTCCCGCCTGATCTTCCATTCCAAAAGCTGGGTCAACTCCATTTTTACAAAGCCTAGCAATGTGTCCAGGGATTCCACAACGTTTGCACTTACGTTTTCGAATCGGTGTACCACCCTCTGCACTAGCTCTGATCATATTCTTCCTCGGCCTACCTGCCGGTCTAGTCAATACTGGAGAGTATAGTTTGAAGCCTGGATCGACTTTCATCCATTGGTCTTTTCCCAACAAGGTAGGAACATTCATAGCATATGCAGCCCTAAATTTGGCAACAGAGAAATACACTCTGACACATACTGATCAACTTCACCATCTTCACCCCTATAACACTCATGAAAAACAATGCGTGTATGCAGGGTATCCCACGGATCTGCCATCCCCTACAATGGCATGTCCTATCAACCAAACTCACTAGATACCTCCACTACCTGTTTTGTTTATCAGTGTAGGTTACCTCAGCCTCCATTCCTTTTCTGACGCATTGCATCCTCAAATTTTTTGCCCTGTCATGCAAAGACTTAATCAAAAATGGGAGCATGAGATGGCCAGCATATTTTGTGGATGCAATTCTTTGACGCAGATCGATCTTTATCATGATCATCTGCCTAATCTTATCAAATATTTGCCACAGCATAAGCCCTTTCAATGACTTGACCTTTGAATTGAAACTCTCCGCAAGGTTACTTGTTACATAGTCTACCTTGCAAATTTTATTGAATTGGCTTCTTGACCACACCCTACCATGATGTTCATCCAAGTACTCCTTCACCCCAGGTTTTTGTTTATACAACACATCCAAATGAAACAGATGCTTCCTAGAGCTGCATGTGTATGAAGCTGGCCATAGGTTGTCAGTAAAAACTTTACCCTTGAATTTCTTTGTAAAATTATGTACCAAGTGTCGCATACATTCCCTATGCTCCACTCCAGGGAATACTGCTTCTACCGCACTCTCCAAACCTTTGCAAGCGTCTGTGTGGATAACAAGTCCTGGTGGATGACCTATGAGGTCGCGCATATTCTGCAGAAACCAAGTCCAACTTTCCTCTGACTCAACCTCCAAAACTCCATAAGCAACAGGGAACATCCAATTATGTCCATCAACTGCAGTAGCAGCAACTAGCTGTCCTTTAAACCTGCCATGAAGAGTTGATGCATCCACGGCCAAATAAGGCCTGCAACCGTCCAAAAAGCCTTTCCAGCAAGCTTTGAAACAAATAAAAGCCCTTCTAAAACATTTCTTGTGCATTACCTTCCCGCTTTTCAATTTGTAGGGAACTGTATGCTTGTCTATCGCTACAACACTGCCTGGACTAGCCATCTCCACTTTAGCTTTGAAAGTGTAAAGCAACTGAAAGCTTTCATTCCATGGACCATTGATCTTGTCAAGAGCCATTTCCTTTGCATAGAACATCCTCATGTAAGGTACTTCCATTTTATACTTCCCAACCACCTTTTTTACGAGTGCTGTTGGACCAAGTGAAGGATTTTCTCTCAGCCAATCTAGGATTATATCTGCCAACCACCTAGTCTTCGCTAGCTTTGTTTTCAGCTCTGGCTCTCCCCCTAGAGGTGGACACCTATGGATCTCCTTATTCTTCTTTATCTGAAACATAATGATAAGGGATGTCAGTAATAGATAACAAATTTTACACCGTGATCTAAATACACAACTGGTTGGCGTAGTACCTGAACCAAGCTGCTTCTGCGCATTGTGGATGCATGCAGCCTCCACCTACACCTTAGGTATGGGCATTTAACTGTGAACCTACCTGGCTCACTTTTAATAACCTCATAATTATTCTTAGTGTGAATGTGATATGTAGTAATTGCATTACGGCAGTCCATCATCGTTTGAAACACGGTGCCTTCTGCAAGCTGGGGATCCTCCCTGTTCCACTCAATTGTTGGCAAGTCTTCACCTTCGTAATCGGCTAAAACGAGGTTGTCATCATTCTCATTCTTCTCTTCATCATAAGTGTCATCAAATCTGGCACCAAAAGCAATATCTTCCATGTATTGATCCTCCATTGCCTGCTTACTGCATCGATCTACCAATTCAGGAAACATCAACTCATCCTCATCATCTTGAGGAGACTGATCCTCAATGTCTGCATCGTCCTCCACATCGACCGTACGAACGATCTGGCTACCACTAGCACTGGGGACAGATGGTGCTGTTGTGGACCTACAAGGAGCGCCGCGGCGCACACTGTTAGCAGAGGCAGCAACAGTAGAGAGACATGATGCCCGACCACCTGATGATGACCCAGCACCATAGAGAGATGATGCCCGGCCCCTGTCCACATGGATACCAATTTTACCGAACTGGCAAGAAGCATTCAAAGCAAAAAAAGAATTCCCAGATCGTCATCGGAAATTAGTGGAACAAATCTTCCCTCCTTGTTGTGCAAATATTCAAAATGAACTGCGTCGTCAGAGCTCCAGCTGTACTTAGCGCAGATGTTAGCTTTCAAATTCCTCGACGAGATGGTGGTTGCAACCACCACATGGAAGTAAAACCCATTCTTATAGCATTTAGAATCACGCGTAAAGCTAGAATCCAGCCTAACCAGCAGCCGAAAAGCCAGCGCTGGATCAATCCTATTCGAAAAGCAACGCAGTTAGTTGAGCAACAATGATTCACGCTCAAAAACTGCCTACTATTAATTCACATAGGCAGACGATGCTTACCCAGATGGAATCCATGCGTTAGATCCCTCCGATTCCCAATCTTCTCCGCGACTGACGGGAACAGTTGGCACACCAGATGGACATACAAACTCCGCGACAGGGGTAGATCTAGATCTGGTGCCTCCGCCTCCCGGGGGTGGTGGTGGGGGCGGGGGCGGCTCGGCGGCGGACGACGCCATAAGGTAGGAGGGCAGGACGGCGTGGCGGCGGAGGGGCGGTGTGTGAGCTCCTCCAGTCTCGGGCGGAGTGGAAAGCTTTGGGTGAGCTCCTCCAGTCAACAGTCAACACAGTTTGAAAGAAACGGTCAATTCAACACCAACGCGGCTCCCTAGCCGTCACCGGTAACGGTGAAGGCCTCTGACCAGACGGCAACCCTCCCGTCTGAGCGTCTGCGAGGGGTTTCAAACTAGAGGGAGGGGAAAACTGAGGAAAAACTAAGGGGCTGGGGAAAACTGAGTACAACTAACGAACCAGGGGCACCAAAATAGAAATCCCTAAAGAAAAATAAGATATAAAAATAAATGAAATGCAATTTTATTATATGTAGACACCTAGGCCCAATTCTAGCCGCGCAAATGCGCGGGGACTCCACTAGTTCCATATATTTAATAAGTTATGATTTAAATAAGAATGTGTGACTTTTATGAACTTTAAACCCTGTGGTTTACCTTATTTAGAAGTGAATTAAATTACACACAAAGGTAGTTGCTAACTTTTAAGTATTATTAAGTTAGGGTTTGATTCTTAAAGAATGTGTTGTTGTAAGGAATGCCATGTTGAGATCTTTTATAAGATCTTGTAATTGATCCTTACTTAAGGTGTTGTTTGTTGTAAATCTACTTTCATTTGATCTAGCCCATAGATCAAATCATATCTACCCAAAACAGGGTTTTAGCAAAGATCACAGTGAAGTTTATAGCGCTTGACTTGATGATCTGCTTCAATTCAAGCAAGTCAAGTGAAACTTCAGTTACTGTGGTAAGTTTTATTTGAAAGCGCGAAAATTCCCCGAATTTTCTATGCATGAATGCAATGCACACTTTGGTGTTCTCTCATTTTATAGCCTCTAAACCTGGGATATTACAATGGGTATGATTTGTGTCCGAGATTTGCAGCCCACGCCGCCCTCTGTGCGTGTGTGTGTCGTGATCCGCGTTGGGTCGCAGGCCTGCGTCGCTGCTTCTCCAATCTTGTCCATGGCTCTGTTGGATACTGGGCTGCAGCCCAACACTGTGCATCGAGAGGAGATTAACCCACCAGATCGTGGGGGTCTCCGGCAATTCCCCATTTCCCCAATCCATTTCAACCCTAGATCGACCGACAGAGCGAAGGTCGTCTTCATTCCAAATCCTAATCCTCAAATCCTCCACCGCGATTCCACCCCACAAATCCTCGACAGACTTGACAAGGAGTTAGATCGGGAGATCGTAGATCTTTTGTTCTTGTTGCCGCACCCCCACCACCTATGGATCGAAGATATGGAGGCTCCCGGAGGTCACCGCCTCGCAGATCTTCGATCCGTGGCCGATCTCCACCGCGCGGGTACTTCGGCAACCGACCAAGCGTTGGATCTGAAGCAGATCGACGAGATGAGCAGCGTCGATGGGAAGAAGAGAGACGCCATGAAGACAACTGGCGATGGGAAGAGGATCGATCGTCGCCGTGAGGAAGATCGACGCCTCGCAGACCAAGAAAGGCTTCACGAGGAAGAACGACGGCATGTGGAGGTGCGCCGCCGGCTCGAGGAAGAACACCGTCGTGATGCAACACGCAGCACGGAGCGGCTGGCCCATGAGCGTGCGCTTGCTAAGAAGCACCGCCTCGAGGAAGAAGCACGTGCAAGAGATCGATGGGCGCACAGATCCAAGATGCAGCATGGATCCTCCGTCAACCCCTCCACTCGCAGCAGGTCCCCCGATGTAAGTCGTAACACCTCTAATATCCCCCAGAATGATGATGTAGTTGCGGTGAATGTGCTCTCAAATCAGCCTGCTCAAGACAATCAACAACAACAAACTGCTCGTGTGACAGCTGTTTCTCTATCCTCTCCTCCTGATCCAGTGGGGTCCTTTGCACCACCACTGGTGACGGCTCCAATTACAACTACTGCTCGACAGCAACGTCATGTTTCTGATCATGTTGTCTGTGGAAGAAGTGGTTTGAATCACTTGCTTGAAGTTTGTCAGGAACGTGAGCCGTGGGAATATGTTGCTCCATATTATGGCAGTGAAGAATTTGGCTCTGGCTTCTACTCTATTCCTGCTGCAGAACTTGAGTCCCGTCCTTTAGATCAAATGAATTATGCTCATATTACTGTTGAAAAAGGTGAGGTTACCTGTAGAGATATTGAACATGAGTTTGATGTATGGGCTGACTCCATGAAAATCAACTGGAGGTTCTTTGCAAAAGTGGTTTCTCCTACGGAATTCAGAACCAGGTTCCCATCTACCAAGGCCATTGATGAACTGTCTCACTTTGGTAAATTGTTTATGAGGACTTGTGGTGACCTCACCTGAAAAAAGTGAGACTCTCTGTGCAACAGTGCTAGTTCCGGATCGAACTGCTAGCACACACAGTTTAAGATGAAATACCAAGTAGCAAGGGTCTTCATTACAACGTAAGATCCAGCGGAAATAAAATGGTTCGATACAAGTTGCATAGCTCTTAGGCTAGCACAAATTCAGAGTTTAAAGCAGCAAGGTAAACTTCAAGCATGGAGCCATCTTCCTTCATGAAGCCACAGACAGACATGTTGGACAAAGACTCGTGAACTGATACGTCTCAAACGTATCTATAATTTCTTATGTTCCATGCTGCTTTTATGATGATACTCACATGTTTTATACACATTATATGTTATTATTATGCATTTTCTGGCACTAACCTATTGACGAGATGCCGCAGAGCCAGTTGCTGTTTTCTGCTGTTTTTGGTTTCAGAAATCCTAGTAAGGAAATATTCTCAGAATTGGACGAAATCAACGCCCAGGGGCCTATTTTTCCACGAAGCTTCCAGAAGTCCGAAGAGGAAACGAAGTGGGGCCACGAGGTGGCGACACACTAGGGTGGCGCGGCCCAAGCCCTGGCCGCACCGGCCTACTGTGTGGGCCCCTCGTGACGCCTACTGACCTGCCCTTCCGCCTACATATAGTCTTCGTCGCGAAACCCCCAGTACCGAGAGCCACGATACGGAAAACCTTCCAGAGACGCCGCCGCCGCCAATCCCATCTCGGGGGATTCAGGAGATCGCCTCCGGCACCCTGCCGGAGAGGGAATCATCTCCCGGAGGTCTCTTCATCGCCATGATCGCCTCCGGATCGATGTGTGAGTAGTTCACCCCTGGACTATGGGTCCATAGCAGTAGCTAGATAGTTGTCTTCTCCTCATTGTGCTATCATGTTAGATCTTGTGAGCTGCCTATCATGATCAAGATCATCTATTTGTAATGCTACATGTTGTGTTTGTTGGGATCCGATGAATATTGAATACTATGTCAAGTTGATTATCAATCTATCATATATGTTGTTTATGTTCTTGCATGCTCTCCGTTGCTAGTAGAGGCTCTGGCCAAGTTGATACTTGTGACTCCAAGAGGGAGTGTTTATGCTCGATAGTGGGTTCATGCCTCCATTAAATCTGGGACAGTGATAGAAAGTTCTAAGGTTGTGGATGTGATGTTGCCACTAGGGATAAAACATCGATGCTTTGTCTAAGGATATTTGTGTTGATTACATTACGCACCATACTTAATGCAATTGTCTGTTGCTTGCAACTTAATACCGGAAGGGGTTCGGATGATAACCTGAAAGTGGACTTTTTAGGCATAGATGCATGCTGGATAGCGGTCTATGTACTTTGTCGTAATGCCCTGATTAAATCTCATAGTACTCATCATGATATTTGTATGTGCATTGTTATGCCTTCTTTATTTGTCAATTGCCCAACTGTAATTTGTTCACCCAACATCTGTTTATCTTATGGGAGAGACACCACTAGTGAACTGTGGATTGATGGCGTGTAACTCACACGTTCGTTGGGAACCCCAAGACGAAGGTATGATGCGCACAGCAGCAAGTTTTCCCTCAGAAAGAAACCAAGGTTTATCGAACCAGGAGGAGCCAAGAAGCACGTTGAAGGTTGATGGCGGCGGGATGTAGTGCGGCGCAACACCAGGGATTCCGGCGCCAACGTGGAACCTGCACAACACAACCAAAGTACTTTGCCCCACCGAAACAGTGAGGTTGTCAATCTCACCGGCTTGCTGTAACAAAGGATTAACCGTATTGTGTGGAAGATGATTGTTTGCAGAAAACAGTAGAACAAGTATTGCAGTAGATTGTATTTCAGTAAAGAGAATTGGACCGGGGTCCACAGTTCACTAGAGGTGTCTCTCCCATAAGACAAACAGCATGTTGGGTGAACAAATTACAGTTGGGCAATTGACAAATAAAGAGGGCATGACCATGCACATACATATCATGATGAGTATAGTGAGATTTAATTGGGCATTACGACAAAGTACATAGACCGCCATCCAACTGCATCTATGCCTAAAAAGTCCACCTTCAGGTTATCATCCGAACCCCCTCCAGTATTAAGTTGCAAAGCAACAGACAATTGCATTAAGTATGGTGCGTAATGTAATCAACAACTACATCCTTAGACATAGCATCAATGTTTTATCCCTAGTGGCAACAGCACAACACAAGCTTAGAACTTTCTGTCACTGTCCCAGGTGTCAATGCAGGCATGAACCCACTATCGAGCATAAATACTCCCTCTTGGAGTTACAAGCATCTACTTGGCCAGAGCATCTACTAGTAACGGAGAGCATGCAAGATCATAAACAACACATAGATATAACTTTGATAATCAACATAACAAGTATTCTCTATTCATCGGATCCCAACAAACGCAACATATAGAATTACAGATAGATGATCTTGATCATGTTAGGCAGCTCACAAGATCCGACAATGATAGCACAATGGGGAGAAGACAACCATCTAGCTACTGCTATGGACCCATAGTCCAGGGGTAGACTACTCACACATCACACCGGAGGCGACCATGGCGGCGTAGAGTCCTCCGGGAGATGATTCCCCTCTCCGGCAGGGTGCCGGAGGCGATCTCCTGGATCCCCCGAGATGGGATCGGCGGCGGCGGCGTCTCTGGAAGGTTTTTCGTATCGTGGCTCTCGGTACTGGGGTTTTTGCAACGGAGGCTTTAAGTAGGCGGAAGGGCAGGTCAGGAGGCGGCACGAGGGCCCCACACCACAGGGCCGCGCAGCCAAGGGGGGGGGGCCGCGCCGCCCTAGGGTGTGGCCCCCTCGTGGCCCCTCTTCGTCTCCTCTTCGGACTTCTGGAAGCTTCGTGGCAAAATAGGACCCTGGGAGTTGATTTCGTCCAATTCCGAGAATATTTCGTTATTAGGATTTCTGAAACCAAAAACAGCAGAAAACAGCAACTGGCACTTCGGCATCTTGTTAATAGGTTAGTTCCAGAAAATGAACGAATATGACATAAAGTGTGCATAAAACATGTAGATAACATCAATAATGTGGCATGGAACATAAGAAATTATCGATACGTCGGAGACGTATCAGCATCCCCAAGCTTAGTTCTGCTCGTCCCGAGCAGGTAAAACGATAACACAGATAATTTCTGGGGTGACATGCCATCATAACCTTGATCATACTATTTGTAAAGCATATGTAGTGAATGCAGCGATCAAAACAATGTATATGACATGAGTAAACAAGTGAATCATATAGCAAAGACTTTTCATGAATATCACTTCAAGACAAGCATCAATAAGTCTTGCATAAGAGTTAACTCATAAAGCAATAATTCATAGTAAAGATATTGAAGCAACACAAAGGAAGATTAAGTTTCAGTGGTTGCTTTCAACTTGTAACATGTATATCTCATTGATATTGTCAACATAGAGTAATATAATAAGTGCAATAAGCAAATATGTAGGAATCAATGCACAGTTCACACAAGTGTTTGCTTCTTGAGGTGGAGAGAAATAGGTGAACTAACTCAACATTGAAAGTAAAAGAATGGTCCTCCATAGAGGAAAAGCATCGATTGCTATATTTGTGCTAGAGCTTTGATTTTGAAAACATGAAACAATTTTGTCAACGGTAGTAATAAAGCATATGTATCATGTAAATTATATCTTACAAGTTGCAAGCCTCATGCATAGTATATTAATAGTGCCCGCACCTTGTCCTAATTAGCTTGGACTACCGGATCATCACAATGCACATGTTTTAACCAAGTGTCACAAAGGGGTACCTCTATGCCACCTGTACAAAGGTCTAAGGAGAAAGCTCGCATTGGATTTCTCGCTATTGATTATTCTCAACTTAGACATCCATACCGGGACAACATAGACAACAGATAATGGACTCCTCTTTTATGCATAAGCATGTAACAACAATTAATAATTTTCTCATTTGAGATTGAGGATATATGTCCAAAACTGAAACTTCCACCATGGATCATGGCTTTAGTTAGCGGCCCAATGCTCTTCTCTAACAATATGCATGCTTAACCATAAGGTGGTAGATCGCTCTTACTTCAGACAAGACGGACATGCATAGCAACTCACATGAAATTCAACAAAGAGTAGTTGATGGCGTCCCCAGTGAACATGGTTATCGCACAACAAGCAACTTAATAAGAGATAAAGTGCATAATTACATATTCAATACCACAATAGTTTTTAAGCTATTTGTCCCATGAGCTATATATTGCAAAGGTGAATGATGGAATTTTAAAGGTAGCACTCAAGCAATTTACTTTGGAATGGCGGAAAATACCATGTAGTAGGTAGGTATGGTGGACACAAATGGCATAGTGGTTGGCTCAAGTATTTTGGATGCATGAGAAGTATTCCCTCTCGATACAAGGTTTAGGCTAGCAAGGCTTAATTGAAACAAACACAAGGATGAACTGGTGCAGCAAAACTCACATAAAAGACATATTGAAAACATTATAAGACTCTACACCGTCTTCCTTGTTGTTCAAACTCAATACTAGAAATTATCTAGACCTTAGAGAAACCAAATATGCAAACCGAATTTTAGCATGCTCTATGTATTTCTTCATTAATGGGTGCAAAGCATATGATGCAAGAGCTTAATCATGAGCACAACAATTGCCAAGTATCACATTACCCAAGACATTTATAGCAATTACTACATGTATCATTTTCCAATTCCAACCATATAACAATTTAACGAAGGAGAAACTTCGCCATGAATACTATGAG
Organism: Lolium perenne; assembly: GCF_019359855.2. Classification (NCBI taxonomy): domain Eukaryota; kingdom Viridiplantae; phylum Streptophyta; class Magnoliopsida; order Poales; family Poaceae; genus Lolium; species Lolium perenne. The sequence continues at coordinate 262,302,611 of NC_067246.2, read as the reverse complement.
TAGAAACTAAGGACATACTTGTCCATATGTTACAGTGGAGCGTGTCTCTCTCCCATAAAGTGAATGCTAGGATCCATTTTATTCAAACAAAACAAAAAACAAAAACAAACCGACGCTCCAAGAAAAGCACATAAGATGTGATGGAATAAAAATATAGTTTCAGGGGAGGAACCTGATAATGTTGTCGATGAAGAAGGGGATGCCTTGGGCATCCCCAAGCTTAGACGCTTGAGTCTTCTTGATATATGCAGGGGTGAACCACCGGGGCATCCCCAAGCTTAGAGCTTTCACTCTCCTTGATCATGTTGCATCATACTCCTCTCTTGATCCTTGAAAACTTCCTCCACACCAAACTTAGAACAACTCATTAGAGGGTTAGCGACAATAAAATTAACATATTCAGAGGTGACACAATCATTCTTAACACTTCTGGACATTGCATAAAGCTACTGGACATTAATGGATCAAAGAAATTCATCCAACATAGCAAAAGAGGCAATGCGAAATAAATGGCAGAATCTGTCAAAACAGAACAGTTCGTATTGACGAATTTTATCGAGGCACCAGAATTGCTCAAATGAAAATTCTCAAATTGAATGAAAGTTGCGTACATATCTGAGGATCACTCACGTAAATTGGCATAATTTTCTGAGTTACTTACAGGGGAAAACAGCCCAGATTCGTGACAGCAAAGAAATCTGTTTCTGCGCAGTAATCCAAATCTAGTATGAACTTTTCTATCAACGGCTTTACTTGGCACAATAAAACACTAAACTAAGATAAGGAGAGGTTGCTACAGTAGTAAACAACTTCCAAGATACAAAATAAAAACAAAGTACTGTAGGTAAAAACATGGGTTGTCTCCCATAAGCGCTTTTCTTTAACGCCTTTCAGCTAGGCGCAGAAAGTGTGCATCAAGTATTATCAAGAGATGGTGCATTCTCAGCGGGGTGCGGAGTTTTCTCAACTATGCATACTATCTTTTCTATGTGAGTTTCAGAGGCTCCCTTTTCATTAGTCTTGGGCTTGCTACTCTCATCAAACAAATCTTCAGGGACAATCCAATCAAAATTCTTTTCTAATGCCTCACACATTCCCAAGAGCTTACAAGGTATTGATGTTTTAATATCCCCCTTATAATTAACTTTATTAGTGTACTTTTGTCTATCCTTTTCCATCTTCTCAAGGGTACTGGCAAAGTTGGTATGAGAGCCTAGCTTATTATATTTAGTGAAAACTTTCCTAGCTTCTCTCGCTATTCCCCCAAATTCTTTAAGAAGGGTTTCTAATACAAAATCATTCTTTTCTCCTTCTTCCATATCACTGAGTGTAAGAAACATATGTTGAATCACAGGATTAAGATTAACAAATCTAGCTTCTAACGCATGTACTAAAGAAGCAACAGCAATTTCATAAGTGGGAGCAAGTTCTACCAAGTGTCTATCTTCAAAATCTTCGACCGTACTAATATGAGTGAAAAAATCTTCTATATTGTCTTTCCCAAGGATAGATCCTCGACCTACCGGTACATCTTTAAGAACAAACTTAGGAGGAAACATAATGAAACAAGTAAGGTAAATGCAAGTAACTAATTTTTTTTGTGTTTTTGATATAGCAAACAAGATAGCAAATAAAGTAAAACTAGCAACTAATTTTTTTGTATTTTGATTTAGTGCAGCAAACAAAGTAGTAAATAAAACTAAGCAAGACAAAAACAAAGTAAAGAGATTGAGAAGTGGAGACTCCCCTTGCAGCGTGTCTTGATCTCCCCGGCAACGGCGCCAGAAAAAGAGCTTGATGGCGTGTAACTCACACGTTCGTTGGGAACCCCAAGAGGAAGGTATGATGCGCACAGCAGCAAGTTTTCCCTCAGAAAGAAACCAAGGTTTATCGAACCAGGAGGAGCCAAGAAGCACGTTGAAGGTTGATGGCGGCGGGATGTAGTGCGGCGCAACACCAGGGATTCCGGCGCCAACGTGGAACCTGCACAACACAACCAAAGTACTTTGCCCCAACGAAACAGTGAGGTTGTCAATCTCACCGGCTTGCTGTAACAAAGGATTAACCGTATTGTGTGGAAGATGATTGTTTGCAGAAAACAGTAGAACAAGTAGTGCAGATGATTGTATTTCGGTAAAGAGAATTGGACCGGGTCCACAGTTCACTAGAGGTGTCTCTCCCATAAGACAAACAGCATGTTGGGTGAACAAATTACAGTTGGGCAATTGACAAATAAAGAGGGCATGACCATGCACATACATATCATGATGAGTATAGTGAGATTTAATTGGGCATTACGACAAAGTACATAGACCGCCATCCAACTGCATCTATGCCTAAAAAGTCCACCTTCAGGTTATCATCCGAACCCCCTCCAGTATTAAGTTGCAAAGCAACAGACAATTGCATTAAGTATGGTGCGTAATATAATCAACAACTACATCCTTAGACATAGCATCAATGTTTTATCCCTAGTGGCAACAGCACAACACAACCTTAGAACTTTCTGTCACTGTCCCAGGTGTCAATGCAGGCATGAACCCACTATCGAGCATAAATACTCCCTCTTGGAGTTACAAGCATCTACTTGGCCAGAGCATCTACTAGTAACGGAGAGCATGCAAGATCATAAACAACACATAGATATAACTTTGATAATCAACATAACAAGTATTCTCTATTCATCGGATCCCAACAAACGCAACATATAGAATTACAGATAGATGATCTTGATCATGTTAGGCAGCTCACAAGATCCGACAATGATAGCACAATGGGGAGAAGACAACCATCTAGCTACTGCTATGGACCCATAGTCCAGGGGTAGACTACTCACACATCACACCGGAGGCGACCATGGCGGCGTAGAGTCCTCCGGGAGATGATTCCCCTCTCCGGCAGGGTGCCGGAGGCGATCTCCTGGATCCCCCGAGATGGGATCGGCGGCGGCGGCGTCTCTGGAAGGTTTTCCGTATCGTGGCTCTCGGTACTGGGGTTTTCGCAACGGAGGCTTTAAGCAGGCGGAAGGGCAGGTCAGGAGGTGGCACGAGGGCCCCACACCACAGGGCTGCGCGGCCAAGGGGGGGCCGCGCCGCCCTAGGGTGTGGCCCCCTCGTGGCCCCTCTTGGTCTCCTCTTCGGACTTCTGGAAGCTTCATGGCAAAATAGGACCCTGGGCGTTGATTTCGTCCAATTCCGAGAATATTTCGTTACTAGGATTTCTGAAACCAAAAACAGCAGAAAACAGCAACTGGCACTTCGGCATCTTGTTAATAGGTTAGTTCCAGAAAATGCACGAATATGACATAAAGTGTGCATAAAACATGTAGATAACATCAATAATGTGGCATGGAACATAAGAAATTATCGATACGTCGAAGACGTATCATGGACCCCGGTCCTATTCTTTACATCTGAAATACAATCTACTGCAATTGTTCTTTACTGTTCTTCGCAAACAAACATCATCATCCACACTATACATCTAATCCTTTGTTTACAGCAAGCCGGTGAGATTGATAACCTCACTGTTACGTTGGGGCAAAGTACTGTGATTGTGTTGTGCAGGTTCCACGTTGGCGCCGGAATCCCTGGTGTTGCGCCGCACTACACTCCGCCACCAACAACCTTCAATGTGCTTCTTGGCTCCTACTGGTTCGATAAACCTTGGTTTCTTTCTAAGGGAAAACTTACTACTGGGCACATCACACCTTCCTCTTGGGGTTCCCAACGGACGTGTGTCTCACGCGCATCAAGACTGTTTTCTGGCGCCGTTGCCGGGGAGATCAAGACACGCTGCAAGGGGAGTGTCCCACTTCCAATCTCTTTACTTTGTTTTTGTCTTGCTTTATTTTATTTACTGCTTTGTTTGCTGCACTAAAACAAAACACAAAAAAATTAGTTGCTAGTTTTACTTTATTTACTGTCTTGTTCTCTATATCAAAACCACAAAAAAATTAGTTACTTGCATTTACTTTATCTAGTTTGCTTTATTTACTATTGCTAAAATGAATACTCCTGAAAACACTAAGTTGTGTGACTTCACAAACATTAATAATAATGATTTCTTATGAACACCTATTGCTCCACCTGCTACTACAGCAGAATTCTTTGAAATTAAACCTGCTTTACTGAATCTTGTTATTGAGAGAGCAATTTTCTGGTGTTAGTTCTGATGATGTTGCTGCCCATCTTAATAATTTTGTTGAACTATGTGAAATGCAAAAGTATAAGGATGTGGATGGTGATATTATAAAATTGAAATTGTTTCCTTTCTCATTAAGAGGAAGAGCTAAAGATTGGTTGCTATCTTTGCCTAAGAATAGTATTGATTCATGGACTAAATGTAAAGATGCTTTTATTGGTAGATATTATCCTCCTGCTAAAATTATATCTTTGAGAAGTAGCATAATGAATTTTAAGCAATTAGATAATGAACATGTTGCTCAAGCATGGGAGAGAATGAAATCTTTGGTAAAGAATTGCCCAACCCATGGACTAACTACTTGGATGATCATCCAAACCTTCTATGCAGGACTGAATTTTTCTTCGCGGAACCTATTGGATTCAGCTGCTGGAGGTACCTTTGTGTCCATTAATTTGGGGGCAGCTACAAAGCTTCTTGATGATATGATGATAAATTACTCTGAATGGCACACGGAAAGAGCTCCACAAGGTAAGAAGGTAAATTCTGTTGAAGAAACCTCCTCCTTGAGTGATAAGATTGATGTGATTATGTCTATGCTTGTGAATGGTAGATCTAATGTTGATCCTAATAATGTTCCTTTAGCTTCATTGGTTGCTCAAGAAGAAAATGTTGATGTAAACTTCATTAAAAATAATAATTTCAACAACAATGCTTATAGGAATAATTCTGGTAACAACTATAGGCCATATCCTGCTGCTAATGGTAATGGTTATGGGAATTCTTACAACAATAATAGGAGTGTACCCCCTGGTCTTGAAGCCATGCTTAAAGAATTTATTAGTACACAAACTGCTTTTAACAAATCTGTTGAAGAAAAGCTTGATAAAATTGATATTCTTGCTTCTAAGGTTGATAGACTTGCTTCTGATGTTGATCTTTTAAAATTGAAAGTGATGCCTAATAAGGATATTGATAATAAAATTGTTACTACAGCAAATGCCATCCAAGTTAGAATTAATGAGAATATAAGATTGATGGCTGAATTGCATGCTAGGTGGGAAAGAGAAGAAAACGAAAAACTTGCTAAAGAAAGTAATGTAGCTAAAGTTTGGACTATTACCACCACTAGTAATGATAATGATTCACATGTTGCTAAACCTCCTACTATCAATGGTAAAATAATTGGTGTTGGCAATGTTTCTACTCCTAGTGCAAAGCGTGCAAAATTACCTGAAACTGCTAAAACTGCTGAAACTGATAAAACTGCTGAAATTTTTCAAAATGTTGGGGACAATGATTCCATTGCTGTAGGTCATAATGATTTAGACTTTGATGATTGTCACATCTCTGAAGTTATAAAGTTCTTACAAAAACTTGCTAAAAGTCCCAATGCTAGTGCTATGAATTTGGCCTTTACAAAACATATTACAAATGCTCTCATAAAAGCTAGAGAAGATAAACTAAAACTTGAAACTTCTATTCCTAGGAAGTTAGAAGATGGTTGGGAGCCCATTATTAAGATGAGGGTCAAGGATTTTGATTGTAATGCTTTATGTGATCTTGGTGCAAGTATTTCTGTTATGCCCAAGAAAATCTATGATATGCTTGACTTGCCACCATTGAAAAATTGTTATTTGGATGTTAATCTCGCTGATAATGCTATAAAGAAACCTTTGTGGAGGATTGATAATGTTCGCATTATGGTTAACAATAACCTTGTCCCCGTTGATTTTGTTGTCTTGGATATTGAATGCAATGCATCTTGTCCCATTATATTGGGAAGACCTTTTCTTCGAACTGTTGGTGCTACCATTGATATGAAGAAAGGTAATATTAAATATCAATTTCCTCTCAAGAAAGGTATGGAACACTTCCCTAGAAAGAAAATGAAGTTACCTTATGATTCTATTATTAGAACAAATTATGATGTCGATGCTTCATCTCTTGATAATACTTGATTCACACTTTCTGCGCCTAGCTGAAAGGCGTTAAAGAAAAGCGCTTATGGGAGACAACCCATTATTTTACTTCTGCACTTTGTTTTATATTTGAGTCTTGGAAGTTGTTACTACTGTAGAAACCTCTCCTTATCTTTATTTTATTGCATTGTTGTGCCAAGTAAAGTCTTTGATAGTAAAGTCAATACTAGATTTGGATTACTGCGCAGAAACAGATTTCTTGCTGTCACGAATTTGGGTATAGTTCTCTGTAGGTAACTCAGAAAAATCTGCCAATTTACGTGCGTGATCCTCAGATATGTACGCAACTTTCATTCAATATGGGCATTTTCATCTGAGCAAGTCTGGTGCCTCTAAAAAATTCGTCTTTACGGACTGTTCTGTTTTGACAGATTCTACCTTTTATTTCGCATTGCCGGTTTTGCTATGTTTGATGGATTTCATTGTTCCATTAACTTTCAGTAGCTTTGTGCAATGTCCAGAAGTGTTAAGAATGATTATGTCACCTCTGAATATATGAATTATGCACTGACCCTCTAATGAGTTTGTTTTAAGTTTGGTGTGGAGGAAGTTTTCAAGGGTCAAGAGAGGAGGATGATACAATATGATCAAGAAGAGTGAAGAGTTTAAGCTTGGGGATGCCCCCATGGTTCATCCCTGCATATATTAAGAAGACCCAAGCATCTAAGCTTGGGGATGCCCAAGGCATCCCTTCTTCATCGACAACTTATCAGGTCACCTCTAGTGAAACTATATTTTTATCCCGTCACATCTTATGTGCTTTGCTTGGAGCGTCTGTTTGCTTTTATTTTTGTTTTTATTTGAATAAAATCGGATCCTAGCAATCTTTGTATGGGAGAAAGACACGCTCCGCTGTTGCATATGAACACATATGTTCTTAGCTTTATCTTTAATGTTCATTGCGAAAGTTGGACTATTTCATTCATTGTTATATGGTTGGAAACGGAAAATGCCGCATGTGGTAAATGGTATAATGTCTTGAATAATGTGATACTTGGCAATTGTTGTGCTCATATAGATCATGTTTAAGCTCTTGCATCATGTACCTTGTACCTATTAATGAATAACTACATAGAGCTTGTTAAAATTTGGTTTGCATGATTGATCTCTAGAGTCTAGATATTTTCTGGTTAAGGTGTTTGAACAACAAGGAGACAATGTAAAGTCTTATAATAGTTACAATATGTTCATATGTGAGCTTTTCTGTACCTTTTATACTTGAGTTTGCTTCAAACAACCTTGCTAGCCTAGCCTTGTATTGAGAGGAATTCTTCTCGTGCATCCAAATCCTTGAGCCAAATACTATGCCATTTGTGTCCACCATACCTACCTACCACATGGTATTTCTCTGCCATTCCAAAGTATATTACTTGAGTGCTACCTTTAAACTTCTATTCTTTGCCTTTACAATACATAGCTCATGGGAAAGTAGCCTTGAAAACTATTGTGGTGAAGAATATGTACTTATGTGTCTTATTTCTTAATAAGTTGCTTGTTGAGCGGTAACCATGTTTCTGGGGACGCCATCAACTTTTACCTTTGTTGAATATCATGTGAGTTGCTATGCATGTTCGTCTTGTCTGAAGTAAGGGCGATTTTCATGATCAAATGGTTTGAGTATGCATACTGTTAGAGAAGAACATTGGGCCGCTAACTAAAGCCATGATTCATGGTGGAAGTTTCAGTTTGGACACAAATCCTCAATCTCTTATGAGAATATTAACTGTTGTTGAATGCTTATGCATTAAAGAGGAGTCCATTATCTGTTGTCTATGTTGTCCCGGTATGGATGTCTAAGTTGAGAATAATCAAAAGCGAGAAATCCAATGCGAACTTTCTCCTTAGACCTTTGTACAGGCGGCATAGAGGTACCCCTTTGTGACACTTGGTTGAAACATATGCTATGCAATGATAATCCAAGTTAATCCAAGCTAATTAGGACAAGGTGCGAGCACTATTAGTATACTATGCATGAGGCTTGCAACTTATAGGATATCTTATACATAACACATATGATTTATTACTACCGTTGACAAAATTGTTTCTTGTTTTCAAAATGAAAAGCTCTAGCACAAATATAGTAATCCATGCTTCCCTCTGCGAAGGGCCTATCTTCTACTTTATTGTTGAGTCAGTTTACCTATTCTTTCTATCCCAGAAGCAAACACTTGTGTAAACTGTGTGCATTGATTCTTACATGTTTACCTATTGCACTTGTTATATTACTTTGTGTTGACAATTATCCATGAGATAAATATGTTGAAGTTGAAAGCAACCGCTGAAACTCATATCTTTCTTTGTGTTGCTTCAATGCCTTTACTTTGAATTTATTGCTTTATGAGTAACTCTTATGCAAGTCTTATTGATGCTTGTCTTGAAAGTACTATTTATGAAAAGTCTTTGCTATATGATTCATTTGTTTACTCATTATCTTCATCATTGCTTCGAATCGCTGCATTCATCTCATATGCTTACAATAGTATGATCAAGATTATGATAGCATGTCACTTCAGAAATTATCTTTGTTATTGTTACCTACTCGAGGGCGAGTAGGAACTAAGCTTGGGGATGCTTGATACGTCTCAAACGTATCTATAATTTCTTATGTTCCATGCTGCTTTTATGATGATACTCACATGTTTTATACACATTATATGTCATTATTATGCATTTTCCGGCACTAACCTATTGACGAGATGCCGAAGAGCCAGTTGCTGTTTTCTGCTGTTTTTGGTTTCAGAAATCCTAGTAAGGAAATATTCTCAGAATTGGACGAAATCAACGCCCAGGGGCCTATTTTTCCACGAAGCTTCCAGAAGTCCGAAGAGGAAACGAAGTGGGGCCACGAGGTGGCGACACACTAGGGCGGCACAGCCCAAGCCCTGGCCGCGCCGGCCTACTGTGTGGGCCCCTCGTGACGCCTCCTGACCTGCCCTTCCGCCTACATATAGTCTTCGTCGCGAAACCCCCAGTACCGAGAGCCACGATACGGAAAACCTTCCAGAGACGCCGCCGCCGCCAATCCCATCTCGGGGGATTCAAGAGATCGCCTCCGGCACCCTGCCGGAGAGGGAATCATCTCCCGGAGGTCTCTTCATCGCCATGATCGCCTCCGGATCGATGTGTGAGTAGTTCACCCCTGGACTATGGGTCCATAGCAGTAGCTAGATGGTTGTCTTCTCCTCATTGTGCTATCATGTTAGATCTTGTGAGCTGCCTATCATGATCAAGATCATCTATTTGTAATGCTACATGTTGTGTTTGTTGGGATCCGATGAATATTGAATACTATGTCAAGTTGATTATCAATCTATCATATATGTTGTTTATGTTCTTGCATGCTCTCCGTTGCTAGTAGAGGCTCTGGCCAAGTTGATACTTGTGACTCCAAGAGGGAGTGTTTATGCTCGATAGTGGGTTCATGCCTCCATTAAATGCAGGACGATGTGACAGAAAGTTCTAAGGTTGTGGATGTCTTTGTTGCCACTAGGCATAAAACATCGATGCTTTGTCTAAGGATATTTGTGTTGATTACATTACGCACCATACTTAATGCAATTGTCTGTTTCTTGCAACTTAATACCGGAAGGGGTTCGGATGATAACCTGAAAGTGGACTTTTTAGGCATAGATGCATGCTGGATAGCGGTCTATGTACTTTGTCGTAATGCCCTGATTAAATCTCATAGTACTCATCATGATATTTGTATGTGCATTGTTATGCCTTCTTTATTTGTCAATTGCCCAACTGTAATTTGTTCACCCAACATCTGTTTATGTTATGGGAGAGACACCACTAGTGAACTGTGGACCCCGGTCCTATTCTTTACATCTGAAATACAATCTACTGCAATTGTTCTTTACTGTTCTTCGCAAACAAACATCATCATCCACACTATACATCTAATCCTTTGTTTACAGCAAGCCGGTGAGATTGACAACCTCACTGTTACGTTGGGGCAAAGTACTGTGATTGTGTTGTGCAGGTTCCACGTTGGCGCCGGAATCCCTGGTGTTGCGCCGCACTACACTCCGCCACCAACAACCTTCAACGTGCTTCTTGGCTCCTACTGGTTCGATAAACCTTGGTTTCTTTCTGAGGGAAAACTTACTGCTGTGCACATCACACCTTCCTCTTGGGGTTCCCAACGGACGTGTGTCTCACGCGCATCATGAACCTAACTATAAATCTTCAGCTAGAGAAGTAACCTACAACATAAAACATTACAGCCCGAAGGTCAATACATTTGGAATTGTATTGGCAAGATGACACTATGGTGGACTCAAATGGCAACCTAACACATACGTGATAATTTGGCTGGTAGAGCTCAGACATATTTGCATAAAGCCAATTTTATCCTATCATTTGACAAATCATTTTCTTTCAGACTAGTTAAGCGGTACCATTGATAGACATCAATGAACCTAGACACAACTGATAGACATCAGTGAGCCTTGACACCACCGATAGACATCAGTGAGCCTTCCTATTCCATATGATCAACTTGGTTTGGGTGACCTACCCCTGCAGACTCAGACCATAGACATGGCACGGGACCTGCTAGCCGATAGTCACTTGCACCAATTGCCATATTCCCTGTTCACCCATCAAGTTTTATTTAAGAAATTGGGATGAGGATACTTTCGAACGGGATCCTTGTCAGTTCGCTCAAATTGTCCGTAGCCGGGGACACGGCTAAGTACTTAGATTTAACACTCTGCAGAGGTTGTACAATTTACCCACATGACCTAGTCTGCTCTTCTTCCATGAAGCACATTTTGCTCAAATGGACAGATGTTGACTAGGACAAGACTTTTCTGAAGTGATCCCCCAGACCATCCTCTACAGACCCGTACCAACCTACATTCCCCTACATCATCTGTCACGTAGGATTCGGGTTCTCACAACATACTCCATCAAGCCAGAGCACATATTAGCATGTGGCTGTACGGTAGCTATTGAGCAAGGATGTCTAATATCTCTTTGTTCCTGAGTGGCCGTCTACAAGTGCCATACACCTGGCGGTTCAGAGGTTCGACGACATGACCCCAGGGAACCACTCAACATAACCCATGCAATACCAATTCCACCCAGGTAGTTCATTAAACTTAGTTGTTTTCCATAATTCACTAATAAAATCATTTCATAGCATAGCTGAGCAACAACTAAATTTAATGGAGACAAAGAAGTCAGGTAGGGGTAGCTAGACTACCGGGATTGCATAGCAAGCATAAGACCCTACACATGTATACTACAAAAATCTCTACTGTGCATAGATAAAAACTGGGACATTTGTGGTTGGTGTGTCACTTGCCTGGATAAGGTGGAGAGTTAGTACAATCTTCAAAAAAAACACACGTTGCAGTCGACACAATCACAATCTACAATCATATAACAATGCACCATAAGCATGGTGCCATACATAGACATGCACAAACAGAAAACATGAATGCAATATGTATCTTAAACATGATCACACCACTTAGTTGTTCTCTGGTTGTCTACTACATGCATGATGCCATGGATGCAAAGAAGTTTTGTATTATGTTGTTATTATAAAATCAAGTTGCATTCTCTGGTTGAGATTCCAAATCATAAAATATTTGATGTCTAAGAGATTTAAATAAGTATGCATACTAACCTATATGATTAAAATAGAGGCATCTGGTAAACAAGCGCAAATAATATTTTATAAACAATAAATATTTTTCCAGAGATATATCTGCAAGCTAGATGATTTTATAAAACTAATGCAAAAGGAATTACTCAAATTGAGATTACGGATTTTATTTTATAGTCCGGGTACTGAAACAAGGCATTTAAATTTGGATGATTTTTAAATTCTGTATGCTCACATTTGATAGCTTCACAATGTTCCTCATGTTTTTAGGATTCCAACGATATAAAGTTTGTGATTTTTTGACAAGCAGAGCTCTGGTTATGATTTTTGCAAGGCGCAGACTATGAAAATCAATTTAAATGAAACTAGGGCGTGGTACTGGACATGTGGCGATTTCCTAATGGTTGATACCTGTGTGTCGTGGATCACGCTCCTAAGCCCTCGGATCTACTTAAAATGGATGGCCGAGATTTATTTGTAGAATGGGAAAGAGAAATAAAGGATAAAAGGGGAAACCTATGTGGCGCACGCGTGGCAGCTGACGAGGCGAGGACGTGGCGCCGGTGATGGAGTTGGCCGGCGGCGCGGCCTGGCGGTGCTCGGCGGCCGTGTTCCCGGCATCTCCTGTCCTGGCCGAGGCGTGGACGGCGTGCGGGGCGTCGCGACGGGCTCGGTGGCGTCGGCGGCGTCGAGCCGCGCTCCCTGGAACGGCGTCGAGGAGCGACTGGAGTCCGTGTCGCCTGGGCTGGCCTGGGCTGGCTGGCCCGAGTGCGTCACCTGGGTCGGCCCAGTTGGGTCGACCGCTTCTCCTTTTTTTTCCTTTTTTTTTCTTTCTTTTATTTGAGAATACAATTGGAGTACCAAAAGAATTCAGAAAATTATAAATAAAATATTGATGGAAACCTTGTGACAAGACCTTCATTTTGGAACAACTTTTAAAACAAAATAAAAACTTAATTTTTTTTTGGCATACATGCCTAAGTGGCTAATAGTGCAATTTTAGGGTTTGGGTTTTGAAATGAATTTAAATTTGAAATTTCCCTAAAATGCAATGATGACATGATGATCATGAATGCAATGCATGATGTTTGAAAATTTTAAAATTGGGATGTTACAGGACTGTTCCTGGAGCTATTATTAATTTAGAGAAATTGACTGGTGACATAGAACCCATTGGGGTTATGCAGGAAGCTTGGTTCAGGATCAAAGGGATCCCCATGAAGTTCAGAAGCAAGTCTACTATCTATTATGCTGCAAGCTTTGTTGGAAATCCTTTGGCTCTGGACAAGGACGGCCTGAGAAATTTTGCTTACGCCAGGGTGAAGATTGGCTATCAGGATCTCTCTCTGGTACCCAACACTAGGACTGGGGAAATAAAAAATGGTTTCTATGAATTCCAATATACTAGAGAACTCTTTGAGCAAACTCCTCCATCTGGTAATAGAACTAGTGATGCTAAAACCACTGCTGGTGATGGTGGAGACCAAGGAACTCCAAAAAGGCAAATGACAGGTGGAAATGATTCTGAAACAGGCTCCCACTCTGCTCCTCCAGTTTTTGGTACTGGTTCCTAACCTGGTGCTCATAGGCAACTCAACAATACACCTCATGCTAGGCAATACACTGAGGCTGAGAAAGGGAAGAACAGAGTATCTGATGACAGTCCCTCTATTCCTTCATGTGCTTTGCAGACCAAGAATCAAACAGATTTGAATGAAATACAGAGTCATGTTGTAGCTAAACTAGAATCTGCACAGACAAATGATGGTGCTCCGGTGATGGCAGTGTGGTGGAAGCGGTTGGGAAACCTCAAGAGGAAGGTGTGATGAACACAGTAGCAAGTTTTCCCTCAGTACGAAAATCAAGGTTTAATCGACCAGTAGGAGAAATGCGTGACTTTAGAAGGTGTTGCTGGCTGACTAGTGGCAGGGAGCACTACCGGCGTCAACAACAACGTGGAACCTGCACACAACACAACCAAAGTACTTTGCCCCAACTTACACTGAGGTTGTCAATCTTAGGTTTGCTGAACACAAAGGATTAGACGTATCGAGTGGAAAGAGATGTATGCAGAAAGTAAATAGAACATGATTGCAGTTGAATTTATCAGTAAAGGAAATAGGACCGGGGTCCACAATTCACCATAGGTGTTTCTCTCCATAAAGAAATAGCATGTTGGGTGAACAAATTACAGCTGGGCGATTGACAGAATATCAATCAATACATGAAAGATGATTACTATGAGATTTGATATGGGTATTACAACATAATACATAGACCGTAATCCAACTGCGTCTATGACTAATAATCCACCTTCAGCTTAGCGTCCGCACCCCTTTCAGTATAAAGTTGCAAGCAACAGACTATCGCATCAAGCAATGTGTGTAAAGTAAACAATAGAATTACCCTCGGTTAAAACATTGTTGTTTTATCCCTAGTAGCAACATCACATCTACAATCTTAGAAGTTATAAAGTCACTCTCCTAGAAAACTAGAGGCATGAACCTACTATCGAAATACCCTCTCTTGGAGTCACAAGTGTCCACTTGGCCAGAGTTTCTACTAGCAACGAAGAGCATGCAAGATCACAAATAACACATGACATGAATATATAATCAATCTCAACATAGTATACAATATTCATCGGATCCCAGCAAACCAAACATATAGGATTACATAAAGATGATCTTGATCATGTAGGGCAGCTCACAAGATCGATACATGAAGCACAAAGTGGAGAAGACAACCATCTAGCTACTGCTATGGACCCATAGTCCAGGGATGAACTACACACGCATCACTTCGGAGGCGGGCATGGCGATGTAGATGCCTCCGGCGATGATTTTCCCCTCCGGCAGGGTGCCAGGAAGAGCTTCAGAACCCCCCAAGATAGGTTCTACGATGGCGGCCGCGATGGAACTTTTCGTGGATGGAGGCCCGGGTATCCAGGGTTTTCCCGAGAAGATGTATAAATAGGTGGAGGATTTAGGTCGGTGGGGCGCCTGGTGAGCCCAGACCCCCCTAGGCGCGGGCTAGGCCTAGGCCGCGCCATGGGGTGGTCTGGACGCCCTGTGTCGCCTCTTCGACCCCCCTCTGGACTTCGTCTTCGTTTCGGTAAAATATTGACTTCAGCTTTTATTTCATCCAATTCCAAGAATATTTCCTATAAACTTTCTGAAATAGAGAAGTCATAAAACATGGAACTGGCACTGTGGCATCTTGTTAATAGGTTAGTGCCGGAAATCATGTAAAAGTGCAACGAAGTGTAAACAAAACATATATGAATTGGTGTAAAACAGGCATGGAGCATCAAAAAATATAGATACGTTTGAGGTGTATCAACATCCCCAAGATTAACTCATGCTCGTCCTCGAGTAGGTAAGTGATAACAAAGATAATTTTGAGGTGACATGAAGCCAACACAATCTTGATCAAGCATGTAAAGCATTGTGAGCTAGGATCTAAGTATTCTAACATAGGAATGATAGATATAATTCAATTGAACTTAGCAACTATGTTATAATATGAACAGTAACTCAAATAAAGATCATGAATAATAGTGCATTGAAAGCAACTGTGTGTTTATGATCATAGAGTAAACATAATAAAGTGGTACTCAACATGTCCTTATGGAATAGCAAAACATAAATGCTAGGACACCTTCAAGGTTCAGAGGGTGACTAGATACATGTAATTTGAGAGCAAGCAATAGCACAATCATGAATCAATCAATAATAATTTTGGGACTATGCACATTGCACTAAGAATGACAACTATGCTCTCTTAATCGGTGCATAAAGTAGAAAGTGGAGACTCAACATAATAGTAAAAGAGAGACTCTTTGCAGAGTAAGCAAGATAAACAAGTTTTATAAACTTTCCAAAAAGTATGGTACTTATTAGCTTTGAGCTATCTTTGCCCCTATCATAAGAATCTTGAATGGTTAAAGTTAATATGAGTCAAAAATGAGCTATATGCTTGCAAATCACAAGTTGAAAATCTCATGCCCCTTGAATGCGAGTACCTAAACCTCATGCTACTCGACCTAGGTCCCAAATAAGTTCTTGTCTTTGTAAGTATACATGTATCATATTGAGAACCGTCAACGGGGTACTCTTGTGGAGCAATCCCATGCCAAAATGACAAGACAAACAGACAGTGAGCACCTCAGCAATTTTTTTATTTACTATTGGTATAGCTCTTTATTGCAAATGCTTCATAGAATGCTCACTATGGCTTATCTGTAAATTTCCACCATGAATGATGCATGGCTTAGATTATCGGCCCAGGCGTTTCCGTAACTCATATACAAACTCCATGGACTTATAAGATTCCATTTTATTTCGCACCGCTAGGCATCCATAGACAAAAGAACATGACATCAACTGAATATAAGTGCAATGTCGAAAGTGTTCCCCATGAAAGCATGGTTCTACTAACTCACAACTCGCAATTTGCAAACATATAAACTTCATAAGATAGGCACAATGATCAAATTTATTAAGTGCAAGAAAATAAATGTGCCATCAAGTTCGTGAGAGCCCTTTACTGACTAATTTTCTCATGCCAAAATTTAATTTGGAAAATAAAAACATGATGAATTACTTGGAATAACAATAATGCTACTAGGTATATACGGTGGAAACAATTGGCAAACTTTGTTTCATGGTGGTTGGATGCACGAGTAGAGGTCATACTCAGCACAGGCGGAGGCTAGCAATAGACTGGGAGCGACCAACTAAGAGAGCAATAATGGCCATAATCATGCATAGCGACAAAACATTATCAATCAAAGCATAAAGTGATATTACAAGTCAAAAACTAAATGATCATAGAGGCTTTAGTTGACTGGTTATAGTCATAACATGGTGTAATCATGCGCCAAGTCAACCCAATAAAGCATCAAATGAGAATACCACAATATTATGCTATTATGATAGAAACAACACATGATTCTTTCAATGACACATTATGCACTCTCACCTATTTGAGACAAGTCATTCTACAACAATAAACACTAAGCATATGACAAGAATAACATCCAACATGACATCCCAAAGTCTATGCCACAGTCTAGACAAGCTTCCTTTTCCATCACTATAGTCATGAAATATTTTACTCGTATCCAACACCAATCAACTTATTTGAAATAACTCCCAGAGATGAAATTCATTATGGACTAGAGAGCTAATCATACATAAATAAAGAATACTAACGTGCTCTGAAAAAAATTCAAGTGAAAAAACAAGAGCTAAACGCAGTACCAGAAAACTAGAACAGTCACAGAACAATAACAGCGAAAACTAGAGCGTTCTATGCAATTAAAAAGGAATGGGTCTTTCTCCAAAATAAATGTTCCGGGATCCAACATATGCTACATCAAAAAAAAAAAACAACACAAAAAACAAAAATAAAGACGCTCCAAGAACAACACATAGCGTATGAAGCAATACAAATATAGCGCATAGAAAGATGACATGTTGCTTTGTTGATGAAGAGAGAATGCCTTGGGCATCCCCAAGCTTGAACGCTTGTACCTCTTGAATATGTCTTGTTGTGCAGGGTCATCCCCAAGCTTGAGCTTTTGTCCATTCTTCATCTCATCACATCATTCTTCTTTCCCCACACTTGAAAACTTCCTTCATACAAAAATTTCACACAATTCTTCATTAGCAGCATTAGTACAATCAAAATAAACAAATCCACTTGGATTCAGTACTAACATATATCAAACATCTATTAAAGCATAAGATACTGTAGCAACCTTTAAAAAACTCTTTGATCAAAAGAACTCAAAAAGAAAGAGATTTAAGAGGCAAATGCAAATAGTGCAGAAATCTGTCAAAACAGAACAGCAGGTAAAGATCGATTTTTTTGAAACTCCTATGTTGCTTATCTAGAAAAGTGATCAACTAATGAAAGTTATATAATAAATTGGGGCATATGCATAAAAAATTATAGCTCAAAATTCTGCTCTGACTATTTTTACGAATTGTTATGGTAACAGCACAAAATCTGATTTCAGGACAGCAACTTCCCCCAAACATTACTTTCTTCCTATTATAGGCTATTCTTGGCACAAAAATGAAATAAAAATGATAAGAAGAGGTCATTACAGTAGTAATAACTTCCAAGACTCAACAAAAAGAAAATTACTATAAATAAAACATGTATTGTCTCCCATAAGCGCTTTCCTTTAACGCCTTTCAGCTAGGCGCAGTAAAAGTGCGAGCATCAAGTATTATCAAGTGAAGAAGCATCAACATCATAATTTGTTCTAATAATAGAGTCATAAGATGAGTTCTTTTTCTTTCTAGGGAAGTGTTCCATACCTTTCTTGAGCGGAAATTGATATTTAATAATCTCATCTCTCATATCAATAGCAGCATCGACAGTTCTAAGAAACGGTCTTCCCAATATAATTGGACAAGAAGCATTGCATTCAATATCCAAAAGAACAAAATCAACGGGGTCCAGGTTATTGTTAAACAAAATAAGAACATTATCAACTTTCCCCAAAGGTTTCTTTGCAGCAATATCAACAAGATGAACATCCAAATAACATTTAACAATGGTGGCAATTCGAGCATATAATGTATTTTTCTAGGCATAATAGAAATACTTGCACCAAGATCACATAAAGCATTGCAATCAAAACCATCTATTTTCATCTTAATTATGGGCTTCCAGCCATCTTCTAACTTTTTAGGAATAGAGGTTTCGCGTTTTAATTTCTCCTCTCTCATTTGCATAAGAGCATTTGTAATGTGCTTTGTAAAAGCCATATTTATAGCACTAGCATTAGGACTTCTAGAAAGCTTTTGTAAGAACTTAATTACTTCAGAGATATTGCAATCATCAAAATAAAACTCATTTTTATCAAAGATGAAATGACTCTTGTCTCCTGTACTCCAAAAAACTTCAGCACACTTATCAGGAGCAGTTTCAGTGGTTCTAGGTAATTTTGTAGAAGGAGCGGGGACTTTTCCTACACCATTTACTTTAATATTAATAGTAGGAGAGTGGATAACATTTGAAACTTCATTATTGATGCTAGTGGTGATGGTATAAACTTTAGTCAAATTATTGTTTCTAGCAATTTTATCTTCTGTTTCCCACCTAGCATGCAATTCTGCCAACATCCTAACATTTTCATCAATTCTAACTTGAATGGCATTAAAAGTTTTACTTTCTTTAACATCATGAGGAAACACTTTTAATTTAAGAAAATCAACATCATGAGCAAGGCTATCAACTTTAGAAGCAAGAAAATCAATTTTGTCTAGCTTTTCCTCAACAGTTTTATTGAAAGCAGTTTGTTTACTAATAAATTCCTCTAGCATGACTTGATCAGAGGGTGCACTTTTATTATTGTTGTAGGAAAAACCATAAGAATTGACATAAGCATTACCATTATTAGAAGGATATGGCCTATAATTGTTGCTACCAAAATTATTCCTATAAACATTGTTGTTGAAATTGTTGCTTTTAATAAAATCCACATCAACATGCTCTTCTTGAGCAACCAAAGAAGCTAACGGAATATTATTTGGATCAACATGTGGTTTACCATTAACAAGCATAGACATAATAGTATCAATCTTATCACTCAAAGAGGAGGATTGTTCGATAGAATTTATCTCCTTACCTTGTGGAGCTCTCTCGGTGTGCCATTCAGAATAATTTATCATCATATCATAAAGTAATTTAGTTGCAGCCCCCAAAGTAATGGACATAAAGGTACCTCCAGCAGCTGAATCCAGGAGATTTCTTGAAGAAAAATTTAGTCCTGCATAAAAAGTTTGGATGATCATCCAAGTAGTACTCAGTCCATGAGTGGGACAATTCTTTACCAAAGATTTCATTCTTTCCCAAGCTTGAGCAACATGTTCATTATCAAATTGTCTAAATTTCATTTTGTCGCTTCTCAAAGGTATTAGCAGGAGGATAATATTTTCCAATAAAAGCATCTTTGCATTTAACCCAAGAGTCAATACTATTTCTATGCAAAGATAACAACCATTCTTTAGCTCTACTTCTCAAAGAGAAAGGAAACAATTTCAGTTTTATAATGTCACCATCTATATCCTTATATTTTTGCATCTCACAAAGTTCAACAAAATTATTATGGTGAGAAGTGGCATCTTCAGTACTAACACCAGAAAATTGCTCTTTCATGACAAAATTTAATAAAGCCGGTTTAATTTCATAGAAGGCTGCTTCGGGAGCAGGTGGAGCAATAGGTGTACAAATAAAATCATTATTGTTGGTGCTAGTAAAGTCTCACAACTTAGTATTTTCAGCGGAACCCATTTTAGCAAAATTAAAACTAAGCAACAGAAATAACAGCTATAATAGAAACTAATGTTATTTGTGTTTTTGATATAAAGACAACTATAAAAGTAAACTATTTTTGTATTTTTGATATAATAAAGCAAACTAAACAAAGTAAAGTAAACTAAGCAAACTATAACAAAGTAAAAAGATTGGAGATGAGAGACTCCCTTTGCAGAAATCCTCTTTCTCCCCAGCAATGGCGCCAGAAAAAAGTCTTGATGGTGCTCCGGTGATGGCAGTGGTGGAAGCGGTTGGGAAACCCCAAGAGGAAGGTGTGATGAGCACAACAACAAGTTTTCCCTCAGTACGAAACCAAGGTTTAATCGACTAGTAGGATAAAGGCGTGACTTCTGAAGGTGTTGCTGGCTGACTAGTGGCATGGCGCACTACCGGCGTCAGCAACAACGTGGAACCTGCACACAACACAACCAAAGTACTTTGCCCCAACTTACAGTGAGGTTGTCAATCTCACCGGTTTGCTGAACACAAAGGATTAGACGAATCGAGTGGAAAGAGATGTTTGCAGAAAGTAAACAGAACAGGATTGCAGTTGAATTTATCAGTAAAGGAAATAGGACCGGGGTCCACAGTTCACTAGAGGCGTCTCTCCATAAAGAAATAGCATGTTGGGTGAACAAATTTACAGCTGGGCAATTGATAGAATATAGATCAATACATGACAAGATGATTACTATGAGATTTGATATGGGCATTACAACATAATACATAGACTGTAATCCAACTGCGTCTATGACTAATAATCCACCTTCAGCTTAGCGTCCGCACCCCTTTTATTATAAAGTTGCAAGCAACAGACTATCGCATTAAGCAATGTGTTTAAAGTAAACAATAGAATTACCCTCGGATAAAACATTGTTTTTTATCCCTAGTAGCAACAACACATCTACAATCTTAGAAGTTATAAAGTCACTCTCCCAGAAAACTAGAGGTATGAACCTACTATCGACCATAAATACCCCCTCTTGGAGTCACAAGTGTCCACTTGGCCAGAGTTTCTACTAGCAACAGAGAGCATGCAAGATCACAAATAATATATGACATAAATATATAATCAATCTCAACATAGTATACAATATTCATCGGATCCCAGGAAACCAAACATATAGGATTACATAAAGATGATCTTGATCATGTAGGGAAGCTCACAAGATCGATACATGAAGCACAAAGTGGATAAGACAACCATCTAGCTACTGCTATGGACCCATAGTCTAGGGATGAACTACTCACGCATCACTTCGGAGGTGGGCATAGCGATGTAGATGCCTTCGGCGATGATTTCACCCTCCGGCAGGGTGCCGGGAAGAGCTTCAGAACCCCCCGAGATGGGTTCTGCGATGGTGGCGACGAAACTTTTCGTGGATGGAGGCTCGGGTATCCAGGGTTTTCCCGAGAAGATGTATAAATAGGCGGAGGATTTAGGTCAGTGGAGCGCCTGGTAGGCCCATACCCCCCTAGGCGCGGGCCAGCCGTAGGCCGCACCATGGGGTGGTCTGGCCGCCATGTGGCGCCTCTTCGACCCCCCTCTGGACTTCGTCTTCATTTCGTAAAATATTGACTTTGGCTTTTGTTTCGTCCAATTTCGAGAATATTTCCGGTAAAACTTTTCTGAAATACAAAAAACAACAGAAAACAGGGAACTGGCACTGTGGCATCTTGTTAATAGGTTAGTGCCGGAAATCATGTAAAAGTGCAACGAAGTGTAAACAAAACATATATGAATTGGTGTAAGACAAGCATGGAGCATCAAAAATTATAGATAGGTTTGAGACGTATCAACAAACAATGAAGATGATTTTCTTACTTAGCAAAATGATCCTTCCTTCAGAAAATTTATCAGTGAGCTTGCATCTTCCAACAGTGACAAATTCTTTCACCTGAAGAAGCAATTTGGTCACATCCTACCTCCCATAGTTGAAAACGTGGCAGAGAATGATGGAATGTATGATGAACAGGTCGATTATGGGAGTAGCACAGAGAGTGTTGAGTCCAGTCAAGCTTCTGACATGCCTTTATTGATCCAGGTCAACGAATCCTTGCTCTTGTTGCTCCATCTCTCAGGCATGAGCGCACTGCTGTCGTTATCCCTGTTGACGGATCTCAGCCAGAGGCTGAATGTACTCAAGAGGAGCCTGCTTCTCAAGTCGACAATCCACCAGAAGATGAAGGAGAGCAACAAGCTATGCAAGTTGATGTACCTGCTAGGAGGAGATCAAGAATGACTAGCCAAGGGAGTAAATCTACCAGGATTGATGGTAAAGCCAAGGCAGCTGCTGAGAAGAAAGATCTATCAGGTACCTCCCTTAACACATCCAATTCCTTTGCAATTTTAGATGATGATGATATTATTTCTAGAGCTTGAAATGGGTATTTGTCATGATTCCTTTCCCCTTTAAAAACTAAATAATCTCAAAGATCTAGAGATTGCTAGACATGCTATCAAGGAAGTGCATGAAAGAGATGAAACTATTATAGACAGTGAACCCAATCAGATCTTGTTGCTGGGTTTCAGTGAAAACATGGAAGATGATATGGAAGATTACACACCTGTGGTATCCAGGAGGACAAAAAAGAGAAAATCAGCAGAAAAAAGGAGTCTGAGAGGTACACTAGCAAAATCAGGTGTTGCCTCTGGAGGAGCACTACCAAAATCTAGTGTTGCCTCGGTGGAAGTCTCCAATGACCACCCTTTGTGTGGCATTGTGACTGGAACCAGGAGAATAAAACAAATTCAAAGTATCTATGATAGGTGCAATACTAAATTGCAGGGGTGTTGGCAAGAAGGGTATGAGTGTTTTCCTGTCAGATCTGCTTAGAGCTGAGGAGATAGATTTCATAGTAGATTACTCTCCTGGTTTCTTCAGGAAATTTGATCACATGAATGATTTTGATTGGAGATGGATTCCTTCTATTGGCAGGAGTGGTGGGATTTTGGGTGGCTTTAGGTCATCTAGATTTGACATTTGTAATACCAGTGTTGGTAGATTCCATATCAAAGTCACTCTGTTTAATAAAAAGATGCATATAAAATGGAACTTGGTCATTGTGTATGGAGCTGCTCAACTAGAGGATAAGGAAGATTTTCCGATTGAGCTGGGGAATGTCTGCAGTGATCAAGAGCTGCCTCTACTCATTGGAGGAGACTTCAACATTATTAGATTTCCTTCAGAAAAAACAAAGCCATGAGGAGGAACAGATGGACTGATATGTTCAATGCTATTATTAACAGTCAAGGTCTGAGAGATATATATTTATATGGTGGACAATACACTTGGTCAAATAATCAGCAAGATCCTACCCTTGAAAAGCTGGATAGATTCTTGATGAATGATTCTTGGGAGACTCTGTTTCCCCTCAGAACTGTTCATAAGCTTGTCAGAGATATGTCAGATCACAATCCATTGATCCTAGACACTATGGAACAAAGAGATAGGGTTATGAGAGACTTTAAATTTGAAAAGGCATGGTTGTAGCAAGAAGATTTCCTCTATAGAGTCTCCAGGGTCTGGCAAAATCCTGTGAGAACCTCTGATAGTCTGGGAAAACTGCAATTGAAACTGAAAAATGTCAAGAAAGATTTGAAAGGTTGGGGAGAAAATCTGAGAGGGAGAGATATAAAAAGAAAGAAGGATATTAATAGAGAACTCGAAGAGCTAGAGAGACTGGAAGAGGATCAGCCTCTATCTGCTGCACAGATAAGAATGAGGGCCCATATACAACATGGGTTGTTGAATATCATTGATAAAGAGGAGAGCTACTGGCAGCAGAGATCCAGAGAGAAATGGCTTCTTCAGGGAGACAATAATACTTCTTTCTTCCATAGAATTTCCAATGATTGCAAAAGGAAGAGAACTATTTTCTCTATGAAAGATGGTGATAATGTTGTACAAGGAATTGTAGACCTGCTGAATCATGCCACTGCCTTTTACAAAAATCTCTTTGATCCAGCCACTGACTCTGGGATCATATTGAACAATCATATATGGTCTGTTGATGAAAAATAAGTGAAGTGGAGGGGGAAGTAATGAATAGGGAATTCAGTGAAGAGGAAATCAAGAATGCCATTGATCAGATGGAAAACAACAAAGCATCTGGCCTTGATGGGATCCCTGCATAATTTTATAAGGAGTGTTGGGATATTATTAAAACAGATATGATTGCTGCTTTCAATGACTTCACATACATGCAATTGACTTGAAAAGAATCAACTATGGCATTATTACCCTTGTGCCAAAAGGACCAGATGCTGACAAGATACAAAAATACAGACCAATTTGTCTCTTGCAAGTCCTGTTCAAGATATTCACAAAAGCTCTAACTATTATAGTTGTTCCCATCATGAACAAAGTCATACACCCTTGCCAGACTGCCTTTATAAAGGGAATATATATTACTGATGGGGTTGCCCTGTTACAGGAAGTCCTGAGGGAAGCAAAATTCAGAAAATAACAAGGGGTTGTACTGAAAATTGACTTTGAAAAAGCATATGACAAAGTGAATTGGGAATCCTTGTTTGACTGCTGTAGACAGAAAGGATTCGGTGAAAATTGGTTGATGTGGATCAAAAATGCTATTGCAGATGGAACACTTAGTGTTAAGGTCAATGATAAGGTGTGGCCATATTTTTGCAGTCACAAAGGGAGTTAGAGAAGGAGATCATTTTGCTCATTTTCTTTTTAACATGACAGCTAACAGCCTTGCTAAGATGGTTTGTGTGGCACAACAAAATGATCTTGTTGTGGGTTTGGCTGATAATATTATCCCTAAAGGGATTGGTTTGTTGTAGTATGTTGATGACACAATTTTATTAATCCAAGATGACTTAGAACATGCCAGAAATCTCAAGCTACTGTTATATCTATTTGAAGCTATTTCTGGGTTGAAAATAAACTTTGAAAAGAGTGAAGTCATGCTGATTTTACATGATGACAACAAGATTCAGAATTACTCTGATCTGTTCAACGGTCAAAGTGGTAGTTGGCCAATAAAATACCTGGGCATACCTATTTGTGCAAGGAGGCCCACTGTTGTTGAGATGAGTTTCCTAGGTGACAAAAAAAGAAAAAAATGAGTGCATGGGTAGGAAATAATATGTCAATTGGCGGGAGAATGATAAAAATTGGTGCCTGCTTGTCCAGTACAGGTGTCTATCAGATGTCTATTAGATTGCTACACAAAACTACTATTGAGGAAATGGATAAACCTATTAGATCCTTTTTCTGGGTTGGTAGTGCAAATAAGAGAAGATACCATTTTGTTAAATGGAGATGGATTTGTAAACCCAAAAAGAAGGGTGGTCTGGGTCTGAAAGATCTCACCAAATTCAATATCAGTCTTATGTGAAAGTGGTGGTGAAAAATTGAATCTAAAAATCGCCCTTGGCATGATTTTATGAGTAGGAAATACCTGAGAGAATATGGTGTCTTCTACTAAAAAAGCAGACCAGGTGACTCTCCCCTGTGGACAGATATGCAGAAAGTAAGAGATATTTATTTGTCTGGCAGAAGAATGCAGGTGGGAGATGGGAAAATGACAAGCTTTTGGCATGCTGCCTGGTGTCGAAGTAACCCACTAAAAGATTATTTTCTTGATATATTCCATATCTGCAATGAACAGAGCGTTACAGTTGCTGATGCTGCTGCCCTTGGTTGGAACTTCTCCTTTAGGAGATATCTATCCCCAGATTTAACTGTCCAAGTTCATGGGCTGCTGGGGATTGTAAGGCAAACAGTTGTATCTTAGGCAAAAGATAAACCCTTTTGGAAATGGACAAAAAATGGAAGTTACTCTGTGAAATCAATGTACAATCACTTGTGTAGGAATGGGACTGATAGATCCTTCAAACAATTGTGGAAAAGTAAGATCCCACTGAAGATAAAGATATGGCTTTGGTTGATCTGGCATAATGCAATTGCAACTAAAGATAATTTGCTAAAGAGGAACTAGAATGGAAATGCCTCCTGTCAGTTTTGTCATCAAAATGAAACCAGATCACATCTTTTTTTGAATGTGCAGCAGCAAAATATGTACGGAGCACTGTGACTATGGCCATTGGAGCAAATGACAGGCCTGGAAGTTTCACTCAATTCTTTTGGTGGTTTCCTCGTTTAGTACCTGCTAGCAGGAATGTTCAGATTGCTGGGTTGGCAGCAATATGTTGGTCTATATGGAAACTTCGAAATAGAGCCTATTTTGAGAAGAAATTGATCAAATCTCCTAATGAACTAATCAGTTTGTCCACTGTCTTTATGAATTACTGGGTTGGTCTCCATAATTCACCTGATGAAGAAAACATCAAAGCTGGCGCCGGCAACTTGCTTCGACTGGTGACTGCAGCTGCTGCTACCTCTTCAGCAACCGAAGGGAGGCCTGGTGGGAGAACCCCGACGATTACTGATGCTGCAATGGCAGATCCTGATGGGGAGGACACATGGAGACGGATGATGCAAAGGCTTAACTCGTTCCTTATGATACCGATGCTTCAAAATCATTCTCCCTGCTTTTGTGTTTGTTGCGATCGATGATGGTTGATGACACTGATGCCGGCCATATCTAGTGCTCTGTTGGCTAGCTGGCCTGTTGGCCTCTTGTTTTTGTTGATGTAAAAACTTTAAGTTTCACCTCCGCCCTGTAATATCTCTATAACGCTAGCATTAGGCGGTGTCCCCCTCCTCCATGCGGTTTCCTTTTGCTTGTTACCAAACTACTGATTTTTTTGTTATCTCATGGTAATGAAAATCGATCCCTTGGGTGGATCGCTTGGAAAAAAACATGTATGACTCTTCATGTAATCTTTCAGCTGAGTACGGCGGCCCTCTCGCCCGAAGCAGAATAGGATGGATATCCTAGGTCCACAAGACACCATCAAACATGATTTCTCCATGGCCGAACTGCGCGGCCTTGAGTGAATGGTTGCTCAGGAGGAATGCTCTTGGGCTTCCGCGACAACGGTGTTGAGGTCGGTGAATGGAAGAAGGGGTCTTTCTTCATGAGTGCCTCGATCCTGCAATGGAAAACCAATTTGAATTGGTGTTTCGTGTTGGTTTATGGCCCCCTGACCACAACTGGTCGTAGGAGTTTGTGGGGGAAGTGGAACGAGTCATTCTAGAATGCCCTCTCCTGGTTATGGTAGGGGCGATTTTAATCTCATTGTCAGGGACAATAGTAAAGGCAATATGAATTGGTTGACGGTGCGCTAGTTTTATGATTCCATAGAGACGATGTCCTTGAGGGAGATCAATTGGGTTGGGGTCCAATACACTTGGACCAATAAACAACTGAGCCCTATACATGTCATGGATAGGGTTTTGTCTCCCCCCCTGGGAGGCTTGTTTTCCCACTATGCTCCTTCACAATGATCATTAGGACTGTGCCAGATCATAATCATCTGCTTCTAAATAGTGGGGAGGAGACGATTTGCACATAATCATGGTTCTTCTTCCATACTGGTGGTTTGAAGTGCACCGCCTTAGGGAGCTAGTGAAAAGGAAATTGCTCGGCTTCTTATCTGACCGAGGTCCACATGAAAGTAGTATTGATCTATGGCAATGTGTGGGCCACAACTCCATGCAGTTCCCAAAAGGCTGGGGGCAATTTAGAGCATCTCTAGCAGAGCCCGTAAAGAGGCGGAAACCGAAAAAACTCTGGTGGTTATACGGGTTCAGGCCAAAACTGGGCCAGAACGGAACCCGAACTCGCGGCCTAGCCCATATAACGAGTTCGGCACCCCGAGAAACTGCCCGACCGCCCCGTATTAAAAGGTCCGCGAAGGGGAGTTCGGTTTCCAAACCCTACTCCCCTCCACCGCTTCCACTCCCTCCGCTGCCGCCTCCCCCGTATTCCGACGAGCAATAGAGCAGGCCGCTGCCACCCT
The DNA here is from genome assembly GCF_019359855.2 of Lolium perenne. Lineage (NCBI taxonomy): Eukaryota > Viridiplantae > Streptophyta > Magnoliopsida > Poales > Poaceae > Lolium > Lolium perenne. Next base: position 262,274,635 of record NC_067246.2, on the reverse strand, counting down.
TCCACCCTCCTAACCAGCGCGATGGCCTCCTGTGGCGGCTCAGCAGGCCGCGGTGCCGAATTGGGTGGCGGGGACTCGCCGTCGCATCCCCCCGTGTTCCGCACCGAGGTGGAACGGCGGAAGTGGAACGGGTCGGAGGGCGCGCGCAAGCGCTGCGCCCGCCGGTGGACGAACAGGGGGCTCACGCCCCCGGGGAAGCTGGCAAGGTACGCCAACACCAGCGAGGGGTCCTCGTCTGGCGGCTCCCCGTCGCCGACATCTCCGATGACGACCTCGTCCCCGCGCGGTCGCCCACCTTCTCAGCGGGCAACTACGTCCACGGCTCCGACGAGTAGGACATCGTGCTCGCGCAGACGAAGGCCATCTCCGCGGCGGAGGCCCGCGTTCGCTTCCGCCGGGAGGAGGCGGACGCCGTCCGCCAAGTGCGCGAGTACGAGGCTGCCACCGGGAGGAGTGCGTCCGCCGCGTCAAGCTCGAGATAGTCGAGCTTGACGTCGAGGACGAGTGAAGCTCCTCGACGCCAGCGTCGATGCCGTCTGTCGCCGAGACGCTCCGCCACCACCGGCACCGCCGTGCGCATAGGCCATTATTTAGGCCACATTTTGGTTCTTATTAGTAGCGCCCGTCGGTGTATACGTAATTTAGGTTTAATTTATCAAATTATGTAACTTTTGATGCTCAATCGGAGCATCAAATCCATCTATATATATGTCATCGAGCAATTTCCCCGCGTCATTTCAAATTTAGTTTTTCAGTTCCTGTTCTGCGGATTCTGCTGTGTGAAAAGTTTTTTCTGACCTGTAAACACGAGTTCGGTGAAGTGAACTCCCAGAATTCAGTTCACGTGTTTACGGGCTCTGCTAGAGATGCTCTTAGGAAAAGGAAAGAGGGTCTTCAAGGAAAATAACCTGGCGCAGGTTGGGAGCCTAGACCGTAGGCTGACGCCGAGGGCCTGTACGAGGATGGTTGTGGTCTTCGATATCATCTGGAGGACCAATTACTCATGATCGAAAAGATAGATGGGGAATATTGGCAGCAGAGGAGCCAGGTGCAATAGACTCTCCTACACAACGTACTTCCATGCCATTGCTAATGGCGGATGATGTCTACACACGCTTCTATTCCTGTAGACAGTGTTGGGCCTCCAAGAGCAGAGGTTTGTAGAACAGCAGCAAGTTTCCTTTAAGTGAATCACCCAAGGTTTATCGAACTCAGGGAGGAAGAGGTCAAAGATATCCCTCTCAAGCAACCCTGCAATCACGATACAAGAAGTCTCTTGTGTCCCCAACACACCTAATACACTTGTCAGATGTATAGGTGCACTAGTTCGGCGAAGAGATAGTGAAATACAAGTAGTATGGATGTATATGAGTGGTAATAGCAATCTGAATAAAATATGGCAGCGAGTAAACATGCAACAGAACAGTAAATAAGCGGTGTTTCAGAGCTTGGAAACAAGGCCTAGGGATCATACTTTCACTAGTGGACACTCTCAACATTGATCACATAACTGAATAAACAAATACCACTTTCTCTACACTCTCTTGTTGGATGACAAACACCATTCATTGTGTAGGGCTACAAGAGCACCTCAATGCCGGAGTTAACAAGCTCCACAACATTCGATGTTCATATTTAAATAACCTTAGAGTGCATGATAGACCAACGCATCTATACCGAGTACTAACATAGCATGCACCTGTCAACATCAGCTATGAAAGGGGGAATAGATCACATCAATACTATCATAGTAATAGTTAACTTCATAATCTACAGGAGATCACAATCATAACTCCGGGGATGACTCCGGGGGCAATTCCCCGTCCCGGCAGGGTGCCGGAACAGAGACTTCTGTCCCCCGAATTGGAGTTTCGCGATGGTGGTGGCGTCCCTGGAGTCTTTCTGGAGTTTCGTCAATCGGTCTCGAAGATTTAGGTCACGAGGCATCTTATAGGCGAAGAGGCGGAGTCGGAAGAGTCCCGAGGGGCCCACCCCATAGGGTGGGGTGACCACCCCTCTGGCCGCGCCGGCCTATTGTGAGGAGGCCCTGGGCCTCCTCTGGCCTGGCCCTTCTGGCTCCGTGAGTCTTCCAATGAAATAGAATTTTCGTGATTTTTCTGGATTTTTCCGAGCACTTTGGTTTTTGGGCCTTTTCTGCAATAAACAGACATAATAAACAGAAACTGGCACTGTGGCATCTTGTTAATAGGTTAGTCCAATAAATGCCATAATATGATATAAAGTGCATATAAAACATGTGAGTATTGTCATAAAATTAGCATGGAACATAAGAAATTATAGATACGTTTGAGACGTATCAAGCATCTCCAAGCTTAGTTCCTACTCGCCCTCGAGTAGGTAAACGATAACAAGGATAATTTCTGAAGTGACATGCTATCATAATCTTGATCAATACTATTGTAAAGCATATGAGATGAATGCAGCTATTCGAAGCAATGGTGAAGACAATGAGTAAACAAGTGAATCATATAGCAAAGACTTTTCATGAATAATACTTTCAAGACAAGCATCAATAAGACTTGCATAAGAGTTACTCATAAAGCCATAAATTCAAAGTAAAGGCATTGAAGCAACACAAAGGACGATATAAGTTTCAGCGGTTGCTTTCAACTTCAACATATATATCTCATGGATAATTGTCAACACAAAGTAATATAACAAGTGCAATAAGTAAACATGTAAGAATCAATGCACACAGTTGACACAAGTGTTAGCTTCTAAGATAGAAAGAAGTAGGTAAACTGACTCAACAAAAAGTAGAACATTGGCCCTTCGTAGAGGGAAGCATGGATTACTATATTTGTGCTAGAGCTTTTCATTTTGAAAACAAGAAACAATTTTGTCAACGGTAGTAATAAAGCATATGTGTTATGTATAAGATATCTTATAAGTTGCAAGCCTCATGCATAGATTACCAATAGTGCTCGCACCTTGTCCTAATTAGCTTGGATTAACATGGATTATCATTGCATAGCATATGTTTCAACCAAGTGTCACAAAGGGGTACCTCTATGCCGCCTGTACAAAGGTCTAAGGAGAAAGCTCGCATTGGATTTCTCGCTTTTGATTATTCTCAACTTAGACATCCATACCGGGACAACATAGACAACAGATAATGGACTCCTCTTTAATGCATAAGCATTCAACAACAATTAATATTCTCATAAGGGATTGAGGATTAGTTGTCCAAACTGAAACTTCCACCATGAATCATGGCTTTAGTTAGCGGCCCAATGTTCTTCTCTAACAATATGCATACTCAAACCATTTGATCATGAAAATCGCCCTTACTTCAGACAAGACGAACATGCATAGAAACTCACATGATATTCAACAAAGGTAAAAGTTGATGGCGTCCCCGGAAACATGGTTACCGCTCAACAAGCAACTTATTAAGAGATAAGACACATAAGTACATATTCTTCACCACAATAGTTTTTAAGGCTACTTTCCCATGAGCTATATATTGTAAAGACAAGGAATAGAATTTTTAAAGGTAGCACTCAAGTAATTTACTTTGGAATGGCAGAGAAATACCATGTGGTAGGTAGGTATGGTGGACACAAATGGCATAGTTTTTTGGCTCAAGGATTTGGATGCACGAGAAGAATTCCTCTCAATACAAGGCTAGGCTAGCAAGGTTGTTTGAAGCAAACTCAAGTATAAAACGGTGCAGCAAGACTCACATATGAACATATTGTAAGCATTATAAGACTCACATATGAACATCGTCTTCCTTGTTGTTCAAACACCTTAACCAGAAAATATCTAGTCTTAGAGAGACCAATCATGCAAACCAAATTTTAACAAGCTCTATGTAGTTCTTCATTAATAGGTGCAAAGTACATGATGCAAGAGCTTAAACATGATCTATATGAGCACAACAATTGCCAAGTATCAAATTATTCAAGACATTATACCAATTACCACATGCAGCATTTTCGGTTTCCAACCGTATAACAATTAACGAAAGGGTTTTCAACCTTCGCCATGAACATTAAGAGTAAAGCTAAGAACACATGTGTTCATACGCAACAGCGGAGCGTGTCTCTCTCCCGCACAAGCATGAATTTATTCAAACAAAACAAAAACAAACAGACGCTCCAAGTAAAGTACATAAGATGTGACCGAATAAAAATATAGTTTCAAGAGAAGAAACCTGATAAATTGTTGATGAAGAAGGGGATGCCTTGGGCATCCCCAAGCTTAGACGCTTGAGTCTTCTTGAAATATGCAGGGATGAACCACGGGGGCATCCCCAAGCTTAGACTTTTCACTCTTCTAGATCATAGTATATCATCCTCCTCTCTTGACCCTTGAAAACTTCCTCCACACCAAACTTAAAACAAACTCATTAGAGGGTTAGTGCATAATCAAAAATTCACATGTTCAGAGGTGAAACAATCATTCTTAACACTTCTGGACATTGCACAAAGCTACTGGAAGTCAATGGAATAAAGAAATCCATCCAACACACCAAAAGAGGCAATGCGAAATAAAAGGCAGAATCTGTCAAAACAGAACAGTTCGTAAAGACGAATTGTTTAGAGGCACTGGACTTGCTCAGACGAAAATGCTCAAATTGAATGAAAGTTGCGTACATATCTGAGGATCACGCACGTAAATTGGCTGATTTTTCTGAGTTACCTACAGAGAACCCTGCCCAAATTTGTGACAGACAGAAATCTGTTTCTGCGCAGTAATCCAAATCTAGTATCAACATTACTATCAAAGACTTTACTTGGCACAACAATGCAATAAAATAAGATAAGGAGAGGTTGCTACAGTAGTAACAACTTCCAAGACACAACAAAACAGTAGCACAATAAAGACATGGGTTATCTCCCAAGAAGTTCTTTCTTTATAGCCATTAAGATGGTGTTGCCTGCCAAAACTCACCGGCGAGCAGTGGTTAAGCAACACGAAGAGCCGGGAGGCTCCCACGACCGCTTAGTGGGCCCTGGCGCCTCGCGTCGTCCCGCAAAGTCCTAGCACACGTCCAGGCGGCTGCAAGGGCGTGCCACCTGACCTAGACCTGGTCAGGAAGGTGTTGGATTGCTTCGACTAGTCTCCTGCATGGTAGACACGTAAACATTAAATACGAGCCCGATCGGCTCTCAGGTTGCCCTGTGGATCGGCTCAAAGAGCCGATCGCCCCATGGTTCACGTTGGATTTACGATGACATGGGGATCCTGCTTGATCAAAACAAAGCTAAACCAATCTACGACAGTTTAGGGTTTTCACCGCATAACCGGAACATCCTACGCGTAGCTGGGCCTAATAGATACGAAAGATGATGGAAACTACTCCTAAAAGAGGCCTAAAAACCAACATTAAGTCAATTCCCGGAACATCCCTTGTAGGAACGGTAAAACAACACCTAACGCACTACCGGATCATCCAACCCCAGCATAAGGCCTAATCATGCAGATATTAAACTAATCCTTGAAGAACAAGGAGCAACTATAACAGATCGGATCTACTAAGTAACGAACAAGCAAGGTGCTGCCCTTACACCTGGATAGGTGCAAGGACAGCTAGATATCGAAGGACAGCATTGCTAAGCAAATATGTGTAAGAAAAGCATCAATGCAAGCCCCAAAACATCTACGATAAATAGTGCTACTCGCCATCAACAATGCTTTAGCACGAGTAACACAAGGTAATCGAATAAACGTGTACTGCCTAGATCGCAAGATACGATCTAGGCAGCATGATGCTTACCCGGAAGAAACCCTCAAAATAAGGGGTGGCGATGCGCCTGGTTTGTGTTTGTTGTGAACGTGATTGTCCTCGATTTCAATAACCCTAGATACATATTTATAGTCCGTAGACTTTCTAATTCGGAAGTACACCTGACCGTGTACGAGCCAAACTCTATCTTTTACTTCTAACCGACATGATCTAATATTATTTACAGATACACGGGCACGCTGGCCCAAATTCTAGCCCCAGGGCCGATTCAGAAACTCCTCTTAGATGTAAATCTTCCAAGCCCATCTTCATCACGGCCCAACTCCAATGCAGTCAAATTCTGGCGATAACACATGCCCCCCTGGTTTTGGCAATAGTAATTCCAAAACCACTCTATTTTTCCTTTTCTTCGTCGTGTCAAATCGGGGCAGAACAGAACCGCCACGGTATCCCTTCATCATGATGCCTTGCCTTCTCAACTTCTCCGCACGATTTGATGGTTTTGGCACCACATCCTCGGGAACCGCTGCAGCATTGAATCATCTCCACCATATCGCCTCTATTTTAACCGCATCTTGCAGTTCGCTTCTTCATCCCCTTCGCATTAGCACTCCAAAAGCCCTCCTCTGCCACCATGTCTTCTTCCTCCTCTGCCTCGTCGGGTCTTTCCCTCCAGTCCTCCCCCTCCCGCGAGCCGACGCCGGAGTGGGACCCGGAGGAGGCCCACGAGGCCCACATTCGTCGCGCCATAGAAGACGGGGACGAGTCCAGCCACGACTTCTCCGTCTGGTCTGAGGACGACAAGTCCTCGACCGACGGGGAGAGTGACCTCCGCTTCCTCGCCGACGGGGAATCGGAGGAGGAGAGCGATGACGATCGCTTCTCCTGGGACGACTTCACCTCCCCCGAGGAGGAGAAGGAGGAGGAGGAGGAGGACGACACCTCCTCCGATGAGCCGCCGGCCAAGCGCTTCTGCCCCTGGCCGGGGAACCTCAGCGACTTCGACAGTGACGACGACGCTGACGAGGAGGACGAGGACAACGAGGGCCCCGCCGGCGGCCGTGGCAGCAGCGACGACGAGCCAGCCGGGAGTAGCGGCGACAGCGGCGACGACGGCGACGACGAGGGCAGCGACGGCCCGTAGATAGGATCCTTAACATAGGACCAGTAGTAGTAGATGGGGCAATGTATCCCCTGGTACTTCCTTTTGAGAGCAATCAGCTCTTTATGTAAGAAACCCCGTTATCAATGAAGAATTTCCTTTAATTTGATTTTGCCGATTTCCTTTATGCGAATTTAGCCGATTTCCCCTCACACTGACTTTGCCGATTGTCAACTTGGTCAATGCTCAATGAGCCGATGGCAACGCATCGGTCCCTCACGATAACTTACGAGATAGGTCAATTTAGTCACCCCCTCAAACGGTAACCTGCAAACCTTGCTCAAATTCAGATCCCCAAATTTCCAATCGAACAGGTCCAGACCGCAGTCGCGCGAACCCTAGATCTTGGACACGCAAATCCAAACTCCGCAGCGAACCCAATGGCGGAATCATCCAGCGCCAACGCCACGGTCTCTGGCCTGAAGGTAATCCTTAACCGCTCCAAGTCACCTGAGCGTAATGTTAGATTTAACGGCAAAACTCCTGAATTAATGCCTGGTCTCATCATTAATTTTAGGTTTCAGACATTCTTCTGCCGCATCCTTCTCTTCCAAATTCCCCCTGCCTTGGTCCTCGTTCCACCGAAAATCCATCCAATTTGATTTCCTCCGAGGCCAATAGGATTCCCTTCGTGAACCAAACCCTGGATCTAACCTCCTGGGCCGACTGCTTACGAGCCTGGCCTAACCCTCCTGAGGACTGGGTTTCTTGGTACAATAGAGTAGCCAAAACTCACCAAGCCAAATGGGAAACCATAGGAATAGCCGATGCTCTGTCTTTGTCATTGTCTCCCCTTGAGAAACATGAAAATCTCCTGAAAACCATCGGCTACTTTTGGTCTGACGCGCTAAACTGCTTCATGTTTGGCCATGGCCCCATGACGCCAACCTTGCTGGACGTGGCCATGATCACTGGCCTAGACATTTCATCTCCCAGCCCCTCTGCTTTCATGCTGCCAAAGGTGCCATTCAAACTCTCCTCTAAGGAACATTGCACTAACTGGGGTGCCTATCTTAGACGCCACATGAAAACCAAGGGCCCTGTAACCGAGAAAGAACACACGGCCTTCTTGAACTTCTGGTTGGAGCATTTCATATTCTGTGGCCCTTCCCTCGCTCCCACCAAGAACTATCTCTCTTTGGCATATGAACTTGCCAAAGGCACCCAACTTGGCATTGGCAAGCTGTTTCTGGGAGAAGTCTATCGATACCTCCAACTGATGTCCGTCAAACTATTCTCCCAAAAGACAGTTAAAACAGGAGGCCCCTGGTGGTTTATTCAGTTATGGGCTCAACTGTACTTCCAGAACCATATCCATAGCTTCCCACTTTTGGCTACCTGCACCTTTCCAAACACCAACGGGAAGCCAATCCGCTGTACCAGCTACGGCCAAGCCTTGTACAGTCTTCCAGGCAGCAAACTGAACCCCAAGGAAGCATCAGGATGGTTCAGAACTTTTTACCAGGGCCTGGATGACCCTCTCTTCTTTCCCTATCAGGAGTCTGAAAATTTTGAAAACCCAGTCTCCTTCAGGTTAGACAGCTTTGCCGATGACGATAGCACTCGGCAGTTATATTCCATCATGATCCGCCCCTGCTTCCTCCCAGTTGGCATGAGCACCTCAAACAGGATCATAAAACCTGGTTATGAATCTTACCAGCCGGTCGTAGTAGGCCGGCAATTCGGTCTTGGGCAAGTGTCTCCTCACCTCTTTCTCCACCATCTAACTGAGAGCAGGGCTGACTTGCCTGATGTTATCACCAGTCAAAGATGTTACTCCTTTTTTGATGCTCTAGTCATCCCAATCCCTCACAATCTATCCTTCATCTCTTCGACTGATGACTTTGAGATCTGGTGGACAATGTGGAAAACCCATGCCTTCAGGAGAGCCCTAGGACCGTTGCTGAAACAACTTGACGCTGAAGCTGATACTTCTGCAGAACAGGTACCACTTGCTTGCAAATTTCCTTGCGATAGTTTCCAGTGATGCTTTATAACCCTGCTCTATTTCTTTGCAGCAACAAGATGGCCCAGAGCCTGTCAATGATGATGGATCCCCCTTCAAATTCCTCCCACCAGCTCCAGTGGTCCTTTTTTGCAAGAACTCACCATATTTTAAAAAGGTTGTGATGCAGAGCCAGCCGATTCCAATAAAATCGGCTCCCAAGAGTAAAGATTCTTCAGGGCCAGCTGCCCCCCGAGCCTTAGTCAGGGCGAGAACGACAGTGAGAAAAGTAGCTGCCAGGAAAACTTTGAAGGGTAAAAACCCTACGCCAGCTCCAGAAAGCTTAAACGTAAGCTGTCATATACCCCATCTTGTTCCATTCATCCTTCTAGGCTTTTATAGCATGTCATGTCCATTAATCCTGCTCCTGCAGACCTCCACTGAAGACAATACCAGCGAGGAGACGCAGTCCAGCCGACGAGGCTCAAGCTCGGGCACCTCTGAGGACACCACCACGCAAAAACAGCCAGATGTGCCACCATCGGCTTCCAAGAAAAGGTCAGCCTCTGAACCTGCTGCCCTTCAAGCTCCCATCAAAACAGGGCAAGGAAGCTTACGCACCAAGAGTCAATGCACCAAGAGGGCTCGGAAGGGTCAGCAAACCCCTTCCTCGAACCAAGAAGTTTCAAATGTAACGGCTCTCCAACTCCTCCTAGCTTAGTTCTTATGCTTTGCTGCTCAGATCGGCTCACCATCTTTTTGCAGACTGATGAAACTTCCAGTGGGGATGTCGAGGAAGTTCTGATGCCCTCCACAACTCTGGAGGTAACAACCTCTAAAGGTGACATCGACCAAGTTTCCACCTTGGCCAAACCCCAGGCAGAGACGCCACAGCCGATTGCTTCATCATCGGCTGTTCCCATGGTCATAGGAGAGGTACGCTCCCTTTGTTGGGCTTGCCTTTACCATGATCTGCAGACTTATACTGCTTTTGTTGTTTGTCAGGGCTGTGATCTCTCAGGCTTGCTGTCGTTCGATCCTGAATCTATCAAGCCGGCCCACTCCACAGCACGTGATGCACTGAGCCCCAGCGTCATCGCTGACCAACTCCAACGCCTCAAAGCTCTGCTTTCTTCACCCATTGAGACATTAGTCGAAAATTCTGAGGAGGTGAAGAACATTCTTGAAGGAATCCAGCCTCACGTCCCAGTAACGCTGCAGTTGAAGTTCTGGCCAGTCGTGACATTGTCTGCTTTTAGATCAAGGGTGCGGTTGGCTCGTCAGAGAATCGACTTACGCCACACCCAACTCCCGCTGAAAGCCGATATTGCAGACAAATGTCAACGGCTTAACGAGAAAAAGGCAGCTTTGGATGCTAAGACTGACACCTCTGTCAGCACTGCTGAGCTTGAGATCTTGCGAAAGGAGCTGGAGGATCTCGAAGAAAAGGTGCGGGTCACCAAAGAGCTCATCTGTGACAAGGAAGCTTCCATTGCTCGCTCCCAACGGGAAGCAGAAGGCCTCAAGGCTGAACTGAAAACTGACTTGGCAGAGATACGTGCCTTGAACAAGCAACTGGTGACAGGCAAGGATGATGACGACAAGGCCGAAATCGCAGAGGTGGATCACGTCCGTGCTGGTGCACTCCGCGCCTTAGAAATTTTCCTTCAGTAGGGCCTGCGCATGTGGCAGTTTGTGCGCGTAATTCTAGAGTCGATGGCTGTGCATCGGCTTTTTATTCTAGAGTCGATGGCTGTACATCGGCTGTGCTTAAAATAAAAAAATTATATTTTTTCCGGCCGATCTACTTATGCATCGGCCCCCAGTATTCCAATGTCCATCATCTTCGAGGAATATATCTTGAGTTGCTGGCCATTGACAGCCACTTCATACTTCGTAACCTCGTGTCTTATCCGTTTAAGTGCCCCCCCCCCCCCGAGCCGATTTTTTCAAAGGAATTGAAGATATCGGCTCTTCAGGCATCCTTTCATAGATCAATGCTGAACACAGGCAAAATGCATATTGAGGATAATTTTGGCCGATTGCTAGAATCGGCCTCCTTTTTCATTGCTATGCTTGATGAGGGTTTACAACTTCTTGGCGCTTCACTATGGCTACGTGACATGCTCGAGAGGAGATTCTGGCTTTTTATTTTGGGATTTCTATTTTCGTGCCCTCGGGTCCTTAGTTGTGCTCAGTTTTCCCCAGCTCCTTAGTTTTTCCTCAGTTTTACCCAAGCGTTTGTCTGAAACCATCACACGTGATGTAACGCCCGGTTGCCCGACGGTTGACCGTTATCTTCTGACTAGTGGGGCCACGTAGAGCCTGCAAAGACACGTTAGACCATCCATCTTTGTTTGACCGTAAGCATCGCTGTATCCCTGACCAAAACGCGAACGAGTGGGGCTTCGCTATATCAAATGACAAGTGGGGCCATGGCGCTGATACAAGGGGCAATACACGGGTAGGATTAGATTTTTAAACGGAGCTCTACAGCGATGGCACGGAGGAGGTGGCCTGCGGAGTGCCGAGATGAGATCGACGTCCACAAAGAACTGCATGAGGCGAGACCAGACGCATTAGATAGATATGAACTAGACGCGTTTAACCATGCAAAGAAGAGAAGAAATGGTCAACGACATCGACGACTACCTCAAAACTTTGACTGACCGTGTCCGACACGAACGCGAGCAATGTAGAGAAAACTAGTGTCTCTCCTTTCTGGCGTGTATAGATGGGTGCTAGAAGAGTGTGGTGGCGAAGGGAAAGACCTCGCGGTGGTCTGTGGCGTCCAACATAGCGGGGCGGCGTGGCCGTGCCCACATCGGCGTGGATGCATGTTCGGCATTGGCATCAGCATGTACGTTCGGCATTGGCCTCGGTGGTATCTCTGGTGTGTCAGTGATCGAATGAGGGGACGGGATTGAGGGTGCATCCCGACGGTGACCTAGCAGTGGCGTCGAGCATAGCCGTTCTGACCATGCCGATATCGGCATCGGCAAAGTTTGGAGGCTGTGGTGCTCGAATCAAGGAGGGATTTGTTTCTTGTACGCCAAAAGTGATTTGAAACAAGTTTCGTGTTGAAGGTTAGGTAACGAAAGTTTGTAAGTAAGCCCAAAATTATACTAGGGCCATGGTGAGGTTCTTTTTGATAGAGCTATACGGTTGGGCAAACTTTTTTGACACTTTTTAGATAGGGTTCCTTGTTGTTACACGTATGGCATCATGTATGGCAAATTTGGGATCATTTGGAGATGTTCGAAAAAATCACTTTGCTTAAACGCATGCCGTTTCGTCTCACTGAAACCAGCTTTTCTAACAAGGTGATTTATTCTACCTCCTCTAAATGACCTCAAATTTCATACAGCTGATCTTCTATACATAGATAGATAGATTGTTTCGTTTTTATATTTTTTGAACTTTTTATTTCCCTTTATAATATCCAATTGATTTTCAGGTCAAAACCTCGAAAAACAGCATCATGTATGGCATCATTTTCGCCATAAATTTCAAATTTTGTGAAACTTTCCCTTTTAGATATTCCTTGTTGTTATAGATATGGCATAATGTATGCCAAATTTGGTTAGGTCTCACTGAAACCAGCTTTTGTAACAAGTTAGGTTTTTTCGACCTTCTCAAAAGGGATTTTTTTCTACCTTCTCTAAATGACCTCAAAAATCATACAGACGATCTTCTATACAAAGATAGGTAGATTGTTTCGTTTTTACATTTTTTGAACTTTTATTTCCCTTTATAATACCCATTTGTTTTCAGATCAAAACCTCGAAAGTTAACATAACTAGATGGTGAACCCTTCCAAACTTCAAATACAGAGATAGATAGATTGGTTCGTTTATCATTTTTACCGTGAATAGTAATGGCTACAAGAAATCGGTGATGGTCTATCATTTTTTGCGTGAAAAGTAATGGCTACAACAAATCGGTGATGGTTTATCATTTGGGATTTTCGTGAAAATTAATGGCTACAACAAATCGGTGACGGTTTATCATTTTTTGCGTGAAAATTTATGGCTACAACAAATCGGTGATGGTTTATCATTTGGGATTTTCGTGAAAATTAATGGCTACAACAAATCGGTGACGGTTTATCATTTTTTGCGTGAAAATTTATGGCTACAACAAATCGGTGATGGTTTATCATTTTTTGCGTGAAAAGTAATGCCTAAAAGAGTTTATAATTTTTAGCGCGTGAAAATAAATACAGAAAACCGCCATTTAGCAAACTTAGAGAGTGGAAGGTAACCGCCGACAGAGAGAGGGAGGGGTTATCCTGCCCGTTAGATCATACGATCAACGGTCGGCGGGCACGATCCGCGTGACATGGGCTAGACCAATCAGGGCAATGTTGCACGTGTGAGAGAATTTGTGGAGGGAGAGGGCAAAACTGAGTAGTATCAAGAAACCAAGGGCACCTATGTAATAAACAGACTAAGGGATTCAAATATGAGATTTAAAAAATGAAAAATGCGTGTTTTGTAGAATAAAACCCATCTTGGCCTATCTCAAACTATTTGCAATACAAATATACATGAGTGTGAGAATTGTGGCCTCATTTAGACAAAGTATGTTTTGGGGAAAGCTGTTTTGGGAAGGGCTTATTGTGGAAAACCATGCACCTTCATAGCTACTAGGTGATTTGAGAAGGCCTTTGAGAAGTGGCAATTTGTGGTAAAACTTGATTTATCTATGACTTATCTATGTTTTGAGAACTGGAAATTTGTGGTAAAGACTCCATGAGTATGTGCCACTATTTTTCGGAATTTTTTGCACATTAAATGACTCATTTAACTAGTTAATCCCATTTGTTGACTGTCTGTTGACCAGCTACTTGAGGGTAAAACTGAGCATATTGCACTAGCCAGTACTAGCACTCAAGGGGAAAACTGAGCACACAAAAAATGCTAGTATAATGCTCGAGGTTATAACTGAGTATATCTAAATTTTCAGGGTTAGACTCGAGGACGCGTGTTGCGGTGCAGAAATGAAAGACGTGCAATATTTGACGCGTAGACGCCGGTCGCGGTGCGAAGTCGAAGACGTGCAATCGTGGACGCGTGGCGCATTGCGAAGTCCAAGACGTGCGGACGTGCAGCGGTGGACGCGTAGGGACGCGGGTCGCATTAACCACCACTAGCCTTTATAGACGCCTCCTCCCACTATCTCTGTCACTCTCACTCGCCTACGCAACGCCGCCTCTCTCACGTCCCATCATCTTCTCCAAAGCAAAAAACCCTCTCCCTCTCCCTCTCCTCTGCCGGCGAGATGGACAAGGAGAATGCCAATCCCATCATCCACGGCGCCGTCGGCTCCAAGCGCGACGCCTCCCTCTTCGACGCCGTCCCTCAACGGACGTCGCCGCCGTCCCTCAACGGACGTCGCCGCCGCCTCCGCCGGTGCATCGGAGGCTGCTGCCGCCGGTCGCGGTCAGATCCCACCGGATGGGACCCCTACGAGCCGGTGCCGTACGTCCCGCCCGAACCGCTACGACACCTCCATAGAGGACCCATGGAACGAGGTAATAACTACGGTTTGCTTCCTTTTTTGTTCCCCATTCCTTTTTGAACCCTATTTGTGCTGGTGTAGATGGATCTGTGGATGGATGAGTATTGGGCTAATATTTGCGCCGATTTTATTCCATTTTGCTTTGATCCCTCCTTGATTTCGTTCAAGATTTGGGTTTCGGCCGTTCGGTTAATTTATGCAAATAATAATGGGATCTCAATCAGTTAATTTATGCAAGTAATCATAGGATCTCAATCAGTTATTTTATGCACGAATCAAAAGATATCAACCGTTTAATTTTGCAAATAATCTGGAATGTGTTCAAGTTCAGATCTGGAATCTGTTTCTTTGCCTATGATGAATCGGTGGGCACAGATTTTTACAGGAGGGTTCAGCGAACCATTTACGTGTACAAATCTGTTGTGCATGAGCTTTGGTTCGCTTACACCGTCCCTGTAGACATATAATCGTGTCCACTCTAACTGAGGCTGCCTCTGTTTTTCCTAACTTTGTTATCATGCAGGTTTGCAACTCATTCACTAATAAATTCCCGTTTGATATGGATCAGCTGTCTGGCAGCGACGTCGGCAACGACGACGAGCACCATGACGTCAAGACTCGCCAGGTGCTGCGGAGGCTGCAGGTCGGCCAGTATGTCTCCTACCTCGACGTCGCCAAGGGTGTCTACAGGTGCCCCTTCTGCACTAGGCGGCTCGGCGGCACTGACTTCAACTGCGTCCTCACGCATGCCGAGAACATCGGCCACACCAACCCCAAGGTCGGCGCGTCGGTGAACCCCAACTCCTTCCGCGCCAAGCACTTGGCGCTCGGCATGCACCTCCGCAGCATCCAGCGGGTGGAGATCTCCGGCGGGCGCATGCCTCCGCTCAAGCCCAAGGCTCCCAAGGGGAGCAACAAGTGGAGGCAGAGGCAGATGGGGTAGGCGGAGTCCTGGACGTGTCTTCGCTGCCTCCTCCATTTTGTTGTTGGGATCCCTTTGTTGTTAGTTAGGGATCCCTCGTTGTTATGTTGTTAGTATGATGGTGCTGTACTGCTGTGAAGAACCTCGAACCCTACTATGTTTGGCTGCTGAATGCAGCTTATTATCTATATTATCTATCCCTATTCTACTATATGACCTTGTGAATTTATCGTACATTCCCTGTAGATTTGCTTCTAGATTTAACTACATACATATGGACCAGATGGAGTACTAGATTGGGCTCCCTACTAGATTTGCTGCCATATTGGGAAAACAACCAGGGCCAAAAGGCACAAATAATAATTGAAGAAAGACAGAAATGCAAGCTTCTCTAGATTTGATACTAATTATGTGAAAAAAGGCAGAGAGAAGGAGGCAGAAAAGGTACTCTTAAAAGGGAAATGCCAATGGCCGAGAGAGACAAAACCCAGCTCCTGCTCACGTGCAACCAAACGCAATCTCGTCCTGTCCCACGCGGTCCCTTTCTACCAGCCCCACGCGACGCGGGCCCACACGACGCGGCCCCACACGTCAGAACGGAGCGGTCAACTTAACGGGAATCCTGCCGTCTGAGCTGCCTTCTGCGGGTTTCAAACAAGGACTTGGGGAAAAGTGAGGAAAAACTAAGGGGCTGGGGAAAACTGAGCACAACTAAGGAACCGAGGGCACGAAAATAGAAATCCCTTTTATTTTTTGGGGCCGATCGCGGGGATCGGCCTTGCCACGTACGCCTAGTGCCTTAGATCTTGCTACTCTGTCAGGCCGGTTGATAAGACCAGCCTCACCCCGTTTTTTGAAGCTTCGATGCGCTCACAACCGTCCAAACTGATTCCAGAGAGCGGCTCTTGGTCGTTTGCATCCCAAATATTCATGGAAGCTAGTGAGATCTCGATTGAGTCATCTGCCTGAACTACCTTCACGTCATCTCCATCCCACTGTATGATGCATTGGTGCATTGTTGATGGAATGCAACAGTTAGCGTGAATCCAATCCCTTCCAAGCAGGACAGCATAATTGCTCTTGCTGTCGACGATGAAGAACGAGGTGGGTATGGTTTTTCGGCCTACGGTCAGATCTACATTCAGAACACCTTTTGCTTCTGATGCTTGGCCGTTGAAATTGCTTAACGTGATGTTGGTCTTGATCAGATCGTCATTGGAGTGTCCCAAACGTCGTAGCATGGAATACGGCATTATGTTGACTGCCGCTCCCGTGTCAACCAACATCTTGCTGACAGGCTGCCCATCGATATAACCTTTTATGTATAGAGCTTTCAAATGCCTGTAGCTCCTTTCTCGTGGCTTCTCAAAGATCACTGGCCATGGACCGCAGTCGAGTTAAGCCACCGATACTTCCTCGTCGTTTGGAGCACAAAACTCTGACGGGAGTATGAACACCATGTTTGTATCAGCCGATGCCTCTGCATCGGCTTTTGTCCGTTTAGGGCGCCACACTTTCTTTAGCGGGCGCATCTCTGACTCCAACGTTTGCTGAATTTTCACGGCCAGATCGGGCCGTGCCTTCCTCAACGTGTACAGGTACTGTGCTTCGGCTTCCTCCAGGTTTCGTAGCCGCTGCACCCTACGCTTCTGAGAATGGCTGAGTCCATCAGGGCACCACCTTGGCCGGTGGTACCTATCTTCTTCTTCAGCTGACTCCTCGAAGTCTTCACCTTGAGACGACTCAGCTCGTTTGTTCTGAGGTGGGAGAGGCCCTAGACGTTTGAACACTGAAACTTCCTTTGTTCCCTTCCTTTGCGGTCTACATTCTAGGCAGTTCTCGATTGTAGGCAATCGGCTCATTCCTGAGTCCCAGCAGTGTTTAAAGAAAGGACAGTTCCAATGCCTATCTATGTCTTCTTGCTCTCTTGAGCTTCCTCTAGCGTGACGCTCGTACCCTTCATCGTCTCTATCATATCGACGATACCTCTGGTCATCTGCATCAGACCGACGATATCTTTCGTCATCCATGTCGTAGTGCCGACGTCGGTCATACTGCTGCTCATATTTGTTAAGGAGATGCGCGGAGAGTGGTCGTTCATACCGCACGCTTCTCACTTCTTCTTCTGTCAGGTACCGTCTGTTATCATGTTGGGGCCGGTCACGTGGATCGGCCTCCTCTTTCTTCTTGCCACGGGAGTGACTGCTTTCTGCTTTATCGTTGCCATGGCGGGTCCCAAGCCCTGCCATGTTGACACCAAAAGAGAAACCTGGCTCGCGTCTTAGGGAGTGACTGAGATCCACCATGTTGACGCCAGGAAACGGTTGTGTGTCTACTTTCATGGCAAATTGTCCGAAGATTAATCGGCCTGACTCTATCGCCATTTGAATCTGGGTGCGCAACACTTTGCAGTCGTTGGTGGCGTGGGTGAACGTGTGATGCCATTTGCAGTATGGTCTACCATTCATCTCTTGTGACGTAGGAATTTTGTGGCCTTCGGGTAACTTCAGCTGTTTCTCCTTCAGCAGCATATCAAAAATCTGCTCAGTTTTGCTTAAATCAAAGTCAAACCCTCTTGGAGGCCCTGGTTGTTTCACCCATTTGCAGGACACGGGAACTGGCGTCCGGGTCCATTCAGCCACGGCGATTTCCTGATCTTCCACAGGGTCTTCATCCTCCTCAGCGTCGACCAGGCCTATCGTGCGCTTGAACTTGTCTTGGTACAGTTCTAGGTGGCGCTGTTCATACGAAGTTAGTCTCTGGACCATGTGCGCCAACGAATTGTACTCCACTTGGAACGTCAGATCCTTGAGTGGCGCTGCGAGGCCTGCCACGGCCAGCTCGACTGCTTCTTTCTCAGATAAATGAACCGAATAACATCGGTTCTTGACAGTTCTGAAACGTTGAATGTATTCAGACACCGTCTCTCCTCGCCTTTGCCGAACCTGCGTTAGATCGGCAATGCCAGCTTCGGTAGCTTCTGAATGATATTGTATGTGAAACTGCTCTTCCAGCTGCTTCCATGTCCGCACTGAATCCGGGGGTAGCGAGGTGTACCACCCAAAGGCTGGACCCGTGAGAGATTGGGCAAAGAACCTCACACGTAGCTGCTCTGATGCTGAAACCATGCCCAGCTGTGCCAAGTATCGGCTCACGTGCTCGATGGAGCTACATCCTTCTGATCCACTAAATTTTGTGAAGTCAGGGAGCCGATATTTAGGAGGCAGCGGGATCAGGTCATACTCATTGGGATACGGCTTGGAATAGCCGATTGTTTTCTTCCTCGGCAGGATACCGAACTGATCTCTCAGGATTGCGCTGATCTGATCCACAGTAGGAGGTGTAGAGGTTGAGCTGTCCGAACTCGTTGTAGTGGCATATTTAGTTAGCCACGCCTGTTTCTCAGCATCTGCTCCAGAACTCCCTCCTGCCGTAACCATCGCTCCTGCTCCGGCAATTCCTCCTGCCGAAGTTTGGATCGCGCGCGTCCAGTTGTTGCAGTCCGGCACATATGTGCACACGTATCCATGTGGGATCTCCTTGGGCGGCTCATACAAGAACTGGTAGTCACCAGGGTCACCTCCAACCTTGTAGACAACGTATGCCGATGAACCTTGTTGCTGTGGAGCTGCCATTGCGAATGGTAGTGGTGGCCTGGTGTGGAATGGTATCTCTCCCTGATAAGTCCCTAAAGCAGGTCCTGACAGAGAATACTGATGCTTCATGATTTCTTGCACCACCTGAAGCGCAACTCGCTCAAGCGCATTCACCAGGCTCTCAGAATGCCGATGTAGAGAATGAGCCACAGCATAGTTGATTTCCTGGCGCAGGGCTCTGGCACGTTCCTTCGAAGGGAGAGACAGATCTAATCCCTCAAACGCGCCTTCTGGTGTGAATCCTTTGAACCTGATGCCATGCGAGCGGGTCTTCTCAAAAGAGCCGATGAGATCGGCTTCGAAGATGGCCTTCAGCTCATCGTATTTCTTCTTATGTTCTACAGGTAGATCCTCGTACTTGATCGGTTTGTCCGACATCTTGGCTGCCGATGTTGACGTGGTTGTTGTAGAAAGTGTCCCACCGGGCGTGCCAGAATGTGTTGCCTGCCAAAACTCACCGGCGAGCAGTGGTTAAGCAACACGAAGAGCTGGGAGGCTCCCACGACCGCTTAGTGGGCCCTGGCACCTCGCGTCGTCCCGCAAAGTCCTAGCACACGTCCAGGCGGCTGCAAGGGCGTGGCACCTGACCTAGACCTGGTCAGGAAGGTGTTGGATTGCTTCGACTAGTCTCCTGCATGGTAGACACGTAAACATTAAATACGAGCCCGATCGGCTCTCAGGTTGCCCTGTGGATCGGCTCAAAGAGCCGATCGCCCCATGGTTCACGTTGGATTTACGATGACATGGGGATCCTGCTTGATCAAAACAAAGCTAAACCAATCTACAACAGTTTAGGGTTTTCACCGCATAACCGGAACATCCTACGCGTAGCTGGGCCTGACAGATACGAAAGATGATGGAAACTACTCCTAAAAGAGGCCTAAAAACAAACATTAAGTCAATTCCCGGAACATCCCTTGTAGGAACGGTAAAACAACACCTAACGCACTACCGGATCATCCAACCCCAGCATAAGGCCTAATCATGCAGATATTAAACTAATCCTTGAAGAACAAGGAGCAACTATAACAGATCGGATCTACTAAGTAACGAACAAGCAAGGTGCTGCCCTTACACCTGGATAGGTGCAAGGACAGCTAGATATCGAAGGACAGCATTGCTAAGCAAATATGTGTAAGAAAAGCATCAATGCAAGCCCCAAAACATCTACGATAAATAGTGCTACTCGCCATCAACAATGCTTCAGCACGAGTAACACAAGGTAATTTAATAAACGTGTACTGCCTAGATCGCAAGATGCGATCTAGGCAGCATGATGCTTACCCGGAAGAAACCCTCGAAATAAGGGGTGGCGATGCGCCTGGTTTGTGTTTGTTGTGAACGTGATTGTCCTCGATTTCAATAACCCTAGATACATATTTATAGTCCGTAGACTTTCTAATTCGGAAGTACACCTGACCGTGTACGAGCCAAACTCTATCTTTTACTTCTAACCGACACGATCTAATATTATTTACAGATACACGGGCACGCTGGCCCAAATTCTAGCCCCAGGGCCGATTCAGAAACTCCTCTTAGATGTAAATCTTCCAAGCCCATCTTCATCACGGCCCAACTCCAATGCAGTCAAATTCTGGCGATAACAGATGGGCTCAGCAATTTTAACGATGCTCGCACAAGGTTGAGAGTTGAAGCAAAAGAGAGCATCAAAAAGCAAGTTCAAAACATATTTAAGTCTAACCCACTTCCTATGAAAAGGAATCTTGTACACAAATAAATTCATGAAGAACAAAGTGACAAGCATAGGAAGATAAAACACGAGTAGCTTCAAGATTCTCAACACAAAGAGGGGAAACTTAATATTATTAGGATGCATATAACCATGTTTCCCTCTCTCATAATAACTTTCAGTAGCATCATTGATGAAACCCACAATATATCCATCACTTAAAACATTCTTATCGTGGTTCATGTGCATAAAAGTATTATTATTTTCGGCATAAGAAAAACTCTTCTCATTAATAGTAATTGGAGCAGGATCATTATCAAGAATTTGAACATGGTAAACAAGTTGCATACTAAGGGAATGGTTTTTGGCAATCCAATCATAACTATGACAAGTTTCATAAGGGTAGTTATAACCTATATCATAGCATTCTTTATAATAATCATCAAAGATTGGAGGCTCAGTGTCATCATAAGAAGTAGAATAGTTATCTTTCACAGTATGTTCATCTGTGACCATACCATCATTGTTACTAGAAGGAGATGTATCAAACATATAATGATCAGTAGCAAAAGGATTTTCAAACACCTCATCCCCAAGCTTAGAGCTTTCTATATCATTATGGGAGGAAGCATGGATAGTACTGATACTATGGCAATTATTAACATTATCATTTTCAGAATTAGTTTCCCAGAGATTTGCAATATCAAAAGTAGTGTGCTCTTTCAAATCATGATCACTAATGTAGGTAAAGGGCATAGGAAGATCATTGTATTCAGATTCATTATCATAATAATTTTCAGGAGCAACATACTTACGGTTACCTATCGTTATCTCATACACGCGGGGATATGTTGTTACCTCTTCCTTTTTATTCCCCTTCTTCTTCTTCTTCGTTCCCTTCTTCTTCTTCTCATTCTCCCCGTTCCTTTCTTTAGGGGGGAGAGGCTTGATGAGAGGCTTCTCCTCATAACCTATTTTATTTCCAGAAACAATAGAAGAAACTTGGGAGGATTCCTCCTTTTCATTAATAAGTTCAAAGCACACAGCGGTCCTATCATATTTTGGCAAAGTGTCATCTTCTAAAATATTTTGTATGTAAGTATTTGTATGGCAATTATCAATGCAATAAGAAAAACACCCATGCAGGACATCATCAATATCAAGATCACTCATATCTAACAAAGAGATTTTTCTTGATAACTCTTCACACCAAAAAAATAAAGTAAGTTCATCATGCTGATTAGGAGTAATTTCATCATCACAATACAAATTTGCAGCAGTCATGGGGTTCGAATTATCATTGGAGGAGCATTGAAAATTAAAATGACCCGCTCTATGGCAAAGTTCACAAATAAAAGGATAGAGGGCACAAACTTTTCTACCAAGATCATCTAAAGCCCTAGACCACTTTCTAGTTTTTTCATTCATATGGTGGATACAATATTCATCTTTGATTTGATTAATTCCACAGGGTCTATGCATTCCACAAAAATTAACATGCTTATAAGAAATAGCATTCTCAGAAGTTTGAGCATGTTTATTGCAATCATTAACAACAATTTCATTTTCCATGCAACTGTCTTTGAAAGGTTCATGATACTTATCAAAATTCTTCCTAGGCAATTCAAAATGAGAGGCAAAAGCTTTATAAAGATTTGCAACAACTTGAGAGTCAAGACCATAAGTAGCACTCATATTTTGAATTGTATCAGTATCCATAAAAGTTTCAATGCATTCATAATCATAATTTATACCTGACTCTTTACCTTTGTCGTTCTCCCAATCTTCAGCGTTCTCCTGTATCCGATTAAGAAGGTCCCATTTAAACTCTTCTTTATTGCGCGTGAATGATCCAGAACAAGCAGTATCCAGCAAGGTTTTATCTTGAAAAGAAAGTCTTGCATAGAAATTATCAATGATGATATTACCAGGAAGCTCATGATTGGGGCATTTGAGCATTAAAGACTTCAATCTCTCCCATGCTTGAGAAATACTCTCTCCATCATGAGGCCAGAAATTATATATGCGGTTTCGGTCTTCGTGAATTTCACTTGGAGGATAGAATTTGGAATAAAATAGAGGCACAATGTCCTCCCAATTAAGAGAATCCCTATTCTTCAGCAATTTATACCAGTGCGCCGCTTTACCAGACAACGATATAGAGAATAGTTTCTTCCTAACTTCATCCATAGAGATACCTGCACACTTGAATAACCCGCATAATTCATGCAAAAATAGTAAATGATCTCCAGGATGGACAGTTCCATCCCCTTCATAGCGGTTATCCATAACACGTTCAATAATTTTCATAGGTATTTTATATGGAATACTTTCAGTAGGTGGATTTAAAATGTCACAAGCATCATTAGAGTTATCGCATGTCGGAGATAAAGTATTATCAGAGCAAATTTTCTCCCCTAAAGATGGGAAGCTAAAAATATCACAAAAACTAGCTTCCCCAAGCTTAGACTTCTCCATAGCATTAGAAGTAATTGCATTCATACTAATAACATCGCTACTAGCATGCAAATAAGGTTCCATAGGTTTTTTAATTTTCACATCAAACAATTCTAAATCAGGAAAAAGATTAAAAAGCTCACCAATTTTTTTGTTGTTTTCCATTATGCCTAACTAGTGAAAATAAAAACAAGAAACAAAAAGATGCAATTGCAGGATCTAAAGGAAATAGCTTCGAGCACTCACACACCGACAACAGTGCTAGGAAATAGCTTAATAGTCGGAGGATGTGAATACCTTTTACCTTACCTCCCCGGCAACGGCGCCAGAAAATAGCTTGATGTCTACACACGCTTCTATTCCTGTAGACAGTGTTGGGCCTCCAAGAGCAGAGGTTTGTAGAATAGCAGCAAGTTTCCCTTAAGTGAATCACCCAAGGTTTATCGAACTCAGGGATATCCCTCTCAAGCAACCCTGCAATCACGATACAAGAAGTCTCTTGTGTCCCCAACACACCTAATACACTTGTCAGATGTATAGGTGCACTAGTTCGGCGAAGAGATAGTGAAATACAAGTAGTATGGATGTATATGAGTGGTAATAGCAATCTGAATAAAATATGGCAGCGAGTAAACATGCAACAGAACAGTAAATAAGCGGTGTTTCAGAGCTTGGAAACAAGGCCTAGGGATCATACTTTCACTAGTGGACACTCTCAACATTGATCACATAACTGAATAAACAAATACCACTTTCTATACACTCTCTTGTTGGATGACAAACACCATTCATTGTGTAGGGCTACAAGAGCACCTTAATGCCGGAGTTAACAAGCTCCACAACATTCGATGTTCATATTTAAATAACCTTAGAGTGCATGATAGACCAACGCAATTATACCGAGTACTAACATAGCATGCACCTGTCAACATCAGCTATGAAAGGGGGAATAGATCACATCAATACTATCATAGTAATAGTTAACTTCATAATCTACAAGAGATCACAATCATAACCTACGCCAAGTACTACATGATGCACACACTGTCCACATTACATCATGAAGGAGGAATATACTACTTTAATAACATCACTAGAGTAGCACATAGATGATATTCAACTAGATCACAAAGCTCATGATCACATAAAGATCACATGGGAGAGAGAGATGAACCACATAGCTACGGTAGAGCCCTCAGCCCCGGGGGAGAACTACTCCCTCCTCATCATGGGAGACAGCGATGGCGATGGAGATGACGGTGGTGTCGATGGAGATGACTCCGGGGGCAATTCCCCGTCCCGGCAGGGTGCCGGAACAGAGACTTCTGTCCCCCGAATTGGAGTTTCGCGATGGTGGCAGCGTCCCTGGAGTCTTTCTGGAGTTTCGTCAATCGGTCTCGAAGATTTAGGTCACGAGGCATCTTATAGGCGAAGAGGCGGAGTCGGAAGAGTCCCGAGGGGCCCACCCCATAGGGTGGGGTGACCACCCCTCTGGCCGCGCCGGACTATTGTGAGGAGGCCCTGGGCCTCCTCTGGCTTGGCCCTTCTGGCTCCGTGAGTCTTCCGGTGAAATAGAATTTTCGTGATTTTTCTGGATTTTTCCGAGCACTTTGGTTTTTGGGCCTTTTCTGCAATAAACAGACATAATAAACAGAAACTGGCACTGTGGCATCTTGTTAATAGGATAGTCCAATAAATGCCATAATATGATATAAAGTGCATATAAAACATGTGAGTATTGTCATAAAACTAGCATGGAACATAAGAAATTATAGATACGTTTGAGACGTATCAGCGGACATCGGAAGTGCTCTATCCCATGACCGATCACCGACCATGGGGAGGTTGAGGATCCACATGATATCATGGAGAATATATACAATTTTACCAGCGGCTCACAGGATCTTGGGGGAGTATTTATTCTCCTTTGCTCTGAACCTATGGGAGGAGGACAAGAAAGTATCCCAATGGAGAATCTGGCCCTAGAGCTTACCTTCACTATGGAGGAACTTGATGAAGTTGTCCTTTGTATGAAGCCAGACTCGGCACCAAGCCCTAACGGCATCACGGTTATGTTCTTCAACCACTTCTGGGATATCCTACAAGGACCTATCATTTAGTTGCTTAACAATTTCGTCCTAGGGAAGGTGAATATTGAGTGACTAAGTTTTGGCATCATCTCGCTAATTCCCAAAGTAAAAGGGGTGGACTCGATCAAATAGTTTAGCCAATATCTCTAATCAATTGCTATCTTAAAATTCGTGGCCAAGGCTTATGCGATCCGTCTTACACCTCTAGCTCATAGGATTATAGACATTAGAAAGACTGTTTTTATTGGGTGCTTCCCTTACATGAAATTTCTCATGAACTACGAGTCAAGAAGCTAGGGCCTTACTGCTCAAGCTTGACTTCAAGAAAGCATATGACCGAGTGAACTGGGAGGTCCTCGGAGTAGTGTTGCGGCGCAAAGGCTTCTCAGACATGATGGTCCATGGCCTGATGCATCTGGTCATTGGGGACCAAACTGTCATCAATGTCAACGCATAAGTGGGGCATTTCTTCTGCAGTGCGAGGGGTGTGTGTCAGGAAGACCCACTTTCCCTCGACATTTTTGACTTCATGGTCGACAGACTGGCAGCAATGCTGACAAAGGCCAATGCGGCCGACCACATCCCTCAAGGGGGTGGTCTGTCCTCTCAACACATGGGAGTGGCTCACCTGCAATATGCAGATGACACGATGAATTCTGATCGAGCCAACTGATTTGGGAATCGGGAATCTCAAGCTTATCCTACTATGCTTTGAAAACATGTCTAGGTTAAGGATTAATTTCGACAAATGTGAAGTGGTGGTTACAGGGGAAACGCCCACGGAGAAGTGCAGGGTTTCTAATATGCTTAACTGCAAACTGGTTACCCTGCCTAAGAAGTACCTGAGGTTGTCGGTTAGTGAGAGTCCACTTAGGGTAGCGGACTGGGCATCCTCCTTGAAAGGGTGGGCCATCGGGTTGACCCCTGGCAGGGCCTCTTCCTCGCCTCGGCAGGGAGGCTCGAGCTAACAAATTCATTCATGTCCAATCTTCCAATGTTTGCCATGTGAATTTACTTGCTTCATGATTCTACGCACTATGCTATGGATAGCTTGAGATCTCGATTCTTTTGGGAAGCAGTCGGGTGATACGTCTCCGACGTATCGATAATTTCTTATGTTCCATGCCACATTATTGATGTTATCTACATGTTTTATGCACACTTTATGTCATATTCGTGCATTTTCTGGAACTAACCTATTAACAAGATGCCGAAGTGCCAGTTGCTGTTTTCTGCTATTTTTGGTTTCAGAAATCCTAGTAAGGAAATATTCTCGGAATTGGACGAAATCAAAGCCCAGGGGCCTATTTTCTCACGAAGCTTCCAGAAGTCCGAAGGAGAGACGAAGAGGGGCCACGGAGGGGTCACACCCTAGGGCGGCGCGGCCCCCCCCTTGGCCGCGCGGCCCTGTGGTGTGGGGCCCCCGTGCCGCCTCTTGACCTGCCCTTCCGCCTATAAAAAGTCTCCGTGACGAAACCCCCAGTACCGAGAGCCACGATACGGAAAACCTTCCAGAGACGCCGCCAACGCCGATCCCATCTCGGGGGATCCAGGAGATCGCCTCCGGCACCCTGCCGGAGAGGGGAATCATCTCCCGGAGGACTCTACGCCGCCATGGTCGCCTCCGGTGTGATGTGTGAGTAGTCTACCCCTGGACTATGGGTCCATAGCAGTAGCTAGATGGTTGTCTTCTCCCCATTGTGCTATCATTGTCGGATCTTGTGAGCTGCCTAACATGATCAAGATCATCTATCTGTAATTCTATATGTTGCGTTTGTTGGGATCCGATGAATAGAGAATACTTGTTATGTTGATTATCAAAGTTATATCTATGTGTTGTTTATGATCTTGCATGCTCTCCGTTACTAGTAGATACTCTGGCCAAGTTTTTGCTATTAACTCCAAGAGGGAGTACTTATGCTCGATAGTGGGTTCATGCCTGCATTGACACCGGGACGATGTGAGAAAGTTCTAAGGTTGTGTTGTGCTGTTGCCACTAGGGATAAAACATTAGTGCTATGTTCAAGGAGGTATTCACTAGTTACATTCCGCACCATACTTAATCCAATGGACTGTTGTTAGCAACTAAATACTGGAGGGGTTCGGATGATAACCTGAAGGTGGACTTTTTAGGCATAGATGCAGTTGGATGACGGTCTATGTACTTTGTCGTAATGCCCAATTAAATCTCACTATACTCATCATGATATGTATGTGCATGGTCATGCTCTCTTTATTTGTCAATTGCCCAACTGTAATTTGTTCACCCAACATGCTGTTCGTCTTATGGGAGAGACACCTCTAGTGAACTGTGGACCCCGGTCCAATTCTCTTTACTGAAATACAATCTACTGCAATACTTGTTCTACTGTTTTCTGCAAACAATCATCTTCCACACAATACGGTTAACTCTTTGTTACAGCAAGCCGGTGAGATTGACAACCTCACTGTTTCGTTGGGGCAAAGTACTTTGGTTGTGTTGTGCAGGTTCCACGTTGGCGCCGGAATCACTGGTGTTGCGCCGCACTACATCTCGCCGCCATCAACCTTCAACGTGCTTCTTGACTCCTACTGGTCCGATTAAACCTTGGTTTCTTACTGAGGGAAACTTGCCGCTGTGCGCATCACACCTTCCTCTTGGGGTTCCCAACGGACGTGCCAACCACACGCATCAAGCAAATTTCTGGCGCCGTTGCCGGGGAGATCAAGACACGCTGCAAGGGGAGTCTCCACTTCTCAATCTCTTTACTTTGTTTTTGTCTTGCTTAGTTTTATTTACTACTTTGTTTGCTGCACTAAATCAAAATACAAAAAAAATTAGTTGCTAGTTTTACTTTATTTGCTATCTTGTTTGCTATATCTAAAACACAAAAAAATTAGTTTACTTGCATTTACTTTATCTAGTTTGCTTTATTTACTACTACTAAAATGAGTAATCCTGAAGTTGAAGTTCGCACGTTTAAGCAACGAGGGGGAGAATGTTTGAGAGATGCTTGGTATAGAATTAGCGATGCTCATAATAGATGCACTAAGAAGCACTCCACCATTATTTTACTCAGTAATTTTTATGTTGGTATCTCTAGCTGGAATAGATATGTTCTTGATAGTCTCGCAAAAGGTGACTTCCTAAGTACTCCTGCATTAGAAGCTAGTTGCATTATTGAGAGCTTATTTGGAATACCCCCTGTTGATAAAGTTAAAACTGAAATCTCTCTTGAAGATGTTATGAAAAAATTGGAAACCATGGAGAAAAATTTTCCAAGTATTGAAGCTAAATTGAAAATATTACTTGATAAAACTGATGAACTAGATAAATCCTTAGGAGGAATTGATGAAAGAATTAGTGTCCTAGGAACTAATGCTGTCCATGATGATCAAATCAATAGGATTGACGAACTTGAAAAAGCTATGGGAACCTTGGGTTCAACATTTTCTTCTCTTAAATATAAGGAGAAAGCTTATGTGGGTAAGGAGCAAAAGTTTATGTATGTCTCTAAAGTGCCTAGACCAAAGAAGTATTATTATAGGCCTAAAATTGACAAAGCCCTTAGTACCACTATGGATGGGGGAGCTCATGATAACAAGGCACCATCTCTTGATAATACTTGATACACACTTTCTGCGCCTAGCTGAAAGGCGTTAAAGAAAAGCGCTTATGGGAGACAACCCATATTTTTACCTACAGTACTTTGTTTTTATTTTGTGTCTTGGAAGTTGTTTACTACTGTAGCAACCTCTCCTTATCTTAGTTTTGTGTTTTGTTGTGCCAAGTTAAGCCGTTGATAGAAAAGTAAGTACTAGATTTGGATTACTGCACAGTTCCAGATTTCTTTGCTGTCACGAATCTGAGTCCACCTCCCTGTAGGTAGCTCAGAAAATTAAGCCAATTTACGTGCATGATCCTCAGATATGTACGCAACTTTCATTCAATTTGAGCATTTTCATTTGAGCAAGTATGGTGCCATTTTAAAATTCGTCAATACGAACTGTTCTGTTTTGACAGATTCTGCCTTTTATTTCGCATTGCCTCTTTCGCTATGTTGGATGAATTTCTTTGATCCATTAATGTCCAGTAGCATTATGCAATGTCCAGAAGTGTTAAGAATGATTGTGTCACCTCTGAATATGTCAATTTATATTGTGCACTAACCCTCTAATGAGTTGTTTCGAGTTTGGTGTGGAGGAAGTTTTCAAGGATCAAGAGAGGAGTATGATGCAACATGATCAAGGAGAGTGAAAGCTCTAAGCTTGGGGATGCACCCGGTGGTTCACCCTGCATATATCAAGAAGACTCAAGCGTCTAAGCTTGGGGATGCCCAAGGCATCCCCTTCTTCATCGACAACATTATCAGGTTCCTCCCCTGAAACTATATTTTTATTCCATCACATCTTATGTGCTTTTTCTTGGAGCGTCGGTTTGTTTTTGTTTTTTGTTTTGTTTGAATAAAATGGATCCTAGCATTCACTTTATGGGAGAGAGACACGCTCCGCTGTAGCATATGGATAAGTATGTCCTTGGTTTCGACTCATAGTATTCATGGCGAAGTTTCTCCTTCGTTAAATTGTTATATGGTTGGAATTGGAAAATGATACATGTAGTAATTGCTATAAATGTCTTGGGTAATGTGATACTTGGCAATTGTTGTGCTCATGATTAAGCTCTTGCATCATATGCTTTGCACCCATTAATGAAGAAATACATAGAGCATGCTAAAATTTGGTTTGCATATTTGGTTTCTCTAAGGTCTAGATAATTTCTAGTATTGAGTTTGAACAACAAGGAAGACGGTGTAGAGTCTTATAATGTTTTCAATATGTCTTTTATGTGAGTTTTGCTGCACCGGTTCATCCTTGTGTTTGTTTCAAATAAGCCTTGCTAGCCTAAACCTTGTATCGAGAGGGAATACTTCTCATGCATCCAAATACTTGAGCCAACCACTATGCCATTTGTGTCCACCATACCTACCTACTACATGGTATTTTCCGCCATTCCAAAGTAAATTGCTTGAGTGCTACCTTTAAAATTCCATCATTCACCTTTGCAATATATAGCTCATGGGACAAATAGCTTAAAAACTATTGTGGTATTGAATATGTAATTATGCACTTTATCTCTTATTAAGTTGCTTGTTGTGCGATAACCATGTTCACTGGGGACGCCATCATCTTTTCATTGTTGAATTTCATGTGAGTTGCTATGCATGTCCGTCTTGTCTGAAGTAAGAGAGATCTACCACCATATGGTTAAGCATGCATATGTTAGAGAAGAACATTGGGCCGCTAACTAAAGCCATGCTCCATGGTGGAAGTTTCAGTTTTGGACAGCAATCCTCAAATCTCAAATGAGAAAATTATTAATTGTTGGTATATGCTTATGCATAAAAGAGGAGTCCATTATCTGTTGTCTATGTTGTCCCGGTATGGATGTCTAAGTTGAAGAATAATCAATAGCGAGAAATCCAATGCGAGCTTTCTCCTTAGACCTTTGTACAGGCGGCATAGAGGTACCCCTTTGTGACACTTGGTAAAAACAATGCATTGTGATGATCCGGTAGTCCAAGCTAATTAGGACAAGGTGCGGGCACTATTAGTACACTATGCATGAGGCTTGCAACTTATAAGATATAATTTACATGATGCATATGCTTTATTACTACCGTTGACAAAATTGTTTCATGTTTTCAAAATCAAAGCTCTAGCACAAATATAGCAATCGATGCTTTTCCTCTATGGAGGACCATTCTTTTACTTTCAATGTTGAGTCAGTTCACCTATTTCTCTCCACCTCAAGAAGCAAACACTTGTGTGAACTGTGCATTGATTCCTACATACTTGCTTATTGCACTTATTATATTACTTTATGTTGACAATATCCATGAGATATACATGTTACAAGTTGAAAGCAACCGCTGAAACTTAATCTTCTTTTGTGTTGCTTCAATGCCTTTACTTTGAATTATTGCTTTATGAGTTAACTCTTATGCAAGACTTATTGATGCTTGTCTTGAAGTGCTATTCATGAAAAGTCTTTGCTATATGATTCACTTGTTTACTCATGTCATATACATTGTTTTGATCGCTGCATTCACTACATATGCTTTACAAATAGTATGATCAAGATTATGATGGCATGTCACTCCAGAAATTATCTGTGTTATCGTTTTACCTGCTCGGGACGAGCAGAACTAAGCTTGGGGATGCTGATACGTCTCCGACGTATCGATAATTTCTTATGTTCCATGCCACATTATTGATGTTATCTACATGTTTTATGCACACTTTATGTCATATTCGTGCATTTTCCGGAACTAACCTATTAACAAGATGCCGAAGTGCCGATTGCTTTGTTTTACGCTGTTTTTGGTTTCAGAAATCCTAGTAAGGAAATATTCTCGGAATTGGACGAAATCAAAGCCCAGGGGCCTATTTTCTCACGAAGCTTCCAGAAGTCCGAAGGAGAGACGAAGAGGGGCCACGGAGGGGCCACACCCTAGGGCGGCGCGGCCCCCCCCCTTGGCCGCGCGGCCCTGTGGTGTGGGGCCCCCGTGCCGCCTCTTGACCTGCCCTTCCGCCTATAAAAGTCTCCGTGACGAAACCCCCAGTACCGAGAGCCACGATACGGAAAACCTTCCAGAGACGCCGCCAACGCCGATCCCATCTCGGGGATCCAGAGATCGCCTCCGGCACCTGCCGGAGAGGGGAATCATCTCCCGGAGGACTCTACGCCGCCATGGTCGCCTCCGGTGTGATGTGTGAGTAGTCTACCCCTGGACTATGGGTCCATAGCAGTAGCTAGATGGTTGTCTTCTCCCCATTGTGCTATCATTGTCGGATCTTGTGAGCTGCCTAACATGATCAAGATCATCTATCTGTAATTCTATATGTTGCGTTTGTTGGGATCCGATGAATAGAGAATACTTGTTATGTTGATTATCAAAGTTATATCTATGTGTTGTTTATGATCTTGCATGCTCTCCGTTACTAGTAGATACTCTGGCCAAGTTTTTGCTATTAACTCCAAGAGGGAGTACTTATGCTCGATAGTGGGTTCATGCCTCGCATTGACACCTGGGACAAAGGATGAGAAAGTTCTAAGGTTGTGTTGTGCTGTTGCCACTAGGGATAAAACATTAGTGCTATGTTCAAGGATGTAGTCACTAGTTACATTACGCACCATACTTAATGCAATTGTCATTGTTAGCAACTTAATACGGAGGGGTTCGGATGATAACCTGAAGGTGGACTTTTTAGGCATAGATGCAGTTGGATGACGGTCTATGTACTTTGTCGTAATGCCCAATTAAATCTCACTATACTCATCATGATATGTATGTGCATGGTCATGCTCTCTTTATTTGTCAATTGCCCAACTGTAATTTGTTCACCCAACATGCTGTTCGTCTTATGGGAGAGACACCTCTAGTGAACTGTGGACCCCGGTCCAATTCTCTTTACTGAAATACAATCTACTGCAATACTTGTTCTACTGTTTTCTGCAAACAATCATCTTCCACACAATACGGTTAACTCTTTGTTACAGCAAGCCGGTGAGATTGACAACCTCACTGTTTCGTTGGGGCAAAGTACTTTGGTTGTGTTGTGCAGGTTCCACGTTG
Source organism: Lolium perenne (assembly GCF_019359855.2). Taxonomy (NCBI): domain Eukaryota; kingdom Viridiplantae; phylum Streptophyta; class Magnoliopsida; order Poales; family Poaceae; genus Lolium; species Lolium perenne. The sequence continues at coordinate 262,241,858 of NC_067246.2, read as the reverse complement.
GCGCCGGAATCACTGGTGTTGCGCCGCACTACATCTCGCCGCCATCAACCTTCAACGTGCTTCTTGACTCCTACTGGTCCGATTAAACCTTGGTTTCTTACTGAGGGAAACTTGCCGCTGTGCGCATCACACCTTCCTCTTGGGGTTCCCAACGGACGTGCCAACCACACGCATCATCGGGATAATAGGAATTACCACATAGTGGATTGGGTTACGTATTGCAAGCCCAAGGAGTTGGGGGTTTGGGGATCCTCAACACCAAAATCATGAATATTGTGTTGATGCTTAAATGGATATGGAAGTTGTGCCATAGAGGCAAATAATAAAGGGGAATTATTATCATATATCAATGCTTCATAATAAGTTTTATGCCATGCTATAATTGTATCAATCAGAAACATTGGTAGACATGTGGCATGTAAACAAACTAGGGTTGCTAGCAAGCTTTATGTGAACTAGCTCATTGTGGCCAAAAGATGATGGAGGTTTCCCGGTCATGGACATTTATGTCAATTGGCAATGAGATCATATCATTGGGTGAATGATATGATGAACATTCCCAATATAAGTATTGCAACACGATCATGTCAGAAAGTTCATTGTTGCGATAATTATGAAAGCATAGTAACCTAATCCTTAGATCGTGAGATCATATCTAATCACTATCACTCGAGGCTGCTTTGACTACATCCTCCATCACACCGTAACAGGTGATCATAAAGGTGTGTGTTGGGTATTCCGAAGGGATATGTTGAGGCGTATGTATTAAGATCATGATTTTTTTTCATCCGTGTGACAGAAGATACTTTGAGCCCACTCGGTGAGATTACATCCAAAAGGGTGCAACCTATGACTTGGTCATAAGGATGGAATCACACGGGAACGAGTTGAATAGTCTTGTCGGTAACAAGATCGAACTATGTATGATGATACCGATGATCACATCTCGGACAAGTCTGGTATCGAAGTAAGAAAGGGAATATGAATCGACGTTTATGGTTCAATGACTTGTATATTCCTGGAATGCACATGATCATTATGATTCTCCAGAATTCCCTAGTGATCATTGATCGAAGTGGCAAGTGGCATCTCGGTCAAGGATGTGTTTTTCTCAAACCATAGGGAAACACGCTTAAGTGTTCAACAAAACTGAAGATGGTTTTGGATTCATTGGAAACACGGGAGAATTAGGAAGAGAGAACCAAAAAGGCTTCCAGGAGAATTTGAAAGGTGTTCGGAGTGGTTCGAGAGGTGTCTCAGATCATTGGGAAGTAAATAATATGTATTAAATTTATTAATTAAAAGGAACAGCCACCTTAATGGTGCCCTCTCGGAGGGGAGCCCATTAAGTGCTCGGCCACCCCCCATGGGCTTATGGGGGGCGGATAGGTTGGAGTGTGGTGTGGAGGGGGGCATGGGCCTCTTGGCCTAGCCAGGCGAACTTCTCCCCTCCTTTTAGTCCCACATTGCCTAGCCAAGAGCCCCACCCCTATCCTTCTCCCCATATATAGTGGAGCATACGGAGGGAGGGGAACACACAATGGAAAAGCAAGGGAAATTCCCTTGAGGAAACAGGAGAGCCCCTTTGGGCGCCTCCATGAGTCTCTCTCGCTCTCTCTCTCTCTCTCACATGCGGTTCCCCGAAGGGCTGTGGATAGAGCGAGTCTACTTCACCCAGTACGCGAGAGCGCTGCTGGGATCCGAATCCAGATGACGAGGCGGTTCCTCGGCAATGCCCACCATGAGGGGCTTGGGTTTTTAGAGAAAGGCGACGATGGAAGTTCCGGGAGCGAGGCGGTACACGACGTACCCAGGTTCACGTCCCCACGGTGGAGGATCGCTACGTCCTGCTAGCAATCCACTATATGAATATATGTATACAGGGGGCCGCCATAGGCGGAGTTGTTGGATCTAGTCTAGTTCTAATCCGCGGGTTGCGGTGTCTAGGCGTGTCGCCTCTATGATTATGTTTCTGATTATGCGTGTCTAAGGGGTGCCCCTGCCTGGCTTTATATATCAGCCAAGCTAGGGTTTACAAGAGTCCTAGTAGGATTCATATTGGAGTCTTCTTTCCTTGTAGTCCAAGTTGAGGCGCGTGCAGGTCCAGCTTGTCGAGTCCTCGTGCTGGTCCACCTTCATAGTTTGCACCGGGTATGGCAATGTCGAGTACCCGAAGGGTTATGCCCATGTCAGTAGCCCCCGAGTGTCTGGCCGAAGTGAAGCTTCGGGCAGGGACTGAAGTTGTCTTCGCCGAATGACTTGATCATCTGTTGAATCTTGTGCTTGATGTAGAGTCGAAGTTGCTTTTGGTCGGGTGCGCGAAGCGCTCCCGATGGGAGTAGCCCCCGAGTCTATGGGCGGGTGCTTGCAGCCACACATAGACTCAAGTTGTACTACTCGAAGATCTTGCTTGTTGATATCGACGTCTTCAACTTTATTCTTCTTTGTTGGCGAGGTTGCCATATTTTTTATCGGGTGCGCGACTAGCGCTCCCGATGGGAGTAGCCCCCGAGCCTGTAGATAAATATGAAATAGTTATGTGCAGGGTGTAAAAATGCTGAGTCAAATACCGTACATGTCCTCGAGTTCCGAGAACATGATGTCGATGACTCTGATGATGTCATTGATAGAGGAGTTGATGATTTGGATGATGGCCCAGAGGAGCCGATGATTCGGATGATAGCCCAGAGGAGCCGATGATTCGGATGATGGCCCACAGGAGCCGATGATTTGGATGATGGCCCAAAGGAGCCGATGATTCGGATGATGGCCCAGAGGAGCCGATGATTCGGATGATGGCCCAAAGGAGCCGATGATTTGGATGATATCCTGGAGGAGCCGATAATTTTATCGGGTGCGCGTCCAGCGCTCCCGATGGAAGTAGCCCCCAAGTCTGGGCACTGATGCTTGCAACCGTGAGTAGACTCAAGTCGAGCAACTCGATGTTTATAGTTTTCTTCAGGTGCCGTTGACACATTGTTGTATATTTCAAGGGGCAATCCTCAATGCACCTTTGAGCATCGTTGATGCCATTGTTCGTAAGTTTTTCGGTAGGTACATATATATGCACTTTTACCGTGTCAATGCCGTTGGCAAATTTTGAAGGAGCAAATCTTAATTGCCCGTTTAAGCGTATGTGTATTTGTTGGTCAGCAAATTGTTTGAGTGATCAGCTCGTGTTGCAGGTCTTGCTAAACCCGCTGTATGTGAAACTTTTCTTTCAACCGATGTATGTTCTGACAGCAGCTCCCGAATATATCGGTAGCACTAGCTCTGCCGATGACTCCGTCGCTCTTTGATACTTCCATAAGTAAAGTACCGAACGTGGGTCGTTTTCGTACGTGTTTCATGATCCTTGCTATCTTCGGCACTCTGTGAGGCATCTATATCAAAGGAAAAGAGCAAAGGTTTCCGTTGTTTCATGATCCTTGCTATCTGCGGCACTCTTTGAGGCATCTATAGCAAAGGAAAAGAGTAAGGTCCCCGTTGATTTTGCATCATAGCACTCGTAGTTTCAGAGGCTTTTTTAGAGTGCAATCTCTGGGCGCATTCTCCATCGCACCGATGTTCGTTGTAATATACGAACAAGGTTCCTGACGATGTAGTTCGGGTGTCCCAAATTACTGCAATTCTTCAAAACTTGAGTCTTCATATCTTCTTGGATTCCAGCGAACCGGCGCTCCCGATGGGAGTAATAGTCTTCAAATCTTCTTGGGTTCCAGCGAGCCGGCGCTCCCGATGGGAGTAATAGTCTTCAAATCTTCTTGGGTTCCAGCGAACCGGCGCTCCCGATGGGAGTAATAGTCTTCAAATCTTCTTGGGTTCCAGCGAACCGGCGCTCCCGATGGGAGTAATAGTCTTCAAATCTTCTTGGGTTCCAGCGAACCGGCGCTCCCGATGGGAATAGACATAATAGTTGAAGATCTTCCGGGAGCTCCCGAGTAATTCCAGTGTCGGGAGTACATCGGATAAGATGATATCCATTGATAACCATAGATGATGAAGCCATCGACCCGGGAATGCACCGGATCATTTATTTAAGATGATATCCATTAAATATTCCAGATGATGAATCCACTGACCCGAGAGTGCATCGGGAAAAGATATATCAGGGTTGAAGAGGATAAGTCCATCGAGTAATCATAGGTGATGAAGCCTTTGACCGATTCGGGGAAAATAAATCCACCGAGAGTACTGGAGGTAACGATGTAATGGCGCCTCCCCAATCATCGGGTGTGGCGAAAGGAAGAGGAACACTTAGTTCTGCAGGCGCAGTCGAAATAATTGCGCCATTCAAGATAATTCATGCGGCGGCCAGAGATAGTCCATGCGGCAGGCGCAGCCGAAATAATTCCACGGCCAGAGATAGTCCATGCAGCAGGCGCAACCGAAATAATTCCGCGGACAGAGATAGTCCATGCGGCAGGCTCAGCCGAAATAATTCCGCCATCCAAGAGAGTCCACGCGGCGCCTAGCTGACATGGCCGATGAAGAGGACGCGGTTGACATAGCCGATCCGCTGCGGGTGAGCATCCGAATATATCGGGTCCGTAATGTCGGGTCCGCGCGGCAAAGTAGCCCCGAGTAAGAAGAGTGCGCGATGGCGGGCGCGGTCAGCCGAGCAGGGCAGTCGACGGGCGAGCTCCCGAATATATCATGTCTGTGATGCAACGAGCGAGCCCCGAGCGTGGCGACTATGCGCGGTGAAGCAGTCGAAGCTTGTTCCGATCTGCAGTTATATTGCGGCGCAAAAACCTGCGCCCAAATAATAATACGAGCCAAATATTTGACGAAATAAATTTTGTAAGTAGAGATTAATCAGAAGTATAGCACCTGATGATCAATTCGCGTTGGACGAATCGCGGCATGGACGAAGTGGGGTGGCGTTTGGCGAACTTGCAAATCCCGCTCCCATAGTCAATCTGTACTATTTTTATTATCTTTGCATCCGAGTTGATCTTGGACGTTCTTTAGCATCTATCTCCGGTCACGATAGTTCCTTGCAATGCTTTAGATGGACCAGTGGCCTTGATCAATTGACTTGATCTCTTTGATGAGACGCTTCACGTAGACGAATAGTACTAGCCCATATTTCTCTTTGCCTTTCCTTCTTGCATCTCTTTTCAGCTGGGAGGAAAACGAGCCGGAATCGATTCTCCACGACATTGAAAAAGGCCGATGCTGCTCTTCCTCGGGATCTGACCTTCTGATATTTTACCACTTGATTAAACCATGGATCGAAACGGTCCCTGACAGCAGCACTTGAGGATTAAAATCGTTCTGCTTATTTGACCGAAGTTTGACGAGGACAAAGCCTGCGCGCATGGGTGCGTGTGATATTCTTCAGCTTGCCGCCGATTCGAATTTTCTGATTTTCCAATCTTGTTGACGATGAACCCAAAATTTTGAGGGTTGTTGATGATGAAGCGTCCCGCCCGGATAACAAATTCCAGTCGCCGTGATTCCCACAGACGATGCCAATTGACGAGGCGGTTCCTCGGCAATGCCCACCATGAGGGGCTTGGATTTTTAGAGAAAGGCGACGAAGGAAGTTCCGGGAGCGAGGCGGTACATGACGTACCCAGGTTCACGTTCCCACGATGGAGGATCGCTACGTCCTGCTAGCAATCCACTATATGAATATATGTATACAGGGGGCCAACATAGGCGGAGTTGTTGGATCTAGTCTAGTTCTAATCCGCGGGTTGCGGTGTCTAGGCGTGTCGCCTCTATGATTATGTTTCTGATTATGCGTGTCTAAGGGGTGCCCCTGCCTGACTTTATATATCAGCCAAGCTAGGGTTTACAAGAGTCCTAGTAGGATTCATATTGGAGTCTTCTTTCCTTGTAGTCCAAGTTGAGGCGCGTGCAGGTCCAGCTTGTCGAGTCCTCGTGCTGGTCCACCTTCATAGTTTGCACCGGGTATGGCAATGTCGAGTACCCGAAGGGTTATGCCCACGTCACCAGAAGATCTACTTCCGGACCTTCGCTTGATCGGAGACGGGAGCATCGTTGAGCACAGTATGTGTGCAAAACTACGAGGTGTTGCACATGCGGTACTTGACATCGTACCACGAGGACTGCACTCGACCCTGAGGTCGGCGACGACTACGACTATTTACATCATCCACGTTCTAGTAGAACGATAACCGCATTTGGTCTACAAGGGTACGTCACCAAAACCATCTCCGTTCAAACATTACTCCTAGATAGATATGGGCAATCGGGTTGCGCTAGATATAACTTTTTTGTTTCTGCTATGAATCCCTAAAGTGACATCTTCTTGAAGGAGGTGCCTTCACACAGCTCCCAATTATGTAATGCCACCCAAAATATCAAATAGTATTTCAAATTGGGGGCCAAGCATGTGGTTCATAACGATAAATGCACCTTTTTGGGCTAGATTGGTGGTTGGGTCGGTGTTCCTTAGGGCAAGATTCCCTTGCCTCTTTAGTTGTTGCGTAGAGCTCTTCATCTCGGTACATGCTGTCGGAGTGGACAACGACATTCTGGGGGAATGGCGCATCGTTTTTCAAAGACAATTTGGTCTGGCGAAGGCGGTCGAGTGGGAAAACCTGTGTCGTGAGATCCAGGCGCTCCCCACAGACGACAAAAGTGATTCGGTCTCATGGTCATTCGAGGCCTTGGGGGCCTTCACCACATAGTCAATATACTTCAGCTTGTCGCAAGGGGTGGCAGTCACGCACCTCAAGGAAGTGTGTTGTAATGTCCCAGGTTTAGAGACGATCGAGGGGTAGATTTTAGAAAGGGATGTGCATTGCATGGTAAACTCTGGGGAAATTTCGCGCTTTTAAACAAAAACTGCATCGAAGGGGGACAAGTTTCTCTCTCGACAACTTACAGGGTTAAGGTTTCGAGAGTGCGACAAACTTGTTTCTCATCTAACTAGTTTAGGGTTTTGAGAAGAGAGGGGAGAGATTACATTAAACTTAAGTTGTATGGTTGAATTCTAAATTAAGTTACATGGTTGAATTCAAACCAAAGTTGAATTTGAATTTCAAATTCAAACATTAAATAATTACCCTAAATATTTGAATTGTGAGGAAATTCATTAAGTAAATAATATATAACACACATTATGAATAATTTAAACATTAAGACAAGCTCATTAGAGAAAACCTTGAGCTTTATTGATTAACCCACAAGATACATTGTCTTTACAATATTCATAATGGAAATAAATGAATATTACATCACATTACAAGAATTGGAGAAATTGAAAAATAAAAGAAAATAAAAAGAAAAGTACAAGGATGGATCCTAGTCTAAATACTACAAGATCATCTTCACTTGATCTTGGATTTGATGAACTCCATAATCATTTTGATCAATTGTTGATCCCTGCACATAATCAAAACAAAAAGAAGTTATGCCAAGTGGCATAGCCACTTGGCAGGTTAGAAGAATAATGAAAATGAGAGGATATGGATCAGCTCTGCCGAGCTGATCATCTCTCAGCCATGTGCAAAGTATCAGGTGCACACACACACACACAGGCAGCTCACACTGCATGTGTGCATGCTGTACAACACACAAGCCAGAGAGGAGTCACCAAGGGTGGCCAGGCCAAGCTGTTGACCAGAGAAGCAAGGGCCAGCCATATATAAGCTTTTCACAGCCAAAACCCTAGTTATTTGCTTCATCCATCGACAAGCAACAGGGTAAGTCACCAAGAACACCAAGAACAGCTAGAACAAGAAGAACAGCCAGTGCTATTCAACCTGTCCAACCTCACCACTGAACCAAACCAAGAATCACAAGCCACAAGGAGGAGCAGGGCAAGTCAAGCAAACCACCAGAAGCAAATCCTCTACAACAACACTTTAATCTAGGAGCTGGAGTGAGGTATACACATCATCATGAACAAACCAGATGGTTTTGTTCATAAATTGCACATGCATGATCTCAAGCACACCACAAGGGTAGGAACCCTATATGTGAGTCATCATATGGCTACTAGCCAAATTGGTGCAAGTGAACAAGAGGGAAACAAATAGGAAAGCACCCTGGGAACATTGGCTATGCCAAACCAGTGGCATATCAAAGAAATCCAACAAGGGATTATCCTATCTAGCTAGCCAGGTTCACTTGACAACCTATAGCCAGCTAAACCATCAGACAGATAGACAATCAAGTGTCTATACTTGTTTGTCAACATTAAAAGTATCTGGCAACCAAATATGGTTTAACCAGAAGCAATTGTCCATACACATCAAGCCAACTAGGGTGGGAGCTTCCAGAACAACAAGAAAATGCTGTTGAGGCCACCTCAACCACCAAAACAATGAAGCCCAAAGCTCAGCACATCACATCATCACCCAATAGGGTTCAGTATGAGCTAGGGTACCCAACCAGTGGTTGGCATCCCTCTAGTCTCATCAATTCATCCATGAGATCATTACTGCTAAGCAGATCATCCATGAGATCATTACTGCTAAGCAGTTCACATCATTTATCCATCTAATAAAGCAGAGAAATACAGATAAATGAAACAAACAAGTAATAAAAGCACCAGTATCTTGCCAGGGATCCAAGGGATCACTGCAAGCATCAACAGATGCTTGGACAAGTAGAATAATACATCAGCACAAGCCAGTATGCCACACAGACACTAGGAAAAGCCTCAGTGAGCTTGGAACAGCAGTCTAGCATCAAGCAGCTGATGATCAGTTGATCATCAGGGCTTGACAGAGCATGAAAATACATGCTAGAGCCAAGCCTAGCATCAACCATAGATCATATGAATTAAGCAGCCACAGTTAAGCAATAATTGAATCACAGATAATTATATAAACCATCTTATGATTGTATCCATAAGCATATCATCAAGGAATTGATGTATATAAACCACAATTAAGCAAGGCTGAGCCTACCATGAGCCAACAATCTCTAATCACCAATCAAGCAGCACTGGTACTTGCTAAACAGCAAGAATCACTCACAGTAGTGAGCCAGGGAAGCATACATGAACACACATGAGTGACTGGCAAGCATAATAACATGAACAGAAGCATAGAGCAAGAATCTAGCAAGAATAGCAAGCACTGGCATGGCCAGGGCAACAATAGCCTAGGCCAGTAGAGGCAGTAGCATGAACAGCATGAGCAGCACAAAGAAGAATAAACGACAGCAGTAGGGCTAGCACAACGGCTAGCACAAGAACCTAAGCAACAGAGCAAAGAAAGATATCGACGAACGTAACAGCAAAGAAGATCACGGCATGGCCGCACCTCTACGAGGCACGGCAAGCCTGTGACCAAGCTAGACGGAGAAGAGGAAGGGAAGGAGCAGAACAGGCAAAGGAGAGAGAGCAGGAGGTGGCGCACATACCCGGGGCAAGCAGACGAGCAGATGCGGCCATGACGGCCACGGCGGCGCGCGCCGAGTGCTCGGTAGCACCTGGCCAGGCCAGGCCATGCGCCGACAAGCGCCGCAGCGCCCACACCACCGTGGCGAGGCCCACGGTGGCGCCATCGCGCCTGGAACCCTTGGAGCAGCGAGATCGTCACGATCCCGTAACCCTAGCCGCCGCGAGGGAGATCGGAGACGCGCTGGAGCAGCACCCACTCCAGATCGACGCGGATGAAGATGACCGCCGTCGTGAGGCGCGTCGATTGCGCATCATGGCGGGGGCCAGTTCCGGCGGAGCTCGCCGGAATCGAGCGGCGACGGCGGAGGCGACGCGAATCGCCAGAGAGGGATTAGGGTTAGGGTTCGGTCGCGCGTGAGAGGGAGAGAGAGAAGTGGGGCTGGTCGAGCCGGACCAGGCCGGTCGGTTCGACCTAACCCACTGGGTTGCACTGACAGGTGGGCCCAGGGACATTTTTGCCATTTCACAATTCAATTAAAATGCATAAACTTTGGAAAGGCACCATAAATATTTAATAGCTCTAAAAAAATAATTAAAAATATGAAAATTGATCAGCATAAAATTCTCTACTTAAATAAAATATCAAAGGGAATTTTTGAAGAAAACTAAGAATAAGTCTTAATTTGATGATTTAAATAATCATTTAAATCACTCATATTATTTTCAATAATGAAAATTAGTTCAATATTGCCTTTGGACTATAAAAACACCTTGACAACATTTCAAGGTTGTATATTACTTTAAATCAAGTATCCCCAAATTATTCTTAGTATTAACCTCTTACATGAAATAATAACGACATCGGAAGGGGGGAACAAACCCTAAAAATGGAATCATGCATAATTGCTTCTTTAACCATTGCCCTTATCGGACAATGATGCTATTTTTCAGAACCAGAGGACAAGGGTCAGTCCACACCTTCCAACTGCAAAACTTTGCAGTGTTCAGGCAAGTTCATCACTTGCTCATGTCATTCGAGTATTTCTATCAAATTACTTGCAAAGTATTATGGTTATCACTATTGCATAAAAACCAAAACCACTACTTTCATAACTATGAATATGATTATGTGGTGGGCAATGGAACCATGGATTGTGTTGATATGGTGGAGGTTCCATTGCAAGGGTTTATATCCATCTAGGATTAAACAACAAATGTCGCCAGTGATTCTTGTGCCGTAATACCCGTGTTAACCATAAGATCTGGAATGGGACGGACTAGTCAATCGTATTTCCACCTCTTGTACATCAACGGATGCGCTTACCGTAGCAGTTGTATCTTGCGGAGCAACTTGAGGGTGGGGAACCCATTCTAAGTCCCCACGGTTATGCAGTGCATACCGTAGCGGTTGCGGCTTGCGGAACAACTTGAGGGTGGGGATCCCACTCTAATTCCCCACGGTAATGTGGTCTATGATGGGTTGCAGCTACCGGCGAAGGAGTTTGGTTCGATCCCAGACTGTTGTCGTGGTCGGGGTCCGTCCTTAAATGGTGTAAGTGGACCGACGAGGACCCAGGGTCGGGGTTTGCAACAAAGGGTGGGTGTGCGAGGTAGCGGAGGAATATGATTGGCTATGACCTTATACCGAGCCTCACACCGAAGGAAGTGTGGACGGGAAAGCTGCCCGGTTGGCACCAAGGTTAAGATCTCTTATGGGTAAAGCAACACACCTCTGCAGAGTGTAAAGAACTGTGACCTGTCACTCCCTGTTCCGGGATGAGGAACTGCGAACGCGGCCGGAAAGGAGCTCCATGAAGTTCTAGTAAACCGGTGAAGGCTGACGGACATAGCTCTTTGAAATAAAAGCAAACTCTTGAAGAAATGTTTATCAAAACTTGCATTGGTATTAGACTTTCTGGTCTAATATCGTAGCTAGTGCATTAAACACCTCTTATCTATAATGAACTTGTTGAGTACGCTCGTACTCATACCACTCTTAAATCCCATGCTTAGATTGCCTGAATCGTCTGGAGGAGGACTACGACAACAATGAAGGAGCCGAGATCATCGGCTACGATGAACCTGACCTCTCAGGAGGAGTTGAAGGCGTAGACTATCTCATAGTCTACGGAACCGGGGAGGCTTCCGGTGGAGATCAAGCCTAGGAGAACCTAGTAGTAGTTGTAGCCGAGCAGCACGAACTCTTAATATTTAGTTGCTCGAGGAAATAAATGTATGACTTGAGGAGACTTTTATATTGTAAACTAAGTTGGGTTTGCCTCGAACCCAGGAGTATTCCTCTTAGGACCCAAGAGGAGCTCCAAGACGACATATGTATGATAATTGTAATAATAAGTGAATGAGTTATGGACCTGCTATGTTCTGTTGTACTACTCTGAGGGATGTAATATTTGCGGAATGGTACTTCGTGAATGTTATATCAACGACTGGCATACTACAATATGCAGTGGTATGCAGGGTCACCACAGTTGGTATCAGAGCAAAAGCTTTGACCTTAGGTTGGAACCTAGTAAATGGGACCAAACGTTAGGAGTCAAATAGGACTAGTAAAGAATTCTCTAAAAATATGGTGTATATTCAATTGAGAATACAACAATCATATCTTTTAATGCGATAATTCTTTATTATCTCTATTATGATGCATTATTACTAATCTTATAATCTTTCTATTTCTACAGCCAACATGGCAAGTTCACGACCCGGACGAAACGTGAAAGTGATGGATTCTACACTGAGCGAATACCAAGGAGGACTTGCAGATATCCTACGAGCCATGTTACTTGAATTTGGGTGCGATCCCCAGATTCAAGTAAAGAAATACATGTACTATGATGGTACTGTATTAGCCAAGTGCAGGGTAGGACTGCGACTTCCCGAATCTTTGGGAATGAGCGTAGTCATGCCAGCAGGGGAAGCTAGGACAATCAACACAGCCTACCATATAGCTGTTATGAGAGCTATAACCGACATCCGGGAACATAAGACGAAAGAGCTTATGAGTTCCGAATTCTCCCATATTCCTCACAATCAGGAGGAAGAAGATCCCATGCTTAACCACTACAAATATGCCAAACGCAAACCAATAGCAGCTGCAAAATATATGGATAATAGTCGCAACTTCATATCATTACTCTTTCAGTTGAACCATCATCTGATAGGAGCAATTGATACGATGCTAGAGGAATTTACTGAACCCAAGGAGGAGAGTAGGGGAAAAGAACCTATGGAGAATGTGGTGCACACACCAGTTTACTCAGCTGGTGACTATATTAGTATTGATCCACTTGAGCGTGAACCTACACCTGTTACACCTGGGAACTATCTGGGTAGTTCCTATGGAGGATACGAGGGCGGAGAGGAATCCGGAAACAATCAGCGTTCCGAGACTCCTATCGAGAATTCCACGGGTTGGCGTTGGGGATCTGATACTGGAACCCATAGTACTTCTGTGTATTATGATGGGGAGATGAATGATGACGCCACAACCCAGAACCAGAGCTATCCTAGTAATGAAGGAGTTGATGGAGGGTATCCAACACAGGTGGAGTCGGGTACGAGTGTTGGAAACACCTATGGTGGAGCTACAGGGGAGTACACCCGATGGGTGGACTATGATGCACTTAACGATCAGCTTGTGAACACTGATTTCTCCCTAGGATCATCATCGGATTCGGATTACCAGCCAACGGGGAGACCTTATGTTCCAGGGTCTATCAGGAGGACGACACGTTCGACCGGATGGAAGCCTGGGATGTACCGGGAGTGAAGATCGACTAGAGTCCACCAAGGGAGGCGAGGCTATAATACACAAGTACCACGTGTATTATAGTATGTAATATTTGTATAAATTTGTACATATACTTTAATAAGTGAGTTTGCATACTCACATCGACTTGAGTATTGTAATAAGACCACTTAAGTATGTATATACAGGGTATATGTTTTGTATGATTTGGATTTGCTTCTTGATTTCCATTGCGTGACTAGTTCTGTGCACAAAGTTGAGCTCAGAAAACTTGCGCATGGAGTAATTATGAGTATCATCTTGTGTTGCAGAACTAGGGGGTTATGTCGGGAACGCTAGGAGACGAGACCGAAGCGCAGCGCATGGAGCGCGAAGCAAAACAAAAGGAAGAGGCTGAGGGTGCAGCCAGAGATCAGTTTCCACCACCACCACCACCCATGACGCAGCAAAATTTTATCCAGTACATGCAGCTGGTAGAGGAGAGACAGCGTGTAACACTGGAGCAGCAGAACAAATTCTTCCAAGATTTGCTGCAGCAGAACAGGGTGGAGAGACCTGAGAACCCAGGAGTCACATTAGCAGACTTCCAAAACACCAAGCCTATATCTTTCGCATACGCGCCCGAGCCAATGGACGCGGAAGATTGGCTTATGGATACTGAGCGAAAGCTCAATACTGTTGGATGTAACGATCAAGAGAAGGTCCGTTACACTACCCATCTGCTGTGTGGACCTGCCGCATCATGGTGGGACAATATTGTAGCCGTTTATCCGGCTGGAAAGGTATTTACCTGGGAGGAATTTGCAAGGAAGTTCAGGGAATCCAATGTCCCTGAAAGTATTGTGGAACTGAAGCGTCGAGAATTTGAAAGTCTCGAGCAGAAGGACAAGGCAATCCTGACTTATGTCAGGGAATTCTCAAAGCTGTCCCGGTACGCTGTTGAAGAAGTCAACACCGAGGACAAGAAGAAGAAGAGATTTCTGAGGGGGTTAAGTCCCCAGTTCAAGGTACAGCTCCGTATGATGAGAGCAACGGAGTTTCAAGAGTTGGTGGATGCTGCCATCACTCTGGAAGATGATTTCAAACAACTGCAGGAGGAAAAGAGGAAGAAGGCCAAGTTTGAGCCTAAAAGATTTTCCAATAACAAGCCCAACACCAGCTTGAATTTCAAGCCCAGATACAACAACAACAACAACAACAACAACAACAACAACAACAACAACAACAACAACAACAACAGCAACTACTATGGTAGCAGGAAGAACCAAGCGTTTCAAACTGCTAACCAAGTAATTTGTCGCATCTGCGGGTTTAAAGGACATGCTTCAAAGGATTGTCGTAAACCCAGAATCATTTGCTTCGGGTGTCATCAGGAGGGGCACATGATGAAAGACTGCCCTAATAAGAAGAATGGAGGAGGTCAGTCTGGAGGAGGTGGAAGTCGAGGAGGAAACACCGGAGGGAACTGGAAGAATAAGAAGCCCTTCGGCAAGCTGAACTGTACCAATCTGGAGGAGGTGGTCAACTCCGATCAGGCGGTGATAGGTACGCTCCAGATACTCACTCATCCAGGCAAAGTACTTTTTGATACTGGTGCAACTACATCATTCATTTCTCAACAATTCATCACCAAACATGGGATTAGTTGCACTAAGTTAGATACACCCATAACCATACTTTCGGCGGGGGGAACGATAGTAGTAACCCATACCAAACAAAAACAAGTCATCATGATCAATAAGTGCGCATTTGACGCGGACCTGTTCATTTTACCGATGAAGGACATTGATGTCATTCTTGGTATGAACTGGTTAGAAGCTAATGGAGCAATGATCGACTGTGTAAATAAGACGGTGTCTTTGAAAAGCCCCGATGGAAGTAGAATGATCTACCAAGGCGACAAACATACACAAATTGAAGTTGAGCTACAGCTGAACAGCATGAAGGAGGTGAAGTTAGAGGATATACCTGTAGTAAATGAATTCCAGGATGTGTTTCCTGCGGAATTACCTGGTATGCCACCAGATAGGGAGATAGAATTCACTATCGACCTAATTCCAGGAACAGCTCCGATTGCTAAGGCACCATATAAGATGGGGCCCAAGGAGTTGAAAGAACTTAAGGAGCAACTGGATGACTTGGAACAAAAGGGATTCATTCAAGAGAGTGTTTCACCATGGGGATCACCTGTGATCTTCGTGGATAAAAGAGATGGAGGAAGAAGGATGTGCGGAGACTACAGGAATCTGAACAACGTCACAATCAAGAACAAGTACCCACTTCCAAGAATACAAGATCTATTTGATCAAGTGAGAGGCGCGGGAGTCTTTTCCAAGATTGATCTAAGATCCGATTATCACCAGATAAAGATCAAGAAGGAAGACGTTCCGAAAACTGCCTTTGTCTCAAGGTATGGACACCATGAATACCTTGTAGTACCTTTTGGATTGACCAATGCCCCAGCAATATTCATGAATCTCATGAATAAGATATTCATGCCATATCTAGACAAGTTTGTCATCGTATTCATCGATGATATCTTGATATATTCCAAGAATAAGGCCGAACATGCTGAACATTTGAGGTTAGTGTTGCAAACACTAAGGGAACATCAACTCTATGCCAAATTTAGTAAGTGTGAATTTTGGCTAGATCAAGTGGAATTTCTTGGTCATGTTATTAGTAAAGATGGAATAGCTGTTAACCCGAGTAAGGTAGCAGCAGTTCTAGAATGGGAAGCACCCAAGACTGTCAAGGAAATCCGAGGATTCCTAGGAATGGCAGGATATTATCGGAGATTCATTGAAGGATTCTCTAAGATAGCAGGACCAATGACAAAGCTGTTAAGGAAGAACACACCATTCGTGTGGTCAGAGGAGTGTGAGAAGAGTTTTCAAACTCTGAAGGAGAAACTCACCACGGCACCGGTGTTAGCGGTTCCGGAAGTTGGCAAGGATTACACCGTGTACTGTGACGCATCCAAACATGGATTGGGTTGCGTACTCATGCAAGATCGGAAAGTGATATCTTATGGATCGAGGCAACTCAGACCTCATGAAGTAAACTATCCAACACATGACTTGGAATTAGCAGCAGTCATTTTTGCACTCAAAACTTGGAGACATTTTCTCTATGGAGCTAAGTGTGAACTCTATACAGACCATAAAAGCCTCAAATATTTCTTCACTCAGAAGGAACTCAACATGAGGCAGAAAAGATGGCTAGAATTGATCAAGGATTATGATCTGACAATCAATTACACTCCAGGGAAGGCCAATGTTGTAGCAGATGCCTTGAGTAGGAAGAGCACCGGAGGAGTGGAACAAGAAATATCACCGGAGTTGAGGAAGAAATTAAGTCAAGCCCAAATACAACTTTGGGAGAAGGAAGCTCATGAAGGACTATCGGCTTTACAAGTAGCCGATGAGCTAAATGTCAACCTGAAGAATGAGATAATGATGGGTCAGCTGGACGATCCATTCATCATGGAAGAGATGAGAAGAATAGATGAAGGAAGACCATCAGAATTTCACCGCGGAGAATCTGGATCTTTATGGTTCCAGAAAAGAATTTGCGTTCCGGATATTGCTGAAATTAAGGAAGTAATACTCCGGGAAGCTCATCAAACACCATATTCCATACATCCGGGAAGTACAAAGATGTACATGAATCTAAAGGAACTATTCTGGTGGAATAACATGAAGAGGGAGATAGCACAATATGTGGCAGAATGTCATACCTGCCAGAGAGTGAAGGCTGAACACCAGAGTCCGGCAGGAAAGTTACAACCTTTACCTATTCCAGAGTGGAAATGGGAGGAGATAGGGATGGATTTCATCACCGGACTACCCATGACTAATAAAAAGAAGGACATGATATGGGTAATCGTGGACCGGTTGACGAAAAGTGCACACTTCTTAGCGGTAAATCAGCAGGATAAAGGAGAGAAACTCATCGATCTTTACATCAAAGAGATCGTGAGTAAGCATGGAGTGCCTAAGAAGATCGTGTCGGATCGAGGATCCGTGTTCACATCAGCATTCTGGAAGCAACTACACGAAGCTTTAGGATCCAAGTTGGAT
This sequence comes from Lolium perenne, assembly GCF_019359855.2. Classification (NCBI taxonomy): domain Eukaryota; kingdom Viridiplantae; phylum Streptophyta; class Magnoliopsida; order Poales; family Poaceae; genus Lolium; species Lolium perenne. The sequence goes on along the minus strand of NC_067246.2, from coordinate 262,224,679 downwards.
TATAGTACCGCTTACCATCCCCAGACCGGTGGACAAACCGAGAGAACTAACCAGATCCTAGAAGATATGCTTAGGGCTTGTGCCCTAGACTTCGGAGGATCATGGGAAGAACACTTACCACTAGCAGAGTTTTCATACAACAATAGCTATCAAAGCAGCATCAAGATGGCACCATTTGAAGCTTTGTATGGAAGGAAGTGTAGATCACCGATATGTTGGTATGAAGCCGGAGCAAGCAAAGAGTTCAACCCTGATTATGTCAAGGAAAAACAACAAATCATTGACATTATCAGACAAAGCTCAAGATAGCCCAAAGTCGGCAAAAGAGTTATGCCGATCAGAAGAGGAGGACATGGGAGCCACGAGTTGGAGACATGGTATATCTTAAGGTAAGCCCGATGAAAGGACTCCAGAGGTTTGGAGTAAAAGGAAAACTCAGTCCTAGATATATAGGACCTTTCAAGATACTGAGTCAGAACCGAGGTTTAGCCTTTGAATTGGATCTACCGGGAAGGCTAGCTCAAGTTCACAATGTATTCCATGTGTCACAACTCCGGAAATGCTTAAAGACCCCAGATGAACCAGTATTACATGAAGAGCTCGAGTTACAACCAGACTTGACTTACATCGAGAAGCCAGCCAAGATTCTCGAGGAGAGCTGGAAACAACTCAGAAATAAAGCTATCAAGTATTGCAAGATACAATGGAAGCATCACCCCGAGAGGGAAGCCACCTGGGAAAAGGAGGAAGACCTGAGGAAAACATACCCCGAGCTGTTCAGGTATTACAACCACAACTTCGGGACGAAGTTTTCTTTAAGGGGGAAAGGCTGTAATGTCCCAGGTTTAGAGACGATCGAGGGGTAGATTTTAGAAAGGGATGTGCATTGCATGGTAAACTCTGGGGAAATTTCACGCTTTTAAACAAAAACTGCATCGAAGGGGGACAAGTTTCTCTCTCGACAACTTACAGGGTTAAGGTTTCGAGAGTGCGACAAACTTGTTTCTCATCTAACTAGTTTAGGGTTTTGAGAAGAGAGGGGAGAGATTACATTAAACTTAAGTTGTATGGTTGAATTCTAAATTAAGTTACATGGTTGAATTCAAACCAAAGTTGAATTTGAATTTCAAATTCAAACATAAAATAATTACCCTAAATATTTGAATTGTGAGGAAATTCATTAAGTAAATAATATATAACACACATTATGAATAATTTAAACATTAAGACAAGCTCATTAGAGAAAACCTTGAGCTTTATTGATTAACCCACAAGATACATTGTCTTTACAATATTCATAATGGAAATAAATGAATATTACATCACATTACAAGAATTGGAGAAATTGTAAAAAAAAAGAAAATAAAAAGAAAAGTACAAGGATGGATCCTAGTCTAAATACTACAAGATCATCTTCACTTGATCTTGGATTTGATGAACTCCATAATCATTTTGATCAATTGTTGATCCCTGCACATAATCAAAACAAAAAGAAGTTATGCCAAGTGGCATAGCCACTTGGCAGGTTAGAAGAATAATGAAAATGAGAGGATATGGATCAGCTCTGCCGAGCTGATCATCTCTCAGCCATGTGCAAAGTATCAGGTGCACACACACACACACAGGCAGCTCACACTGCATGTGTGCATGCTGTACAACACACAAGCCAGAGAGGAGTCACCAAGGGTGGCCAGGCCAAGCTGTCGACCAGAGAAGCAAGGGCCAGCCATATATAAGCTTTTCACAGCCAAAACCCTAGTTATTTGCTTCATCCATCGACAAGCAACAGGGTAAGTCACCAAGAACACCAAGAACGGCTAGAACAAGAAGAACAGCCAGTGCTGTTCAACCTGTCCAACCTCACCACTGAACCAAACCAAGAATCACAAGCCACAAGGAGGAGCAGGGCAAGTCAAGCAAACCACCAGAAGCAAATCCTCTACAACAACACTTTAATCTAGGAGCTGGAGTGAGGTATACACATCATCATGAACAAACCAGATGGTTTTGTTCATAAATTGCACAGGCATGATCTCAAGCACACCACAAGGGTAGGAACCCTATATGTGAGTCATCATATGGCTACTAGCCAAATTGGTGCAAGTGAACAAGAGGGAAACAAATAGGAAAGCACCCTGGGAACATTGGCTATGCCAAACCAGTGGCATATCAAAGAAATCCAACAAGGGATTATCCTATCTAGCTAGCCAGGTTCACTTGACAACCTATAGCCAGCTAAACCATCAAACAGATAGACAATCAAGTGTCTATACTTGTTTGTCAACATTAAAAGTATCTGGCAACCAAATATGGTTTAACCAGAAGCAATTGTCCATACACATCAAGCCAACTAGGGTGGGAGCTTCCAGAACAACAAGAAAATGCTGTTGAGGCCACCTCAACCACCAAAACAATGAAGCCCAAAGCTCAGCACATCACATCATCACCCAATAGGGTTCAGTATGAGCTAGGGTACCCAACCAGTGGTTGGCATCCCTCTAGTCTCATCAATTCATCCATGAGATCATTACTGCTAAGCAGTTCACATCATTTATCCATCTAATAAAGCAGAGAAATACAGATAAATGAAACAGACAAGTAATAAAAGCACCAGTATCTTGCCAGGGATCCAAGGGATCACTGTAAGCATCAACCGATGCTTGGGCAAGTAGAATAATACATCAGCACAAGCCAGTATGCCACACAGACACTAGGAAAAGCCTCAGTGAGCTTGGAACAGCAGTCTAGCATCAAGCAGCTGATGATCAGTTGATCATCAGGGCTTGACAGAGCATGAAAATACATGCTAGAGCCAAGCCTAGCATCAACCATAGATCATATGAATTAAGCAGCCACAGTTAAGCAATAATTGAATCACAGATAATTATATAAACCATCTTATGATTGTATCCAGAAGCATATCATCAAGGAATTGATGTATATAAACCACAATTAAGCAAGGCTGAGCCTACCATGAGCCAACAATCTCTAATCACCAATCAAGCAGCACTGGTACTTGCTAAACAGCAAGAATCACTCATAGTAGTGAGCCAGGGAAGCATACATGAACACACATGAGTGACTGGCAAGCATAATAACATGAACAGAAGCACAGAGCAACAATCTAGCAAGAATAGCAAGCACTGGCATGGCCAGGGCAACAATAGCCTAGGCCAGTAGAGGCAGTAGCATGAACAAGATGAGCAAGACAGAAGAACAAAGAAGACAAAGAAGAGGGCTAGCACAACAATAGCACAAAGAACCAAGCAAACGTAGCAGCAACATAGCAGCACGAATAGAACAGCAGCAGCATCACGGCATGGCCGCACCTCTACGAGGCACGGCAAGCCTGTGACCAAGCTAGACGGAGAAGAGGAAGGGAAGGAGCAGAACAGGCAAAGGAGAGAGCAGGAGGTGGCGCACATACCCGGGGCAAGCAGACGAGCAGATGCGGCCATGGCGGCCACGGCGGCGCGCGCCGAGTGCTCGGTAGCACCTGGCCAGGCCAGGCCATGCGCCGACAAGCGCCGCAGCGCCCACACCACCGTGGCGAGGCCCACGGCGGCGCCATCGCGCCTGGAACCCTTGGAGCAGCGAGATCGTCACGATCCCGTAACCCTAGCCGCCGCGAGGGAGATCGGAGACGCGCTGGAGCAGCACCCGCTCCAGATCGACGCGGATGAAGATGACCGCCGTCGTGAGGCGCATCGATTGCGCATCATGGCGGGGGCCAGTTCCGGCGGAGCTCGCCGGAATCGAGTGGCGACGGCGGAGGCGACGCGAATCGCCAGAGAGGGATTAGGGTTAGGGTTCGGTCGCGCGTGAGAGGGAGAGAGAGAAGTGGGGCTGGTCGAGCCGGACCAGGCCGGTCGGTTCGACCTAACCCACTGGGTTGCACTGACAGGTGGGCCCAGGGACATTTTTGCCATTTCACAATTCAATTAAAATGCATAAACTTTGGAAAGGCACCATAAATATTTAATAGCTCTAAAAAAATAATTAAAAATATGAAAATTGATCAGCATAAAATTCTCTACTTAAATAAAATATCAAAGGGAATTTTTGAAGAAAACTAAGAATAAGTCTTAATTTGATGATTTAAATAATCATTTAAATCACTCATATTATTTTCAATAATGAAAATTAGTTCAATATTGCCTTTGGACTATAAAAACACCTTGACAACATTTCAAGGTTGTATATTACTTTAAATCAAGTATCCCCAAATTATTCTTAGTATTAACCTCTTACATGAAATAATAACGACATCGGAAGGGGGGAACAAACCCTAAAAATGGAATCATGCATAATTGCTTCTTTAACCATTGCCCTTATCGGACAATGATGCTATTTTTCAGAACCAGAGGACAAGGGTCAGTCCACACCTTCCAACTGCAAAACTTTGCAGTGTTCAGGCAAGTTCATCACTTGCTCATGTCATTCGAGTATTTCTATCAAATTACTTGCAAAGTATTATGGTTATCACTATTGCATAAAAACCAAAACCACTACTTTCATAACTATGAATATGACTATGTGGTGGGCAATGGAACCATGGATTGTGTTGATATGGTGGAGGTTCCATTGCAAGGGTTTATATCCATCTAGGATTAAACAACAAATGTCGCCAGTGATTCTTGTGCCGTAATACCCGTGTTAACCATAAGATCTGGAATGGGACGGACTAGTCAATCGTATTTCCACCTCTTGTACATCAACGGATGCGCTTACCGTAGCAGTTGTATCTTGCGGAGCAACTTGAGGGTGGGGAACCCATTCTAAGTCCCCACGGTTATGCAGTGCATACCGTACCGGTTGCGGCTTGCGGAACAACTTGAGGGTGGGGATCCCACTCTAATTCCCCACGGTAATGTGGTCTATGATGGGTTGCAGCTACCGGCGAAGGAGTTTGGTTCGATCCTGCATCGTTGTCGTGGTCGGGGTCCGTCCTTAAATGGTGTAAGTGGACCGACGAGGACCCAGGGTCGGGGTTTGCAACAAAGGGTGGGTGTGCGAGGTAGCGGAGGAATATGATTGGCTATGACCTTATACCGGGCCTCACACCGAAGGAAGTGTGGACGGGAAAGCTGCCCGGTTGGCACCAAGGTTAAGATCTCTTATGGGTAAAGCAACACACCTCTGCAGAGTGTAAAGAACTGTGACCTGTCACTCCCTGTTCCGGGATGAGGAACTGCGAACGCGGCCGGAAAGGAGCTCCATGAAGTTCTAATAAACCGGTGAAGGCTGACGGACATAGCTCTTTGAAATAAAAGCAAACTCTTGAAGAAATGTTTATCAAAACTTGCATTGGTATTAGACTTTCTGGTCTAATATCGTAGCTAGTGCATTAAACACCTCTTATCTATAATGAACTTGTTGAGTACGCTCGTACTCATACAACTCTTAAATCCCATGCTTAGATTGCCTGAATCGTCTGGAGGAGGACTACGACAACAATGAAGGAGCCGAGATCATCGGCTACGATGAACCTGACCTCTCAGGAGGAGTTGAAGGCGTAGACTATCTCATAGTCTATGGAACCGGGGAGGCTTCCGGTGGAGATCAAGCCTAGGAGAACCTAGTAGTAATTGTAGCCGAGCAGCACGAACTCTTAATATTTAGTTGCTCGAGGAAATAAATGTATGACTTGAGGAGACTTTTATATTGTAAACTAAGTTGGGTTCGCCTCGAACCCAGGAGTATTCCTCTTAGGACCCAAGAGGAGCTCCAAGACGACATATGTATGATAATTGTAATAATAAGTGAATGAGTTATGGACCTGCTATGTTCTGTTGTACTACTCTGAGGGATGTAATATTTGCGGAATGGTACTTCGTGAATGTTATATCAATGACTGGCATACTACAACATGCAGTGGTATGCAGGGTCACCACATGTGTCAGACTAGGGTACCGCCCAAAATCAAAGACTTTCTCCGGCAACTTATTTGAGGAAGATTCCCGTCCTGCGAACAGGTGGCAAAGTCTCATGGGACTTCCAATGGCATGTGCTCCTTATGTGGGGAACGGCAAGACCATAATCATATTTTCTTCATGTGTCACATGCCAGGATTCATGTGGGAAAGGGTTAGGGAACTCCTACATTGCAACTGGAACCCATATGGCGCAGGGAACTTTATTGCTCTCTCACAAGGCATGTAGGCCCCCCTTGGTAGATTACTCTGTTTACTTTTGCGGCTCTTTGCTGGACCCTTTGAAATTTCCGTAACAGACTGACTATCGAAGAAACTCTGATTGGTAATCCAGCTGATGCTTTCTTCTGAATATCGATTCACATGAAGTGTTGGAGGAATCTGGTCAGATAGAGGGGCCAGGTGCTGATGCATGTAAAATACATATAAGAAATTTGTAGTTTATTTTCACGTATTTCAATATATTTCAATCTTATACGATGTTATATCCATGTTTTACATTGATTTTAGAGGATTTACAAATGATCCCCTTTATTTGGTTTATAACTATGCATGACATGAAAATCCTGTTTTGATTATTTTTAACTTTTAGGGACCTAAACGGAGTTACATGGAACTGGGATTTTTCGAGGATTATTTTTTCATGAAGATGAAAGGACATGAAGCCCCCATGGTTGTATTTGATGACAATCCCTATAGACTAATGGTTGTATTGAGGTTCTCTCTTAGGTTGTGTCCATAGGCAATGCTTGAGCCATATGTTGGTATCAAGGTTGCAAGATAAAAAAGATTGAGTGCAATGTAGAAGACAGATGAAGACGATGTTGAAGAGGGATGAAGACGATGCTGAAGATGGATGAAGACGGTGGCGTGTATATTGGATGAAGACGGTGGCATGTGCAATGTTGAAGAGGGATGAAGACGGAGCTTGTCGTCTCGAGTGAAATGCACAAGGTCAAGGTTTGTGCTTGGTAAGATAGTTGGTCACATCGTTAGAGAGAGCTCAAACCTTGCATGCATTGCATCGTGTTTATTGATTGTCGTTGGTTTTTATCCATGAGATGTTTGATACCTTGTGTTCATTCTCATTACAAGCTCTAGCCCATCAGAAATGGATTTCGGATGCCTCTCATGTTTTGTGTTCGAGTTGGATGATTTTCTCGGTTTACCGTATTGAGAGGTTGCACCTCTAAATTCATAGAAAATCATCATCCACTTGTTTACATGTTTGCACCTTGTGTAGAGGTAGATCTTTTCGTTATATTTCTAGCAAAATTAGTTTCACCTCAATCGAAGTTCTCAACCTGTTATTGCGTTTCTGGTATTACATATTATTTGAAAAAAAAACAGGAAGTACCATTGTGGGCCGCGGTACTAGCTCGCAGTAGCGACATGGGTTCTGTAAGCTTCTGAGGCCCAGTCGGTACCTGGCCGGTAACCAGGCCGGTAGGACGGCCGACCCGTCTCCTACCCGCAGCCCACCTCCGCCTCCTGTGCGTCGGGCCGACGCACCAGGCCGTTCAGCCCAGCCGTCCACCTGTTCCCACCAGCCTCGCCCGCACCTGGGCCTCGTCCGGCCGGCTCATCCTCGCGCGTGCACCAGGCCGCGGCCCAGCTCGCTGCCAGGCTGACCCACTGCATCGCTGCAGCCCACCACCGTGCGCTCGAGCGGGAGAGGCGGAGAGCGCATCCCCGCGGGGGAGTGCTGTACACCGACCTGGTCGGTGTGTACGGACCACCGCACACCCCACCGACCAGGCCGGTTGGTTGGGCCGCGGCCCATTAGTAGTAGGTACGTTTTTTTTCTTCTTTTTGCTGTTTCTTTTTTGTTAATATTTTTCTTTTTTAATATCTAACTTTTGAAAAAAATCGGAGAACAAAATTTCAAAATCTATCCAGATTCGAAATTTTGGAAATTTTAAAAATGTTCAGATTTTGATTTAATTTTTTTCGAAATTTGAACATTTTCGGATATGGATATAATTTAAATTTGAAAAAAATTAAAAATTTGTAAAATTTATTTTTTCCAAAAATTAGCATTCTTAGTTATGAACATTTTTCGAATTTGAATATTTTTTCAAATTTGAACGCTTTATATATTTGAACGGATTTCAAATTTGAACGCTTTTATAATTTAAACATTTTTTATATTTGAACATTTTTCAAATTTGAACGGATTTCAAATTTGAACATTTTTTGTATTTCAACATTTTTCAAATTTGAATGGATTTCAAATTTGAACATTTTTGTATTTAAAAGGTTTTATAATTTGAACATTTTTTAAATTTTGAACAGTTTTCAATTTTGAATTTTTTTTGAATTTGAAATATTTTCAAATTTGAACAAAAATAAAAATAAACAAAAAAGAAACAAAAAGGAACAGAAAATAAAAAAGGAAAAGGAAAGAAAAGAAAAGAAAAAAAAGAAAGAGAAACAGAAAACAGAAAAAAGAGGCGAACTGGGCTGACCAGGCCGGCCCATAGCGCGCGCGGGGATGTGCGGCGCGCGGTAGCGGCCGACCTGGTCGGTGTATAGGATTTGCCTCCCCGCGCGCGTTGACCTGCTGCGTGCGCCCTGCTGTCGCTGCTAGCTCCTGCGCGCGCCATGCTGCTGGCCGCACACGCTCACCTGCCGCTGGCCCTCTTTCTCGTGCCTGCTCACTTTCTCTACTCCGTACTAGATAATGCTCCACGCGTTGCTGCGGTATTTTAGCACACAAAGCTACATACAAATATGTGCTTAGCATATTTTTTGAAGAAAATAGATGAAGATCTAAGGTTAAAACAATTGCAATTTAGATAAAACATGGCATTTATCACTAAGTATTTAACATATAGAAGGAAATTACGAATGTGCTATACTATGAGTTTTGCTTATAAGGTGTGTTTTCTTGTATTCATGTGTATTCGTTTACATAGTCATACAAATAATTTGAACCAAGGCAACTAATTCACAGAGAGGGGTTAGCTATCTTGACCGAGAAAAAAATTGTGAATGTTATAGTAGAAAGAACAAATGGTGATTTTTGTTGATGATACTCTAGCCAGTTAATGGACACAAAAGTAGGATGTGGGCAGAACCGAGCACTAAATATCATCCATTAGTGGCTGTTTGTTCCGAATTCCTCAATGGCCATAGTTTTTTTCGATAAAGGGAATATATTAATATCATAAGATACCAATTACACCCAGCCTCTGCAACAACGCAACACCCTAATGGCATTACGGATGCACACAGCCAAAAAAAAGAAAACTAAGAAACAAAAGTCCCGCTACATCATTCTAGGCCTAGCAACAGCAATACATCCACCACCAAGACAACACCTGAAATACAGACTCTCCAAAAGCGACGCCTCCAAGAAGGAAACAGTGCATCAGCGCCGTCGTCGCCCGATCAAAGATCTTAGGTTTTCACCCTGAAGATAGTCCCCGCTCTCAAAAAACAATGCCTCCAACAAGGTCATTGCCAGCCACAACCAGTTAAGACCAGACCTTGGATTTTCACCCTGAAAGGTAGGACTCTGAACTTCACCGGTGTTGCCGCCCCCACTTGCATACCGCTGCTGCGAAGCCCGGAACACCAAGCAAGTCCCTCAACAGCGCGGAGACTTAATTCCCCATTAGCTAGACCTCCGATCCGGCCTTCATGATATTCTCTTCTTCTGACTTCACCATGGACCAAAATGTCACTTGGTGTCAACACAGAACAGAGCTTCGCGCCGCTCCCTCCAGAACCAAACGGCTGGAATAAAAACATGGGTGCACACGACCGAATACCACCCGATCCAGCAAACTCCAGGCAAAAAAGCACTGTTACATTCGCCAACGGCGCCTTCCGGAACTCAACACTCCGGCTAGATCAAGGAGAGCAGGCCTCAGGAGGTCTCCATCTTCGCGCAAGAGAAACCCTAGGACCACCACCTTCAAACTACGAAACAGATGAACAGGCCTCCTCACCGTCATCTGCTAGCCAGCGAAAACGAAGGAGGAATCGGTGAACGCACCATCCGAGACCCACGCGACCCAGATCAAAGATCGGGCCTGCCACGCCACGCGGTCTTGGACGCCGGTACCACACCATCCACACCTCGCAAAGTCGCTGCCCCCTCCTCGCGCCGTCAGGAGAACCGACGACGGATCTGTGTGGGAACCAGACCCGCAGCCACCACCACCCCCCATCGCCGGGAAGCCATGGAAGGGGCAGCTGCCGCCGCACACCAGGGGATCGCCGCCCCTGATGCCGTGCTCGCCTCCCCGCAGCAGCCGCCCCAGCCGCCACAACAGATCGACGCCACGACCACCCCCCGACTCCCTTTGGCGTCGGGGACCGCCACCACCGTGGCCAGCGCCGACGGCAGCGGCGGAGGGAGGGGTACAGAGGGGAGGCGGCGGCTGGCGGCGCTAGGGTTCGCCCAGGCTCGCCCTGGGGAACGACGCGGGGCGAGAGCGAAACGTTTTCCCTGTCTCCTAAATTAATTCAAATGTATGATACATTAGGATATGATACATTAGGATATGTATGTTCGAGCATAGATTGTCATTTTAGGTGTAGTTTCTGAACTTTGTATATCTGCATATATCACATAGTGTTAAAGCTTAGTAAAGCTGAAATTTGGGGCATACTAAAAGGAACAACAAATCTTAGAATTGAATCTTGTTCTGGATTTGCATGCAGAATAGGATATGACCTCCAAGGCTCCAAGTACTTGTTGGAATCTCAATTGGCATAATGAGCGAGCACGGGTGATGACAAAGGCTATTAAAAATAACTGGAAGATGAAGACATAGCACGAGTTTCATCTCATCTATGAGACATTCAAGTGAAAACATGCAGTAATTTGGCTGATGAAGATACATGAACTTGTCTGACCTTCCATAGCTGAAAAATACTCCGTAGCATTTTCTCTTTTCAGTTACTGTCCAGATTTGACGGCATGCTTCAAAACCGTTTCATGTGCAGTCCACTATAACTATATTGTCGGATTAATTAGTAGTCACCTTTCGTATTTCGATCTTCAAAATACTATCTCTGTATCTCATTGAAATAAGATATGAACTTTATATATGTAGCACCAGGAAAATAAGCATATGATATGTTTCTGAAAATAAAATGCACCATTTTAGAAGACAGTACATAGCGGACCAAACAGCTGGGCCAAATAAGAACCTTACCGCAGTGTAGTTTGTGACTGAATTATGTTCTTGATGTTGTACAACGATAGTGACAGTAAACATATATCACTTGGTATACATGGGGATGCAGATGGCAGTATTTTTCCAAGATGAAATATTTCTTGTATAAGAACAGGAAGATAACATATATTTCACGGCCTGCAAGGATGAAAGCTCCCTGCTTTGAACGAAAATAATTACTATCATGTACTCACGTGTCAGTTAACCGGAAGAATGACGATGGTACAAAAATTGAATTGCTCAACAGGATTATGCAGAAGAAAATGATGGTATTATTTTGACTTCGAGTGGAACTTGAGAAGGCAACAAAAATGAGGGCTAGTCCTGCTCACCATGGGAGGGAGACGATGTGTTGCTAAAATCACCTGGAAGAGTACCATCGCATGAGTTACCGTAAGGGGACTTCAGTTGAGGATGAAACTGAATGGGAAGATGTGTAGGTTGCTGGAGGAGAGGCCGAGAGAAGAGAAAGCTTTGCCTTGACAAATTAAGGATGGAAGTAGCGCTGGACATAAAACTCGAAGCTCGACGAGTTTAATGAGTACTCGCTTGCTCGACTCGTTTGAACTCGGCTCGTTATCTTAACGAGCCGAGCTGAGCAACATTTTTTGCTCGTTAATCTTAATGATCGAGCAGATATTATTCGTGAGCTACTCGTTAAGATCGACAACAAAGCATTGGCCCAGTATATTTCGTAGCCCATCTAAGATGAAGCCCGTCTAGGCAGACCAAAGGACTAAAGTGTGTCACAACCTCACGGAACGATACGTAGTCAACCCACCTAGTCGCCTCCTCTTCCTCGTTTTATCCAATTATCTCCTACTCTATCTCCTCGTTCATCTCCCCATCTTGAATTCTTGATCCAATTAATGGCTACGGCGGTGGGGTGGCCTAGCTGCTCTTCTCCTACTGTATATATTCGTCGCTTCTCGTCTGTGTTCCGCGGCTTCCGCCGTTCCCCCATGGCCCCTCGTCCTCGTCGCTTCTCGTCCGTGTTCCGCGTCGCAGCTCGTCGGCGCAATGGAAAAGCGAAAGCAGCTGGCCTCCAAGTCGAAGACAAACTCTGGTTCTGGTGCGCCGGCGCCGCTGCAGTCAGCGATTGTCTCGACGGCGGGAAAGCCTCCACGAGCTGAACCTGTGCGTGCACGTCGACCACCGACTAGTGATGTTCAAGCAGAGGGAGGGGAAATCATTGCTGTTGGTGATGAATCGGTGAGTTACAAAATAGATAGTATGAATCAATTCGTTATGCAGAAAGTGCTATACGTGCAGTTAGATAGTATGAATCAATTAGTTATGCAGAAAGCGCTACGTGCAGTTTATTGTTTGCCTCAAAATCCGATTAGTAGAATATGTGATGAATCATTACTCTAATCATGTTGTTTATTTTTTCACTTTTTTAGGAAGATGAATGGATAGAGGTTGATGATGACTATCAAGCAATTGACGAGGCAGAGAAGATTGATATGGATGATGAAATGTCCGAGCCATCTCTTGGATTAGGTGATGGCCAAAATGACAATGAATTTGAAGAGGTCGGATCCATTGAGATGCCAAAGAAAGTGGGGAAAATAAAAACCACACAAGCTGCTGATGGTAAGGCCAAAGTGAAGAGAACCAGAGCAAAGCGTTCAGAGTGTTGGAAGTATTTCAAAGAGGTCAAAGCTGTATCGAAGAAGAGGCCGGGTGAAGTTGTTAAAAAGGCGAAGTGCTTGCATTGTTTTGGCTTCTTTGCTTATGGTGGAGGGTCAACTACTAGTCTCAATAGGCATAAAGATGCTTGCCCAATCATACTGAACAAGAAAGCAAAACTTCTGCGTCAAGGTACAATTGGATTTGATCCCGAAAAGCCAGGTGCATCTCTTATAGTGAATAATGAATATGATCATGAGGAGTGTCGGAAGATAATAGCGAAGATGATAATTGTGCATGAGTATCCTTTTAGGATGGTAGAGCATGCTTGGTTTAATATCCTCATGAATTATATGAATGCATCATACAAGTTCATTGGTAGAAAAACTATTAGAGCTGAATGCATGAAGGTATATTTATCTGAAAAAGAAATTCTGAAGAAGCAACTCAGGTCTGTTGAGAGCATTAGTTTGACATGTGATTTATGGACTTCAAACCAGAATCTGTGCTACTTAGCTTTGGTTGCTCACTACATAGATGATGAATGGAATATGCAATCTCGTGTTCTGAATTTCATAGAGTTAGATCCACCACACTCAGGAAATATCATAGCTCAAGCAGTGTTTGAATGTTGCCAAGAATGGAAAATAGAAGATAAGATCATGACAATGACCATGGATAATGCTTCCTCGAATGATGTTGCTGCTACGAATTTGACGGGCCGTTTCAAAGCTAGGAAATCAGCAAAATTCATACCTAAGTACTTTCATGTTCGTTGTTGTGCACACATAATCAATTTGATTGTGAATGATGGTATTGCACCGCTGGAACCTTTGATTGGCAAGCTTAGAGAGACTGTCAAATACTTGAAAAAGTCTCCATTACGCATGAAAAATTTCAGAGTAGTTTGTGATTCTCTCAAGGTTGATGTTGAGAAAGGCTTATGCCTAGATGTATCCACCAGATGGAGTTCCACTCACAGGATGTTGGATGCTAGTATTTTGTATAGAGAAGCTTTGGATGAATATGCTCAACAAGATCCTAATTACAAATGGCAGCCTACTGATCAAGAGTGGACACTATGTGGAAGAATGCAACCAATCTTAAAAGCATTTGCTGAGGTGACCACTGTACTATCAGGTTCGAACTACCCTACTGCTAATATCTTTTATCCATACATCATGAATGTTAAGATTGCTGTGAACACCCATGCTGTGCAAAGTAATGATGAGAATTTGAAGGCGATGGGAAAGGCAATGCTTGACAAGTTTGATAAATACTGGGATAGCACTTATAGTGAGAATGTCAATGATAGCGGGAGAAACAAAAAAAAAAGGTGAAGAACAATGTTATGGTCATTGCAACCATTCTTGATCCTAGGTTTAAAATGAAGCTTGTTGACTACTGTTTTAAGCAGTTGTATGGCAGAGAGAAAGGCATGCGTGAGGCAGAAGACATCAAAGCAGAGTTTTTTGATCTGTATGCTACCTATGAGGTAGAAAATCGACAGAAGGAGGCAGCCAACAGCAATGAACAAAGTGCAAGTTCTAGTAGGAACCAAGCTACATCTATGTCCACATTGAGTGGGTTTCAGTCATTCTTGGAGGAGACAAACACAGAGCCATGTCAGTCTGAATTGACTTGCTATCTTGAGGACAAAACTCATCCCATGGCTGATCGTAATTTCAAAATAGTCGATTGGTGGAGGCTAAATGCTCATAGGTATCCTGTTATTGCAAAGATAGCAAGAAAGTTCCTGACAGTACCAGCAACTAGTGTGTCTTCAGAGTCCACATTCTCTACAGGGGGTAGAGTTTTAGATGACTACTGCAGTTCCTTGCGCCCGAAAATGGTTGAGGCACTTATTTGTGCTGCTAGCTTCATAAAAGGATAAAAAGATAACTATATGAGGCCTACGATTCCTGTAAGTTTACTTGTCATTCTCTTGTCAGCCTTGAATCCTTGATCCTTTGTACACTAAAGTGAAAATTTTAACGCAATATCATTTATTTTTGCAGCAAGATGATAGTGATGATGTGGAATTCATACCATTTCCGGATTCTTCTGTGGGAAGCAATTAACGGAAGCCATCTTCATTTGACCTGCTCTTTTAATCTGTTGGAGACGTCATTTTATTCTTTGCCTATTGGAGACCTTTTTGTTATGTCTTAACTACCGTAATGGTGTCTTCGTGATGTATCATGTTTGATGCTTGTCAGCGACTATTAAGTTTTTCCTGGGAATAAAGCTATGCATTTGTTATGTTTAATTATGTATTACACTAATTCTTATAATTAGCCAAAATGTTCTTATCGAGCAGCTCGCGAGCGCTCGCAAGCAGATAACGAACCGAGCCGAACAATGAGTTTAGCTCGTTAGTCATAACGAGCTTAACGATCCGAGCCTTAACGATCATGAGCCTTAACGATCCGAGCTTTAACGATTCGAGCTGCTCGATATTCCACCCCTAGATGGAAGGCGGTCATCATGTCATACGGTTGTGGAAGAGACGTAATAATTCCCAGAGAGACTGTTCACATGGCTTACGGAAATTGTAGAAAAAATTACATTTACATTTGTAGAAATATGTGGCGTAAAAAGATGACATGCAAAGTTGATGATGTGGCATGCTTGCATGTTGAGAGAAATCACTTAGTGGGTTTCTCCTATTTAGTTATTATTATAGATTCTGCTATCTCCTGTACACGAACGGTAGTACCGGGCAAGTCCGGTTGCACCGGTTCGGCACCTATTTTTTGCTGCTGTTTATTCGCCAGAGGTAGTCCTGATCCGTTTTCCTATCATAACAGTTATATTTTCGTGCTCCTATTTATACCCTTCTTCCACCTCTTTCACATAGCTCTTCCTCATCTATTCTCTATCCTCCATTGTTAACTTAGAAGATCTTGATCCACCTCTTGATCCATCTACTATTTGTTGCATCTTTTTGGGGAAAAAAAGAGGAGATCTAAATATAGTGCTTTACCAATTGAATTCCTCTCCTTGTAAGGGGATCTTGCTAGATCTACATCTTGGAGTAATTTAATGTTCGTCCTATTATTTGTTCTTCCTCCCTTATTTCCCTAATAGGTTTTGTAGCTTTGTTGGAATTTGATTGAGAAGGACTTGAGAATCTTAGTGGTGTTCTTACAGCATCTCTAGTAGAGCCCGAAAAAACGCAAACCGAAAAACGCGAGTTCAGTTCACCGAAAACGCGAGTTCTGACGAAATTCGCAGTGGCGCAGAATAGAACCCGTAAAATGGAACTGAAAACAGGAATTCGAATTGGCGCGGGTAATTTTAGGCGATGATCATAGTTTATAGATGAAATAGATGCTCCGATTGAGCATCGATACTTACATAGTGCGTGCAATTGACATTACTACTGGTGCACCGGTAACCTAACCTAGCTAATAAGCAAAATGCGGCCTACTTCGAGCTACGACGCGTGCGGCGGTGCCGGAGCTGGCGGAGATGGTCGGCGGCGTGAAGTCTTCACGCATCCTCCTTGTCAAGCTCGACTATTTCAAGCTTGACCTTGCGGACGCGTGCCTCCCGACGTGCCGCCTCGTACTCCCGTACCTGGCGGACGGCGTCGGCCTCCTCCCGGCGGAAGCGCGCAGTCGCCTTCGCTGCGCTGATGGCGAAGGTCTGCGCCATGACGGCCTCCTCCTCGTCGCTGTCGTGGACGTAGTCCCCGACAGAGAAGGTAGGCGAACGAGCGGGGATGAGGTAGTCCTCGTCGCTGATCGCCACCACGGGCAGCCGCGGTGCGCGCCTAGACTGCCCGGAGGAGGAGCCCTCGGCTTGGTTGCCGAAGCGGGTGAGCTTCCCTGGGGGCGTGAGCCCCCAGTTCGTCCATCGGTGAGCGCTCCTCTTGCGCGCGCCCTCGCTTCTCTTCCACTTGCGCCGCTCCGCCTCGATGCGAAAGACGGGCTCACGCGGCGGCGAGTCGCCGCCGCCCAATCCCGCTGCACGGCCCTCGGAACCTCCACGGGAGGCCATAGCGTGGCGGCGGGGGGAGGGGGTCGGTGGCTGGTTGGGCGGCAATTGCTTGTCGGAGATTGACGACTGGCGGCGGCAGAGGGACAGGAGCGGCGGAGGGGAGTAGGGTTTGCTAACCAAACTCCCCTCCGCGAACCCTTTTAATAGGGGCCGTGCGGGGAGGTTCTCGGGGCCCTGAACTTCCGATTCGGGCCGTCCCATGTATTCGGGCGCTGATCTGCGTGCGTTTCGGCCCGAACCGTAAATCCGCCGGAAAAGTTCGGTTCCGGCGGGATTTACGGGCTCTGTTAGAGATGCTCTTAGCCACTGCATTAGGTGCATTGGTTTGGGTCTCTTCGGGGTTTCGCTCTCGTGTGAGTTCGTGTGTGGGCTTGTTGATCTTAGAGGTGTTGTTGTCGAGGGTGCTCCTCGGCAATGCCCTCCGATAGGGGCTTAGGGTTGATGGAATCCTGAAAGCTGACACGAGACATCGGTTCACAGACAAGCGGGGAGAGCAATTTACCCAGGTTCGGAGCCCTCGATGAGGTAAAACCCTTAAGTCCTGCCTGTCTGATCTTGATTATGACAATATTGGGTTACATAGGGGTGCCGAAGGGTTCGGCTGAGATCTCGTCGAGAGGCTAAGTGCTGCGGCGACCTAGCCCTAAACTTCTGGTGGCTAAGATTGCTAAGATTGATCGTGTTTCTCGGCAGCCCCTCTCCTGGCCTTTATATAGGAGGCCACGTCTCAAGAGATCTAACCGAGTACGACTAAGTTTACAGTAGTTCTATCTCTAAACTTTCCTTGTTCGTCTCCTTCCTTGTCTTGCCCGCCAAGGAATCTTCCGCTGCACCATCCAAATGGCCCGTCTTGTCATTGAGTACCTTCATGGGCCTCCAGCTAGATCGTATAGGGTAGGGCAATGTCGGTTACCCGAAGGGTAATGCCCACGTCAGTAGCCCCCGAGTGTCTAGCCGAAGATAGTTCGGGTAGAGACTAAAGCATGCCTCCACCTAATGTTCTTTTCCTTGATTATTTTTGTCCATCTTGTATCAGCATCATCTTCTTCTATCGGGTGCGCGTCAAGCGCTCCCGATGGGAGTAGCCCCCGAGTCTAGGTACGGATGCTTGCAATCTGTGCGTAGACTCAAGTTGTGCCACTCGAACGTTTTCCTCTGCCGAAGTTTTGCTGCAAGTCTTCATGGGTCATCCGATACATTTGTACCAAGGCTTGTTTTCTTCGATAAGTTTTCAACGCCTAAGGGATAATAAGTAACGTGCCCAACTTTTGCTGGTTAACTGCCGATGGCAAAACAACGTCACCCTACGCAGAATCAAGTCCCCGGGCATGATCCTGGAGTGCAAAAAAGTTCTGTCGGGTGCGCATCCAGCGCTCCCGATGGGAGTAGTCCCCGAGTCTGGACACGGGCGCTTGTAACCGGGTGCAGACTCGAGCTGAGCATTCCATCCTTTTCTACAAATATTTCTTCACAAGATTATCTTCGAGTGCTCATTTTATCGGGTGCGCATCAAGAGCTCCCGATGGGAGTAGCCCCCGAGTCTAGGTGCGGATGCTCACGATCCGTACATAGACTCAAGATCACCATTCGATACCTTTTACATTTCTTCGAATGCTTCGAGCGTTCCTTTCGACGTCACTGATGACGTTATTGTTACTTTGATTTTGACTGACAGGATGCGACCCGCCGGGCCCATCCTACCTCTGCCTGGCTCTGTTTTTAAGTAATATCCGCCTTCCTCGTACAGTTACCAAGGTGCCTCCTCGATTTCCGCGATCAACGATGGAGAAAAGGTCCTCTTAATGAACTGGCAGCAACGACACGTGCCCACGCAATCCTCAAGTTTTCCTCTTCTTAAAATCTCTTAGGAAAAAATCCTTAGCATTCTCTCATATTCATCGTAGCATCCTCTGTTCTTCTTCTACCTTTCTCTTTCACAGCCGCCGCGCCGCCACCACCGTTTTTAGATCTTCTCCAGATCTTGCGATGGTGAAGAAGAAGAACCTCGCCGCCGCCAGCTCCACGAGCGGTGGCGCCGCCGCCAAGGCCTCCTCGAACCTTTCGAAGAGAAGCGCGCCAGATGCTCCTCCCCCAGCTCCGACGCCGTCGGCGTCGCCAAGTTCGGTAGCCGCGGCCAAACCCGGAGACTGGCTAGCGTCCTCCATCACAAAGCGTGATGAGAAGAGGGCCCGAAGCCTTGGGCTAATATCCTCTGACGAGGAGAATGTGATTCTCCCAGGTGCGATCTCTCGGCCCAATCCTCCTGCTGGTTTTATCGTGATGTTCCTGTCGTTCTTGTATCGGGGTCTTTCGCTTCCTGCTCACGAGTTCCTCCATCGTCTTCTACGGACTTACGAAATCCAACTGTGGCAACTCACTCCTAATCCTCCACGTTGTTGTGTTCATCACCCTTTGTGAAGCGTTTTTGGGCATCGAGCCTCACTTTGGGTTCTGGAAGAAAATATTCTTTGTAAAGAGATACAGTAGTAGCAATGGACCCTTTTTCATTGGGGGAGTGGGGTTTGTTGTTTGTTCAGAGGTCAACTATTTCAGTTTCCCAATGAGAGAATCCGTGCAAGGATGGAGACTGAAATGGTTTTATGTTAAGGATTCCTCAACAACCGAGTCCCAGCTTCCTCGCTTTGCCGACGTCCTTGAAGCCAAGCCTAGGCATTCTTGGAAGAATATTCTTTCTCCCGACGAAAAGACAACAACCGACGAATTATTTGCCAAATTTCTTCGGATCAAAGAAACCGACGGCCAAACCATGATTGGTACAGAGGTGGCTACGGTTTTCTTGAAACGTCGAGTCCAGCCAATCATGGCCAGGGTTCGTCCGATGTGGTTATATTCGGGTCCAAAGGATGAAACCAGGATAAACATTGCTGAACTATCGGAAAAGGAGCTGCTTGATGAAGTTCGTCGCCTCACTCTCTTTAGCCAGGAAGACTCGATCCCGTTGATATCTTCCTATTCTCCTCTTGATGCCGATCATCCGTTGACAGAGGTAAATTTTTCTTCTCATATTCTTATGAACCTGTTCCACTTTGCTGTCACAACTACTATTGTTCTCATTTACTCCTTTCTTTGCCAGATTCCCATAGTTTCTGAAAACTTGCATGATTTACCAAACGACACTTCCGAAGGAAGAGGTTCCTCAACTCCTGTCGATTTTCATACTGCCGAGCATGATGATCCGATAGATTCTGAAGCTATCTTTGCCGATCCTCCTCCCCCATCCAACGATACTTGCGACACAGCGGGATCAGTGTGTGATGACGACGCTGATCATGATGCCTTTATTAATGCAGCTGTGGAGGAGGTCAGAGCTCCGCCTGTGAAGAGGTCAACCGGCGGCTTTGCCGATGAAGACGATCTCTTCGACCTGTAAGTGCCTTTTTCCTAGAGTTTGTATTTTGCTTTCATCATTTGTATATCTCTCATAATTTTTGCTAACCATTTTCTTTCACAGTGACGAAGGTCTCATCGAGCACCCGCCTAAGAAGGCCAAATCTGACGCCGCTCTGCCAGACGTCGCAGCTTCCGAAGCTTCGGCTCCTACTGCAACCCCCACGGCTCAAATATCGACTGCCTCCTCCCTTTCTAAGGGGAAGGATATTCCTTCGACTGTCGCCGCTGCAACTCCTCCTTCAGGAAAATCTGTAAGTCTTTCTCGATCGTACCGCAAACTTTCCTGAATGTGCCTTGATTAATGATTCTTTGTCAAACATTTATTTTCCCCTTTCCTTAAGGATCTGCGAGGCGTTATATCTTCCTTGGAGGCCTTCGCCTCCCAATTTACTTCTCTGGAAGCGGACAAGGTTCGGCTGCAGAGGGAAGTTAACTCCTCTTCCTTGAAGTTGGAAGGCGCAAACAAAATAGCCGCCGCTGCTCGCCAAGAGGTCGACTCCCTGAAGGAGGAACTCAGCAGGCTGAAGGAGAAGCTGAAGAAAGAGGAGGCGTCTAGGCTGGTCGCCGAAGCTCGGGTGACTGAAAAGGATGAACTTCTTCGCAAATCTTCCTTGGCTTTGCTTGGTAATTCTTTTTATGCTTCCCTGTCGATTATCACTTTGGAAATTCAACCCTTTGATAGTAACTTTTCCCATTTCATTCCCTTGCAGAAGCCGCTGACATCCCTGCCGATGCCTCGGATAAAGTCCCAAACAACTCTCTGGCAAACAGTGTGTCAATGACTCTTGCCGCACACCAGCTTACACGGGAGCTCCTTGATAAGGGTAAAGGTGCCATGGCGCGGATGCACTCGATGATCTTCCCCAAGATCAGTCAAGACAAGACTCTGGGGCAGCTGATCGATGCCTTCGCAGTCGACACCAAAGAGGTTATCGAGGTATTCAAACGTACTTCACGTACTTATGGTGCTCTCCTAGCCTTCCAACTTATGATGGGTCATGGCTTCAAGGCCGATATTGAGGAGATGTCTAGGGAGCTTCCGAAAGATCAAGATGGCCAGTTCATTGATTTAAGCACCTTCAAAACGTCAGCTCTTATGTGTGCACGTCAGCTCCTTGAATTGGTTTCATTAAAGAGAACATCGACTGGCCCAAGTTTATCGATCCAGACTCAAGCCCCTTGATTGTTGTAACAATCTTCTTTTTGAATTGATGTGAAACACTGTTCTGTCGCAAAACTTGTGATTGTAATAAATTCCGTGCTAGCAATGTTGCTAATGTACCCTTGCTATGATATTTGTGCTTGCATTCTCCCGATGGGAGTTACTTCTGATGCTGAAGCGATGCGATCCGTTATGCCTTTGACACTGTTTTTTGCAGGTTTTCCCAGTGCCTACGTTTGTCGATGATTCTTCAGGTGCTCTTTCTGAAGATGATCGAATCCAGCGTATGAAGGATCGGATTGCACAGATGGTAAAAGATCTACGCAATACCTATGCCTTGGCTGCCATTGTCAGGAAGAAGGGCGAAATTGCAGCTGACATAGAGCGTTATGCTCTTACTGAACTGCATAAGGCCACTGAAAGTTTGAATTGTAAGTTTCCTGGTCCTTGTGCTTATTATTCTTTGTCAAAAACATATTGCCTGATCTTTCGTCAATTCCTTTGCTAGTCCTAGCCCTGAACCGTGCTGAAGAGAACAAGCGGATTCACGAGCGCGTGAACGCATTGACTCAACTGTCATCAGCCGAGGAAATTTTCTGGAGGGAGCACTCGAAAGCTTCGGCTGTCGCACAATTCCAGGATCGGGTCCAGCAGGTCCACCATTTCTTCGACAAGTGCTACAAAGCCCCGAGGGTAATTTGGAGGACGATGTTCCCCTTGAACGCGATCCCTCCTACGCTGTTGACTCTGATGTCTGAATTTGGGAATACCAAGAAAATTTGGAACTTAGTGCGAGCTCAAGTTTTTGCAGGGGCCAGGTTTACACTTGCCCTCGTCCTTGCACATTATCCTTCGGTGAATCTGCTGACTATCGCCAACACAGTTGGTGATTTGGAGACGCTGTACCCGAAGGTAGTGTTGCCCGCCAATATAATTGTTGACAAGCTTGAAGGGGACTCGAAGATACCTGAAGAAAGAGAAACTCCACAAGAGTAATTCAGGGTTAAGTTCTTATTGTAAATAAGTAATTTGGCTACCTCATCCAAGCGTTTGGATTGCATAGTTGAAACTTTATGTTCGGTAGATACATGTATATGTACTTTTACCGTGTCAATGCCGTTGGCAAATTTTGGGGGAGCAAATCTTAATTGTCCGTTTAAACGTATGTGTACTCGTTGGTCAGCAAATTGTTTGAGTGATCACCTCGTGTTGCAGGTCTTGCTAAACCCGTTGTATGCGCAACTTTGCTTTCAACCGATGCATGTTCTGGCAGCAGCTCCCGAACATATCGGGAGCATCAACTCTGCCGATGAGCCCGTTGTTCTTTGATATTTCCATAAGTAAAATATCGAACGTGGGTTGTATTATATGTATTTCCAAACTCTTGCTATTTACGATGCTCGTAGAGGCATCTATAGCAGAGGGAAAGGTCATTGTCCTTGTTTATTTTTGCATCCTTTAGCACTCGTAGAGGCTTTTTGGAGCATGATCTTTTCCCGCGTACTACGTTGCACCATCGTTCACCGAGGGGTGTAAGCAAAGGTTTACGATGATGCGGATTAGATGCTCCGAATTACTGCAATGCCTTCTGGCTTGTCCACCACGTTAGCGGTTTTCGAAGCGTCGTTGATTTCACTAGGGGTCTCGACAGCGATTGCCAGTGTCTTGTTGTCTCCTAAGACTGTTGTGCCATCAACTGCCGAAGCTTTTGCTGTCGAAGCTTCTGGAGCAAGGTCGGCTGGCTTCTTCTTGATTTCACTAACGTGTTTTTCTTCCTTAATATCGCGTAACGATGACTTGGACGGAAGATCGGCAATTTCTTGTTTTAACCCAAACTTCGCAGCAATCCTCTGAAAGTCGCGATCACAATTGTCCGAGCGTGAAAAACTTCCATAGACTGTGATGTTTGTCCCGTTGTTCCCAGGCATTTTCAGCTTGAGGTATGCGTAGTGCGGTACAGCCATGAACTTGGCATAAGCTGGTCTTCTGAGTATAGCGTGATACTGTGATTCCCAGTTCACGACTTCAAACTCGATCTTTTCCTTCCTGAAGTTGTCGGTTTTGCCAAAGACGACGTTCAGGTAAACTTTGCCAAGAGAGTACGCCGGTGAAGTGGGGAGAATCCCATGAAAGCAGGTGTCTGTTTCTTCTAGCATCCTCATGGTGATCCCCATACTTATGATTGTGTCGACGAATATCAGGTTTAGTCCGCTTCCACCATCCATGAAGACTTTGCTCATCTTGAACCCCCCGATTTGTGCCTCGACTACTAAGGCAGTGTGTCCTGGTTTTGGTATGGTCATCGGGTGATCTGCTCGGCTGGAAGTAATGTTCTGAGACGACCACTCGACATAATCAGGGATGTTCGCCATGATACTTTCTGCCAGATTAATTTCTCGGGTGAGCTTCTTCATTTCTCTTCTTGAAACACCTGTCCTGTGGATCATGCTCATCTGCCCACGTGGTGGTGGAAACGTCTCATTAGGTTGATGAGGCTGAGCCTGCTGGACCATGTGCTGCGGTGGTGGTGGTGGTGGTGGTGGTTGTTGTTGCTTCTGCCGGCTGAGTTTCTCCATGTCAAGGAACTGCCTACAATCCCTGAGCAGGTGGCTTGACTTCGTTTTGTTGTCCTTAGAATCAATGTACGAGTGCAAGTAGCAAGGAGCGTTGATCTGCTCGGCGAAGGGTACCTCGGGAGTCCTCTGTGGTCGCGGTTTGTAGTTGCCGCAGTTTCCAGAGTTGTTCCGGTTGCCATCCTGCCGATCGTCTCGTCTGTCGTCATCCCGATCGTCCTGCCGATCGGAGTATCCTGCGGCTACCAGGTTACTATCATCGTAACTGTGGTTTTTTCCTTTTCTTGTGATGATCCCTTCGTCCACCCGAATCGTGCTTCGGCTGGTCGTCATCTTCGTCATCACTGCGCTGTCGTGGCCTTCGTACGTTGTCCTCGCCATCAGCCCAGCTGTTGGCGATTTCCATTAACTTGGTTATTGTTTTTTGTTTTTTGCGCCCGAGTTCCTCTATGTAGCTTTCACGTCAGATGCCATCGCTGAAGGCATCAATTGCTCTGTCAACAGAAACGTCTTCAGCAGCGTTTAAGAGCTTGGTGAATCTCCCGATGTATGCGCGCATCGATTCCTTCTGCTTTTGCTGGCAATGCCGTAATTCCTCAATCCCGACGGGCCTTTTGTATGTTGCTTGGAAATTGGCAACGAAAGCGTCTACTAGGTCGTCCCATGATTTGATGGAACCCTTCGGCAGACCTCTTAACCAAGCTCGTGCTGAGTCCTTCAGGTAAAGCTGCAAGCATTGCATTGCTGCTATCTGAGTTCCTTTGAGCAGAATCACAGTCTGCAAGTACTCGTCTATCCAGGACCTCGGCTCCTGCTGTCCATCGTATTTGGCGGCGTCAGTAGGAGTAGGTTTGAACTTTCTGGGTGGCATCGCCTCGCGGATTTTGTAGCTTAAGCAATCGGCCCCCCTTAGCTCGCCATCGTTCTCCTGGCTTTCATCCGAAGAATCACTGTCATATTCCTCCCTAGCGGCGCGTTGTCGCCTTGCTTTGTCGATTCTGATTTGAGTGATTTCATCTCGAGCATCTCTCGCATGATGCTTTGAGTCACTGGCCTGTAGCGTGGTCTTTTCCTTCCGCGGGACCAGGTTGTCCCCCAGTATCGCGAGACTTTCTAGGGCACCTCGATGGGCTTGGGCCATAGAACCTTTAGGGCGCTGATTGATGAGGTATGTCGCGAGATTGGTGGTTGCTCCTGCGACGGTTTTTGGCCGTGGCATGCCCGCGGTGTCCGTGGTCATAAAAGACTTGGTCAGGTTCGACGTTATTTCCCTGGCGTCATCTTCCGAGAGTCTGGATAATCTTGATCGGTGCTTGCCTGCCCCTTGAGTGCTTCGAGAAGCGCTTCCTCGCGAACCTCTCCTAGATTGTTCTGCAGCAGTTAGGCGTCTCTCGAGGGCGGCTTGCTCTTTCGATAGGTGCTCCCGGTTTTTTTCTAATATAGAGCGATAAGCGTTGAGGGTTCCAACCGAGGTTCCTGCGGGGAGCGGCGTGTTGTTAAGCACGCTTGCCTTGGCTGCTGCCCACTCCTCGTCCGCGATGGTGTAATCGCTGTTGTTGTTACTGACGCTGTTTTCGAAACTTGCTCGTCTGCTGGAGCGGGGGGTGTGATCTCCATCTCCCCTGTGCCTTGTGTTTCCCGTGTTATTGGCGACATAAACCTGGTGGCGTACTGTCCTCCGGGTAGTACCTTGGACGATGATGTCGACGCTGTCTTCTCCCGACGAGTACTGGGCATTGCAGATGAACGGCGCGTCGTTTGATCCTAGCCCGTGCCTGGTATCGCAGTGCAAGCAGTAGTACGAGGTCATCTCCGAAGACGCGGGATCGTCAGATCCAACCAACATGGAAGACATCGAACGAGGAGTCGATAGCGCGAGCGAATTCGCTGAGTCCGTCAGACCAGTCGAAAGGTCGATTGATGACGACGTGCTTGGGCCTGTCGATCTGGAGGCGAGTGGTTCCAGTAGTCGAAGGACTCCTTCCGAGTTGACGTTGTAGTGGACGCTGCCGAAGGTCATCTCCATGTTTCCTTGTAGATCAGAAAAGGTCGAGCGAGACGAGTCGCTGTGCGGGGTGAATTCATAGGAGCCGAATCGAATCGGGCTTCCCAGACTTGGCGACGATGGTGTCGATGAAGCTGCCGATGTCATGATTGGATCTGCCGATGACCGATCTTGTGCCGACAGCGTTCCCACAGACGGCGCCAATTGTCGAGGGTGCTCCTCGGCAATGCCCTCCGATAGGGGCTTAGGGTTGATGGAATCCTGTAAGCTGACACGAGACATCGGTTCACAGACAAGCGGGGAGAGCAATTTACCCAGGTTCGGGGCCCTCGATGAGGTAAAACCCTTACGTCCTGCCTGTCTGATCTTGATTATGAGAATACTGGGTTACAATGGGGTGCCGAAGGGTTCGGCTGAGATCTCGTCGAGAGGCTAAGTGCTGCGGCGACCTAGCCCTAAACTTCTGACTAAAATTGCTAAGATTGATCGTGTTTCTCGGCAGCCCCTCTCCTGGCCTTTATATAGGAGGCCAGGTCTCAAGAGATCTAACCGAGTACGACTAAGTTTACAGTAGTTCTATCTCTAAACTTTCCTTGTTCGGCTCCTTCCTTGTCTTGCCCGCCAAGGAATCTTCCGCTGCGCCATCCAAATGGCCCGTCTTGTCATTGAGTACCTTCATGGGCCTCCAGCTAGATCGTATAGGGTAGGGCAATGTCGGTTACCCGAAGGGTAATGCCCACGTCAGTTGTTGTTTTCGTTACTTTGTTGCCTTTGTGGCGTGGTAGCCTTTGTGGCGTTGTTGCCCTTGTGGGCGTTGGAGCCTTTGTGGCCTTGCAGCCGTGTGTGGCGCGTTGTAGCCTTTGCGGCCTTCTACTTGAGAGCTCCGATGTTGTGGAGTTTACCTCAAGTTTGATACTTGGATGTTTGCCTCAAGCTTGTACGGGTTCGATGACCACCCTCAAGGGTCCCTTAGTGGATCGAGGCTTTCCCTTTTAATGGGAATGGCTTGAGGGGAATACGGTGGCCCTAGTGGCATATTGGAGTGCCTTGTGCCTCCACACCGCTCCAACAGAAAGTAGCGCCCGCAAGGGTGTGAAACTTCGGGATACATCATCGTCTCCTCGTGCACCGGTTACTTCTCAATCCAAGCTCGTTTACCTTTGTGCTTTACATTGTGATAGCCTTCATGCTTGATGTTTTATATCTAGTTTGTTGTCACCTTGTTGCTTATCTTACTTAGCATAGGTTGGTGGTGTACATAGGCAAACCCTAGTTTGTAGACTTTGTGCTTAACAAGTAAAACATAGTTTTATTCCGCATTGCTAACCCTCAAGTAGAAGTTTTATAACACGCCTATTCAACCCCCTCTAGGTGACATCCTTGTACATTCAGAAGATAAGCACCTGGAGCACTGAAACCTCATACGCGGAGCCCGGAGGCCCAAAAGAGCCTAGGTGGCGCGACCCAGGGGGTATCACCCATGCTCATTTCCTCCTCGAGCATCCTCAGTCGTCCATCTTCAACACTAAATCTGAGACTTGACCTAAAAACGCCTACAAAAGAGTCCTCCGATGCGATCTCAGAGGATGCGGAGCGGAAACACAGAATCACCGAAATAGAGCCGGAACCAATTAAGATTGGAGGGGGAAACGCCGTCGGAGTCATCTTCGATTGGATTTCCACTCTCTTCCAACATCATCATTAGTATATCTATGATGAAAAGGGAGTAGTCCATCTCTAGACTATGAGTTTGTGGCAGTAGCTCTCTCTCTTGTGCTATCATTGTTTAGAACCGTATGAGCTGCATTATTTGATTATGGCCATATGTGTAATTTCTATGTGGTGAATCTTTATTTTATGAGATGATATTTGAGATTGAGATTCTATTATGTTTAAAATGTATTGATAGATGTATATTATGTATCCCGTTCTTAAGTGCTTGTTATGATAAAACGTGTATGCAATAGAGTGTGTGGGGGAACGCGTGTATGAGTTGGAGTAACATGATCCTGAAAGGGGGCATCGGTGTGTCTGCGCGCGTGCGTGTGCCCGCACCTAGGGAAATTTGTCAACTTGAATTACAGAAATGAAGCTAGATAAGATTTTTCAATATATAGTATTATAAAGCTACGAGCTAAAGCTCAAGGACACGTTTGGTTGCCTGGGCCTGATTCGTGGCTCACTGGCGCAGCGGTGCAAGCACACTTGCGCGTTCAGAACGAGCCACGGGCCGAAATTGGCATGTTGTTTGGTAGGTCAGGCTGCATCGGCTGGGCCAAAAAGGATTTTCTGTTTGTTTGTCTGCAGCCAAGCCCAAATCTCTATGGAGATGATATCGGCCTGTTTGGTACCATCCAGGCATGCCTAAGGTTACCTCTTTTCTACGACGGGTAGCCTTACCATGCTCTCACCTCCCATCACACAGAAATCGCAGTTCATGATAGTTGCAAACTTAAGAAGCATAGCAGTTCACGAATTCATCCCTAGCTACTACGAATGGTAGTTCATAACACGATGCTCCTAGCTACTACGAATTGCAGTTTATCATAACGGGGTCGTTCAACATACGGGGATCGAAAAGGGGTTCGAGAAACAGGGGATCATAGGGGGGCTCTTCTTCTTCTTCACTTCTTCACTTCTTCACCTCTTCTCAGATGGTGGTGTTGCCTCTGGCTTCCCACATTGCGTCTGCCCACTCTTGCCTCTTCACCTTCCAGGCATCATTATCGCCTGCGTCCATGTCATGGCCGGTCTCTACTTCATCAAAAGTGACAACCTCTTCGAAAAACTAATCCTCGCCCCAACCTAGGATCCAGTTGTGAAGAATGCAGCAAGCAAGGACCAACTTTACCTGAGTGTCAAACGTGTGAAACGGTTTCTGGTCAAGGACCTTGAACCTGTTCTTCAATGCAGCAAAGGCCCTCTCAATGGTGACTCTAAGGCTTGAGTGTCTGAGATTGAACAACTCTCTCGCATTCAGAGGTTGGTGCTTCGTAGAGAACTCGTTGAGGTGGTACCTTGTTTTCCTGAAGGGAGGTAGAATTCCAGGTCGACATGCATATCCAGCATCTCCAAGGTAGAACTTACCTTCAGGGATTTGCAACCCATCAAGCCTTGACAAGCTATCGGCCAGGATGCTCGCATCATGAGCTGAACCCTCCCACCCAGCAAGCACGTAGGTGAATCTCATATCGAAATCCACAGCTGCTAGCACGTTCTGGCTGGTGTAGTGCTTCCTCCGCGGAATACTGCAGACATTGATCTCGGTACCTTTGCAGTGACATGAGTACCATCAATAGCCTCAATGCAATCCTGTAAAAAAAAGCAAACAGTCATGTTTTTTACAGTACCACACATCTGATAGGTAGAAGGAACATGATTTTGTACTCACCCTGAAATAGGGGAACCACCTGTAGCTGTTCTTGATCTTGGTTGGTGTGTTCATTGATGCTGGCTTGATCATTTCACCTCCGAGCTTCCTGATACGTCTCTGACGTATCGATAATTTCTTGTGTTCCATGCCACATTATTGATGATATCTACATGTTTTATGCACACTTTATGTCATATTCGTGCATTTTCTGGAACTAACCTATTAACAAGATGCCGAAGTGCCGATTCTTTGTTTCTGCTGTTTTTGGTTTCAGAAATCCTAGTAACGAAATATTCTCGGAATCGGACGAAATCAACGCCCAGGTTCCTATTTTGCCCGGAAGCATCCAGAACACACGAGAACCGCCAGAGAGGGGGCACAGGGCCACCAAACCCTAGGCCGGCGCGGCCAAGGGGGGGCCCGCGCCCCCCTATAGTGTGGCCACCCTGTTAGCCCTCCTGCGCCGCCTCTTCGCCTATTTAAAGCCTCCGTCGCGAAAACCCTGATACGTTCGACGAAACCAGAGAAAGCCTTCCAGAGCCGCCGCCATCGCGAAGCCAAGATCTGGGGGACAGGAGTCTCTGTTCCGGCACGCCGCCGGAACGGGGAAGTGCCCCCGAAAGGCTTCTCCATCGACACCGCTGCCATCTCCACCGCCATCTTCATCACCGCTGCTGCTCCCATGAGGAGGGAGTAGTTCTCCATCGAGGCTCGGGGCTGTACCGGTAGCTATGTGGTTCATCTCTCTCCTATGTACTTCAATACAATAATCTCATGAGCTGCCTTACATGATTGAGATTCATATGATGATGCTTGTAATCTAGATGTCGTTATGCTAGTCAAGTGAATTTTACTTATGTGATCTCCGGAGACTCCTTGTCCCACGTGTGTAAAGGTGACAGTGTGTGCACCGTGTGGGTCTCTTAGGCTATATTTCACAGAATACTTATTCACTGTTATGAATGGCATAGTGAAGTGCTTATTTATATCTCTTCATGATTGCAATGTGTTTTGTATCACAATTTATCTATGTGCTACTCTAGTGATGTTATTAAAGTAGTTTTATTCCTCCTGCACGGTGTAATGGTGACAGTGTGTGCATCCGTGTTAGTACTTGGCGTAGGCTATGATTATGATCTCTTGTAGATTATGAAGTTAACTATTGCTATGATGGTATTGATGTGATCTATTCCTCCTACATAGTGTGAAGGTGACAGTGTGCATACTATGTTAGTACTTGGTTTAGTCTTATTGATCTTTCATGCACTCTAAGGTTATTTAAATATGAACATTGAATTGTGGAGCTTGTTAACTCCGGCATTGAGGATTCGTGTAATCCTACGCAATGTGTTCATCATCCAACAAGAGTGTAGAGTATGCATTTATCTATTCTGTTATGTGATCAATGTTGAGAGTGTCCACTAGTGAAAGTCTAATCCCTAGGCCTTGTTCCTAAATACTGCTATTGCTGCTTGTTTAATGTTTTACTGCGTTACTACTGCTGCGTTACTACTGCTTGTTTACTGTCCTGGGCAAAGCACTTTTCTAGTGCCGTTGCCACTGCTCATATATATTCATACCACCTGTATTTCACTATCTCTTCGCTGAACTAGTGCACCTATTAGGTGTGTTGGGGACACAAGAGACTTCTTGCTTTGTGGTTGCAGGGTTGCATGAGAGGGATATCTTTGACCTCTTCCTCCCTGAGTTCGATAAACCTTGGGTGATCCACTTAAGGGAAACTTTCTGCTGTTCTACAAACCTCTGCTCTTGGAGGCCCAACACCGTCTGAGAAAAGGAGGGCGTAGACATCAAGCTATTTTTAAAGGCGCCGTTGCCGGGGAGGAAAGGTAAAAGGTACTCACACTCCGGATCTCGGCTACTAAGCTATTTTCGCCGTTGTAAGTACTCGAAGCTATTTCCTTTAGATCCTGCAATTGCATCTTTTTGTTTCTTGTTTACACTAGTTTGGCATAATGGACAAGAATGAGCTTCTTATTCTATTTCCTGATTTAAAACATGGATTGTTTGAAGAGAAAATTAAAAAACCTATGGAATCTTATTTGCATGCTGGTAGTAATATTAGTATGAACGCTTTGAACACCATTGTTGATAATGATATAGAAAGTTCTAAGCTTGGGGAAGCTGGTTTTTATGATATTTTTAGTCCCCCAAGCATTAAGGAGAAAATTTACTTTGATGATACTTTGCCTCCTATTTATGATGATTGTAATGATATTGGTCTTTTAGTACCGCCTGTTATGGAGGATGAATTTGATTATGATTACAATATGCCTCCTATATTTGATGATGAGAATAATAATGATAGCTACTTTGTTGAATTTGCTCCCACTAGTACTAATAAAATTGATTATGCTTATGTGAAGAGTAATAATTTTATGCATGAGACTCATGATAAGAATACTTTATGTGATGGTTATATTATTGAGTTTTCTCATGACACTACTGAAAGTTATTATGAGAGAGGAAAATATGGTTGTAGAAATTTTCATGTTACTAAAACACCTCTCTATGTGCTGAAATTTTTGAAGCTACACTTGTTTTATCTTCCTATGCTTGTCACTTTGCTCTTCATGAACTTGTTTATTTACAAGATTCCTATGCATAGGAAGCATGTTAGACTTAAATGTGTTTTGAATTTGCCTCTTGATGCTCTCTTTTGCTTCAAATACTATTTTTTGCGAGTGCATCATTAAAACTGCTGAGCCCATCTTAATGGCTATAAAGAAAAGAACTTTTTGGGAGATAACCCATGTGTTATTTTGCTACAGTACTTTGTTTTTATTTTGTGTCTTGGAAGTTGTTTACTACTGTAGCAACCTCTCCTTATCTTAGTTCTGTCTTTGGTTGTGCCAAGTGAAGCCTCTAATCGAAGGTTGATACTAGATTTGGATTTCTGCGCAGAAAGAGATTTCTATCTGTCACGAATCTGGGCTGTTTTCTCTGTAGGTAACTCAGAAAAATATGCCAATTTACGTGCGTGTTCCTCAGATATGTACGCAACTTTCATTAGTTTTGAGTTTTCTGATCTGAGCAACGGAAGTATTTATTAAAAATTCGTCTTTACGGACTGTTCTGTTTTGACAGATTCTGCCTTTTATTTCGCATTGCTTCTTTCGCTGTGTTGGGTGGATTTCTTTGTTCCATTACCTTCCAGTAGCTTTGAGCAATGTCCAGAAGTGTTAAGAATGATTGTGTCACCTCTGAACATGTGTGTTTTTGATTATGTACTAACCCCTCTAATGAAGTTTATGAGAAGTTTGGTGTGAAGGAAGTTTTCAAGGGTCAAGAGAGGAGGATGATATACTACGATCAAGGAGAGTGAAAGCTCTAAGCTTGGGGATGCCCCGGTGGTTCACCCCTGCATATTCTAAGAAGACTCAAGCGTCTAAGCTTGGGGATGCCCAAGGCATCCCCTTCTTCATCGACAACATTATCAGGTTCCTCCCCTGAAACTATATTTTTATTCCGTCACATCTTATGTGCTTTGCTTGGAGCGTCGGTTTGTTTTTGTTTTTTGTTTTGTTTGAATAAAATGGATCCTAGCATTCACTGTATGGGAGAGAGACACGCTCCCCTGTAGCATATGGACAAGTATGTCCTTAGGCTCTACTCATAATATTCATGGCGAAGTTTCTTCTTCGTTAAATTGTTATATGGTTGGAATTGGAAAATGATACATGTAGTAAATTGCTAAAATGTCTTGGATAATGTGATACTTGGCAATTGTTGTGCTCATGTTTAAGCTCTTGCATCATATACTTTGCACCCATTAATGAAGGAATACATAGAGCATGCTAAAATTTGGTTTGCATATTTGGTCTCTCTAAAGTCTAGATAATATCTAGTATTGAGTTTTGAACAACAAGGAAGACGGTGTAGATTCTTATAATGTTTACAATATGTCTTTTATGTGAGTTTTGCTGCACCGGTTCGTCCTTGTGTTTGTTTCAAATAAGCCTTGCTAGCCTAAACCTTGTATCGAGAGGGAATACCTCTCATGCATCCAAAATACTTGAGCCAACCACTATGCCATTTGTGTCCACCATACCTACCTACTACATGGTATTTCTCCGCCATTCCAAAGTAAATTGCTTGAGTGCTACCTTTAAAATTCCATCATTCACCTTTGCAATATATAGCTCATGGGACAAATAGCTTAAAAACTATTGTGGTATTGAATATGTACTTATGCACTTTATCTCTTATTAAGTTGCTTGTTGTGCGATAACCATGTTCACTGGGGACGCCATCAACTACTCTTTGTTGAATTTCATGTGAGTTGCTATGCATGTTCGTCTTGTCTGAAGTAAGAGAGATCTACCACCTTATGGTTAAGCATGCATATTGTTAGAGAAGAACATTGGGCCGCTAACTAAAGCCATGATCCATGGTGGAAGTTTCAGTTTTGGACATATATCCTCAATCTCATATGAGAAAATTAATTGTTACCACATGCTTATGCATAAAAGAGGAGTCCATTATCTGTTGTCTATGTTGTCTCGGTATGGATGTCTAAGTTGAGAATAATCAATAGCGAGAAATCCAATGCGAGCTTTCTCCTTAGACCTTTGTACAGGCGGCATGGAGGTACCCCATTGTGACACTTGGTTAAAACATGTGTATTGCGATGATCCGGTAGTCCAAACTAATTAGGACAAGGTGCGGGCACTATTAGTATACTATGCATGAGGCTTGCAACTTGTAAGATATAATTTACATGATACATATGCTTTATTACTACCATTGACAAAATTGTTTCATGTTTTCAAAATCAAAGCTCTAGCACAAATATAGCAATCGATGCTTTTCCTCTATGGAGGACCATTCTTTTACTTTTATTGTTGAGTCAGTTCACCTATTTCTCTCCACCTCAAGAAGCAAACACTTGTGTGAACTGTGCATTGATTCCTACATACTTGCATATTGCACTTATTATATTACTCTATGTTGACAACTATCCATGAGATATACATGTTACAAGTTGAAAGCAACCGCTGAAACTTAATCTTCCATTGTGTTGCTTCAATACCTTTACTAAGAATTTATTGCTTTATGAGTAACTCTTATGCAAGACTTATTGATGCTTGTCTTGAAGTACTATTCATGAAAAGTCTTTGCTATATGATTCATTTGTTTACTCATGTCATTTACATTGTTTTGATCGCTGCATTCACTACATATGCTTACAAATAGTATGATCAAGTTTATGATGGCATGTCACTCCAAAAATTATCTTTGTTATTGTTTTACCTGCTCGGGACGAGCAGAACTAAGCTTGGGGATGCTGATACGTCTCCGACGTATCGATAATTTCTTGTGTTCCATGCCACATTATTGATGATATCTACATGTTTTATGCACACTTTATGTCATATTCGTGCATTTTCTGGAACTAACCTATTAACAAGATGCCGAAGTGCCGATTCTTTGTTTCTGCTGTTTTTGGTTTCAGAAATCCTAGTAACGAAATATTCTCGGAATCGGACGAAATCAACGCCCAGGTTCCTATTTTGCCCGGAAGCATCCAGAACACACGAGAACCGCCAGAGAGGGGGCACAGGGCCACCAAACCCTAGGCCGGCGCGGCCAGGGGGGCCCGCGCCCCCCTATAGTGTGGCCACCCTGTCAGCCCTCCTGCGCCGCCTCTTCGCCTATTTAAAGCCTCCGTCGCGAAAACCCTGATACGTTCGACGAAACCAGAGAAAGCCTTCCAGAGCCGCCGCCATCGCGAAGCCAAGATCTGGGGGACATGAGTCTCTGTTCCGGCACGCCGCCGGAACGGGGAAGTGTCCCCGGAAGGCTTCTCCATCGACACCGCTGCCATCTCCACCGCCATCTTCATCACCGCTGCTGCTCCCATGAGGAGGGAGTAGTTCTCCATCGAGGCTCGGGGCTGTACCGGTAGCTATGTGGTTCATCTCTCTCCTATGTACTTCAATACAATAATCTCATGAGCTACCTTACATGATTGAGATTCATATGATGATGCTTGTAATCTAGATGTCGTTATGCTAGTCAAGTGAATTTTACTTATGTGATCTCCGGAGACTCCTTGTCCCACGTGTGTAAAGGTGACAGTGTGTGCACCGTGTGGGTCTCTTAGGCTATATTTCACAGAATACTTATTCACTGTTATGAATGGCATAGTGAAGTGCTTATTTATATCTCTTCATGATTGCAATGTGTTTTGTATCACAATTTATCTATGTGCTACTCTAGTGATGTTATTAAAGTAGTTTTATTCCTCCTGCACGGTGTAATGGTGACAGTGTGTGCATCCGTGTTAGTACTTGGCGTAGGCTATGATTATGATCTCTTGTAGATTATGAAGTTAACTATTGCTATGATGGTATTGATGTGATCTATTCCTCCTACATAGTGTGAAGGTGACAGTGTGCATACTATGTTAGTACTTGGTTTAGTCTTATTGATCTTTCATGCACTCTAAGGTTATTTAAATATGAACATTGAATTGTGGAGCTTGTTAACTCCGGCATTGAGGATTCGTGTAATCCTACGCAATGTGTTCATCATCCAACAAGAGTGTAGAGTATGCATTTATCTATTCTGTTATGTGATCAATGTTGAGAGTGTCCACTAGTGAAAGTCTAATCCCTAGGCCTTGTTCCTAAATACTGCTATTGCTGCTTGTTTACTGTTTTACTGCATTACTACTGCTGCGTTACTACTGCTTGTTTACTGTCCTGGGCAAAGCACTTTTCTGGTGCCGTTGCCACTGCTCATATATATTCATACCACCTGTATTTCACTATCTCTTCGCCAAACTAGTGCACCTATTAGGTGTGTTGGGGACACAAGAGACTTCTTGCTTTGTGGTTGCAGGGTTGCATGAGAGGGATATCTTTGACCTCTTCCTCCCTGAGTTCGATAAACCTTGGGTGATCCACTTAAGGGAAACTTGCTGCTGTTCTACAAACCTCTGCTCTTGGAGGCCCAACACTGTCTACAGGAAAAGGAGGGGGCGTAGACATCACTTCCCAATTGCGTACAACACCTGCTGGAAGTACCGAGAGATAGTCTCCGTGGATCGCCTGAATGTGTTATGGATGACTCTGAACCTCTGGTTATGACCAACGACATGAAGAAACATTGGGACTTGTTTTTCGACAGTTGTGTGGATGCCATCAGTCAGCAGTCCTCTACCCCTAAACGTTTCACAAGTGCATAGAAAGGAGCTCTTCTCATCAGTAGCATCTGGATAGCCTCTACGTCGTTGCAGTTGTAGATGTTGTTGAGGTTGACAATAATCCTGATCTCGTTGTAACATAGGTCCGTAAGTCACACGAGGATAAGCAGCATGCCTAACTGCTCTCTTGTGAACCATCAGGATCCAGTCTTGTATGCAAATGATGAGTGTTGCGGCGTGATGCACAAGCTGGAGATGGTCGCTCTACTCAAACAAGATCTATGCATTACGAACGGTCTTATCGAACCCAACCAGTTCTACAAACATGAATCTAACACTACAGTAGAGCAGAGGAGTTTCCTCTTACCTCCATCCTGGCGGACGATGGACACGGCCGAAAGGCACCGCAGATGTGCGCAGGCTCCGCCGCGGCTGGAGAAGAGGACCCTGGTCCGGTGCCGGAGACCGAAGGGAGATGCGCGCTGCCAGATCTGGATCGCCGCCGCCGCCGTCGGTGCGAAATTCGGGGGAAGGAAAATTTTGGGAGGGGGCTAATGGAGAGGGTAACCGAAGAGGGAGGTTACCCCTACCTTTGCCGCGCAACACCGCTGGGATTTCGGCTTCTCCCGCCATGCCGAGGTTGAGCTCCCGCGCGAACGGCGTTGTCAATTTTCGTCTCGACAGGGCCTGGCCTTGGAGAAACTGTCAAACCGGGCGTTCCTCTAGGGCCTGTCCCAGGGGTGCTTTAAAACCCGTGCTATGTAAGAACGTGAGTGCACCCAGGGACCCAAACGGCCCGAAAATTACTGGACCGATGTGAGCCAAGGGCACCCAGGCAACCAAATGCGTCCCAAGTGGTTGCCTTGGCTTTTCGCTTGTGTTAGGATTGTGTACCTATGTTTCGATGCCCCATACTTTTATTTCCGCTTCATCGCATTCCACACAACAAACAGTGGGGATGTAGCCGGCTTTAAGATCTACAAAGAATACGCTCTCTTGGTAGCGAAGATTTTTAGGCTGGTTATTGAGGTCCTAAGGATAGTGCTCGGAGTCATGCCAATGAAAATCTAAAGTTCAACTAAGTCAATTAGTGTGTTCGTGATACATTTCCTTGTGCGCTGTGTAATAAGGTTGGACCGCACTATGGAATCTGAAGGTGGCCTTGATATGATGAGAGAAGTGTGTGCCCGCGGCCCCCTCCCCCCTCCATGTACAAGAATAAATTCATTACCCTCTGCTGAAAATATCTTTGTTCATTAGATTTAGAGGATTAATTCACAATCGGATTTGTATACTACATCTTGCACACTGCGAAGTTTCAACTATCATGCAATCTCATTTGAGTGATAGTGAACTCTCCACTGACTAATCCTATTCGGGACAATACCATAATCAATCTTTTGCTTCCATTTGGATCATCATGGCATTCAGTTGTTGTGTGCGTCATGTCTTGTGTTTCAGGGCTTGGTTACTTGGATCTTGCTAACTCGATCACAACCCCAATAGAATGTAGTACACAATTGTGACAGGAAGCGAGATAAATATGCCGAGAATCACCCTGAAAGCACAAAACCAGATACAGTCGATCAGATTGGCATACGTAGGAACGAGGTAACGATACTAACATACCCTGTGCTCATGATGTCTGCATGGACTTTATATTCTTCAGCGTACACAAATGAAGTCACGGCCAGGGGGAGTGCTGCCTGTAGGCACGCATGAAGAAAAAAATGTGGTTAGAGAAATATATCCTGAGTTTTCCATCTTGAACAACATGTAAACAAGGATAAATCCATAAGTCTTGAACGACATGTGGAAATTTCAATGTTTAACGAAGTTTCAAATATTATGGATTATGGTCAGCACTGGTGTACTGCCACAGTGCTACTTTGAGCTGGCATTCTCTTTCTGGCGTCTAATTTCCAGTTCATCACACAAACGTGTGCGATCATCTTTCACTACGACGGCATTTCCGTTACCTCCATGCAGCTGAAATAAATGGGTGCTAGGTAGGAGTAGGCAAGTCTCTCAAGGAAGGAGGTAATGTCGTTGGACATCTCAAGAAAACGGAGAATTAATTCAGCGCGTGCACTCATTCTTACCTGTACAACAGCAATGTGCAGCAGGGTGCCGTGCATGCCGATGGCGAGCGATGCGAACAGCATCACCACGGGGCCTATCAGAAACTTGAGCACCATGGACATGGACGCGATCGTGTAGCCGCACGGGACGAACCGCGACTGTCGAGCGATGAAGGTTCCTGAAATCAAATGCACAAGAAGATATACAGATTAACGTTAGAAAACGGTGATCGATCGAGTACAGTTTGATCGCTTGTGCAGTCATGGAAATCCAAATTGGTAGGGGATACACGAACCTGACGCGAACATGCTGAGGCCAACTGCTGTCGTCTGGATGGTGAACAGGGAGTCGTCGATGATCTTTGGCATCTTGATCCCACACCTGCAGAAACAAGTGCATAATTCTTTAGGCAAAGAAAAGGAAGAGGAGAGATTGTATTCTTGATGTTGCTGTGTAGCCGAAATAGGCAGGCAGGTATAGTACGAGGTATGAACTGTGAAGGAAAGAGACGTACTTGAAAGCGATCAGGGACCAGATGAGTCCAAGGAAGCTTGCATAGGTATTCGGAATCTTGAGAACCTTCTTCCCTGCCTTCAAGGCGATATGCCCCACCGACGGCGCCGTCTTGGGTGCCGGCGGCGCCGCTTCCTCCTTTGCTGCCGCCGCCTTGGCATCTTCGCCAGTACTCCCCTCTTCCGCGAGCGCCGTGGTTGTACTGTCGGTCACGCCTTTTTGTGCCGTAGACGCCGGGACAATCTCCGTGATTTCAATGTTCACGGTTACCTCGTGGGCCCGCTCGGCCGCAGAGCCGTTTGCACTGGGGGCGATTTTCTCCGGCGGCGTCTCTGCCCCCGGCGACCCGGGGCTGATCTTGGCGCTGACGCCATCCACCGCCGTGGCGGCGCGACGGGCCGCCATGTACTCGTATATGAAGATGACAACGTTGTACCAGACGCAGAACTGCATGACGACGATCTGCTTCATGAGCTCCTTGGAAACGGGCCCGTACATGCCGCCGAGGAGCGGCACGCCCATGATGATGGTGTTGGGCAGCGCCGACACGGAGAAGGCGGTCACCACCCACTGCAGCGGAGACGCCGCCGACGCCGAGACCTTGGAGCCGCGGCGGCGCGAGGAGCGTGACTCCCAGGCGGCCCACGCCATGAGGCCGATCAGCATGACGGCCTTCTGCAGCGTGTCGGCGGCGACGAGGCGGCCGTTCATGGCGTAGGGGTTGTTGGTGGAGACCATCTGGAAGATGAGCACGGGGACGGCGTAGATGGCGACGAAGTGATTGATCCCTGCGCACTGCTCCGCGGAGAAGGCCTTGAGCCACCGCACGGACGCGAATCCCAGCGCCGCCGCCGTGTACAGCGGCGCCATCGCCTCCACCACATGGTACACCGCCGAGCCGGTGATCATGGCGGATGCCCTAGATCCTACGGCCTTGACACGCGCGGCGAGCTCGGTCGATCTGTCTAGAGGGGACCGAGTTGTATTGCAATTGTGCTTCCTCTAGCTTGTTAATGGTAATCAGCTCTTATGAACGATGCCAGTAGTGCTTGTCTTGGTGTGTGAGAGCATAGGTTTGGGTTTTGGGGTTGGATGCTCGTGTATATATAGTGGCCGGTCGGAACTCCTGGGCAGGGTGTGGCTCGTCGCGGTTGACGCGCACTGGCGGCGCGCGTGTGCGTGCCGAAGAATTTCTGGGTCAGAGGTCGATGGTTCCGTCCATGGTTTTGGAGTCACGGAAAGTTTTGGGGAGAGAAACCAGATCGAAAGGTCCCTAGTACGCGCGATGCGCGTCTGCGCGCACTAATACGTACGGCTGGGCAGCCTAGCTCTACGCCAGTGGAACTTGTTAATGGTGGAAGTATGGAAATATATTGGGGGGCATGCATGGTGACGTACTACGGCACAATGAGTTGTCACCGTACTGTAGCTAACAATGTGTGTCTTACGTTCTTCCTCCCTGTCTTGCTAAAGATGATGCTATATAAACATTAATTATTCTATGATTATATTTCCCCATCAATGGGAAATTCTCCTTATAAGAGAGATCGCATGCATGCATTCGGAATAAGACACCTCATTGCTGACATCATCTAATTAATTACAAATTCTAAATATTCAAAATGTTTTGGAGTATCTCCTAAACTGTTAATCTGATTAATGACAGAGTTCGTATCGAGGAGAGATTCAAAACTAGATCGCATGTCCATATGTTTCGGCGGAAAAAAAAATCGCTGCACTAGTTGCCATTTTTATATAACATGTTCGCCAAAGTAACAATGAACAGTAATCTGATTATTGTGGAGCTAAGGAATGAATATTTCTAGTGTTTCAAAATTTCAATAACTAAAAGATAATACCACTCAATTAAAAGTCGTATTACGCAACCTTCGATTTATCTAAAATGATGTAGAGTAACTTCACAACTAAGTTAAAATAGGTTCACAACAATGTAAGTATGCTCTGTCTACTAAGTGAAAACAATTTGGCATCCGCCGGTGACTTTTTTTTATCAAAACATATCAACATGGGATTTCGATTCAAAAATCTCGTCGCCATTTTGCCAACCATGAGAAGGGCCACGATTCCAGAGGTAAATGTTTTACAAATTTACGCGGGAACAGAATCTTGATGATGTAATTATTTATGTCATCTCATGCATGCTTGATTAGAGGGTATTGTTAGCAGCATCACAAAAAGAATTTGGCGAGGCACTGTAGTGTAGTGCAATCCTTCAATTATTAGCTAGCATTATTTATTTTCTAGGTTTCATGGTTGAAAAATACTACTCTTTTGGGAGAGTGTATTTTTTAGCCTGAGTTGCATGTAGCTCGTTTATTTTGAAAAATAAAATCAAAAAAAGTATTTAAAAGTTTAAAAGAACTGAAAAAAATCTAGATGTAGATAATGTTGTGTTCTACCAAGGTGCATAATTAAAACTTGAGAAGCCTTATATTCGGGGCTGCACAAAAATAACAATTTACACCCCCCAAATATTAGGTATTTTGAGTTGAAAATTTGCACGTCTATAGAACACGTCCAACATGGTAAACATGTATATTTAATCTTAGTTTTTTTTGAAACTTTAAAATGCTGGTTTCAAACTTTTCAAAAAATGAGCTACATGTAGCTCAAGCTACCTTTGTGGTTTCCGCTTTTTCAGCACATATATTATCCTATGCAGTCTCACGTGCAAAGCTACATGAGGACATGGGTATACAAATATACACCCATTATGTTTGCAAACAACTAGAATACCTATGTATGATAATAGTAGATAAATTACGAAACCAGATAAAACTGTATTAGTAGAGGATTATGTGCACCCATTATTTTTTATACATGTAACTAGGTCAAAGTTAGGGTACCTTCTATCCTCTTTAGTTCAAAAAGATGAACTCTTGTCTTGATATAGTTATTTTGTAAAAGTTAGCTCAATTTTTTTTACACTAAATAGGGTAGAGGGTACCCTAACTATGACCCATTTACATATTATTTGTATATTGCCTCCGCCACAGCATGCGGAGTAGTACAAGAGTCCATGCGTGTCTAATCGATTCGAAGGCATGCGTTGTTGTATTTTGAGACACATGCATGGAAAAGGGAATTGCAAAAACTAACCGAACTCCATGGGCGTTTTTGCTGCTGAATGTACAAGTGCAGGTCCGCGAAACTGAATTTTGCAGGATACGACTGTGGTAGGTGCGACGATGCGCACGAGTAATTCCACGACCCCAATGTCTAGCGGTCAAGTTTGAATGGCGCCAGCCATGCATGCTCTACTTCCACCAGGGGAAGAACCAAGCTAAACTCAGTGACCAAGCAACACAGCGCCAACCAGGAATCTCTTGCATGCAGCCGCACCAAGCAACAACTCAAAGCTAGAACGGTATAGCCGTCCGCATGCATGCAACTTGCCGCGGCATGTTTCTCTGACCACCCATGTCCAACCCTTTTTCTTTCTTTCTAGTGGAAAGAGGCTTTTCTTAAATCCTCGGTGCGTGCTACAAGCATTGTTTTATGCTAGGAAATGAGCTAGTGTGTTTTACTGGACACGAAATTATGTTCCTAAAAATCATGCATTAGTGTGCCCTAGTAGAAGCTAACCCAGTCCACCAAGTTAGCCCGATGGCCTTACAATCATGCATGATAATGTCCTTAAAAACATGAAAAGAAGCTCGATCGGCGCCCCCAAGCATGAATTATCACGTGAATCATTGCAAGCTGTGGAAGTATTGACATGGTAAAATTATGCATGTACTCAACCATATACGAACATCACTTAATCACGGCCTTCGCAGTTCTGTTCACTTCCTGAAGTTGCGTCTGCTAGTTGAAGGCACAGGGAGAGTTACGCACGAATGTGAGTAACAACTAACAAGAACTGATGTGGGAGATCTTGAGAATACCGGATGACGTCAACCCCCGATATTGTGAATTTTCCCTAACCGCCGCCAGCAAATCTGGGCCAGAGATGGCGTGTCTCGTGGTTACAAAAAGTAGAAGTATAGGTATGGTATTTCAAATGGTGTTGAAAAATATGCATGCCCCCCCCCCCCCCCCCCCCCTCCACCCACACACACACACGCACGCACACACACCAGCACCGCCCCACAACGGGCATGGATTGGCTAACTTTGCAAGCACCCAAGTCAGCCGACTTTGAGTCACTGACAAGCGGGACCCATATGATGTAGGGTCCACGTGTCAGTGACCCAAAGTCACCACAAAGTCAGCGAATCTCAACGGCCCATACTAAAGTTAAAGTTTGAGGGCCAATAATCTGACCATGGTCAATTGATGTGAATATTTATGCTAGGTATTGTTTCATGGTTTTATTTCGTGAAACCACTAGTAGCTATGCCAACAATAGAAGGAATGAGGACCGGACGACGAGGGTCGTTGTCAGGAGGCGTGCAACCAAGAACAATTCAGTTCAGCATGTGTGACTCCTAGCAAAATATTTGTTTCCTTTTCTAGCACGTGTATAGCTTCAAGTGTTGATCTCGGGGTATATTTGGGGAAAACCAATGACGAAGTGGAAGTGTCGGTAAAAGTGCTTAAACATGTGAAGAACGACCATTTAAGGTTTGTCTGATGATCTGACGCAAAAGGGACAACCATTCTCTTTTATTTACATACGAGGCTAGATCTTTGTTATATATTAGTCCATAATTTAGCTTTCTAATCGACAACGACATAGAAAACGAAGAAGTCCTACTCTCTCTATCGAATATCATTAATTTTAACGCAGGTTGGATTGGTTATGAATACATACATAGAGGTATTCATACATAGAGGTGCGTTGTGGTTATTATTCCATACACCAAGGAATTGCTGCTTGTTCCAGGAATCGGTGGTTCCACCTCGAGGAGAAAGAAGGGAACATGCCAAAGGGCCCCAAAGGATTAAAAAGTGGTGACCCGGCGAGTCTCGCATATCAAGGACAAATGTGATCTACATATGGAACGACACTTGGGAGTCATGGCATTTTTTTTGCCTCTATCTGCTAGGGGAAGCCCCCATTGATGCACCGGAAAAACTTATCGGCCAACGAGTCAAGATGCTCTTAGGCTGGCCATATTGGGTAGTATCATATAGTACTATCACGTACTACTTCCATCCCAAGACTTAAGGCTTATTTTAAAAAAAAAGTTAAACCAAGAAAAGTTTTACCAAACTTTTAGAAGAATCTATCAATAAATATTATATTTTGCAGATACCATATGAAAACATATTTCATTATCTATCTAATGATATTGATTTTTTTATTTTGCATGTTAATGATTTTTTGATAAAAAC
This sequence comes from Lolium perenne, assembly GCF_019359855.2. Taxonomy (NCBI): domain Eukaryota; kingdom Viridiplantae; phylum Streptophyta; class Magnoliopsida; order Poales; family Poaceae; genus Lolium; species Lolium perenne. The sequence goes on along the minus strand of NC_067246.2, from coordinate 262,180,327 downwards.
TTGGTCAAACTTGACACAATTTGACTTTCTAAAAAAAATTAAGCCTTAAGCCTTGGGATGGAGGTAGTATATGATACTTGTGTATGATACTATCTCGGTAATGCATGATACCATGGAGTAGTGTGATAGTCTTGATATATTTATTAATTTGTAGAATCTTAATGTAACATTGTGTACGAGATTTATTTGATATTAAATTTTCTCGTAATGTGTACTATGTTATGGTATTTACCTATGGTACTTTAATCCTATCAATCCTACTTAATTAGCTACCACGTTATTATTTTGTGGGCCTAAGATGCATGATATTGCATTGTAGTAGCTTAGATTCTTGAACTATAGCTAGCATTGGTGTTTATTTCCAAGACAAAAAGAATAATGCTCGAAAGATAACGATATGAGGAGTTTTAAAGTTTCCATAGAAATAAAACCGATAGTCAAGACTAGAGCTTAAATTGGATTCACAGTCCAAGAATTGAAACATTTCAAAGCTATGTACTCTCTCCTCTCACAATTAGTTCATGTTCTGGGTTTAGCATCGACAATGCAAAAGTTATAGTATTTGAATCACCATAAGCTATATTTTTATACAATTTTGGTCAAACTTAGTGATTGACTTAATAAAAAGAGCTAAAACGCAAAATAATAAAAAAACAAAGTATGAAAGTTGAAACCGGAAGAAATTTGAGGCTAGGCGGGGTCACACCTCCGCTCCAATGAGGGAACATTCAGCTAGATTCCTCTCCTAGGACAAATAGCTGGCTTTTATGTTTACCTTCGGGTAGATTAACGTGGGTGTGGTGTCATGGGTGGGTGTGTGTGTGGTTACTACCTCCATCCCAAGGCTCAAGTTTAACCATGTTTTTATTAAGAATCATTAACATATAAAATATAAATTAATATTGTGAGATAGATAATGAAATATATTTTATATGGTATCTATTAAATATCATATTTGTTGATAGATTCTTCTAAAAGTTTGATCAAATTTTACTTGGTTTGATTTAAAAAAAAATCTTTAAGCCTTAAGATGGAGGTAGTATTATAAATCGTCCGGATAGAGAAACAACACATGATTAACATGTCCGAAAAAACACTGGATTAAGTACCTCTACTATATGTTTAGAAAGTTTCGAAAAATCTGAAGAGAAATCGTGCCAGCACTAGGGAATAAGCGCGACACAACAAAAAAATGCCAGGGTAAATTGCTGGTGGGTCCTGGCAACTTTGATTTTTCCCAAGTAATCACCCACCGTCTATTCCTGGATACACGGCCTGGAGCCGGTCGTGCCTCCGCGTCTAATTTCTCACGTTATATAGGCGTCCAAAAGTTTTATGGAAATGCAGGTAAAACTAACGTGCGAGAGATCGTGCCTGTTACCTATGAACCGGGAAAATTACTTGGCTAGCTAATGATCGATCGAGTTAGTGCTACGCTGCTACTAGTACTGTTATTTGACATAAATAGAACATAAAGTGGTCACTAGCTAGAACAACAAAACAAACATGGTGTGCATATAAGTGGGAATCGACGTGTTTTCAACAGAAATTATGCCCTTTTTAGTTCTGCAAGTGTTCTTCATACCACCATAGCTGCCAGCCGCCGTTTTTCTAAGGAAAAAAATGGTCTCTCCACCTAAATAATAAAGAGACAATTCATCGTCGGCCACTCGTGCGCCAACATGGCCAGCTGAGTGCAACGCATCTAGTTTTTCGAAAGTCGGAACCAGCCGTCCAGAAATCAGTAGCTCGTGTGTAACCTTTCCGTTCCACTTTGGAACTACTTGCCCACTTTGACAGAACAAAAATATAAACCAGTGGTAAATTAACATTCGGTAAAAAGAATCTCTTTCAACTCTATATTTTCGTGCGTATTTGGTCCCAAACAACAGGGAGAAACCTAAATTCAGGTTGACTGCGCCCGCAAAACCAAGTTGAAAATTTTGCGACTACCCTTGGAACTGGCTACATGTGCATGCAGTAGTAGACAGGGTCGTAGTTTGTTCACGGTCATCGATCAGCACAAAATCACATGCACCCATTTGTGAGGCTACTCCTACAGATACATGCACCTATACCAACATAAATGGCTCGCTGCTCATAAGAAAAAATGTGATACCTAGAAGTACCAACTGTGTTGTTGATTATTGTTCGAACTGGCTTCCCTTTCGGAGGAAAAAAGAAATGCAGGAACTGTCTTTTGTTGCCTTTATGTCTTCTGAACAATGTATCGAATTTGGTGTCATGCGCACTGGAACTGGAGGTTCCCCACTGCTTTGCTAAAGCCACACATGACGATCATTTCCCTACATTCGCTAGCTTTATTTAAATTGTGAGCTTCAAAGTTTGGTTTATGCTTCTCGTGAGCGAACTGCACTGCCTAAAACTTAGTGGGTTGTTGCCGAATCTCCTGAAGAATCAGCCTGTACGAGCATCATCTACCAGTGGTGATGGTAGTGTAGTAGTTTTTTCTTCTTCTCTAAAACTAGGGTAATCCTCAAATGTATCAATGAAATCAAATACTCCCTCCGCCCTACCGAAAGTATCTCAACTTTGTCAAAATTTATATGTATAACCATTTAAAAAAAATAGATGTATCTAGACACTATCATGTAGCTAGATACATCCAAATTTTGACAATGTTGAAACACTTTTGGTGGAACCGAGGGGTAATCTGTTTACAAGAGTTAGAGATATATTTGGTATATGTGTATTTGGTAGTATATGATTTGTAATCATCTCCTGCATTATCTCTAGGATAGCCTTCTTGGCTCCCAAGACTTGTACCCCTATATATACTCGCCCGAGAGGCTCAATATAACATCCAACATATTCCGCATATCTCTCTATCCTTCTACATGGTATCAGAGCGGCACGCTCGTTGACCTAGCCGCCGCAAAGTTTCCGCGCCGCGCCGGCCCCGGGGAGGTCGATCTCCATGATCTACTCCGGGGGCCGCGCAACCCGTATGAGGGTTCGTTCACCGATCGGTTGATCGGCTGCCCTCGTGTCTTTTTTTCGATCTTTAGATCGGTTTTCTTTTTCGCCCGCCGGTCGCTTGACCGGCGTTTTCTTTTTTGGTTTACCGATCATAGATCGTCTTGAGTCACCCATCGCCGTCGTCCACTTGCGCCTCTACTCCGACAACGGCATCGACCTGCACCGGCCATCAACCGCACGGCGTTGCCGGACGTGCCGCACACGGGGAGCCCCTACTTGCGACGCAGCAGGCTGTTTCGCCTGCACGGTCTCCATCGTCGGTTCCTCTTCGCCGTCATTGCCCAGGACATCACCGACAACGTCGCCAACGACTCCGATCTGCGGCGCGTCGTCCACGCCATGGCACGTGTAGCGCCACCGTCGTTCTGATCAACCGACCCCGCACACGTCTACGCCAAGCACGTGAACGAGCACGCGCCTACCACCGATCGAGCATCGGGTTGCCGCTGCGTCGCCCCTTCGGGCCGCATCGCCACCGCCTTTGGTCCACGCTACCGGCCTCTGATGCGCCTTCCGAGGCGTGTACGTCGCTGGTGGTCTCCCGCCGCTGCACCGACTCGCGCCCTGCATCTACGCCAGCCCCTCGGGCCGTGGCGTCGCTGCACGCGGTCACCTTCGCCGTCCCCCGCGCATCGACGTGTGAGGCCACCACAGCGCCGCCCCTTCGGCGCGGGTCGCCTCCGTCTGCGCATGGTCTTCGTCACGCCGCCGGGTCTTCCTCGCCAACCTCGTGTACCGCCGCCGCGCCTCCACCCCAGGTCGCCGCTGGGCTCGCCAACCACTCCAGGTCGCGCTGGGCTCGCCGACCACCGCAACGCCCGTCTTTTACGTCTTCGTCCACTACATCTCCGCCGCCAGCGTCCTCGCATCTTCCCCGACTACGACACATGCTACTCTACTCCGACAACCGTCGTTGAGTCTTCCTCTGCTAAGTCTACTCCGACATGGCGCGCCATTTGTACTGGTCCCGTCCTACGCATGCACAGTGCTGGCAACACCGCCGCGTGCCTTCGTCCCCGATGCGTCCTCGGGCCTGGCAAGCTCGGATCGGCGCCTCGCCTTCCTCGAATTCATCATGCGTACTCGGTTCTGGCAAAACCGGAGTATGCCTTCGTCCCTGATGTGCGCCTAGTTCTGGCAAAACTAGGGCAGCACCTCATCCTCGACGGCTCAGACTACATCGACTTCGGCATCGACCATCTCCACGACTGCCTCGGCGCGTCTCCGTCACCCTCCTCGCACACCACCTCGCCTGCGGCTACATCGACACCGGCACCCGGCCACGACATCGACCACGGAAATTCCTCGTGCGGCTCCCTCGACCAAGGTTGTAGCACCCACGCTCTCGGCTACCTCGACATCGGCATAAGGGCTACCACCTCGCACGAGCACCTCGGCTTCCTCTACAGTCCAAGCATCCGCGACGCGACATCGTCCACGACGCTCCCGCTACGACTGCGGGGGAGTGTCAGCCCGTTGGTTCATACCTTCGGTTTCTCTCCAGTCTGACCGTCCGCGACGCTTCCATTGTTCACGTCACTACCGCTACGACTGCGGGGGAGTGTTAGAGATATATTTGGTATATGTGTATTTGGTAGTATATGATTTGTAATCATCTCCTACCTTATCTCTAGGATAGCCTTCTTGACTCCCAAGACTTGTACCCCTATATATACTCGCCCAAGAGGCTCAATATAACATCCAACATATTCCGCATATCTCTCTATCCTTCTACAACAAGGACTGCAAAAATAAAGAAGAAATAAAATCACCAACTAAACATCTAGGAACGGAGGTGGTTTGCAACTTAACAGCCAACCAGTAACCTGCTTGGATTTACATCCTTTTTTCCAACATCAGCCGCAAAGCATCAGCCCGAGACGGTGACAGCCCACAAGGCCGGGCAAATTTTGATGCCCAAGTGATAGAAAAGCCCGATAAATTTAAATTTTAACCAGCCAAATGCACTGATATAAACAAATTTTGTTTTGGGAAGACCAGGCCGCGGTCCAGTATGGTCCCTAAGACGGTCCACCAGGGCACGAGACAAGACATAACATAGAAGAGAACAACACAGACATAGTTTGAAGCAGCCAGAATAGTCTGCCCGACAATGGCCTTACCTATCGGCATCCTCTCAATGACTGGAGCCACTTGGCAACTTCCTCAATCAAAATAAAAGAGCATACCCTAGCCTCTGCATTAACTAATGCGCACAAGCCTTCTTCACAAGACAAGACCAGAAGAGCCAGCCATCACGGATCCCGCTTACACAAGTTGAGCAGCACCGACTATCTAGCCTTGTCATGACTTCAGCATCGATACCCTCCCTCAACCACGGCACCTCTCGTGCTTCTCATCACGAGGACCATTGGAACACTTCAGTTGACAACCGTACGAATAATTTGGCTCCCCAGGTAAGATTATCTTAGTTTAGCTCCTTTGTCAGCAAAACAGACCAAACGTCACTACAATTACAACTTACATGCAATGACATATCATGTGGTAAGCCAACGATCGGAGGCCAGAGCGGGTGCCTCCCAGCACACCATATATCGTCTTAGAAGCGCCCGAGAAAAGACACAAATAACCCCATATGATTCCTTGCTTGACAGTGTACCATCAGCATAATCATTGTTGCATTTATTCACACCTAGCGAGAGGTTTGTCTCTTGTCATGACTTAGAGCATCTCTAGCAGTGCTCGTAAAAGTGGAAAAACTAGAAAATAACCACCGGTGTACGAGTTCAGTTTGGAAATGGGCGTAGCTCACTAACTGAAAACACGTCCGGCCCGGAAAAAAATTACAGGCCGTGCCTGAAAACCTAACTTGACATGTAGTTGTGTGGTTCAATTGCCGAACCGAACGAGAATCCATATTTATATGACAATGTAGGCACCCAAGTGCAAGCTCAAAGGAATCCCGATCGTGTTGAAGTTTTTCTTGAAATGCATCGACAGATTGAGAATGCCACGACTCATCACCAGCTCGTTTTATGATCTGAAAATGCACCACTGGAAGCTCCATGGCCATCGCCACACTTGATCCTACCATTCCATCGTTGAGACATTTGATTTTTTGTTTTATGATTTGGAAACTATTCTTGTAATTTGGTTCAGGCATTTTTTTTTGATTGATGTAATAATTTGAATGATTATTGTGTGCTCAAAACTATTATTTAAATGCTTTATGATCAGTTGTTCTATGTTTCTGTTTTATATCATGTTGCATATGAATTCTGTGATAAAACCCTGGTTTTACGGGTTCGGACGCTGCTATCGCGGAACAGAGGCTGCAAACGAACCTGTTTTTTTTTCGATAAAGGGAATATATTAATATCAAAAGCCAATTACACTCAGCCTCTGCAACAACGCACCACCCTAATGGCACTACGGATGCACACAACCAAAAAACGAAAAGAAAACTAAGAAACAAAAGTCCCGCTACAGTATCTCGGGCCTAACAACAGCAATACATCCACCGCCAAGACAACACCTGAAAAACAGACTCTCCAAAAACGACGCCTCCAAGAAGGGAACAATGCTCTAACACCGTCGTCGCCCGATCAAAGTTCTTAGGTTTTCACCCTAAAGATAGTCTCCGCTCTCAAAACAATGCCTCCAACAAGGTCATTGCCAGACACAACCAGTTAAGGCCAGACCTTGGGTTTTCACCCTGAAAGGTAGGACTCTGAACTTCACCTGTGTTGTCGCCCCCACTTCCATACCGCTGCTGTGAAGCCCGGAACACCAAGCAAGTCCCTCAACAGCGCGGAGACTTGAACCTCCCTTAGCTAGTCCTCCCCTCCGGCCTTCATGAAATTCTCTTCTTCCGACTTTCATCATGGATCCATAGTCACTTGATGTCAACACAGAAAAAGAGCTTCGCGCCGCTCCCTCCAGAACCAATCGGTCGGAATAAAAGAATGGGTGCGCACGACCGAATACCACCGATCCAGCAAACTCCAGGCAAAAGCACTGTTACATTCGCCGACGGAGCCTTCTGGAACTCAACACTCCGGCCAGATCACGAGTCCAGGCCTCCGGTAGGTCCTCCTCTTCACGCAAGAGAGACCCTAGGACCGCCGCCTTTATTCAGGTCGGACCCCCACGTCGGCGACCACCCTGGGCTGGTGATACGTCCAAAACGTATCTACTTTCCCGAACACTTTTGCTATTGTTTTGCCTCTAATTTGTGTGTTTTGGATGCAACTAACACGGACTAACGCTGTTTTCAGCAGAACTGCTCTGGTGTCTCGTTTTTGTGCAGAAATCCAACTTTCGGGAAAAACCTCGGAATTTATGCAGAAGGCCCTATTTTCCCAGGAAACTAACGGAGCCAGAAGGGCAATTGAAGTGGAGGCCCGAGGGCCCCACACCATAGGGCGGCGCGGCCCAGGGGGGGCCCGCGCGGCCCTGTGGTGTGGCCCCCTCGGCCGGCCTCCGACGCCCTCCTTCGGACTATTTATCGGCCTCAACCTAAAAACGCACGAAAAGAAGTCGAAGTCGCCAGAAACCCTCCAGAACGCCGCCACATCGCGAAACTCCGTCGCGGGAGCCAGAAGTCTCCGTTCTGGCACTCCGCCGGGACGGGGAATTGGAGGAGATCATCGCCGCCATCACCGCCAACGCCTCTACATCAACCAGCCATGTTTCCCCCATCCATGTGTGAGTAATTCCCCCGCTGTAGGCCGAAGGGGATGGTAGGGATTGGATGAGATTGGTCATGTAATAGCATAAGATTGTTAGGGCATAGTGCCTAGTGTCCATAGTTGGTACTTTGATGATATTGTTGCAACTTGTTATGCTTAATGCTTGTCACTAGGGCCCGAGTGCCATGATCTCAGATCTGAACATGTTATTGTTTCATCATGATATTCATTGTTTATGGTCTTACCTATAAGTTGTATACACATGTCGCTGTCCGGAACCAATGGCCCCGAAGTGACAAGAATTGGGACAACCGGAGGGAATGGTAGCGATGTGAGGATCACATGTGTTCACGGAGTGTTAATGCTTTGCTCCGGTAGTCTATTAAAAGGAGTACCTTTATAGCCGGTAGTTTCCCTTGAGGCCCGGCTGCCACCGGCTGGTAGGACAAAAGATGTTGTGCAAGTTTCTCATTGCGAGCACGCACGACTATATATGGAACACATGCCTATTGATTGCTTTGTACTTGGACACCGTTTTATTATTATCTGCAAATGCCCTGCTATGATTGTTACATGAGTTTCTCTCATCCATGCAACGCCCGTCATCCGTCCCCGTGCCTACAGTATTTTAATCCTGCTGTTTACTAAAATCACTACTGCTGTCTCTCGTTACTCACTGCTGTTATTTCACTATCGCTATCGCTTTAAACCTGTTACCTATCGATAAACCCTTGCGAGCAAGTCTGTTTCCAGGTGCAACTGAATTGACAACTCCGTTGTTAAGGCTTCCAAGTGTTCTTTGTCTCCCCTTGTATCGAATCAATAAATTGGGTTTTACTTCCCTCGAAGACTGTTGCGATCCCCTATACTTGTGGGTCATCAAGACTATTTTCTGGCGCCGTTGCCGGGGAGCATAGCTTTATTTGGAAGTTCACTTGGATTAATATTGTTCGCTGCAAATTCTCCATCATGGGTAAACCTCGCGATACTAAGATCGCCATATTACCATCCACTACAAGAAAAGGTACAATTCTGAATACCTCTGCTGCTCTTGATTCACCATCTGTGATTGATAAACTTGTTTCACCGCCACATGCTTCGCATGCGGGTACATCTGCTGAATCTGAACACTCTCATAATATTGATAATGTTTCTGTTGTGCTTGATGATAGTGGTTCATTGGGATCTTTTCTAGATGCTACAATTGCTAGGTCTAGACAAATTGAAAATACTGAAACTCCTAATGCTACTACACCTGTTAGTTCACCTGAACTTGGTTATTTTAGTGATGATCCTGAGGAAGATTATGTGGAGCTTAATGATGATTTTATTGAAAAATGCAATGCTACTACTGATGCAAGAAAAATTAAAAAGTTGCTTGCATAACATGCTGGTAGATATAAACTGTCTCCTGATCCTAAGTTTGCCACATCTCCTATAAACATTAGGGATAAAGATTATGATTTTTCTCTTGATCTATCTCATATAGCTATTGTTGAGAAAACACCCTTTTGTGGTACTGAAAAAGAAAGTGTTGTTGAACACATGACTGAGCTATCTACTCTTAGTAGCTTGTTTTCTGATGATGTTAAGATGCGTACTTACTTTGTTGCTAAAATATTTCCATTCTCATTAAAGGATGACGCTAAAACTTGGTATAATAATTTGCCACCTAATTCTATTAAAAGTCCGAAAGAATTGCTTGATGTTTTCTTCCGCAAATACTTTCCTGCTAGTGCTCAACATATTGCTTTGCAGAGAATTTATAATTTTAATCAGGGAGATGAAGAGAAATTGCCTGAGGCTTGGTCGAGATTCTGCTCTCTTATTAGAGCTCGACCTGAGCATGATTTGGAAAAGCATGATTTACTTGATATATTTTATAGTGGACTAACCATTGAGTCTAGGGCATACCTGGATAGTTGTGCTGGTTGTGTTTTCAGAAAAGAACTCCGGACGACGCTGAAGAATTATTGGCTAAAATAAGCCGGAATCATGATGATTGGACTACGCCTGAACCGACTCCAACTCCAATATTGAAGAAGCGGGGTTTAATTAAATTGAATGATGAAGATATGAGGGAAGCCAAGAAGTCTCTCAAGGAGAAAGGTATTAAATCTGAAGATGTGAAGAATCTACCTCCTATTGAAGATATATGTGAGATAATTCCCCCTTCATCCATGATTGAGGTAAACTCCCTTCAACGCTTTACTAGGGAAGATATTCCGTATTCGAAACCTCCTGCACAATGCTTAGATGAGTTTGATAATTATATTGTTAAGCAAGAAAATTTTAATATGAGAGTAGAGAATCATTTAATGGAAAATTCTCAAGCTATTAGTGAATTGCATGATATTGTGGAGAGAACCTCCAATGATGTTAAGATGCTTGTTAAACATTTTCAAATGATTCAAACTCAAATTGATCAACTCACTAAAGTGCAAAATGACTTGTTAGGGAATAATTCTAAAGAGAAACATGCTTATGAAGTAACAACTAGAGGTGGTGTCTCTACCCAGGATCCTCTATATCCTGAAGGGCATCCCAAAAGAGTTGAACAAGATTCTCAACGCATTGAACCTAGTGCTCATTCTAGGAAGAAAAAGAAGAAGAAACATAAAAATGTTGTAGAATCCTCTGAACCTGTTAATGATCCTAATAGTATTTCTATTTCCGATGCTGAAACCGAAAGTGGTAATGAACATGATAATGATAATGATAATGATAAGAATGATACTCCCGATAAAGAAGAGGTTGAAGAAGAACCTGAAAAGCATGCTAAAAATAAAAAGTACACTAAAGAAGATTTTATTGCTGAGAAACATGGTAATGAAAGAGAACCTTGGGTGCAAAAGCAAATGCCTTTTCCTGCTAAGAAATTAAAATCAAAGGAAGAAGAACACTATAATAAATTTTGCGATTGGATGAAACCTTTATTCTTGCAAATCCCTTTGATCGATGCTATTAAATTGCCACCTTATTCAAAGTATATGAAAGATATTGTTACTAACAAAAGGAAAATCCCCAATGAGGAAATTTCCACTATGCTTGCTAATTACTCTTTCAATGGCAAAATTCCAAAGAAGTTGGGCGACCCAGGTATACCTACTATTCCTTGTTCTATCAAGAATAATTATGTTAAAACTGCTCTATGTGACTTGGGAGCCGGTGTTAGTGTTATGCCTTTTTTCTCTTTATAAGAGACTTTACTTAGATAAGTTGATACCTACTGATATATCTTTGCAAATGGCTGATAAATCTACTGCTATTCCTGTTGGTATATGTGAGAATGTTCCTGTTCAAGTTACTACTAACTGCTTAATATTAACTGATTTTGTTGTGTTGGAAATGCCTGAAGATGATAATATGTCTATTATTCTTGGGAGACCTTTTCTTAACACCGCAGGGGCTGTTATTGATTGCAATAAAGGAAAGGTTACTTTCAATGTTGATGATAGGGAGCATACCGTTTATTTCCCCAAGAAGATTGATAAAGTATGTGGAGTCAATACTATTTCTAATGTGAGAACTATCAAAGTGGGAACTATTGATTGTCCTATATATGAGCCTAAGGAAGAATATCAAATTCTCGTGATTGGATCCATATCAATACAATTCAAGGTAACATGATTGATTTGAGGTTTATTTCTTCTTATGCTATGTAAAATTTATTTGGTGACAAGACTTGATCAACCTTGTTAACGGATACTTTTTATATGCATAGAGGAGGTAAACAACATATCTTTCTTCCTCCACTTGCTCTAGTTGCTGTAGCACTTTTAATTTGCAAAGTCCCTTAGTTATTTGAAGATTTCAAAAAATTTCCTGGCCAGTAATAATAAACTAAATACCCAGAAATGTGCATTTTTCAAAGTTTTCAAAAATTCACAAAAATTATACCGTTGGTCCTATTTTTCGACGAGGCACCTGGGAGCACCAGAGGATGACCTGTGGGGCACCAGAGGGCGCCAAACCACAGGCCGGCGCGGCCAAGGAGGTGGCCGCGCCACCATGTGGTGTGGGTCCCCCTCTGCCCCACTTTGTCATCTCTTTCGCCCAGAACAGTCTCTCTCCCGAAAAAACTCGTACCAAGTTCCTCTCACTCGCGTTTTTGCTCCAGAGCTCCGGATTTTTCGATCTCTTTGCTCAGCCCAGATTTCTGTCTGAAATTTGGCACATTTGCTCTTCGGTATGTGACTCCTCCACCCATCCAAGTAGAATTTCGTTTGGTTGAGTATATCTTGAATATTTTGCTGCTGTAGGTAACATGTTTAGTGAGCTTGCATGCTTGTTCTAAGTGGTAGAAACTAGTTTTGATGCATGATTAGTACTCTAGCAAGTTCCTATGGTAGTTTCCCTCAATTATATGTCACCAAACCAAAAATTTTATGTCATTTGTTGAAAATTTCAGAGAAGCTATGAAGAAGTTTAGCTTTGGGGAGTTGTTCAAGAAGGGGACAACTAGCACCGGGAGGCCTTCTAGGGCCGCCACCTGGATTAGGCAATCATACAATGAAGACATTCTCGCGCCTAGCTTCGCGCCTGAAGAGGACAACGGTCCTCCTAATGCTTCTACTTTTCCATGTTATAATTTTCTAAGGAATGCAGGGATACTGGAGGATTTCTTAACCCTTGTCAACAGGGCAGGGTTAACCACTTATATGGGCGATGAAAGGGAGCAATACTACTTGCTCACCAAAATCTTCGTCGAGAGTTTCCAGTTCAACAACAAACACTATGAGCCAACGGTTGCATTCAGGATCTATGGTAATACTGTGACTATGCCATTGAAGGATTTTTGTTGTGCCTTGGATATTGCCCCTGTAGGTACAGCAAGTAGGATTGATGACAACCCCCGGGACTTGCTGGAGCTCTACCGTGGGATCACCGACGATGATTGTCGCACCATTCAGCGGGGCAAGATAAGGAACATTCAACTCCCCGCCATTAAATATTTTGCATACTACATTGCTACTAGCATTCTTGGTAGGGAGAACACTAGTAATATCTCTAGCTACCATCTTGCTTTCCTGAATATTGCACTTACTGGTCAAACCTCCTATCACCTTGGTGCTCTTATTGCTCGCCGCCTTACTACCAGGGGGCCTATTTTTGGAGGAACCATTGCACTGCGCGTTTTAACATATCTTAATCTTCCTATTGATCCTAATGATGTGCCATTGGCCCCTAGGAGACTTGATATTACTGCTATGAAGAGTCATCATTTTGTTACTACTGACTCTACTTTAGATAGTATGGTGTATAGAATGTTGTTTTCTGACGGGGAGGAGAAGGAAATCCCTCTTCCCCAACCTAGTTTGTTGAGTATTGACAGGCAGTCATGGCCGTGCACTAAGGAGGAGGTGGATGAACATTTGAAGATAAGAGACTTCCACCAGCAACATGACTCCGAGGACGTCGGGACCTCCTACGACCACACCGTCACATATCCGGGTGCTTCTTCTAGCACATACCCGGAATACGACCCATCTTCATATTACGGAGACACTACCTCATGGGATCGATGGGATTGAACTCCACTTAGGCCAAAAGCCTAAGCTTGGGGGGAGGTATACCGGCATCACTCATTCTTTGCATATTATGGTTGCTGGATACTCGCACATACTTGTTTTGTTCGTTTGAGTGGTTTTCTAATGAGAGGAAGATGATATTTGGGGAAATGCTGCCTGAAAACAGATTCTGGAACGTTACTGTAAAAATCGTCAAAAATAGCCAGAGCGTCATTTTGAGCTGCAAATTTTTGTGTAGGTTCCCCAGGTTGTTATCTAACTTTCATTAGTTGAACACTTTTCGATCTGAGCAACGTAAGATTTTTGTTAAAATCGATTTCTGTACTGCTGTTAGGTTTTGGCAGATTTCTGCCATTTCGCTTTTCTGTGTTTCTTTTAGTTTGCTATTTCTTCATTTCGCTTTGTTTCCTTCCCAAAACACAAAAAGACCAAAAATATTTCTGTTATTTCTCTTCACCATTTGTTTGCTTTAGTTTCTTGCATTTGTTTCACTTTATTTGCTATTGCTAGTTTGCTATAAGAAAACCCAAAAAGATTTTGCTTTGTTTGTTTGTTTCCTCTTGTTCTTATTTGCAATTTGAAAACACCAAAAATATTTGCTGTTCTTCTCTGGTTTGTAAAGTTCTTTATGAGTTCAATGGTCTTCGGTGGCTGGAGCGTGGTTTTCATTTCATATTATCCAAGCTGCACAAGTGAAAAGGCAATAATGACGATCTACGACAATCTGATTGTGGTGAGAGGCTGGTATGAACTCTATTTGTTTTCATTTGTGTACATATACTCATCCATGTGAGCATGCTTAGTTGGTTCATGTGAGGTATATGTTATTTGAGAAAGTCTAGTAGTTCATGATCTCTCATGTTTAGCTCCAATTTATTAATATGAGTAGCATGTCATGTATGTTTGTTTGCATTGTTTTATTCATAAGTAAGTATGGCATTGTGGTATCCTCCTCTGAATAATTCATTTATATCGACTTGGCACATGCTCACGCATGCATATGACTGAACAAAAGTCAATTAAGCCTCGATGATTTATATTGCTTCGTAGTTCTTGTATCACTTTTATGCCTCCGTTAATTTATTTTGCCGCAAGCATGATTATGACAAGCATCGCTCTCTTGATTTGTCGCTCCCTAGTCTATTGCTAGCCTTCACTTGTACTGAGCGGGAACGCTGCTCGTGCTTCCAAACACCTGAAAACCAAGTTATTCCAAAGTGTCCACCATAAATACCTATGCATGGCATTTCAAACCATTCCAAGTAAATTCTCATGCGCTACCTTTAAAACCTTCAAAATGCTTCTCAATTTGTGTTTATGTTTCATAGCTCATGAGGAAGTATGTGGTGTTTAGCTTTCAACCTTGTCATTTACTTTTGACGGACTCTCATATGGACTAGTGGCACATCCGCTTATCCAATAATTTTGCAAAAAGAGCTGGCAATGGGATTCCCAGTCCCGAATTAATTAACTTAAATAGACACTCCTCCATGGTTTGTGATTGTTGGACGGCACCCGAAGGATTCGGTTAGCCATGGCTTGTGTAAGCAAAGGTTGGGGGGAGTGTCATCATCATAATAAAACCAAAATAAAAAGGCACTCCTTCATGGTATGAGATTGTTGGCAGGCACCCGAGGATTCGGTTAGCCATGGTTTGTGAAAGAAAGGTTGGAAGGAGTGCCAAATAAATATGCAATAATTCATGGGAGCCGCTCTTGAAAGTCCGGTTGGCGAGGTAGTTAGTGTACCCATTACCATTCGTTGACAACAACAAACACCTCTCAAAATAATTTTACTCCTGTCTTTATAAAAATGAAAAGCTCTAGCGCATGTTAATCCCCTCGCTTCCCTCTGCGAAGGGTCAATCTTTTACTTTTATGTTGTGTCTCCATTATTTCTTTGAGCACTATCTTGAGAGCACAAGCTGTCATTCTTAGTATAATATGCTTGTCTCAAAATATGATTGATTGTGGTATAACTTTGATGCATTTATCTTTTGACAATCACTACTTCTAGTCTTTCTATGAACTCCAAAGGTGCCCGGGCATTTATGTTTTGCCAACCAAATACAGGCAAGCGAGATACCACTTTATCATGCTCTCTTATGAACATTACAATTCTGCTTATATACATGATTCATGATGCTTCTTATTAATTGTTGGTACCTCTCCATGATTGACATAGCTGTTAGATGATCTTATTTGCATATATCTCATTATGAACTGCTCGAGTATTAGCCATAGCATGAGAATATATACATCATATGAGCAAATGTGTTCGTGAAAGTTCTTTTATCGCTCAGTTGTTAACTGAATTGCTTGAGGACAAGCAATAAGCTAAGCTTGGGGGGAGTTGATACGTCCAAAACGTATCTACTTTCCCGAACACTTTTGCTATTGTTTTGCCTCTAATTTGTGTGTTTTGGATGCAACTAACACGGACTAACGCTGTTTTCAGCAGAAGCTGCTCACAGTGTCTCGTTTTTGTGCGAAATCCAACTTTCGGGAAAAACCTCGGAATTTATGCAGAAGGCCCTATTTTCCCAGGAAACTAACGGAGCCAGAAGGGCAATTGAAGTGGAGGCCCGAGGGCCCCACACCATAGGGCGGCGCGGCCCAGGGGGGGCCCGCGCGGCCCTGTGGTGTGGCCCCCTCGGCCGGCCTCCGACGCCCTCCTTCGGACTATTTATCGGCCTCAACTTAAAAACGCACGAAAAGAAGTCGAAGTCGCCAGAAACCCTCCAGAACGCCGCCACATCGCGAAACTCCGTCGCGGGAGCCGAAGTCTCCGTTTACGGCACTCCGCCGGACGGGGAATTGGAGGAGATCATCGCCGCCATCACCGCCAACGCCTCTACATCAACCAGCCATGTTTCCCCCATCCATGTGTGAGTAATTCCCCCGCTGTAGGCCGAAGGGGATGGTAGGGATTGGATGAGATTGGTCATGTAATAGCATAAGATTGTTAGGGCATAGTGCCTAGTGTCCGTAGTTGGTACTTTGATAATATTGTTGCAACTTGTTATGCTTAATGCTTGTCACTAGGGCCCGAGTGCCATGATCTCAGATCTGAACATGTTATTGTTTCATCATGATATTCATTGTTTATGGTCTTACCTATAAGTTGTATACACATGTCGCTGTCCGGAACCAATGGCCCCGAAGTGACAAGAATTGGGACAACCGGAGGGAATGGTAGCGATGTGAGGATCACATGTGTTCACGGAGTGTTAATGCTTTGCTCCGGTACTCTATTAAAAGGAGTACCTTAATATCCAGTAGTTTCCCTTGAGGCCCGGCTGCCACCGGCTGGTAGGACAAAAGATGTTGTGCAAGTTTCTCATTGCGAGCACGCACGACTATATATGGAACACATGCCTATTGATTGCTTTGTACTTGGACACCGTTTTATTATTATCTGCAAATGCCCTGCTATGATTGTTACATGAGTTTCTCTCATCCATGCAACGCCCGTCATCCGTCCCCGTGCCTACAGTATTTTAATCCTGCTGTTTACTAAAATCACTACTGCTGTCTCTGTTACTCTGCTGTTATTTCACTATCTCATCGCTTTAAACTCGTTACTATCGATAAACCCTTGCGAGCAAGTCTGTTTCCAGGTGCAACTGAATTGACAACTCCGTTGTTAAGGCTTCCAAGTGTTCTTTGTCTCCCCTTGTGTCGAATCAATAAATTGGGTTTTACTTCCCTCGAAGACTGTTGCGATCCCCTATACTTGTGGGTCATCAGCTGGCCACTCCAACCCTCCACCGGCGACACCATCGCCAGCTTCCAAGCCCCTCCATCTCGTCGCCGGAACGCGGTGATAGATCAATAGATCCACCACCACCAACCGCAGGCCGATCCTCTCCGGCGAAGAAGAGGGTCACCTCCACCGTCGAACCCAAGGTTGCTGCCCCGGGCGTCCTCGTACCGTGGGAGAAGCCCAAGATCATCACCCCTCACCGGCGAGAGGCGGAGGGAAAGGCGCCCGCCTCCACCAGCCACCACCGGGCGGGGAGGCCGCAGCCCGCAGCTGCATCGACCCCGGGAGGGCCGCCGCTGCCCCTACATCCTCATCCGGCCGCCGCCGCCCCGGGAGGCGAAAGGGCCGCCGCCGCGTGAGAGGCTCCATTGGCCTCCGTTCCCGACGCGCCACGAGGGGAGGCCCCCGCCGCCGCCGCCGCCACGCCCCGAGATCTTTGCCCCGGCGGCGGCGGCGGGAGGGTTGGGAGGAGGGGTGCGGTAGGCTAGGGTTGGGAGGTTGTTACCATGTCTATGCAGCAACCATCTCCAAACCGAACCTGTAACACATAATATTCTGTTTTACAGTTTTGCTTTACGGGCTCTGTTCTGTGCCCTTCTCTCCCCCCTAAAACACTTTTTCGGGGGACTAAACTACTAGAGATGCTCTTACATCCTGAACTCTTGATTTTATATTGTATAAGCCTATTAGCGACCGGTGTGTATCCCGAGCCCTGGACATTTTTAGGAATCTTTGAACCATGATGTTCAGTTTCTCATTTTAAGGGAACTGCCGTGCTTTATTCATTCATGATATAAGAGGGTTTAGCAACCACACACGTCGTTCCGTCGTCACACCGTCAGCCAGCAAGATGCCTTAGCTAAGAGCCTAAGATATGAGTTCCAAAAGTTAACTCCTGAAACTCATGAATAAAAGACACTCGATGTCCCGGTGAGATAGGTCGCCAACGCTCGTCTGGACCAACTTCCCGCGGCTCAAGTGTTGCTTCATTGCTTGATCTGTCATCCAGAAGATGGCTCAGATTGCTGACAATGTGATGAAGAAGGGCTGCCCGCATTGCTCATCTTGCCAGATTTGTTTGGCCGGCCGGAAACGACTACTCACATACTGGCCTCTTCAGTATTGAAGTTTGGAAGATCTTACAAATGGCAGACTTGTATTGTCATTCTAATGTGGTGGTCACTTTGAAAGGAAATTAACACAGATTTCTCAAACCAAGATCAGCTTTGTACATTGTCGAAGAGGCGTGCCTCCGTGCCAAAGCGAGAGGATTCGCCGTTTGTGCTGAGATGGCCGACAGAGAATACCCTATCTGAATGCTAATTTAGTTTCTGTAGCCTAGAGCGTCGATTGCTCTTTTCTCCTTTCGTTGTGTAACTACACTTCCCCTTTATATGTGAAATGCAACCATGTTGCGTTCTCAAAAACAACATTATAGCTGCAACGGCCGCTATTGATAGATTATTCTTCACGACCTCAATGCAATCCGAGCGAACACAAGCTGCTGGATAATGGAGGCCTTGCCGTCAGTACAAAAGACACCACACACGCTGAAGCTTCAGAATGCTATGGAAGCTTATGCTTAGTACTAGTAAGCGGACAGTCAACTAAGCCCATCAAAGTTCTGCTAGCGGGCTAAGTCCAATAAAGACTTTCGGGAGTTTGGGCTTGCACAGTTAACAGTTTTAGTTCAGAAACTTTCAACATCTTGGAAAGATGGGAACAAGGATGGGCTTTCAGCTCCAAGTAAAGTGGGCCAATGTTCTAAAAACAAAAGCAAAGCGGTCGCAGAAAAAAAAAGTAACCGAGATGATGAATTCATAGTGCTTTAATACAACTTCAAAGTTTATAGACGTTATTTTAAGTTTTTCTCTTACATATGCTTTTTACCTAATGTACAGATCGGAATTTTTGTCTAGCTAAAATAAAAAACTAAACCGACTAAAACCGACCAAAGCAGAAAAAACCACGGAAAAAACGAAAAACCGCAAAACCACACCAGATGAGTCGCGGCCCGCTCGCTCCTGCACGCTAACGGTCGTTAATCTGCCCGCAGCTGGGCGATAAATAGGATTTCGCCAGAAACTCTCAACATCTCGGAAAGATGGGAACATGGATGGGCTTCAGCTTCAAGTAAAGTGGACCCATGTTCTAAAAACAAAAGCAAAGCGGTTGGAGAAAAAAAAAAACAGTAACCGAGACGATGAATTCATAGTGCTTTAATACAACTTCAAAGTTTTGTGATGTTATTTTAGGGCATCTCCAGCGGCGCGAGCGACCGTTTTCGTCCGCCGTGACCGGAAATGCGTCTGGGGCCTGTTCCAGCGGAGCGACGCAAAGTGACCGGGCCGTCCACGGAGACGCAAACCTGGCCCAAATATGCGTCAGGTTTGCGTCTCCGCGGACGCTCGGTGGTCGCGGAAAATGTCCGCGTTGGGTACATCCGGGCCCGGTCGGCAGTGAGTAGATAAGCAAAATATTTTTTCATTACTATTGATTGACCAAAAGGACCATCTTTACATAGATGGTTAGTCGAGTTAACCTAAAACTATAACGGTCGTACCTACTCGCCGTCGCGCGGCCTACACCGGCCTCGGTTACTCGCAGTCGCGCGCCCTACTACTGGCCGCTAGATGGGCCGGCGCCGTCGTCGAAGCGGGAGCGCTTCTTGCACTCCGCGCGCCGCGCACGCCAGCGAACGGACATCTCGTCCTACCGCCTGCGGCGTTAGAAGGCCTCGGCCAGGGAGCTGTCCCACAGGGCCGTCACCGTCGCAATGGCCACCTTGGTAGCCGCCGCCTCCGCCGTCGCCCGGGCCTCCTCCTCCTCTGCCGCCGCCTGGACCGCCACCGCCGCCCGGGGCCTCCTCCTCCGCCGCCGCTGGACCGCCGCCGCCGCGTCCTCCTCCGCTGGACCGCCGCCGCCGCGTCCTCCTCCGCTGGACCGCCGCTGGATCGCCGCCACGTCGGCGACGGCGGGCCCTGTCCCTAGCCGCCGCCGCCACGGCTTCGTCCCTGGCGGCGATGGCGACCTCCGCCTCCCGGTTCTCTGCTCGACCCGCGCGGGAGAAGGGCCCCTACGCTGGAGCGAGTCCGTGTCGGAGCACATGAACCCCCTAGCCATGGCCGTCGCATAGCTGGCGGCTTCCTCCTCCGCCACCCAAGCCTGGCGGCGCTGGGCGTCCCCTGCCAGGGACTCGAAGGACGCGAGCAGAACCCGCTGGTCACCGGCGCACTCGAAGCGCCTGGGCACGGGGGGGTCGTCGTCCGTGATGTCGTGGATGACGGCGTCGGCCGGAGGGGCCGCAATGGCCGCCCGCGCCTCCGCGAGCTCGGCCCTGGCGTCGGCGAGCTCGGCCATGGCGTTGGCGATCTCCGCCCTGGTCGCCGCGAGGCGCCCTTCCGCGCGCTCCGCGACCTCCGCCTCCGCCTCCGCCTCCGCGACCTCCGCCTCCGCCTCCGCGACCTCCAGGTCCAGCTGATACGTCTCCAACGTATCTATAATTTCTTATGTTTCATGCTAGTTTTATGACGATACCTACATGTTTTGTTCATACTTTATTATGTTTTTATGCGTTTTCCGGAACTAACCTATTAACAAGATGCCGAAGTGCCAGTTCCTATTTTCTGCTGTTTTTGGTTTCAGAAATCCTACAAAGGAAATTTTCTCGGAATTGGACGAAATCAACGCCCACGATCTTATATTTTACGGAAGCTTCCAGAGAGCCAGAGAGGGACCAGAGGGTAGCCCTGGGGGTCCCACCCCACATGGCGGCGCGGCCAAGGGGGGGCGCGCCAGCCTATGGGGGGCCACCCCCTGGCTCCTCCGAGGCTGCCCTTCCGCCTATAAAGTCTTCCCGACGCGAAAACCCTAAAAAGATAAGCCACGGGACGAGAAAAGTTACGCAGCCGCCGCCATCGCGAAGCCAAGTTCGGGGGACAGAAGTCTCTGTTCCGGCACGCCGTCGGGATGGGGAAGTGCCCCCGGAAGGCATCTCCATCGACACCACCGCCATCTTCATCGCCATTGCTGTCTCCTATGATGAGGAGGGAGTAGTTCTCCCTCGAGGCTAAGGGCCCTACCGGTAGCTATGTGGTTAATCTCTCTCCCATGTACTTCAATACAATGATCTCATGAGCTGCCTTACATGATTGAGATCCATATGATGAGCTTTGTAATCTAGATGTCGTTATGCTATTCAAGTGGATTTTACTTATGTGATCTCCGGAGACTCCTTGTCCCACGTGTGTAAAGGTGACAGTGTGTGCACCGTGTGGGTCTCTTAGGCTATATTTCACAGAATACTTGTTCACTGGGTTATGATTTGAGTCGGATGTCTCTATGAAATTGTGGTGTGTTAGTACCTCCTATGAATGCTCACAGTGACAGCGTGGGGTGTTTATTAGTACTTGGGAATACATGTTTAAGGTTTGCTTTTGCAGCCCTACACGGTGAATTAGTGTTCGTTATCCCGCCAGAGAGTAATTCAGAATAGCATAGTGAAGTGCTTATTTATATTCAATTATGATTGCAATGTTGAGAGTGTCCACTAGTGAAAGTAGGATCCCTAGGCTTTGTTTTTAAGCATTGAAACACCATTTCAAACAAGTTCTGCTACATGTTCGCTTGCTGCCATATTTATTTCAGATTACAATTGCTACTTATAATCATCCATATTACTTGTATTTCACTATCTCTTCGCCGAACTAGTGCACATATACATCTGACAAGTGTATTAGGTGTGTTGGGGACACAAGAGACTTCTTGTATCTTAATTGCAGGGTTGGTTGAGAGGGATATCTCTGACCTCTACCTCCCTGAGTTCGATAAACCTTGGGTGATTCACTTAAGGGAAACTTGCTGCTGTTCTACAAACCTCTGCTCTTGGAGGCCCAACACTGTCTACAGGAATAGAAGCGTGCGTAGACATCAAGATATTTTCTGGCGCCGTTGCCGGGGAGGTAAGGTAAAAGGTATTCACATCCTCCGACTACTAAGCTATTTCCTAGCACTGTTGCCGGTGTGTGAGTGCTCGAAGATATTTCCTTTAGATCCTGCAATTATATCTTTTTGTTTCTTGTTTTCACTAGTTAGGCTTAATGGAAAACAACAACAAAATGAGAGATCTTTATGAACTTTATCTTGAATTAGGACATGATGTGTTTGAAGAGAGAATTAAAAAACCCATGGAACTTTATATGCATGCTAATGGGAATGTTATTAGTATGAATGCTTTGAACACCATTGTTGCTAATGCTATGGAAAATTCTAAACTTGGGGAAGCTGGTTTTGATGAGCCTGATATTTTTAGTCCCCAAAGTTTTGAGGAGAAAATTTTCTTTGATGATACTTTACCTCCTATTTATGATGATTATAATGATAGTGGTATTTTGGTGCCACCTACTATGGAGGATAAAGGTTATTATGATTATACCATGCCTGCAATTTATGATGATTACAATGATGGTTATGGTAGTTTTACTCCCACTATTACTAATAAAATTGATTATGCTTATGTGGAGAGTAATAATTTTATGCATGTAGCTCATGATAAGAATGTTTCATGTGATAGTTATATTGTTGAGTTTGTTCATGATGCTACTGAAAGTTATTATGAGAGAGAGAAACATGGTTATATGCATGTTAATAATATTAAGTTTCCCCTCTTTATGTTGAGAATCTTGAAGTTGCGCTTGTGTTGCCTTTCTATGCTCGTCGCATTATGCTTACATGACTTGTTTATTCACAAGATTCCTTTTCATAGGAAGTGGGTTAGGCTTAAATGTGTTTTGAATTTGCTTCTTGATGCTCTCTTTTGCTTCAACTCTTATTTCTTGCGCGAGCATCATTAAAATTACTGAGCCCATCTTAATGGTTATAAAGAAAGCACTTCTTGGGAGATAACCCATGTGTTTATTTTGCTACTGTTTTGTTGTGTCTTAGAAGTTGTTACTACTGTAGCAACCTCTCCTTATCTTTACTTTATTGCATTGTTGTGCCAAGTAAAGTCTTTGATAGTAAGATTGATACTAGATTTGGATTACTGCGCAGAAACAGATTTCTTGCTGTCACGAATTTGAGTAGACCTCTCTGTAGGTAACTCAGAAAAATCTGCCAATTTTCGTGTGTGATCCTCAGATATGTACGCAACTTTCATTAAATTTGAGCTTTTTCATCTGAGCAAGTTAAGTGCCTCTAAAAAATTCGTCTTTACGGACTGTTCTGTTTTGACAGATTCTGCCTTTTATTTCGCACTGCCTGTTTTGCTATGTTGGATGGATTTCTTTGTTCCACTAACTTTCAGTAGCTTTGTGCAATGTCCAGAAGTGTTAAGGATGATTATGTCACCTCTGAATATGTGAATTTTTGATTATGCACTAACCCTCTAATGAGTTTGTTTTGAGTTTGGTGTGGAGGAAGTTTTCAAGGATCAAGAGAGGAGGATGATACAATAGGATCAAGAAGAGTGAAAAGTCTAAGCTTGGGGATGCCCCCGTGGTTCATCCCTGCATATTTCAAGAAGACTCAAGCATCTAAGCTTGGGGATGCCCAAGGCATCCCCTTCTTCATCGACAACTTATCAGGTCACCTCTAGTGAAACTATATTTTTATTTCGTCACATCTTATGTGCTTTACTTGGAGCGTATGTATGTTTTTGTTTTTGTTTTTGTTTGAATAAAATCGGATCCTAGCATTCTTTGTTTGGGAGAGAGACACGCTCCGCTGTTGCATATGAACACTGGTGTTCTTAGCTTTACTTTTAATGTTCATGGCGAAGGTTGAAACTGCTTCGTTCATTGTTATATGGTTGGAAACAGAAAATGCTTCATGTGGTAATTGGTATATTGTCTTGAATAATTTGATACTTGGCAATTGTTGTGCTCAAATAGATCATGTTTAAGCTCTTGCATCATGTACTTTGCACCTATTAATGAAGAACTACCATAGAGCTTGTTGAAATTTGGTTTGCATGATTGGTCTCTCTAAAGTCTAGATATTTTCTGGTGAGGTGTTTGAACAACAAGGAAGACAGTGTAGAGTCTTATAATGCTTGTAATATGTTCTTATGTAAGTTTTGCTGTACCGGTTCATACTTGTGTTTGCTTCAAACAACCTTGCTAGCCAAAGCCATGTACTGAGAGGAAATGCTTCTCGTGCATCCAAATCCTTGAGCCAAAACCCATGCCATTTGTGTCCACCATACCTACTATGTGGTATTTCTCTGCCATTCCAAAGTAAATTACTTGAGTGCTACCTTTAAAATTCCATTCTTTGTCTTTGCAATATATAGCTCATGGGAAAATAGCTTAAAAACTATTGTGGTAAAGAATATGTAGCTTATGTATCTTATTTCTTATAAGTTGCTTGTTGAGCGGTAACCATGTTTCTGGGGACGCCATCAACTATTACACCTTTGTTGAATATCATGTGAGTTGCCATGCATGTTCGTCTTGTCTGAAGTAAGGGTGATTTATCATGATCAAATGGTTTGAGTATGCATATTGTTAGAGAAGAACATTGGGCCG
Source organism: Lolium perenne (assembly GCF_019359855.2). Lineage (NCBI taxonomy): Eukaryota > Viridiplantae > Streptophyta > Magnoliopsida > Poales > Poaceae > Lolium > Lolium perenne. The sequence continues at coordinate 262,155,853 of NC_067246.2, read as the reverse complement.
TTAACTAAAGCCATGTATCATGGTGGAAGTTTTAGTTTGGACATTAATCCTCAATCTCTTATGAGAACATTATCTGTTGTTGAATGCTTATGCATTAAAGAGGAGTCCATTATCTGTTTTCTATGTTGTCCCGGTATGGATGTCCTTAGTTGAGATCTATCAAAAACGAGAAATCAAATGCAATCTATCTCCTTGGACCTTTGTACAGGCGGCATAGAGGTACCCCTTTGTGACACTTGGTTGAAACATATGTTATGCAATGATAATCCATGTAAATCCAAGCTAATTAGGACAAGGTGCGAGCACTATTGGTATTCTATGCATGAGGCTTGCAACTTATAGGATGTCTTATGCATAACACATATAAATTATTACTACCGTTGGCAAAATTGTTTTTATGTTTTCAAAATAAAAGCTCTAGCACAAAAATAGTAATCCATGCTTCCCTCTGCGAAGGGCCCTTCTTTTACTTTATGTTGAGTCAGTTTACCCATTCCCTTGTATCTTAGGAGCAAACACTTGTGTCAACTGTGTGCATTGATTCCTACATACTTGCTTATTTGCATTCATCATATTACTTTGAGTTGATAATTATCCATGAGATATATCCATGAGATAAACATGTTGAAGTTGAAATCAACCGCTGAAACTTATATCTTCCTTTGTGTTGCTTCAAAACTTTCTACTAAGAATCTATTGCTTTATGAGTTAACTCTTATGCAAGACTTATTGATGCTTGTCTTGAAAGTACTATTCATGAAAAGTCTTTGCTATATGATTCAGTTGTTTAGTCATTATCTTTACTATTGCTTCGAATCACTTCATTCACTTCATATGCTTTACAATAGTATTGATCAAGATCATGTTGGTAGCATGTCACTTAAGAAATTATCCTTGTTGTCGTTTACCTACTCGAGGGCGAGTAGGAACTAAGCTTGGGGATGCTTGATATGTCTCCAACGTATCTATAATTTCTTATGTTCCATGCTAGTTTTATGACGATACCTACATGTTTTGTTCATACTTTATGATGTTTTTATGCGTTTTCCGGAACTAACCTATTAACAAGATGCCGAAGTGCCAGTTCCTGTTTTCTGCTGTTTTTGGTTTCAGAAATCATACAAAGGAAATATTCTCGGAATTGGACGAAATCAACGCCCACGATCTTATATTTCACGGAAGCTTCCAGAGAGCCAGAGAGGGACCAGAGGGGAGCCCTGGGGGTCCCACCCCACATGGCGGCGCGGCCAAGGGGGGCGCGCCAGCCTATGGGGCGGGCCACCCCCTGGCTCCTTCGAGGCTGCCCTTCCGCCTATAAAGTCTTCCCGACACGAAAACCCTAAAAAGATAAGCCACGGGACGAGAAAAGTTACGCAGCCGCCGCCATCGCAAAGCCAAGTTCGGGGGACAAAAGTCTCTGTTCCGGCACGCCGCCGGGACGGGGAAGTGCCCCCGGAAGGCATCTCCATCAACACCACCGTCATCTTCATCGCTATTGCTGTCTCCTATGATGAGGAGGGAGTAGTTCTCCCTCGAGGCTAAGGGCTCTACCGGTAGCTATGTGGTTAATCTCTCTCCCATGTACTTCAATGCAATGATCTCATGAGCTGCCTTACATGATTGAGATCCATATGATGAGCTTTGTAATCTAGATGTCGTTATGCTATTCAAGTGGATTTTACTTATGTGATCTCCGGAGACTCCTTGTCCCACGTGTGTAAAGGTGACAGTGTGTGCACCGTGTGGGTCTCTTAGGCTATATTTCACAGAATACTTGTTCACTGGGTTATGATTTGAGTCGGATGTCTCTATGAAATTGTGGTGTGTTAGTACCTCCTATGAATGCTCACAGTGACAGCGTGGGGTGTTTATTAGTACTTGGGAATACATCTTTAAGGTTTGCTTTTGCAGCCCTACATGGTGAATTAGTGTTCGTTATCCCGCCAGATAGTAATTCAGAATAGCATAGTGAAGTGCTTATTTATATTCAATTATGATTGCAATGTTGAGAGTGTCCACTAGTGAAAGTAGGATCCCTAGGCCTTGTTTCTAAGCATTGAAACACCGTTTCAAACAAGTTCTGCTACATGTTCGCTTGCTGCCATATTTATTTCAGATTACAATTGCTACTTATAATCATCCATATTACTTGTATTTCACTATCTCTTCGCCGAACTAGTGCACCTATACATCTGACAAGTGTATTAGGTGTGTTGGGGACACAAGAGACTTCTTGTATCTTAATTGCAGGGTTGCTTGAGAGGGATATCTCTGACCTTTACCTCCCTGAGTTCGATAAACCTTGGGTGATTCACTTAAGGGAAACTTGCTGCTGTTCTATAAACCTCTGCTCTTGGAGGCCCAACACTGTCTACAGGAATAGAAGCGTGCGTAGACATCACCAGCTGTTGGGCCTCAACGCCGGCGGCGGCTACCTCGTCCTCCTCCTCCTCCGGGTGGAGCTGGCGGCACATGTGAACAACGTGCTCCCAACTCATGTGGTCCGCCATGGATGGATGGTAGGGTTAGCTTGAGGTGTGCCCGTCGCACCCGGCGGTGTCCACCATATATAGCCACGGCGGGGCGGGAAACGGCGTTGGCGCGCAGGGCGTTTCCCGCGCGCGCGAAACGCCGGCGAAACTTGCCAATGTTTTGGGCGCGCGCAGGAACGATCGTCGTCGCGCGGGAACAGTTAATCGCCGGCGGCAGTCCTCGATGGGACGTAAAACGCCATTACCTACCTTGACGTTGTCCCCGGATAAAATATGCGTCTGCACCGCTGGAGCTACCCGACGCAAACGGTCGCCCTAGGCCACAACGTGTCCGCGGGCCGACGCAAATGGACATTTCGGACGTCCGAAATGCGTCGGCCCGTTGGAGATGCCCTTACGTTTTTCTCTTACATGGGTGGAACAATGATCATAGCGGTCTGAGTATGCTTTTTACCTAAAATGTACAGATAGGAATCTTTGTCTAGCAAAAAATAAAAATAAAAATCCCCAAAGGATATGGAATTGAGAATTGCTACCTCCAGCGAACGTTAGGACGATCGAGAGTGGTTTTGGTGGGTGTATGCTTTTTTAGTAAAATAATAATTGGAAGAACATATTAACTGAGAATCTGAACTACGACAAGTTATTAAAATTTACATTTGTCATGTTAATATATTAAAACTAAATCCTTTATTGGACTTATCTAAATTAAAAAAGATAGGCTCAGGCCAATAACGGCGAGCGCGTGGCCTTTGGGCCAGCCCGATAGTGCCTGCCATGCCGTGAAATAGGATCAGGCACCTTTTTTCCGGACGTGTATGTTTTGCAAATAAGAGTAGTTAATCATGAAATATTGTGGTAATTTGGTTTTAAATTCGTGTGTATTCGTGATAAGGATTTTGGTGAAGTATTTTCTATAAACGTGACATATTTAGAGGGTAGAATGTAAAATTTGATTAGAGAGAAAGAAAGATACCATTGGCCACTAAGTACTATGGTGGGTTCTAGACAAAGCTAGGTTATGTACCCATCAATCAAACGAGCAAACGTGGTTTACCGGAGAGCAGTGTCCATCACCGTTACGTACGGTCTACGGAGGCTTTGAGCTTGAGGTCCCCGTCATAGCACGCGTAACCACACTACTCCACTACACCGTGTTCCCCATCGTCACGAATGTCATGAAAGCAGGAGCGGCGCTCGGTTAACTAGCGGAACGGGCAGTACGGGCGTGTAGCTCGTGTATTTCCAGCACATTTCACGTCCGTACCCGGGAATTCGTGCAGCTCGTGGATTTCCAAACGCCGTACTACCAAGAAGAAAATGGAAACTGCTTCAATGCTCGGCTGATCGCTCTTCCAAGTTGACCTGCTACTCGGAACTCCCAAGTCCCAACTAAAAAACAGAGCAATGAAGCAAATAAACGATTCCTAACAGCATGTATAATGGTAGGAAAGGCACACCTTCTCTTAGTAATCCATATCATTTAGAGAAGACGATAAATATAAGGTGTACAACGCATCATCTCTTATTATCATTCCTTGCAATAAATGAGAATTAGTTATTTTTAGTATAAGAAATTGTGTGTCTAAGAGAAGACAAGTAGTACAATGGAGAAAATAGTCTTCTCTTATTTCATAAGAGATCATCCCTTAGCTAAGAGAAGACAACCTTCTCTTTCTTGTTTCTCTCTCCTCCAACTCAGCAAAAATCCGACGTGGCAACCATAAGGGAAGGCTGACGTCACCCCATTGTAAGGGCATGTATAATGGGAGAGAAGGCATGTCTTCTCTTACCCTGCCACATCAGCTAGAAAAGGCATTAGATATAAGTCATACAATGCATTATCTCTTACAACCATCTCTAACAATTAATATGAATAATTAAATTTTGGTAGGAAATTTGTTGCTAAGGGAAGACATATGTGATACAATGGAGAAAATAGTCTTCCCTTATTTCCTAAGAGATGATCCCTTAGCTAAGGGAGGATAACTTTCTATCTCTTCATTCTCTCTCCTCCAACTAAGCAAAAATATGACGTGGCATCTCTAAGGAAAGGCTGACATCACCACACTATACGTGCCCTAAGAGCATCTCTAGTCTTCCCAAAACATCTCCCAAATTTTTTTGGTGCCGGACATTTAACAGACCCCAATTACGCGTTCAAAGGCCATTTCCGTCCGGTGCGACCCAGTCCGGTGTCTGGCGTCCCGAGGCCATCACCGCTCCACAGGAGACGCTTCGAGCGCAGGACAGAGCAAGGCGGTACCCGCCTGGCGGCGAACATATCCCAAACGGTTGGTTCCCGCCTTTTATTTCTCGTCGCTCCTCCCCTCCCACGCCTCCTACCCCTCTACCGCCGCTCGATTTTCCGGCCGTCTCGACGGACAATTTCTTCTTCTTTGGACACCGTCGTGATGACTGGCTCCCTCGCCATCGTTTTCGTCGCTGCCGCTTCGCCAACGCGTCCCAGAACGCGCTAGCCAATCCGCCCCTCCTCTGTGCACATAAGGTGTTCGGCGATTTATCTGGTAGGTGCGACAGGTCTCTGTTCGTTGCCTCCTCTGTCGCGGTTGAATTTTAACCATTTATTTTGTTTCAGACATGGATAGCGAGGACGAGAGGATCGTGGAAATGATGGAGGAAGAGCAAGCCTTCGACGACGATCTTCGGGAGCATTTGTCGATCATCGCGGCTCTCCAAAACATTCTAGACACCGACACGGAGAAGAAGAAGAGGCCGCTCCGTGGAGGTTCGAAGCCGGGAAGAAAACAAGCCGAAGCCCCGATAGAGGATGGAGGGGCATACCATGCTGCACAACCACTACTTCGCAAAAGATGCAACACATGCCGACAATATTTGGCGCCAGTATAGGATGAGCAAAGGTTTGTTCATGAATATCCTCCATGGCGTTCGAGAGTTCGACCCCTCCTTCAAGCTGAAGCATGACGATGTTGGCACGGCTGGGTTCTCGTCGATTCAGAAGTGCATCGCCACCATGATGATACTTGCATACGGAGCCCCTGCTGATACACAGGATGACTATCTACGCATGAGTGAGCCTACTGCCATCGAGTGCATGTATAATTTTTGCCAAGCTGTGGTGGGAAAGTTTGGCAAGTACTACTTGAGAGAGCCAACTAAAGAAGAGACTACAAGGATCATGGCCTAAAATGCAGCGAGAGGATTCCCTGGGATGCTTAGAAGCATCGATTGTATGCACTGGTCATGGAAGAATTGCCCGTTGGCTTGGCAAGATATATACAAAGAGCGTCATGAATATTGCAGTGTGGTGCTTGAAGCTGTGGCAGATTATAATAAATATATTTGGCATTCTTTTTTTGGCATGACGGGATCACACAATGACATCAACGTGTTGCAGAGGTCTCCGGTGTTTAGCAAATAATACATCCCAAATATATCTACTTTTTCAAGCACTTTGCTCAATGAATTACTCCGGAATCTCACCATACTTGGATAAAAATTGTTGCATCTGATGCTGTTTTTAGCAAAGTCTCCTTTTTATCAAGTTTTCGCAGAAAATAAAATCAGGGGAAAATACCACATAAGTTTCTCACCAAAAGAAGGGACCTGGAGCTTTGGATCACAACAGGGGAGCCACGAGGCCCGAACGAGGCCAGGTGGCGCGCCCTAACTCTTTGGGCGCGCCACGTAGCCCGTTCGGCCCTCGCCTCCCCCCTTCGCGTGGTGCCTTATATACCCTAAAAACCTACGCCCCTGGAAGGACACGACGTTTCGCGAAACTGACCATCGCCAAGACCACGATCTTCGTTTCAGGGGTTAGATTTATCCTGCTCTCCACCCCGGAGAGAGGCATTTCGAGGGCTTCTTCACCATCACCGCCACCGTCATCATCATCAATCATCATGGACTCACTCTCCATCACCATGAGTGAGTAGTTCTCTGTAGGCTTAAGATGTGGATGGGTTTTGGATGAGATTGATCATGTAATCCTTCATATGTATCGAGATTTTAGGTGTTCGTCTTGAAGATATTCTTGTATGAGTGTTGGTACACATTTGCTATGTTTAATGCTTGTTACTAGGACCGAGTGACATGATTTCAGCACTGAACTTATATTTCTATATCATATATATGAGATTGATATTTATCTACAAGGTGTATTACTCGTTATTATGTATTACGGGTCTCGCTATTTCTGTCGTCCCAAGCACGTCAGTCCGTTGAAGATGGCAAGATGCCCTGATCACATATCGTTCGTCTCTGTCGTCCCCCTGGAGGTCTGATTCCGTAGCGCAGCACAATGTGCCGTAGCCAGTGATGCATCCTACTCCAGTGCCACTGTCTACGACTTGAAGGAAAGGGAAAGATTCTGTGACATTGAACGATGTACCCACCTGGTAGGTGCCTAGCAATTTCAGTGCACATGACTCACACAAAACTTAGTTTTGACTTTGAGTGGTCTGGTTACCGGGAATAAACTCACAGCACATGAACAGCATCGAAAGAATCCAACTCAGATGCCAGGTTTCAGTAATATATACCGCTGCCGACACTCGAGTAACAACTCCGGGGCACTCTCCTCCAGTAAATAGTTGTACTATTCCTACTGGTAACAGCGGTGTTTCTCCTGGTAGATCTGATTCCAGATGCTTCCTAATCAGCTGTTTCGTTTTCTTGCAGGGACCTAGTAAGTTAATTAATCGATTTCTCTGACCTCTCTTTCTGGACCCAAGTTCCAACCAATGGCAATTTGGCGCGAAAGCACCGGACAGGCGTCCAGCTCACTCGAAAGCAACTGTATACACTTCTATACTTATATTTACCGCGGTAGAGATGAAACTAGACCTCCTGTCCAATGTGACGAACTCAGACGACAGACGGCACCAATTTACTCGGATGCCATGTCACCAAAGTAATAACACAATGAAGATCAAGATGAACCTAGGAAACAATTCCAAAACTGGATCTTTTATTACAACTACCTGCTGCTCAATTGCTACTGCACCAGATCTCCAGTCCAATATGACGAACTCAGACGGCACTAATTCAATCTGATGGCGCCAATGTAGTAACAACATAATGGGGATCAAGATCAACCCAGCAAAACAATTCCAAAACTGAATCTTTCATTATTACAACTAAGTTGCTACTACTCAATCAATGTTCGGTATACAAAGTGGGAAATGAAAAAGGTTTCATGATCATCCATTGCTCAATAGTCCGGACCGGGGATTACAATTTTGATGCTGGTACTGCCTACTGATAGTAAGTAAGAAGACTGCTACTAGTGGCAAAAAGAATAGACTGGTATTTCACACGCCGGATACAAAAGATCGTATATTTGCTGTGTTTATTTGCCATCCAAGCACAAATCAGGACAAGAAAGGATCACAAATGCTTGGGCGGGGCGTTGTTGGTGGTGTTGGATCAGGGTTACGAAGCTCTTCTTAGGACTGGGTGTCGGCCTTGCGTTCGCCGTGGGAGTGTGAGTCTCGTTCCTGCAGTAGGGAGCCGGCCTCCTCGTCAGCCTGCGCGAGCTTCTTCTGCGCCTCCTTGGCCTTGAGCGCCTGCAGCTTGACGTGGTTGTAGTAGCCGACGCCGAGGAAGGCGATCCCGTAGCCGATGAGGTTGATGGGGGTGACGGTGTCCCGGATGACGGACCAGGAGAAGGCGATGAGGAGCCAGTCCTTGACGACGCCGGCGACGTTCATGGTGAGCGCGGAGGTCTTGCCGACGAGGAGGAAGACGGCGAGGTTGAGCGCGAAGGCGCAGAGCGAGTTGGTGCCGAAGACGAAGAAGTCGGGCTCGAACATGCCCACGGCGCGTAGCCTGGGCAGCTCGACGAAGACCCAGGGCACGAAGAGGAAGCAGAGGCAGCATGGCGCGACGTAGTAGAGCGAGGTGATGGGGTTGAGCGAGATGCCCTTGGAGGTGAGGAGGATCTGGATGAGCACGAGCCTGGTGGCCTCGAAGGCGACGGCGGCGAGCTGCAGGGCGACGCCGCGGAGGTCGAAGCGCGCCTCGCCGTAGGCGGCGATGGCGACGCCGAAGGAGATGGAGAGCATGTTGAGCATGGAGGCGGAGCGGAAGGTTTCTTTTTTGAAGAGGACGCCGATGGAGTAGACGGCGACGGGCATGAGCGCCTTGAGCATCTGGATGAAGGAGACGGAGAGGTAGATGTAGGCGGAGTTGGAGAACCAGAGGGAGAGGGAGTAGAGCGCGCCGATGGGGAGGACCGAGGTGTAGTAGAGCTGCGGGGTCATGGCGGGGGAGGTGGGCAGGTCGACGACCCGGAAGACGCGGACGAGCGCGACGGCGAGCGAGGAGCAGAAGGCCATGTGCACCATGGTGAGCGAGATGGGGAAGGGCCAGTTGTACATCTTGGGGTCGAGGATGTACTTGTTGTAGACGATGACGGTGAAGGAGAGGAAGATCCACACCGCGACGTAGCAGTAGGAGATGAGCACCTTGCGGAGGACGGATTCTGACAGGGCGCCGTCGGCGCCGCCGCCGCCGGCCTCCTTCGCCATGGCTGCTGCTGCGGCTGCTCCGGCGAGGCGGTGTGGATCTGGGTTTGCGTGTTGGTGGGAGATCTGGGCTGTGGGGGAGGAGACGGATCTGGGGGGCGGGGAAGAAGGGTTGGTTGTTGGGGGATTTTGGAGAGGACGGGAAAGGGAGGGTTCTTTGTTGCCGAAGGAAGTGTCTGTGTCACTGGGGTCGGCCTCGCCTGGCCACGTGGAGAGTGGGCTGTTTCGGCTGTGGCGTTGCCGTGTTTTTTATAGTTCTCCGTTATGTGTCTGCAGATTGCAATGTGGCTTTGTTTGACCTGTTTCATGTGCCTCGTCTCGAACTCGGCATCTCTGTGGATTCTCCGCTCCTTGCAGAATTTCTATGTCTAAACAGAAATCATTACCTGATTACCGATTAGGTTTAGTATTCACTGAGAATTGCGATCGATGAGAGAATCCAAGATTAGACTTAGCCAGCTCTCGCCACGCCATTGACTTCGGGTTCCTTTTTTTTGTAAGGAAAATGGTCATCGACTTGGACAAAGCAAAAAATCGATCGACTTGCTCTTTCAAGAAAACAGTAGGGCTCCTTTGATTCAAGAGAATTATGTAGAATTTTTGTAGGAGTTGAATCCATAGATTTTTTTTCCCTATTACAAAGGTAGTTTCATTCGTAGGATTACCATTTCTAGGAACAATTCATTTGCTTTTTGAGGAAAAAATTTCCCAAAGTTTCATGTGATTTTCCTTTGCAATTAAATGCTTGTGGACATAAAATCCCGAAGTTTCCTAATCCTGTACGATTGGATAGGATATGCCATACCAATTCTACATTTTTTCATATCCATGTGTTATGAAAACCATACGAATGAAAGGGCTCCTAGTCTTTTAGAGTGAATTGCACAACACACCAAGTCTTGAAGAATTCTTATGTGTAAACAAAAATAATGAGCTGTTTAGATCTTGCACTGAGAATTAGACTTAGCCAGCTCTCACATTGACTTCGGGTTCAATCTTTTTGTAAGGGAAGTGGTCATTGATTTGACACGACAAAATCGATCGACTTGTTCTTTCTTCTGTAAACAGTCGCCGTGAGGTTTGCCCTTTATTTTTCCTTTTAAGTAGGTGTCCTTTAATTCAAAATTATGTACGATTTTTGCAGGATATAAATTTATAGGGTTTTTCCTACTGCAAAGGTTGTTTGATTACAATTCCTACGGAGGATTTATTTGCACTATGTGTTTTTGGAGGAAATTTTCCTACTCCGACATCTTCAATTCCTTTGATTTTCCGGTGCAATCGAATGCTTGTGGAGCCAAAATATGGCAGTTTTTCCTAATCTTATAGAATTTGAGAGGACATGCCATACCAATCATGTGTTCTGAAAATCCAAGGCATCAAAGGAGTCCATAGCCATTTAGAGTGAATTGCACAAAACATCACGTCTTGGAGCATGTGTTGCAAGGAACTAAAACTTTTACAAAAAAAAATTTGCGCAGAACCGCAACTTCTGGGTGAAGCGTTGCGCTACACCAAAATAATTGGGTTACCTAGTTTAACAGTCTACCTGCCAAGGGGGACACGCACATTTGTGTTTGACTGGTGCATGCGTGCTGATTTGTGGCCATGCCAGATTGCCAGCCCAGCCCCACGTGCAAAATAGTGTAAAGAAATTTTTGGAGCGAGGCCCGTCGCATGAAGCTTGGGTTGAGTGGACGATGAAGATGGAGTCTGCAGATAGAGCATGTCGCAATGGCGGAGGAGTTGGACAACAGCTGGAGGCGGACGAACGGAGATGACGCATGTCGCGGCAAGGGAGGTTGTTATGTTGTGATCCAAATTCATGTAAAGACGGCTAACATCTGACGAGCGAAGCGAGATCCGTTACCGGAGGCTTGTGCTGAGTGAATCGGAGGCATAAATTAGCCCATAATGGCGTGCCCCCTTGTATAAATAGCTCTTGTAAGCCATCCCTAGGGTTTATCGCTTTATTGAAAATCCACGATGTTGTGTAAGCACTCTTGATATAGTGATGATTTGCTAGCTAGGCTGCGGTTTTTTCTCCTCCTTGTTGGAGGGATTTTCATGTTAAAATCCACGAAGTAAGAATGTTAATGTTCACTAAAGCTTATTTCGTAGGCTTATTTTGTAGAGAGTAAATGATAAAAAAAATATAATGTTTTTCCATGTGTATTGCGCTGACATGGCTATAAATCGTCGCGTAAGCGTCACACACTCACACAAATAGGAGCACTGATGTGTGGTTCCTGCTTGATTGTTACACTAGCTAAACCAAATACTTTAGGTCCAACGTGATGGTTTACGTTTACCCCAGAAGTTGTAAAAATGTTGTTTCTTGCAACAATTGCTCCGAGACTTGGTGATTTATACGGTTCACTCAGTCTTTTACCACGCCAGGTGTAGGTCCAGGAATTGCTATGCAACGGTTGCTTTGTTGGTTCAACAACTGAGGGCATGTCCCAGGAGCTAGATTATGACCTTCTTGTAATCCCTCTGGCTTAATGAATCCGTTTTATGACGGCCCATACTCCGAGTTGTGCTGCATTTATTTTTGTTAAACAACCTTAGAAGTACTACTTGTAATTATGGATAATTAATCAACTAATATTTTCAGTACATTTCAATCGTCGAAAGTCCAAAACCTCTAAGTCGACTAATGGTTGTAAAGAATGGTCAACTTATAGTAAAATTGGAGTAGAAAATAACAAGTTGTACATTACATGAACATAAGTTACAAATTTAAAATGCGCAACTAGTGTGTACTTAAAGTTTACCTGGGGAAAGAATATTAAAAAATCCAAAACATATAAGTCAAATCAACATACCAATACATTTCCAGATGGCTACATCTCATGGAAATTCTAGAAAGTGCAACTTTCGCTTTCAGTTAGGCAGAGAATCAATGATCGCCCAAATAGAAGTAAAAAACTTGCCGGTTAACATATAAATTTCCGTAAAAAAGATGTTACCTTAGAGATAAAAGGAAACAATACACTTCTTGGCGATATGAATAGATGCGTTCAACTTTCTATTAGGCAAGATGCAGTTTAAACTAGTGCATATCCTACGACACATCATGCTGATTGAATACCATACGTGTGAATAGTTTAACAATAATATTTTTGTTCAAAACGTTTCCCCACCATTAGTATGTTTTCCATGCCTAGCGGCATGGAACATAGCTTCACGAGACCACTATGTCATCCCGTCGGGGCAATGTGGGAGGCAAACCCTAGCCACAAAGAGTTAGTTGGCTTCTCTGAGCCGAAGGGAAAGACCGGACGAAGGTAGAGGCGGCAAAAAATTCTTTTCTTAGCATCTGGTTTGGTTGGAATGGAGGCCTTTGTTGGAGATATGCTCAAGAGGCAATAATAAAATATTTATTATAATATATCTTTGTGTTTATGATAAATGTTTGCATACCATGCTATAATTGTATTAACCGAAACATTGATACATGTGTGTTATGTAAACAACAAGGAGTCTCTAGTAAGGCTCTTGTATAACTAGCTTGTTGATTAATAGATGATCATGATTTCGTGATCATGAACATTAGATGTTATTAATAACAAGGTTATGTCATTAGGTGAATGATATAATGGACATACATCCAAATAAGCGTAGCATAAGATCACGTCATTAAGTTCAGTTTGCTATAAGCTTTCGATACATAGTTACCTAATCCTTCGACCATGAGATCATGTAAATCACTTATACCGGAAGGGTACTTTGATTACATCAAACGCCACTGCGTAAATGGGTGGTTATAAAGGTGGGATTAAGTATTCGGAAAGTATGAGTTGAGGCATATGGATCAAGAGTGGGATTTGTCCATCCTGATGACGAATAGATATACTATGGGCCCTCTCGGTGGAATGTCGTCTGATTAGCTTGCAAGTATGTGAATGGTTCACACGAGATGATATGCCACGGTACGAGTAAAGAGTACTTGCCGGAGACGAGGTTGAACAAGGTATGGAGATACCGATGATCAAACCTTGGACAAGTAAAATATCGCGAGACAAAGGGAATCGATATCGTATGTAAATGGTTCAATCGATCACTAAGTTATCGTTGAATATGTGGGAGCCATTATGGATCTCCAGATCCCGCTATTGGTTATTGGTCAGAGAGAAGTCTCAACCATGTCTGCATAGTTCACGAACCGTAGGGTGACCCACTTAAGGTTTGAAGTCGTTTTAAGTAGATATAGAATATGGAATGGAGTTCGAATGTTTGTTCGGAGTCTCAGATGGGATCCAAGACATCACGAGGAGGTTCGGAATGATCCGAAGAATAAGATTCATATATGGGAATTCATTTTCCGGGGTTCGGAAAACGTCCGGTGTTTTGACCGGAGCTTCTAGAAGGTTTTGGAAGGACCGGAATAGTCCGGAATATTGTGGAAGGTTCCGGAAGTGTCTGGGACGACCCGGGCTGTCTAAGGAAGTCCGTAGGGTCCCATAATAGGTGTATCCACGTTTTTCTTAAGGGTTAAGAAGTTTCCCCTAAAGCAGATTTGGATTTGGCAAAAGAGTCCTGGTTCTAGTAGGTTTCAGCTGACAGAAACCTACCGGAACTCTCCCAAACTTTGGGGGCAGGTCTTGGACGACCCAAGGACCTTTTCCACCTATAAAAGGAGGGCATGGGGAGCCCCAAGAGCTACACAAGTCGCAGCCCTAGCTCCCCCTCTCCCAAACCCTAGCTACTACCTGCTCCTTCTTCTTCCGCAGCGCTTACGGCGAAGCCCTACCGGAGATCTCCACCACCACCGTCACCACGCCGTCGTGCTGGCGGGATTCCGAGGAGAATCTACTACATCTGCTGCCCGCTGGAACGGGGAGAAGGACGTCGTCATCAACACCGAACGTGTGACCGAGTACGGAGGTGCTGCCCGACTGTGGCACCGTCAAGATCTTCTACGCGCTTTCGAAAGCGGCAAGTGATCGACAACAGCAACAACGAGATCGAATCTCGTAGGCTTTGGAAATCTTCGAGGGTTAGTGATACGTTGATGTCTACGGGTGCTTCTATTCTTGTAGACAGTGTTGGGCCTCCAAGAGCAGAGGTTTGTAGAACAGCAGCAAGTTTCCCTTAAGTGGATCACCCAAGGTTTATCGAACTCAGGGAGGAAGAGGTCAAAGATATCCCTCTCATGCAACCCTGCAACCACAAAGCAAGAAGTCTCTTGTGTCCCCAACACACCTAATAGGTGCACTAGTTCGGCGAAGAGATAGTGAAATACAAGTGGTATGAATGAATATGAGCAGTAGTACGGCGCCAGAAAAGTGCTTGCTGGCGTGCAGTTGATGGTAGTAATATTGCAGGAAGTAAAGATGCAGTAAAACAGTAAACAAGCAGCGATAGCAGTATTTGGAAACAAGGCCTAGGGATCATACTTTCACTAGTGGACACTCTCAACATTGATCACATAACAGAATAAATAGATAGATGCTAGACTCTACACCCTCTTGTTGGATGATGAACACCACTAACTGTGTAGGATTACACGAACCCTCAATGCCAGAGTTAACAAGCTCCACAATATTCAATGTTCATATTTAAATAACCTTAGAGTGCATAACAGATCAACATAACCAAACCAAGTACTAACATAGCATGCACACTGTCACCTTCACACTACGAAAGGAGGAATAGATCACATCAATACTATCATAGCAATAGTTAACTTCATAATCTACAAGAGATCACAATCATAGCCTACGCCAAGTACTACACGATGCACACACTGTCACCATTAAACCGTGCAGGAGGAATAAACTACTTTAATAACATCACTAGAGTAGCACACAGATATATTGTGATACAAAACACATTGCAATCATAAAGAGATATAAATAAGCACTTCACTATGCCATTCATAACAGTGAATAAGTATTCTGTGAAATATAGCCTAAGAGACCCACACAGTGCACACACTGTCACCTTTACACACGTGGGACAAGGAGTCTCCGGAGATCACATAAGTAAAATCCACTTGACTAGCATAATGACATCTAGATTACAAGCATCATCATATGAATCTCAATCATGTAAGGCAGCTCATGAGATTATTGTATTGAAGCACATAGGAGAGAGATTAACCACATAGCTACCGGTACAGCCCCGAGCCTCGATGGAGAACTACTCCCTCCTCATGGGAGACATCAGCGTTGATGAAGATGGCGGTGGTGTCGATGGAGAAGCCTTCCGGGGGCACTTCCCCGTCCCGGCGGCGTGCCGGAACAGAGACTCATGTCCCCCAGATCTTGGCTTCGCGATGGCGGCGGCTCTGGAAGGTTTTCTCTGGTTTCGTCGAACGTCCTAGGGTTTTCGCGACGGAGACTTTAAGTAGGCGGAAGGGCAAGTCAGGGGGGCCACACGAGGGCCCCACACAACAGGCCGGCGCGGCCAAGGCCCAGGCCGCGCCGCCCTAGTGTCTGGCCACCTCGTGGTCCCACTTCGTCTCTCCTTCGGACTTCTGGAAGCTTCGTGCAAAAATAGGACCCTGGCGTTGATTTCATCCAATTCCGAGAATATTTCCTTACTAGGATTTCTGAAACCAAAAACAGCAGAAAACAGGAACTGGCACTTCGGCATCTCGTTAATAGGTTAGTTCCGGAAAACGCATAAATATGACATAAAGTATGCATAAAACATGTAAATATCATCAATAATGTGGCATGGAACATAAGAAATTATCGATACGTCAGAGACGTATCAGCATCCCCAAGCTTAGTTCCTGCTCTCCCGAGCAGGTAAACGATAACAAAGATAATTTCTGGAGTGACATGCCATCATAACCTTGATCATACTATTGTAAGCATATGTAATGAATGCAGCGATCAAAACAATGGTAATGACATGAGTAAACAAATGAATCAAAAAGCAAAGACTTTTCATGAATAGTACTTTCAAGACAAGCATCAATAAGTCTTGCATAAGAGTTAACTCATAAAGCAATAATTCAAAGTAAAGGTATTGAAGCAACACAAAGGAAGATTAAGTTTCAGCGGTTGCTTTCAACTTATAACATGTATATCTCATGGATAGTTGTCAATGCAGAGTAATATAACAAGTGCAATATGCAAGTATGTAGGAATCAATGCACAATTCACACAAGTGTTTGCTTCTTGAGATGGAGAGAAATAGGTGAACTGATTCAACATAAAAGTAAAAGAAAGGTCCTTCAAAGAGGAAAGCATCGATTGCTATATTTGTGCTAGAGCTTTTATTTTGAAAACATGAAACAATTTTGTCAACGGTAGTAATAAAGCATATGTATCATGTAAATTATATCTTACAAGTTGCAAGCCTCATGCATAGTGTACTAATAGTGCCCGCACCTTGTCCTAATTAGCTTGGGTTAACACTGATCATCATTGCATAACATATGTTTCAACCAAGTGTCACAAAGGGGTACCTCTATGCCGCCTGTACAAGGGTCTAAGGAGAAAGTTCGCATTGGATTTCTCGCTTTTGATCATTCTTCAACTTAGACACCCATACCGGGACAACATAGACAACAGATAATGGACTCCTCTTTTAATGCTTAAGCATTCAACAACAGTTAATATTCTCATAAGAGATTGAGGTTTTATGTCCAAACTGAAACTTCCACCATGATTCATGGCTTTAGTTAGCGGCCCAATGTTCTTCTCTAACAGTATGCATACTCAAACCATTTGGTTGTGAAAACCGCCCTTACTTCAGACAAGACGAACATGCATAGCAACTCACATGATATTCAACAAAAAGTTGATGGCGTCCCCAGGAACATGGTTATCGCACAACAAGCAACTTAATAAGAGATAAAGTGCATAAGTACATATTCAATACCACAATAGTTTTTAAGGCTATTTTGTCCCATGAGCTATATATTGCAAAGGCGAATGATGGAAATTTAAAGGTAGCACTCAAGCAATTTACTTTGGAATGGCGGAGAAATACCATGTAGTAGGTAGGTATGGTGGACACAAATGGCATAGTGGTTGGCTCAAGGATTTTGGATGCATGAGAAGTATTCCCTCTCGATACAAGGTTTAGGCTAGCAAGGTTTATTTGAAACAAACACAAGGATGAACCGGTGCAGCAAAACTCACATAAAAGACATATTGTAAACATTATAAGACTCTACACCGTCTTCCTTGTTGTTCAAACTCTTTACTAGAAATTATCTAGACCTTAGAGAGACCAATTATGCAAACCAAATTTTAGCAAGCTCTATGTATTTCTTCATTAATAGGTGCAAAGTATATGATGCAAGAGCTTAAACATGAGCACAAAAATTGCCAAGTATCAAATTATCCAAGACATTTTATCAATTACTACATGTAGCATTTTCCGTTTCCAACCATATAACAATGAACGAAGCAGTTTCAACCTTCGCCATGAACATTAAAAGCTAAGAACACATGTGTTCATATGAACCAGCGGAGCGTGTCTCTCTCCCACACAAGCATTTATTCAAACAAAAACAGAAACAAAAACAAACAGACGCTCCAAGTAAAGTACATAAGATGTGACCGAATAAAAATATAGTTTCAAGGGAAGGAACCTGATAATTTGTCGATGAAGAAGGGGATGCCTTGGGCATCCCCAAGCTTAGATGCTTGAGTCTTCTTGAAATATGCAGGGATGAACCACCGGGGCATCCCCAAGCTTAGACTTTTCACTCTTCTTGAGCATAGTATATCATCCTCCTCTCTTGACCCTTGAAAACTTCCTCCACACCAAACTCGAAACAAACTCATTAGAGGGTTAGTGCATAATAAAAATTCACATGTTCAGAGGTGACACAATCATTATTAACACTTCTGGACATTTCCCAAAGCTACTGGAAGGTAATGGAACAAAGAAATCCACCCAACACAGCAAAAGAGGCAATGCAAAATAAATGGCAGAATCTGTCAAAACAGAACAGTCCGTAAAGACGAATTTTAAAGTGGCACCAGACTTTCTCAGATGAAAATGCCCAAATTGAATGAAAGTTGCGTACATATCTGAGGATCACGCACGTAAATTGGCCGATTTTTCTGAGTTACTTACAGAGAATTCTGCCCAGATTCGTTACAGACAGAAATCTATTTCTGCGCAGTAATCCAAATCTAGTATGAACCTTGCTATCAAAGACTTTACTTGGCACAACAATGCAATAAAATAAGATAAGGAGAGGTTGCTACAGTAGTAACAACTTCCAAGACACAAATATAAAACAAAAGTACTGTAGCAAAATAAACACATGGGTTATCTTCCAAGAAGTGCTTTCTTTATAGCCATTAAGATGGGCTCAGCAGTTTTAATGATGCACTCGCAAGAAATAGTATTTGAAGCAAAAGAGAGCATCAAGAGGCAAATCAAAACAAATTTAAGCCTAACATGCTTCCTATGAAAAGGAATCTTGTACACAAATGAATTCATGAAGAACAAAGTGACAAGCATAAGAGGATAAAACACGAGTAACTTCAAAAATTTCAGCATATAGAGAGGTGTTTTAGTAACATGAAAATTTCTACAACCATATTTTCCTCTCTCATAATAATTTTCAGAGGCATCATGAACAAACTCAACAATATAAGTATCACATAAAGCATTCTTATTCACATGCATAAAAGTATCATTACTCTCCACATAAGCATAATCAATTTTATTAGTTGTAGTGGGAGCAAATTCAACAAAGTAGCTATCATTATTATTCTCATCATCAAATATAGGAGGCATATTGTAATCATAATTAAACTTATCCTCCATAGTAGGCGGCACCAAAAGACCACTATCATTATAATCATCATAAATAGGAGGCATATCATAATCAACATAAACTTTCTCCTCAATACCCGGAGGACTAAAGAGATCATTTTCATCAAAACCGACCTCCCCAAGCTTAAATTCTTCCATAGCATTAGCAACAATGGTGTTCAAAGCATTCATACTAATAACATTCCCATTAGCATGCATAAGTTCCATGGGTTTTTTAATTTTCTCTTCAAACACATCATGTCCTAATTCAAGATAAAGTTCATAAAGATCTCTCATTTTGTTGTTGTCTTCCATTAAGCCTTACTAGTGTAAACAAGAAACAAAAAGATGAAATTGTAGGATCTAAAGGAAATAGCTTCGAGCACACACACAACGGCAACAGAAAAGTACTTAGTTACCTGGGACCGGAGTATGAATGCCTTTTACCTTTCCTCCCCGGCAACGGCGCCAGAAAAGTAGCTTGATGTCTACGGGTGCTTCTATTCTTGTAGACAGTGTTGGGCCTCCAAGAGCAGAGGTTTGTAGAACAGCAGCAAGTTTCCCTTAAGTGGATCACCCAAGGTTTATCGAACTCAGGGAGGAAGAGGTCAAAGATATCCCTCTCATGCAACCCTGCAACCACAAAGCAAGAAGTCTCTTGTGTCCCCAACACACCTAATAGGTGCACTAGTTCGGCGAAGAGATAGTGAAATACAAGTGGTATGAATGAATATGAGCAGTAGTACGGCGCGTAAAAGTGCTTGTCAAGGCGTGCGATTGATGGTAGTAATATTGCAGGAAGTAAAGATGCAAAGAAACAAGAAACAAGCAGCGATAGCAGTATTTGGAAACAAGGCCTAGGGATCATACTTTCACTAGTGGACACTCTCAACATTGATCACATAACAGAATAAATAGATAGATGCTAGACTCTACACCCTCTTGTTGGATGATGAACACCACTAACTGTGTAGGATTACACGAACCCTCAATGCCAGAGTTAACAAGCTCCACAATATTCAATGTTCATATTTAAATAACCTTAGAGTGCATAACAGATCAACATAACCAAACCAAGTACTAACATAGCATGCACACTGTCACCTTCACACTACGAAAGGAGGAATAGATCACATCAATACTATCATAGCAATAGTTAACTTCATAATCTACAAGAGATCACAATCATAGCCTACGCCAAGTACTACACGATGCACACACTGTCACCATTAAACCGTGCAGGAGGAATAAACTACTTTAATAACATCACTAGAGTAGCACACAGATATATTGTGATACAAAACACATTGCAATCATAAAGAGATATAAATAAGCACTTCACTATGCCATTCATAACAGTGAATAAGTATTCTGTGAAATATAGCCTAAGAGACCCACACAGTGCACACACTGTCACCTTTACACACGTGGGACAAGGAGTCTCCGGAGATCACATAAGTAAAATCCACTTGACTAGCATAATGACATCTAGATTACAAGCATCATCATATGAATCTCAATCATGTAAGGCAGCTCATGAGATTATTGTATTGAAGCACATAGGAGAGAGATTAACCACATAGCTACCGGTACAGCCCCGAGCCTCGATGGAGAACTACTCCCTCCTCATGGGAGACAGCAGCGTTGATGAAGATGGCGGTGGTGTCGATGGAGAAGCCTTCCGGGGGCACTTCCCCGTCCCGTCGGCGTGCCGGAACAGAGACTCCTGTCCCCCAGATCTTGGCTTCGCGATGGCGGCGGCTCTGGAAGGTTTTCTCTGGTTTCGTCGAACGTCCTAGGGTTTTCGCGACGGAGACTTTAAGTAGGTGGAAGGGCAAGTCAGGGGGCCACACGAGGGCCCCACACAACAGGCCGGCGCGGCCAAGGCCCAGGCCGCGCCGCCCTAGTGTCTGGCCACGTCGTGGTCCCACTTCGTCTCTCCTTCGGACTTCTGGAAGCTTCGTGCAAAAATAGGACCCTGGGCGTTGATTTCGTCCAATTCCGAGAATATTTCCTTACTAGGATTTCTGAAACCAAAAACAGCAGAAAACAGGAATTGGCACTTTGGCATCTCGTTAATAGGTTAGTTCCGGAAAACGCATAAATATGACATAAAGTATGCATAAAACATGTAAATATCATCAATAATGTGGCATGGAACATAATAAATTATCGATACGTCGGAGACGTATCATACGTCTCAAACGTATCTATAATTTCTTATGTTCCATGCTAGTTTTATGACATTACCTACATGTTTTGTTCACACTTTATATCGTTTTGATGCGTTTTCCGGAACTAACCTATTGACAAGATGCCGAAGTGCCAGTTCCTGTTTTCTGATGTTTTTGGTTTCAGAAATCCTAGTAAGGAAATATTCTCGGAATTGGACGAAATCAACGCCCAACATCTTATAATTGCACGAAGCTTCCAGAACACCCGAGAGGGACCAGAGGAGAGCCACAGGGGGCCCACACAGGGTGGCGGCGCGGCCGAAGGGGGGGCGCGCCCCCCTATTGTGTGGCGGCTCCGTAACCCCTCCGACTCCACCTCTTCGCCTATAAGAAGCCCCCTGACCTAAATCTTCGATACGGAAAAACCACGGTACGAGAAACCTTCCAGAGCCGCCGCCATCGCGAAGCCAAGATCTGGGGGACAGGAGTCTCTGTTCCGGCACACCGCCGGGACGGGGAAGTGCCCCCGGAAGGCATCTCCATCGACACCACCACCATCTTCATCACCGCTGCTGTCTCCCATGGTGGGGAGGGAGTAGTTCTCCATCGAGGCTAAGGGCTGTACCGGTAGCTATGTGGTTAATCTCTCTCCTATGTACTTCAATACAATGATCTCATGAGCTGCCTTACATGATTGAGATTCATATGAGTTTTGTATCACTATTCATCTATGTGTTACTCTGGTGATGTTATTAAAGTACTCTATTCCTCCTTCATGATGTAATGGTGATAGTGTGTGCATCATGTAGTTCTTGGCGTAGGTTATGATTGTAATCTCTTGTAGATTATGGAGTTAACTATTACTATGATAGTATTGATGTGATCTATTCCTCCTTTCATAGTCTGTCGGTGACGGTGTGCATGCTATGTTAGTACTTGGTATAGTTGCAATGATCTATTATGCACTCTAAGGTTATTTAAATATGAACATCGAATGTTGTGGAGCTTGTTAACTCCGGCATTGAGGTGCTCTTGTAGCCCTACACAATTAATGGTGTTTGTCATCCAATAAGAGAGTGTATAGTGGTTTTATTATGTGATCAATGTTGAGAGTGTCCACTAGTGAAAGTATGATCCCTAGGCCTTATTTCCAAACATCGAATCTCCGTTTGTTTGCTGTTCTGTTGCATGTTTACTCGCTGCCATATTTTATTCAGATTGCTATTACCACTCATATACATCCATACTACTTGTATTTCACTATCTCTTCGCCGAACTAGTGCACCTATACATCTGACAAGTGTATTAGGTGTGTTGGGGACACAAGAGACTTCTTGTATCGTGATTGCAGGGTTGCTTGAGAGGGATATCTTTGACCTCTTCCTCCCTGAGTTTGATAAACCTTGGGTGATCCACTTAAGGGAAACTTGCTGCTGTTCTACAAACCTCTGCTCTTGGAGGCCCAACACTGTCTACAAGAAAAGAAGCACCCGTAGACATCAAGCACTTTTCTGGCGCCGTTGCCAGGGACGAATCAAGACACCCCATCTAGCCCGTCAACCGCCATCAAACCTCCCACGTCAACCACGCGCCAGTTGTGGACAGCAAGCACTTTTCTGGCGCCGTTGCCGGGGAGGAAAGGTAAAAGGCACTCATACTCCGGTCCCAGGTAACTAAGTACTTTTCTGGCGCCGTTGTGTGAGTGTTCGAAGCTATTTCCTTTAGATACTGCAATTGCATCTTTTTGTTTCTTGTTAAACACTAGTAAGGCATAATGGAAAACATCTGTGAGCTTTTTAAACTATTTCCCGAGTCAAGACATGAATGGTTTAATGCGAAAATTAAAAAACCTATGGAACCTTATTTGCATGCTAGTAGCAATGATATTAGTATGAACGCTTTGAACACCATTGTTGCTAATGATATGGAAAATTCTAAGCTTGGGGAAGCTGGTTTTGATGAGCATGACATTTTTAGTCCCCCAAGCATTGAGGAGAAAATTTTCTTTGATGATACTTTTCCTCCTATTTATGATGATTATAATGATAATGGTCTTTTGGTGCTGCCTACCATGGAGAGTAAATTTTATTATGATTATACTATGCCTCCTACACTTGATGAGAATGATAATGATAGCTACTTTGTTGAATTTGCTCCCACTACAACTAATAAAATTGATTATGCTTATGTGAAGAGTAATAATTTTATGCATATAGCTCATGATAAGAATGTTTCATTTGATAGTTATATTGTTGAGTTTGTTCATGATGCTACTGAAAATCTTTATGAGAGAGGAAAATATGGTTGTAGAAATTTTCGTGTTACTAAAACACCTCTCTTTTTGCTGAAAATCTTGAAGTTACACTTGTTTTATCTTTCTATGCTTGTTGCATTATGCTTCATGAATTTGTTTATTTACAAGATTCCTTTTCATAGGAAGTGGGTTAGACTTATATGTGTTTTGAATTTACTTCTTGATGCTCTCTTTTGCTTCAACTCTTATTTCTTGCGCAAGCATCATTAAAATTACTGAGCCCATCTTAATGGCTATAAAGAAAGAACTTCTTGGGAGATAACCCATGTGTTTATTTTGCTACTGTTTTGTTGTGTCTTGGAAGTTGTTACTACTGTAGCAACCTCTCCTTATCTTTATTTTATTTCATTGTTGTGCCAAGTAAAGTCTTTGATAGCAAGGTTCATACTAGATTTGGATTATTGCGCAGAAACAGATTTCTGTATGTCACGAATTTGGGCAGGGTTCTCTGTAGGTAACTCAGAAAAATCTGCCAATTTACGTGCGTGATCCTCAGATATGTACGCAACTTTCATTCAATTTGAGCATTTTCATCTGAGCAAGTCCAGTGCCTCTAAAAAAATCATCTTTACGGACTGTTCTGTTTTGACAGATTCTGCCTTCTATTTCGCATTGCCTCTTTTGCTATGTTGAATGGATTTCTTTGTTCCATTGACTTCCAGTAGCTTTGTGCAATGTCCAGAAGTGTTAAGAATGATTGTGTTACCTCTGAACATGTAAATTTTTGATTATGCACTAACCCTCTAATGAGTTTGTTTCGAGTTTGGTGTGGAGGAAGTTTTCAAGGGTCAAGAGAGGAGGATGATATACTATGATCAAGAAGAGTGAAAAGTCTAAGCTTGGGGATGCCCCCGTGGTTCATCCCTGCATATTTCAAGAAGACTCAAGCATCTAAGCTTGGGGATGCCCAAGGCATCCCCTTCTTCATCGGCAACTTATCAGGTCACCTCTAGTGAAACTATATTTTTATTCAGTCACATCTTATGTACTTTACTTGGAGCGTCTGTGTGCTTTTATTTTCATTTTGTTATTTTCATTCTCTGAATAAATTCATGCTTGTGTGGGAGAGAGACACGCTCCGCTGTTGCGTATGAACACATGTGTTCTTAGCTTTACTCTTAATGTTCATGGCGAAGGTTGAAACTGCTTCGTTCATTGTAATATGGTTGGAAACAGAAAATGTTGCATGTGGTAATTGGTATAATGTCTTGAATAATTTGATACTTGGCAATTGTTGTGCTCATATAGATCATGTTTAAGCTCTTGCATCATGTACCTTGCACCTATTAATGAAGAACTATGTAGAGCTTGTTAAAATTTGGTTTGCATGATTGGTCTCTAGAGTCTAGATATTTTCTGGTTAAGGTGTTTGAACAACAAGGAAGACGATGTAAAGTCTTATAATGCTTAAAATATGTTCATATGTGAGTCTTGCTGCACCGTTTTATACTTGAGTTTGCTTCAAACAACCTTGCTAGCCTAGCCTTGTATTGAGAGGAATTCTTCTCGTGCATCCAAATCCTTGAGCCAAAAACTATGCCATTTGTGTCCACCATACCTACCTACTACATGGTATTTCTCTACCATTCCAAGCAAATACTTCATGTGCTACCTTTAAACAATTCAAAAGCTATTATCTCTTATTTGTGTCAATGTTTTATAGCTCATGAGGAAGTATGTGGTGTTTATCTTTCGATCTTGTCATTTACTTCTGACAGAATTTCACAATGGACTAGTGGCTTCATCCGCTTATCCAATAACTTTGCAAAAAGAGTTGGAAATGGGGTTCCCACCCCCAAATTAATTAACTTGCATTAATAATTCTCTTCACATGCTTTGCCCTGATCTATCAGTAAGCAACTTAATTTTGCAAATAGACACTCCTTCATGGTATGTGAATGTTGGAAGGCACCCGAGGATTCGGTTAGCCATGGCTTGTGAAAGCAAAAGGTTGGGAGGAGTGTCAACCATAAATAAAACTAAAGTACATGTGTAAACAAAAGAGAAGAGGGATGATCTACCTTGCTGGTAGAGATAACATCCTTCATGGGAGCCGCTCTTGAAAGTCTGGTTGATAAGGTAGTTAGAGTGCCCACTATCAGTCGTTGACAACAACAAACACCTCTCAAAACTTTACTTTTATACTCTCTATATGATTTCAAAACTTAAAAAGCTCTAGCACATGATTTAATCTGTAACATCCCTAGTTTTCAAAATACAAAAAAACCTGCATGCATTCATGGCATCCTTGCATTTGTTCATATACACATAAAATGTTAATTACAATTGACACAACCATAGCTACATATCCTTTATGCAAAGAACCTTATCATCCTACCATACTAATTTGTGCCTAAACATTGTTCTCTGTTGTTTAAAACAAAGCCTTGAATTTTACAAAATTTTAGAAATTGGTTTGGGTCAATTTGGATACCTAAAGCTAAAGTTATGTCAAAAACAGTAAAAAGAAAAAGAAAAAAAAAAGAACAAAAAAAAAAGAAGAAGCAACGGATCGGACCGGCCGAGCTGGGCCAGCCCGACCGCGTCGGCCCAAAACGGCCCGCACCTCACCGGCCCACTGCGGCCTAGAAACGCGGCCGCACGGAGCCGCCTCTGCCCCCACGCTGACGGGTGGGACCGCCTGACGCGGGGCCCACGTCGTCTTCCACCTCGTGTCCGAGCGGGACACTGCCGCGCCGCCGCCTTGACCTAGATGGGCGCGGACGAATCTGCGCCGTCCGATGCCGCCTTGACGTCCGTGCCCCGCCTATTTATAGCCACGACCCCCGCGGACTTTTTCCCCTAAGCCGCCACCCCTATTGCGCCGCCAGCCGCCGCCAATCTCCCGCCGGAGATCGCGCGGGCGCCGCCGCCTCCAGCCCCCGCCGCGGGCTCCCTAAGCCGCCATCTGCCGCGCCGCCACCACCCACCGCCTCGCCGCGCCGCGCCGCCGTCCGTAGCCACCCCTGCCGCCGCCGAAGACCGCCGTGGCTGCTGCCCCGTCGGCTACTGCCGCCTCGCCGCTCCCTGCCGTCGGCCAGGTGAGCTTCTCCCCTCTTTTCTTTTTATTTTTCTTGTCCTTTTTGTTTTTTTAGATCTGAGCCGTAGGATTAGATCCAACGCGCCACGGCAGTGATCCGGCCGAAGCGTTTTCGACCAATCACGTCACGCCGCGTGGCAGGCTGAGTCAGCGCCCAGTCAATTTTTGGTCAAATACGTTTTAAAATTGTTTTTGAATCTCAGATTTGTAGCAGAACTTGTAAATTCGATATAAAATCAACCGTAGGGCCAAATTTTGTAAATTTTATAGTTTCGGAAAGCTTACAATCTGTAGAACACCATTATGCCATAATATGGTATATGTACTGTGATAGATCTCGTGTTAAATTTCAAATAGAGAAATAGACCAGATTACACTATAAAAATTGTATAAAATAATTTACTGGTCCAAATTTGATGATTTTGTACTTTCTGGAATCCTCAGATTATGTACTTCAACTTGGTATAGGTATTGTACAACTTTGATACGTGCACAAACTTGCTTTAGTAAAATCTATTCAAATCAGTAATTCGAAGATAATTCAAATTTTATAAATCGTTTTCGAATAATTCCAATTGCACTACTTTTGTAATACTGTAACCTATCCAGGGAGGTCAAACTCATATTTTTACAACACATAATGCTTGCAGTAGCTAATTATTAAGATTATATATGTTAAATAGATACTCGGTTAATGATTTTTCTAAATCAAATTAAATGTCCAGAATATTTTATTAACATGACACATATCAGAGAGCGCATAATGCAACACTTACACTCCACCTCTCTCGTGAAGATTAAATTGTTGCATAGCATGCATGCATACATGTCTATGATTGTTCATATCGAATGTTTGTTTATTTGTTGTAAATTGTTTGAATAGATTGTGGAGGAGATCAAGGTGGTGCTTGTGATTGCTGTGATTGTGCTGGTTGCTTTGATCAAGGCAAGTGGCGCTCATTTCCTACTTATTTTTTTATTATGCATTAGTGTTTTCAAACTAGTATGCATGGTAGGTTTTTGTTTTCGAAAATTATGCTATGCCTATTAAATCCTAGTAGTGTGTAGCCACCCTTGAACCATTGCTAGTATCCTTAGTATGCTTAGCAATAACAAAAATGCCAATGCTGTTTTGATTATTCTGGATTGTGATCATTGGGAAATTAAAATTTAACAACAATAATGAAACGCCTGGGTGGAATTGGTGTGGTTTTGGATTATGTTGAGTGGCTACTCGGGGCCACATTGTGGTTGTCATCGCCTGAGAGTGCACTTGTGGATGGCCACCCAGGATTAAAGAGATTATTATGTCGTCCATGTTTTAGATAGCTTCCAGTGCAACCACAATACAATATGGGCTCTGTCTTGGCTAAGTATGTAGTGGGAAACCTCGCCTAGGGTACCGCCAGTGGGGGGAATCTGGGTACGGGCGGATCCGGTAGGTAGGGGGGCTACTAAGGAAAAGCTTCGTAGTGACCTTGTCCTGGCCTTAATGAAGATGAAGAATTTTGGCAAAAAGGCTTGGTTGCGAATTGTGGGTAAAGAGCGCGACCTCTCGAGAGTTAAACCTAAGATCTTAGCCGTGTCCCCGGTTATGGACAATTTGAGCTTTCTAGGCAGGGAATGTACGGAAGAATCTCATCACCTTTTCTGAAATGAGTTAAAATTTGAGTAGCAACTGTCGGATAGTACATGGGAGATGTAACCATGATACTGTTTAAGACATCATTATGAGTTTTGCAAAATGTTTTGATTTGAAATAAAATGTAGGATAAAATTGGCTTTGTGCAAATTTGCCTAAACTCCACTTGCCAAATATCATGTAGATAGCTATGCCCAAAACATCCACCATATAAATGTCATTTGCCAGTACATCATTGTACTGACCTCCATTCGTGGGGCTGCATATTCAAACGTGCAGGATCGTCTGAGGAGGAGTACTAGGTAGGATCTCGAGTCTACATTCCAACATGTCTGCCTGTGGCGCATGAAGACAATGGAGGCTCACTGCAGTTATTTTTCCGTTGTGTTTGCTTTGAACATTTATATTTGAGCTAGTCTATTTTGGCTATGCAATTTGTAAGACTTTATTTTATCTCCTGAGGATCTGCGTTGTAATAAATTTGATACTATTGCTATGATTACTACATTTGAAATGTGTGTGCTATCGGTGATCCCGGGAATAGCACTATACACAGGTATCTTGCCTTTATTTAAAAGGTAGGGTGCTACATAATCCCTGCTTCCCTCTGCGAAGGGCCATTCTTTTACTTTATGTTGAGTCAGTTTACCTACTTCCTTCTATCTTAGAAGCAAACACTTGTGTCAACTGTGCATTGATTCTTACATGTTTACCTATTGCACTTGTTATATTACTTTATGTTGACAACTATCCATGAGATATACATGTTACAAGTTGAAAGCAACTGCTGAAACTTAATCATCCTTTGTGTTGCTTCAATGCCTTTACTTTGAATCTATTGCTTTATGTGTTAACTCTTATGCAAGACTTATTGATGCTTGTCTTGAAAGTACTATTCATGAAAAATATTTGCTATATGATTCATTTGTTTACTCATTGTCTCCATCATTGCTTCGAATCGCTGCATTCATCTCATATGCTTTACAATAGTATGATCAAGATTATGATAGCATGTCACTTAAGAAATTATTCTTGTTATCGTTTACCTACTCGAGGGCGAGTAGGAACTAAGCTTGGGGATGCTTGATACGACTCAAACGTATCTATAATTTCTTATGTTCCATGCTAGTTTTATGACATTACCTACATGTTTTGTTCACACTTTATATCGTTTTGATGCGTTTTCCGGAACTAACCTATTGACAAGATGCCGAAGTGCCAGTTCCTATTTTCTGCTGTTTTTTGGTTTCAGAAATCCTAGTAAGGAAATATTCTCGGAATTGGACGAAATCAACGCCCAGCATCTTATAATTGCACGAAGCTTCCAGAACACCCGAGAGGGACCAGAGGAGAGCCACAGGGGGCCCACATAGGGTGGCGGCGCGACCCAAGGGGGGGCGCGCCCCCTATTGTGTGGCGGCTCCGTAACCCCTCCGACTCCGCCTCTTCGCCTATAAGAAGCCCCCTGACCTAAATCTTCGATACGGAAAAACCACGGTACGAGAAACCTTCCAGAGCCGCCGCCATCGCGAAGCCAAGATCTGGTGGACAGGAGTCAGTGTTCCGGCACGCCGCCGGGATGGGGAATTGCCCCCGGAAGGCATCTCCATCGACACCACCGCCATCTTCATCACCGCTGCTGTCTCCCATGATGGGGAGGGAGTAGTTCTCCATCGAGGCTAAGGGCTGTACCGGTAGCTATGTGGTTAATATCTCTCCTATGTACTTCAATACAATGATCTCATGAGCTGCCTTACATGATTGAGATTCATATGAGTTTTTTATCACTATTCATCTATGTGTTACTCTGGTGATGTTATTAAAGTACTCTATTCCTCCTTCATGATGTAATGGTGACAGTGTGTGCATCATGTAGTTCTTGGCGTAGGTTATGATTGTAATCTCTTGTAGATTATGGAGTTAACTATTACTATGATAGTATTGATGTGATCTATTCCTCCTTTCATAGTCTGTCGGTGACGGTGTGCATGCTATGTTAGTACTTGGTATAATTGCAATGATCTATTATGCACTCTAAGGTTATTTAAATATGAACATCGAATGTTGTGGAGCTTGTTAACTCTGGCATTGAGGTGCTCTTGTAGCCCTACACAATTAATGGTGTTTGTCATCCAACAAGAGAGTGTAGAGTGGTTTTATTATGTGATCAATGTTGAGAGTGTCCACTAGTGAAAGTATGATCCCTAGGCCTTGTTTCCAAACATCGAATCTCCGTTTGTTTGTGATACGTCTCCAACGTATCGATAATTTCTTATGTTCCATGCCACATTATTGATGTTATCTACATGTTTTATGCACACTTTATGTCATATTCGTGCATTTTCTGGAACTAACCTATTAACAAGATGCCGAAGTGCCGCTTGTTTTCTGCTGTTTTTGGTTTCAGAAATCCTAGTAACGAAATATTCTCGGAATTGGACGAAATCAACGCCCAGGGTCCTATTTTGCCACGAAGCTTCCAGAAGACCGAAGAGTCAACGAAGTGGGGCCACGAGGTGGCCAAACCATAGGGCGGCGCGGCCTGGCCCTTGGCCGCGCCGACCTGTGGTGTGGGGCCCTCGTGTGGCCCCCTGACCTGCCCTTCCGCCTACTTAAAGCCTCCGTCGCGAAACCCCCAGTACCGAGAACCACGATACGGAAAACCTTACTGAGACGCCGCCGCCGCCAATCCCATCTCGGGGGATTCAGGAGATCGCCTCCGCACCCGCCGGAGAGGGGATTCATCTCCCGGAGGACTCTACGCCGCCATGGTCGCCTCCGGAGTGATGAGTGAGTAGTTCACCCCTGGACTATGGGTCCATAGCAGTAGCTAGATGGTTGTCTTCTCCTCATTGTGCTTCATTGTTGGATCTTGTGAGCTGCCTAACATGATCAAGATCATCTATCTGTAATACTATATGTTGTGTTTGTCGGGATCCGATGAATAGAGAATACTTGTTATGTTGATTATCAAAGTTATGTCTATGTGTTGTTTATGATCTTGCATGCTCTCCGTTATTAGTAGATGCTCTGGCCAAGTTGATGCTAGTAACTCCAAGAGGGAGTATTTATGCTCGATAGTGGGTTCATGTCTCCGTGAATCTAGAGGAGTGACAAGAACCACTAAGGTTACGGATGTGCTGTTGCCACTAGGGATAAAACATTGGTGCTATGTTCAAGGATGTAGTCACTGATTACATTACGCGCAATACTTAATGCAATTGTCTGTTGTTAGCAACTTAATACTGGAAGGGGTTCGGATGATAACCTGAAGGTGGATTTTTTAGGCATAGATGCATGCTGGATAGCGGTCTATGTACTTTGTCGTAATGCCCAATTAAATCTCACAATACTCATCACAATATGTATGTGCATGGTCATGTCCTCTCTATTTGTCAATTGCCCAACTGTAATTTGTTCACCCAACATGCTGTTTATCTTATGGGAGAGACACCTCTAGTGAACTGTGGACCCCGGTCCTATTCTTTACATCGCATACAATCTACTGCAATACTTGTTTTACTGTTTTCTGCAAACAATCATCTTCCACACAATACGGTTAATCCTTTGTTACAGCAAGCCGGTGAGATTGACAACCTCACTGTTTCGTTGGGGCAAAGTACTTTGGTTGTGTTGTGTAGGTTCCACGTTGGCGCCGGAATCTCTGGTGTTGCGCCGCACTACATCCCGCCGCCATCAACCTTCAACGTGCTTCTTGACTCCTACTGGTTCGATTAAACCTTGGTTTCTTACTGAGGGAAACTTGCCGCTGTGCGCATCACACCTTCCTCTTGGGGTTACTTTATTTGCTATCTTGTTTGCTATATCAAAAACACAAAAAATTTAGTTACTTGCATTTACTTGATCTAGTTTGCTTTATTTACTATTGCTAAAATGGCTACCGCTGAAAATACTAAGTTGTGTGACTTCACAACCACAAATAATAATGATTTCTTATGCACACCTATTGCTCCACCTGCTACTACAGCAGAATTCTTTGAAATTAAACCTGCTTTACTGAATCTTGTTATGCGAGAGCAATTTTCTGGTGTTAGTTCTGATGATGTTGCTGCCCATCTCAATAATTTTGTTGAACTATGTGAAATGCAAAAGTATAAGGATGTAGATGGTGACATTATAAAATTAAAATTGTTCCCTTTCTCATTAAGAGGAAGAGCTAAAGATTGGTTGCTATCTCTGCCTAAGAATAGTATTGATTCATGGTCTAAATGCAAGGATGCTTTTATTGGTAGATATTATCCCCCTGCTAAAATTATATCTTTGAGGAGTAGCATAATGAATTTTAAACAATTAGATACTGAACATGTTGCTCAAGCTTGGGAAAGAATGAAATCTCTGGTTAAAAATTGCCCAACACATGGACTGACTACTTGGATGATCATCCAAACCTTCTATGCAGGACTAAATTTTTCTTCGCAGAATTTATTGGATTCAGCTGCTGGAGGTACCTTTATGTCCATCACTCTTGGTGAAGCAACAAAGCTTCTTGATAATATGATGATCAACTACTCTGAATGGCATACGGAAAGAGCTCCACAAGGTAAGAAGGTAAATTCTGTCGAAGAAACCTCTTCCTTGAGTGATAAGATTGATGCTATTATGTCTATGCTTGTGAATGATAGGACTAATATTGATCCTAATAATGTTCCGTTAGCTTCATTGGTTGCACAAGAAGAACATGTTGATGTAAACTTCATTAAAAATAATAATTTCAACAACAATGCTTACCGGAACAATTCTAGTAACAACTATAGGCCATATCCTTATAATAATGGCAACGGCTATGGTAATTCTTATGGGAATTCTTACAATAATAATAGGAACACACCCCCTGGACTTGAAGCCATGCTTAAAGAATTTATTAGTACACAAACTGCTTTTAACAAATCTGTTGAAGAAAAGCTTGGGAAAATTGATATACTTGCTTCTAAAGTCGATAGTCTTGCTGCTGATGTTGATCTTTTGAAATCGAAAGTTATGCCTAATGATAATCATCATAATAAAATTGTTACTACAGCAAATGCCATCCAAGTTATAATTAATGAGAATATAAGATTAATGGCTGAACTGCGTGCTAGGTGGGATAGAGAAGAAAATGAAAAACTAGCTAAAGAGAAGAATGTAGCTAAAGTTTGGACTATTACCACCACTAGTAATGCTAATGCTACACATGTTGCTGCACCTCCTACTATTAATAATAAAAGAATTGGTGTTAGCAATGTTTCCACTTCTAATTCAAAGCGCGAGAAACTGCCTGAAACTGCTAAAATCATTAAACTGCCTGTGATAAAGCTGCTGAAATTTTTTCCAACATTGGGGATGATGATCCCATTGCTTTAGATTATAATGGTTTGAATTTTGATGATTGCCACATCTCTTAAGTTATAAATTTCTTGCAAAAACTTGCTAAAAGTCCTAATGCTAGTGCTATAAATTTGGCTTTCACGCAACATATTACAAATGCTCTCATAAAAGCTAGAGAAGAGAAACTAGAGCGCGAAGTCTCTATTCCTAGAAAGCTAGAGGATGGTTGGGAGCCCATCATTAAGATGAAGGTTAAAGATTTTGATTGTAATTCTTTATGTGATCTTGGTGCAAGTATTTCCGTTATGCCTAAGAAAATTTATAATATGCTTGACTTGCCACCGCTGAAAAATTGTTATTTGGATGTTAATCTTGCTGATCATTCTACAAAGAAACATTTGGGAAAAGTTGATAATGTTCGCATTACCGTTAACAATAACCTTGTCCCCGTTGATTTTGTTGTCTTGGATATTGAATGCAATGCATCTTGTCCCATCATATTGGGAAGACCTTTTCTTCGAACTGTTGGTGCTACTATTGATATGAAGGAAGGTAATATAAAATATCAATTTCCTCTCAAGAAAGGTATGGAACACTTCCCTAGAAAGAGAATGAAGTTACCTTTTGATTCTATTATTAGAACAAATTATGATGTTGACACTTCGTCTCTTGATAATACTTGATACACACTTTCTGCGCCTAGCTGAAAGGCGTTAAAGAAAAGCGCTTATGGGAGACAACCCATGTTTTTACCTACAGTACTTTGTTTTTATTTTGTGTCTTGGAAGTTGTCTACTACTGTAGCAACCTCTCCTTATCTTAGTTTAGTGTTTTGTTGTGCCAAGTAAAGTCGTTGATAGAAAAGTTCATACTAGATTTGGATTACTGCGCAGTTTCAGATTTCTTTGCTGTCACGAATCTGGGCTAAATTCTCTGTAGGTAACTCAGAAAATTATGCCAATTTACGTGAGTGATCCTCAGATATGTATGCAACTTTCATTAAATTTCGGCATTTTCATTTGAGCAAGTCTGGTGCCATTTTAAAATTCGTCAATACGAACTGTTCTGTTTTGACAGATTCTGCCTTTTATTTCGCATTGCCTCTTTTGCTATGTTGGATGAATTTCTTTGATCCATTAATGTCCAGTAGCTTTATGCAATGTCCAGAAGTGTTAAGAATGATTGTGTCACCTCTGAACATGTTAATTTTTATTGTCGCTAACCCTCTAATGAGTTGTTCTAAGTTTGGTGTGGAGGAAGTTTTCAAGGATCAAGAGAGGAGTATGATGCAACATGATCAAGGAGAGTGAAAGCTCTAAGCTTGGGGATGCCCCGGTGATTCACCCCTGCATATTCTAAGAAGACTCAAGCGTCTAAGCTTGGGGATGCCCAAGGCATCCCCTTCTTCATCGACAACATTATCAGGTTCCTCCCCTGAAACTATATTTTTATTCCATCACATCTTATGTGCTTTGCTTGGAGCGTCGGTTTGTTTTTGTTTTTGTTTTGTTTGAATAAAATGGATCCTAGCATTCACTTTATGGGAGAGAGACACGCTCCGCTGTAGCATATGGACAAGTATGTCCTTAGTTTCTACTCATAGTATTCATGGCGAAGTTTCTTCTTCGTTAAATTGTTATATGGTTGGAATTGGAAAATGATATATGTAGTAATTGCTATAAATGTCTTGGGTAATGTGATACTTGGCAATTGCTGTTCTCATGTTTAAGCTCTTGCATCATATACTTTGCACCTATTAATGAAGAAATACATAGAGCATGCTAAAATTTGGTTTGCATATTTGGTCTCTCTAAGGTCTAGATAATTTCTAGTATTGAGTTTTGAACAACAAGGAAGACGGTGTAGAGTCTTATAATGTTTACAATGTGTCTTTTATGTGAGTTTTGCTGCGCCGTTCATCCTTGTGTTTGTTTCAAATAAACCTTGCTAGCCTAAACCTTGTATCGAGAGGGAATACTTCTCATGCATCCAAAATACTTGAGCCAACCACTATGCCATTCGTGTCCACCATACCTACCTACTACATGGTATTTTCTGCCATTCCAAAGTAAATTGCTTGAGTGCTACCTTTAAAATTCCATCATTCACCTTTGCAATATATAGCTCATGGGACAAATAGCTTAAAAACTATTGTGGTATTGAATATGTACTTATGCACTTTATCTCTTATTAAGTTGCTTGTTGTGTGATAACCATGTTTCTGGGGACGCCATCAACTATTCTTTGTTGAATATCATGTGAGTTGCTATGCATGTTCGTCTTGTCTGAAGTAAGAGAGATCTACCACCTTATGGTTAAGCATGCATATTGTTAGAGAAGAACATTGGGCCGCTAACTAAAGCCATGATCCATGGTGGAAGTTTCAGTTTTGGACATATATCCTCAATCTCATATGAGAAAATTATTAATTGTTGTTACATGCTTATGCATAAAAGAGGAGTCCATTATCTGTTGTCTATGTTGTCCCGGTATGGATGTCTAAGTTGAGAATAATCAATAGCAAGAAATCCAATGCGAGCTTTCTCCTTAGACCTTTGTACAAGCGGCATAGAGGTACCCCTTTGTGACACTTGGTTAAAACATGTGCATTGCGATGATCCGGTAGTCCAAGCTAATTAGGACAAGGTGCGGGCACCATTAGTATACTATGCATGAGGCTTGCAACTTGTAAGATATAATTTACATGATACATATGCTTTATTACTACCGTTGACAAAATTGTTTCATGTTTTCAAAATCAAAGCTCTAGCACAAATATAGCAATCGATGCTTTTCCTCTATGGAGGACCATTCTTTTACTTTCATTGTTGAGTCAGTTCACCTATTTCTCTCCACCTCAAGAAGCAAACACTTGTGTGAACTGTGCATTGATTCCTACATATTTGCATATTGCACTTATTATATTACTCTATATTGACAATATCCATGAGATATACATGTTACAAGTTGAAAGCAACCGCTGAAACTTAATCTTCTTTTGTGTTGCTTCAATACCTTTACTTTGAATTATTGCTTTATGAGTTAACTCTTATGCAAGACTTATTGATGCTTGTCTTGAAGTACTATTTATGAAAAGTCTTTGCTATATGATTCACTTGTTTACTCATGTCATATACATTGTTTTGATCGCTGCATTCACTACATATGCTTTACAAATAGTATGATCAAGGTTATGATGGCATGTCACTCCAGAAATTATCTGTGTTATCGTTTTACCTGCTCGGGACGAGCAGAACTAAGCTTGGGGATGCTGATACGTCTCCAACGTATCAATAATTTCTTATGTTCCATGCCACATTATTGATGTTATCTACATGTTTTATGCACACTTTATGTCATATTCGTGCATTTTCTGGAACTAACCTATTAACAAGATGCCGAAGTGCCGATTCTTTGTTTTCTGCTGTTTTTGGTTTCAGAAATCCTAGTAACGAAATATTCTCGGAATTGGACGAAATCAACGCCCAGGGTCCTATTTTGCCACGAAGCTTCCAGAAGACCGAAGAGTCAACGAAGTGGGGCCACGAGGTGGCCAAACCATAGGGCGGCGCGGCCTGGCCCTTGGCCGCGCCGACCTGTGGTGTGGGGCCCTCGTGTGGCCCCCTGACCTGCCCTTCCGCCTACTTAAAGCCTCCGTCGCGAAACCCCAGCATCGAGAGCCACGATACGGAAAACCCATCGAGACGCCGCCGCCGCCAATCCCATCTCGGGGGATTCAGGAGATCGCCTCCGGCACCCTGCCGGAGAGGGGATTCATCTCCCGGAGGACTCTACGCCGCCATGGTCGCCTCCGGAGTGATGAGTGAGTAGTTCACCCCTGGACTATGGGTCCATAGCAGTAGCTAGATGGTTGTCTTCTCCTCATTGTGCTTCATTGTTGGATCTTGTGAGCTGCCTAACATGATCAAGATCATCTATCTGTAATACTATATGTTGTGTTTGTCGGGATCCGATGAATAGAGAATACTTGTTATGTTGATTATCAAAGTTATGTCTATGTGTTGTTTATGATCTTGCATGCTCTCCGTTATTAGTAGATGCTCTGGCCAAGTTGATGCTAGTAACTCCAAGAGGGAGTATTTATGCTCGATAGTGGGTTCATGTCTCCGTGAATCTGGAGGAGTGACAAGAACCACTAAGGTTACGGATGTCTTTGTTGCCACTAGGGATAAAACATTGGTGCTATGTTCAAGGATGTAGTCACTGATTACATTACGCGCAATACTTAATGCAATTGTCTGTTGTTAGCAACTTAATACTGGAGGGGGTTCGGATGATAACCTGAAGGTGGATTTTTTAGGCATAGATGCATGCTGGATAGCGGTCTATGTACTTTGTCGTAATGCCCAATTAAATCTCACAATACTCATCATAATATGTATGTGCATGGTCATGCCCTCTCTATTTGTCAATTGCCCAACTGTAATTTGTTCACCCAACATGCTGTTTATCTTATGGGAGAGACACCTCTAGTGAACTGTGGACCCCGGTCCTATTCTTTACATCGCATACAATCTACTGCAATACTTGTTTTACTGTTTTCTGCAAACAATCATCTTCCACACAATACGGTTAATCCTTTGTTACAGCAAGCTGGTGAGATTGACAACCTCACTGTTTCATTGGGGCAAAGTACTTTGGTTGTGTTGTGCAGGTTCCACGTTGGCGCCGGAATCTCTGGTGTTGCGCCGCACTACATCCCGCCGCCATCAACCTTCAACGTGCTTCTTGACTCCTACTGGTTCGATTAAACCTTGGTTTCTTACTGAGGGAAACTTGCCGCTGTGCGCATCACACCTTCCTCTTGGAGTTCCCAACGGATGTGTCAACTACACGCATCAGTTTGCTGTTCTGTTGCATGTTTACTCGCTGCCATATTTTATTCAGATTGCTATTACCACTCATATACATCCATACTACTTGCATTTCACTATCTCTTCGCCGAACTAGTGCACCTATACATCTGACAAGTGTATTAGGTGTGTTGGGGACACAAGAGACTTCTTGTATCGTGATTGCAGGGTTGCTTGAGAGGGATATCTTTGACCTCTTCCTCCCTGAGTTCGATAAACCTTGGGTGATCCACTTAAGGGAAACTTGCTGCTGTTCTACAAACCTCTGCTCTTGGAGGCCCAACACTGTCTACAAGAATAGAAGCACCCGTAGACATCAAGCACTTTTCTGGCGCTGTTGCCGGGGACGAATCAAGACACTCCATCAAGCCCGTCAACCGCCATCAAACCTCCCACGTCAACCACGCGCCAGTTGTGGACATCAGTTAGTCTCATGATCTTCTCGTTGCTCCCATCTTCTAGATTGCATCTTGGCTTGGTTTTCGTTCTTGCGGTAGGAAATTTTTTGTTTTCTATGCTACGAATCCCATCAGCCTTGTCGCACTCAAGTCGAGGCCTCATCGCACACAAGTCGCAGACACAGCCGTGGACATGTGATACGTCTCCGACGTATCGATAATTTCTTATGTTCCATGCCACATTATTGATGATATCTACATGTTTTATGCATACTTTATGTCATTATTATGCGTTTTCCGGAACTAACCTATTGACGAGATGCCGAAGTGCCAGTTCCTGTTTTCTGCTATTTTTGGTTTCAGAAATCCTAGTAAGGAAATATTCTCGGAATTGGACGAAATCAACGCCCAGGGTCCTATTTTTCCACGAAGCTTCCAGAAGTCCGAAGGGGAAACGAAGTGGGGCCACGAGGTGGGGACACAGTAGGGCGGCGCGGCCCAAGCCCTGGCCGCGCCGGCCTAGTGTGTGGCCCCACCAGGACTCCACCGACCTTGCCCTTCCGCCTACTTAAAGTCTCCGTTGTGAAAACCCTACCACGTTCGACGAAACCAGAGAAAACCTTCCAGAGCCGCCGCCATCGCGAAGCCAAGATCTGGGGGACAGGAGTCTCTGTTCCGGCACGCCGCCGGGACGGGGAAGTGCCCCCGGAAGGCTTCTCCATCAACACCACCGCCATCTTCATCAACGCTGCTGTCTCCCATGAGGAGGGAGTAGTTCTCCATCGAGGCTCGGGGCTGTACCGGTAGCTATGTGGTTCATCTCTCTCCTATGTACTTCAATACAATAATCTCATGAGCTGCCTTACATGATTGAGATTCATATGATGATGCTTGTAATCTAGATGTCATTATGCTAGTCAAGTGGGTTTTACTTATGTGATCTCCGGAGACTCCTTGTCCCACGTGTGTAAAGGTGACAGTGTGTGCACCGTGTGGGTCTCTTAGGCTATATTTCACGGAATACGTATTCGCTATTATGAATGGCATAGTGAAGTGCTTATTTATATCTCTTTATGATTGCAATGTGTTTTGTATCACAATTTATCTGTGTGCTACTCTAGTGATGTTATTAAAGTAGTTTATTCCTCCTGCACGGTGTAATGGTGACAGTGTGTGCATCGTGTAGTACTTGGCGTAGGCTATGATTGTGATCTCTTGTAGAATATGAAGTTAACTATTGCTATGATAGTATTGATGTGATCTATTCCTCCTTTCGTAGTGTGAAGGTGACAGTGTGCATGCTATGTTAGTACTTGGTTTGGTTATGTTGATCTGTTATGCACTCTAAGGTTATTTAAATATGAACATTGAATATTGTGGAGCTTGTTAACTCCGGCATTGAGGGTTCGTGTAATCCTACATAGTTAGTGGTGTTCATCATCCAACAAGAGGGTGTAGAGTCTAGCATCTATCTATTTATTCTGTTATGTGATCAATGTTGAGAGTGTCCACTAGTGAAAGTATGATCCCTAGGCCTTGTTCCTAAATACTGCTATCGCTGTTTGTTTACTGTTTTACTGCATCTTTACTTCCTGCAATATTACTACCATCAACTGCACGCCAACAAGCACTTTTCTGGCGCCGTTACTACTGCTCATATTCATTCATACCACTTGTATTTCACTATCTCTTCGCCGAACTAGTGCACCTATTAGGTGTGTTGGGGACACAAGAGACTTCTTGCTTTGTGGTTGCAGGGTTGCATGAGAGGGATATCTTTGACCTCTTCCTCCCTGAGTTCGATAAACCTTGGGTGATCCACTTAAGGGAAACTTGCTGCTGTTCTACAAACCTCTGCTCTTGGAGGCCCAACACTGTCTACAAGAATAGAAGCACCCGTAGACATCAAGCACTTTTCTGGCGCCGTTGCCTGGGAGGAAAGGTAAACGACACTCACACACCGGATCCCGGCAACGAAGCTATTTTCTGGCGCCGTTGCCGGGGAGGAAAGGTAAAAGGCATTCATACTCCGGTCCCAGGTAACCAAGTACTTTTCTGTTGCCGTTGTGTGTGTGCTCGAAGCTATTTCCTTTAGATCCTGCAATTGCATCTTTTTGTTTCTTGTTTACACTAGTTAGGCATAATGGACAACAATGAGCTTCTTATGCTATTTCCTGATTTAAGACATGGATGGTTTGATGCAAAAATTAAAAAACCTATGGAACATATTAGTATGAACGCTTTGAACACCATTGTTGCTAATGATATGGAAAATTCTAAGCTTGGGGAAGCTGGCTTTGATGAGCATGATATTTTTAGTCCCCCAAGCATTGAGGAGAAAATTTACTTTGATGATACTTTGCCTCCTATTTATGATGATTATAATGATAGTGGTCTTTTAGTACCGCCTGTTATGGCGGATAAATTTGATTATGATTACAATATGCCTCCTATATTTGATGATGAGAATAATAATGATAGCTACTTTGTTGAATTTGCTCCCACTACAACTAATAAAATTGATTATGCTTATGTGGAGAGTTATAATTTTATGCATGAGACTCATGATAAGAATGCTTTATGTGATAGTTATATTGTTGAGTTTGCTCTTGTTGCTACTGAAAGTTATTAAGAGAGAGGAAAATATGGTTGTAGAAATTTTCATGTTACTAAAACACCTCTCTATGTGCTGAAATTTTTGAAGCTACACTTGTTCTATCTTCCTATGCTTGTTACTTTTTTCTTCATGAACTTGTTTATTTACAAAACTCCTATGCATAGGAAGCATGTTAGACTTAAATTTGTTTTGAATTTGCCTCTTGATGCTCTCTTTTGCTTCAACTACTATTTCTTGCGAGTGCATCATTAAAACTGCTGAGCCCATCTTAATGGCTATAAAGAAAGAACTTCTTGGGAGATAACCCATGTGTTTATTTTGCTACAGTAGCTTTGTTTTATATTTGAGTCTTGGAAGTTGTTACTACTGTAGCAACCTCTCCTTATCTTATTTTATTGCATTGTTGTGCCAAGTAAACTCTTTGATAGCAAGGTTGATACTAGATTTGGATTACTGCGCAGAAACAGATTTCTGTCTGTCACGAATTTGGGCAGGGTTCTTTGTAGGTAACTCAGAAAAATCTGCCAATTTACGTGCGTGATCCTCAGATATGTACGCAACTTTCATTAAATTTGGGCATTTTCATCTGAGCAAGTCTGGTGCCTCAATAAAATTCGTCTTTACGGACTGTTCTGTTTTGACAGATTCTGCCTTTTATTTTGCATTGCCTCTTTTGTTATGTGGGATGGATTCCTTTGTTCCATTGACTTCCAGTAGCTTTGGGCAATGTCCAGAAGTGTTAAGAATGATTGTGTCACCTCTGAACATGTGAATTTTTATTATGCACTAACCCTCTAATGAGTTTGTTTCGAGTTTGGTGTGGAGGAAGTTTTCAAGGGTCAAGAGAGGAGGATGATATACTACGATCAAGGAGAGTGAAAGCTCTAAGCTTGGGGATGCCCCGGTGGTTCATCCCTGCATATTTCAAGAAGACTCAAGCGTCTAAGCTTGGGGATGCCCAAGGCATCCCCTTCTTCATCGACAATTTATCAGGTTTCTTCTCTTTAAACTATATTTTTATTCCGTCACATCTTATGTGCTTTGCTTGGAGCGTCGGTTTGTTCTTGTTTTTGTTTTTGTTTGAATAAAATGGATCCTAGCATTCATTGTGTGGGAGAGAGACACGCTCCGCTGTTGCATATGGACAAATATGTCCTTAGGCTTTACTCATAGTATTCATGGCGAAGGTTGAATCTTCTTCGTTAAATTGTTATATGGTTGGAATCGGGAAATGCTACATGTAGTAATTCTAAAATGTCTTGAATAATTTGATACTTGGCAATTGTTGTGCTCATGTTTAAGCTCTTGCATCATATACTTTTCACCCATTAATGAAGAAATACATAGAGCTTGCTAAAATTTGGTTTGCATATTTGGTCTCTCTAAAGTCTAGATAATTTCTAGTATTGAGTTTTGAACAACAAGGAAGACGGTGTAGAGTCTTATAATGTTTACAATATGTCTTTTATGTGAGTTTTGCTGCACCGATTCATCCTTGTGTTTGTTTCAAATAACCTTGCTAGCCTAAACCTTGTATCGAGAGGGAATACTTCTCATGCATCCAAAATCCTTGAGCCAACCACTATGCCATTTGTGTCCACCATACCTACCTACTACATGGTATTTCTCCGCCATTCCAAAGTAAATTGCTTGAGTGCTACCTTTAAATTTCCATCATTCGCCTTTGCAATATATAGCTCATGGGACAAAATAGCCTTAAAAACTATTGTGGTATTGAATATGTACTTATGCACTTTATCTCTTATTAAGTTGCTTGTTGTGCGATAACCATGCTCCTGGGGACGCCATCAACTCTTTGTTGAATATCATGTGAGTTGCTATGCATGTTCGTCTTGTCTGAAGTAAGGGAGATTTACCACTCATTAAATGGTTAGAGCATGCATGATGTTAGAGAAGAACATTGGGCCGCTAACTAAAGCCATGAATCATGGTGGAAGTTTCAGTTTTGGACATATATCCTCAATCTCATATGAGAACATTAATTGTTGCTACATGCTTATGCATTAAAGAGGAGTCCATTATCTGTTGTCTATGTTGTCCCGGTATGGATGTCTAAGTTGAGAATAATCAAAAGCGATAAATCCAAATGCGAGCTTTCTCCTTAGACCTTTGTACAGGTGGCATAGAGGTACCCCTTTGTGACACTTGGTTAAAACATGTGTATTGCGATGATAATCCTGGTAATCCGAGCTAATTAGGACAAGGTGCGGGCACTATTAGTATACTATGCATGACGCTTGCAACTTGTAAGATATAATTTACATGATACATATGCTTTATTACTACCGTTGACAAAATTGTTTCATGTTTTCAAAATAAAAGCTCTAGCACAAATATAGCAATCGATGCTTTCCTCTTTGAAGGACCTTTCTTTTACTTTTATGTTGAGTCAGTTCACCTATTTCTCTTCACCTCAAGAAGCAAACACTTGTGTGAACTGTGCATTGATTCCTACATACTTGCATATTGCACTTGTTATATTACTTTACATTGACACTATCCATGAGATATACATGT
Organism: Lolium perenne; assembly: GCF_019359855.2. Lineage (NCBI taxonomy): Eukaryota > Viridiplantae > Streptophyta > Magnoliopsida > Poales > Poaceae > Lolium > Lolium perenne. The sequence continues at coordinate 262,112,189 of NC_067246.2, read as the reverse complement.
TATAAGTTGAAAGCAACCGTTGAAACTTAATCTTCCATTGTGTTGCTTCAATACCTTTACTTTGATTTATTGCTTTATGAGTTAACTCTTATGCAAGACTTATTGATGCTTGTCTTGAAGTACTATTTATGAAAAGTCTTTGCTTTATGAATCATTTGTTTACTCATGACATTACCATTGTTTTGATTGCTGGATTCATTACATATGCTTACAATAGTATGATCAAGGTTATGATGGCATGTCACTCCAGAAATTATCTTTGTTATCGTTTACCTGCTCGGGACGAGTAGGAACTAAGCTTGGGGATGCTGATACGTCTCCGACGTATCGGTAATTTCTTATGTTCCATGCCACATTATTGATGATATCTACATGTTTTATGCATACTTTATGTCATTATTATGCGTTTTCCGGAACTAACCTATTGACGAGATGCCGAAGTGCCAGTTCATGTTTTCTGCTGTTTTTGGTTTCAGAAATCCTAGTAAGGAAATATTCTCGGAATTGGACGAAATCAACGCCCAGGGTCTGATACGTCCAATTTGCATCACTATTTTATATCATAATTTGCTGTTATTCATTGATATATTTCATATTTGTACATAATGCTTATGTTATTTCATCTATTTTGCATGTTTCATGATTATTTGGGGATCGCGCACCGGAGCCAGGATTCTGCTGGAAAAAGCACCGTCAGAACGCAATATTTCGGAAGATCAACAGTTGAAGGAAATTATACGAAAATTCCTATTTTTCCAGATGACGAAGGGAGCTAGAAGGGGGAGCTGAGGAGGGCCGCCATGGGCCCCCCTCACAGGCCGGCGCGGGCCCTATGAGGAGGGGGCCCATAGCCCCCTCTCGCCTCCTTTTCTTCGCACACGCCTTCGCCCCGAAAACCTAAGCCAGGGGGGTACGTCGAACAGAGCCACAGCCGCCTCTGCGGGGCGGAGAACACCAGAGAGAAAAGAGCTCTCCGGCGGGCAGGAATCCGCCGGGGAAATTTCCTCCCGGAGGGGGAAATCGACGCCATCGTCACCGTCTTCGAGCTGGACATCATCTCCATCACCATCACCATCATCTTCATCATCATCACCGCCGTCTCCACCGCTGCACCTCGTCACCGCTGTAGCAATTTGGGTTTGATCTTGATTGTTTGATAGGGGAAACTCTCCCGGTGTTGATTTCTACTTGTTATTGATGCTATTGAGTGAAACCGTTGAACCAAGGTTTATGTTCAGATTGTTATTCATTATCATATCACCTCTGATCATGTTCCATATGATGTCTCGTGAGTAGTTCGTTTAGTTCTTGAGGACATGGGTGAAGTCTAAATGTTAGTAGTGAATTATGGTTGAGTAGTATTCAATGTTATGATATTTAAGTTGTGGTGTTATTCTTCTAGTGGTGTCGTGTGAACGTCGACTACACGACACTTCACCTTTATGGGCCTAGGGGAATGCATCTTGTAATCGTTTGCCAATTGCGGGGTTGCCGGAGTGACAGAAACCTGAGCCCCCGTTGGTATATCGATGTAGGAGGGAGCGCAGGATCTCAGAGTTTAAGGCTGTGGTTAGATTTATCTTAATTACTTTCTTGTAGTTGCGGATGCTTGCAAGGGGTATAATCACAAGTATGTATTAGTCCTAGGAAGGGCAGTACATTAGCATAGGTTCACCCACACAACACTTATCAAAACAATGAAGATTAATTAGCCGTATGTAGCGAAAGCACTAGACTAAAATCCCGTGTGTCCTCAAGAACGTTTGGTCATTATAAGTAAACAAACCGGCTTGTCCTTTGTGCTAAAAAGGATTGGGCCACTCGCTGCAACTGTTACTCTCGCACTTTACTTACTCATACTTTATTCATCTGTTACATCAAAACCCCCTGAATACTTTTCTGTGAGCATTTACAGTGAATCCTTCATCGAAACTGCTTGTCAACACCTTCTGCTCCTCGTTGGGATCGACATTCTTACTTATCGAAGATACTACGATACACCCCCTATACTTGTGGGTCATCAAGACTATTTTCTGGCGCCGTTGCCGGGGAGTGAAGCGCTATTGGTAAGTGGAATTGGTAAGGAAAACCTTTACTGCTTGTGCTGATTTTATTTCTGCCTGCTGCTATAAGTCATTATGGAGAGATCTTCTCTTCAATTTTTATTTGGGAAATCTACTACTACTGCAACGGTAGTGGATGAGGCGCCAGGTGAGGAAGTAATACCATATAAAATACCTATGAAAATTATTGAACGTGTTATGGATAACCGCTATGAAGGGGATGGAACTGTCCATCCTGGTGATCATTTACTGTTTTTACATGAATTATGCGGGTTATTCAAATGTGCAGGTATTGCTATGGATGAAGTTAGAAAGAAACTATTCTCTATATCGCTGTCTGGTAAAGCAGCGCACTGGTATAAATTGCTGAAGAATAGGGATTCTATTGATTGGGAGGACATTGTGCCTTTATTTTATTCCAAATTCTATCCTCCAAGTGAAATTCACAAAGATCGGAACCGCATATATAATTTCTGGCCTCATGATGGAGAAAGCATTGCCCAAGCATGGGGGAGATTGAAGTCTTTAATGCTCAAATGCCCCATTCATGAGCTTCCTGGTAATGTTATTATTGATAATTTCTATGCAAGACTTTCTTTTCAAGACAAGACCTTGCTGGATACTTCTTGTTCTGGATCATTTACACGCAATAAAGAAGAGTTTAAAAGGGACCTTCTTGATCGGATCCAGGAGAATACTGAAGGATGGGAGAACGACAAAGATAGAGAGTCAGGTATAAACTTTGATTATAAATGTATTGAAGCTTTTATGGATACTGATAAATTTCGTAATATTAGTGCTACTTATGGTCTTGATTCTCAAGTCGTTGCAAATCTTTATAAAGCTTTTGCCTCTCATTATGAATTTCCTAAGAAGAATTTTGATAAGTATCATGAACCGTATAAAGATAAAATTGATTCATCTATAAACAAATGTGTTGTAATAGAAACTGTTGATCTTGTTATTCCTGAAGCTTATATTGAAAAAACTCCTTTCCCTGCTAAAATGAAGGAGTACTCTGTTATAAATAGTGCGGTTCATAAAAGTGAAAAGAAACCTATAGAACCTGAAGAACAAATAAAAGTTGAACCTGCTGTTGCAATTGTTAAAGATCTTGTGACTGAAAATGTGGAGGATGGTCATATTATTTTCTGTGAAGATGCCTCTAATATTGTTTCGCATCCTAATAAGTCTAGGAAAGCTAGTGTTCCTATGCTATCTGTTAGAATTGGTGATCAATGTTATTATGGTTTATGTGATATTGGTGCAAGTATTAGTGTTATTCCTTATGAGCTTTACACGGAGATCATGCATGAAATTGGTTCTTGTGAGCTTGAAGATATTGATGTGGTTATTCGGCTGGCTAATAGAGAAACTATCTCTCCAATTGGTATTGTTCGAGATGTGGAAGTGCTATGTGGTAAGATTAAATATCCTGCTGACTTTTTGGTACTTGGTTCTGCTGCTAGTAAATATTGTCCTATCATTTTTGGTAGACCTTTTCTAAATACTTGTGGAGCTATTATAGATTGTAAGAAAGAGAAAATTTTGACTAAATTTGCTGGTGAATCTTATGAGTTTAACTTCTCTAAATTTACCAAAACTCCTTATAAAGCTGATTTGCCTAATAGTGATTTTAAAGTTGAACAATGTGCATCTATTGCTCTTGCTCCTAGTAATCCTTTGCAGCAACATTTGGAGAATAGTGAGAGTGAAGTCTTTAGGGAAGAAAGAAATGAGCTTGATGAAATTTTCCTTCGTCAACCTATTCTTAAACATGACTTGCCGGTTGAAGATCTAGGTACAACACAACCACCAAATGAAGATCCTGTCTTTGATTTAAAACCATTGCCTAATAATCTTAAATATGCTCATATTGATGATAAGAAAATATATCCTGTTATTATTAGTTCTAAGCTTTCAGAGTTTGAAGAAGAAAGGTTATTGGAAATACTGAAGAAACACCGAGGTGCTATTGACTACACTCTTGATGACTTGAAGGGGATTTCTCCCTCTATTTGCCAACACGCCATTAACGTGGAAGATGATGCGAAGCCTGTTGTTGAACCTCAGCGTCGTCTAATTCCTAAGATGAAGGATGTGGTAAGAAATGAGGTATTAAGACTCCTTGAAGCTGGTATTATATATCCTATTGCTGATAGTAGATGGGTTAGTCTTGTGCATTGTGTTCCTAAGAAAGGAGGAATGACTGTTGTGCCTAATGATAATGATGAGCTCATCCCTCAAAGAGTAGTTGTAGGGTATAGAATGTGCATTGATTTTCGAAAAGTTAATAAAGTTACTAAGAAAGATCATTACCCTTTACCCTTTATTGATCAAATGTTAGAAAGGTTGTCTAAAAATACTCATTTTTGCTTTCTTGATGGTTATTCTGGGTTTTCACAAATTGATGTTAAAACTAAAGATCAAGAGAAAACCACTTTCACTTGTCCCTATGGAACTTATGCTTATAGACGTATGCCTTTTGGTTTATGTAATGCTCCTGCTACTTTTCAAAGATGCATGTCTGCTATTTTTCATGGCTTTTGTGAGAGCATTGTAGAGGTATTCATGGACGATTTTTCCGTCCACGGAAATTCTTTTGATAATTGCTTGCGGAACCTTGATAAAGTTTTGCAGAGATGCGAAGAAACTAACCTTGTTCTTAATTGGGAGAAATGCCACTTTATGGTTAATGAAGGAATTGTATTGGGACATAAAATTTCCGAGAGAGGTATTGAAGTTGATAGAGCTAAAGTTGAAGCAATTGAGAAGATGCCCTATCCTAGGGATGTTAAAGGTATTCGAAGTGTTCTTGGTCATGCTGGGTTTTATAGGAGATTTATTAAAGATTTCTCCAAAATTTCAAAGCCTCTTACTAATCTTCTTCAAAAAGATGTACCTTTTGTTTTTGATGATGATTGTAAGGAAGCTTTTGAAACTCTAAAGAAAGCCTTAACAACTGCCCCTATAGTTGAACCTCCTGATTGGAACTTACCATTTGAAATTATGTGTGATGCTAGTGATTTTGCTGTAGGCGCTGTTCTTGGACAGCGAGTAGATAAAAAACTGAATGTTATTCATTATGCTAGTAAAACTCTTGATGCTGCTCAAAGAAATTATGCTACTACTGAAAAAGAATTGTTAGCCGTAGTCTTTGCTTGTGATAAGTTTAGATCTTATATCGTTGATTCAAAAGTTACTATTCATACTGATCATGCTGCAATTAGATACCTTATGACAAAGAAAGATGCTAAGCCGAGGCTTATTAGATGGGTACTTCTTTTGCAAGAATTTGATTTACATATTGTAGATAGGAAAGGTGCTGATAATCCTGTTGCTGATAATTTGTCTAGATTGGAAAATATTGCTTATGATCCTGTTCCTGTTAATGATAGTTTTCCAAATGAACAATTGGCTGTAATAAAGGTGAGTTCGCGAGACAGTCCTTGGTATGCTGATTATGCTAACTTTATTGTTTCCAAGTACTTGCCTCCAACCTTTTCAGCTCAGCAAAGGAGGAAATTCTTTTATGACTTGAGGCATTATTTTTTGGATGACCCACACTTATATAAATAAGGAGTGGATGGTATTATGCGAAGATGTGTTCCTGACTATGAACAACAAGAGATATTGAGTAAATGTCATGGTAGTGCTTATGGAGGACATCACGCTGGAGATAGAACCGCACAAAAGGTTCTACAATCAGGATTTTATTGGCCAACTCTCTTCAAAGATGCAAGGAAGTTTATTTTATCTTGTGATGAATGTCAAAGGGTTGGTAATATCTCCATGCGCAATGAAATGCCTATGAATTATACTCTTGTTATTGAACCATTCGATTGTTGGGGATTTGACTTCATGGGTCCTTTCCCTTCTTCAGAAGGTAACACTCATATACTTGTCGCTGTTGATTATGTTACTAAATGGGTAGAAGCTATACTCACAAAAAGTGCCGATGGTGAGACTTCTTTAAAAATGCTTTTAGATATTATTTTTCCTAGATTTGGAGTACCTAGATATATTATGACTGGCGGAGGTTCTCATTTTATTCATGGAGGTTTTAGAAAAACTCTTGCTAAATATGGTATTAATCATAGAATTGCTTCCGCTTATCATCCTCAAACTAGTGGGCAAGTAGAACTATCAAATAGAGAAATTAAGTCTATCTTGCAAAAGACTGTTAATAAAACTAGAAAGAACAGGGCTATTAAATTGAAGGATGCACTATGGGCTTATAGAACTGCTTATAAAAACCCCATGGGAATGTCACCTTATAAAATGGTTTATGGAAAAGCTTGTCATTTACCTTTAGAACTAGAGCACAAAGCTTATTGGGCTGTTAGAGAACTAAACAAAGATCCTAAACTAGCCGGTGATAAGAGGTTGTTGCAATTAAGTTCTCTAGATGAATGGAGAAGTGAAGCATATGAAAATGCTAAACTCTTTAAAGAGAAAGTTAAGAAATGGCATGATAGAAGGATTATCAAAAGAGAGTTTAATATTGGGGATAAAGTCCTATTGTATCGGTCTCGTCTCAGATTCTTTGCAGGGAAATTACTCTCGAAATGGGAAGGACCATATGTCATTGATGAGGTCTATCGGTCAGGAGCAATTAAAATTAGTTCTCTCCAAGGCAATGCCACGCAAGTGGTGAATGGACAAAGACTCAAGCACTATATCTCAGGTGATTCTTATAATGTAGATGTTGATGTTATTCGAGTGGAAACACCGGAGGCTTTCATCAAAGATCAAATTGACAGTCCGCCAGAACTCGACTCTGAATAGGTAACAGTACAGGTAATAAAAAGTTCGCGATTTACTTTCCGAACAATGTTTTTGCTGTTTTTGGAAAATATGAAAAATTACGAGATCGAAACGGAGTGGAGGAGACGCACGAGGGCGTGCCCCCATAGGCCGGCGCGGCCAGGCCTTGGCCCGCGCCGCCCTATGAGCTGGCCGCCTCATCGCCCCTTTCCGACTCTGGTTCGACCTGGTACTTTCCGTTTGTCATAAAAATTCCTGCTATATAATCCCCCGGACCCCTGGAGGTCCGTATATCGTTTTCTCGACGTGTTTTGTTTCGAGCTGTTTCTGCCAGGATTTGTCTTTGATCTAGAAGCACCATGGTCTCCCACAACAAGGACAAGGAGCCTTCGGAGGAAGGTATTCAAGACCCCGAGTTGTCATCGGTATTGGCATCCCCTTGGTTTGTTCCAAGCTTGGGGGAGTGCCGCGGTATCACATCATCACTATCTTTTACTTTTTATTATCAAGTAGTGTCATATCATGAGTATGGAAGTTATTATATAAGATGGGTTGCAGTGTGGAAGTATCTCTCCTTTAGTTGGTTGTCTATGTATCCCTTGGTGTGAGTTATCGTTATGAAATATTAATGAGAAGTCTTATCATTTACATATTGCACATCTTATTTTAGTTTGCAATTTCTAGTATATGATTGATCTTGATTTTAGTATTGGTACCACTTTGGGAGCATTGAGTAGATCTATTTGGTTTTGGCAAACTTAGCATTGGTCAATAGCAACAACACCTTGAGGTTTAAGTAGAAAAGAGAAATACATATAGTTGTTTCATTGTCTTCCTTTCCTGTTAGCTCATAGCTTATTATTCTGAAGTTAAAATTATTTGTGCTTGCAAGAAAGATGCATGATTATGTCTATCACATGTATATTTGTTTGTTTCCCTCAACTCCTATGCTTGCTAATTAACCTTGCTAGCCAAAGACCTGTACTGAGAGGGAATGCTTCTTGTGCATCCAAACCTTTAAACCAAAACCCATGCCATGTGTGTCCACTATAACTACCTATTATGTGGTATTTCCTGCCACTCCAAGTAAATACTTCATGTGCTACCTTTAAACAATTCAAAACTTTATTACTCCTTATTTGTGTCAATGTTCTATAGCTCATGAGGAAGTATGTGGTGTTTATCTTTCAATCTTGTTGGGCAACTTTCACCAATGGACTAGTGGCTTCATCCACTTATCCAATAACTTTGCAAAAAGAGCTGGCAATGGGATTCCCAGTCCCAAACTAATTAACCAAAATAGACACTCCTCCATGGTATGTGCTTGTTGGACGGCACCCGAAGGATTCGGTTAGCCATGGCTTGAGAAAGCAAAGGTTGGGAGGAGTGTCATCTAAAATAAAACTAAAATAAAAAGACACTCCTTCATGGTATGAGATTGTTGGCAGGCACCCGAGGATTCGGTTAGCCATGGTTTGTGAAAGCAAAGGTTGGAAGGAGTGTCAACCAAAAATAAAACTTTATGGGAGCCGCTCTTTGAGAGTTTGTCTGGCAAGGGGGTTAGAGTACCCGCTACCAGTCGTTGACAACAACAAACACCCCTCAAACCTTTACTTTTATGCTCTCTATATGATTTCAAAACTTGAAAAGCTCTAGCACATGATTTAATCTCTGCTTCCCTCTGCGAAGGGCCTATCTTTTACTTTATGTTGAGTCAGTACACCTATTTCCCTCCATCTCAAGCAAGCATTTGAGTTGTTGTGATCGAACCATTATATTGTGATTTGCTTCATCATGTTTTTACTCTTCCTTGTTTAGTACAAGTTTTATCTGAATGAATATAGCTTTGCAAGTTATCAATGATCATTATGATTGAGTATGCAAGTTTACCATAAGCTTTAACATAAGAGCGCTGCTCAATAGATGAGTATAATCTGTTAACTGTTCTCTGACCAAGAACGAAGTTTGCCATCACCAACTATGATTTCTTATGCACCTTTATTTGTGATTACCTTATACTTGTTTCAAGTTGAATTATATGAGGAAGTTGTTTACTAGAATGTCTTGTGTGAATGAATATGATGCTTCTCGTCCGTATTTTATTTATCGACTCTTCACTCCATAAACATGTGGTCCTGTTTACCGAGTTCAGTTTCGCTTGGGGACAAGCGAAGTCTAAGCTTGGGGGGAGTTGATACGTCCAATTTGCATCACTATTTTATATCATAATTTGCTGTTATTCATTGATATATTTCATATTTGTACATAATGCTTATGTTATTTCATCTATTTTGCATGTTTCATGATTATTTGGGGATCGCGCACCGGAGCCAGGATTCTGCTGGAAAAAGCACCGTCAGAACGCAATATTTCGGAAGATCAACAGTTGAAGGAAATTATACGAAAATTCCTATTTTTCCAGATGACGAAGGGAGCCAGAAGGGGGAGCTGAGGAGGGCCGCCATGGGCCCCCCTCACAGGCCGGCGCGGTCCCTGCCCTGGCCGCGCCGCCTTATGAGGAGGGGGCCCACAGCCCCCTCTCGCCTCCTTTTCTTCGCACACGCCTTCGCCCCGAAAAACTAAGCCAGGGGGGTACGTCGAACAGAGCCACAACCGCCTCTGCGGGGCAGAGAACACCAGAGAGAAAAGAGCTCTCCGGCGGGCAGGAATTCGCCGGGGAAATTCCCTCCCGGAGGGGGAAATCGACGCCATCGTCACCGTCATCGAGCTGGACATCATCTCCATCACCATCACCATCATCTTCATCATCATCACCACCGTCTCCACCGCTGCACCTCGTCACCGCTGTAGCAATTTGGGTTTGATCTTGATTGTTTGATAGGGGAAACTCTCCCGGTGTTGATTTCTACTTGTTATTGATGCTATTGAGTGAAACCGTTGAACCAAGGTTTATGTTCAGATTGTTATTCATTATCATATCACCTCTGATCATGTTCCATATGATGTCTCGTGAGTAGTTCGTTTAGTTCTTGAGGACATGGGTGAAGTCTAAATGTTAGTAGTGAATTATGGTTGAGTAGTATTCAATGTTATGATATTTAAGTTGTGGTGTTATTCTTCTAGTGGTGTCGTGTGAACGTCGACTACACGACACTTCACCTTTATGGGCCTAGGGGAATGCATCTTGTACTTGTTTGCCAATTGCGGGGTTGCCGGAGTGACAGAAACCTGAGCCCCCGTTGGTATATCGATGCAGGAGGGATCGCAGGATCTCAGAGTTTAAGGCTGTGGTTAGATTTATCTTAATTACTTTCTTGTAGTTGCGGATGCTTGCAAGGGGTATAATCACAAGTATGTATTAGTCCTAGGAAGGGCAGTACATTAGCATAGGTTCACCCACACAACACTTATCAAAACAATGAAGATTAATTAGCCGTATGTAGCGAAAGCACTAGACTAAAATCCCGTGTGTCCTCAAGAACGTTTGGTCATTATAAGTAAACAAACCGGTTTGTCCTTTGTGCTAAAAAGGATTGGGCCACTCGCTGCAATTGTTACTCTCGCACTTTACTTACTCGTACTTTATTCATCTGTTACATCAAAACCCCCTGAATACTTTTCTGTGAACATTTACAGTGAATCCTTCATCGAAACTGCTTGTCAACACCTTCTGCTCCTCGTTGGGATCGACATTCTTACTTATCGAAGATACTACGATACAACCCCTATACTTGTGGGTCATGAGGGTCCTATTTTTCCACGAAGCTTCCAGAAGTCCGAAGGGAAAACGAAGTGGGGCCACGAGGTGGGCACACAGTAGGGCAGCGCGGCCCAAGCCCTGGCCGCGCCGGCCTAGTGTGTGGCCCCACCAGGACTCCACCGACCTTGCCCTTCCGTCTACTTAAAGTCTCCGTCGCGAAAACCCTACCACGTTCGACGAAACCAGAGAAAACCTTCCAGAGCCGCCGCCATCGCGAAGCCAAGATCTGGGGGACAGGAGTCTCTGTTCCGGCACGCCGCCGGGACGGGGAAGTGCCCCCGGAAGGCTTCTCCATCAACACCACCGCCATCTTCATCAACGCTGCTGTCTCCCATGAGGAGGGAGTAGTTCTCCATCGAGGCTCGGGGCTGTACCGGTAGCTATGTGGTTCATCTCTCTCCTATGTACTTCAATACAATAATCTCATGAGCTGCCTTACATGATTGAGATTCATATGATGATGCTTGTAATCTAGATGTCATTATGCTAGTCAAGTGGGTTTTACTTATGTGATCTCTGGAGACTCCTTGTCCCACGTGTGTAAAGGTGACAGTGTGTGCACCGTGTGGGTCTCTTAGGCTATATTTCACAGAATACTTATTCGCTGTTATGAATGGCATAGTGAAGTGCTTATTTATATCTCTTTATGATTGCAATGTGTTTTGTATCACAATTTATCTGTGTGCTACTCTAGTGATGTTATTAAAGTAGTTTATTCCTCCTGCACGGTGTAATGGTGACACTGTGTGCATCGTGTAGTACTTGGCGTAGGCTATGATTGTGATCTCTTGTAGATTATGAAGTTAACTATTGCTATGATAGTATTGATGTGATCTATTCCTCCTTTCGTAGTGTGAAGGTGACAGTGTGCATGCTATGTTAGTACTTGGTTTGGTTATGTTGATCTGTTATGCACTCTAAGGTTATTTAAATATGAACATTGAATATTGTGGAGCTTGTTAACTCCGGCATTGAGGGTTCGTGTAATCCTACACAGTTAGTGGTGTTCATCATCCAACAAGAGGGTGTAGAGTCTAGCATCTATCTATTTATTCTGTTATGTGATCAATGTTGAGAGTGTCCACTAGTGAAAGTATGATCCCTAGGCCTTGTTCCTAAATACTGCTATCGCTGTTTGTTTACTGTTTTACTGCATCTTCACTTCCTGCAATATTACTACCATCAACTGCACGCCAGCAAGCACTTTTCTAGCGCCGTTACTACTGCTCATATTCATTCATACCACTTGTATTTCACTATCTCTTCGCCGAACTAGTGCACCTATTAGGTGTGTTGGGGACACAAGAGACTTCTTGCTTTGTGGTTGCAGGGTTGCATGAGAGGGATATCTTTGACCTCTTCCTCCCTGAGTTCGATAAACCTTGGGTGATCCACTTAAGGGAAACTTGCTGCTGTTTTACAAACCTCTGCTCTTGGAGGCCCAACACTGTCTACAAGAATAGAAGCACCCGTAGACATCAACATGCTGCTAGATTGTGACATCACAAAGCCTCGAGGTAGGAGTTCTTTCAGAGCATGATAATCGAACATACGGCAACAAGCCCCCGACATGGGCCGGAGCCCTATGCCTGCACTGGCTTGTTGCGCCCGCCTCTGCTTTTGACGGAGATGGTGTTGTAGTTTCTCCCCACCGGATCCGACAAGATTTGTACCTCCATGGCATCTACTTTTGTTGGGCCAGATCAGTGTGAATCGTTTGGGCCAGATACAGTGCTCTGGTGTCGAGGTTGCATTTTCATGTGGTTGCAGTGAGGCTCTCCTCTCAATTAGTTGGGATGTGTTTGGAGATTGGATGTCGGTGCAATGGGGCGGTGCGAGTTGGCGCTTGTTAGGAATCATTGTTTAGGTGTTAGCTAGTGGTCATGGCCGTAAGGTTGGCGAGTGGTGGAGGAGGGTTCAACTGTTATCTCGGGGTTCATCGGAAAGTCACAATCAACCGCCACAGTTGGCGGGAGGTGCCTCCTGTCAAGCTATATTTGGTGATAGATTTTGAGAGGGGCCATTTTTTGTGATAGGAATTTGCGAAGGGTCATATTGATAAAAGGAATCTCCTTTACCTGGGTAAAAACCTAACATGTGTATCCTGACCTGAAGGTGGTGAAATTTTATGCTGATGGACAATTGGACACCGTTTTCTTCAACATTTTTTTATTGCTGGTGGTGCTTAGAGGATGTGCTCACTTGAAGGGAAAAAATTCTCCATATTTGCACTCGATCTTGATTTACTAGAAAAGCCTCACTGCTAATTCACGAGTTATACCACGGGGTGATTTACACTTCTGGCGCACCTTTTTAATAGATGAGGGTCCTTTTGGGAAAAGAAGACTTCATGCTGCAGAAAGAACTTCCGTAAAAAAGCATCATGCTGCAAAGATTACTTCAGTAGAAAATCTTAAACATCACATGTGGGTAATGGGTTGGCACTTGACACCACCTTGCACCGTTGGATGGTGGCATGACACTTTGCAGTATGTTGGTGATTACATTTCCCTGCTTATATATTTTTCAATCACAATCAATGAGGAACAGTGTGCAGTGTCGGACATCTGAACGAAGAGAGGTATGTTGAGGATTTAAAAGCATATATATATCGAAGCCTTGCACAATGGTGAGTACTAGTGAAAGCAAAGTTTACACGTAGTTTTTGTTTTGACGGCATGGTTGTCACACATGATGCCCACACCATTGTCTTATAGTCATCACACTTCTTGAATAATATGTACTCCCTCCGTGGCTCTGTTTAGAAATGTAAGATGTTGAAACATATTGTTTGGTAATCCACTTTAGTCTATTTTTATGTGTAGGTTCACTCACTTTGGTTTGTATCTAGCCTACTTCAAAAATACCTAAAATATTTTATATTAAAGCACAGAGAAAGTACTAATTTAAAAAGGTTGAAGATAAATCAAATTTTACATAAAAGAAAGAATCTAGAGAGACCAAATGTGTACATAAGCACAATAATCTAAAGGTTCGAGGAGCTCTCCCGAGAGAATACTAACTAGCGAGACAAGGTTGCGCTCAGCCCACCTGGATTCAAATCTCCTCGCCCTCACCCACTATGAGCAAACTTTTGACATAATGGACCACATGGCTCAACGAATTGTCGACAAAGACCACCTCTAAAGGAAATTGCCAAAAAAGATCACCTCACTGTAGAGGCAGGGCAGCTAAGGGAAACGTGGAAAGTGCCACAATCAGCTCTGGCGACACATCAGTGGCCATGGTCGTCGTTGATACGTTGTAAATGTATCTATAATTTTTGATGCTCCATGCTTGTTTTACACCAATTTATATATGTTTTGCTTACACTTCATTGCACTTTTATAAATTTTTCGGCACTAACCTATTGACAAGATGCCACAGTGTCAGTTCCCTGTTTTCTGCTGTTTTGTATTTCAGAAAAGTTGTACAGGAAATATTATCAGAATTGGACAAAACATAAACCGAAAATCTTACTTTTCCGTAACGAAGATGAAGTCCAGAGGGGGGACGAAGAGGCGCCACAGGGCGAACAGACCAGGCCTAGGCGCGGCCCAGGCCCTGGCCACGCCTAGGGGTGGTCTGGGGCCCCCTTGCCTCCACCGACCTCGCCCTTCCGCCTATAAGAAGCCTCCCGACACGTGAACCCTAAATCAATAAGCCTCCGTCCATGAAAAGCTCCGTAGCTCCACCGCCGCCGAAGACAAGATTCGGGGGACAGGAGTCTCTGTTCCGGCACCCTGCCGGGACGGGGAATTGCCCCCGGAGCCATCTCCATCGACTCCACCGCCATCTTCATCGCCGTTGCTGACTCCCATGATGAGGAGTGAGTAGTTCTCCCCCGAGGCTGAGGGCTTTACCGGTAGCTATGTGGTCTAAGTATCTCTCCATGTATGATCTTTATGTGATCATGAGCTTTGTAATCTAGTTGAATAAGTAGATGTTATTTTCAACTATTGTGCTACTCAAGTGGTTTTATTATATGATCTCTGGAGACACCTTGTCCAATGGTGTGAAGGTGACAATGTGCACACCGTATTTGTTTCTTAAGCTTAATTTATAGAAATACTTATGAATTGTGGTGTCTAGTTAGTATCATCTTTGTATGCTCAAGGTGATAGTGTGGGGCTTCCATAGATTGGGAACGTGAACTTTAAGGAATGGTTATGCAAACCTACGCAGTGAATTTGTGTTTGTTATCAAACCGGAGAGTGGTTCGGAGTAGCATAGTGAAGTAATAATATCTATGTATTCAATTATCGTATCATTGTTGAGAGTGTCCACTAGTAAAAGTATGATCCCTAGGCCTTGTTTCTAAACATTAAAACATCGTTTACAACCAGTTCTGCTACATGTTTGCTTGCTGCCATTTTTATTTCAGATTGCAATTAGTACTCATAATCATCCATATAACTTGTATTTCACTATCTCTTCGCCGAACTAGTGCACTGTACCTATACACCTGACAAGTGTATTGGGTGTGTTGGGGATACACGAGACTTCTTGTATCGTAATTGCAGGGATGCTTGAGAGGGATATCTTTGACCTCTACCTCCCTGGATTCGATAAACCTTGGGTGATCCACTTAAGGAAAACTTGCTGCTGTTCTACAAACATCTGCACTTGGAGGCTCAACATTGTAAGCGTGCGTAGACATCAGTCGTCACCCGCCATCAAGCTGAGGTGGGCCATGCCGCCAAACACCATGGCGGTAGGGTGATGTGGTGGGGTGGCGGGCCCCACCATACCCCTAGCGGCACCCTGCTAGCCTTGATTAGTGCATCACAACGGGCTGGAGCGACTAACCCGTTCAAACATCGCACACTCGAACGCAGGGCGAAGCATTGGTCTCATGCTATCGGTACGTGTACCAACGAATTAACCAGGACAGATTCTGTTGAAGCTGCATGTATGTGCATGCAAGGAATTCCACATGCATCATATAACGGCCTTCCAGCCCAGCCACATAACAATGCAATGATGGATTTGATTTGACATTAACTAGTCTTTCTCCCTCTCATTGAGCATCTTGCCAAGGTGTGCCGCTAGGCGTTGCTGAGCCAGCCAAGTGCGGCAGCCTCTCTCTCCCAGGCGATAAGGGAGGCGACTAGGGGAACCTCTTTCCTTCCGTCCGCCGCCGCTGAAGACAGGGGCTTTCTCCCTCTCCTCTCGTCGCTCCGGCGGCGGGGGTGGGGGAGGAAGCCCCGGTTGACATAGGCATCCCCAATGGGCCTGCCGAAGATGGTACCCGGGGTTTACTAAAGGCCCACGACCCGAAGAATAAGAAGATTCGGAAGCCCAAGATGCTATTAAGGAAAGCTAGAGTTGTATTAGGAAACGATACTTGTAATCTTGCGGGATGGGTCAGAAACCCTCCCGGACTCTGTAAACTTGTGTATCACGAAACCCTCGGCTCCACCTCCTATATAAGGGGGAGTCGAGGGACAAAGAAAGGATCGAATTTACTGTCAACACAACCCTAGTTTTATATACGTCGAGTACTTTTCGGCTGAAACCTTCGAGATCTACTTGCCCTCTACATCCAACTAAACCCTAGTCTACAATCCGTAGGCATTGACAAGTTAATACCTTGTCAATTGGCGCCGTCTGTGGGATTTAGAGGCGACAAGGAGCTGATCTCGATGGCACGTTCAAGATCGTCGACTTCATCGGTAGCAAGCAACATCATGGACAGAGGTAAACAGATCAAAACTGGTCTCGTTGATTTTGTACCTCACCCGCCCTCCCGTTTGGATGCATATGCGTATCTGGAGGAGCCCATCGAGATGACGTTGGGAGAGTTCCACTTCCGCGTCGAGAAGGAAGGATCATATCATCTCGAAATTCCGATCTCGTCGGGATCATCGATGGTTGATCCCGATATTTCGAATTCAGCATCGTCAACAGAGTCAAGCGACGGAGAAATTTCGTCGCCACGCTTCATCAGCACCAGGGCAAGCCAAAATCTCGCCAAAATCTTCAGCGACATATCCTTTGAGTCATCCGCGGACTCCGATATAAGCGATGACTCGAATAGCGTCGACAGCTTCAACTTCATCGACAAATCCACTACTGTGGGCAAGGTCTTCACCAATCTATATGATGGTGTCACCAAACCCAGAAAAGTTCAAAATTCAAAATATCATCAGGTTTATGCCATTGGAGAAACAAGTCGTGATCAAGAGGAGACATCAGAGGCTTTCGACAAATTGGGAAATCCATATGTCGATCCCTCGGGCCTAAGGTGAGGCTTAGGCACTAAATATGTCGGGCCTACACCACGTGTCAGAGTTCAACTTCCACAAGCAATATGGGATAGAGCAGTGAGAGCTATGGATGGTTCTGAACCAATGGAGACAACCGCTACGGTGGAAGAACTGCAAGCATACCAGTATAGGCTCGCCAGAGCGGGAAGAGAGTTGGAAAAAGAGACATCCACTTTGAACAGAAAAAGGGAGGCACTTCCGCATCAAGCAGGCGAAGAGCAGAGTTAAGTCGACATTCAGGAACTTCGGGAGATAGTCATAGAGAAGCTCGTAGGAGAGCAAGATCTCGGCTGCAAAACATACCTGAAGCAGAAAGAGAGACTCTAATCCAAAACCTCGACATGTCCTTTATGTCAATCGACACGAGGGGGAATATTATTCCAAAAACACCGGAAGTAGGGTATATGGCGACACAAGCTTTCATCCTAGCGTCCAAACCACCTCCCGGAGATCCAAGAGAAGCGTTGTATGATATGGCCATGGCAGGATGCGGAGCCATGGGAGCAGCGTTCGCAGCTACACCTCCCGAAGGAACTGCAAGGCAAAATAGTCCGAGACCTACTGCAGCAGTGCAAGATCCACCGAGAGCAAGTGGAGTTAGAGACACAACGACTCAGGCCAGAGTGGATAGAGCGCGACAAGAAAGAAGGGAACATCGGCATTCACCAGAGGTTGCCGAGGAAGATATGTGTGGACTTCCATGTTTTACGAGACGAGTTCGAAAAACTCGAGTCCCGTCAGGATTCAAGTTACCCGATAGTTTCAAGAAATTCGATGGCCTGCAAGATCCCGAGGATTGGCTAGTCGATTATCTAGAGACGGTGAAATTGATAGGTGGCACCAGGGCAACAGCAATGCAGAGTATTCAGATACACCTGAGTGGAGCCGCAAGATCATGGATAAAGAAACTTCCTCCGGGATCCATCGACAGCTGGGACAGTTTTGAGGATGTGTTCGTCAAGAACTTCCGATCAACCTGCAAAAAACCAGCATCACTTGAAGAGCTAAGGTCGTGTCGACAAAAACATGATGAATCGATGAGGAAGTACATCCAAAGGTGGAACATCATCAAAAACTCGGCAGAGAACATATCTGACGAGAGAGCAATAGATGCGTTTGTGGCAGGAATTCGGCGAGGAGATTTCATCGAAGACTTGGGGAGAACTAACCCAAGGACAGTGTCGGCACTGATGGAGATAGAAAATAGATGGGCAGACGGAGAAGATGATGTTCATAATAAGCGACACAGGTCACCAGAGGAGGACCCTAGCCGAAACTTTCAAAATAGAAGGCGATTTCCTCGGCAATTCTCGAGTTACGATGCTCCTGGCCAAATATCGACTGGTTTTCGGGGAAACAACGGAGGAAACAATAGAGACGAATATCAAAGAAGTAATGAGCAGCGAGGCGACAATAGAGATGATTCTCGAAATAACAGGCAAAATAGCGGGTCAAGGTTTCAGAGACCTTTTGTAACTCCCGAAGATATGATGAACGGGCCATGCCAGATGCATTTTTATGTCGACAACAATGGAAGAAGGCAGTCAGGACATCTGCAGATGGACTGCCGTAATTTTCAAGCAATGCTGCGAGTAGCAGGGATAGCCAACGCTCAAGCCGCAAATCGAAACCCTCAAGGGCCTAGGAGTGAGATCCACTTACCACCTCCTCCCGCGGTTACAGACGAAAATCGACACCAGCTCAGAATAGCGGCAGCACCATGATGACCCACAAGTATAGGGGATCGCAACAGTCTTCGAGCGAAGTAAAACCCAATTTATTGATTCGACACAAGGGGAGACAAAGAATACTTGAAAGCCTTAACAGCGGAGTTGTCAATTCAGCTGCACCTGGAAACAGACTTGCTCGCAAGAGTTTATCAGTAGTAACAGTTTTATAGTAGTAGCAGTAGTGAAATAACAACAGTAGAGTAACAAAGACAGCAGTAGTGATTATAGTAAACAGCAGGATTAAAATACTGTAGGCACAGGGATGGATGACGGGCGTTGCATGGATGAGAGAAACTCATGTAACAATCAAAGCAGGGCATTTGCAGATAGTAATAAAACGGTATCCAAGTACTAATCAATCAATAGGCATGTGTTCCATATATAGTCGTACGTGCTCGCAATGAGAAACTTGCACAACATCTTCTGTCCTACCAGCCGGTGGCAGCCGGGCCTCTAGGGAATCTACTGGAAATTAAGGTACTCCTTTTAATAGAGCACCGGAGCAAAGCATTAACACTCCGTGAACACATGTGATCCTCATATCACCGCCTTCCCCTTCGGTAGTCCCAATTTCTGTCACTTTGGGGCCTCGGGTTACGGACAACAATACGTGTATACAACTTGCAGGTAAGATCATAAAACAATGCATATCATCATGAAACAATAACATGTTCAGATCTGAGATCATGGCACTCGGGCCCTAGTGACAAGCATGTTGCGGTCAAAACCCACCGGTGGGCAGCGACGGGCAACACAGTAGAGCCGGGAACAACTTAGGGCTGCGGCTGGCCCTGGTCCCTCCGAGCGACGGCCCGCAAAGCCTCTGGTACACACGTCCGATGCTGATGCAAGTGCGTGCCACCTGACCTATACCTGGTCAGGAAGGTGATGGAGATGCCTCGCTTAGTTTCCTGCATGGCATACACGCAAACATTAAATACGAGCCTCGATCGGCTCTCAGGTTATCCTGTGAATCGGCTCAAGGAGCCGATCCACCCATGATTCGTACGAGGTGCACGAATATATGGTGGTCCTGCTTGATCAAGATAAAGCTAATACGATCTACGATGATTTAGGGTTTTCACCGCATAATCGGATCATCCTACTCACGATTGGGCCTCGCGGCCACGCACGGTGATCGTAAGCCGATCCTAGACAAGGCCTAAAAACCAACACGAGGTTGATCCCCGGAACATCCTGTCTAGGACTAGCAAACGACACCCTACGTGCCGCTGGATCCTCCAACCCTTTGTAAGGCCTAACTATTGCAGATATTGAACTAATCCTTGAAGAACAAGGAGCAACCGTAATGGATCGGATCTACTAAATAATGATCAAGCGGGGTGCCGCCCCCACACCTAAGATAGATGTGAGGGCGGCTAGATATGCAAGGGTTGCACTACGATAACATATGATACGAAGAACAATGCTAACCCTAACATATCTAAGATAACTACGTTGCTCGCCATCAAAAAGGCTTCAGTACGAGCAACGCGTGAACAACATAAAGCTTGTGCTGCCTAGATCGCAAGATGCGATCTAGGCAGCATGATGCTTACCGGTAGAAACCCTCGAGACGAAGGAGTTGGCGATGCGCCGAGATTGATTTGTGGTTGAACGTTGGTTGTTGTTTATTCCATAAACCCTAGATACATATTTATAGTCTAGGGGACTTTCTAACGTGGGAATAATCCCCACCGTGCACGAGACAAACTCTAACTTTTAATCTAAGATGCGATCTACTATATTACAGATACACGGGCACGCTAGCCCAAACGTTGTGCATAAGGCCGATTCACGTATATTCTTCCATGTATAATCTTTAAGCCCATCTTGATTGCGGCCCACCTCTGACTCGGTCAAATTCTGGTGATAACACATGCCCCCCTGGTTTTGGAATTGATAATTCCAAAATCACCCTGCTTTTCCTTCGTTGGGTCATGTCGTGGCAGAACCGTTGCAGTATCCTTCATCATGATGCCTTGCCTTCTCAACTTCTCCGCGTGACCTGGCAGTTTTTTTTTTTTTTTTTTAGGCACCACTTCCTCGGAAACTGCTGTGGCCTTGAATTTCCACTATATCCCCTTTTATTTAACCGCTCCGCACAGTTTACTTCCGCATCCCCTTCGCATTAGCACTCCAAAAGCCCTCCTGCGCCACCATGTCTTCTTCCTCCTCTGCCTCATCGGATCTTTCCACCCAGTCCTCTTCCTCTCGCGAGCCGACGCCGGAGCCGAACCCGGCGGAGGTCCACGCAGCCAATACCCGCCGCGCCATCGAGGCCGGGAAGGAGTCTAGCCATGACTTCTTCATCTGGTCGGAGGACGACAAGTCCCTGACCGACGGGGAAAGCGACCTCCGCTTCCTCACCGATGGGGAAACGGAGGAGGAGAGCGATGACGATCGCTTCTCCTGCGACGACTTCACCTCTCCCGAGGAGGAGGAGGAGGAGAAGGAGGAGGAGGAGGATGACACCCCCTCCGACGAGCCGCCGGCCAAGCGCTTCTGCCCCTGGCCGGGGAACCTCAGCGGCTTCGACAGCGACGACGACGACGCTGACGAGGAGGACGAGGACAACGAAGGCCCGATCGGCGGCCGCTGGAGCAGCGACGACGAGCCCGCCGGGAGTAGCGCCGACAGCGGCGACGACGGCGACGACGAGGGCAGCGACGGCCCATAGATTAGGACCATTAGCATAGGATCAGTAGTAGTAGATGGGGCAATGTACCCCCTAGTACTTCCTTTTGAGAGCAATCAGCTCTTTATGTAAGAAATCTTGCTTATCAATGAAGAACTTCCCCAAATTTGATCTTGCCGATTTCCTTTGAGCTTAATTTAGCCGATTTCCCTCTCGTACTGATTTTGCCGATTCGTCCCCTTAGCCAATGCGTAATGAGCCGATAGCAACGCATCGGTCCTTTAAAAGTCATCCTTCAATTCTTCAACTGATGACCTTGAGATCTGGTGGACAATGTAGAGTCTTCAAGAGAGCCTTTGAATTCCTCCAACCAGGCCTAATGGTCTTCTTCAATGTAATAACCCAGAACATAGGAACAACGAAGGGTAGATTTAGAAATGGGATGTGCATTTCATCGCAAATTTTCGCGCCTTATTGCAACTAAACCTAAGAGGGATCGAGGTTCTCTCTCATTTTGCACTTAGGGTTAGGCAATGTGAGTTAGGGAAATTTCGACATGATCTCTTTTGTATCTTGCTTGATTTGGGGAATTGATTTCATTTGACAAGTGTCAATACATTAAACAATAAACAATAAGCAATATAAATGGAATTCATAATTCAAACAACTTATGAATTCAAACAACTTTGAATTGCAAAGTGAATCACAAATACAATATTCATTCTAGAATATAAATATCACATAATCAAAAGCTCATAAACAAAAACTTGAGCTTTATTGATAATCAACACAGAATACATTGTCTTTACAAAATTATTGATACAAGAATTGATGAAAAAGGAAAATTACAATATTGTCCTAAACTAAAACCTAGACTAAATGCTTGAAGAATATCTTCTGGTCATATTCACCTTCAAAAAACCTGCAAAACAAAGCAAAGACACTAGCCAGGGGATTAGAAACTAGCAATGTGCAGTTTGGTCAGTTAACCAAGTGTCATTGACACTTGTGTCTGTCCAAAGGTTTGGACAGTATCAAGATAAGAGCACCAGCAGACCAAACCTGAGCACCTCAGGGGCTCAAGTTTCACCACAAGACTGTTGGTGCAATGCACCAACAGCACAACACCATAGATGAGTCATTAGATATGCCAGGGTAAGGTGTCCAAGCCAGAGGAGAACCACGGCAGTAATAAATAGGCGTAAACCCTAGAAACCATGCTTTGTCGACCGAGCAACACACAGCAAGCCATATCCAAGAACAACATCAAGTGTTCTTCACTGTTCTTGCTCAAGAACAGAACAAAAACACAAACACTCAGCCACCAGAAATCATGGTGACCTAGAAGATCAACCAGGACTGGAGGTGAAGGGCTGTGCACAAACCACAAGACTGCAACAACAAAACATTTCATTCTAGGAGCTGGAACAAGGTATACCTAGTTCCTGGAAAAGATCCAATGGATCTAATCCATCATATGCATAAGCATGGGATGAGCAGATGCTCATATGGGTAGATCATCACTTGGTTTTCACCAAGGATTATCGCCACCAAAGGCTACTAAGATAGACACTATCCGGATACGAGATCATGTGCACAGAGGCTAGAAAGCATGAACAGATGCACACACTAGCAAGATCACATGCACAGATAGCACCAGTAGATAGCAAGGATTAGCAGCCAAGACTACACAGAAAATCCTAAGCAAGCAACCATCAGAAACCCTAGATTTCTTCACAGGCAAGCATATTGGCATTCATACTTAATATGATCCCCAAATATGCAAGCAAAGTGAGTAGCCAACAGGATCAAATCAATCATGTGAGCAACCAATCAGTAGCAAACCACTGAGGTCACATCACACTTAGCACCAATTAAAGAAAGCCAAATAGATCACATCACTATCCAGAAATGGATTCAGATTTTAACTGCTTGTAAAAGAATCATGAACAGCAAACTCATATACAAGCAAGACATTTAAATCATCACTGCATAAGCAGTTCATCATAATTAAATGATCCAAGCATGAATTTATTACAGATCCATGATAAACATGACAGCAGCATACTATTAAGCAAGACAACTTAATCCATAGCCACTAGAGCAACTCTAGATAGCTAGAGATAAGCAACAGCACAAGTAAGCAACCACACAGTGATGCTTGAGCATCAGCATCACTAGATAATTAATTCATATAGCCACAGAATTAGCCAGTAAGCAATCACTGACAAGCTATTGATCAAATTGATCAATCATAGCAAGCCAAGCTACACGAGAGGATTAGCCAACAAGCAAGAAATGATCCAATGGATCATTGGCTTGCAAAATTAATCTTGAATTATATCACAGGCACCTCTGGCACACACACAAGTGTCACAGATGCATCACAAGTGCACCTAGACAAGCAAGTATGAATAAACCAGTAAGCATATCAAGCCTATAAGCATGAACAGCAGGGTATATCAAGCCATAAGCAAGCACAACATAGCATGACAAGTATAGAGCAAGCTAGGAGTAGCAGAGAAGCAAGCATAACATGAACGGCAAGCAAATCGACATGTGCCAGTACCAATAACTGGTAATCTGACCATAAGCTTGCAGTAAACCGAAGCACAGCAAGATTGCGCAGCAGTAGCATGACTCTAGATGATCACAAGATCACCAGAGAGTGACATAGCATGAGGAGGAAGAAGCACAGTAACAAGGGGAGGCGCACAGAGGAGTAGGAGGAGGAACAGAGAACCTTACCCGCGCCTGGAGGCAGAAGCTATGGCATGGCGAGGCAGTGCCCGCGCGGCCATAGCAGCTGCAAAGCCAGGGTAGTCGCCGGCGTTACGCCGACGAACACCACCACAGAAGACAAAGACGGAGACGACGGCACGAGGGCGCTGCGAGCGACCCGCGCCAGGTCGGTCTCGGAGGCGCTCACGTCGATGGCGAGGGCGAGAGCTCGTCGGAGCTTCACAATCGCCCGAGGCGATTCTCCAGTGGATCCAGATCGAGGCGATCCGCCAGGAGAAGACGAAGAGAGGAAAACTGCTCGGACAGATCGATAGATCTGCTCGAGGCGGTTCTAGATCGGTAGGTGGCTACGGCGGAGGAGGCCGGTGATGGCCGGAGCAGAGCGGCGGCCATGGCGGCGACGCCATCGCCACGGGATCGCCAGAGGCTAGGGTTAGACGAGTGAGGAGAGGGCCGAGTGAGAGTGAGTGAGGTGGGCCGCTTAGCCACCGAACCCAAAAGGGGGCCAGCCTATTTGGGCCGTCCCTGGGTTAGTTTAGTTGGGCTGGGCCCAATAGGGGTCCAGGGGGTATTTTGGTCATTTTACAATTAATAAAAGACCAAAACTTTACCAAATTTTTATAAATCATAAACCACTCTAAAAATCCAATAAAAATTGGATTTATAAAGGAAAAATAAATCTTAACTAGAATAAAATATAAAATGAAATTATGAAACAAATTCAAAATTATGAATTTTTAGAATTTAAATAATAACTTGGAATTTTAAATTACTATTTCCTTGTATTTAATATTCAAGGAAAAATCTCAAATAAGTTCAAATACTTATTTTCCAACATTTCAAAATGAGATTCTATTATTCCAAGTCATTTCATTTGAACAAGGGAATTTTTCCCAGAAAACTACTATATTTCTTTTTATTCCAAAAACTATAGAGGTAACTCTATAATTTCAAATTATTTTGGAATGACTAAGGTAATTATCAAGTAAAATCATTTTACTTTGAAAATTGTTGTACTTTGTGTGAATTACCATGATTAACACTTTTAAATCAATTGTAAATTACCGTCAAAGACATAAATCTTAAATACAATCCTGACTTGTAATAACTCAATGGGGTAAAGGGATTCAACATAAAATAATACATCCATGATTGCATTATTTGGAGTTTTATAACATTGTCCTTACCGGACAATGATGCTTCTTACAGAACCCGAGGTCCAGGTTCCATCAACTGCATTGAACTGCACTATCTCGCAGTCCACAGGCAAGTTCAACCCTTGCTCATGTCAACTTGATTATTTTCTACTACTTTAATGCAAAGCTATATACTTATCATTCCTGCATCGCAAATAAAATGTTATTTTCCAACTATGAATATGACTATGTGGCTGGCAATGGAACCATGGTATGTGTTGATATGGTGGAGGTTCCATTGCAATGGGTTATATCACCCTAGGATTAAATTACCAATGCCGTCCAGTGATTCTAGCGCCGTACAAACCGCGTTGACCATGAGATCTATAATGGCTCTGGAAAAGCCAGCTGTATCTTTTCCCTTCTGCACGCCAACGGATTGGTAGAGCCGGCGGGGTGTTGGAGGCACTGCCGTAGGTTGGGATAGCCTTTTAAATCCCCATCCATTAGTGATGATGGCTCTACGATCTATGAAGGATTGTCCAAAGTACATCATGAGTAAAGCCGTATTATCGGGGGAAAGTCTACTGGAGGTGTACGGGTGGACAAAAGGGTGGGTTTGCAGTCGCGGAGAAGGCGGTGTGGGCTTGGATCTTTATACCTGGCCTCACACCAAAGGAAGTGTGAACGGGGGCAAGTCCCTGCGGATGGCAAAAAGGGTGAGATCTCTTGTGGGAAAAGTAACGCACCTCTGCAGAGTGTATCAAATTGTGGCTGTCACTCCTTGTTCCAGGAAGGGAACTACGAATGCGGCAGGAAAGGAACTCCACGAAGTTCTAGTCAACCTGTGAAGACTGACGGGCATAGTTTTCATAATAAAAGCAACCTTTTGAAGAAATGTTTTCAAAACATGCATTGACCTGCGATTTCCTGATCAATGGTCATAGCTAGTGCATCAAACACCTTTTATTCTTTTAGAACTTGCTGAGTACCTCTGTACTCACTTTCTTTTGACACCCTTGCTAGACTGTGATCCTGAAGTGGAGGCTATCAACGATGGAGCACCAGAAGGAGGCTACGAGTTGGTCTACGATGAACCTGATCTTACCGGCGGAGTGGAAGGCGTAGACTATGGGATAGTCTATGGACCAGATGACACGGAGGTGGAGGAGTAGTGACATACCCGTAGTATCATAGAGCCGAGCAACATAGAACTTACCTAAATAAGTTGTTGAGCTCTTTATATTTGTTATGAGTTGTAATCGTACTTAAGTAGTACCTTAGGGTGTTCTCATAGGACCTGTGAGAATACCAACTTGTTAAGACAATGTTTGTAATAAAGTATGGAGTGTTATGACCTGCAATGTTTCTGTTGTACCACTCTGAGGGATATGGCAATTTGTGAGGAAGCCCCTTCACAAAGATCATATCAACGACTTGTATACTACAACATGCAGTGGTATGTCGGGTCACCGCAATGTATCGGAGCAAATGTTGCGACCTTAGGTTGGAAAAACCTAGTATAGGGAAGGAACCTGTAGGAGTCTAGTAGAAATAGTAAAGGATTCTCTAGAAGTATGGTGATTATTCACTTGAGAATAGCAAAACCATATATTTTAGTGCGATAATTCTTTATTATAGCTATTAGGATGCATTATCATCACTAATATTCTGCTTTTGTATACAGCCATAATGGCGAACACTTTTCCTAAGAGGACTTTGAGGAAAGTTGAGGGTTGGCTCGGTGATTATGATGGACCAATAACAGCTCTCCTGTGTGGGATGCTGAAGGAACTTCATTGCGATCCAAGGATACCTGTTATCAAGTATACTTACTATGATGGGGAAATCCTAGCCAAGGGCAGAGTATCGGTCCAACTACCGGAAAAACTGCTGATGAGTCGTATAATGCCATACGGAGAAGCAAAAACTATCACCACAGCCTACCATATGGGCCTATTCAAGGCAATCCTTGAGATAAGGCAGCACAAGTCAGTAGAACTCCTATGTTCAGAATTTTCTCATATACCTCATGCCGAGGAAGATGAGGATCCCACTCTGAATCATTTGGTGTTAGCACACAGAAGTCCTGAAGCTGCAGCACAGCACATGGATAGCTGTAAGTCTTTATTGACCACGATGTACCTTTTACACATGAAGATGAGAGGTGAGATTGACCACATGCTAGCTGAGTTCACGGACCCTGATAAAGTCCAAACTCGGATGCGTGATTTGAGGGCACAACCACAACATACTACACCCTTCTTTAACCCAGATAGCGATGTAGATTTGAGTGACCAGTGGTTCAAGAGAAATCTACCTACAAGAGATCCACTTACACCTAACTTTGTTCCGCACTATCCACACGTGTCAGCATCATATGATACTGGATATGGGGGAGATCATTCATGGAACATAAACTGCTCGGAGTCGCCGATCGAGAACTCGACGGGTTGGCGTTTCGGGGAACCTTTCGGTGATGAGGAGGAGCCAATTCCATGTGATACAGGAGATGAGAGTGATGCGGTTAACCAGAATGTTAACCAAAGCTTTGAGCAGAAAGAGAAAGACACCAACTCCATTTCTTTAGATTTGGAGATGGGATTACCCAAAACATCCCAGTACGTCGTAGGTGAGAGTTCTGGAACAAAGAAAAAGAAGAAGAAGAAGATGAGGGGTCAAGTGAATAGGAATCCTCCATGGATGACTGCAGAAGAGGCGCTGTATTCCACTGGGGATATGTATGAGTCTTTATCTAGTTACTTTGGAATGACAGATCTCTGTCTCGGCACTTCGTCCGATTCAGACTACATACCTACGGGAAGAACCTTCATTCCGGACGGTCTTCGGAGGACAGACCGTTGTACCGGATGGACCCCAGGGATGTACGCGGAGGCGAATGAAGACGATGAGGAGTAGAGCTCCAATGAAGAATAAAGTAATCTAGGTGGTATTGTAATAGAACGTATTTTAAATTCCCGTTGGCTTGGGCTTGGAGCCAAATAAGTGGTTTATATACACCACATGTAATATAAGTTTGTGAGTGTGTTATGTATTATACGGTGTATATACATAATAAATGTTTGTTTTGGATTTGCTTCTTGATTTCATTGTGTGACTAGTTCTGGGCAATGAGTTGAGCTCAGAAAACATTCGCATGGTGTAATTATGAGTAATCGCTCTTTGTTACAGGACTAGGGGGAAATGGCGTTAGTAGAAACCGAAGAGGCTCGCAGAGAGCGGGAAGCCAGAGAGAAAGAGGAGGCAGATGCAGCAGCTAGAGCAGAAAACGCACCACCACCACCACACCCAATGTTG
The DNA here is from genome assembly GCF_019359855.2 of Lolium perenne. Classification (NCBI taxonomy): domain Eukaryota; kingdom Viridiplantae; phylum Streptophyta; class Magnoliopsida; order Poales; family Poaceae; genus Lolium; species Lolium perenne. The sequence goes on along the minus strand of NC_067246.2, from coordinate 262,083,805 downwards.
CACCCAGACTTCCAACAATATATGAGGTCAATGGAGGAAGATAGGAGGCGTTACCAGGAAAGCCAGAGCAAGAATATGCAGGATTTCTTTACCCATGTCATTAATGATAGGGGTAATGAAGGCAAGGGAGTAACACTATCGGACTTCCAAAATGCAAGACCATTACCATTTACATCAGCTCCAGAACCAATGGACGCTGAAGATTGGCTCATGGATACGGAACGGAAGTTGAAGACTGTTGGATGCAACGATGAGGAGAAGATTAGATACACCACTTATCTGTTGTCAGGACCAGCAGCATCATGGTGGGAGAACCTTGTAGCAGTACACCCTCCAGATAAAGTATTCACCTGGGAGGAGTTCAAGAAGAAGTTTCGGGATGCTCATGTTCCGGACAGCGTGGTGGAGCTGAAGAAGAGGGAATTTGAAGAACTGAGACAGAATACTGCACCAATCATGCAGTATGTTCGGGATTTCAATAGGTTAGCCAGGTATGCACCTGAGGATGTAGATACAGAGGAGAAGCGGAAGAAGCGGTTCATGAAAGGCATGAATCCATACATGAAGATGCAACTGAGGTTGGCACGGACTGCCGAATTCCAGGAACTGATTGACTCGGCAATCACTTTCGAGGATGACTACGGAGCAAGTCCAGGAGGACAGGAGGAAGAGGGCTCGTATAGAGCCAAGGAAGTACCCAATCAGTAAACCATTACCTGATCGGAGTTTCAAACCTCGATACAGACCTACTACTAGTAATCAATACAACCGGGGAGGTCAAAGTCAGAACCCAATCAATCAAATCATCTGCAACAATTGTGGCCTGAGAGGTCATACGCATAAGGATTGTCAGAAACCCAGAATCATCTGTTATGGTTGTGGAAAGGAAGGACACATCAAGCCGGAGTGTCCGAACAAGGCATCTTGGAGCGGACAGAGCTCTGGAGGACGAGGTGGAAACAACAACAACAACAACAACCGCAACAACAACAACAACCGCAATTACAACTACAACAACAAGAAGGGAAAGCCTTATGGAAAGCTGAATTGCACATCTTTGGAACAAGCGGAAGAGTCGGATCAAACAGTCTTAGGTACGCTAAGCATTCTTACTCATCCTGGCAAAGTATTATTTGATACTGGAGCAACCACATCATTTCTTGCATTGGAATTTGTGGAAAAATTCGGGCTTAGATGTTCTAAGTTAGAAACCCCTATAACTGTCCTATCCGCGGGGGGAACGATCTTAGTAACCCACGTGAAAGAAGCACAAGTCCTAACCATATGTGACTGTGTGTATTTCGCGGACCTATTCATCATACCCATGAAGGACATATCAGTCATCTTAGGGATGGATTGGTTGACAGAAAATGGAGCGGTGATTAACTGTGGAGACAAAACAGTGTCACTTCGCAACTCCATCGGAGGTAGAATAGTGTTCCAAGGCGATAAGTACAGTGAGTTGGAGATTGGATTGGAACTCAACAGCCTGAAGGAAGTCAGAATTGAAGATATTCCTGTAGTAAATGAGTTTAAGGATGTATTTCCTAAGGAACTACCAGGGATGCCACCCGATAGAGAGATAGAATTCACAATCGATCTAATTCCAGGCATAGCACCAATAGCACAACCACCATATAAGATGGGGCCAAAGGAGTTAGTGGAACTAAAAGCTCAGATAGATGAACTGGAACAGAAGGGATTTATTCAAGAAAGTGTGTCACCATGGGGTACACCAGTTATTTTTGTGGATAAAAGAGATGGAGGAAAAAGAATGTGTGGGGATTACAGAAATTTGAACAATGTAACTATCAAGAACAAGTATCCTTTACCCAGAATTCAAGATCTTTTTGATCAAGTTCAAGGAGCAGGAGTCTTCTCGAAGATAGATTTAAGGTCAGGATACCATCAAATCAAGATCAAGAAGGAAGATGTACCAAAAACAGCGTTTGTATCAAGGTATGGACACCATGAATACTTGGTTGTACCATTTGGACTAACAAATGCACCTGCAATTTTCATGAATTTGATGAACAAGATATTCATGAAGTACTTGGACAAGTTTGTGATAGTGCTCATAGATGATATTCTAATCTATTCCAAAGATAAAGAAGAACATGCCAAACATTTGAAGATAGTTCTGCAAACTTTGAGGGAACATCAGCTATATGCGAAGTTCAGCAAGTGCAAGTTTTGGTTAGATAGTGTTGAATTTCTTGGACATGTGATAACCAAAGAAGGCATAGCGGTGAATCCAAATAAGGTTCAGTCCGTATTGGAATGGAAATCACCTAAAAATGCTAAGGAGATACGAGGATTTCTTGGTATGGCAGGCTACTATAGAAGATTCATAGAGGGATTTTCGAAGATTGCAGGACCAATGACCAAGTTACTCAAGAAAAATGCTCCATTTGTGTGGACTGATGAGTGTGAAGCCAGCTTCCAAACACTCAAAGATAAGTTAACCACAGCACCAGTATTGGCAGTTCCTGAACCTGGAAAGGATTATACGGTGTATTGTGATGCTTCCAAGAATGGACTTGGATGTGTTCTTATGCAAGATCGGAAGGTAATAGCCTATGGATCAAGACAATGAAACCACATGAACACAACTACCCAAGACATGATCTCGAGTTAGCGGCAGTTGTGTATGCTTTGAAAAGTTGGAGACAATTTCTATATGGATCCAAGTGTGAGTTATACACCGATCACAAAAGCTTGAAATATTTCTTCACTCAGAAAGAATTAAACATGAGACAGAAGAGATGGTTGGAGTTGATTAAGGATTACGACCTTAAGATCAACTATACCCCAGGCAAAGCTAATGTAGTAGCAGATGCCTTAAGTAGGAAGAGTACGGAGAATCAACCTACGGAATGGGAAGTTCCAAAGGAACTTCGGAAAGAGTTAGAAGATGCTCAGATCTTGTTTATCCAAGGTGATGTCAAAGGAAGTTTAGCAACCATGAGGATAATGGATGAGATGTACTCAGACTTGAAATATGAGATTATCCGAAAGCAAGCGGATGATTTGTTCATCCAAGAAGAGATAAAAAGGATTGGCGAAGGAAGACCATCAGAATTCCATCTAGGGGATTTTGATTCATTATACTTCCAGAAAAGGATCTGTGTACCTGATGATCAAGAAGTGAAGTCAATCATATTGAAAGAAGCACATGAAACCCCTTATTCCATACACCCGGGAAGTACGAAGATGTGTATGGATTTGAAGGAGATGTTCTGGTGGAACAACATGAAGAGAGAAATAGCACAATATGTCTCGGAATGTCATACATGTCAACGAGTGAAGGCAGAGCATCAGAGTCCTGCGGGATTACTCAAACCACTAGAGATACCGGAATGGAAATGGGATGAAATAGGAATGGATTTTGTTACTGGTTTACCAATGACTAATAAGAAGAAGGATATGATATGGGTAATAGTGGATAGACTCACCAAGAGTGCTCATTTCATAGCCGTAAACACAAAAGATAATGCAGAAAAGCTAGTGGATATATATGTGAAGGAAATTGTGAGTAAGCATGGAGTACCAAAGAAGATAGTCTCAGATAGAGGTTCGATTTTCACATCAGCATTCTGGAAACAACTACAAGAATCTTTGGGATCCAAGTTGGATTTCAGTACTGCATATCATCCACAAACCGGAGGACAAACCGAAAGAACCAATCAGATACTTGAGGACATGCTTAGAGCTTGTGCTCTGAACTTTGGAGGCTCATGGGAAGATCATTTACCTTTAGCAGAATTCTCATATAACAATAGTTATCAGAGTAGCATTCAGATGGCACCGTACGAAGCACTGTACGGAAGGAAGTGTAGATCACCAATTTGTTGGTTTGAAACCGGAGAAAACAAGGAGTTTACACCAGACTACATCAAGGAGAGACAAGACGTCATCGAGGTGATCCGAGATAGACTCAAGATAGCTCAGAGTCGTCAGAAGAGTTACGCCGACTTAAAGAGAAGAGATTGGGAACCAAAAGTGGGAGACATGGTTTATCTAAAGGTTAGCCCAATGAAAGGACTTAAGAGGTTCGGAGTGAAAGGAAAGTTAAGCCCTCGATATATCGGACCATTTAAGATACTCAGTCAGAATCGAGGAACAGCTTTTGAGTTAGAATTACCGGCACAACTAAGTCAAATTCATAATGTATTTCATGTATCACAACTCAGAAAGTGTTTGAAGGCACCGGATGATCCTATCACATATGAAGAAATAGAATTGCAATCGGATCTAACCTATGTGGAAAGGCCTGAAAAGATCTTAGAAGTACAATGGAAGAAGTTAAGAAACAGGGCAATCAAATATTGTAAAGTGCAATGGCAACATCACCCTGAGCGAGAAGCCACTTGGGAGACAGAAGAAGAACTCAGGAAGTCTTACCCCGAGATGTTCAGGTACCAATCTTAACTTCGGGACGAAGTTTCTGTTAAGGGGGAGAGGCTGTAATAACCCAGAACATAGGAACAACGAAGGGTAGATTTAGAAATGGGATGTGCATTTCATCGCAAAACGGGGGAAATTTTCGCGCCTTATTGCAACTAAACCTAAGAGGGATCGAGGTTCTCTCTCATTTTGCACTTAGGGTTAGGCAATGTGAGTTAGGGAAATTTCGACATGATCTCTTTTGTATCTTGCTTGATTTGGGGAATTGATTTCATTTGACAAGTGTCAATACATTAAACAATAAACAATAAGCAATATAAATGGAATTCATAATTCAAACAACTTATGAATTCAAACAACTTTGAATTGCAAAGTGAATCACAAATACAATATTCATTCTAGAATATAAATATCACATAATCAAAAGCTCATAAACAAAAACTTGAGCTTTATTGATAATCAACACAGAATACATTGTCTTTACAAAATTATTGATACAAGAATTGATGAAAAAGGAAAATTACAATATTGTCCTAAACTAAAACCTAGACTAAATGCTTGAAGAATATCTTCTGGTCATATTCACCTTCAAAAAACCTGCAAAACAAAGCAAAGACACTAGCCAGGGGATTAGAAACTAGCAATGTGCAGTTTGGTCAGTTAACCAAGTGTCATTGACACTTGTGTCTGTCCAAAGGTTTGGACAGTATCAAGATAAGAGCACCAGCAGACCAAACCTGAGCACCTCAGGGGCTCAAGTTTCACCACAGCACCTGTTGGTGCAATGCACCAACAGCACAACACCATAGATGAGTCATTAGATATGCCAGGGTAAGGTGTCCAAGCCAGAGGAGAACCACAGCAGTAATAAATAGGCAGAAACCCTAGAAACCATGCTTTGTCGACCAGAGCAACACACAGCAAGCCATATCCAAGAACAACATCAAGTGTTCTTCACTGTTCTTGCTCAAGAACAGAACAAAAACACAAACACTCAGCCACCAGAAATCATGGTGACCTAGAAGATCAACCAGGACTGGAGGTGAAGGGCTGTGCACAAACCACAAGACTGCAACAACAAAACATTTCATTCTAGGAGCTGGAACAAGGTATACCTAGTTCCTGGAAAAGATCCAATGGATCTAATCCATCATATGCATAAGCATGGGATGAGCAGATGCTCATATGGGTAGATCATCACTTGGTTTTCACCAAGGATTACTGCCAGTCAAAGGCTACTAAGATAGACACTATCCAGATACAGATCATGTGCACAGAGGCTAGAAAGCATGAACAGATGCACACACTAGCAAGATCACATGCACAGATAGCACCAGTAGATAGCAAGGATTAGCAGCCAAGACTACACAGAAAATCCTAAGCAAGCAACCATCAGAAACCCTAGATTTCTTCACAGGCAAGCATATTGGCATTCATACTTAATATGATCCCCAAATATGCAAGCAAAGTGAGTAGCCAACAGGATCAAATCAATCATGTGAGCAACCAATCAGTAGCAAACCACTGAGGTCACATCACACTTAGCACCAATTAAAGAAAGCCAAATAGATCACATCACTATCCAGAAATGGATTCAGATTTTAACTGCTTGTAAAAGAATCATGAACAGCAAACTCATATACAAGCAAGACATTTAAATCATCACTGCATAAGCAGTTCATCATAATTAAATGATCCAAGCATGAATTTATTACAGATCCATGCTAAACATGACAGCAGCATACTATTAAGCAAGACAACTTAATCCATAGCCACTAGAGCAACTCTAGATAGCTAGAGATAAGCAACAGCACAAGTAAGCAACCACACAGTGATGCTTGAGCATCAGCATCACTAGATAATTGATTCATATAGCCACAGAATTAGCCAGTAAGCAATCACTGACAAGCTATTGATCAAATTGATCAATCATAGCAAGCCAAGCTACACAGAGGGATTAGCCAACAAGCAAGAAATGATCCAATGGATCATTGGCTTGCAGAATTAGTACTGAATTATATCACAGGCACCTCTGGCACACACACAAGTGTCACAGATGCATCACAAGTGCACCTAGACAAGCAAGTATGAATAAACCAGTAAGCATAGCAAGCCTATAAGCATGAACAGCAGGGTATATCAAGCCATAAGCAAGCACAACATAGCATGACAAGTATAGAGCAAGCTAGGAGTAGCAGAGAAGCAAGCATAACATGAACGGCAAGCAAATCGACATGTGCCAGTACCAATAACTGGTAATCTGACCATAAGCTTGCAGTAAACCGAAGCACAGCAAGATTGCGCAGCAGTAGCATGACTCTAGATGATCACAAGATCACCAGAGAGTGACATAGCATGAGGAGGAAGAAGCACAGTAACAAGGGGAGGCGCACAGAGGAGTAGGAGGAGGAACAGAGAACCTTACCCGCGCCTGGAGGCAGAAGCTATGGCATGGCGAGGCAGTGCCCGCGCGGCCATAGCAGCTGCAAAGCCAGGGTAGTCGCCGGCGTTACGCCGACGAACACCACCACAGCAGCACAGCACGGAGACGATGGCACAGGCGCTGCGAGCAGCACCCGCGCCAGGTCGGTCTCGGAGGTGCTCACGTCGATGGCGAGGGCGAGAGCTCGTCGGAGCTTCACAATCGCCCGAGGCGATTCTCCAGTGGATCCAGATCGAGGCGATCCGCCAGGAGAAGACGAAGAGAGGAAAACTGCTCGGACAGATCGATAGATCTGCTCGAGGCGGTTCTAGATCGGTAGGTGGCTACGGCGGAGGAGGCCGGTGATGGCCGGAGCAGAGCGGCGGCCATGGCGGCGACGCCATCGCCACGGGATCGCCAGAGGCTAGGGTTAGACGAGTGAGGAGAGGGCCGAGTGAGAGTGAGTGAGGTGGGCCGCTTCGGCGCCACCGAACCCAAAAGGGGGCCAGCCTATTTGGGCCGTCCCTGGGTTAGTTTAGTTGGGCTGGGCCCAATAGGGGTCCAGGGGGTATTTTGGTCATTTTACAATTAATAAAAGACCAAAACTTTACCAAATTTTTATAAATCATAAACCACTCTAAAAATCCAATAAAAATTGGATTTATAAAGGAAAAATAAATCTTAACTAGAATAAAATATAAAATGAAATTATGAAACAAATTCAAAATTATGAATTTTTAGAATTTAAATAATAACTTGGAATTTTAAATTACTATTTCCTTGTATTTAATATTCAAGGAAAAATCTCAAATAAGTTCAAATACTTATTTTCCAACATTTCAAAATGAGATTCTATTATTCCAAGTCATTTCATTTGAACAAGGGAATTTTTCCCAGAAAACTACTATATTTCTTTTTATTCCAAAAACTATAGAGGTAACTCTATAATTTCAAATTATTTTGGAATGACTAAGGTAATTATCAAGTAAAATCATTTTACTTTGAAAATTGTTGTACTTTGTGTGAATTACCATGATTAACACTTTTAAATCAATTGTAAATTACCGTCAAAGACATAAATCTTAAATACAATCCTGACTTGTAATAACTCAATGGGGTAAAGGGATTCAACATAAAATAATACATCCATGATTGCATTATTTGGAGTTTTATAACATTGTCCTTACCGGACAATGATGCTTCTTACAGAACCCGAGGTCCAGGTTCCATCAACTGCATTGAACTGCACTATCTCGCAGTCCACAGGCAAGTTCAACCCTTGCTCATGTCAACTTGATTATTTTCTACTACTTTAATGCAAAGCTATATACTTATCATTCCTGCATCGCAAATAAAATGTTATTTTCCAACTATGAATATGACTATGTGGCTGGCAATGGAACCATGGTATGTGTTGATATGGTGGAGGTTCCATTGCAATGGGTTATATCACCATAGGATTAAATTACCAATGCCGTCCAGTGATTCTAGCGCCGTACAAACCGCGTTGACCATGAGATCTATAATGGCTCTGGAAAAGCCAGCTGTATCTTTTCCCTTCTGCACGCCAACGGATTGGTAGAGCCGGCGGGGTGTTGGAGGCACTGCCGTAGGTTGGGATAGCCTTTTAAATCCCCATCCATTAGTGATGATGGCTCTACGATCTATGAAGGATTGTCCAAAGTACATCATGAGTAAAGCCGTATTATCGGGGGAAAGTCTACTGGAGGTGTACGGGTGGACAAAAGGGTGGGTTTGCAACAAGCGGAGAAGGCGGTGTGGGCTTGGATCTTTATACCTGGCCTCACACCAAAGGAAGTGTGAACGGGGGCAAGTCCCTGCGGATGGCAAAAAGGGTGAGATCTCTTGTGGGAAAAGTAACGCACCTCTGCAGAGTGTATCAAATTGTGGCTGTCACTCCTTGTTCCGGGAAGGGAACTGCGAACGCGGCAGGAAAGGAACTCCACGAAGTTCTAGTCAACCTGTGAAGACTGACGGGCATAGTTTTCATAATAAAAGCAACCTTTTGAAGAAATGTTTTCAAAACATGCATTGACCTGCGATTTCCTGATCAATGGTCATAGCTAGTGCATCAAACACCTTTTATTCTTTTAGAACTTGCTGAGTACCTCTGTACTCACTTTCTTTCGACACCCTTGCTAGACTGTGATCCTGAAGTGGAGGCTATCAACGATGGAGCACCAGAAGGAGGCTACGAGTTGGTCTACGATGAACCTGATCTTACCGGCGGAGTGGAAGGCGTAGACTATGGGATAGTCTATGGACCAGATGACACGGAGGTGGAGGAGTAGTGACATACCCGTAGTATCATAGAGCCGAGCAACGTAGAACTTACCTAAATAAGTTGTTGAGCTCTTTATATTTGTTATGAGTTGTAATCGTACTTAAGTAGTACCTTAGGGTGTTCTCATAGGACCTGTGAGAATACCAACTTGTTAAGACAATGTTTGTAATAAAGTATGGAGTGTTATGACCTGCAATGTTTCTGTTGTACCACTCTGAGGGATATGGCAATTTGTGAGGAAGCCCCTTCACAAAGATCATATCAACGACTTGTATACTACAACATGCAGTGGTATGCTGGGTCACCGCATTCAAGCACTCATCATTTTGTGAAGAAGGTTGCGATGAAGGATCAGCCGATGGTATCCCCAATCGGCTCCTAAACAGAGCACCTACCAGGCCTGCTGCCCCCCGAGCCTTGCTCAAGGCGAAAATATCAGTGAGGATGCACCAAAGCCGATCACCTTTCTTCCCTCGAAAGCCGATGTATCTCTTCTGACAACACTGCTGAACTAGCACCAAGGGTTGAAAATCCTCGACAAAAAGGTTCAGGCCCCAGAATCGGCTCAAGGCAGCTGAGGAAGCTCTCATTGTTTTACTCCCTCGAGGAAGCAGAAGGCCCCACAGCTGAACTGGACTTGGTGAAGATCCGGGCTTTGAACACGCAGCCAGTAGATCCTGCGTAGTTATACTAGAGTCGATGGCTGTGCATCGGCTTTGTGTCATAAAAAAATTTAAATTTTTTTTACTGGCCGATTTTTTCTATCGGCCCCCAATGTTTCACTGCACATAGGTTCATCTGCACCTGTTCATCTGATTAGATGCCCCCCGAGCCGAATCTGCTAGGTGACTGCAGATATCGGCTTTGTGGTTAGCCAAGGCACTGTATTTGCACGTCGGCTCCGCTAGGATTCGTGTTGACTCTCATCCGCCGACGTGACCGCCGCCCAATAGATCAATGTTGAACGTAAGCAGAACCTGTGGTGAAGATAATTTTTGCCGATTGCTGAAAATCGGCCTCCATATTGATCGAAACGCTCAATGAAGGTCTTGTAATTTTCCTTCATAGATTTTTTGGGGCCGATCACAAGGATCAGCCTCGCCATGTTTGCTCATTGGTTTGCTCCAGTTACATGGTCAGGCCGGTGGATAAGACCAGTGATGGCGTGTAACTCACACGTTCGTTGGGAACCCCAAGAGGAAGGTATGATGCGCACAGCAGCAAGTTTTCCCTCAGAAAGAAACCAAGGTTTATCGAACCAGGAGGAGCCAAGAAGCACGTTGAAGGTTGATGGCGGCGGGATGTAGTGCGGCGCAACACCAGGGATTCCGGCGCCAACGTGGAACCTGCACAACACAACCAAAGTACTTTGCCCCAACGAAACAGTGAGGTTGTCAATCTCACCGGCTTTCTGTAACAAAGGATTAACCGTATTGTGTGGAAGATGATTGTTTGCAGAAAACAGTAGAACAAGTATTGCAGTAGATTGTATTTCAGTAAAGAGAATTGGACCGAGGTCCACAGTTCACTAGAGGTGTCTCTCCCATAAGACAAACAGCATGTTGGGTGAACAAATTACAGTTGGGCAATTGACAAATAAAGAGAGCATGACCATGCACATACATATCATGATGAGTATAGTGAGATTTAATTGGGCATTACGACAAAGTACATAGACCGCCATCCAACTGCATCTATGCCTAAAAAGTCCACCTTCAGGTTATCATCCGAACCCCCTCCAGTATTAAGTTGCAAAGCAACAGACAATTGCATTAAGTATGGTGCCTAATGTCATCCACACCGACATCCTCAGACATAGCAACCATGTGTTATCCCTCCGGGCAACAGCACAACACAACCTTAGCCCTGTCTGTCACGGTCCCAGGTGTCAATGCAGGCATGAACCCACTATCGAGCATAAATACTCCCCCTTGGAGTTACAAGCATCTACTTGGCCAGAGCATCTACTAGTAACGGAAAGCATGCAAGATCATAAACAACACGTAGATATAACTTTGATAATCAACATAACAAGTATTCTCTATTCATCGGATCCCAACAAACGCAACATATAGAATTACGGATAGATGATCTTGATCATGTTAGGCAGCTCACAAGATCCGACAATGATAGCACAATGGGGAGAAGACAACCATCTAGCTACTGCTATGGACCCATAGTCCAGGGGTAGACTACTCACACATCACACCGGAGGCGACCATGGCGGCGTAGAGTCCTCCGGGAGATGATTCCCCTCTCCGGCAGGGTGCCGGAGGCGATCTCCTGGATCCCCCGAGATGGGATCGGCGTTGGCGGTGTCTCTGGAAGGTTTTCCGTATCGTGGCTCTCGGTACTGGGGGTTTCGTCACGGAGGCTTTAAGTAGGCGGAAGGGTAGGTCAAGAGGCGGCACGGGGTGCCCAGACCATAGGGCCGCGCGGCCAGGGCAGGGGCCGCGCCGCCCTATGCTCTGGCTGCCTCGTGGCCCCTCTTCGTTTCGTCTTCGGACTTCTGGAAGCTTCGTGGAAAAATAGGCCCCTGGGCTTTGATTTCGTCCAATTCTGAGAATATTTCCTTACTAGGATTTCTGAAACCAAAAACAGCAGAAAACAAAGAATCGGCACTTCGGCATCTTGTTAATAGGTTAGTTCCAGAAAATGCACGAATATGACATAAAGTGTGCATAAAACATGTAGATAACATCAATAATGTGGCATGGAACATAAGAAATTATCGATACGTCGGATACGTATCAGCATCCCCAAGCTTAGTTCTGCTCGTCCCGAGCAGGTAAAACGATAACACAGATAATTTCTGGAGTGACATGCCATCATAATCTTGATCATACTATTTGTAAAGCATATGTAGTGAATGCAGCGATAAAAACAATGTATATGACATGAGTAAACAAGTGAATCATAAAGCAAAGACTTTTCATGAATAGCACTTCAAGACAAGCATCAATAAGTCTTGCATAAGAGTTAACTCATAAAGCAATAATTCAAAGTAAAAGCATTGAAGCAACACAAAAGAAGATTAAGTTTCAGCGGTTGCTTTCAACTTGTAACATGTATATCTCATGGATATTGTCAACATAGAGTAATATAATAAGTGCAATAAGCAAGTATGTAGGAATCAATGCACAATTCACACAAGTGTTTGCTTCTTGAGGTGGAGAGAAATAGGTGAACTGACTCAACATTGAAAGTAAAAGAATGGTCCTCCATAGAGGAAAAGCATCGATTGCTATATTTGTGCTAGAGCTTTGATTTTGAAAACATGAAACAATTTTGTCAACGGTAGTAATAAAGCATATGCATCATGTAAATTATATCTTATAAGTTGCAAGCCTCATGCATAGTGTACTAATAGTGCCCGCACCTTGTCCTAATTAGCTTGGACTACCGGATCATCACAATGCACTGTTTTAACCAAGTGTCACAAAGGGGTACCTCTATGCCGCCTGTACAAAGGTCTAAGGAGAAAGCTCGCATTGGATTTCTCGCTATTGATTATTCTTCAACTTAGACATCCATACCGGGACAACATAGACAACAGATAATGGACTCCTCTTTTATGCACAAGCATGTAACAACAATTAATAATTTTCTCATTTGAGATTGAGGATATATGTCCAAAACTGAAACTTCCACCATGGATCATGGCTTTAGTTAGCGGCCCAATGTTCTTCTCTAACATATGCATGCTTAACCATAAGGTGGTAGATCTCTCTTACTTCAGACAAGATGGACATGCATAGCAACTCACATGAAATTCAACAATGAATAGTTGATGGCGTCCCCAGTGAACATGGTTATCGCACAACAAGCAACTTAATAAGAGATAAAGTGCATAATTACATATTCAATACCACAATAGTTTTTAAGCTATTTGTCCCATGAGCTATATATTGCAAAGGTGAATGATGGAATTTTAAAGGTAGCACTCAAGCAATTTACTTTGGAATGGCGGAAAATACCATGTAGTAGGTAGGTATGGTGGACACAAATGGCATAGTGGTTGGCTCAAGTATTTTGGATGCATGAGAAGTATTCCCTCTCGATACAAAGTTTAGGCTAGCAAGGTTATTTGAAACAAACACAAGGATGAACCGGTGCAGCAAAACTTACATAAAAGACATATTGAAAATATTATAAGACTCTACACCGTCTTCCTTGTTGTTCAAACTCAATACTAGAAATTATCTAGACCTTAGAGAAACCAAATATGCAAACCAAATTTTAGCATGCTCTATGTATTTCTTCATTAATGGGTGCAAAGCATATGATGCAAGAGCTTAAACATGAGCACAACAATTGCCAAGTATCACATTACCCAAGACATTTATAGCAATTACTACATGTATCATTTTCCAATTCCAACCATATAACAATTTAACGAAGGAGAAACTTCGCCATGAATACTATGAGTAGAAACCAAGGACATACTTGTCCATATGCTACAGCGGAGCGTGTCTCTCTCCCATAAAGTGAATGCTAGGATCCATTTTATTCAAACAAAACAAAAACACATAAGATGTGATGGAATAAAAATTAACATATTCAGAGGTGACACAATCATTCTTAACACTTCTGGACATTGCATAATGCTACTGGACATTAGTGGATCAAAGAAATTCATCCAACATAGCAAAAGAGGCAATGCGAAATAAAAGGCAGAATCTGTCAAAACAGAACAGTTCGTATTGACGAATTTTAAAATGGCACCAGACTTGCTCAAATGAAAATGCTCAAATTGAATGAAAGTTGCGTACATATCTGAGGATCATGCACGTAAATTGGCTTAATTTTCTGAGCTACCTACAGGGAGGTAGACCCAGATTCGTGACAGCAAAGAAATCTGGAACTGTGCAGTAATCCAAATCTAGTACTTACTTTTCTATCAACGGCTTAACTTGGCACAACAAAACACAAAACTAAGATAAGGAGAGGTTGCTAAAGTAGTAAACAACTTCCAAGACACAAAATAAAAACAAAGTACTGTAGGTAAAAACATGGGTTGTCTCCCATAAGCGCTTTTCTTTAACGCCTTTCAGCTAGGCGCAGAAAGTGTGTATCAAGTATTATCGAGAGACGAAGTGTCAACATCATAATTTGTTCTCATAATAGAATCAAAAGGTAACTTAATTCTCTTTCTAGGGAAGTGTTCCATACCTTTCTTGAGAGGAAATTGATATTTTATATTACCTTCCTTCATATCAATGATAGCACCAACAGTTCGAAGAAAAGGTCTTCCCAATATAATGGGACAAGATGCATTGCATTCAATATCCAAGACAACAAAATCAACGGGAACAAGGTTATTGTTAACGGTAATGCGAACATTATCAACTTTACCCAAAGGTTTCTTTGTAGAATGATCAGCAAGATTAACATCCAAATAACAATTTTTCAGCGGTGGCAAGTCAAGCATATCATAAATTTTCTTAGGCATAACAGAAATACTTGCACCAAGATCACATAAAGCATTACAATCAAAATCTTTAACCTTCATCTTAATGATGGGCTCCCAACCATCCTCTAGCTTTTTAGGAATAGAGGCTTCGCGCTCTAGTTTCTCTTCTCTAGCTTTTATGAGAGCATTTGTAATATGATGTGTAAAGGCCAAATTTATAGCACTAGCATTAGGACTTTTAGCAAGTTTTTGCAAGAACTTTATAACTTCAGAGATGTGGCAATCATCAAAATTCAAATCATTATAATCTAAAGCAATGGGATCATCATCCCCAATGTTGGAAAAAATTTCAGCAGCTTTATCACAGGCCAGTTTCAGCTTTTAGCAGTTTCAGGCAGTTTTTCGCGCTTTGCATTAGAAGTGGAAACATTGCTAACACCAATTCTTTTATTAGTATTAGTAGGAGGTGCAGCAACATGTGTAGCATTAACATTACTAGTGGTGGTAATAGTCCAAGCTTTAGCTACATTCTTCTCTTTAGCTAGTTTTTCATTTTCTTCTCTATCCCACCTAGCACGCAGTTCAGCCATTAATCTTATATTCTCATTAATTCTAACTTGGATGGCATTAGCTGTAGTATCAATTTTATTATGATGATTCTCATTAGGCATAACTTTCGATTTCAAAAGATCAACATCAGCAGCAAGACTATCTACTTTAGAAGCAAGTATATCAATTTTCCCAAGCTTTTCTTCAACAGATTTGTTAAAAGCAGTTTGCGTACTAATAAATTCTTTAAGCATGGCTTCAAGTCCAGGGGGTGAACTCCTATTATTGTTGTAAGAACTCCCATAAGAATTACCATAGCCGTTGCCATTATTATAAGGATATGGCCTATAGTTGTTACTAGAATTGTTCCGGTAAGCATTGTTGTTGAAATTATTATTTTTAATGAAGTTTACATCAACATGTTCTTCTTGTGCAACCAATGAAGCTAATGGAACATTATTAGGATCAATATTAGTCCTATCATTCACAAGCATAGACATAATAGCATCAATCTTATCACTCAAGGAAGAGGTTTCTTCGACAGAATTTACCTTCTTACCTTGTGGAGCTCTTTCCGTGTGCCATTCAGAGTAGTTGATCATCATATTATCAAGAAGCTTTGTTGCTTCACCAAGAGTGATGGACATAAAGGTACCTCCAGCAGCTGAATCCAATAAATTCCGTGAAGAAAAATTTAGTCCTGCATAGAAGGTTTGGATGATCATCCAAGTAGTCAGTCCATGGGTTGGGCAATTTTTAACCAGAGATTTCATTCTTTCCCAAGCTTGAGCAACATGTTCAGTATCTAATTGTTTAAAATTCATTATGCTACTCCTCAAAGATATAATTTTAGCAGGGGGATAATATCTACCAATAAAAGCATCCTTGCATTTAGTCCATGAATCAATACTATTCTTAGGCAGAGATAGCAACCAATCTTTAGCTCTTCCTCTTAATGAGAAAGGGAACAATTTTAGTTTAATAATATCAGCATCTACATCTTTATACTTTTGCATTTCACATAGTTCAACAAAATTATTAAGATGGGCAGCAGCATCATCAGAACTAACACCAGAAAATTGCTCTCGCATAACAAGATTCAGTAAAGCAGGTTTAATTTCAAAGAATTCTGCTGTAGTAGCAGGTGGAGCAATAGGTGTGCATAAGAAATCATTATTATTTGTGGTTGTGAAGTCACACAACTTAGTATTTTCAGGGTTGGCCATTTTAGCAACAGTAAATAAAGCAAACTAGATAAAGTAAATGCAAGTAAACTAATTTTTTTGTGTTTTTGATATAGCAAACAAGATAGCAAGTAAAGTAAAACTAGCAACTAATTTTTTTGTATTTTGATTTAGTGCAGCAAATAAAGTAGTAAATAAAACTAAGCAAGACAAAAACAAAGTAAAGAGATTGAGAAGTGGAGACTCCCCTTGCAGCGTGTCTTGATCTCCCCGGCAACGGCGCCAGAAAATATGCTTGATGGCGTGTAACTCACACGTTCGTTGGGAACCCCAAGAGGAAGGTATGATGCGCACAGCAGCAAGTTTTCACTCGAGAAAAAGAAACCAAGGTTTATCGAACCAGGAGGAGCCAAGAAGCACGTTGAAGGTTGATGGCGGCGGGATGTAGTGCGGCGCAACACCAGGGATTCCGGCGCCAACGTGGAACCTGCACAACACAACCAAAGTACTTTGCCCCAACGAAACAGTGAGGTTGTCAATCTCACCGGCTTGCTGTAACAAAGGATTAACCGTATTGTGTGGAAGATGATTGTTTGCGAGAAAACGAGTAGAACAAGTATTGCAAAGAGATTGTATTTCAGAAAAGAGAATTGGACCGGGGTCCACAGTTCACTAGAGGTGTCTCTCCCATAAGACAAACAGCATGTTGGGTGAACAAATTACAGTTGGGCAATTGACAAATAAAGAGAGCATGACCATGCACATACATATCATGATGAGTATAGTGAGATTTAATTGGGCATTACGACAAAGTACATAGACCGCCATCCAACTGCATCTATGCCTAAAAAGTCCACCTTCAGGTTATCATCCGAACCCCCTCCAGTATTAAGTTGCAAAGCAACAGACAATTGCATTAAGTATGGTGCGTAATGTAATCAACAACTACATCCTTAGACATAGCATCAATGTTTTATCCCTAGTGGCAACAGCACAACACAACCTTAGAACTTTCTCACATCGTCCTGTGTCAATGCAGGCATGAACCCACTATCGAGCATAAATACTCCCTCTTGGAGTTACAAGAATCTACTTGGCCAGAGCATCTACTAGTAACGGAAAGCATGCAAGATCATAAACAACACGTAGATATAACTTTGATAATCAACATAACAAGTATTCTCTATTCATCGGATCCCAACAAACGCAACATATAGAATTACAGATAGATGATCTTGATCATGTTAGGAAGCTCACAAGATCCGACAATGATAGCACAATGGGGAGAAGACAACCATCTAGCTACTGCTATGGACCCATAGTCCAGGGGTAGACTACTCACACATCACACCGGAGGCGACCATGGCGGCGTAGAGTCCTCCAGGAGATGATTCCCCTCTCCGGCAGGGTGCCGGAGGCGATCTCCTGGATCCCCCGAGATGGGATCGGCGTTGGCGGCGTCTCTGGAAGGTTTTCCGTATCGTGGCTCTCGGTACTGGGGGTTTCGTCACGGAGGCTTTAAGTAGGCGGAAGGGTAGGTCAAGAGGCGGCACGGGGTGCCCAGACCATAGGGCTGCG
Source organism: Lolium perenne (assembly GCF_019359855.2). Taxonomy (NCBI): domain Eukaryota; kingdom Viridiplantae; phylum Streptophyta; class Magnoliopsida; order Poales; family Poaceae; genus Lolium; species Lolium perenne. The sequence goes on along the minus strand of NC_067246.2, from coordinate 262,065,947 downwards.
CGGCCAGGGCAGGGGCCGCGCTGCCCTATGCTCTGGCTGCCTCGTGGCCCCTCTTCGTTTCGTCTTCGGACTTCTGGAAGCTTCGTGGAAAAATAGGCCCCTGGGCTTTGATTTCGTCCAATTCCGAGAATATTTCCTTACTAGGATTTCTAAACCAAAAACAAAGAAAACAAGAATCGGCACTTCGGCATCTTGTTAATAGGTTAGTTCCAGAAAATGCACGAATATGACATAAAGTGTGCATAAAACATGTAGATAACATCAATAATGTGGCATGGAACATAAGAAATTATCGATACATCGGAGACGTATCAACCAGCCTAACCCTTCCCTTCGTCACATCGATGCGCTCGCAGTCGTCCAAATTGATACCTGAGAGTGGCTCTTGGCCTGCTGCTTCCCAAGCGTTCATGCCAGCCGTTGAAATTTCGGCTGAGTCATCGGCCTGGACGACCTCTACTTCATCTCCATCCCACTGTATTATGCACTGGTGCATCGTGGAGGGAATGCAGCAGTTGGCGTGGATCCAATCTCTTCCTAGCAGAACAGCATAGGTGCTCTTGCTATCGACGACGAAGAACGTCGTAGGGATAGTTTTCCTTCCTACGGTCAGATCCACGTTCAGAACACCTTGTGCGTCAGACGCTTGGCCGTTGAAATCGCTCAATGTCACGTTGGTCTTGATTAGATCCGAGCTAGAGCGTCCCAACCGACGTAGCATAGAGTAGGGCATAATGTTGACTGCCGCTCCGGTGTCCACCAGCATCTTATTGACAGGCCTCCCATCGATATAACCTCGCAAGTACAGGGCCTTTAGATGTCTGTAGCTTCTTTCTCGTGGCTTCTCAAAGATAACCGGCCGTGGGCCGCAGTCAAGTTGTGCCACAGGTGCCTCGTCTAATCCTGGAGCACTGAACTCCGAAGGAAGGATGAACACCATGTTTGTGCCAGCCGATGTTTCATCATCGGCTTTCCTTTGCTTGGGGCGCCACTCCATTTTCCGTGGTCGACCCTCTTCATCCAGGGTTCGCTGAACTTTCGCAGCCAGATCAGGTCGCGCCTTCCTTAGCGTATGCAGGTATAACCTTTCGGCTTCCTCCAAGCCGCGCAATCGCTGAACCCTGCGCTTTTGGGAACGGCTGAGTCCGTCACGGCACCACCTTGGACGGTGGTACCTGTCTTCTTCTTCTCCCTCGTCTTCTGAATCCTCGAGATCTTCCAAACGAGGGGACTCAGCGCGTTTGCTTTGTGTTGGGAGAGGCCCTAGACGTTTGAACACGGACACGTTGGCTGCCTCCTTCTTCTTCTGGTTGCATTCTGGGCAATTGCCGATTGTGGGCAATCGGCTCATTCCTGAATCCCAGCAGTGTCTGAAGAAGGGGCAATCCCAATGCCTATCTTCGTCGCCTTGCTCCCTTGTCTTTTCCTTGGCACGGCGCTCGCACTCCTCCTCATCGCGATCATGCCGACGATGTCTTCTGGCTTCTCTAGCCAGACGATCTCCTTCATCATCATCGCTGGATCGTCGGTGTTGGTCATACTGACTCACATACTTGTTGAGGAGGTGATCAGAGAGGGGTCGCTGATATCTTATGTTCTTCACTTCTCCCTCTGTGACGTAGCGCTTGCCATCATGACGGAGCCGATCGCGTGGAGCGGCCTCCTCTGTGTCCTTGCTACGAGAGCAGCTGCCCTCGTCTCCATCCTTGCCAGAGTGGTGCCCAGGTCCTATCATGTTGATACTGAACGAGGATCCTGGCTGGCAACCTTCAGGGTAAGTGCACCCCACCATGTTAACGGCGGGGAAGGGGTGAGTGTCGACCTTCATGGCGTACTGGTTGAAAATCAGACGTCCTTGTTCTATCGCCATTTGGATCTGCTGATGCCACACCCTGCAGTCGTTGGTGGCATGGGAGAGCGAATTATGCCATTTGCAGTATGGCTTTCCATTCAGCTCCTGAACCGTGGGGAATTTGAGACCTTCGGGTATCTTCAACTGCTTCTCCTTGAGCAGGAGGTCGAAGATTTGCTCAGTTTTGGTCACGTCAAAATCAAACCCCCTGGGCGGACCTGGTGGCTTAACCCATTTGCAGGACACGGGGGTTGCCCCCCGAGTCCATTCAGCCACTGCTACCTCTTGATCTCCCGCAGCAACTTCGTCTTCCTCGGCCTCGACCAGGACTACTGCACGTTTGAATTTATCCTGGTACAGGTCCGGGTGGCGCTGTTCATATGCTGACAGTTTCTGAACCATGTGCGCCAGCGAAGGATAGTCTGCTTGGGAGGCCATGTCCTTGATTTGTGAGGCAAGGCCCACCACTGCCAATTCGACTGCTTCTTTTTCAGTCACACGAGCCGAATAACATCGGTTCCTTAGATTTCTGAAGCGCTGGATGTATTCTGCCACAGTTTCTCCACGCTTCTGACGTATCTGTGCTAGATCGGCAAGGCCAGACTCGGAAGCTTCTGAGTGAAACTGCATGTGGAACTGTTCTTCCAACTGCTTCCAAGTCCGGATCGAGTCTGGTGGCAACGAAGTGTACCACCCGAAAGCCGATCCCGTGAGGGACTGTGTGAAGAACCTCACGCGTAGTGGATCCGACGCTGAGGCCGTTCCTAGTTGTGCCAAATATCGGCTCACATGCTCGATGGAGCTGGAACCATCTGATCCACTGAACTTGGAGAAGTCAGGGAGCCGATACTTGGGTGGTAGCGGGACCAACTCGTATTCATCGGGGTACGGCTTGGAATAGCCGATTGTCCTCCTTTTCGGCACCATGCCGAACTGGTCCCTGAGGATCGTGCTAATCTGATCCGCGGTGCTGGCTGCAGGAGTCGAACTCTGAAGATTCGCCGGGGTGGCGTACTTAGCCGGCCATGCTTGCTTTTCCAGCTCTGAGCCAACTGCAGGAGCTGTGCTCTGGAGGTTCGTCGGGGTGGCATATTTAGCTAGCCACGTCTGCTTCTCAAGATCTGTTGCCGACGTTCCTCCTGCTTTCCCAGAAGTCCCTGATGTTGCGGCCTGGTTTGTGAGCGCCCAGTTACCGCAGTCTGGCACGTATGTGCACATGTACCCGTGAGGGATCTCCTTAGGCGCCTGATGCAAGAACTGGCAGTCACTAGGGTCACCACCGATCTTGTAGACGACGAATGCCGGTGAATTCGGCACTTCTGGTGCTGCCAACGCAAATGGCAGCGGTGGACGGGACTGGAGTGGCATCTCTCCTTGATGTGTCCCGAGAGCCGGTCCTGACGGCGAGTACTGGTGCCTCATGATCTCCTGGATCACCCGAAGAGCGACACGCTCCAAAGTGTTCACCAGGTTCTCGGAGTGGCGGTGTAGCGAGTGAGCCACCATGTAGTTGATCTCCTGCCGCAGGGACCTGGTGCGTTCTTCTGACGGGGCAGAGAGGTCTATCCCATCGAGTGCACCGTTAGGCGAGAACCCCTTCCACCTGATGCCATGTGAACGGGTTCTGTGAAAAGAGCCGATGAGGTCGGCTTCGAGGATTGCTTTGACCTCGTCATACTTCTTCTTGAGCTCGTCGGGCAGATCCTCGTACGTGACTGGCGTGCCGTCCGCCATCTCAGATGTAGATGGCGAGGTGGTTGATGTCGAAGCTTGTCCCACCGGGCATGCCAGAATGTGTTGCGGTCAAAACCCACCGGCGGGCAGCGACGGGCAACAAAGTAGAGCCGGGAACAACTTAGGGCTGCGGCTGGCCCTGGTCCCTCCGAGCGACGGCCCGCAAAGCCTCTGGTACACACGTCCGATGCTGATGCAAGGGCGTGCCACCTGACCTATACCTGGTCAGGAAGGTGATGGAGATGCCTCGCTTAGTTTCCTGCATGGCATACACGCAAACATTAAATACGAGCCTCGATCGGCTCTCAGGTTATCCTGTGAATCGGCTCAAGGAGCCGATCCACCCATGATTCGTACGAGGTGCACGAATATATGGTGGTCCTGCTTGATCAAGATAAAGCTAATACAATCTACGACGATTTAGGGTTTTCACCGCATAATCGGATCATCCTACTCACGATTGGGCCTCGCGGCCACGCACGGTGATCGTAAGCCGATCCTAGACAAGGCCTAAAAACCAACACGAGGTTGATCCCCGGAACATCCTGTCTAGGACTAGCAAACGACACCCTACGTGCCGCTGGATCCTCCAACCCTTTGTAAGGCCTAACTATTGCAGATATTGAACTAATCCTTGAAGAACAAGGAGCAACCGTAATGGATCGGATCTACTAAATAATGATCAAGCGGGGTGCCGCCCCCACACCTAAGATAGATGTGAGGGCGGCTAGATATGCAAGGGTTGCACTACGATAGCATATGATACGAAGAACAATGCTAACCCTAACATATCTAAGATAACTACGTTGCTCGCCATAAAAAAGGCTTCAGTACGAGCAACGCGTGAACAACATAAAGCTTGTGCTGCCTAGATCGCAAGATGCGATCTAGGCAGCATGATGCTTACCGGTAGAAACCCTCGAGACGAAGGAGTTGGCGATGCGCCGAGATTGATTTGTGGTTGAACGTTGGTTGTTGTTTATTCCATAAACCCTAGATACATATTTATAGTCCAGGGGACTTTCTAACGTGGGAATAATCCCCACCGTGCACGAGACAAACTCTAACTTTTAATCTAAGATGCGATCTACTATATTACAGATACACGGGCACGCTAGCCCAAACGTTGTGCATAAGGCCGATTCACGTATATTCTTCCATGTATAATCTTTAAGCCCATCTTGATTGCGGCCCACCTCTGACTCGGTCAAATTCTGGTGATAACAAAGCATTAAGCATAACAAGTTGCAACAATATCATAAAAGTACTGTCGGGGGGAAGACCCCGGGTAGGGCAATGGACGCGGAGCAGCCGGCTGGCCACTGGCCGGCTCGTGGCAAAGGCCGGCTGAGGAGCAGCCGGCTGGCGCCGTGGCCGGCTGGTCCGGAAGCCGGCTGGCTCTAGGTCCTAGTCGGCCTGGCTACGGCCACCAATGCTGTAGCTGGGCCGGCTTCTACAAGCCATATCCGACTAGGGGTTTGTACCTCAGACCGACTCGAGGCTGGCGAGTCTTGCACTGGAAGGAACCGGGTTGGTGATCCGGGTTCCCAAAGTCCACGCTGACTTCATCTTCTGTAAAGCGCGGGACACTGTGGAGCAATAGTGCCACGCGCCGGACAGGCCATCATGGTCTACGTCGATCCGTACTGGCTACAGCGGCTGACGGCGACAGGGACACCTCCTCTCCATACCGCTGACCTTGGCAGCCGGATGGGACAGGCCACGATGCCTCAATGGCTCCTGACGTCACCGCCTCGGGAAGGAGCGGAAGCCGGAGCCGGCCAAGCCGGCCAGTAGACTATAGGGTCTTATATGTAAAGTGCCGGTGCCTATATAAGCCGCACTACCCCCTCTCGTGCAGGGGATCGATCATTCTCACTTCACTCCACCCTTAGCGCTGCCCTGTGAGAGAGACCATCGTCTCCCTTAGCCTCCCAGGAGCAGCCGGACACAGCTCTAGGAGCACCATTGTATTGTGTGATCATCATATACACTCAAAGCAGGAGTAGAGGTGTTACCTCCACCGGAGGGCCTCGAACCTGGGTACGTCGCCGTGTCGCTCGTTCCCATACCCGCATCCGGATACCGCCGTGAGATCTCTCAGGAACCACTTCGATTAGCCACCCTATGGCATATGCCGTGACGATACCACGACATTTGGCGCCCACCGTGGGGCCCTCAGCGTCCTCGGCCGGTGTCTTCATCCGGACGGGCCTCACCATCACCACCGGCGAGCGAGTCGCTTCAGGCTTGATCTGGAGATTTGGCTCCCTCGACTGCATCAGCGACAACGCTGGCTGCTTCGCTGACCGGCCCTTCCCAGCCGGCGGCAGCGTCATCTCCTTCGGCGGCCACGACGTCTACGTCGCCACCGTCGCACCGCCGCGCTACCCGCGGCAGGTGCTGCGCTGCGCAAGCCCTCCTCCGCGAGCCGGCAGCAGCGCTCCTGCCAGCCCCGCCGTCGTGCAAGTCATGATGGCTGGCGAGGAGCTCCCCGTCAAGAACCCGCGCACCCGCGGCCCCAACCTGGAGCGCAACGTCGACCCCAACGCCTCCGGCTCGGGCCCAAAGGCGCCACCTCCACCATCCCGGCTGGACGAAGTCCGGGCGAAACTGAGCACCCCGCTCACGCCCGGCGCCGACCCCACCGCCATCGAGGCGGATTTGGAGGCGCACCTCCAGCTCCTCCTCAAGCAAACCGAAGAACTGGCTGCTGCTAAGCGCCAGATGGAGATCACCCAGCGCGAGTACAACCGCGCCCACGGCCTCACTCCAGGCGGCGACGAGCCCAGCCGAGCCGGCCAGATCCGCCGCAGGGGCCGCGACCTCGGCGCCGAGATCGCCCGTGACGGCGCTCCTTCGCCGGCTCCGTCCGCGGAGCTACCCGTCTACAACACCCCCGACAAGAACATGCGCGCGGCACAAGCCGCCGCAGAAGAGCTGAACCGCCTTGAAGGCGAAGAGTTACGCCGCCAGACCAAGCGGGTGACTGAGCTGCTCAACGCAGCCACCAAGCAGGCGGCCGACCCCAGGTATGTCAATGCCCCCAGAGCTTCTCACGCTCGTGGCGCTGCAGGCAACGCCAGGGAAGGCGCCAGGGACACGGCTGAGTCCGCCTCCCCAGCACCAAGCCGGCACCGTGACTCCCGGGCCACGCACGCAAGCTCGGGCCGGCCGAGCCACCAGCCGAGCGGCAGCAGCCGCAGCCGGCCTCCCCCAAGCCAGAACCAGGAGCAAGACTCCGAGCCCCGCCGCCAGCACCGGCCGGCTCCAGAAGCAGCCGGCATACGCCAGCCGGCACGTTCCCGGCTGGGCCCCCGCATCGAGCCCGCCGACGCCAGAGACCGCCTCGATCGGCTGGTCGAATCCCGCATTGCGGAAGAAGAAGCGCCAGCCGGCCCAAAGTGCTTTGGGCCACGCATCATCAACGAGCCCATGATCGACGGCTTCCAGCTCCCGCGCGACACCCCCAAGTACGACGGCACTGCCAAGCCGGAGGACTGGCTGCAGGACTACTCCACCGCAGTCGGCATCGCCAAAGGCAACAAGCGCTGGGCTGTGTGCTACCCCCCCCTCATGCTACTCGGCTCCGCCCGCACATGGCTCAACAACTTGCCAGCCGGCAGCATAAACGGCTGGCTGGACTTCGAGGCGGCCTTCATCAGCAACTTCACCGGCTGCTACCGCCGGCTGGGTCGCCCCCAACAGCTGGAGATGTGCAAGCAGGGCCCGGACGAGACGGATCGCGCGTACCTGACGCGCTGGTGCGAGATGCGCAACTCCTGCGAGGGTGTGCACGAGATCCAAGCCATCAGCTTCTTCATGGGAGGCTGCCGGCCAAACACCATGCTGTGGCACAAGCTGCGCCGCAGCGAGCCCAAGTCCATGGCCGCCCTCATGGCCATTGCCGACAAGTACGCGCTGGCTGAAGAAGCCGGCAAGTCACCGGCTGACCCAGCGCCGGCTCCCTCCAGGCGGGACCACCACAAGTCGGCTGAGCACAAGCCGGCAGACGGCGCCTCTCATGGCAGCCGGCGGGACAACTACCGCGGCAAGCGTCACAGCGACCAGCCGGACCACCGGTACGGCTCCGCCCACGTAGTCGCCGTGACAGACAACGCGGCAGGCGGCAGCCGCCGCCAGAAGCAAGACCGGCAGTGGAAGCCGAAGTACACCTTCGAGCAGATGCTCGACTCGCCGTGCAAGTACCACAGCGGCAAGAACCCCTCCAACCACACCACCCGCGACTGCCACTTCATGAAGCGGCTGACAAGCGGTGAACCTCTCCCGCCTCCACCCCCGCCTCCACCAGCCGGCGGGCCGGGTGGCCAAGCCGGCGCAGAGAACGCCAACCTCGAGCACCACGAGGCTAACCAAGTGCACCATGGCGGCCGATATCTGGCCGAAGATGCTACCTACATCATCTTCACCTCCGAGCCCGAGGACAAGACGAGCCAACAGAGCCGTTCCCTCGAGGTCAACGCGGTCATACCGCCGGTCCCCCAGTACCTAAACTGGTCAGAGCAGGCCATCACTTTTGATCGCCACGACACACCGGCTGTCCTGCCGAAGCCGGGCAGCTACGCCATGGTCCTCGACCCCACCATCGGCACAACCCGGTGCAGCGTGCGTTTTTCGCGCGTCCTCATCGACGGCGGCAGCAGCATCAACATCCTCTACCGCGACACCGCCCGCAAGCTGGGCATTCAGGAGGCCGAGTTGCGCCCCACCCCCACCGTCTTCCATGGCATCGTGCCAGGCCACTGCTGCCAGCCGATCGGCCGGATCACGCTGGAGGTGATGTTCGGGAAGCCGGACCACTTCCGCACCGAGAGAATCGAGTTCGAGGTGGTGGACCTCGTGAGTCCCTACCACGCGCTCCTAGGCAGGCCGGCCCTGACCAAGTTCATGGCGGTGCCCCACTACGGGTACCTGAAGATGAAGCTGCCTGGCCCCAAGGGGGTCATCACCATAGCCGGCGACTATCGCCGCTCCATGGACTGCGCCACGCAGAGCTCCAAGATGGCCCAGACGCTGGTCATCGCCACCGAGAAGCAGCTCATCCACGACGCCGTCGCCCTCGCCAAGGCCGCGCAGACAGACATGCCGGCTGCAGGCAACCCGGCTGGGACGACTCACTTCCAGCCGGCCGACAACACCAAGAAGATCCTGCTGGACCCGGCGCAGCCGGACAAGTACGTCACCATCGGTGCGGGCTTGAGCAAGAAATAGGAAAGCGAGCTCACCAGCTTCCTCCGTGAGAATCGGGACATCTTCGCATGGACTCCAAGAGACATGCCGGGTGTGCCGAGGGAGTTGGCTGAGCACCACCTCCACGTCCGGCCCGAAGCCAAGCCGGTGAAGCAGCCTCTCAGGCGCTTCGCCGAAGAAAGAAGGAAGGCCATCGGTGAAGAAATCGCCCGGCTGCTGGCAGCCGGCTTCATCATGGAAGTGCTGCACCCGGACTGGTTGGCGAACCCGGTCCTGGTTTTGAAGAAGAACGGCTCCTGGCGCATGTGTATCGACTACACCATCCTGAACAAGGCGTGCCCGAAGGATCCCTTCCCCCTGCCGCGCATAGATCAAGTTATAGACTCGACTGCCGGCTGTGAACTGTTGTCTTTCCTAGATGCCTATTCAGGCTACCACCAGATTCCTTTGAATCCGGATGATCAAATAAAGACTTCGTTCATTACCCCGTACGGGGCTTATTGCTACACGACTATGCCGTTCGGCTTGAAAAATGCAGGCGCCACCTACCAAAGGTGCATGCAAAAATGCTTGCAGGACCAAATCGGCAGAAACGTTCACGCATACGTGGATGATGTCGTTGTAAAGACCAAGGAGACGGTTACCCTCCTTGATGACTTGAGAGAAACCTTCACCAATCTGAGAAGATTTCGGATGAAGCTCAACCCGGCCAAGTGCACATTCGGCGTGCCGTCTGGCCAGCTCCTTGGCTACCTCGTCTCTCAGCGAGGGATCGAAGCCAACCCGGAGAAGATCAGTGCCCTGGAGAAGATGGAACTGCCGCAGTGCCTCAAGGACGTCCAGAAGTTCGCTGGCTGCCTGGCTTCCTTGAGCCGCTTCGTCAGCCGGCTGGGGGAGAAGGCACTGCCCCTGTATCAATTGATGAAGAAGGCGGACAAATTTGTCTGGTCACCGCAGGCAGATGAAGCCTTCCGTGACTTGAAGCGCGTGCTCTCGACCGCGCCAATCCTTGCAACGCCGGCTTCAATGGAGCCGATGCTGTTGTACATCGCAGCCACCAACCGAGTGGTTAGCGTTGTCCTGGTGGTGGAGCGCAAAGAAGACGGCAGGGAGCAGCTGGTCCAGCGTCCAGTCTACTACCTTAGCGAAGTGCTCTCCCAGTCGAAGCAAAACTACCCCCACTACCAGAAGGTCACCTACGGCGTCTACATGGCGGCCAAGAAGCTCAAGCACTACTTCCAAGAGCACCCCATCAAGGTGGTTGCCACAGCGCCCTTGGCGGAAATCATCGGCAGCAAGGATGCCAATGGCCGAGTTGCCAAGTGGGCCCTGGAGCTAGCCGCCCACACCATCCTCTACGAGCCACGCACAGCCATCAAGTCGCAGATCCTCGCGGACTTCTTCGTCGACTGGGCTGAGATGCAGTACCTGCCGCCTGTGCCGGATTCCACACACTGGAAGATGCACTTTGACGGCTCGAAGATGCGCAACGGCTTGGGAGCCGGCATCGTCATCACCTCTCCCAAGGGAGACCGACTGGACTACGTCCTGCAGATCCACTTCGCCGCATCCAACAATGTGGCGGAGTATGAAGCGCTCATTCATGGGCTGAAGCTGGCCAAGGAGATTGGCGTGCGTCGCATACTTTGCTTCGGCGACTCCGACTTGGTCATACAACAAGCATCTGGCGACTGGGACGCGAAGGACGCCAACATGGCCTCATATCGCTTCCATGTCCAGCAGCTATCCGGCTTCTTCGACGGCTGCGAATTCCACCATGTGCCACGAGCAAACAACGAGGCGGCTGACGCCTTGTCCAAGATTGGCTCAACCCGGCAAGCCATTCCGCCGGGCATCGCCTTGGCGGTTCTCAAGAAGCCGTCCATCACACCGTCACCGGACTCGAATTCAATATTCGTGCCGGCTGACCCGGGGGCTGCTCAGTCGAACCCGGGGGCTTCATCGCCCAAGTCGGGGGCTTCAAAGCCAAACCCGCCGACTGCCATGCCGAACCCGGGGACTTCTCAGTCCAACCCGGGGGCTTCATCGCCAAACTCGGGGGCTAGCAAGCCGAACCCGCCGGCTAGCAAGCCGAACCCGGCGACCATGCAGTCGAATCCGGAAGCTCCCATGCAGGAGGCCCTGTTGGTCAGCGTATTCGAGATAAGATGCGTACCTTCATGGGCACAAGAATTCCTCTCCTACCTCACCGACGGTGTGCTGCCTGATGATAGAGTCCAGGCCAGGCAGATTGAGAGAAGGGCTAAGGCCTATACAATTATCAACCACCAGCTGTACAAACGCAGCGTAAGTGGGGTGTTCCAGCGGTGCGTCGAGCCGGCTGAAGGGATTGAACTCCTACGGGAAATCCACCAAGGAGAGTGCGGACATCACGCCTCATCCAGAGCCATAGTGGCCAAAGCCTTCCGGCACGGCTTTTACTGGCCGACTGCGCTCAGAGACGCAGAAGAGTTGGTGAAGAAGTGCAACGGCTGTCAGCGCTTCGCAAAGAAGAGACACCAGCCGGCTTCCGCCTTGAAGACCATCCCCATCACATGGCCATTTGCCGTATGGGGCTTGGATGTGGTGGGTCCGTTCAAAACAGCGCGAGGCGGCATGACACATCTCTTGGTGATGATTGACAAATTCACCAAGTGGATCGAAGCCAAGCCAATCAAGAAGCTGGACGGCTCCACAGCCGTCACATTCCTCAAGAAAATCATTGTGAGATTCGGCTACCCCCACAGCATCATCACCGACAACGGCAGCAATTTCTCCCAAGGTATCTTCTCTCGCTATTGCGGGGAAATGGGGATCCGGATGGCCCTAGCCTCTGTGGCGCACCCAGAGTCCAACGGACAAGTGGAGAAGGCTAACGGCTTGGTCCTAGCCGGCATCCGGCCCCGGCTGGTGGAGCCGCTCGAGCGAGCAGCCGGCTGCTGGATTGAAGAGCTGCCCAATGTGCTATGGAGTCTGCGCACAACGACAAACCGCTCAGTCGGCTTCACACCATTCTTCCTTGTATACAGGGCCGAAGCCGTCTTGCCGACTGATATCGAATACGACGCGCCAAGAATCAAGCTGTATACCGAAGCCGAAGCCAAAGAAGCTCACGAAGATGGAGTCGACCTGGTCGAAGAGGCCCGGCTGCTGGCTGCGTCCAGATCCACTATCTACCAGCAGAGCCTCCGATGCTATCACAGCCGGAAGGTCCAGCCCTTAGCATTCCGAGAAGGAGACCTAGTGCTCCGGCTGATCCAGCGGACAGCCGGACAGCATAAACTGTCATCCCCATGGGAGGGTCCCTTCATCGTGAGCAAGGCAGTAGGCAATGATTCCTACTATCTCATAGATGCCCAAGAGGCTAAGAAAAACAAGCCGGACAAGGCTGACGAGGAGACTAAACGTCCCTGGAATGTCAACTTACTCCGCCCATTTTACACATGAGAGCAGGAATGTATGTATCCCTTGTATCCCTTTTGTAAGCTATGAAAAAGCACGCGCCAAGAGCGCCGTTTCCGACAAGTTTTTCGCGTACTCAACTTTGTTTCGCCAATTGGCTTGAACCCTCTCACGCGGTCGGCTCAGTAACGTGATCCGGTTTCCGACAGCCGGCTTCCGATCCAGCTACAGACCGCAACCCGGCTGTCCGGCTGGCGGGAGTAAGGCCTAGGGAGCCGGCACGCGAAAAACGACTAAGGGAAAGAGTAAAAGCGAGTTGACTTGCAACTTTTCATATAATTGCCGGATCGCCGAATTCAGCTCGTTCGACTGAAATACTGTCGGCCTCACCCAGCGGCCCGCTCTTGATCCGGCGGTGGATCGCAAGTCGGACGCACGACCGGCAAGAGCACAGCCAAAGAGTGGGGCGGATGGGAAAAAGCGAACGAGTCGAAAGAAAGCAACTCGGCACACAAATGATTAACAAACACATTAAACTGTGACATAACGAAAGGACGATAATATTCATACATATGCACCCGGCATCCCGGGGATTTAATAAACTGTCTTGGCAAAAGCAACATAAGAAACAGGTAAACTAGGCAGCGGCTGAAGAAGGACCAGCCGGAGGAGCGTCAGCGGAGCCGGCTGCCGGGTCGTCTTCGGGCGCCTCTTCCGCCTCCTCATCATCCATCTCGTAATCCTCATCAGATGGAGGGTTCGGGTCCACGACGAAGACGCCCTTGTCGACGAAGTCGGCAATGGCGCTGGCTCGGGCAAGCCGGGCGGTCTTGTGTTCGGCCGGGAGCTTGTCCTCCACGCCGGCTCGCCGGTACTCGAGCTGCCCCAGGTCCACCTCGTTGTACCAGGAGAGGACAAAGGACAGCGCCATGTCGGCACCAGTGCGCGTGGCCGACTCCTTCCATTCGAGGAAGCGATCCGGCACCCGCTCCATCAAGGAGGTGAGATGGGAGATATCTTGCGGCACCGCCTCCTCAGGCCACAGCATCGGAACCAGCTTCTCAGCCGCCTTCCGGAGCTCCCAGCCAAGCTTGGTGATGGGCTCGACGCGGGCAGCCATGGACGCCATATAGTCCTCCATGGTGAAGTACTCCGAGCTGCCCTCGCCAGTCGCCCGCCTCCTGGACTCGCGCGCAACGCCAACGGCTGCTAACGCCGCATCCTGCGTTTCCGGGAAGGCCGCTGCAAGAAGAAGCAAGTCAGAAATCATCGAAGCCGAAATAAGCTGAAAAATGCAAATTTTCGAAGTCCTAAGACAAAAGGAAAAGCCTGGCGGCAGCCGGCAAGAACCGACTTCCCCCAGCCCGAAGATGGAGATAGCGAAGAAATCAGAAGTTTCTGCCGCCGGCTGCCAACGAAAGCAGGCAGCCGACAGCCGAAAGCCGGCAAAGGGAAAGGAGCAAAGAAATGCACTCACCCAACAAGCCGCGATCAAGCGCGCCAATCTCGTCCGTCCAGCGCTTGGCGGTAGCCGTCAGCTCCGTGGACTTGGTGGTGACCTCCTCCTGCAGCGCAAGCCGCTGTTTCTCCACCTCAGTCAGCCGCCGGCTCAGATCCTCCACCTTCTCCTTCTCCGCCGTCCTAAGGGAGGCGAGCTCGGTGAGATGGTTCTGCTCCAGCAGGCGCAGCCGCACCAGCTCCCCCTCAGCCACCTTGAGCTTAGCGGCTGCAGAGCGGCCCGCCTCCTCGCTCTTGGCGCACTGGGCGCGAGCAACCCGGAGATCCGCCTCCAGCCGCGGGACCTTGGCGGCTTCAACTGCGAGGCAGCCGGAAAGAAACGTCAGCCAACGAAGACTAAAAAGAAAGAAGACATCGAGTCAGAAGAAGCAAGATCCTATCCTTGACGGTCGCAAGCTCGCGAGCCAAGTCGGCCCGGTCCAGCTTGGCCTTGTGGTAGTGGGTCACGGCGCGGTTGTACAGAGTGGTGCGCCGATCCATCACAGCCTAAGGAAAAGAGAAAAACAGTCAGCTAGGCGAAACCCGGACCGGCTCCAAGCAGCCGGCCCATGCCTCGGAGGGCTACCAGGATGATAACCAAATCAAAAAACAGATGAAGCTTACCTTGCCGGCTTCCTCCACCTTGGCAACGTTAGCCGCGGCCTTGGCAGCCCTGGCCTTGAGGTGGGCCTGCAGGCTGGAGAAGAACATCTCCACCGATGCTTGGCCGGGGTTCCCCTCCCGGCTGGTCACCTCGTAGGAGTCGGCGCGGAGCCACGCCTGCTCCATAGTGCCAGCCGAGCCAAGGCTGGAGTCGGAGGCGGATGGCACATGCAGAAGCATGGCACCCTTGGCCACATGCAGGCCCTGCTGCGGCGCCGATGGGGCTCCCGTCCTCACCAGCGCGCGCGAGTCGGCGCCCTCCGGGCGCGCCGGCTCATCCCTTGCCGGCTCCTGCCTGGCCGGCTCCCCCATCGTCGGCTCCGGTGGTGGCGGCGCTCCGGGCGGCGAGAGGGCCCGATCGGCGCAACCGTCTCCGGCGCTCGAGGTGCCCCCTCCGGGCTCTCATCCAGCACCACCACGCTTGGCCTGGCTCCAGCTCCGGTCGCGGGCGGCGCAGCCCGCCAGCTCCGGTCGCGGCGGCGCAGCCCCGCCAGCTCCGGCTCCGGTCGCGGGCGGTGCAGCCCTGCTGGCTCCGGCCCGGTTGAAGGCGGCATGCCCCGGCCGGCCCTGGCCGGCTGGGTCCGTAAGACGAGTCCGGCGCGGGAACATGTCGTCCGGCGTCGGTTGGCGAGCCGGCTCGACCCGCGTGCCGCGATCAGGCGCTGAGGCCAGCGGCACGGCGAAGGAAGGCGCCCCTGCGGGAGGCGGATTACCCGCAGGCGGCGGCGGCGTAGGTGCGCGCGATGGAGGCTGTGGCGTCGGCTCCCTCCTTTGGCGCAGAGGCGGCGACGCGACACGCGGAGTCTGCCGAGAGCCGCCGCCCTGGGCAAACTTGATGGGAGCCCTAGCCGGACAAACAAGGAGAAGATAAGCATAAAAAGTAAGGAAAGAAAAGGAATCAAACAAGAGAGAAAAAGAAAACTCACCCGGCCTGCTCCGGAACCTTCTTCGGCTGCTGCCGGTGGAGCTTCTTCGCCTTCGCCTCCAAGGCGGCAGTAGAGCGGGGCTCGCTGGCCCGCTTCTTCCCCTTATGCGCTGAAGTCGCCGTGGTGCTTGGCGGCCTCGCGCGCAGGGGCACGGCCGGGATCGGCCCCGTGGCGGACGTCGCCGGCTCCTCGTCCTCCTGCTGCTCCGGTGAATGGGGCGGATTGTGCTCCCCCTGGCCGCCTAGGTCAGGCGCCTGCAGCAGGTCATCGTCGCCAGCCTGGTCGCCGGCTTGGTCAGCCGGATCGACGTGATCCGGCGTCCACCTCCTCGTCGCCAGGTCGCCGTCCTCGACGTTCTGGCGCTCAAAGAGCTAGAAAAACAGAAAACATGAGCAAACAACAAGCCAAAAATCGGCAGAAGCAAAAGGAAGTCGGCCTCGCAGCCGCAAGCCGGAAGCCGGCGAAAACGCAAAGCTTACCCGCTCGGGTTGGTGGTCCCTGTCGTGGGGCGCCAGCCCGTAGTTCCAGTCGTCCGGCATGTTCGCCTTGGTGATGTTATTCACCCGGCTGGCCACCTGGGCCTTGGAGAGCAGCGCCTTGGACGTCCGGTTCGGGTCGAACCGGCCGGACATGTGCCCGATTTTGTGGGTGCGCCTCTGGAGCGGCAGCACCCGACGCTCGGCGATGGTGCAGAGGAGGTCCTCGGCGGTCAGCCCGTTCGAGACGGCCGCCCCCAGGAAGTCCCAGAGCTGATTCACTTCAGCGTCCGGGTCCGCCGTGCGGGCGTTGTAGCTCCAGTTGATCCGGCCGACTGGAGGAGCCGGGTTGAACTCCGGCAAGTTGATCCGGTCGACGAGCTGGCCCTCGTTGCGCACGTAGAAGAACGACATTTGCCAATTCTTCACCGAGTCAACGGTGGGAATTTTGGGGAAAGGCGTACCGGGCCCAGTGTAGATCGAGGCGGCGCCGCAGGCCCGCAGGCGGCCCTCAGTGGTTTGCGCCTTCAAGTAGAACAGCCGGCTCCAGAAGTCGATGTCCGGCCACAAGCCGGCGTAGGCCTCCATGAAGGCCACGTAGCAGCTGAGGAGGACGCAGGCGTTGGCCGGCAGGTGGTGCGGCTGCAGGCCGAAGTTGCCGAGGAACTGCCGGAAGAAGGTGGAGGCCGGCAGGCCCAGCCCACGATCGAGATGCGCGCCGAAGACGACGCGCTCGCCGGGCTCCGGCTCGGGCGCCGTCTCCTCGCCGGGCACCCGCGTGACCACCGACCGCGGGATCCGGCGGAGGCGCACCAGCCGCTCGATGTCGTCCTCCCGCATGTACGAGCCCCTCCATGATCCGCTGGTGGAGGCCATTGTCGAGGAAGAAGAAGAAGATGACCACGAGAGGCGGAAGGGCGAAGAAGAGCCTTGCGACGGCGGCGGCGACGATGGTGGCTGAGGTCGCTCCGTTGAAACGCGGGGCCCCGTGGCGCCGGCTCGACGGAGTAGCGTCGGCGGATCGGTGGAGATTCGCTCGCCGGAGTTCGCCAGCGGGAGGCGTTCGCCGGAGCAGCAGCGGGCTCGAGCGCGAAGTAGAGAGCGAGGGGAGCGGGAGCGTGAGGAAGACGAAGTGAGGCAGGTGGCCGCCTCGATGCCCTCCCCCGCGGCATTTATAGCCGACCGCGGCGGACGGTTAGCCTCCAAGTGGCGATCGTGGCCACGTCGCCCGGATCTTCTGCGCATTAACTCCCCCCACGACCGCTACCATTACCAGAAACCGCCACACCACGTCGCCCACGACCGCACCGAATCCGGAGTGGACATTGATGTGACCAGACGAACCGGCGGCAGAGCCCAGGCGTCAGACCGGTCAAGCCGGAGCCGGACAATAAGTTCAACTCGGACCAAAAGTCATCCAGCAAGGCGGAGACACCACCAAAACTTGCGAGAAAGCGAAAGCTGCATAAGTGTAAAAAGTGGCCGGCTAGAAGCAGCCGGCCGAAGCGAGCCGGATGAGGGCGCAGCCGGCTGAATGGAAATTCTCAGTCGGCCCCTCCAAGTGCCGTCAAGTATATTCAAGAAGCCAGGAAAACCTGCCTAGGTCCTTCTAAACGCAGGACCTTGCCAGCTTCGGGGGCTAATGTCGGGGGGAAGACCCCGGGTAGGGCAATGGACGCGGAGCAGCCGGCTGGCCACTGGCCGGCTCGCGGCAAAGGCCGGCTGAGGAGCAGCCGGCTGGCGCCGTGGTCGGCTGGTCCGGAAGCCGGCTGGCTCTAGGTCCTAGTCGGCCTGGCTACGGCCACCAATGCTATAGCTGGGCCGGCTTCTACAAGCCATATCCGACTAGGGGTTTGTACCTCAGACCGACTCGAGGCTGGCGAGTCTTGCACTGGAAGGAACCGGGTTGGTGATCCGGGTTCCCAAAGTACACGCTGACTTCATCTTCCGTAAAGCGCGGGACACTGTGGAGCAATAGTGCCACGCGCCGGACAGGCCATCATGGTCTACGTCGATCCGTACTGGCTACAGTGGCTGACGGCGACAGGGACACCTCCTCTCCATACCGCTGACCTTGGCAGCCGGATGGGACAGGCCACGATGCCTCAACGGCTCCTGACGTCACCGCCTCGGGAAGGAGCGGAAGCCGGAGCCGGCCAAGCCGGCCAGTAGACTATAGGGTCTTATATGTAAAGTGCCGGTGCCTATATAAGCCGCACTACCCCCTCTCGTGCAGGGGATCAATCATTCTCACTTCACTCCACCCTTAGCGCTGCCCTGTGAGAGAGACCATCGTCTCCCTTAGCCTCCCAGGAGCAGCCGGACACAGCTCTAGGAGCACCATTGTATTGTGTGATCATCATATACACTCATAGCAGGAGTAGAGGTGTTACCTCCACCGGAGGGCCTCGAACCTGGGTACGTCGCCGTGTCGCTCGTTCCCATACCCGCATCCGGATACCGCCGTGAGATCTCTCAGGAACCACTTCGATTAGCCACCCTATGGCATATGCCGTGACGATACCACGACAAGTACCGATTACGGACACTAGGCACTATGCCCTAACAATCTTATGCTATTACATGACCAATCTCATCCAATCCCTACCATCCCCTTCAGCCTACAGCGGGGGAATTACTCACACATGGATGGGGGAAACATGGCTGGTCGATGGAGAGGCGTCGGTGGTGATGATGGCGATGATCTCCTCCAATTCCCCGTCCCGGCAAGGTGCCAGAACGGATTTTCTGGTCCCGAGACGGAGTTTCGCGACGGTGGCGGCGTACTAGATGGTTTCTGGCGACTTCGACTTCCCATCTCGCGTTTTTAGATCGAAACCCTTAAGTAGTCCAGAGAGGGGCGTCAGAGGCCAGCCGAGGTGGCCACACAATAGGGCGGCGCGCCCCCCTCCTGGGCCGCGCCGGCCTGGTGTGTGGGGGCCTCGGGCCTCCACTTGGCTTGCCCTTCTGGCTCCGTAATTCTTCTGGAAAAATAAGACCTTCGACATAAATTCCGGGGATTTTCCTGAAAGTTGGATTTCTGCACAAAAACGAGACACCAGAGCAATTCTGCTGAAAACAGCGTTAGTCCATGTTAGTTGTATCTAAAATACACAAATTAGAGGCAAAACAATAGCAAAAGTGTTCGGGAAAGTAGATACATTTTGGACGTATCAACTCCCCTCATGTCTACGCCCCCTCCTTTTCCTGTAGACAGTGTTGGGCCTCCAAGAGTAGAGGTTTGTAGAACAGCAGCAAGTTTTCCCTTAAGTGGATCACCCAAGGTTTATCGAACTCAGGGAGGAAGAGGTCAAAGATATCCCTCTCATGCAACCCTGCAACCACAAAGCAAGAAGTCTCTTGTGTCCCCAACACACCTAATAGGTGCACTAGTTCGGCGAAGAGATAGTGAAATACAGGTGGTATGAATATATATGAGCAGTAGCAACAACACCAGAAAAGTGCTTTGCCCAGGACAGTAAACAAGCAGTAGTAACGCAGCAGTAGTAACACAGTAAAACAGTAAACAAGCAGCGATAGCAGTATTTAGGAACAAGGCCTAGGGATCATACTTTCACTAGTGGACACTCTCAACATTGATCACATAACAGAATAGATAAATGCATACTCTACACTCTTGTTGGATGATGAACACCATTGCGTAGGATTACACGAACCCTCAATGTCGGAGTTAACAAGCTCCACAATTCAATGTTCATATTTAAATAACCTTAGAGTGCCTGAAAGATCAATACGACTAAACCAAGTACTAACATAGCATGCACACTGTCACCTTCACGCTATGTAGGAGGAATAGATCACATCAATACTATCATAGCAATAGTTAACTTTGTAATCTACAGGAGATCACAATCATAGCATAAACCAAGTACTAACACGGATGCACACACTGTCACCATTACACCGTGTAGGAGGAATAAAACTACTTTAATAACATCACTAGAGTAGCACATAGATAAATTGTGATACAAAACACATTGCAATCATAAAGAGATATAAATAAGCACTTCACTATGCCATTCATAATAGTGAATAAGTATTCTGTGAAATATAGCCTAAGAGACCCACACGGTGCACACACTGTCACCTTTACACACGTGGGACAAGGAGTCTCCGGAGATCACATGAGTAAAATTCACTTGACTAGCATAACGACATCTAGATTACAAGCATCATCATATGAATCTCAATCATGTAAGGCAGCTCATGAGATTATTGTATTGAAGTACATAGGAGAGAGATGAACCACATAGCTACCGGTACAGCCCCGAGCCTCGATGGAGAACTACTCCCTCCTCATGGGAGACAGCAGCGTTGATGGAGATGGCGGTGGTGTCGATGGAGGAGCCTTCCGGGGGCACTTCCCCGTCCCGGCGGCGTGCCGGAACAGAGACTCCTGTCCCCCAGATCTTGGCTTCGCGATGGCGGCGGCTCTGGAAGGTTTTTCGTACCGTGGCTTTTTCGTATCGAGGTTTTAGGTCGAGGAGCTTTATATAGGCGAAGAGGCGGCGTCAGAAGGTCAATGGGGCGGCGACACCATAGGGTGGCGCGGGCCACACCCAGGCCGCACCGGCCTAGGGTTTGGTGGGCCTGTGCCCCCTCTCTGGCGGTTCTTGTGTGTTCTGGATGCTTCCGGGCAAAATAGGAACCTGGGCGTTGATTTCGTCCAATTCCGAGAATATTTCTTTACTAGGATTTCTGAAACCAAAAACAGCAGAAAACAGCAACTGGCACTTCGGCATCTTGTTAATAGGTTAGTTCCAGAAAATGCACGAATATGACATAAAGTGTGCATAAAACATGTAGATATCATCAATAATGTGGCATGGAACATAAGAAATTATCGATACGTCGGAGACGTATCAGCATCCCCAAGGTTAGTTTCTGCTCGTCCCGAGCAGGTAAACGATAAACAAAGATAATTTCTGGAGTGACATGCCATCATAACCTTGATCAAACTATTGTAAACACATGTAATGAATGCAGCGATTCGAAACAATGTAAATGCAATGAGTAAACAATTGAATCATATAGCAAAGACTTTTCATGAATAGTACTTTCAAGACGAGCATCAATAAGTCTCGCATAAGAGTTACTCATAAAGCAATAAATTCTTAGTAAAGGTATTGAAGCAACACAATGGAAGATTAAGTTTCAGCGGTTGCTTTCAACTTGTAACATGTATATCTCATGGATAGTTGTCAATCCAAAGTAATATAACAAGTGCAATATGCAAGTATGTAGGAATCAATGCACAGTTCACACAAGTGTTTGCTTCTTGAGATGGAGAGAAATAGGTAAACTGACTCAACATAAAAGTAGAAGAATGGTCCTTCAAAGAGGAAAGCATCGATTGCTATATTTGTGCTAGAGCTTTGATTTTGAAAACAAGAAACAATTTTGTCAACGGTAGTAATAAAGCATATGTATCATGTAAATTATATCTTATAAGTTGCAAGCCTCATGCATAGTATACTAATAGTGCCCGCACCTTGTCCTAATTAGCTTAGACTACCGGATCATCGCAATGCACATGTTTTAACCAAGTGTCACAATGGGGTACCTCTATGCCGCCTGTACAAAGGTCTAAGGAGAAAGCTCGCATTGGATTTCTCGCTATTGATTATTCTCAACTTAGACATCCATACCGGGACAACATAGACAACAGATAATGGACTCCTCTTTTATGCATAAGCATGTGGCAACAATTATTTTTCTCATATGAGATTGAGGATATATGTCCAAAACTGAAACTTCCACCATGGATCATGGCTTTAGTTAGCGGCCCAATGTTCTTCTCTAACAATATGCATGCTCCAACCATAAGGTGGTAGATCGCTCTTACTTCAGACAAGACGAACATGCATAGCAACTCACATGAAATTCAACAAAGAGTAGTTGATGGCGTCCCTAGGAACATGGTTATCGCACAACAAGCAACTTAATAAGATATAAAGTGCATAAGTACATATTCAATACCACAATAGGTTTTAAGCTATTTGTCCCATGAGCTATATATTGTAAAGGTAGAAGAATGGAAATTTAAAGGTAGCACTCAAGCAATTTACTTTGGAATGGCGGGGAAATACCATGTAGTAGGTAGGTATGGTGGACACAAATGGCATAGTGGTTGGCTCAAGTATTTGGATGCATGAGAAGTATTCCCTCTCGATACAAGGTTTAGGCTAGCAAGGCTATTTGAAACAAACACAAGGATGAAGCGGTGCAGCAAAACTCACATAAAAGACATATTGAAAACATTATAAGACTCTACACCGTCTTCCTTGTTGTTCAAACTCAATACTAGAAATTATCTAGACTTTAGAGAGACCAAATATGCAAACCAAATTTTAGCATGCTCTATGTATTTCTTCATTAATGGGTGCAAAGCATATGATGCAAGAGCTTAAACATGAGCACAACAATTGCCAAGTATCACATTACCCAAGACATTTATAGCAATTACTACATGTATCATTTTCCAATTCCAACCATATAACAATTTAACGAAGAAGAAACTTCGCCATGAATACTATGAGTAGAAACTAAGGACATACTTGTCCATATGCAACAGCGGAGCGTGTCTCTCTCCCACACAAGCATTTATTCAAACAAAACAAAAACAAAAACAAACCGACGCTCCAACTAAAGTACATAAGATGTGACCGAATAAAAATATAGTTTCAGGGGAGGAACCTGATAATGTTGTCGATGAAGAAGGGGATGCCTTGGGCATCCCCAAGCTTAGACGCTTGATTCTTCTTGATATATGCAGGGGTGAACCACCGGGGCATCCCCAAGCTTAGACTTTTTACTCTTCTTGATCATAGTATATCATCCTCCTCTCTTGACCCTTGAAAACTTCCTCCACACCAAACTCGAAACAAACTCATTAGAGGGTTAGTGCATAATCAAAAACTCACATGTTCAGAGGTGACACAATCATTCTTAACACTTCTGGACATTGCCCAAAGCTACTGGAAGTTAATAGAACAAAGAAATCCATCCCACATAGCAAAAGAGGCAATGCGAAATAAAAGGCAGAATCTGTCAAAACAGAACAGTCCGTAAAGACGAATTTTAAAAGGGCACCAGACTTGCTCAAATGAAAATGCTCAAATTGAATAAAAGTTGCGTACATATCTGAGGATCACTCACGTAAATTGGCATAATTTTCTGAGTTACCTACAGAGAATTTTGCCCAGATTCGTGACAGCAAAGAAATCTGTTTCTGCGCAGTAATCCAAATCTAGTATGAACCTTACTATCAACGACTTTACTTGGCACAACAAAACACTAAACTAAGATAAGGAGAGGTTGCTACAGTAGTAAACAACTTCCAAGACACAAATATAAAACAAAGTACTGTAGCAAAATAACACATGGGTTATCTCCCAAGAAGTTCTTTCTTTATAGCCATTAAGATGGGCTCAGCAGTTTTAATGATGCACTCGCAAGAAATAGTATTTGAAGCAAAAGAGAGCATCAAGAGGCAAATTCAAAACACATTTAAGTCTAACATGCTTCCTATGCATAGGAATCTTGTAAATAAACAAGTTCATGAAGAGCAAAGTAACAAGCATAGGAAGATAAAACAAGTGTAGCTTCAAAAATTTCAGCACATAGAGAGGTGTTTTAGTAACATGAATATTTCTACAACCATATTTTCCTCTCTCATAATAATGTCCAGTAGCATCATGAGCAAACTCAACAATATAACTATCACATAAAGCATTCTTATCATGAGTCTCATGCACAAAATTATTACTACCCACATAAGCATAATTAATTTTATTAGTTGTAGTGGGAGCAAATTCAACAAAGTAGCTATCATTATTATTATCATCATCAAATATAGGAGGCATATTGTAATCATAATCAATTTTATCCTCCATAACAGGTGGAAACAAAAGACTACTATCATTATAATCATCATAAATAGGAGGCAAAGTATCATCAAAGTAAATTTTCTCCTCAATTCTTGGGGGACTAAAAAGATCAAGCTCATCAAAACCAGCTTCCCCAAGCTTAGAATTTTCCATAGCATTAGCAACAATAGTGTTCAAAGCATTTATATCAATAACATTCCCATTAGCATGCATATAAAGTTCCATGGGTTTTTTAATTTTCTCTTCAGACACATCATGTCCTAATTCAAGATAAAGTTCATAAAGATCTCTCATATTTTTGTTGTTTTCCATTATGCCTTACTAGTGTAAACAAGAAACAAAAAGATGCAATTGCAGGATCTAAAGGAAATAGCTTCGAGCACAAACACAATGGCACCAGAAAAGTACTTAACCTGGGACCGGAGTATGAGTGCCTTTTACCTTTCCTCCCCGGCAACGGCGCCAGAAAATAGCTTGATGTCTACGCCCCCTCCTTTTCCTGTAGACAGTGTTGGGCCTCCAAGAGCAGAGGTTTGTAGAACAGCAGCAAGTTTTCCCTTAAGTGGATCACCCAAGGTTTATCGAACTCAGGGAGGAAGAGGTCAAAGATATCCCTCTCATGCAACCCTGCAACCACAAAGCAAGAAGTCTCTTGTGTCCCCAACACACCTAATAGGTGCACTAGTTCGGCGAAGAGATAGTGAAATACAGGTGGTATGAATATATATGAGCAGTAGCAACAACACCAGAAAAGTGCTTTGCCCAGGACAGTAAACAAGCAGTAGTAACGCAGCAGTAGTAACACAGTAAAACAGTAAACAAGCAGCGATAGCAGTATTTAGGAACAAGGCCTAGGGATCATACTTTCACTAGTGGACACTCTCAACATTGATCACATAACAGAATAGATAAATGCATACTCTACACTCTTGTTGGATGATGAACACCATTGCGTAGGATTACACGAACCCTCAATGTCGGAGTTAACAAGCTCCACAATTCAATGTTCATATTTAAATAACCTTAGAGTGCATGAAAGATCAATACGACTAAACCAAGTACGAACATAGCATGCACACTGTCACCTTCACGCTATGTAGGAGGAATAGATCACATCAATACTATCATAGCAATAGTTAACTTTGTAATCTACAGGAGATCACAATCATAGCATAAACCAAGTACTAACACGGATGCACACACTGTCACCATTACACCGTGTAGGAGGAATAAAACTACTTTAATAACATCACTAGAGTAGCACATAGATAAATTGTGATACAAAACACATTGCAATCATAAAGAGATATAAATAAGCACTTCACTGTGCCATTCATAACAGTGAATAAGTATTCTGTGAAATATAGCCTAAGAGACCCACACGGTGCACACAATGTCACCTTTACACACGTGGGACAAGGAGTCTCCGGAGATCACATGAGTAAAATTCACTTGACTAGCATAACGACATCTAGATTACAAGCATCATCATATGAATCTCAATCATGTAAGGCAGCTCATGAGATTATTGTATTGAAGTACATAGGAGAGAGATGAACCACATAGCTACCGGTACAGCCCCGAGCCTCGATGGAGAACTACTCCCTCCTCATGGGAGACAGCAGCGTTGATGGAGATGGCGGTGGTGTCGATGGAGGAGCCTTCCGGGGGCACTTCCCCGTCCCGGCGGCGTGCCGGAACAGAGACTCCTGTCCCCCAGATCTTGGCTTCGCGATGGCGGCGGCTCTGGAAGGTTTTTCGTACCGTGGCTTTTTCGTATCGAGGTTTTAGGTCGAGGGGCTTTATATAGGCGAAGAGGCGGCATCAGAAGGTCAACGGGGCGGCGACACCATAGGGTGGCGCGGGCCACACCCAGGCCGCGCCGGCCTAGGGTTTGGTGGGCCTGTGCCCCCTCTCTGGCGGTTCTTGTGTGTTCTGGATGCTTCCGGGCAAAATAGGAACCTGGGCGTTGATTTCGTCCAATTCCGAGAATATTTCTTTACTAGGATTTCTGAAACCAAAAACAGCAGAAAATAGCAACTGTCACTTCGGCATCTTGTTAATAGGTTAGTTCCAGAAAATGCACGAATATGACATGTGCATAAAACATGTAGATATCATCAATAATGTGGCATGGAACATAAGAAATTATCGATACGTCGGAGACGTATCATCCCCCAAGCTTAGCTTATTGCTTGTCCTCAAGCAATTCAGTTAACAACTGAGTGCGATAAAAGAACTTTCACGAACACATTTGTTCATATGATGTAAATATTCTCATGATATGGCAAATACTTCAGCAATTCATAATAAGATACATGCAAATAAAATCATCTAATAGCTATGTCAATTATGGAAAAGGTGCCAACAAATTAACAATAAGCATCATGAATAATGTCTATCAGCAGGATTGCAATGTTCATAAAAGGATATGATAAAGTGGTATCTCGCTTGCCCGTATTTGTACAGCAAAACATAAATGCTCGGGCACCTTTGAAGTTTATGGGAAAGATGGAAGTAGAGATTATCAAAGATAAAAGCGTCAAAATTATACCACAATTAATCACATTTTGGGACAAGCATATTATACTAAGAATGATATTTGTGCTCTCAAGAAAGTACTCAAAGAAAGTATGGAGACTCAATTTAAAAGTAAAAAATTGACCCTTCGCAGAGGGAAGCAGGGATTAACATGTGCTAGAGCTTTTCATTTTTCTAAAGACAGAAGTAAAATGGTTTTGAGAAGTGTTTGTTGTTGTCAACGAATGGTAATGGGTACTCTAACTACCTCATCAACCAGACTTTCAAGAGCGGCTCCCATGAAGGACGTTATATCTACCAGCAAGGTAGATCATCCCTCTTCTCTTTTGTTTACACATGTATTTTAGTTTCATTATGGATGACACTCCCCCAATCTTTGCTTACACAAGCCATGGCTAACCGAATCCTCGGGTGCCTTCCAACATTCTCATACCATGGAGGAGTGTCTATTTGCAAATTAAGTTGCTTACTGATAAATCAGGGCAAAGCATACGAAGAGAATTATTGATGAAAGTTAATTAATTGGGGCTGGGAACCCAGTTGCCAGCTCTTTTTTCCAAATTATTGGATAAGCGGATGTGCCACTAGTCCATTGTGAAAGTCTGCCAGGAGTAAATGACAAGATTGAAAGATAAACACCACATACTTCCTCATGAGCTATAAAACATTAACACAAATTGAGAAGCGTTTTGAAGGTTTTAAAGGTAGCACATGAGAATTTACTTGGAATGTTTTGAAATGCCATGCATAGGTATTTATGGTGGACACTTTGGAATAACTTGGTTTTCAGGGGTTTGGAAGCACGAGCAGCATTCCCGCTCAGTACAAATGAAGGCTAGCAATAGACTGGGAAGCGACAATCAAGAGAGCAGTAACTGTCATAATCATGCTTGCGACAAAATAAATTAACGGAGGCATAAAAGTGATACAAGAACTCTGAGGTAAAGTAAATTATCGAGGCTTAATTGTCTTTTGTTCAGTCATATGCATGCGTGAGCATGTGCCAAGTTGATTCAAGTGAATTATTCAGAGGAGGATACCACAATGTCATATCTATCTATGAATAAAGCAATGCAAGCAAATATTTATGACATGCTGCTCATATTAATGAATTGGAGCTAAACATGAGAGATCATGAACTACTAGACTTTCTTAAATGACATATACCTGACATGAACCAACTAATCATGCTCACATGGATGAGTATATGTACAAAAATGAAAACAAATAGAGTTCATACCAGCCTCTCACCACAGTCAGATTGTTGTAGATCGTCATTATTGCCTTTTCACTTGTGTAGCTTGAATAATATGGAATGAAAACCAAGCTCCAACCACCGAAGACCACTGAACTCCATAATGAACTTTACAAAACCAAAGAAGAACAGCAAATATTTTTGGTGTTTTCAAATTGGAAACAAGAACAAAAGGAAACAAGCAAAAAAGCAAAATCTTTTTGGATTTTCTTGTAGCAAACCAACGATAGCAAATAAAGCAAAATGAAAGCAAGAAACCAAAATAAACAAATGGTAAAGAGAAACAACAGAAATATTTTTGGTCTTTTTGTGTTTTAGGAAAGAAACAAAGCAAAAACAAGAAAATGAAAACTAGAAGAGTCACATAAACACAAAGCAGCAGGAATCTGCCAAACTTGACAGCAGTACGGTAATCGATTTGTAAGAAATTTTTCCGCTGCCCAGCTCGAAAAGTGTTCAACTAATGAAAGTTAGATAACAACCTGGGGAACATGCACAAAAATTGGCTTCGCAAAATAACGTTCTGGCTGTTTTTGAGAATTTTTTTGGTATCAGTCCAGAATCTGTTTTCAATCAGCACTTCCCCAAATATCATCTCCCTCTTATTAGAAAACCACTCTAAGAAGTTAAACAAGTATGTACAAGTATCCAGCAACCATAATATGCAAAGAATGAGTGATGCCGGTATACCTCCCCCCAAGCTTAGGCTTTTGGCCTAAGTGGAGATCAACCCCAGCGAGGGTTAGGGTTCCAAGCCGGTGGATCGTACATGGCGTAGTCATAATAAGGTCCCGGTGCAGAAGAAAAGGGTGAAGGCTCCTCATGCCCAACATGTTGATGCGAAGAACTTGCTGCATCGGATGACGAGTCGAGGCGTTCCTCGGCCTCCTCTGTGCCTTCCCCTGCATGATGACCTTCCCCTTCTATGTATGCATTCAGTTCACCTTCAGTGACTGACCAATCCTTCCTGGAATCAAGATTAAGCAAAGCAGGTGCAGGTAATCCTACTAGCCTTTCAGTTTTCTTAGTTGTTCTCCAAGTTTTCTTATAAAATGTTATCTTGTAAGACAGGTTACTCAAATTAGACAAATCAGAAACAAATTCATGCTTAATCATGGAGACTATGTCAAGTTTCTCTATGGAGAGCTGAATATCAAGATGGTGAGGTTCTACACCGTGCATAGCTAATAAGCGAGAGGCGATGAGACCTCCACAAATTCCTCCCTTCTCACGGTTAGTAGCAAGTCTATAGGCTATCAAAGCACCCAAATTATAAGTCCTATCACTTTGTAATGCAGCAGCTAGAAAAGCTAAATCCTGGATAGATAACTTACTTGCATTCTTTCTAGCAAGAACGCACTTGGTGATGAAATAAGCAAAGTAGCGAATAGCTGGGAGTTGAATACTACTTATTTTAGCACCATCCTCTGAGAAGCTTCTTCCATGACAAATCATCTTGTAGAGACTCAAGAGCTCCTGCGGCAGTCCCCTTATCTTCTCGCATGATCCCCATTGTGGCACTCTAATTGATGCACAAAAATCATCGAATGGCAAGTTGACAGTTTTATTATAAATTTTGTATCGAACCATGGGGTTAGTCTGGGACCAATTGAATTCAAAATCCTGCACTACAAACATGGTCAGTTTTGCATATTGGTATGGTTCACCAACAACAAAATTTCCCAAACCTGCATTGGAAATCAGATTTTGAACATCTTGCAAAATTCATGCACTTCTCATAAAATCAACGCACGGGTAGTAAGAGGGGTATACTCCTTCTTCGCGGTGAACTCTCATAACCTGTTGCACCTCCAATTCTTGTTGGTTGAGTTCGTGCCTATTCCACTTCATTTTCTGAAATTTTTCAACAACATTATAAAATTTGATTTGGTGACATATAATTGAGGGAAACTACTATAGGAACTTGCTAGAGTACTAAGCATGCATCAAAACTAGTTTTTACCACTTAGAACAAGCATGCAAGCTCACTAAACATGTTACCTACAGCAGCAAAATATTCAAGATATACTCAACCAAACAAAATTCTACTTGGATAATCGGAGGAGTCACATACTGGAGAGCAAATGTGCCAAATTTCAGACAAAAATCTGGGCTGAGCAAAGAGATCGAGAAATCTTGAGCTCTTGAGCAGAAACGCGAGTGAGAGAAAATGAGTACGAGTTTTTTTTCGGGAGAGAGAGTGCAATGAGTGAAAGAGATGAAGTGGTGGGGCAAGGAGGGCCCCACACAACAGGGTGGCGTGCCCCCTTTCCAGGCCGCGCCGGCCTGTGGGGTGCCACCCTGGGGTGCCCCACTGGTCATCCCCAGGTGTTCCCAGGTGCCTCTTCGAAAAATAAGACCAACGGTATAATTTTTGTGAATTTTTGAAAACTTTGAAAAACGCACATTTCTGGGTATTAAATTTATTATTACTGGGCAGAAAAAGATTTGCAAACCTCTAAACAACTAAAGCATCTTGCAAAATAAGTAGTGCTACAGCAAGTAAAACAAGTGGAGGAAGAAAGAAATGTTGTTTAGCTCTTCTATGCATATAAAATATACTTGTTAACAAGGGTGATCAAGTCTTGCCACCAAATAAATTTTACATAACATAAGAAGAATTAAACCTCAAATCAATCATGTTACCTTGTATTGTATTGATACGGATCCAATCACAAGAGTTTGATATTCTTCTTTAGGCTCATATATTGGACAATCAATATCTCCCACTTTGATAGATCTCATATTAGAAATTGTATTAACTCCACATATTTTATCGATCTTCTTGGGAAAATAAACAGTATGCTCCTTGTCATCGACATTGAAAGTAACTTTTCCTTTATTGCAATCAATAACAGTCCCTGCGGTGTTAAGAAAAGGTCTCCCAAGAATAATAGACATATTATCATCTTCAGGCATTTCCAACACAACAAAATTAGTTAGTATCAAGCAGTTATTAGTAACTTGAACAGGAACATCCTCACATATACCAACAGGAATAGCAGTAGATTTATCAGCCATTTGCAAAGATATATCAGTTGGTATCAACTTATCTAAATAAAGTCTCTTATAAAGAGAAAAAGGCATAACACTAACACCCGCTCCCAAATCACATAGAGCAGTTCTAACATAATTATTCTTAATAGAACAAGGAATAGTCGGTATACCTAGGTCGCCAAGCTTCTTTGGAACTTTGCCATTGAAAGAGTAATTAGCAAGCATAGTGGAAATCTCCTCATTAGGAATTTTCCTTTTGTTAGTGACAATATCTTTCATATACTTTGAATAAGGAGGCAATTTAATAGCATCAGTCAAAGGGATTTGCAGGAATAAAGGTTTCATCCAATCACAAAATTTATTATAGTGTTCTTCTTCCTTTGATTTTAGTTTCTTAGCAGGAAAAGGCATTTGCTTTTGAACCCAAGGTTCCCTTTCATTAACATGTTTCTTAGCAATAAAATCTTCTTTAGTGTACTTTTTATTTTTAGCATGCTTTTCAGGTTCATCTTCAACCTCTTCTTTATCAGAAGCATCATCATTATTTTTATCATGTTCATTACCACTTTCAGTTTTAGCATCAGAAATAGAAATACTATTATGATCATTAACAGGTTCAGAGGATTCTACAATAGTTTTATGCTTCTTTTTCTTTTTCTTAGATGGAGCACTAGTTTCAGTTCGTTGAGAATCTTGTTCAACTCTTTTGGGATGCCCCTCAGGATATAGAGGATCCTGGGTAGAAACACCACCTCTAGTTGTAACGTCATAAGCATGTTTTTCTTTAGAATTGTTTTTTAACAAGTCATTTTGCACTTTAGTGAGTTGATCAATTTGAGTTTGAACCATATAAAAATGTTTAACAAGCATCTTAACATCATTGGAGGTTCTCTCCACAATACCATGCAATTCACTAATAGCTCGAGAATTTTCCATTAAATGATTCTCTACTCTCATATTAAAATTTTCTTGCTTAACAATATAATTATCAAACTCATCTAAGCATTGAGCAGGAGGTTTTGAATACGGAATATCTTCCCTAGTAAAGCGTTCAAGAGAGTGTACCTCAATCATGGATGAAGGGGGAGTGATCTTACATAAATCTTCTATGGGAGGTAAATTCTTCACATCTTCGGATTTAATACCTTTCTCCTCAAGAGACTTCTTGGCTTCCCTCATATCTTCATCATTTAATTTAATCATACCCCTCTTCTTCAATATTGGTGTCTGGGTTGGTTCAGGTGTAGACCAATCATCATGATTCCGGCCTATTCTAGCCAATAATTCTTCAGCGTCGTCTGGAGTTCTTTTCCTGAAAACACAACCAGCACAACTATCCAGGTATGCCCTAGACTCAATGGTTAGTCCACTATAAAATATATCAAGTAAATCATGCTTTTCCAAATCATGTTCAGGCCGAGCTCTAATAAGAGAGCAAAATCTCGCCCAAGCCTCAGGCAATTTCTCTCCATCTTCCTGGTCAAAATTGTAAATTCTCTGCAAAGCAATATGTTGAGCACTAGCAGGAAAGTATTTCCGGAAGAAAACATCAAACAATTCTTTTGGACTATTAATAGAATCAGGTGGCAAACTATTATACCAAGTTTTAGCATCATCCTTTAATGAGAAAGGGAAAATTTTAGCAACGAAATAAGTACACTTCTTAACATCATCAGAAAACAAGCTACTCAGAGTAGACAACTCAATCATGTGTTGTACAGCACTTTCTTTTTCAGTACCACAAAAAGGTGTTTTCTCAACAATGGATATATGCGATAAATCAAGAGAAAAATCATAATCCTTATCCTTAATGTTTATAGCGGATGTGGCAAATTTAGGATCAGGAGACAGTTTATATCTAACAGTATGTTGTGCAAGCAACTTTTTGATTTTTCTTGCATCAGTAGTAGCATTGCATTTATCAATAAAATCATCATCAAGTTCCACATAATCTTCATCAAGATCATCACTAGAGTATTCAACAGACTCAGGTGAATTAATAGGTGTAACAGCATTTTCATTAGGAGTTTCAGTATTTCAATTTGTCTAGACCTAGCAATTGTAGCATCTAGAAAAGATCCTAATGAACCATCATTATCAAGCACAGCAAAAGCATCATCAAAATTATAAGAGGAATTTTCAGATTCAGCAGAAGTACCAGCATGTGAAGCTTGTGGTGGTGAAACAAGTTTATCTATCACAGATGGTGAATCAAGAGCAGCAGAGGTACTCAGAGTTGTACCTTTTCTTGTAGTGGATGGTAATATGGCGACTTTAGTATCACGAGGTTTACCCATGATGGAGAATTTGCAGCGAACAATATCAATCCAAGTGAACTTCCAAATAAAGCTATGCTCCCCGGCAACGGCGCCAGAAAATAGTCTTGATGACCCACAAGTATAGGGGATCGCAACAGTCTTTGAGGGAAGTAAAACCCAATTTATTGATTCGACACAAGGGGAGACAAAGAATACTTGAAAGCCTTAACAGCGGAGTTGTCAATTCAGCTGCACCTGGAAACAGACTTGCTCGCAAGAGTTTATCAGTAGTAACAGTTTTATAGCAGTAGCAGTAGTGAAATAACAGCAGCAGAGTAACAAAGACAGCAGTAGTGATTATAGTAAACAACAGGATTAAAATACTGTAGGCACATGGATGGATGACGGGCGTTGCATGGATGAGAGAAACTCATGTAACAATCAAAGCAGGGCATTTGCAGATAGTAATAAAACGGTATCCAAGTACTAATCAATCAATAGGCATGTGTTCCATATATAGTCGTACGTGCTCGCAATGAGAAACTTGCACAACATCTTCTGTCCTACCAGCCGGTGGCAGCCGGGCCTCTAGGGAATCTACTGGAAATTAAGGTACTCCTTTTAATAGAGCACCGGAGCAAAGCATTAACACTCCGTGAACACATGTGATCCTCATATCACCACCTTCCCCTTCGGTTGTCCCAATTTCTGTCACTTTGGGGCCTCGGGTTCCGGACAACAATACGTGTATACAACTTGCAGGTAAGATCATAAAACAATGCATATCATCATGAAACAATAACATGTTCAGATCTGAGATCATGGCACTCGGGCCCTAGTGACAAGCATTAAGCATAACAAGTTGCAACAATATCATAAAAGTACCGATTACGGACACTAGGCACTATGCCCTAACAATCTTATGGTATTACGTGACCAATCTCATCCAATCCCTACCATCCCCTTCAGCCTACAGCGGGGGAATTACTCACACATGGATGGGGGAAACATGGCTGGTCGATGGAGAGGCGTCGGTGGTGATGATGGCGATGATCTCCTCCAATCCCCGTCCCGGCGAGGTGCCAGAACGGAGTTTCTGGTCCTGAGACGGAGTTTCGCGACGGTGGCGGCGTACTGGATGGTTTCTGGCGACTTCGACTTCCCGTCTCACGTTTTTAGATCGAAACCCTTAAGTAGTCCAGAGAGGGGCGTCAGAGGCCAGCCGAGGCGGCCACACAATAGGGCGGCGCGCCCCCCTCCTGGGCCGCGCCGGCCTGGTGTGTGGGGGCCTCGGGCCTCCACCTGGCTTGCCCTTCTGGCTCCGTAATTCTTCTGGAAAAATAAGACCTTCGACATAAATTCCGGGGATTTTCCTGAAAGTTCGATTTCTGCACAAAAACGAGACACCAGAGCAATTCTGCTGAAAACAGCGTTAGTCCATGTTAGTTGTATCTAAAATACACAAATTAGAGGCAAAACAATAGCAAAAGTGTTCGGGAAAGTAGATACGTTTTGGACGTATCACACCACACCCACCTCCATATGTGGACCCCAATTCCAACGGCGCGGTTTCGATGATTCAGAAAGCTAGGCCATCTAACAGGGCTCAGAAGGTAATCTCGCGACAAGTGTTCATGGCAGAGAAGATGCCTCCACCAACGATAGAATACTTAAATTGGTCGGGACAGGACATTGGCTTCACAATTGCGGATCACCCGCAGCAAGTTCCTCGACCAGGGCAGTCAGCACTTATCTTACCAGCAGTGATCGCTGGATTCGACGTATCTCGAGTCTTCATAGATGGAGGCAGCAGTCTAAACCTTATGTATGCAGATACATTGAGGAAGATGAACATATCCCTGGCAAATCTAAAACCAACTGACACGCGTTTCCATGGAATCACACCAGAGAAGCCGAGTTATCCGTTGGGAAGGATTAATCTCGACGTTCAGTTTGGGACCCGAGAAAATTACAGGATAGAAAGGTTGGAGTTCGAAGTTGTGGATTTCCCGTTGCAATATCACGCCTTGTTGGGGCGACCAGCATATGCGAGGTTTATGGCGGTACCAGATTACACGTATCTGCTATGGAGGTTGCCTGGGCCCAAGGGACCAATCACAGTCAAAGGAAGCTTCGCGCTAGCCGATAAATGTGACAAAGATTTTCATCGACTATCAGAAACTTTCGGGATGCAAGTAGAGTACGCAGCGTCAAGGCTCATGACTGATTATGATGTGCTGCCAGATGTAGGGAGATTTAACAAGGAACCAACCTTTAACACGACGAACGATTCCAAGGAGGTGCAGATCCACCCGACAGATCCGAAGAAAATGACGTCCATCGCGACAAACATGGACCTCGCATAGGAAAGCGCGCTCGTCGAGTTCCTCCGTGAGCACTGGAAAATCTTCGCATGGTGTCCAGCTGACATGCCAGGAGTACCCAGGGAACTTGCCGAGCACCACCTAAACTTGGATCCAATAACGAGACCAATCAAACAACCTTTGCGGCATTTTTCGGAACCCAACCGCAAAGCAATGCTGTCAGAAATCGATCGACTAAGAGAAGCTGGTTTTATCAAGGAGCTGCATACAGAGGCCACATGGGTAGCAAATCCAGTGCTGGTCCCGAAGAAAAACACTAAAGTCCTTCGCATGTGTGTCGACTTTACGTGTCTCAACAAACATTGTCCAAAGGATCGCTTTCCCCTCCCAAGGATCGATCAAATTATCGACTCCACGGCAGGATGTGAACATCTTTCCTTCTTGGATGCATACTCTGGTTATAACCAGATCAGATTAAAAGAAGAAGATGAGGTCAAAACAGCGTTCATCACACCTTACGGTGTATTCTGCTATAGAACAATGCCTTTTGGTCTGAAAAACGCGGGAGCAACATATCAGCGGATGATGCAGAAATGCTTAGCAACACAGATCGGAAAAAACGTACAAGTATACATCGATGATGTCGTCATAACATCAAAGAAGGGGGCAACGTTAATCAAGGATTTGAAGGAAACCTTCGACAACCTTGACAAATTTTGTCTCAAGCTGAATCTGACGAAGTGTTCTTTCGGCGTCCCTGCGGGAGAACTTCTTGGGTTCCTGGTCTCAGCAAGAGGGATTGAAGCTAATCCTGAAAAAATCCAAGCTATCGTAACAATGAGGAAGCCAACAAAGTTGAAAGAAATACATCAATTAACTGGGCGAGTCGCAGCTTTAAGCAGATTCGTCGCCAGGCTGGGAGAAAAAGCGCTACCGTTTTACGCCTTAATCAAACAAGGGGAGAAGTTCCAGTGGAATGAAGAGGCAGATAGAGCCTTCGAGGATCTTAAACGCACAATTTTGGCACCACCAATCTTGGTGGCGCCATAAGAGAAGGAACCCCTCCTATTATACATTGCGGCTACACCCCAGGTGGTCAGCACGGCGCTAGTTGTCGAAAGAGAAGAAGAAGGAAAACTCCATGGAGTGCAGAGACCGGTATACTGCATCAGTGAAGTTTTATCGCCTTCAAAACAGCGGTACCCGCAGTACCAGAAGCTAGCATACGGAGTGTTTACAACCGCAAGAAAATTGCGGCACTATTTTTCGGCGCATCCGATAATAGTGGTCAACGAGGCGCCTCTCTCCAATATACTAAATAATCCAGAAGCTACAGGTCGTGTCTCCCTTTGGGGAATAGAACTTTCTCCTCGGAACATCACGTACGAAAAAAGAAAAGCAATAAAGTCGCAAATCTTGCCAGATTTCATCGCAGAGTGGATGGAGCTGCAAAATACAGGACCTCCGGATTTATCGAGAACCTGGACTATGAACTTCGATGGATCCAAAAGGTTAGAAGGAGCTGGAGCAGGCGTGATACTAATATCACCTGAAGGCGATAAATTAAAGTATGTCTTACGGATGACATTCCCAAACGCGTCTAACAACGAGGCAGAATACGAAGCTCGTATACATGGGATGAAGATGGCGAAGGCTTGCGGTGCAACTCGACTGAAAATCTTTGGCGACTCACAATTGGTGGCCCAAAAAGTCATGAACCAATGTGATGCAGTCAATGATAGTATGGTGGCGTACAAGGAAATGTATAACGAGCTGGAGAAACTGTTTGATGGATGCGAGGTGAACCACATCAGCAGGCTAAGCAATGATGAAGCCGATGTTCTTGCAAACATCGGGTCACAGTGTCTCGCGATTCCTCCAGGCGTGTTCTGGGAGGAGATAACAGAGAGATCCACAAAGCCGAAGAAATCAAAAAAGAAGGAGAAGGATGAAAAATCCTCGGGGGCTGTACAAGAAACACTGGAAGAAGAAGAAGAACAGGATCTAGTACTGATGGTGCAAATCCCATGGATGCAGGTGTACATATCATACATCCTAAGGAAAACAATACCCAATGATCCAGTTGAAGCAAGGCGAGTTATTAGGCGTTCCAAAGCTTTCACTGTGATCAAAGGAGAGTTATACAAACGAAGTATTTCGGGTGTGTTACAAAGATGCGTTACGCCCGAAGAAGGAAGGGTAATTCTGAAGGAAGTGCACGAAGGAGTATGCGGTCATCACGCAAGTAGCCGAGCTATCGCGGCCAAGGTTTTTCGAGCTGGATTTTACTGGTTGACAGCAATCGAGGATGCGAAGGAGATAGTACGAACTTGTGACGCGTGCCAGAGATTTGCCGCAAAGCCTCATTCTCCGGCAGCGGAGCTGATGCCAATACCATTATCTTGGCCTTTTGCTCAATGGGGCCTCGATATGGTAGGAAAGTTACACAAGGCCTCGCCAGGAGGATACGAGTATATGCTCGTTGTTGTCGACAAATTCACCAAGTGGATAGAAGCAAAGCCGATAAATTCACCAGACGCAGCATCAACAATAAAGTTCATGAAAAGCATTGTTTTTCGATTTGGAGTACCTCATAGCATCGTCATGGACAATGGAAGTAACTTCACATCCAAGGAATTCAAGGAGTAATGTGCAGAGGTGGGCATCAAATTGCACTTTGCGTCAGTTGCGCATCCGCAAACAAACGGTCAAGTCGAGAAAGCCAATGGTATAATCTACAATGGTATCAAGAAGTGCTTGCTAGGACCACTGGAAAAAGCTCGACATACTTGGCCAGAGGAGCTGCCACAAGTGTGTTGTGGAGTATCCGAACAACACCAAACACGGCGACACAGGAAACTCCGTTTTTTCTAGTCCATGGAGCTGAGGCAGTACTGCCAATAGAGATAGAGCATGATTCTCCAAGAGTCACTGAGTATGATGAAGAAGCTTCTAGGAAAGCATTGGAAGACGATGTCGATGCATTGGACGAAGCCAGAGACGAAGTACTATCGCGGGTCACTAAGTACCAGCAGGACATGAAAAATTACCATAGTCGATGTTTGCGACCAAGATCCTTCCAAGTCGGAGACTTAGTTCTGCGACTCAATCAAAATAGTACTGAAAAACTCGAGTCGCCATGGCTTGGCCCTTACATCGTCACAGAAGTAATCGAAGGAGGAGCATACAGGATAAAGGACAAGAAGACGGGGAATCCCGAGAAAAACCCCTGGAACGTGGCGTAGCTAAGGCGTTTCTACGCCTAGAATCGAAATATAGTCCTCCTTGTAAAAATACAATGTACTGAAACGCCCGCGAATTTTCAGATGAACTCTTTTCCTTTTTCGGGGCACCGAGTGGGGCCGGGAAAGGTTTTTAATGAGGCGGGCTCGCGGTGCTGCAATATAATAAAGATAGTTGAGATATATATCCTTTTTCGATAGGATCGGAAGTTTATGTCCAAAAATTACAACATATATTACTGACAAATATTTCGCCTTGGTGGAAAACACCTCGTGAAATAAATGAAGAGACAAAATAACAATCAGCACAAAAACACTCGGGGGCTCATACCCGCAAATACAGTATATTCAATATAGTTTAGTGGCTTTGGTTTAAACCTCGCATATACAATAAAGAGATCCACCACCGAGTCACTCGGGGGCGATGAAGAAAAATAAACAAATTTGGTGGCTTTACAATATAGAATATGTTTATAACATACAAGATGCAATTCCTGAGAAGGATCGACAAGCTACAAGAAGAAATATTAATTCCTGCCTAATATACTATCTATGGATAGCCCTTTGTTATTTGCAGCAGTTGTCGTATGATCAGCATAGCTCCCTTTGATAAAGAATTCAGAATCCATCCGAAGAAGTTCGTCCATCATTTCTTCAGCTACAGGAGTTACAATATCATTGATCTTGTCGATGTTCCTTTTTCGTTTCGACTGCTTGGCCAGGCACTTGGAGACAATCGTCGTCAGGTCTAATTTTCGGTAGCAGATCTTTATCATAATCATGGTGAATCTTGCTCCCGCGGACAATTGAGCTCGCACAAAGTTATGGATACGAGGAGCATCCCAATTTTTTTTCCATCAAACCAAGAAGAGTGTCGGGTGCCTCGTTCCGAGGAAACATTGTCTTGTAAACCAAGGACAAGGTCCTGGTGCAGAAATCAAGGAAGTCGCGAACCTGACAGGCGCGGTCTTGAAACCTGACAATCTGTTGGGTACGTTCTGGAGTGGCCCAGAAAAGAGAACCATGGTCAAGAGATAGGTTAACAAGGAGATTTGTCCTCGTGTTTACCCTTTCATCTTCAGCAGCAGCGTCGAGAAAGAAACCTATTTGGCGACAGCACAAGAGTTTCAAAAAAGAAATAGCGGGAAAACAAAAGGAGTCCTGGTTTGCAAAAGCATACCTGACATATCTGCACTGGCTTCATTCATCAAATCAAGCATAAAATTTTCTCGAGTGGTCGCTTTTTCAGCTTCAGAAACAACGGCTTCCTTGGCAGCTGTGGCATCTTGAGCCTGTTGAAGCGCAATTTTCTCTCTCTCGGATGATTTTCGAGACTGTTCCATTATCATCAGTGATTGTTTCTTCATAGACTGGAGCTGTTGGCAAAGTTCTTCCAAGTCTTCTGCCGAATTTTTACTCGACGAATCTTCAATACGTTCGATAGCAACAGGTGCCTTCTTCAAATGGGACGACGCAGGTAACACATCAGAAGGACGTGGAATTGCAGAATAGTTGTCAAAAATCAACTGAAAGAAAAGGCTCGACATCAATCATCAAGCAAAGATAGATTTTCATTGATTTTCGAAGTATGTACATTACTATTACAAAAGAAGGGTCCCTAATGGACTATTGAAGACGATGTCGCCAAAACTACTAGGGCGACAGCGTCAAAAGACAGTAAAAGCTAAAAGAGAAGATAGGGTGGTCTACTTGACCTCTGGCTTGGATGCGCTTGGAGCAGGAGTTGGTTTAACACCAATGAAGGAAAGGATTGGCTTTGAGGGAGGCTTGGCAGTTCTAATTAAAGATTGCCATTTCTTCTTTTCCATCTCCCCTATGTCGCCAACCTTGGTCCAGTTGACGTTTTGCTGGCTATTAGCAATTAGCGTGATGGTGCCCTCAACGCCAATCTTCAGGCCCTCTTGGCGAAGTTTGAGCCCAAGATCTTCCAGCACGTTGAAGGCTTTGGCAAGAGCAACGAAAGTGTTGGGCTCCTCTTTCTTCGGGAAGAAGTAGGGGAAAAGCTTCGACAGACCTGCCTCAGCGTCAGCAAGGCCTTCGCGTGCTTCATCCCCATGAATTTCAAGAAGAGTCAGCGCGTCGAGAAGCTCGTCGCCTTCAGGACCATCCACTTCATAGTCTTGATGAGTTCTCCCTGAAGACAAACAAAGGGTAGCTCGTAAATAACGTGCTCGGAAAATATGAAGTAACCTGAGAAAAACAGCAGGGATCAAAGCACTTACTCACAAAACGTCGACTCTGCGACTCCAGGCGAGTGAGGATTTCTGTTTCTCGAGCAGATTGCTGCTCTATATTCTCGCTCAAAGAGTTTTCCGCGTCATGAAGTCTTTTCTGAAGATCTTCGACAGCGGCAGCATCGGCTTCAGCTTTCTTACGAGCCTTTTCG
This sequence comes from Lolium perenne, assembly GCF_019359855.2. Taxonomy (NCBI): domain Eukaryota; kingdom Viridiplantae; phylum Streptophyta; class Magnoliopsida; order Poales; family Poaceae; genus Lolium; species Lolium perenne. The sequence goes on along the minus strand of NC_067246.2, from coordinate 262,025,252 downwards.
CTCTGCTCTAACTTGGTAGCAAGAGCGCCAGCACGCTTATTGGCTTCCGCAAGATCTCCTGGCAAAATAAGCGATAGTCAAATATTATGACAAAAGTAGTGGAGTACACGCAACAAAGGAGGAGGAAAACAAAAGTACCTTCCAGCTTCTTGGTATGATCACGATACCCAACGAATTGGGTACCAAGACGGATAAATTCCTTCATTAAAGGCTGAAGAGAGGACCAAAAGAAAGAGAAGTCAATATAGCCAGTCTAAGTTCGATAACATATCGCAAGAAACAAAGGAGAGATGAAAGTACTGAAAGGCTCGGAACATGAACAAAAAAGAGAAGAATGAAACACTTACATCATCTAATGAAGGTGTCGAAGAGCTACCAGGGAACATGATAGGTTCCTTGGATGGCTCGACCCTTGCCCTCTTTGGCGAAGAGGCACGGGGGCTTGCAGGAGGAGTCGAATGCTCGACGTTTTGCTGAGGAGGTGAAGTTTCATCCCCATCATGCTGAGCTTCGGACACAACTAAAGTACGCGACGTACTCGTCCGAGCAGCCGCGTCAATAGGTTGTTCTTCTTCCTCGTCACCACTACAATAAAAATGGCGACAATATAAGAAGCAAAAAAGATAAAAAACATCAAAAGAGCAAAAAAAAAGGAGTAGGGAGTAACTTACGAGCTGACGAGGGCATCGGTGTATGGATTGAAAGTTGCCTTCCCATCTGAAGGATCAGCTTCTTCGGCTTTGGAGGTGCCGGAATCTTTGATTTCACTCCTTTTTCTCTTCTTTGGAGAAGCAGGAGGAAGGGAGTGTGTCGAAGCAGTGGCTTCAGACTCAGCATCTTTTTCAGAAGAAGCCGCGGATCTGTGAGAACCCGCGACTTCACTGTCAGGGCGCGAGGTGCCTTGGTTGCCATCATCGACAATGGTACGGTCTTCAACTTCTCCACCCTCAGGAAGAGGAGGAAGAGAAGTGAGAGAGGGATGGTTCTGAGAAAAAGAAAGAGTGTCGATAAAAAAGGAAGTTATGCAAAAAAGCAGCAAGATAGTAGTTGACAAATAATAAAACGCGAAGAGACAATATAGCAACCAAAAGGAAAAATTACCTCGGGAAGGGGATTGGCGCCACTATATGGCGCAACGCGGCAAGAAGTAGGAATGCTGTCCTTCTTGCTAAGCTTTGACATCCTTCGGATCAATTTCTCCAAGTCCTTCACAGGAAGGTCCTTGGAAATTCTCTCGACATCTTCATCGCCAGCATACATCCAAAGGGGATTTTTGCGAGATTGCAGAGGCTGCACTCTAATCCTAAGGAAGTACGCTGTGATCTGGATACCCGACAATTCCTTGCCGCGGGTGTTCTGGAGCTCACGGATGCGAGTCATCAGCGCTTCTGTCGCCGATTTGTCTTCTTCGGTAGCTTCAGCATCCCAGGATCGGCGGCGAAGAATCTTGGTTTTTCCGTCAAAGGGAGCAATGTTGTACTCCACTGAATCAGAGCTCTCTTCATGTATATAGAGCCATCTCTTGCACCACCCTTGGACAGAATCAGGGAATTTGACGTCGAAGTATTCGACGTCAGGACGAACACAGATAACGACGCCGCCGATGTTATAGGCGACGCCGTGGGCGCCATTACGGCGGATGCAGAAAATGCGCTTCCACAAAGCCCAATTAGGATGGACTCCGAGGAAGCACTCACACAGTGTGATAAAAATCGACACGTGGAGAATGGAATTGGGCGTCAGCTGATGTAGCTGAAGCCCATAAACAAAAAGAAGACCACGGAGAAACTCGTGGATGTGGGGAGAAAGACCGCGGATGAGATGGTCAACAAAACTGACCCGATACTCCATTGGAGGTGATGGGTAGCTTTCCTCGGAGGGGAAGCGCAACGTGTTCTCCTTCTTGGTGAACCCCAGCTTCTTCAGCAGGTTCATATCTTGACTGGAGATCTTGGATCTCTCCCACTCCAGATCTTCGGCGGCCATCTTCGACTCCGGAGTGCTGTGCCTAGTCAAACGGATGCGAGGCGGCATCAATGAGCTTGGTGGCGAAGGGTGTGAGTATGGCTGAGCGCTTGAAGCAAGGAGAACAATGGAGGATCTTGCAGCGGAGAAGCAGAGGTGCGGCGTGAGCGAAAGGATTAGAGGAGGAAGACGATACCTTTATATAGAGGCGCGGTGAACCATCGCGCCGTTGGATCGAAAGATTGCGGGACAGATGGTGTACACGTGGACAAGGGGTAAAACGTAATTTCATATAGATAAGAAAGTACAGCAGCTACAGTACGTGCGCCAGGAAAAGCGGAGGACGTGTGTCCCCCACTTGCGCGACGTGTTAAACTGGTACGAAATTTGGGCCCACAAGACAGAGGGAGAGAAGATCTCGCGTTTTCCTGATATAGTGATCGTGGCTATCGTCAGCAATGATGTCACCTTGGCAAGAGAAAATCTCGGATACGAAGGTTTGTAAGAATGGCGGCAGCAGAAGATTGTTTCGAGAGCTTTTGAACAAATACAAGTTTTTGCCCAAATGCTCGGGGGCTACTTTGGAAAAAAGAAAAATTCGAGTATGACAAAATAGAAATGTCGAGAGCCTATGACCAAATGCAAGCATTTTCTCATAGCCTCGGGGGCTACTCCCATCGGGAGCGCTGGTCGCGCACCCGATAAATATAAAAATTCGAGAAAGAATGAAAATATATTGACATGAGGAAATAAAGTGTTGAGCCTACAACCAAGCACAAGTCCTTGGCTGTAGCCTCGGGGGCTACTCCCATCGGGAACGCTGTTCGCGTGCCCGATGAAATTATGAAGAAAAAGAGAGAAAGAAAGAAAGAAGAAAAAGAAGAAGAAGTGAGCATATTTCGAGTTATACAAATAACTCTACATATACTCCCATCGGGAAGGCAAAATAAGTCATACATTGACTCGATAAAATGTGCTATTCCAGCAGCCGAAAAAGCACTCGATAATATATTCTCAGAGCGCCAAAGTAGCGAATAATCTCTGAATGCCGCAAAACATTGCGAAGGTAAGACCCCAGATCCGTTCTGTGCGGCGTAGCGCCGTCTCTGACGTCGGTTTGCTACTTTTTTCCGTATCAACAGATACGAAGAAAAATCCTAACGAACGCGTTAGGTACTGATGGCGTGTACAGCACACGTCCGTTGGGAACCCCAAGAGGAAGGTATGATGCGCACAGTAGCAAGTTTTCCCTCAGAAAGAAACCAAGGTTTATCGAACCAGGAGGAGCCAAGAAGCACGTTGAAGGTTGATGGCGGCGGGATGTAGTGCGGCGCAACACCAGGGATTCCGGCGCCAACGTGGAACCTGCACAACACAACCAAAGTACTTTGCCCCAACGAAACAGTGAGGTTGTCAATCTCACCGGCTTGCTGTAACAAAGGATTAACCGTATTGTGTGGAAGATGATTATTTGTAGAAAACAGTAAAGAACAAGTATTGCAGTAGATTGTATGCGATGTAAAGAATAGGACCGGGGTCCACAGTTCACTAGAGGTGTCTCTCCCATAAGATAAATAGTATGTTGGGTGAACAAATTACAGTCGGGCAATTGACAAATAGAGAGGGCATGACAATGCACATACATGATATGATAAGTATTGTGAGATTTAATTGGGCATTACGACAAAGTACATAGACCGCTATCCAGCATGCATCTATGCCTAAAAAGTCCATCTTCAGGTTATCATCCGAACCCCTTCCAGTTATAAGTTGCAAACAACAGACAATTGCATTAAGTATGGTGCGTAATGTAATCAATAACTACATCCTTGGACATAGCATCAATGTTTTATCCCTAGTGGCAACAGCACATCCACAACCTTAGAACTTTCTGTCACTGTCCCAGATTTAATGGAGGCATGAACCCACTATCGAGCATAAATACTCCCTCTTGGAGTTAAGAGCAAAAACTTGGCCAGAGCCTCTACTAATAACGGAGAGCATGCAAGATCATAAACAACACATAGGTAATAGATTGATAATTAACATAACATAGTATTCTCTATCCATCGGATCCCGACAAACACAACATATAGAATTACAGATAGATGATCTTGATCATGTTAGGCAGCTCACAAGATACAACAATGAAGCACATAAGGAGAAGACGACCATCTAGCTACTGCTATGGACCCATAGTCCAGGGGTGAACTACTCACTCATCACTCCGGAGGCGATCATGGCGATGAAGAGTCCTCCGGGAGATGATTTCCCTCTCCGGCAGGGTGCCGGAGGTGATCTCCAGAATCCCCCGAGATGGGATTGGCGGCGGCGGCATCTCAGTAAGGTTTTCCGTATCGTGGCTCTCGGTACTGGGGGTTTCGCGACGAAGGCTTTAAGTAGGCGGAAGGGCAACGCGGGGGGCCACACGAGGGCCCCACACGCCAGGGACGCGCGGCCAAGGGCCAGGCCGCGCCGCCCTGTTGTGTCGGCGCCTCGTGGCCCCACTTCCTTTCCCCTTCGGTCTTCTGGAAGCTTCGTGCAAAAATAGGACCCTGGGCTTTGATTTCGTCCAATTCCGAGAATATTTCTTTACTAGGATTTCTGAACCCAAAAACAGCAGAAAACAGCAACTGGCTCTTCGGCATCTCGTTAATAGGTTAGTGCCGGAAAATGCATAAATACGACATATAATGTGTATAAAACATGTAGATATCATCAATAATGTGGCATGGAACATAAGAAATTATCGATACGTCGGAGACGTATCAGCATCCCCAAGCTTAGTTCCTGCTCGTCCCGAGCAGGTAAACGATAACAAAGATAATTTCTGGAGTGACATGCCATCATAACCTTGATCATACTATTGTAAGCATATGTAATGAATGCAGCGATCAAAACAATGGTAATGACATGAGTAAAAAAATGAATCATAAAGCAAAGACTTTTCATGAATAGTACTTCAAGACAAGCATCAATAAGTCTTGCATAAGAGTTAACTCATAAAGCAATAAATTAAAGTAAAGGTATTGAAGCAACACAAAGGAAGATTAAGTTTCAGCGGTTGCTTTCAACTTATAACATGTATATCTCATGGATATTGTCAACATAGAGTAATATAACAAATGCAATATGCAAGTATGTAGGAATCAATGCACAGTTCACACAAGTGTTTGCTTCTTGAGGTGGAAAGAGATAGGTGAACTGACTCAACATAAAAGTAAAAGAAAGGTCCTTCAAAGAGGAAAGCATCGATTGCTATATTTGTGCTAGAGCTTTTATTTTGAAAACATGAAACAATTTTGTCAACGGTAGTAATAAAGCATATGTATTATGTAAATTATATCTTACAAGTTGCAAGCCTCATGCATAGTATACTAATAGTGCCCGCACCTTGTCCTAATTAGCTTGGACTACCGGATCATCGCAATACACATGTTTTAACCAAGTGTCACAATGGGGTACCTCCATGCCGCCTGTACAAAGGTCTAAGGAGAAAGCTCGCATTTTGGATTTCTCGCTTTTGATTATTCTCAACTTAGACATCCATACCGGGACAACATGGACAACAGATAATGGACTCCTCTTTAATGCATAAGCATGTGGCAACAATTAGTGTTCTCATATGAGATTGAGGATATATGTCCAAAACTGAAACTTCCACCATGATTCATGGCTTTAGTTAGCGGCCCAATGTTCTTCTCTAACAATATGCATGCTCTAACCATTAAAGTGGTAGATCTCTCTTACTTCAGACAAGACGGACATGCATAGCAACTCACATGATATTCAACAAAGAGTAGTTGATGGCGTCCCCAGAAACATGGTTATCGCACAACAAGCAACTTAATAAGAGATAAAGTGCATAAGTACATATTCAATACCACAATAGTTTTTAAGGCTATTTTGTCCCATGAGCTATATATTGCAAAGGCGAATGATGGAAATTTAAAGGTAGCACTCAAGCAATTTACTTTGGAATGGAGGAGAAATACCATGTAGTAGGTAGGTATGGTGGACACAAATGGCATAGTGGTTGGCTCAAGGATTTTGGATGCATGAGAAGTATTCCCTCTCCATACAAGGTTTAGGCTAGCAAGGTTATTTGAAACAAACACAAGGATGAACCGGTGCAGCAAAACTCACATAAAAGACATATTGTAAACATTATAAGACTCTACACCGTCTTCCTTGTTGTTCAAAACTCAATACTAGAAATTATCTAGACTTTAGAGAGACCAAATATGCAAACCAAATTTTAGCAAGCTCTATGTATTTCGTCATTAATAGGTGCAAAGTATATGATGCAAGAGCTTAAACATGAGCACAACAATTGCTAAGTATCAAATTATTCAAGACATTTTAGAATTACTACATGTAGCATTTCCCAATTCCAACCATATAACAATTTAACGAAGCAGATTCAACCTTCGCCATGAATACTATGAGTAAAGCCTAAGGACATATTTGTCCATATGCAACAGCGGAGCGTGTCTCTCTCCCACACAATGAATGCTAGGATCCATTTTATTCAAACAAAAACAAAAACAAAAACAAACCGACGCTCCAAGCAAAGCACATAAGATGTGACTGAATAAAAATATAGTTTCAGGGGAGGAACCTGATGATGTTGTCGATGAAGAAGGGGATGCCTTGGGCATCCCCAAGCTTAGACGCTTGAGTCTTCTTAAAATATGCATGGGTGAACCACCGGGGCATCCCCAAGCTTAGAGCTTTCACTCCTCTTGGTCTTAGTATATCATACTCCTCTCTTGACCCTTGAAAACTTGCTCCACACCAAACTCGAAACAACTCATTAGAGGGTTAGTGCACAATAAAAATTAACATGTTCAGAGGTGACATAATCATTCTTAACACTTCTGGATATTGCATAAAGCTACTGGACATTAATTGATCAAAGAAATTCATCCGACATAGCAAAAGAGGCAATGCGAAATAGAAGGCAGAATCTGTCAAAACAGAACAGTTCGTAAAGACGAATTTTAAAATGGCACCAGACTTGCTCAAATGAAAATGCTCAAATTGAATGAAAGTTGCGTACATATCTGAGGATCACGCACGTAAATTGGTATATTTTTCTGAGCTACCTACAGAGAGGCAGGTCGAAATTCGTGACAGCAAAGAAATCTGTAACTGCGCAGTAATCCAAATCTAGTATGAACCTTACTATCAAAGACTTTACTTGGCACAACAAAACACAAAACTAAGATAAGGAGAGGTTGCTACAGTAGTAAATAACTTCCAAGACTCAAATATAAAACAAAGTACTGTAGTAAAAACATGGGTTGTCTCCCATAAGCGCTTTTTCTTTAACGCCTTTCAGCTAGGCGCAGAAAGTGTATATCAAGTGTTGTCGAAAGATGATGCATCTTCAGCGGGGTTTGGAGTTTTCTCAACCATGCATAGTATATTGGATACATAAGTTTCAGCGGCTCCCTTTTCATTAGTCTTGGGCTTGCTACTCTCATCAAACAAATTTTCAGGAACAAGCCAAGCATAGTTATTTTCTAGCGCTTCATTCATCGCTAGGAGCTTACATGGTATTGGTGCTTTGATCTCCCCACCATCATTAATATTATTAGTGTACCTTACTCTCTCCATGTCCATCTTTTCAAGGATACTAACAAAATTGGTATAAGAACCAAGCATCTTATATTTAATAAATACCTTTCTAGCCTCTCTTGCTATACTACCAAATTCTCTAAGAAGGGTTTCTAAAACAAAATCTTTCTTTTCCCCTTCTTCCATATCACCGAGTGTAAGAAACATGTGTTGGATTATAGGATTGAGATTAACAAATTTAGTTTCCAACATGCGAACTAAAGCAGCAGCAGCAATTTCATAAGTAGGAGCAAGTTCTACCAAGTGTCTATCTTCAAAATCTTCAACGGTACTAACATGATTGAAAAATTCTTCTATATTATTTCTCCCAACTATAGACCCACGTCCTACCGGTATGTCTTTTACGGTAAAATTAAAAGGAAACATGTTGAAATAAGTAAAGCAAATATAAGTAACTAATTTTTTTGTGTTTTTGATATAGAGAGCAAGACAGTAAATAAAGTAAAGCTAGCAACTAATTTTTTTTGTGTGTTTTGTTTAAGTGCAGCAAACAAAGTAGTAAATAAAATAAAGCAAGACAAAAACAAAGTAAAGAGATTGGATTGTGGAGACTCCCCTTGCAGCGTGTTTTGATCTCCCCGGCAACGGCGCCAAAAAAAATGCTTGATGGCGTGTACAGCACACGTCTGTTGGGAACCCCAAGAGGAAGGTATGATGCGCACAGTAGCAAGTTTTCCCTCAGAAAGAAACCAAGGTTTATCGAACCAGGAGGAGCCAAGAAGCACGTTGAAGGTTGATGGTGGTGGGATGTAGTGCGGCGCAACACCAGGGATTCTGGCGCCAACGTGGAACCTGCACAACACAACCAAAGTACTTTGCCCCAACGAAACAGTGAGGTTGTCAATCTCACCGGCTTGCTGTAACAAAGGATTAACCGTATTGTGTGGAAGATGATTGTTTGCAGAAAACAGTAAAGAACAAGTATTGCAGTAGATTGTATGCGATGTAAAGAATAGGACCGGGGTCCACAGTTCACTAGAGGTGTCTCTCCCATAAGATAAATAGCATGTTGGGTGAACAAATTACAGTCGGGCAATTGACAAATAGAGATCGAGGGCATGACAATGCACATACATGATATGATAAGTATTGTGAGATTTAATTGGGCATTATGACAAAGTACATAGACCGCTATCCAGCATGCATCTATGCCTAAAAAGTCCACCTTCAGGTTATCATCCGAACCCCTTCCAGTATTAAGTTGCAAACAACAGACAATTGCATTAAGTATGGTGCGTAATGTAATCAATAACTACATCCTTGGACATAGCATCAATGTTTTATCCCTAGTGGCAACAGCACATCCACAACCTTAGAACTTTCTGTCACTGTCCCAGATTTAATGGAGGCATGAACCCACTATCGAGCATACATACTCCCTCTTGGAGTTAAGAGCAAAAACTTGGCCAGAGCCTCTACTAATAACGGAGAGCATGCAAGATCATAAACAACACATAGGTAATAGATTGATAATTAACATAACATAGTATTCTCTATCCATCGGATCCCGACAAACACAACATATAGAATTACAGATAGATGATCTTGATCATGTTAGGCAGCTCACAAGATCCAACAATGAAGCACATAAGGAGAAGACAACCATCTAGCTACTGCTATGGACCCATAGTCCAGGGGTGAACTACTCACTCATCACTCCGGAGGCGATCATGGCGATGAAGAGTCCTCCGGGAGATGATTCCCCTCTCCGGCAGGGTGCCGGAGGTGATCTCCAGAATCCCCCGAGATGGGATTGGCGGCGGCGGCGTCTCAGTAAGGTTTTCCGTATCGTGGCTCTCGGTACTGGGGGTTTCGCGATGAAGGCTTTAAGTAGGCGGAAGGGCAACGCGGGGGGCGACACGAGGGCCCCACACGCCAGGGCCGCGCGGCCAAGGGCCAGGCCGCGCCGCCCTGTTGTGTCGGCGCCTCGTGGCCCCACTTCCTTTCCCCTTCGGTCTTCTGGAAGCTTCGTGCAAAAATAGGACCCTGGGCTTTGATTTCGTCCAATTCCGAGAATATTTCTTTACTAGGATTTCTGAAACCAAAAACAGCAGAAAACAGCAACGGGCTCTTCGGCATCTCGTTAATAGGTTAGTGCCGGAAAATGCATAAATACGACATATAATGTGTATAAAACATGTAGATATCATCAATAATGTGGCATGGAACATAAGAAATTATCGATACGTCGGAGACGTATCAGGTACCCGATAAAATATGACTGGGACTCAACAGAATGGTAAGACCTTAAGCGGCGCCTGTCGAAGTTTTCACCAGTATCCCGAGATCATGTCCAGGGACGTGATCTTGAAGTAGGTTTTTGCGGATTGCCACTAGAGCAGTTAACTAGTACCTGATCCGTCAGATGAACTAGCCCCAACTACCATTATCCCTGTACAATATATAATTGCGTATCTAAAGATATGTGATGAGTTCAGCAGATATCTTGAATGATTAAAGTTGGAGATTTTCCGTGACTCTGCGATTCAAGCAAAATCTCGGGGGCTACTGACATAGGCATCCCCAATGGGCCTGCCGAAGATGGTACCCGGGGTTTACTAAAGGCCCACGACCCGAAGAATAAGAAGATTCGGAAGCCCAAGATGCTATTAAGGAAAGCTAGAGTTGTATTAGGAAACGATACTTGTAATCTTGCGGGATGGGTCAGAAACCCTCCCGGACTCTCTAAACTTGTGTATCACGAAACCCTCGGCTCCACCTCCTATATAAGGGGGAGTCGAGGGACAAGGAAAGGATCGAATTTACTGTCAACACAACCCTAGTATTATATTCGTCGAGTACTTTTCGGCTGAAACCTTCGAGATCTAATTGCCCTCTACATCCAACTAAACCCTAGTCTACAATCCGTAGGCATTGACAAGTTAATACCTTGTCACCGGTGGTCTTTGGCCGGCGTGTGGATAGGTGTAGGCTAGGGTTTGCGGGCGGTCCTCGGTCGGTGTCGACGCCGCCGCCGCGAATAAAGTTTTTCGGGTCACCGTCTCGACGGCACCGTCGTGTGTCGCTGAGGAGCCGCAGATCTAGGCTTCCCAGGCGAGATCGTCGAGGCGATGACGGGGATCTCATCGGGGGATTTTGCTTCTCGTTTTTGTCCTCGTCATGTTGGCGTCCCCTCCGCCGCCGTCGGGAAGACGAGATCTGTACAGGAGTTCTCTTCGCTGGCCTCGTCGGGCTAGCGCTGGTCTTGGAGGTGGCGTGGTTCGTGCTAGGCTGCGGTTCCGTGGCAGGCGGATTTGGTGCTGCCTCTCGACATCGGTCGATGAGGCTGGCCGGATCTGGAGATCGACGACGAGCTCGGGGCTGGGCCCCGACCGACGAGCCCCAACGACAAGGTGAGCATCTCCGGTGCTCCACTATTGAGGTTCTTAAAGCCCAAGTGTGGCGATGGAGCTGCGTCGACCTCGGGCATGGTGGTTTCTGCTGCTCCCTCTCTTGGTGGTCGCCGTGGCGGCGCCGGAGTTCGGCGGCGGATCGGATCTGGTGCAGAGATCCCCGAGGACTACTTTGTATTTTTTTCTTCTTTTGGGGGTTCTTTCTGCAAAATGTACGGGCATACGTGTCCTTCTGGACCGTTCCGTGTCGGTGTGTACGTTCTGTGTACTCCTGTTTGATATAATGAAATACGTATGCATCTAAAAAAAGGAGCTCTAGCGGCAGGGCCCGCCACATCACCGTGCCGCCATGGTGTTCGGCAGCATGGCCCATCTCGGCTTGACAGCGGCTGATGGTGATCACAGCCTGCTGACGTGCCACCAGAGCTAACGGCAGCCTGCCGCCACGAGCTATGGCGGCATGTGCCAATGTGTCGCTTGGTAGGCCGTGCTGCTATGGTGAGGTGTTTTTTTAGCAATTTTGTTTAGAGGTGGTCTTTTTGAACAAATCGTTTGGGAAAGTGGTCCATTATGTCAAAATTTCACTATGAGCTACCCAAAGGGGTTCCTTTTCATCCTTATTTTAAATATAGTGTGGTTTTTAGGGGGGACCATAATTTAGAATATAATGGACTTGAGACGGGCCTTCTATGGTTCCCTAAAGCAATGTGCTTGGTTCTCCAACTTCGATGGCATTGCGAGATCAGAGTGAGATTCCAATATTAAGACGGTGACACGACAGTTAGAATGCTACGGAATACTCCCTCCGACCCAGGGCATAAGGCATTAATTTTTTTCCAATTTATCCCAAGGCTTAAGGCGTGGGTTGTTGGCTAACGAAGTCTTTCCGGTTTTGCCCCCGCGTCTGGCTCCCTCTCGTCGTCAAAATTTCCTCGTCTTCCTCAAAACGAGGAGAAGTTAATCCATCGCGTGAGCCCCTTTTTCTTTCGACTACTGCGCCAAATAACTCCGGCCGATCTCAAATCTTGATGTACATCAGGGCGGTGTCGTTGTCTATTCGATGGTACTCCAGAGGAGGGATCCTCATGGAGGGGAGAAGAAGTAGGGGCCATAGGGCGGAGACTCCTCAGGACGGTGGTACGCGATTTACCCAGCTTTGGACCACCTGCACGATGGCAAGGCCTACTGCTGCTTGTCTGGAATTATCTGGGAGCTTTCGCGTTGTTAAAATGAGTTGTCCTTCTGCCTCTAGGGCTCCCGGGATCCGGCTTATATAGGCGCACGGATCTAGGGTTTACATGGAGAGTCCTAGCCGGATTATAGGTTGCCTAACTACGGTACAATGTCTTGCTGTGTACGTCAAAGATCCGCCTTCCATCTACGTCATACTGGATCCGGGTTCCTTATGGGCCTCCACGGATCCGGCTTCCTCCGAAGGTCGGCCTAGATCCGGCTTCCCGATCCTGGTCTGGACTTCATCCTTCATGATCAACAGCAACTGGGCCGCCCGATGGGCCACATGCCACATCACCGTCTGTGGGCCACCCGGGCTTGCCGGATCCAGGCACTGTCGATGGTACACCCATGAAGTATACCCACAACAGTAGCCCCCAGAGTTCTCCGAGATTCACGTCTTGTTTCTGCCTTGATAAAGCTTCGTGACTTCCGGCAATCTTGGTAACACGTGGAAACTTGAAGAACTCCAACTTCATATTTTCTTCCTTCCCAACTCTTAGTCGGAAAATGCCTTTACCCCGCGGGACTTCATCCATCGACACTATTTTTACAACGCATTTCCGGATTACTTCCCTGCAGAGATAACGGTCAACAATTTTTGAGTTCTTACCCGGAACCTCGAAAGGTTCAAACGGTTCCGCCAATTTTGGCACCATTTTCGGGCGATCTGAGTGGTAACTTATCCTTAGCCGTTTTTACCGCTTAGGATTTTTGACACGTGTCGATCATCCAACGGCGCGACGCTTGTGTTCCGACCACAGGATGCAGAGCACGAATCTCTTCCCTACGGCCTATAAATATCCGCCGTCCACCCCATTCACCTCATTCGCCCCCCTTTTCACCTCTCGCATAGCGCCGCCTCCGAGCTTCCCCTCCGCCGTACCGGAGTTCACCAGAGTTTCGCCGGAGTCGTTTCGCCGCCGCGAACTGTTCTTCGAGTTCTTAAGTTCGGCGAGCCACCGCAGCGAAACCTCGCCGCTGGCAACTCCGACCACCGCGGCAGCCATTCCGGTAAGCTCTCAAACCTTTAGCTTCTCGCCGTAGCTGGTAGGGATGAACAGAGTATCGTGACATTGGATCCGACTAAGTTGAACCATCTCGCACTATCTTTGTAGATGTCGTCTTCTACTCCGCCTCCCTCGTCTGAGCCGATCATGGCAACTCCAATCTCCTCCACCCCTCCTCCCCTCGTCCCAGTTCGTCTGGAGCCTCGAAAAGACTCCGGCAAGAACATCGAGGGATCATAAGCTAACCCGGAGGAAACTGCGGGTGCTGAACAAATGGAGACAAAGGTGGAGGAAGCAGCCACCAAGAAATCAAAGGCTCGCACGCGGGACAACGAGGCCAAAGGGAAATGGTGGCCCTGCTTCACCACGGAGACCGAACTCCGTAATCTCGAGGCGGAAGGCTTTCTAAAACCCGGATCCTGGCGTGTGATCCCAGGCGCCCAGTTTCCGACTCCCGAAGCCGGAGAGTGGGTGGTGACCAAGGCGCTCGTTGAGCGCGGCTTTTCTCTTCCGCCCAGCGATTTCTTCTCGGAAATCCTGAAGGCGTATGAGCTTCAACCGCATCACAAATCTCCGAACAGCATCTTGGCCATCAGCAACCACGCAACGTTGTGTGAAGGCCACCTCTGGATAACCCCGGAGCTTCCCCTCTTTCAGTACTACTTCTCCATCAAAAAGGAGAAAGTCTCACAGACTTCCACGCTGGCCACCTGTGGTGGCGTCACCTTCAAGCTCCGCCCCGGGCGCGTGTACCCGCACACCGACCGTCATGAGTCCGTGCGGTACTGGTCCGGCAACTTCTTCTACTTGAAGGACGTGTCTGATCCGGCTTCCCCAAAGGTGCTGCAAGAATTCAAGGACGCCCCCCCAGTGAGACTCCGGCCTAGAATCAATGTCCTCATCTTTCCGAGTCACCTCAATTGACTCGGGCAGTTAGGCGGATCTGCAAGCTGACAGACGAGGGCTTGTCAGGGAAGGACCTCACCATGTCCTGGTTCACTAAGAGGATCCAACCTCTACAACATCGGGACCGCCTGCTTTTCCAGTACACGGGGCGTGAAGATATTATGCGCGCCTCAAAGGACAACCTCTCCACCGACGCCTTGGACAAGCGCCTCCGGGTGCTGATCAAGATTCCGCGCGACCTTAAGATCCATGTGTGCAATATGGATATTCACACTAATGGCTCCGGGACCGCGGTATGTTTACCTGACTCAACTGTTGATTCCCTTTCAACTTATGCTAAACTCGTCTAAGTGTTTGCTGGGCAACTTAGCTCGAGGCCCTCGAGAAGAACGATCTCGGAAATCTCCTCCGAGTCCCTCACGCGGGCAACACTGACCCGGAGGTCGCGTCCGACGCGGAGGTTCCCGAGGCTCCGGGTCCCTCCAAGAGGAAAAGGAGTGCTTCCTCCGGCCCAGCTGCTAAACGTGCCCGCGAAGTGCTTAGCACCGCGGCTACCCGGAAAGCAGAGGCGGAAAAGAAGCGCCTCAAGCTTATCGACACCAGCAACCAGTCTCAACCCTACATCCACCAGTTTTTCATGTCATCCGGGTAAGTGCTTGACTTCCGTCTGAAAATTCTCTTGCCACTGTAAGTCTGCATATGCTAAATGTTATGCCTTCTGTATTTTGCAACAAAAGCTCCGGAAGCCAGCCCCACAAGATACCCAAGAAGAGAGCGAAGCCATCTCCGAATTCAATGCCTGTTACCCCTCAGGTGGAGGCTCCGCCAAAGCCTTCTTCATCAACTGCGGCCAATCCGAAGGACGTCATCAACGTGGATGACCTTCCCGAAGATCCCGCCACTGAATCTGGCCACGGCGGATCCGGCAAAGGCGAATCTGGCCATGGTGGCTCCGGCAAGGGTGAATCTGGCAAAGATGCGTCTTCGACTCATCCCACACCTGAGCAACCAGATATTACTTCGGCTGAAGTTATGGCTAATGATGCCAAACAAAAACTGCTGCTAAATGGTGCAACTGGTACGCCCGAGACGCACCCACATCTATTTCCGGTTCTCTAGAAGATTCCCCTCTCTCAGCGCCACGCAGAAACGTCTCGCTTGATGAATGAGGTGTGGGGAAACCCGGATACAGAAGAGCAAATGTTGATAAAGCTCCAGGGTGAGATCAAAGCCTTCTTTGCCCAGCACCAGCATGTGCGCCAGGTAACATTAGCCCCCAAGCATTGGGTTGGACATTTTTCCGAATAACATGTGTGAGCTGATGCTTTTAAATGCGCACCTTAGCGGAAATGTAGAATTTTCTCAATCTAAGGAATTAAACTTCTCGCCGGGCCCCAGAATTTTGAATTTCCGGCTAACTACTGCCTGCTTCTCAGAACACGCGGAAACTGCACGAAGATCTGCGTGTCCACGTGCTGGAGCAAATGACAGAGATTGAAGGGCTGCACCAGAACGCCGCGAATAGCCAGAAAGCTATATCACTCCTGGAGACCCGCGTAAAAAATTACGAAGGTAAGGACTCCGGGTTGCTCGCGCGTCTTATCATGAATAAACAGTGTATAACTGTGTGGTTTTCCGCCTTACAGAAGAAATTGCCAAGCGCCCCACCATCGACACCCTTTCCGCCAAGATCGAGGTTTTGGAAGCTGAGAATGAGTCTCTCAAGAATTTCCTGAAGGAATCCTCCGAGGAGGAAGCCAAGAAGAAGAAGGAACTCTTGGAGAAGCATGCCCAAGAAGTGGCGGATCTTGCTGATAAGCTCAAAAAGAGCCAGCAGAGGGTCTAGACCTTGGCGTCAAAGAACAAGAGTTATGAGGCGGAGGCGGCGGCTATTGACAAGATGATTTTCCGTAAGGACTTTTTGCTTAACTCCGGCTTCCTCATGCTTTGCTTTTGTCCGCGGAAGAAACTGATGATGCTTTTCGCAGCGAGTCTTGGCTTTGAATGGACAAAAGAATCGACCCTCAAAAGGGCTGAAGCTTATGAGGAGGCGCGGACTTCAATTGATAACCTCTTCGAGGCATGTCGCGGGGTCACCAAATCGCTGTCCTTGAAGAGAGCCGGAACCACGGTGATTGACACCATGACCAAGCTGATACAGCAGGTGCCGAAGCTCATCAAGGATTGGCAGGAGTCTTCCGCCCGCGGAGTTGCTTCCCTCGTGTTGGCGATGTGCAAAGCGCACTTCCCTACCATGAAATTTGCAGATGTTGCGCGCGGAGCACCCAAGGGCACCAACATGAGAGCCCTTCTCGCGGAGACCCAAGGATATGAATGACTGTTTGTCGGACGAGTTAACCACTCATTCTGGTATAACAAGCACGATCTTCCCGAGGGTTTCTCTAACGCGGATGAAGAAGAAGAGGCTGCTGAGGAGGGCGACGAGGAAGGCTACGGGTCAAGCGCTGATCATTTCAAGGAGGACTCCGGCGACGACTCGGGCGATGGCTCCGCCTACGTTGCTTCTGAGGGGGATCAATCCTCCGAGTGAACCCTGTAGAACAATTGAACAAATGTATCATTTTGGCCCCGGAGTGGGTTTGTAATATAACTTAAATTCTTAAGTAGCTAGGGACGAAACACTTATGCATGGGCAGAAAAAACTTATCCTGCTATCCGTTTTTATTTGCATGTGTCGTTTGTTGAAAGCAAGTGCTGGTTTTATGTTTTCCGGCTCGCTCATTTGACCTTCCACGAGCCGGAGGACCTTTAGCCGGAGACGCTCGCCAGCGGCGACGAAGCCCAATGGCGATCCGTCAATAACCGCGGAAACAAGCCCCCAGCGTAGGTGCCGGAAGTCGCTACCAGGAATCCATGAGTTTGCAACAGAAAACATTTCCGCCAGAAAACTTAAGCTCACGTCCTAAAGGATGATTTTGAAAAAATCACAACTTTCATACACGCCTAGGCGGAAGTATCCAGCTCTGCGGTTTTAGTCGGAAAAACATACACGATCTAAAAAATGAACAAGTAAAGGAGGTAAAAGACTCAAAGAGTGAACCAGATGCTTTATTTCATTGATCATGTATCATTATTACAAAGTATGTAATTCGAATTTTTTGCTAAGTGTGGAAAGAATGTAGCTGTGCAATGTTCCAGGGACGTTCTGTTTCATCGTATATGTCATCTGGATCCTCGCGCTTGCGTTTCCGGTACCAATTAGCAGGTCTGTCCTTTAGCTCCCAGAAATCGACAAGGTAGTACGACCCGTTATGAAGCACTTTGCTGACGACAAAGGGTCCTTCCCATGGAGATTGCAACTTATGATCTTTCACCTGGCGAAGGCGGAGGACCAAGTCTCCGGCCATGAACGAACGATTCCGAACTCGACGGCTGTGATAGCGTCGGAGTTTTTGTTGGTAGATGGTGGAGCATTGGTCAGCTAGATTCCGAGTTTCTTCGATCAGGTCAGCAGATAGCTGTCGAGCCTCGTCAGCATTTTCTTCATCGTAGGCGGAGACTCGCGGCGAATCGTGGATGATGTCAGAGGGGAGGACGGCTTCGGACCCATATACCAGAAAAAACGGAGTAAATCTGGTTGACCTGTTAGGGGTAGTTCTTAAACTCCACAGAACAGAGTCTAACTCATCAGCCCAAGCTCCGGCTGCGCGTCGCAGTGGTTCTTCAAGGCGTGGTTTAATTCCGGATAGTATGAGGCTGTTGGCTCTTTCGACCTAACCATTGGATTGTGGGTGAGCCACAGATGCGAGGCAAGCCGGATCCCAACGTCATTGCAATAATCCTTCAATTCTCCTTGTGTGAAGTTCATGCCATTATTTGTGATTATGCTGTGTGGGATGCCGAATCTCGTCACGAGGCTGCAAACAAATTTTAGTGTCGTAGCACCATCGGCTTTTCTCACTGGCTTTGCCTCAATCCATTTGCTGAACTTGTCAACAGCGACCAGGAGGTACTCAAAACCGCCAGGAGATGATTTCTTTAGTTTTCCAACCATATCAAGCCCCCAGACCGCAAACGGCTAGGTGATAGGGATGGTCTTCAGCTCTTGGGCTGGAGCGTTTGGTTGAGTAGCATAGTACTAATAACCTCGGCAAGTTTTTACAAGTTTATCAGTGTCTTCTTTAGCTGTGAGCCAGTAAAATCCGAGCCGAAAGGCTTTTGCAACGAGGGACCTGGGGGCAGCGTGATGCCCGCAATCGCCTGCATGGATCTCTCTAAGGATTTCAATGCCATCTTGATTGGAGACGCATTTGAGAAATACTCCAGTTGCACTTCGTTTGTAGAGCTGTCCATCAACTATTGTGTAGCATCTTGCTCGTGTTATGATCTGTCGTACGAGGACCTCGTCCTCTGGCAACTTTCGATCAATGAGGTAGTCCAGGAACGGCTGTGTCCAGGCCGGAATGATAGCCATCACTTCTCTAGCTGGAGATACTGCCAGATCTGGGGTTTCCGGGTTAGCGCCCTTTACCGAGGGTATCCGTAGGTGCTCCAGGAAAATGCCAGGCGGAATTGGTTTCCTGCCGGATCCGAGCTTGGATAGCATGTCTGCCACTGTGTTATCATCTCTCCTGACGTACTTGACTTCGTATCCGAGGAAACATTTGGCGATCTCATCAACTTCGTCTCTGTAAGCCGCCATAACGGAGTTTCTGGCGTTCCAGGTTCCGGCTACTTGTTGTGCCACCAGGTCGGAATCTCCGCAGCATATGATGTGCTTGATCCCAATGTCCTTAGCGATGCGTAGACCGTGTAGTAGAGCCTCGTATTCCGCCATGTTGTTTGTAGCTTCGAAGTGAATCTGCAGAACGTACTGCAGTTCTTCTCCGGTAGGGGACTTCAGGGTGACTCCGGCTCCTGAGCCTTGATGTTGCTTGGATCCATCGAAGTGCATGACCCATGTTTCTGGTTCTGGCTCCAGATTTTCATCCGGAGCTTCTGTCCAATCTGCAACGAAATCAGCCAAGATCTGGGATTTGACCGCAGTCCTGGCTTTGTAATTGATGTCGAAGGCGGATAATTCGATGCCCCATTTTGCTGTGCGTCCTGTTGCGTCAGAGTTGTTGAGAATCGTCGACAGCGGAGCCTTGCTCACAACTGTTACTGAGTTCTCTTGGAAGTGGTGTCACAGCTTCCTGCTACCTAGGAACACGCCATAGGCTAGCTTCTGAAAGTGAGGATATCTTTGCTTGGATTCCGTCAGTACCTCGCTAATGTAATAGACTGGCCTTTGGACTCCATACTCGTGACCTTCTTCCTTTCGTTCCACCACGATGACGAGGCTGATGACTTTGTTGGAGGCTGCCAGATAAAGGAGCATAGGCTCTGACTCTTCTGGAGCTGCTAGGATAGGCGGGGAGGTGAGAATTTCCTTCAACCCCCGAAGTGCTATATCAGCTGCGTCTTCCCAGACAAACTTGTCTGTTTTCTTCAGCAGTTTGTACAAAGGTAGCGCCTTCTCGCCAAGACGGCTAACGAACCTGCTGATTGCTGCAACGCAACCAGTTAGTCGTTGCAGATCTTTGAGACAAGTTGGTCTTTTGATACACAGGATTGCCTTGATTTTTTCCGGGTTAACTTCAATGCCCCTGTGAGAGACAATGAAGCCAAGGAGTTTTCCAGCTGGAATGCCAAAGACGCACTTCAGTGGACTCAACATCATCTTGTACCGTCGGAGATTCTCAAAGGTTTCTGTGAGGTCACTGATCAAGTCAGATCCTTTCCGGGTCATGACCGCGATGTCGTCAACGTAAGCGTGTACGTTCCGGCCAATTTGGTCCTTCAGGCACCGCTGCATCGTACGTTGGTAGGTGGCACCTGCATTTTTCAAACCAAAGGGCATGGTGACATAGCAGTAAGTGCCGAACGGGGTGATGAACGAGGTCGCCTTTTGGTCAGACTTCTTCATCCGGATCTGATGATACCCGGAATATGCGTCAAGAAAACACAGAAGTTCCGCCCCTGCTGTCGAATCAATGACTTGGTCAATGCGCGGCAAAGGGAACGGATCTTTCGGACAATCCTTATTCAAGCCGGAGTAATCGATGCACATTCTTAGTATTTCAGTGTTCTTTTTTGATACAAGGACGGGGTTTGCGACCCAATCAGTATGGATAACTTCTACTACAAAACCTGCCTCTAGTAACTTTGCTAGTTCCATTCCTATGGCGCGGCGCTTCTTATCTCCAAAGCGTCGCATAGCTTTCTTCACCGGTTTAGCCCCCGGATTTATGTTGAGGTAGTGATCGGCGAGTTCCCTAGGTACTCCGGACATGTCAGAAGGTTGCCATGCGAAGATATCCATGTTAGCGCGGAGGAACTCGACGGGCGCGTCTTCCTATTTGGGGTCCATGTTGGCTCCGACTGAGACCTGCTTGGTGGCATGTCCTTCCTTGAAGTCGATTTTCTTGGTCTCTATCGCGGCCTTGAACGAGGTTTTCTGTTCGGAGATCTGCTTCTTGGTGGTATGCATCTCTTGCGGATCCACCGTGGCTCTGTAGCCTTGCAGCTCCTCTCCAGATAGCACAGACTCTACGAAGGCTGCTTCGCCTAACTCGCACTCGTGAGCCTTCTTGTAGTCTCCGGATACGGTAATCATACCCTTGGGACCCGGAATTTTGAGCTTGTTGTAGATGTAGCACGCTCTTGTGTGAAGCTTGTGGTAGGAGGGCCTGCCGAAGATGACATGATAGGAGCTCATAAAGGGCACGACCTCAAACGTGATCATCTCTTCGCGGAAATTATTAGCATCGCCGAAGGCCACGGGAAGTCTGATGCTGCCAAGGGAATTTGCCTTTTTACCCGGAACCACACCATGAAATTCAGTGGTGTTGTGTTTGAGCTGCTCCTTGGTAAGGTTCATCCGCTCCAGAGTCTCCAGGTACATGATGTTCAAGCTGGCTCCGCCATCCATGAGGCACTTGGAGAAGTCATAGCCGTCGATGCGGGGACTTACAACCAAGGCGTAGCATTCTTTCGGAATGACAGTAGGGTGATCCTGCCTATCAAACGTACACGGAGTTTCCGACCACCTGACATACTGCGGCACAGCAGGAACTGTGGCGTTCAGGATCCGGAGAGCTGACTTGCTTGCGCGGACTGTTGGGGTTCCAAGGAAGGTGTGGTACGCGCATGCACTCTTTTTGACGAAGGGGTTGGTTTTAGCTGCGGATCCATCCTTGGGATCCAGCGAAGCATCATCCTCATCCATCGCCTCGGAACTGTCTTCTTCCTTGTCCTTGTTCTTGCCCTTGCCCCCTTTGCCGCGTGGGCGGTGCTTCCGGGTCGCTTGTATCCTGCTTCTGGGTCAGATTTGAGATCATTGACCCACTTGCAGTTGCGGTTGGTGTGAGTGGACTTCCCTGTGGCCGGATCCAGATGGGCCAGGCAAGGCATATCTCTGTACTCTTCATAAGTTTGGGGAGCGCGGGTTCCGGCAGCGGTGACCTTGTCACCACGCTGCTGGCCCCTTCCAGCTCCGCCTCCGCGGCCGCAGCCTCTTCCGCCTCCTTGGCCTCCACGCTGGAAAGCCATGGCGATTAAGTCGGATCCGCCACTTCTTTGGTCATCAGGGGGATTTTTCCGCTTGGTGCCGCTGCTGCTGCCGTTATCACGG
Organism: Lolium perenne; assembly: GCF_019359855.2. Taxonomy (NCBI): domain Eukaryota; kingdom Viridiplantae; phylum Streptophyta; class Magnoliopsida; order Poales; family Poaceae; genus Lolium; species Lolium perenne. The sequence continues at coordinate 262,003,506 of NC_067246.2, read as the reverse complement.
TTCTTCTTTTGCTGATGCAGGGGAATTGCTGTAGCTGCGAGATCTCCGCCTGCGTCGTCGGTGGCGGCAGTGTGATCGTTGGCGATGGTGATCATGTCATCCAAAGTCAGTTTATTTGCATTGACCAAACAAGTTAGCTTGTGTCGCAGCAATCCTCCTCTCTGCAGTCCACCTATAAAGGCGTGCATAGCTGTGCGGTTATCGACGTTCTCGCACTCGTTCCTAGTTTGCAACCATCGGGTGAGGAAGTTCCTCGAAGTTTCACCCTTTTTCTGGATACATGCCTGCAGGTCGCTTGTTGTAGCAGGTCTCTTGTAGGTGCCCCTGAAGTGTTTCTCAAAGGCGTTCTTCAGGTCGAACCAGCAAAAGATGGAGTTCTTCTCGAGGTCGCTGAGCCAGATCCGGGTTGGGCCTACAAGGTACAACTGGAGCATGCGGCAGGCGATGTTAGGGGTTCCTCCGGCGAAGGTTACTGCATTGTAGTAATCCTCGATCCAGGTATCCGGCCTTTCGGTGCCATCATATTGCTTCAGGTTTCCGGGTAGCTTGAGGTTCATCCTTGGCTTTGGTTCCTCTCGAATCATCCCGCCAAAGCTCTTTGGGCAGATGTAGTCAGTTCTGTACTCGTTGAGGCGTTCCCGGGCATCGCGTGGGCCGCCGCCAGGGGTTCTTGAGCGAGAGCGATATCTCCGGCCTCCGCCTCCGCCTCCACCTCCTCCACTTGGTGGTGGTGAGGGAGACCTGCGAGGGGGCCTGTGAGATTTTTTGCTTCCGCCCTCGGATTCTCGGCGTTCTTCCCGTGGCTCACTCCGGCTTCGGTGGCTACCTTCACCTTGGTGATAATCGCCTCCGTCGTTCCGGCTTCGGCGGGGCTCCGGCTCGCGTTCCAAGTTCCGACTCCTCCTGGGCTCAGGTTCACGATCATTGTTCCGGCTTGTTCTGGGCTCAGGTTCACGATCGTTGTTCCGGCGGGGTTCCGGCGTACGCTCCCTGGTCCTTAGCGGCGGCATGTTGTCGCGGATATTGATTCCACCGGCCCCATGGGGCCTAGTGTTTCCGACTGGACTACGGCGGCGAGGAGGTGGGGGACGCGGATATCCATTAGGTGGAGCTGACGGGTTCCGGTACTTGTTCCTACCAGCGTACATTGCATCCTTTCCCTTCTTCGGGTATGACGGAGGCATCTTTGACGATATGGGGATTGGATTTGGGTGTTCTCTTGTTTTCCTTCTGCGCTCCGACGATCCGGTGCGCGATTCGTGATGTCTACGCACGCTTCTATTCATGTAGACAGTGTTGGGCCTCCAAGAGCAGAGGTTTGTAGAACAGCAGCAAGTTTCTCTTAAGTGGATCACCCAAGGTTTATCGAACTCTGGGAGGTAGAGGTCAGAGATATTCCTCTCAAGCAACCCTGCAATTAAGATACAAGAAGTCTCTTGTGTCCCCAACACACCTAATACACTTGTCAGATGTATAGGTGCACTAGTTCGGCGAAGAGATAGTGAACAAGTGATATGGATGAATATGAGTGGTAATAACAATCTGAAATAAATATGGCAGCAAGTAAACATGTAGCAGAACTTGTTGGAAACGGTATTTCAATGCTTAGAAACAAGGCCTAGGGATCATACTTTCACTAGTGGACACTCTCAACAATAATCACATAAATAAATAAGTTCTCTTCCTTTGTACTACTTTCAAAGACTCTATTGTTGGGTAACAAACACCATTCATTGTGTAGGGCTACGAGAGCACCCTCAAGCCGGAGTAAACAAGCTCCACAATGTCATAAAGGAATCACACACGATGCAAACACTGTCACTGTCACACCATGGAGAGTGAATCCGGAGTTCATATTAAAGTAACTCTAAAGTGCATAGTAATAGTTAACTTCATAATCTACAAGAGATCACAATCATAACCTACGCCAAGTACTACATGATGCATACACTGTCCACATTACATCATGAAGGAGGAATATACTACTTTAATAACATCACTAGAGTAGCACATAGATTAATAGTGACACAAAGCTCATGATCACATAAAGATCACATGGGTGAGAGAGATGAACCACATAGCTACCGGTACAACCCTTAGCCTCGGGGGAGAACTACTCCCTCCTCATCATAGGAGACAGCAATGGCGATGAAGATGGCGACAGTGTCGATGGAGATGCCTTCCGGGGGCACTTCCCCGTCCCGGCGGCGTGCCGGAACAGAGACTTCCGTCCCCCGAACTTGGCTTCGCGATGGCGGTGGCTGCGTAACTTTTCTCGTCCCGTGGCTTATCTTTTTTAGGGTTTTCACATATGGGAGACTTTATAGGCGAAGGGGCGATGTCGGTGGAGTCCCGAGGTGGGCTCCCCACCAGGTGGCACGGCCAGGGGGTGGCCCGCGCCCCCCTATGGTGTGGGCTCCTCGTGGCCCTCCTTCGTCTCTCCTTCGGACTCCGTGAAGCCCCTGGAAAAATAGGAACGTGGCCTTTTGTTTCGTCCAATTCCGAGAATATTTCCTGTGTAAGATTTCTGAAACCAAAAACAGCAGAAAACAGGAACTGGCACTTCGGCATCTTGTTAATAGGTTAGTTCCGGAAAATGCATCAAAATGATATAAAGTATGAATAAAACATGTAGGTATTGTCATAAAACTAGCATGGAACATAAGAAATTATAGATACGTTGGAGACGTATCAATTCGTCATCGAGATTACGATTGTCATGGGTGTCCTTCTGCGCGGTAGACATACAGTGATCCGGGTTGGATTCCAACCTGCGCAAAGTATCTGCCTTACTTTGCTGCTTCATTGCTGAGGCAACGAGCGTGCGGACGTAGTCAATATCGATCTCCTCGTCCTTCTTTTTCAAGATCTCCGCAGCCTTTTTCATGTTATCTTTTGGAGTTTCGAATGGCTGTTGCTCGTTGGGAGTCGCGAAGGTGATGTCGGGGGGAAGACCCCGGGTAGGGCAATGGACGCGGAGCAGCCGGCTGGAGGTCGACCGGCTCGCGGCAAGGCCGGCTGAGGAGCAGCCGGCTGGAGCCGTGGCCGGCTGACCCAGGAGTCGGCTGGCTCTAAGTCCTAGTCGGCCTGGCCACGGCCCCCAACGCTGTGGCTGGGCCGGCTTCTACAAGCCATATCCGACTGGGGTTTACACCTTAGACCGACTCCCGGCTGGAGAGTCTTGTACGAGAAGGAACTGGGTAGGTGGTCCTGGTTCAAAGGTCCACGCTGACCTCATCTCCCGTAAAGCACGGGGCACTGTGGAGCAATAGTGCCCCGCGGCGGACAGACCATCATGGCGTACGTCGGTCCGTACCGGCTACAGGGCATGATGGTGATAGGGACACTTCCTCGCCATACCGCTGACCAGCAGGCGGATGGGACGGGCCACTACGCCTCAACGGCTCCGTGACGTCAACGCCTCGGGAAGGAGCGGAAGCCGGAGCCGGCCAAGCCGGCCACTAGACTATAGGGACTTCTCTGTAAAACGCCAGTGCCTATATAAGCTGGGCGACCCCCCTCGTGCGGGGGACGATCGATCACTTCTTACTCATTTTCTAGACTTAGCGCTGCCCTGTGAGAGAGACCTTCGTCTACCTTAGCCTCCCAGGAGCAGCCGGATACAGCTCTAGGAACACCATTGTACTGTGATATCACCATATACACACATAGCAGGAGTAGAGGTGTTACCTCCATCGGAGGGCCTCGAACCTGGGTACGTCGCCGTGTCGCTCGTGCCCATACCCGCTTCCGGATACCACCGTGAGACCATCTAGGAACCACCTTCGATTAGCCACCCTATGGCATATGCCGTGACGATACCACGACATTTGGCGCCCACCGTGGGGCCTTCAGCGTCCGCGGCCGGTGTCTTCATCCGGACGGGCCTCACCATCACCACCGGCGAGCGGGTCGCTTCAGGCTTGATCTGGAGATTCGGCTCCCTCGACTGCATCAGCGACAACGCTGGTTGCTTCGCCGACCGGCCATTCCCTGACGGCGGCAACATCATCAGCTTCGGCGGCTTCGACGTCTACGTCGCCACCGTCGCACCACCGCGCTACCCGCGCCAGATCCTGCGCTGCGCAAGCCCTCCTCCCGGAGCCAGCGCCAGCCTCACCGCCGCCAGCCCCTGCATCATGCACGAGGTCATGGCAACCGGCGACGAGCAGCCCACCAAGTCCACGCGCGTCCGTGGCCCGGACCTGGAGCGTCACCTCACGGCCGGCGCGTCCGGCTCGGGCGCAAAGGCGCCACCACCACCGTCCCTACTGGACGAAGTCCGGGCGAAACTGAGCACCCCGCTCATGCCTGGCGCCGACCCCACCACCATCGAGGCGGATTTGGAGGCGCACCGCCAGCTCCTCCTCAAGCAAACAGAAGAACTGGCTGCTGCTAAACGCCAGATGGAGATCACCCAGCGCGAGTACAACCGCGCCCACGGCCTCACTCCAGGCGGCGACGGTCCCAGCCGAGCCGGCCAGATCCGCCGCAGGGGCCGCGACCTTGGCGACGAGATCGCCCGCGATGGCGCTCCTTCGCCGACTCCGTCCGCGGAGCAACCCGTCTACAACACCCCCGACAAGAACATGCGCGCGGCACAAGCCGCCGCAGAAGAGCTGAACCGCCTTGAAGGCGAAGAGTTACGCCGCCAGACCAAGCGGGTGACTGAGCTGCTCAACGCAGCCACCAGGCAGGCGGCCGACCCCAGGTATGTCAATGCCCCCAGAGCTTCCCACACTCGTGGCGCTGCAGGCAACAACCGGGAAGGCGCCAAGGACACGGCCGAGTCCGCCTCCCCAGCTCCAAGCCGGCACCGTGACTCCCGGGCCATGCACACCAACTCGAGTCGGCCGAGCCACCCGCCGAGCGGCATCAGTGGCCGCAGCCGGCCACCTCCAAGCCGGCATCAGGAGCAAGACTCCGAGCCCCGCCGCCAACACCGACCTGCCCCAGAGGCAAGCGGCTACCGCCAGCCGGCCCATTCCCGGCTGGGCCCGCGCATCGAGCCAACCGACGCTCGGGACCGCCTTGACTGGCTGGTTCAATCCCGCATCGCGGAAGAAGAAGGGCCAGCCGGCCCAAAATGCTTCGGGCCGCGGATCCTCAACGAGCCCATGGTCGATGGCTTCCAGCTCCCGTGCGGCACCCCCAAGTACGACGGCACCGCCAAGCCAGAGGACTGGCTGCTAGACTACTCCACCGCAGTCGGCATTGCCAAAGGCAACAAGCGCTAGGCTGTGCGCTACTCCCCCCTCATGCTGCTCGGCTCCGCCCGCACATGGCTCAACAACCTGCCAGCCGGCAGCATAAACGGCTGGCTGGACTTCGAAGCCGCCTTCATCAGCAACTTCACCGGCACCTACCGCCGGCCGGGTCGGCCCCAACAGCTGGAGATGTGCAAGCAGGGCCCGGATGAGACGGATCGCGCGTACCTGACGCGCTGGTGCGAAATGCGCAACTCCTGTGAGGGCGTGCACGAGATCCAAGCCATCAGCTTCTTCATGGGAGGCTGCCGGCCCAACACCATGCTGTGGCACAAGCTACGCCGCAGCGACCCCAGTCGATGGCCGCCTTGATGGCCATCGCCGACAAGTACGCGCTGGCTGAGGAAGCCGGCAAGCCTCCGACTGAAATTTCGCCGGCCCCCGCCAGGCGGGACAACAACAAGCCGGCCGAGGGCGGCTCGCATGGCAGCCGGCGGGACAACTACCGCGGCAAGCGGCACAGCGACCAGCCGGACCGCCGGTACGGTTCCACCCAAGTGGCGGCCGTGTCGGACCATGCGGCAGCTGGCGGAAGCCGGCGCCAGAAGCAAGACCGGCCCTGGAAGCCGAAGTACACCTTCGAGCAGATGCTCGACTCGCCGTGCAAGTACCACAGCGGCAAGAACCCCTCCAACCACACCACCCGCGACTGCCACTTCATGAAGCGGCTGACAAGCGGTGAACCTCTCCCGCCTCCACCCCCGCCTCCACCAGCCGGCGGGCCGGGTGGCCAAGCCGGCGCAGAGAACGCCAACCTCGAGCACCACGAGGCTAACCAAGTGCACCATGGCGGCCGATACTTGGCCCAGGACGCCGCCTACATCATTTTCACCTCCGAGCCCGAGGACAAGACGAGCCAGCAGAGCCGTTCCCTCGAGGTCAACGCGGTCATACCGCCGGTCCCCCAGTACCTAAACTGGTCAGAGCAGGCCATCACATTTGATCGCCGCGACACACCGGCTGTCCTGCCGAAGCCGGGCAGCTACGCCATGGTCCTCGACCCCACCATCGGCACAACCCGGCGCAGCGTGCGCTTCTCGCGCGTCCTCATCGACGGGGGCAGCAGCATCAACATCCTCTACCGCGACACCGCCCGCAAGCTGGGCATCCAGGAGGCCGAGTTGCGCCCCACCCCCACCGTCTTCCATGGCATCGTGCCAGGCCACTGCTGCCAGCCGATCGGCCGGATCATGCTGGAGGTGATGTTCGGGAAGCCGGATCACTTCCGCACCGAGAGAATCGAGTTCGAGGTGGTGGACCTCGTGAGTCCCTACCACGCGCTCCTAGGCAGGCCGGCCCTGACCAAGTTCATGGCGGTGCCCCACTATGGGTACCTGAAGATGAAGCTACCTGGCCCGAAGGGGGTCATCACCGTAGCCGGCGACTACCGCCGCTCCATGGACTGCGCCACGCAGAGCTCCAAGATGGCCCAGACGCTGGTCATCGCTACCGAAAAGCAGCTCATCCACGACGCCGTCGCCTTGGCTAAGGCCGCGCAGGCGGACATGCCGGCTGTAGGCAACCCGGCTGGGACGACTCACTTCCAGCCGGCCGACAACACCAAGAAGATCCTGCTCGACCCGGCGCAGCCGGACAAGTACGTCACCATCGGTGCCGGCTTGAGCAGCAAATAGGAAAGCGAGCTCACCAGCTTCCTCCGTGAGAATCGGGACATCTTCGCATGGTCTCCAAGGGACATGCCGGGTGTACCGAGGGAGTTGGCTGAGCACCACCTCCACGTCAGGCCTGAAGCCAAGCCGGTGAAGCAGCCTCTCAGGCGCTTCGCCGAAGAACGAAGGAAGGCCATCGGTGAAGAAATCGCCCGGCTCCTAGTTGCCGGCTTCATCATGGAAGTGCTGCACCCGGACTGGTTGGCGAACCCGGTCCTGGTTTTGAAGAAGAACGGCTCCTGGCGCATGTGTATCGACTACACCAGCCTCAACAAGGCGTGCCCGAAGGACCCCTTCCCCCTGCCGCGCATAGATCAAGTTATAGACTCGACTGCCGGCTGTGAACTGTTGTCTTTTCTAGATGCCTATTCAGGCTACCACCAGATTCCTTTGAATCCGGCTGATCAAATAAAGACTTCGTTCATTACCCCGGATGGGTCTTACTGCTACACAACTATGCCATTCGGCTTGAAAAATGCAGGCGCCACCTACCAAAGGTGCATGCAAAAGTGTTTGCAGGATCAAATCGGCAGAAATGTTCACGCATATGTGGATGATGTCGTTGTAAAAACCAAGGAGATGCCTACCCTCCTTGATGATCTGAGAGAAACCTTCACCAATCTGCGAAGATTCCGGATGAAGCTCAACCCGGCCAAGTGCACATTCGGCGTGCCAGCCAGCCAACTCCTGGGCTACCTCGTCTCTCAGCGAGGAATCGAAGCTAACCCAGAGAAGATCAGTGCCATTGAGAAGATGGAGCTATCGCAGTGCCTCAAGGACGTCCAGAAGTTCACCGGATGCCTGGCCTCCTTGAGCCGCTTCGTCAGCCGGCTGGGGGAGAAGGCACTGCCCCTGTACCAGCTGCTGAAGAAATCGGACAAATTCGTCTGGTCACCGCAGGCGGATGAAGCCTTCCGTGACTTGAAGCGCGTGCTTTCAACCGCGCCCATCCTCGCATCGCCGGCTTCAATGGAGCCGATGCTGTTATACATCGCTGCCACCAATTGTGTGGTTAGCGTTGTCCTGGTGGTGGAACGCAAGGAAGCCAGCAAGGAAGCCGGCAAGGAGCAGTCGGTCCAGCGACCAGTCTACTATCTTAGCGAAGTGCTGTCCCAGTCGAAGCAAAACTACCCCCACTACCAGAAGGTCACCTACGGCGTGTACATGGCGGCCAAGAAGCTCAAGCACTACTTCCAGGAACACCCCATCAAAGTGGTGGCCATAGCGCCCCTGGCGGAAATCATCGGCAGCAAGGACGCCAATGACCGGGTTGCCAAGTGGGCCCCGGAGCTAGCCGCCCACACCATCATCTACGAGCCACGCACAGCCATCAAGTCGTAGATCCTCGCGGACTTCTTCGTTGACTGGGCCGAGATGCAATACTTGCCGCCGGTGCCCGACTCCACACACTGGAAGCTGCACTTCGACGGCTCAAAGATGCGAAATGGCTTGGGAGCCGGCATCGTCGTCACCTCTCCCAAAGGAGATCGGCTGGACTACGTCCTGCAGATCCACTTCGCCGCATCCAACAATGTGGCAGAATACGAGGCGCTTATCCACAGGCTGAAGCTGGCCAAGGAGATAGGTGTGCGTCGCATTCTCTGCTTCGGCGACTCCGACTTGGTCATACAACAAGCATCTGGCGATTGGGACGCGAAGGACGCCAACATGGCCTCGTACCGTTTCCACGTCCAGCAACTGTCCGGCTTCTTCGATGGCTGCGAGTTCCATCATGTGCCGCGGGCAAACAACGAGGCGGCTGACGCGCTGTCCAAGATAGGCTCAACCCGGCAAGCAATTCCGCCGGGGGTTGCCTTGGCGCATCTGCGGAAGCCATCCATCATACCGTCACCGGACTCGGATTCCATATTCGTGCCGGCTGACCCGGGGGCTTCTCAGCCGAACCCGGGGGCTTCATCGCCCAAGTCGGGGGCTCATCAGCCAAACCCGCCGGCTCCTCAGCCGAACCCGGGGGCTTCTTAGTCCAACCCGGGGGCTTCTCAGCCAAACTCGGGGGCTTATCAGCCGAACCCGCCGGCTCCCCAGCCGAACCCGGCGACCACGTAGTCGAATCCGGAAGCTCCGAAGATGGAGGCCTTGGTGGTCAGCGTGTTTGAAATAAAATGCATACCATCATGGGCACGAGAATTCCTCTCCTACCTCACCGATGGTGTGCTGCCCCATGACAGGGTCCAAGCCAGGCAAATTGAGAGAAGGGCCAAGGCCTATACAATCATCAACCACGAGCTGTACAAACGCAGCGTAAGTGGGGTGCTCCAGCGGTGCGTCGAGCCGGCTGAAGGGATTGAACTCCTACGGGAAAAATTTACCAGGGAGAGTGCGGCCATCACGCCTCCTCCAGAGCCATAGTGGCCAAAGCCTTCCGGCACGGTTTTTATTGGCCGACTGCGCTCAGAGACGCAGAAGAACTGGTGAAGAAGTGCAACGGCTGCCAACGCTTTGCCAAGCAGAATCACACGCCGGCTTCCGCCTTGAAGACCATCCCCATTACCTGGCCGTTTGCCGTATGGGGCTTGGATATGGTGGGCCCGTTCAAGACAGCCCGAGGCGGCATGACACATCTCTTGGTGATGATTGATAAATTCACTAAGTGGATCGAGGCCAAGCCAATCAAGAAGCTGGACGGCTCCACAGCCGTCACATTCCTCAAGGAAATAATCGTGAGATACGGCTACCCCCATAGCATCATCACCGACAACGGCAGCAACTTCGCAGAAGGCATTTTCAAACGCTATTGCGGGGAGATGGGGATCCGAATGGACCTATCATCCGTGGCGCATCCGGAGTCAAACGGCCAAGTGGAGAAGGCAAATGGCTTGATCCTAGCCGGCATCCGGCCCCGGCTGGTGGAGCCGCTTGAGCGCTCAGCCGGCTGCTGGATTGAAGAGCTGCCCAGCGTGCTGTGGAGCCTGTGCACAACGCCAAACCGCTCAGTCGGTTTCACACCCTTCTTCCTCGTATACGGGGCCGAAGCCGTCCTGCCAACTGACATCGAGCACGACGCGCCAAGAATCAAGCTATACACAGAGGCTGAAGCCAAAGAAGCTCGTGAAGATGGAGTCGACCTGGTTGAAGAGGTCCGGCTGATGGCCGAATCCAGGTCCGCCGTATACCAGCAAAGCCTCCATCGCTATCACAGCCGGAAGGTCAAGTCCTTAGCATTCCGAGAAGGAGACCTAGTGCTCCGGCTGATCCAGCGGACAGCCGGACAGCATAAACTGTCATCCCCATGGGAGGGTCCCTTCATCGTGAGCAAGGCGGTAGGCAATGATTCCTACTATCTCATAGATGCCCAAGAGGCTAAGAAAAACAAGACGAACAAAAATGACGAGGAGACTAAACATCCTTGGAATGTCAGGTTGCTTCGACCATTTTACACTTGAGAGCAGGAATGTATGTATCCCTTGTACTCCCTTTTGTAAGCTATGAAAAAGCAAGCGCTAAGAGCGCCGATTTCGACAAGTTTTTCGCGTACTCTATTGTTTTCGCCAATTGGCTAACACCCTCTCACGCGGCCGGCTCAGTAACGTGATCCGGTTTCCGACAGCCGGCTTCCGACCAGCTACAGACCGCAACCCGGCTGTCCGGCTGGCGGGAGTAAGTGCCTAGGGAGCCGGCACGCGAAAGACGGCTAAAGGAAAGAGTGAAGGCGAATTGATTCCCGCACAACTTTTCATAAGTGTTGGATTGCCGAAGTCGGCTCGTTCGACTGAAGTACTATCGGCCTCACCCAGCGGCCCGCTCTTGATCCGGCGACGGACCGCAAGTCGGACGTACGATCGGCAAGGGCAAAGCCAAAGAGTGGGGCGAATGGGAAAAAGCGAACAAGTTGAAAGAAAGCAAGCCGGCACACAAATGATTAACAAACACATTAAAGTGTGCCATAACGAAAGGATAATAACATTGTCTTACATATGCACCCGGCATCCCGGGGATTTAACGAATTTGTCTTGTCAAAAGCAACATGATGAAACAGATACATTTAAGCACCGGCTGGATCAGGACCAGTCGGGGGAGCATCAGCGTCGCCGGCTGCCGGGTCCGCCTCAGGCGCGTCCGCGTCGTCCTCCGCCTCCTCCTCCTCCTCGTCATCAGAAGGCGGGTTCGGATCCTCGATGAAGACGCGCTTGTCGACAAAGTCGGCGATGGCGCAGGCGCGGGCGAGCCGGGCGGTTTTGTTCTCCGCCGAGAGACCTTCCTCCACATCAGCCCTCCGGCACTCCAATTGGTCAAGATTGACCTCATCGTACCAAGAGAGCACGAAGGAGAGGGCCATGTCGGCTCCGGCACGTGCGGCCGACTCCTTCCAGTCGAGGAAGCGGTCGGGAGCCGTCTCCAGCCACTTGATGAGATTGGAGAGGTCTTGCGGCAGCGTCTCCGTCGGCCACAGCAGCCGGATCAGCTCCTCCGCCGCCTTCCGGAGCTCCCAGCCGAGCTTGGTGATTGGCTCCACGCGGGCGGCCATGGACGCCAGATAGTCATCCATGGTGAAGAAAGCGGAGCTTTGCTCCCCAGTAGCCTGCCGGCGCGCCTCCCGCGCCTTGCCAACCGCCGTCAATGCCGCCTCCTGCGCCTCAGGGAAGGCCGCTGCAAAGAAGAAACACGTCAGAAGCCTGTCAAAGGCAGAAAAATGCAAATTTTCGGAGTTCTAAAGAAAAAAGCCTGGCGGCAGCCGGCAAGGTCCGACTGCCCCCAGCCTGAAGATGAAGATTCTGAAGTTTTAAAAGTAAGACTGGCGGCAGCCGGCAAGAACCGACTACCCCCAGCCTGAAGATGGAGATATCAAGAAAATCAAAGTTTCTGCCGCCAACTGCCAACCTAAGCCGGCAGCCGACAGCCGAAAGCCGGCAAAGGGAAAGGCATAAGATAAAAGACTCACCCGCCAAGCCGCGGTCGAGCGCGCTAATTTCCTCCACCCACCGCTTGGCGGTGGCCGATAGCTCTTTAGACTTGGTGGTCACCTCTTCACGGAGCGCAAGCCGCTGCCGTTCCACCTCCTCCAGCCGCTTGCTCAGGCCCTCCAGCTTTTCCTCCCCATCCTTCTTGAGGGCGGCCAGCTCCTTGAGGTGGTTGGCCTCAAGCTTGCGCAGCCGTGTCAGCTCCCCATCAGCCACCTTCAGCTTGGCAGCAGCAGCCCGGCCTGCCTCCTCGCTCTCGCGCATTGGGCGCGGGCGGCCCGAAGGTCCGACTCCAGCTGTGGGACCCGGGCAGCCTCGGTTGCAAATCAACAAGACAAGTCGTTAGCCATATGTAATCAAAGAAAAAGAAGTTAAGTCAAAGAAAGAAAACCTTACCCTTGGCAGCCTCCAGCTCGCGAGCCAAGCCGGCTCGCTCAATCTTGGCTTTGTGGTAGCTGGTCACCACTTTGTTGTACAAAATGGTGCGTCGCTCCGCAACCACCTGAAGGAAACGATCAGATGTTAGCCGAAACCCGGACCGGCTCCAAGCAGCCGGCCCATGCCTCGGAGGGCTACCAGGATAACAACAAAATGGCAAAAGATAAGATGAGAAGCCACCTACCTTGTCAGCATCCTCCAGCGTTGCTAGCTGGGCAAGGGCCTCGGCGGCCTTGTTCTTAAGACTGGCCCGGTAGCCGGAGAAGAGCATCTTCATGGGCGCCGCGCCAGGCTGCCCCCCCCCCCCCCGGCTGATCACCTCGCAGGAATCCGCCTGGTGCCACGCCTTCTCCATGGTGCCAGCCGAGCCAAGGCTGGAGTCGGAGGCGGACGGCACGTGCAGCAGCCGGGCCCCCTTGGCCACATGAAGGCCCTCAGACGGGTCCGACGGGCCTTCCCTCCTCACCAACGCCCGGGAGTCGGCGTCCTTCAGGCGCGCTGGCTCCTCCCTTGCCGGCTCCTCCCTTGCCGGCTCCTTCCCCACCGGCTCCTCCCTCGTCGGACCGGTGGGGGATGCCTTCTCCGGCGTCGGGCGCGTCCCCTCCGGCGGCGCAGCCCCGCCGGCTCCAGCTTCAGGCGGCACAGCCCCGCCGGCTCCAGCTTCAGGCGGCGCAGCCCCGCCGGCTCCAGCTTCAGGCGGCACAGCCCCACCGGCTCCAGCTCCGGTCGGCGGCGGCGCACCCCTGCCGGCCCCGGCTCCGGTCGCTGGTGGCGCACCCCTGCCGGCCCCGGCTGCAGGCCCCAACAGAGGAGCGCGGCGCGGAAACATCTCATCCAAAGTGGGCCGGTGGACCGGCTCACCCTGGGTGCCACGACCGAGCGCCGCAGAAGGCGCAGCTGAAGACGTGCCCGCAGGCGGCACGATCACGACGGGCGGCGCGCGCATCGACGACTGCGGGGTCGACTCCCTCCTCTGCCGCGAGAGCGTTGGCTCAACACGGGGAGGCGGCGGAGAGCCGCCGCCCTGGGTAAACTTGATGGCAGCCCTAGTTGAACAAACAAGAAAAGATAAATACAAAGAGAGAGGAAAGAAAAGGAATCAAACAAGGAAGAAAAAGGACTCACCCGGCTGCCTCTGGAACCTTCTTGGGCCCCACCCGGCGCTGCTTCTTGGCCCTAGCTTCCAGCTTGGCCATGGACCCGCCGCCGGCTCGCTTCCTCCCCTGGGGTGCAGAAGCCGCCAAGGCGCCGGGCGGCCTCGAGCGTAGGGGCACCGCAGGGATAGGTCCCGTACCAGACTCCGCCGGCTCCTCCGGCTCCGGCTCGTGCTCCGGTGAAGGCGGCGGGTTGTGCTCCCCCTGGCCGCCTTGGTCCGGCACCACCGGTAGATCGTCATCGCCGGCTTAGTCGCCGGCCTGGTCAGCCGGATCAATATGATCCGGCGTCTAGATCTTCTGCGCCAGATCGCCGTCCTCAATACCTTGGCGGTTGAAAAGCTGAAGACAAAACAAAGTAAATATCAAGTCTGCCACGCAGCCGCAAGCCGGAAGTCGGCCAAAACACTAAACTTACCAATTCGGGCGGCGATGCACGGTCGTAAGGCGGCAGCCCCCAATCCCAGTTCTCCGGCATGTTCGCCTTGGTGATGTTGTTCACCCGGTGGGCAACCTGGGCCTTGGTGAGCGCCAGCTTCGACGTCCGGGTTGGATCAAGCCGGCCGGACATGTGCCCGATCTTGTGGACCCGCCTCTGGAGTGGCAGCACCCGGCGCTTGACGTAGGTGCAGAGGAGATCCTCGGCGCTCAGCCGGCCCCCCGTGACGCACTCTCCCAAGAAGTCCATCAGAAGGTTCACCTCCGCATCCGGGTCCGCTGACTTGGGGTTGTGGCCCCAGTTGAGCCGGCCGACTGGCGGAGCCGGGTTGTATTCCGGCAGGTTGAGCCGGTCGAAGGCGGGGTTCTCGTTCCGCACATAGAAAAACGACATTTGCCAGTTCTTCACAGAATCCACAGTCGGGATCCGCGGGAAAGACGTACCCGTGCGAGGATATATGGAGGCGGCACCGCAGGTCCTCAGATGGCCTTCGGTCGTCTGCGCCTTGATGTAGAAGAGCCGGCTCCAGAACTCCACATCCAGCCACAAGCCGGCGTAGCCTTCCATGAAAGCCACGTAGCAGCTGAGGAGGATGAAGGCGTTGGCCGGCAGGTGGTGATTCTGCAGGCCGAAGAAGTCGAGGAAGCGACGGAAGAAGTTTGAAGCCGGCAGGCCCAACCCACGGTCAAGGTGCGCTCCGAAGACCACACGCTCGCCGGGTTCCGGCCTGGGCTCCATCTCCTCGCCGGGTGGCCTCGTAATCACCCCCGCCGGAATGCAGCGGAGGCGCACGAACCGCTGGATGTCGTCCTCCCGCATGTAGGAGCCCCTCCAAGAACCGCTTGGTTGAGCCATCGATGAAGAGGAGGAAGAAGAAGACCACGAGAGGCGAAACGGTGAGGAAGAACCGCTCCTCGCCGGAGGAGAGCACGGTGGAGAGGAGCGTGCCGTCGACACGCGCGGTCCCGTGGCGCTGGATTGGCGGAGCGGCGGCGCCGGCTCGGCGGAGGAACGTCGGGGCGGCTGCCCGCCGGAGTTCGCCAGGGAAACAGTGGAGTAGCCGCGCCGGAACGATGAAAAGCTCGAACGAGAGAAAGAATGAAGTGGGAGCGCGAGGAAGAAGAAGGGCGCCTCGGTACTGCTCCGGGGGCATTTATAGCCGCCTGACGCGCCAGTTGCGTGGCCGCATGGCGATCGTGGGCCACGATCGGGATTCACTGCGGCCTTAACTACCCCCACGACGGCAGCGGTTACTGGAAACAGACGCGCCACTTCCTCCACGACCGCACCGGATCCGGCGGAAACACTGATGTGACTATACGTAACGGCAAACAGGAGCCAGCCGTCAGAACGGTCAAGTCGGGCGCAGAGCCCGAGGTGGCAGAAACACCGGCGCACCCAAGCCGGAGCCGGACATTAAAGTCCATTCGGCCCCAAACTCTCTCAGCAAGGCGGAGGCGTCATCAACACTTCTGAGAAAGCGAAAGTTGCAGAAGCAAAAATAGCGTTCGGCTGGAGGCAGCCGGACAAAGCAAGACGGATAAGGGCGCAGCCGGCTGAATGAAAATTCTCAGTCGGCCCCTTCAAGTGCTGCTGAAACATAAGGGATTTAAAGCCAGGAAAACCTGCATAGGTCCCTCTAAACGCAGGACCTTGCCAGCTTCGGGGGCTAGTGTCGGCGGGAAGACCCCGGGTAGGGCAATGGACGCGGAGCAGCCGGCTGGAGGTCGGCCGGCTCGCGGCAAGGCCGGCTGAGGAGCAGCCGGCTGGAGCCGTGGCCGGCTGACCCAGGAGCCGGCTGGCTCTAAGTCCTAGTCGGCCTGGCCACGGCCCCCAAAGCTGTGGCTGGGCCGGCTTCTACAAGCCATATCCGACTGGGGTTTACACCTTAGACCGACTCCCGGCTGGCGAGTCTTGTACGAGAAGGAACTGGGTAGGTGGTCCGGGTTCAAAGGTCCACGCTGACCTCATTTCCCGTAAAGCACGGGGCACTGTGGAGCAACAGTGCCCCGCGGCGGACAGGCCATCATGGCGTACGTCGGTCCGTACCGGCTACAGGGCATGATGGCGACAGGGACACTTCCTCGCCATACCGCTGACTAGCAGGCGGATGGGACGGGCCACTACGCCTCAACGGCTCCGTGACGTCAACGCCTCGGGAAGGAGCGGAAGCCGGAGCCGGCCAAGCCGGCCACTAGACTATAGGGACTTCTCTGTAAAACGCCAGTGCCTATATAAGCTGGGCGACCCCCCTCGTGCGGGGGACGATCGATCACTTCTTACTCATTTTCTAGACTTAGCGCTGCCCTGTGAGAGAGACCTTCGTCTACCTTAGCCTCCCAGGAGCAGCCGGATACAGCTCTAGGAGCACCATTGTACTGTGATATCACCATATACACACATAGCAGGAGTAGAGGTGTTACCTCCATCGGAGGGCCTCGAACCTAGGTACGTCGCCGTGTCGCTCGTGCCCATACCCGCTTCCGGATACCACCGTGAGACCATCTAGGAACCACCTTCGATTAGCCACCCTATGGCATATGCCGTGACGATACCACGACAGGTGATCTTGCGGGGAGCTATAGCTTCTCGCCTGAGCCTATCGTTCTCCTGTTGAGTCTCGTTGATCTTATCCTCCCAGTGCTTGCGGAGTTGTTTGAATTTTGCCAATGATTCGTCGACCTGGCGCTCCCGCTCGAGGAAATTTTCCACGAAGTGCGCGGCCTCTTTCCTTTCATCCAGCATTGCTGCTACGGTGGTGGCGAATTTCTTGACTATTGCCAGCATCTCCTGCCTCTTGGCTTCTACAGCCTCCGGATCTACGACATCGTTGGGAGTTATAGGTTTGTTGAGGATCTCCGAGTGTGCGATTGCGTCCATGCCTTCCTGCGCCACCAGTTCTTCTGGGGACAGGACTTCCTTATGCGGTCGTTCCCGCGATAGCGTAGATCCTGCATCGGATGGCTGTAGGTCAGAAGTGGTGTGCTCATCTGCTGACTCCTGCTGATCCAACGCTGCTAAGGTTGCAAGAACCTGCTTAGGAGGAGCAGATTCCGCCTCAGCTGCCTCTTCATCCTCCAACTCCTTAGTGAGGCGATTGTATTCTTCCGTGTCCATGGTGGAGGTGTCGTCGGAGATTGGGCTGAGGCTGCCCAAGATTGACTCCTCTGCTTCTCTGGCATCCTCTGGCTGTTCCTGGGCGTCGCTGTCTCCGACAACTTCTTGTTGTTCCGGAGCGTCGCCGGCTCCGGCAGCCTCATCCTGCACGGGTCCGGCTTCTTCCTGAGGTAGAGCGGTTCCGGCGGTATGTGCGAGGAAGTGCACGAAATGGCACCTTTGCTTGTCTAACACCTAGGAGACCCATGCGGATCTGCATTGGTCTTCCACCTTTGTTTCCTGCTCAGGGGCGGATTGGGTGGGCTTTGATTTTTCCAGATCTAAGGCGGAATCTTCCTTGGAAAGCTCCTGCGTCTCAGATCGGATCTTCGCGACTGCGTCCTGCTCAGCGGCGGTCGCATCAGCGTTACTTACCAGGGCGCTCCCGTCGGAATCGACGGTCTCGCCGATGAAGAGATGTATCCCGCCGATCTGGATGATGGAGAGCTTGACGGGGTTTGTCTTAGCCGGAATCCAGCATTCATCCTCAGGGACGATCGGAAAGTTCCCGGCATACTTGACGCGCCCCACGGCGATGGTGTCACTGATGCCTCCAAAGGTAGAACCCTCCCGGTTCCGGCCTCCAGACGCCGCATGCCCCACGGTGGGCGCCAACTGTCGTTGTCTATTCGACGGTACTCCAGAGGAGGGATCCTCATGGAGGGGAGAAGAAGTAGGGGCCATAGGGAAGAGAGTCCTCGAGACGGTGGTACACGATTTACCCAGCTTCGGACCACCTGCACAATGGCAAGGCCTACTGCTGCTTGTCTGGAATTATCTGGGCGCATTCACGTTGTTACAATGAGTTGTCCTTCTGCCTCTAGGGCTCCAGGGATCTGGCTTATATAGGCGCATGGATCTAGGGTTTACATGGAGAGTCCTAGCCGGATTACAGGTTGCCTAACTACGGTACAATGTCTTGCCGTGTACGTCAAGGATCCGCCTTCCATCTACGTCGTACTGGATCCGGGTTCCTTATGGGCCTCCACGGATCCGGCTTCCTCCGAAGGTCGGCCTGGATCCGGCTTCCCGATCCTGGTCTAGACTTCATCCTTCATGATCAACAGCAACTGGGCCGCCCGATGGGCCACATGCCACATCACCATCTGTGGGCCACCTGGGCTTGCCGGATCCAGGCACTGTCGATGGTACACCCATGAAGTATACCCACAACAGGCGGGGAAGGTAAAACCAATCTCCTGCACTCCTTCACTTCCTCCTCCCCCTTCCCTCTTTTCGTTTCTTCGTGCGATCGCCATGGTGATGCTGTTCGGTGGGAGGATTAGGGCTAGCGGCTGCTTGGATGATGTTCCATGGCGCTGGCGACTGTTTGGATGCTTTTCCATGGAGCTTGTGCGATGCACGACGGCGGAAGCTCGTCTGATGGAGCAGGCACGTGCATCAGCCTCCCAGCCCTAGTCCATGGCGGAACCCTACCGAGGGTTCACTGGTAGAAAAAGGGCCTTTAATCCCGGTTCGCAACCTCCATTAATACCGGTTGCGCAACCGGGATTAAATATGCACGACTAAAGGCCCCCCCTTTAGTCGTGGTTCCTTACGAACCGCGACTAAAGGCCCGTCCACGTGGGCGGCAGGCGAGCGTCAGGGCGGAGGACCTTTAGTCGCGGTTCTCCTGGCCAACCGCGACTAAAGGCCTCCCCCCTAAATCTGGTTTCTTTTTAATTTGTATTGTTTTATTATTTTATATTTTATTTTGTGTTTTATTTTAATTTTGAAGAAGTTTCAGTACACATATTCTACGGTACTATATACATGCATATGAATGTACAATTTCAAACAAATTTGAAATTAGAACCAAGAAGAATTCAAGAAGAATATACAATATATGTTCAATATCGGATGACCACATACAATTTCGAACAAGTTTCCATACACAATTTACGTCATCAGAAGTTCTTCGTCCTCGTAATAGTGTTCTCCTTTAGGATGGAGGACTTCCCTCATCAAACATCCTGCTAGTTCCTCTTGAATTGGTCGGAAGCGAGCTTCTGGACTAAGCGTCTTCCGGAAGTTATTCCTCAGCATGTTGGTATCCGACGGCTTCCGCTCAGAGGTGTGTCTCTGGATGAACTCACAAACATAATATCCACATAGATTGGTCTCCGGTGGCTGAATATCCCCAGTCAGTGACCTTCTAAAGTCTAGCTCTTTTTGGAATTCACCGACCATTTGATTTGTGAACCGTGTCCAAACCCTACGAGGCAAAGAAAATTAAATGAACAAGGGAGTTATTAGTTACTTTATATTAGGAAATGAACGGAAGAGGCCGATCAATATATAGAGCGCAAATGAATGAAAATAATTACTTTTGCAACATTTTCTCATGTTGACCCAAAGCTTTGGATCCATATTCAGAGAGTCCATGATGATAACTCTGGAGGTGTGAAATTCAATTATTAGCAGAATCCAGTGGAACCTGCGGACACGATACATGCACAGGCATGCATAAGTCATCGATTAGACATACCATGCATGGAGTAAACAAAAGAGAATGTGGTCAAGACAGAAACACTCACCCAAAATGGTAAGGAAATAGAATTTGATTTTTGAGTTGCTGCTTTGTAAGAAAATCATACAGGTCTTGCTCCACGTCGGCGGGGTGTTTTTCTAACACATATCCATTAACGATTTGTGGGTCAATGAACCCAACATCATGGATGTTCCTTATTCGCATTTCCCGAATCTTCATTCAGCATAATAGCGTACACAACAATATAGTTAGGACAATATACATAGTGCAGGCAATGAACGAGATGAGGTAGAAATAAATCACTTACAAAACGTAGCAACTGATGATATATTTGTCGAGCTCGCGCAGATTGAACAGCTGGAACAATTCACTCATATGAACTGTTACATAGTAATGTTTGAAGTGATGCTCACGTCTAACTTCTGCATAAATATATTCTTTGCCGGCGTTAGTTTTTATGTAACACTTGTACCAACGTAGCAGATTTTTCATTTGTGGAGGTAGATCCTATTCCTGCGCGGGCTCGACGAGAGGCCCATTCGGCACATATGTAATTACTACCTCACTCATTGGCGCCTCCTCAAGGCCTAACACTGCACGAAGAGTCATACCGATCTGGGCCACTTGTTCTCTGGCACCCGTTACAGTCATTCCTTGTGATGCCGCAGCTACTATGATAGCGGGGTCCATTAGTTCAGCATCCGGACCGGCGGCTTTCACTATGAGCGGGAGGATCGATTGTTTACTTTGTTTCCCGAGCTGGGCAACTTGTTTCCCGCCTTTTTTACTTTCTTCTTTATCGGCCTCCTCCAAGACTTTCTTCTCCTGCTTCTCCGCCAACTCTTTCTTCTCCTTCAATATGCCTGCTTGCCTACGAAGTTCACGTCCATAGTCGTCAGGCATATTCTTCTCGGCTTGGGACGGTGTGCTCAAGAATGACTTAGCCCACTTCTTTTCCTTCTCAAAAAATACTGGCTTGGGCTTGGGCTCTCTTTTCGCCTTCATTTCAGCCCTCCATTTCTCATGGTGAGCAGCCGTGGCCGCGTCGACTTCCTCGGCACTACGTTCCCAAGGCCTTGTGGGGAGAGGTTTTAGTGATGGCTCCGGTACCTTTGTGGTTTTAGGTACATAAGGGTCTAGGTTAATAATCCAGGACTGCTTCTGCTTCTTCGCCGGAGGTGGATTGGGGGGCGGCGTCGGCTTACCCACCGGAGGCGGACTGGGGGGCGGCGTCTGCTTACCCACCGGAGGTGGATTGGGGGGCGGCGTCGGCTGACGTGAAGAAGGTGTAGGTGAACCACCACCACCACCACCACTGCCACCACCACCACCGGAGGGGGGGGGTGGACTTGTTGGCCTTGGCGCCTCGCCTGGAAACTTGATAAACTTCTTTTTCCATAGAATGAACTGGCGCTTGACATCTCCAAGTCTTCTCTCCCCTTCGGGTGTAGCAATGTCAATCTCCAGGTCCTCAAACCCTTGGACTATTTCTTCCACCGTGACACGAGCATAGCCATCTTCAATGGGGTTGTTGTGGTGGAGTGCTCCAGGTAAACATGGTAAAGCACTGCCGATGGCTACCTTCATGGAAATGTTCCCCACTGGATAATGCAGATGACATTCTTTCATCTCCTTTACATCGTCCACGGGGTAGCGAGGAGGCTCCGATGCAGTAATATCGATCGTCGGTGCATTAGCACCAGCCGGCGGGGCCTCCGTGGAAGCCACGCTGCTTCTCCGCTGCTGGCTTCCGACATCCGCTGGATGATCTTCATGAGTCCCAGCTGCCGATCTTTCTTGTACTACTACATTCAGGGTTTTCTTCATCTCATCAAATTCCGATGCCGACCGCGCCACAACATCTGCATCTCGATCCGACTTTCTTTTACGGCTTCTGTAACTGTAGGGGTCATTTTCCTGGGAAAACCCTACTTTCCACGGAATGTCCCCCATGCCTCGTACACGTCCTCCGTGTTCAGGATTCCCGGGGGCTTTTGTCACTGCGTCATTCTCTCTGTTGAACTTGATCTTCCCCTCTTGAGCATCCCTCATTGCGTCAATAAGGACTTGGGTGGGTTTAAATGTTGTCTCTCGGTGAACACACTCCCCTGTCACAGGGTCTAGCGATCCCCCATGCCCGTACCACCAGCTTTTGGCCCTTGGGTCCCATCCCTTTGTACCTTGAGGGATTCCTCGCAGCCTCAGGTCGTCCTCCATTTCTGCCACTTAGGCTCCGAAAGGCGGTATCCTCCTGGCCCCATAATATGATTGTACGTTTTCTTAGCCGCATTTGCCTTATTCTTTTTTGATATGGCCTTGAAATGCTCCGATTTCTTTTGCCTCACAAATTCGGGCCAATCATTTTTCAGCATCTCATACTGTCCAGTGAAATCCGGAGTCTTCCCCTTCTCGACATATTGAGCCGCTAAATTTTTCTTGTAGGTCCGGAATGCTGTGGTCATCTTCTGAAGAGCGAACTCTTTGACCAGCCTCCTCCTCTGACGTCCCTCTGGATTCTCGTTACCGAATTCATCTTTTTTGTTGTATTCCGGAGGTAGAACGAAATGCTCCATAAGCTTTCTCCAGCATTCCTTTTTCGTTCTCTTGCTGACGAAAGTGGAACCAACACGTGCCTTCACTGGCTCATGCCATTCCTGGATGGTGATCGGGACGCTGTTTCTAACAACGACTCCGCATTGGTTGATGAACTTGGTGTACACCGCTTCGGGCTCCAGCGGCTTGCCGGTTGGACTGATAACATCAATGTTATATGTTACTCCTTGTTTCAGCGTCTTGGTTTTGCCACGCCTTGTCTTCACCAATTTTTTCGACGATCCGGCGGCCGAAGGCTAAAATAAGAAAGAGAGTCGAGTTAATACACATATTTATTCAAATCGGTAAATTTGTATCAACAGAGGCTCAATGTATATATATACCTCACCGGAGGTGGTTGCTAATTGCTTATCTCCATCGCCGGAGGTGTTTGTCGACGGTTGACCTCCATCGACAGTGCCCGTTCCTTCATCATCACCTTGTTGACGACCTTCACCGTCACCGTCAAGGTTCAGATAAGAAGACACATCCTCTTCTTCATCTTCTTCGGCCGCCACATAAGGAATATCGCCGGCTATGATGCCGAAAAGATGTGCCTCAGCTTCCGCATTATAGTTTTCCCTTATCGGGTCGGCTCTATCGTCCGCCATATGTGTCACTCCTGAAAACATGTAGTAAAAACTAATTAATTAAGTAAAGAAGGGGGCGGTGGCTGTGGCGAACGGGGAGCAGTGGCAGTGGTGAAAGGGCAGTGGCGGTGGCAAAAGAGGGGCGGTGGTGGTGGTGAAAGGGCGGTGGCGGTGGCGAAAGGGCGGTGGCCCTCGCCACCCCCTCCGTATTTTTTTTACTTAACATTCCAAATTCCAAACTTAATTTATAATTTTTTTTACTTAACATGCCAATATTCCAAACATGTTAATTAAGTTATTTTTTAATTAACATGCTAATATCCCAAATTCCAAATTTTGTAATTATTTTTTTTGTAAAAATCTAAACCCAACATCTCTGGATGGGGTACAGTAATACAAGACCATAGCAATTGGATTCATTCAAAAATAGTTTATAGAATTTGAATTATTGTCAGATTACTAATTTGAGCATATTTGTAAAAGCAAGTTTGTGCACGTATTAACTTTGGTCAACTATGGTTCCATGATGAACTACATGTTCTAAGGATTTTAGAGACTACAAATTTGTAAATTTTCGCCCACTAGATTAATTTACACAATTTTTATAGTGTCAAAGGATTAATTCTCTGTTTTGAACTATGGTGCAAAATTAATCACAGAACATATATTGTATTAGGCCATGGTTGCATTCTACAGATTTCAAGCTTTCCAACCATATAAAATTTTCTAAATTTGGGTCTACGGTTGATTTTATATCGATTTTACAAGTTAGGGACAAAATCTGAAATTTGAATTAGAATTTAAACTGCTTTTGACTGGGGGCTGACTGTGCAGGCGACGTGGCGCAACGCCATTGGCTGCGAGGGGGATCACGCGGATCGCCCCTAGAAGGGCCGTGGCCATCAGATCGTATGCGATCTGGACGGTCCAGATGGACGGCCTCCTGGGGACTTAACGGGGCGGCGCCCGGCCGGAATTTCGCCGACGGTGTCGGGGGGAAGACCCCGGGTAGGGCAATGGATGCGGAGCAGCCGGCTTGAGGTTGGCCGGCTGGCGGCAAAGGACAGCTGAGGAGCAGCCGGCTGGAGCCGTGGCCGGCTGCCTCGGAAGCCGGCTGGCTCTAGTCCTAGTCGGCCTGGCTACGGCCGTCTGCGCTGTGGCTGGGCCGGCTTCTACAAGCCATATCCGACTGGGGTCTACACTCTAGACCGACTCGAGGCTGGCGAGTCTTGCGAGAGAAGGAACCAGGTAGGTGGTCCGGGTTCGCAGGTCCACGCTGACCTCATCTCCCGTAAAGCACGGGGCACTGTGGAGCAATAGTGTTGCGCGGCGGACAGGCCATCATGGCGTACGTCGGTCCGTACCGGCTACAGGGCATGATGGCGACAGAGACACCCCTCTCCATACGGCTGACTCCGGCAGGCCGATGGGACAGGCCATGAGGCCTCAACGGCTCCTGACGTCAACGCCCCGGGAAGGAGCAGAAGTCGAAGCCGGCCAGTCGGCCACTAGGTCTTAGGGACCCATATGTAAAGTGCCAGCGTCTATATAAGCTGCACTACCCCTCTCGTGCGGGGGACAATCGATCATTCTCACTTCATTCTAGTCTTAGCGCTACTCGAGGAGAGGGACCTTCGTCTACCTTAGCCTCCCCGAGCAGCTGGATACAGCTCAAGGAGCACCATTGTACTGTGTGATCATCTTATACACTCGTAGCAGGAGTAGAAGTGTTACCTCCACAGGAGGGCCTTGAACCTGGGTACGTCGACCGTGTCATTCGTCCCCATACCCGCATCCGGATACCACCGTGAGACCATCTAGGAACCACCTTCGATTAGCCACCCTATGGCATATGCCGTGACGATACCACGACATTTGGCGCCCACCGTGGGGCTCTCAGCGTCCGCGGCCGGTGTCTTCATCCGGACGGGCCTCACCATCACCACCGGCGAGCGGGTCTCTTCAGGCTTGATCTGGAGATTCGGCTCCCTCGACTGCGTCAGCGACAACGCTGGCTGCTTCGCCGACAGGCCCTTCCCTGCCGGCGGCAGCGTCATCTCCTTCGGCGGCCACGACGTCTACGTCGCTACCGTCGCACCGCCGCGCTACCCGCGGCAGGTGCTGCGCTGCGCAAGCCCTCCTCCAGGAGCCGGCACCAGCAGCGCTCTCACCGACCCCTGCATCGTGCAAGTCATGGCAACCGGCGACGAGCAGCCCACCAAGTCCACGCGTGTCCGTGGCCCGGACCTGGAGCGTCCCGCCGCGGCCGGCGCGTCCGGCTCGGGCCCAAAGGCGCCACCACCACCATCCCGGCTGGAAGAAGTCCGGGCAAAGCTGAGCACCCCGCTCACGACTGGCGCCGACCCCACCACCGTCGAGGCGGATTTGGAGGTGCACCGCCAGCTCCTCCTCAAGCAGACCGAAGAACTGGCCGCTGCCAAGCGCCAGTGGGACATCACCCAGCGCGAGTACAACCGCGCCCACGGCCTCACTCCAGGCGGCGACGGTCCCAGCCGAGCCGGCCAGATCCGCCGCAGGGGCCGCGACCTAGGCGCCGAGCTCGACCGCGATGGCGCGGAAACTCCGGCTCCGTCAACAGAGTTGCCCCTCTACAACACCCCCGATAAGAACATGCTCGCGGCCGAAGCCGCCGCAGAAGAGCTGCACCGCCTCGAAGGCGAAGAGTTACGCCGCCAAACCGCGCGGGTGACTGAGCTGCTGAAGGCTGCCAATCGGCAGTCGAAGGACCCCAGGTACGCCAACGCTCCCAGAGCTTCTCACGCTCGTGGTGCCGCAGGCAACGCCAGGGAAGGTGCCAGGGACACGGCCGAGTCCGCCTCTCCAGCACCAAGCCGGCACCGTGACTCCCGGGCTACCCACGCAAGCTCGAGCCGGCCGAGCCACCAGCCGAGCGGCAGCAGCAGTCGCAGCCGGCCTCCACCAAGCCGGAACCATGAGCAGGACTCCGAGCCCCGACGCCAACACCGGCCGGCTCCAGAAGCAAGCGTCGCTCGCCAGCCGTCACGTTCCCGGTTGGGCCCGCGCATCGAGTCGGCGGACGCCCGAGAGCGCCTCGACCGGCTGGTCGAATCCCGCATCGAGGAAGAAGAGGGGCCAGCCGGCCCAAAGTGCTTCGGGCCCCGCATCGCCAATGAGCCCATGATCGATGGCTTCCAGCTCCCGCGCGACACCCCCAAGTACGACGGCACCGCCAAGCCGGAGGATTGGCTGCTGGACTACTCCACCGCAGTCGGCATCGCCAGAGGCAACAAGCGTTGGGCGGTGCGCTACTCCCCCCTGATGCTGGTCGGCTCCGCCCGCACCTGGCTCAACAACCTGCCAGCCGGCAGCATCAACGGCTGGCTGGATTTCAAAGAGGCCTTCATCAGCAACTTCACCGGCACCTACCGCCGGCCGAGTCGCCCCCAGCAACTAGAGATGTGCAAGCAGGGCCCGGACGAGACGGATCGCGCGTATCTGACGCGCTGGTGTGAAATGCGCAACTCCTGCGAGGGCGTGCACGAGATCCAGGCCATCAGCTTCTTCATGGGAGGCTGCCGGCCCAACACCATGCTGTGGCACAAGCTTCGCCGCAGCGACCCCAAGTCGATGGCCGCCTTGATGGCCATCGCTGACAAGTACGCGCTGGCTGAGGAAGCCGGCAAGGCTCCGGCTGAAATCTCGCTGGCCCCAGCCAGGCGGGACAACAACAAGCCGGCCGAGCACAAGCCGGCCGAGGGCGGCTCGCATGGCAGCCGGCGGGACAACTACCGCGGCAAGCGGCACAGCGACCAGCCGGACCGCCGGTACGGTTCCGCCCATGTGGCAGCCGTATCGGACCATGCGGCGGCTGGCTGCAGCCGGCGCCAGAAGCAAGACCGGCCCTGGAAGCCGAAGTACACCTTTGAGCAAATGCTCGACTCGCCGTGCAAGTACCACAGCGGCAAGAACCCCTCCAACCACACCACCCGCGACTGCCACTTCATGAAGCGGCTGACAAGCGGCGAACCGCTCCCACCTCCACCCCCGCCTCCTCCAGCCGGCGGGCCGGGTGGCCAAGCCGGCGCAGAGAACGCCAACCTCGAGCACCACGAGGCTAACCAAGTGCACCATGGTAGGTACCTGCGTGAGGATGCTACCTACATCATCTTCACCTCCGAGCCCGAGGACAAGACGAGCCAGCAGAGCCATTCCCTCGAGGTCAACGCGGTCATACCGCCGGTCCCCTAGTACCTAAACTGGTCAGAGCAGGCCATCACCTTTGATCGCCGCGACACACCGGCTGTCCTGCCGAAGCCGGGCAGCTACGGCATGGTCCTCGATCCCACCATCGGCACAACCCGGCGCAGCGTGCGCTTCTCGCGCGTCCTCATCGATGGGGGCAGCAGCATCAACATCCTCTACCGCGACACCACCCGCAAGCTGGGCATCCAGGAGGCCGAGTTGCGCCCCACCCCCACCGTCTTCCATGGCATCGTGCCAGGCCACTGCTACCAGCCGATTGGCCGGATCACGCTAGAGGTGATGTTTGGGAAGCCGGATCACTTCCGCACCGAAAGAATCGAGTTCGAGGTGGTGGACCTCGTCAGTCCCTACCACGTGCTCCTGGGCAGGCCGGCCCTGACCAAGTTCATGGCGGTGCCCCACTATGGGTACCTGAAGATGAAGCTACCTGGCCCAAAAGGGGTCATCACCGTAGCCGGCGACTACCGCCGCTCCATGGACTGCGCCACGCAGAGCTCCAAGATGGCCCAGACGCTGGTCATCGCCACCGAGAAGCAACTGATGACCCACAAGTATAGGGGGTGTATCGTAGTACTTTCGATAAATAAGAGTGTCGAACCCAACGAGGAGCAGAAGGTGTTGACAAGCAGTTTCGATGAAGGATTCACTGTAAATGCTCACAGACAAGTATTCAGGGGGTTTTGATATAACAGATGAATAAAGTACGAGTAAGTAAAATGCGAGAGAAATAATTGCAGCAAGTGGCCCAATCCTTTTTAGCACAAAGGACAAGCCGGTTTGTTTACTTATAATGACCAAACATTCTTGAGGACACACGGGAATTTAGTCTAGTGCTTTCGCTTCATACAGCTGATTAATCTTCATTGTTTTGATAAGTGTTGTGTGGGTGAACCTATGCTAATGCACCGCCCTTCCTAGGACTAATACATACTTGTGATTATACCCCTTGCAAGCATCCGCAAATACAAGAAAGTAATTAAGATAAATCTAACCACAGCCTTAAACTCTGAGATCCTACTATCCCTCCTGCATCGATATACCAACGGGAGTTTAGGTTTCTGTCACTCCGGCAACCCCGCAATTGGCAAACGAGTACAAGATGCATTCCCCTAGGACCATAAAGGTGAAGTATCATGTAGTCGACGTTCACATGACACCACTAGAAGAATAACACCACAACTTAAATATCATAACATTGAATATTACTCAACCATAATTCACTACTAGCATTTAGACTTCACCCATGTCCTCAAGAACTAAACGAACTACTCATGAGACATCATATGGAACATGATCAGAGGTGATATGATGATGAATAACAATCTGAACATAAACCTTGGTTCAAATGGTTTCACTCAATACCATCAATAACAAGTAGAAATCAACACCGGGAGAGTTTCCCCTATCAAGCAATCAAGATCCAACCCGAATTGTTACAGCGGTGACGAGGTGCAGCGGTGGAGATGGCGGTGATGATGATGGAGATGATGACGATGGTGATGGAGATGATGTCCAGCTCGATGACGGTGACGATGGCGTCGATTTCCCCCTCCGGGAGGGAATTTCCCCGGCGGATTCCTGCCCGCCGGAGAGCTCTTTTCTCTC
Source organism: Lolium perenne (assembly GCF_019359855.2). Taxonomy (NCBI): domain Eukaryota; kingdom Viridiplantae; phylum Streptophyta; class Magnoliopsida; order Poales; family Poaceae; genus Lolium; species Lolium perenne. Next base: position 261,974,940 of record NC_067246.2, on the reverse strand, counting down.
TGTTGTTCTCCGCCCCGCAGAGGCGGCTGTGACTCTTCGCGACTATCCTCTGGGGCTTAGGTTTTTGGGACGAAGACGTACGCGAAGAAAAGGAGGCAAGAGGGGGCTATGGGCCCCCTCCTCACAGGGCGGCGCGGCCAGGCCTTGGGCCGCGCCGGCCTATGAGGTGGGCCCACCTCGGGTCCCCTCGGCTCCCCCTTCTGGCTCCCTTCGACTTCTGGAAAAATAGGAATTTTCATATAATTTCCGTCAACTGTTGATCTTCCGAAATATTGCATCCTGACGGTGCTTTTTCCAGCAGAATCCTGGCTCCGGTGCGCAATTCTCCAATAATCATGAAACATGCAAAATAGATGAAATAACATAAGTATCATCTCTAAATATGAAATATATCAATGAATAACAGTAAATTATGATATAAAATAGTGATGCAAAATGGACGTATCAACTCCCCCCAAGCTTAGACTTCGCTTGTCCCCAAGCGAAACTGAGCTCAGTAAACAAGACCACATGTTTATGGAGTGAAGAGTCAATAAATAAAATACGGACAAGAAGCATCATATTAATTCACACAAGGCATTCTAGTGAACAACTTCCCAATATGATTCAACTTGAAACAAGTAAAAGGAGACACAAATAAAGGTGCATAGGAAATCATAATTGGTGATGGCAAACTTCGTTCTTGGTCAAAGAACAGTTAACAGATTATATTTATCTATCGAGCGGAGCTCTTGTATTAAAGCTTATATAGCACAACTTACATACTCAATCATAATAATCTCCTCATAATCATTGATAATCTTCAAAGCTATATTCATCAGATAAAACTTGTACTAAACAAGGAAGAATAAAAGGCATGATTAAATATATCACAATATAGATGGTTGGATCGCAACAACTCAAATGCTTGCTTAAGATGGAGGGAAATAGGTTTACTGACTCAACATAAAGTAAAAGATAGGCCCTTCACAGAGGGAAGCAGGGATTAAATCATGTGCTAGAGCTTTTCAAGTTTTGAAATCATATAGAGAGCGTAAAAGTAAAGTTTTGAGAGGTGTTTGTTGTTGTCAACGACTGGTAGTGGGTACTCTAACCCCCTTGCCAGACAAACTCTCAAAGATCGGCTCCCATAAGGTTTTATTTTTGGTTGACACTCCTTCCAACCTTTGCTTTCACAAACCATGGCTAACCGAATCCTCGGGTGCCTGCCAACAATCTCATACCATGAAGGAGTGTCTTTTTATTTTAGTTTTATTTAGATGACACTCCTCCCCACCTTTGCTTTCTCAAGCCATGGCTAACCGAATCCTCGGATGCCGTCCAACAATCACATACCATGGAGGAGTGTCTATTTGTAAAATTACAAAAGTTAATTAAATTGGGACTGGGAACCCCATTGCTAGCTCTTTTTGCAAAGTTATTGGATAAGTGGATGAAGCCACTAGTCCATTGGTGAAAGTTGCCCAACAAGATTGAAAGATAAACACCACATACTTTCTCATGAGCTATAAAACATTGACACAAATAAAGAGTAATAAAGTTTTGAATTGTTTTAAAGGTAGCACATGAAGTATTTACTTGGAGTGGCAGGAAATACCACATAATAGGTAGTTATAGTGGACACACATGGCATGGGTTTTGGTTTAAAGGTTTGGATGCACGAGAAGCATTCCCTCTCAGTACAGGTCTTTGGCTAGCAAGGTTAATTAGCAAGCATAAGAGTCGAGGGAAACAAACTAATATACATGTGATAGAAACAATCATGCATCTTACTTGTAAGCACAAACAATTTTAACTTCAGAATACTAAGCTAAGGACTAACAAGAAAGATAATAATATATCTACATGTATTTCCTCTTCTCTACTTAAAACTCAAAGTGTTGTTGCTATTGACCAATGCTAAGTTTGCCAAAACCAAATAGATTTACTCAATGCTCCCAAAGTGATACCCCTACTAACAACAAGATCAATCATATAATAGAGATTGCAAACTAAAATAAGATGTGCAATATGTAAATGATAAAACTTCTCATTAATATTCTATAACGATAACTCACACCAAGGGATACATAGATAACCAACTAAAGGGAGATACTTCCATACCGCAACACATCTTATATGATAACTTCCCTACTCATGATATGACACTACTTGAAAGTAAAAAGATAAAAGATAGTGATGATGTGATACCGCGGCACTCCCCCAAGCTTGGAACAAACCAAGGGGATGCCAATACCGATGATGAATTACTCCTTCGGTGATGATGGTGAATTCTTGACAAGCTTCTCAACAAGCTCCTGAAGCTCATCAATCTTGTACATGAGGTTGCGGATCATCTCCGAATTGTGCTCGACGTGGTTAAGAAGTATGTCCGATGGCGAGTCCCAACTCTTGGAGTTATTTCCCCACTCTTCAGTTTCAGGCTTCATCCTTCCTGCAGTGTTAGAACGATCTATATCCCAATTGCTAGGCAATGCTGCCTTGGGAGTCCTTTCAATTTGATTATTGTAAATTAGATTGCGGAAGGGGTGGTAAGTGCCTGGAGAAGATGTCTTTGGAGCTAGGTAGTGACATGGAAATCTTCCTCCGGTGCGAATTCTTGCGCTCTTCTTTGCATTAAAAGGGTTCTCCACCACCTCGATGCTTGCAATGGTAGCACGCGGGTATGCACACGAGTCTTCCTCCACTTCTTCTTTATCTTCTTCCTTGACGCTCTCGTCCACCTCTTTCCACTCGGGATCTTGAATATCTTCCTCCATAGGCTCCTTGTCTTTGTTGTTGGAGACCATGGTGCTTCTAGATTGAAAATAGATCCTGGCAGAAACAGCTCGAAACAAAACACGTCGAGAAAACGATATACGAACCTCCAGGGGTCCGGGGGATTATATAGCAGTAATTTTTACGACAGAAGGAAAGTACCAGATCGAACAAGAGTCGGAGAGGGACAACGAGGCGGTGTCCTCATAGGGCGGCGCGGCCAGGCTGGGGCCCGCGCCGGCCTATGGGGGCACGCCCTCGTGCGTCTCCTCCACTCCGTTTCGATCTCGTAATTTTTCATATTTTCCAAAAACAGCAAAAACATTGTTCGGAAAGTAAAACGCGGACTTTTTATTACCAGTACTGTTACCTATTCAAAGTCGAACTCTGCAAGACTGTCAACTTGACCTTTGATGAAAGCTTCCGGAGTTACCACTTGGATAATATCAACATCTTCATTATAAGAATCTCTAGAGATATAATGCTTGAGTCTTTGTCCATTCACTACTTGTGTGGCATTACCTTGTAGAGAGCTAATTTTAATTGCTCCTGATCGATAAACCTCATCAATGACATATGGTCCTTCCCATTTTGAGAGCAATTTCCCTGCAAAGAATCTGAGACGAGACCGATACAATAGGACTTTATCCCCAACATTAAATTCTCTTTTGATAATTCTTCTATCATGCCATTTCTTAACTTTCTCTTTAAAGAGTTTAGCATTTTCATAAGCTTCACTTCTCCATTCATCTAGAGAACTCAATTGTAGCAATCTCTTCTTACCGGCAAGTTTAGGATCTTTATTTAGTTCTCTTACAGCCCAATAAGCTTTATGCTCTAATTCTAAAGGTAAATGACAAGCTTTTCCATAAACCATTTTATAAGGTGACATACCCATAGGATTTTTATAAGCAGTTCTATAAGCCCATAATGCGTCCTTCAATTTAATAGCCCATATCTTTCTAGATTTATTAACAGTCTTTCCCAAAATAGATTTAATCTCTCTATTTGATAATTCTACTTGCCCGCTAGTTTGAGGATGATAAGCGGAAGCAATTCTATGATTAATACCATACTTAGCAAGAGTTTTTCTAAAACCTCCATGAATAAAATGAGAACCTCCATCAGTCATAATATATCTAGGTACTCCAAATCTAGGAAAAATAATATCTAAAAGCATTTTTAAAGAAGTCTCACCATCAACACTTGTTGTGGGTATAGCTTCTACCCATTTAGTAACATAATCAACAGCAACAAGTATATGAGTGTTACCTTCTGAAGAAGGGAAAGGACCCATGAAGTCAAATCCCCAACAATCGAATGGTTCAATAACAAGAGTATAATTCATAGGCATTTCATTGCGTCTGGAGATATTACCAACCCTTTGACATTCATCACAAGATAAAATAAACTTCCTTGCATCTTTGAAGAGAGTTGGCCAATAAAAACCTGATTGTAGAACCTTTTGTGCAGTTCTATCTCCGGCGTGATGTCCTCCATAAGCACTACCATGACATTTACTCAATATCTCTTGTTGTTCATATTCAGGAACACATCTTCGCATAATACCATCCACTCCTTCTTTATATAAGTGTGGGTCATCCCAAAAATAATGCCTCAAGTCATAAAAGAATTTTCTCCTTTGCTGAACTGAAAAGGTTGGAGGCAAGTACTTGGAAACAATAAAGTTAGCATAATCAGCGTACCAAGGGCTATCTCGTGAGTTCACCTTTATTACAGCCAATTGTTCATTTGGAAAACTATCATTAACAGGAACAGGATCATAAGTAATATTTTCCAATCTAGATAAATTATCAGCAACAGGATTATCAGCACCTTTCCTATCTATAATATGTAAATCAAATTCTTGCAAAAGAAGTACCCATCTAATAAGCCTTGGCTTGGCATCTTTCTTTGTCATAAGGTATCTAATTGCAGCATGATCAGTATGAATCGTGACTTTTGAATCAACAATATAGGATCTAAACTTGTCACAAGCAAAGACTACAGCTAACAATTCATTTTCAGTTGTAGCATAATTTCTTTGAGCAGCATCAAGAGTCTTGCTAGCATAATGAATAACATTTAATTTTTTATCTACTCGCTGTCCAAGAACAGCGCCTACAGCAAAATCACTAGCATCACACATAATTTCAAAAGGTAAGTTCCAATCAGGAGGTTCAACTACATGAGCAGTTGTTAAGGCTTTCTTTAGAGTTTCAAAAGCTTCCTTACAATCATCATCAAAAACAAATGGTACATCTTTTTGAAGAAGATTAGTAAGAGGCTTTGAAATCTTGGAGAAATCTTTAATAAATCTCCTATAAACCCAGCATGACCAAGAACACTACGAATACCTTTAACATCCCTCGGATAGGGCATCTTCTCAATTGCTTCAACTTTAGCTCTATCAACTTCAATACCTCTCTCGGAAATTTTATGTCCCAATACAATTCCTTCATTAACCATAAAATGGCATTTCTCCCAATTAAGAACAAGGTTAGTTTCTTCACATCTCTGCAAAACTTTATCGAGGTTTCGCAAGCAATTATCAAAAGAACTCCCATAGACAGAAAAATCATCCATGAATACCTCTACAATACTCTTGCAAAAGCCATGAAAAATAGCAGACATGCATCTTTGAAAAGTAGCAGGAGCATTACATAAACCAAAAGGCATACGTCTATAAGCATAAGTTCCATAGGGACAAGTGAAAGTGGTTTTCTCTTGATCTTTAGTTTTAACAGCAATTTGTGAAAACCCAGAATAACCATCAAGAAAGCAAAAATGAGTATTTTTAGACAACCTTTCTAACATTTGATCAATAAACGGCAAAGGGTAATGATCTTTCTTAGTAACTTTATTAACCTTTCGAAAATCAATGCACATCCTATACCCTACAACTACTCTTTGAGGGATGAGCTCATCATTATCATTAGGCACAACGGTCATTCCTCCTTTCTTAGGAACACAATGCACAGGACTAACCCATCTACTATCAGCAATAGGATATATAATACCAGCTTCAAGAATTTTTAATACCTCGTTCCTTACCACATCCTTCATCTTCGGAATTAGACGACGCTGATGTTCAACAACAGGCTTTGCATCATCTTCCATATTGATAGCATGTTGGCAAATAGAGGGAGAAATCCCCTTTAAATCATCAAGAGTGTAGCCAATAGCTCCTCGGTGTTTCTTCAATATTTCCAATAACCTTTCTTCCTCAATTTCTGAAAGCTTAGAGCTAATAATAACAAGGTATATTTTCTTATCATCAATATGAGCATATTTAAGATTATCAGGCAATGGTTTTAAATCGAAAACAGGATCTTCCTTTGGTGGTGGTGTTGTACCTAGATCTTCTACCGGAAAATCATGCTTAAGAATAGGTTGACGAAGAAAAATTTCATCAAGCTCATTTCTTTCTTCCCTAAAGACTTCGCTCTCACTATTCTCCAAATGTTGCTGCAAATGTCGGGGGGAAGACCCCGGGTAGGGCAATGGACGCGGAGCAGCCGGCTAAGGTCGGCCGGCTCGCGGCAAAGGCCGGCTGAGGAGCAGCCGGCTGGAGCCGTGGCCGGCTGACCATGGAGTCGGCTGGCTCTAAGTCCTAGTCGGCCTGGCTACGGCCTTCAACGCTGTGGCTGGGCCGGCTTCTACAAGCCATATCCGACTGGGGTTTACACCCTAGACCGACTCCCGGCTGGCGAGTCTTGCACGAGAAGGAACTGGGTAGGTGGTCCGGGTTCAAAGGTCCACGCTGACCTCATCTCCCGCAAAGCGCGGGGCACTGTAGAGCAACAGTGCCATGCGGCGGACAGGCCATCATGGCATACGCCGATCCGTACCGGCTACAGGGCATGATGGCGACAGGGACACTTCCTCTCCATGCCGCTGACTGGCAGACGGATGGGACGGGCCACTACGCCTCAACGGCTCCGTGACGTCAACACCTCGGGAAGGAGCGGAAGCCGGAGCCGGCAAAGCCGGCCACTAGACTATAGGGACTTCTATGTAAAGTACCAGCGCCTATATAAGCTGGGCTACCCCCCTCGTGCGGGAGACGATCGATCACTTCTCATTCATTCTAGTCTTAGCGCTGCCCTGTGAGAGAGACCTTCGTCTACCTTAGCCTCCCAGGGGCAGCCGGATATAGCTCTAGGAGCACCATTGTACTGTGATATCATCATATGCACACATAGCAGGAGTAGAGGTGTTACCTCCATCGGAGGGCCTCGAACCTGGGCACGTCGCCGTGTCGCTCGTGCCCATACCCGCATCCGGATACCGCCGTGAGTCCACTAAGGAACCACCTCGATTAGACACCCTATGGCATCTGCCGTGACGATATCACGACATTTGGCGCCCACCGTGGGGCCTTCAGCGTCCGCGGCCGGTGTCTTCATCCGGACGGGCCTCACCATCATCACCGGCGAGCGGGTCGCTTCAGGCTTGATCTGGAGATTCGGCTCCCTCGACTGCATCAGCGACAACGCTGGTTGCTTCGCCGACCGGCCATTCCCTGCCGGCGGCAACATCATCAGCTTCGGCGGCTTCGACGTCTACGTCGCCACCGTCGCACCACCGCGCTACCCGCGCCAGATCTTGCGCTTCGCAAGCCCTCCTCCCGGAGCCGGCGCCAGCCTCACCACCGCCAGCCCCTGCATCATGCACGAGGTCATGGCAACCGGCGACGAGCTGCCCACCAAGTCCGCGCGCATCCGTGGCCCGGAGCTAGAGCGTCACCTGGCGGCCCGCGCGTCCGGCTCGGGCCCAAAGGCGCCGCAACCACCGTCCCGGCTGGACGATGTCCGGGCGAAGCTGAGCACCCCGCTCACACCTGGCGGCGACCCCGCCACCATCGAGGCGGATTTGGAGGCGCACCGCCAGCTCCTCCTCAAGCAAACAGAAGAACTGGCTGTTGCTAAGCGCCAGATGGAGATCACCCAGCGCGAGTACAACCGCGCCCACGGCCTCACTCCAGGTGGCGACGGTCCCAACCGAGCCGGCCAGATCCGCCGCAGGGGCCGCGACCTTGGCCCCGAGATCGCCCGCGACGGCGCTCCTTCGCCGACTCCGTCCGCGGAGCAACCCGTCTACAACACCCCCGACAAGAACATGCGCGCGGCACAAGCCGCCGCAGAAGAGCTGAACCGCCTTGAAGGCGAAGAGTTTGTTATCACCAGATTTTGGCCAAATCAGGAAGTGGGCCGTAAGAGAGATGGGCTTGGAAGATTACACGTGGAAGATCTCTGAAGCGGCCTTGCACGAAGAGTTTGGGCTAGATTGCCCGTGTATCTTTAATTATAGTAGATTGCATTTTAGATTGAAAGTTAGAGTTTGTATCGTGCACGGTGGGGATTGTTCCCACGTTAGAAAGTCCCCTGGACTATAAATATGTATCTAGGGTTTATGGAATAAACAACAACCAACGTTCAACCAACCAAATCAATCTCGGCGCATCGCCAACTCCTTCGTCTCGAGGGTTTCTACCAGTAAGCAACATGCTGCCTAGATCGCATCTTGCGATCTGGGCAAAGACAAGCTCCACGTTGTTCATGCGTTGCTCGTACTGAAGCCTTTTTGATGGCGAGCAACGTAGTTATCATAGATGTGTTAGGGTTAGCATAGTTCTTCGCGTAACATGCTATCGTAGTGCAACCCTTGCATGTCTAGCCGCCCTCACACCTATCTTAGGTGTGGGGGCGGCACCCCGCTTGATCATTATTTAGTAGATTTGATCCGTTACGGTTGCTCCTTGTTCATCAAGGATTAGTTTAATATCTGCAATAGTTAGGCCTTACAAGGGGCTGGAGGATCCAGTGGCACGTAGGGTGTCGTTCGCTAGTCCTAGACAGGATGTTCCGGGGATCAACCTCGTGTTGGTTTTTAGGCCTTGTCTAGGATCGGCTTATGATCACTGTGCTTGGCCGCGAGGCCCAATCCTGAGTAGGATGATCCGATTATGCGGTGAAAACCCTAAATCGTCGTAGATCTCATTAGCTTTATCTTGATCAAGCAGGACCACCATATATTCGTGCACCTCGTACGAATCATGGGTGGATCGGCTCCCTGAGCCGATTCACAGGATAACCTGAGAGCCGATCGAGGCTCGTATTTAATGTTTACGTGTATGCCATGCAGGAAACTAAGCGAGGCATCTCCATTACCTTCCTGACCAGGTATAGGTCAGGTGGCACGCCCTTGCATCAGCATCGGACGTGTGTACCAGAAGGCTTTGCGGGCCGTCGCTCGGAGGGACCTCGGCCAGCCGCAGCCCTAGGTTGTTCCCGGCTCTACGGTGTTGCCCGTCGCTGCCCGCCGGTGGGTTTCGGACGTCAACACATTCTGGCACGCCCGGTGGGACAAGCTTCTACATCAACCACATCGCCATCTACATCTGAGATGGCGGACGGCACTCCAGTCACGTACGAGGATCTGACCGATGAGCTCAAGAAGAAGTATGACGAGATCAAGGTCATCCTCGAGGCCGACCTCATCGGCTCTTTCCGCAGAACCCGTTCACATGGCATCAGGTGGAAGGGGTTCTCGCCTAATGGTGCGCTAGATGGGATAGACCTCTCTGCCCCGTCGGAGGAACGCACCAGGTCCCTGCGGCAGGAGATCAACTACTTGGTGGCTCACTCGCTACACCGCCACTCTGAGAACCTGGTAAACACGTTGGAGCGTGTCGCTCTTCGCGTGATCCAGGAGATCATGAGGCACCAGTACTCGCCGTCAGGACCAGCTCTTGGGACGCATCAAGGAGAGTTGCCATTCCAGTCCCGTCCACCGCTTCCATTTGCATTGGCAGCACCAGAAGTGCCGGCTTCACCGGCATTCGTCGTCTACAAGATCGGTGGTGACCCTAGTGACTACCAGTTCTTGCCTGAGGCGCCTAAGGAGATCCCTCACGGGTACACGTGCACGTATGTGCCAGATTGCGGTAACTGGGCGCTCACAAACCAGGCCACAACATCAGGGACTTCTGGGAAAACAGGAGGGACGTCAGCAACAGATCTTGAGAAGCAGACGTGGCTAACTAAGTACGCCACCCCGACGAACCTCCAGAGCTCAGCTCCTGCAGTTGGCTCAGAGCTGGAAAAGCAAACATGGCTGGCTAAGTACGCCACCCCGGCGAATCTTCAGAGTTCAACTCCTGCAGCCAGCACAGCGGATCAGATCAGTACCATACTGAGAGATCAGTTCGGCATGGTGCCGAAAAGGAGGGCAATCGGCTATTCCAAGCCGTACCCCAACGACTACGAGATGATCCCGCTACCACCTAAATATCGGCTCCCTGATTTCTCCAAATTCAGTGGATCAGATGGTTCCAGCTCCATCGAGCACGTAGGCCGATATTTGGCACAACTAGGACCGGCCTCAGTGTCGGATCAACTACGCGTGAGGCTCTTCTCACAGTCCCTCACGGGATCGGCTTTCGGATGGTACACCTCTTTGCCACCAGACTCCATCCGGACTTGGAAGCAGTTGGAAGAGCAGTTCCATATGCAGTACCATTCAGAGGCTTCCGAGTCCGGCATTGCCGATCTAGCACAACTACGTCAGAAGCGTGGAGAAACTGTGACATAATACATCCAGCGCTTCAGGAATCTTAGGAACCGATGTTATTCGGTTCGTATAACTGAAAAGGAAGCAGTCGAGTTGGCAATAGCGGGCCTCGCAACACCGCTCAAGGACATGGCCTCCCAAGCAGACTATCCCTCACTGGCGCACATGGTTCAGAAGCTGTCGGCATATGAACAGCGCCACCCGGACTGTGCAGGGACAAATTCAAGCGTGCAGTAGTCCTGGTCGATGCAGAGGAAGACGAAGTTTCTGCGGGAGATCAAGAGGTAGCAGTGGCTGAATGGACCCGGGGAGGAACCCCCGTGTCCTGCAAATGGGTAAAGCCACCAGGCCCGCCCCGGGGGTTTGATTTTGACGTGACCAAAACTGAGCAAATCTTCGACCTCCTGCTCAAGGAGAAGCAGTTGAGGATTCCCGAAGGTCTCAAATTCCCCACGGTGCAAGAGCTGAACGGAAAGCCATACTGCAAATGGCATAACTCGCTCTCCCATGCCACCAACGACTGCAGGGTGTGGCGTCAGCACATCCAAGCGGCGATAGAAAATGGGCGTCTGATTTTCAATCAGTACGCCATGAAGGTCGACACCCAACCCTTCCCAGCCGTTAACATGGTAGAATGCACTTACCCTGAAGGTTGCCAGCCAGGGTCCTCGTTCAGCATCAACATGGTAGGACCTGGGCATCACTCTGGCAAAGATGGAGACGAGGGCAGCTGCTCTCGTAGCAAGGACACAGAGGAGGCCGCTCCACGCGATCGGCTCCGTCATGATGGCAAGCGCTACGTCACAGAGGGAGAAGTGAAGAACATGAGATATCAGCGACCCCTCTCTGATCACCTCCTCAACAAGTATATGAGTCAGTATGACCAACGCCGACGATCCAGTGATGATAATGAAAGAGATCGTCTGGCTCGAGAAGCCAGAAGATATCGTCGGCACGATCATGATGAGGAGGAACACGAGCGCCGTGCCAAAGGAGAATCAAGGGAGCAAGATGACAACGACAGACACTGGGACTGCCCCTTCTTCAGACACTGCTGGGATTCAGGAATGAGCCGATTGCCCACAATCGGCAATTGCCCAGAATGCAACCAGAAGAAGAAGGAGGCGGCCAACGTGTCTGTGTTCAGGCGCTTAGGGCCTCTCCCACCACAAAGCAAATGCGCTGAGTCCCCTCGGTGGGCAGATCTCGAGGATTCAGAAGACGAGGGACAAGAAGAAGAAGACAGGTACCACCGGCCAAGGTGGTGCCCTGATGGACTCAGCCGTTCACAAAAGCACAGGGTTCAGCGTTTGCGCGGTCTGGAGGAAGCCGAAAGGGTATACTTGCATACGCTAAGGAAGGCACGACCGGATCTGGCTGCGAAAGTTCAGCGAACCCTGGATGAAGAGGGTCGTCCACGAAAAATGGAGTGGCGCCCCAAGCAAAGGAAAGCCGATGATGAAACATCGGCTGGTACAAACATGGTGCTCGTCCTTCCGACGGAGCTTAGCGCTCCACGATTACACGATGCACTCAAGGTGGACGACGGCAAGCGCATCAACATGATAAAGTCAGAGGTTGGGTTGGTTTTATCCAGCCTGACCGAGTAGCAAGAACAAACTGATGAGCAAACGGAGCGAGGCTGATCCTTGTGATCGGCCCCAAAAAATTATGAAGGGACATTACAGAATCTTCAGTCAGCACTTCAATCGATATGGAGGCCGATTCCCGCGATCGGCCAAAATTATCCTAACCACATGTTCTGCTTGTGTTCAGCATCGAGCTACTGGGCAGCGGCCACGTCGGCGAATGAAAATCAGCACGAATCCTTCCGGAGCCGACGTGCAAGTGCAGTGCCCTGGCTAACCACAAAAGCCGATATCTGCAGTCAGCTGGCAGATTCGGCTCGGGGGGCATATAGTCAGATGAACATGTGCAGGTAAACATGTGTAAACAGGTGTGCAGTGGAACATCATTGGGGGCCGATTAGGAAAAATCGGCCAGTAAAAACAAATTTAACATACAGCCGATGCGCAGCCATCGACTCTAGTACAGTTACACAAGACCAAGACCTACTGGCTATGTGCTCAAAGTTCACATCAACATCGACGTTCAGTGGAAGAAAGCTGATCAACGATCTGTGCATCCTCGCCGGTAGTCTCGCCTTGATTAAGGCTCGGGGGGCAGCTAACTTGGTAGATGTTCTGTTTTGGGAGCCGATTGGAGTCGCATCGACTGACCCTGCATCGTGATCTTCTCTGAAAGCAGTTCAGGTGTTGCAAAGGAAAACTACTAAAGCTACGGAGAGGAACTGGAAAAGGAGGCCGTCGGCTTTACAGGTTTTGGACCGTCCTGTCGCTGCAAGAAAAGGAAAGGGACTGGATTCTCAAAATAGCCGATGAGTAGTCATCGGCTAAGGGATTGCGAAAAATTATGGTCAGATATCAAATCGCAGCCTGAATTTGAGAAGGGCTTGACTGACGGGCTAATCGACATGTGAGTCCGGCTTCACGGGCGTCCAAAAGAAAAGGAATCCGATACGTTGCTATCGGTCTTGGCATGACAAGCGGAAGGAAAGAAATTGGGTTAATTGAAAGAACAATTTTCATTAATTCAAAGGAGCGGCTTTACAAGAAAGAGCCGATGGCTCTCAAAAGAAGGATCTAGCGCCTAGTGCACTGCTACTACTAGTCCTACTCTACTAGTCGTCGCTGTCCTCATCATCGCCGTCATCGATGTCGTCGGCGCTGCTCCCAGGAAGCTCCTCGTCGCTGCTGCCCCAGCCTTAGGCCAGAGCTTCGTCTTCCTCATCATCATCATCATCCTCGCTGTCCGCCCAGGAGCGGAAGCTCTTGGTCGGCGGATACCCAATGGAGGAGGAGGATTCATCCTCCTCCTTTTCCTCCTCGTCATCATCATCGTCCTCACTGTCCGCCCAAGCGCGGAATCGCTTGGCCGGCAGAAGCTTAGCGGGGGAAGGGGGCGCCCTCCTCTTTTCCTTCCTCTTCCTCTACTTCTTCCCCCTTCCCGTCGAGGGAGGTGGGTTTCGCCCAAGGATGGAGGTCGTCTTCACTTTCGCTTATCAGCTCCCCATCGATGAGGAACTTGAGGTCCTCTTCCCCATCGGTCAGAGGCAGGTCGTCCACTGGCGCGTGGTCGGAGTTCCACTCCGGCTCGCTCGAAGAGAAGGACTGGAGGGAGAGGCCGGAGGAGACAGAGGAAGAGGAAGGCATCGCTACAGAGGAAGAGGGTTTTTTGATGCCGATGGCTGGAACAGAGGAAGGGGATGAATTGGGCTAATCAATCGGCACGGTTAAATAATGAGGAGCCTGGTGGAAATTTAATGCCATTGCAGTTTCCAAGGAAGTGATGCCAAAGCTATCGAATTTTGCAGAGAAGCTGGAAAGACAGGGCATCATGATGAAGAATACTGCGACAGGTCTGCTCTGCCACGACATGACCCTTCGAAGGAAAAACAGAGTGGTTTTGAAATTATCATTGCCAAAACCAGGGGGGCATGTGTTATCACCAGATTTTGGCCAAATCAGGAAGTGGGCCGTAAGAGAGATGGGCTTGGAAGATTACACGTGGAAGATCTCTGAAGCGGCCTTGCACGAAGAGTTTGGGCTAGATTGCCCGTGTATCTTTAATTATAGTAGATTGCATTTTAGATTGAAAGTTAGAGTTTGTATCGTGCACGGTGGGGATTGTTCCCACGTTAGAAAGTCCCCTGGACTATAAATATGTATCTAGGGTTTATGGAATAAACAACAACCAACGTTCAACCAACCAAATCAATCTCGGCGCATCGCCAACTCCTTCGTCTCGAGGGTTTCTACCGGTAAGCAACATGCTGCCTAGATCGCATCTTGCGATCTAGGCAGCACAAGCTCCACGTTGTTCATGCGTTGCTCGTACTGAAGCCTTTTTGATGGCGAGCAACGTAGTTATCATAGATGTGTTAGGGTTAGCATAGTTCTTCGCGTAACATGCTATCGTAGTGCAACCCTTGCATGTCTAGCCGCCCTCACACCTATCTTAGGTGTGGGCGGCACCAACTTGATCATTATTTAGTAGATCTGATCCGTTACGGTTGCTCCTTGTTCATCAAGGATTAGTTTAATATCTGCAATAGTTAGGCCTTACAAGGGGCTGGAGGATCCAGCGGCACGTAGGGTGTCGTTCGCTAGTCCTAGACAGGATGTTCCGGGGATCAACCTCGTGTTGGTTTTTAGGCCTTGTCTAGGATCGGCTTATGATCACCGTGCGTGGCCGCGAGGCCCAATCCTGAGTAGGATGATCCGATTATGCGGTGAAAACCCTAAATCGTCGTAGATCTCATTAGCTTTATCTTGATCAAGCAGGACCACCATATATTCGTGCACCTCGTACGAATCATGGGTGGATCGGCTCCCTGAGCCGATTCACAGGATAACCTGAGAGCAGATCGAGGCTCGTATTTAATGTTTATGTGTATGCCATGCAGGAAACTAAGCGAGGCATCTCCATTACCTTCCTGACCAGGTATAGGTCAGGTGGCACGCCCTTGCATCAGCATCGGACGTGTGTACCAGAAGGCTTTGCGGGCCGTCGCTCGGAGGGACCTCGGCCAGCCGCAGCCCTAGGTTGTTCCCGGCTCTACGGTGTTGCCCGTCGCTGCCCGCCGGTGGGTTTCGGACGTCAACAGAGTTACGCCGCCAGACCAAGCGGGTGACTGAGCTGCTCAACGCAGCCACCAGGCAGGCGGCCGACCCCAGGTATGTCAATGCCCCCAGAGCTTCTCACGCTCGTGGCGCTGCAGGCAACGACAGGGAAGGCACCAGGGACACGGCCGAGTCCGCCTCCCCAGCACCAAGCCGGCACCGTGACTCCCGGGCCACACACGCAAGCTCGAGCCGGCCGAGCCACCAGCCGAGCGGCAGCAGCCGCAGCCGGCCTCCTCCAAGCCGGAACCAGGAGCAAGACTCCGAGCCCCCCCGCCAGCACCGGCCGGCTCCAGAAGCCAGCGGCGCGCGCCAGCCGGCACGCTCCCGGCTGGGCCCACGCATCGAGCCAACCGTCGCCCGAGAACGCCTCGATCGGCTGGTCGAATCCCGCATCGCGGAAGAAGAAGCGCCAGCCGGCCCAAAGTGCTTCGGGCCGCGCATCATCAACGAGCCCATGATCGACGGCTTCCAACTCCCGCGCGACACACCCAAGTACGACGGCACTGCCAAGCCGGAGGACTGGCTGCTGGACTACTCCACCGCAGTCGGCATCGCCAAAGGCAACAAGCGCTGGGCTGTGCGCTACTCCCCCCTCATGCTGCTCGGCTCCGCCCGCACATGGCTCAACAACCTGCCAGCCAACAGCATAAACGGCTGGCTGGACTTTGAAGCTGCCTTCATCAGCAACTTCACCGGCACTTACCGCCGGCCGGGTCGGCCCCAACAGCTGGAGATGTGCAAGCAGGGCCCGGACGAGACGGATCGCGCGTACCTAACGCGCTGGTGCGAGATGCGCAACTCCTGCGAGGGCGTGCACGAGATCCAAGCCATCAGCTTCTTCATGGGAGGCTGTCGGCCCAACACCATGCTGTGGCACAAGCTACGCCGCAGCGACCCCCAGTCGATGGCCGCCTTGATGGCCATCGCCGACAAGTACGTGCTGGCTGAGGAAGCCCGCAAGCCTCCGGCTGAAATTTCGCCGGCCCCCGCCAGGCGGGACAACAACAAGCCGGCCGAGGGCGGCTCGCATGGCAGCCGGCGGGACAACTACCGCGGCAAGCGGCACAGCGACCAGCCGGACCGCCGGTACGGTTCCACCCAAGTGGCGTCTGTGTCGGACCATGCGGCGGCTGGCGGAAGCCGGCGCCAGAAGCAAGACCGGCCCTGGAAGCCGAAGTACACCTTCGAGGAGATGCTCGACTCGCCGTGCAAGTACCATAGCGGCAAGAACCCCTCCAACCACACCACCTGCGACTGCCACTTCATGAAGCGGCTGACAAGCGGTGAACCTCTCCCGCCTCCACCCCCGCCTCCACCAGCCGGCGGGCCGGGTGGACAAGCCGGCGCAGAGAACGCCAACCTCGAGCACCACGAGGCTAACCAAGTGCACCATGGCGGCCGATACTTGGCCCAGGACGCCACCTACATCATCTTCACCTCCGAGCCCGAGGACAAGACGAGCCAGTAGAGCCGTTCCCTCGAGGTCAACGCGGTCATACCGCTGGTCCCCCAGTACCTAAACTGGTCAGAGCAGGCCATCACTTTTGATCGCCGTGAGATACCGGCTATCCTGCCGAAGCCGGGC
Source organism: Lolium perenne (assembly GCF_019359855.2). Classification (NCBI taxonomy): domain Eukaryota; kingdom Viridiplantae; phylum Streptophyta; class Magnoliopsida; order Poales; family Poaceae; genus Lolium; species Lolium perenne. The sequence continues at coordinate 261,958,317 of NC_067246.2, read as the reverse complement.
AGCTACGCCATGGTCCTCGACCCTACCATCGGCACAACCCGGCGCAGCGTGCGCTTCTCGCGCGTCCTCATCGACGGGGGCAGCAGCATCAACATCCTCTACCGCGACACCGCCCGCAAGCTGGGCATCCAGGAGGCCGAGTTGCGCCCCACCCCCACCGTCTTCCATGGCATCGTGCCAGGCCACTGCTGCCAGCCGATCGGCCGGATCACGCTGGAGGTGATGTTCGGGAAGCCGGATCACTTCCGCACCGAAAGGATCGAGTTCGAAGTGGTGGACCTCGTGAGTCCCTACCACGCGCTCCTGGGCAGGCCGGCCCTGACCAAGTTCATGGCGGTGCCCCACTACGGGTACCTGAAGATGAAGCTGCCTGGCCCTAAAGGGGTCATCACCGTAGCCGGCGACTACTGCCGCTCCATGGACTGCACCACACAGAGCTCCAAGATGGCCCAGACGCTGGTCATCGCCACCGAGAAGCAGCTCATCCACGACGCCGTCGCCCAGGAGGACATGCCAGCTGTAGGCAACCCGGCTGGGACGACCCACTTCCAGCTGGCCGACAACACCAAGAAGATCCTGCTCGACCCGGCGCAGCCGGACAAGTACGTCACCATTGGTGCCGGCTTGAGCAGCAAATAGGAAAGTGAGCTCACCAGCTTCCTCCGTGACAATCGGGACATCTTCGCATGGTTTCCAAGGGACATGCCGGGTGTACCGAGGGAGTTGGCTGAGCACCACCTCCACGTCAGGCCTGAAGCCAAGCCGGTGAAGCAGCCTCTCAGGCGCTTCGCCGAAGAACGAAGGAAGGCCATCGGTGAAGAAATCGCCCGGCTCCTAGCTGCCGGCTTCATCATGGAAGTGCTGCACCCGGACTGGTTGGCGAACCCGGTCCTGGTTTTGAAGAAGAACGGCTCCTGGCGCATGTGTATCGACTACACCAGCCTCAACAAGGCGTGCCCGAAGGACCCCTTCCCCCTGCCGCGCATAGATCAAGTTATAGACTCGACTGCCGGCTCTGAACTGTTGTCTTTTCTAGATGCCTATTCAGGCTACCACCAGACTCCTTTGAATCCGGCTGATCAAATAAAGACTTCGTTCATTACCCCATATGGGGCTTACTGCTACACGACTATGCCATTCGGCTTGAAAAATGCAGGCGCCACCTACCAAAGGTGCATGCAAAAGTGTTTGCAGGATCAAATCGGCAGAAATGTTCACGCATATGTGGATGATGTCGTTGTAAAAACCAAGGAGATGCCTACCCTCCTTGATGATCTGAGAGAAACCTTCACCAATCTGCGAAGATTCCGGATGAAGCTCAACCCGGCCAAGTGCACGTTCGGCGTGCCAGCCGGCTAACTCCTGGGCTACCTCGTCTCTCAGCGAGGAATCGAAGCCAACCCGGAGAAGATCAGTGCCATTGAGAAGATGGAGCTGCCGCGGTGCCTCAAGGACGTCCAGAAGTTCACCGGATGCCTGGCCTCCTTGAGCCGCTTCGTCAGCCGGCTGGGGGAGAAGGCACTGCCCCTGTACCAGCTGCTGAAGAAATCGGACAAATTCGTCTGGTCACCGCAGGCGGGTGAAGCCTTCCGTGACTTGAAGCGCGTGCTTTCGACCGCGCCCATCCTCGCATCGCCGGCTTCAATGGAGCCGATGCTGTTATACATCGCTGCCACCAATCGTGTGGTTAGCGTTGTCCTGGTGGTGGAACGCAAGGAAGCCGGCAAGGAAGCCGGCAAGGAGCAGTCGGTCCAGCGCCCAGTCTACTATCTCAGCGAAGTGCTGTCCCAGTCGAAGCAAAACTACCCCCACTACCAGAAGGTCACCTACGGCGTATACATGGCGGCCAAGAAGCTCAAGCACTACTTCCAGGAACACCCCATCAAGGTGGTGGCCACGACACCCTTGGCGGAAATCATCGGCAGCAAAGACGCCAATGGCCGGGTTGCCAAGTGGGCCCTGGAGCTAGCCGCCCACACCATCATTTACGAGCCACGCACGGCCATCAAGTCGCAGATCCTCGCGGACTTCTTCGTCGACTGGGCCGAGATGCAATACCTGCCGCCGGTGCCCGATTCCACACACTGGAAGCTGCACTTCGACGGCTCAAAGATGCGAAACGGCTTGGGAGCCGGCATCGTCGTCACCTCTCCCAAAGGAGATCGGCTGGACTACGTCCTGCAGATCCACTTCGCCGCATCCAACAATGTGGTAGAGTACGAGGCGCTCATCCATGGGCTGAAGCTGGCCAAGGAGATAGGCGTGCGTCGCATTCTCTGCTTCGGCGACTCCGACTTGGTCATACAACAAGCATCTGGTGACTGGGACGCAAAGGACGCCAACATGGCCTCGTACCGCTTCCACGTCCAGCAGCTATCCGGCTTCTTCGATGGCTGCGAGTTCCATCACGTGCCACGAGCAAACAACGAGGCGGCTGACGCGCTATCCAAGATAGGCTCAACCCGGCAAGCAATTCCGCCGGGGGTTGCCTTGGTGGATCTGCGGAAGCCATCCATTATACCGTCACCGGATTCGGATTCCATATTCGTGCCGGCTGACCCGGGGGCTTCTCAGCCGAACCCGGGGGCTTCATCGCCCAAGTCGGGGGCTCATCAGCCAAACCCGTCGGCTCCGCAGCCGAACCCGGGGGCTTCTCAGCCCAACCCGGGGGCTTCTCAGCCAAACTCGGGGGCTTCTCAGCCAAACCCGCCGGCTCCACAGCCGAACCCGGCGACCACGCAGTCGAATCCGGAAGCTCCAAAGATGGAGGCCTTGGTGGTCAGCGTGTTTGAAATAAAATGCATACCATCATGGGCACAAGAATTCCTCTCCTACCTCACCGATGGTGTGCTGCCCCATGACAGGGTCCAAGCCAGGCAGATTGAGAGAAGGGCCAAGGCCTATACAATCATCAACCACGAGCTGTACAAGCGCAGCGTAAGTGGGGTGCTCCAGCGGTGCGTCGAGCCGGCTGAAGGGATTGAACTCCTACGGGAAATCCACCAGGGAGAGTGCGGCCATCACGCCTCCTCCAGAGCCATAGTGGCCAAAGCCTTTCGGCACGGTTTTTACTGGCCGACTGCGCTCAGAGACGCAGAAGAACTGGTGAAGAAGTGCAACGGCTGCCAACGCTTTTCCAAGCAAAAGCACATGCCGGCTTCCGCCTTGAAGACCATCCCCATTACCTGGCCGTTTGCCGTATGGGGCTTGGATATGGTGGGCCCATTCAAGATAGCCCGAGGCGGCATGACACATCTCTTGGTGATGATTGATAAATTCACTAAGTGGATCGAGGCCAAGCCAATCAAGAAGCTGGACGGCTCCACAGCCGTCACATTCCTCAAGAAGATAATCATGAGATACGGCTACCCCCATAGCATCATCACCGACAACGGCAGCAACTTCGCCGAAGGCATTTTCAAACGCTATTGCGGGGAGGTGGGGATCCGAATGGACCTATCGTCCGTGGCGCATCTGGAGTCAAACGGCCAAGTGGAAAAGGCAAACGGCCTGATCCTAGCCGGCATCCGGCCCCGGCTGGTGGAGCCGCTTGAGCGCTCAGCCGGCTGCTGGATTGAAGAGCTGCCCAGCGTGCTGTGGAGCCTGCGCACAACGCCAAACCGCTCAGTCGGCTTCAAACCCTTCTTCCTCGTATACGGGGCCGAAGCCGTCCTGCCGACTGACATCGAGCATGACGCGCCAAGGATCAAGCTATACACAGAAGCTGAAGCCAAAGAAGCTCGTGAAGATGGAGTCGACCTGGTTGAAGAGGTCCGGCTGATGGCCGAATCCAGGTCCACCGTATACCAGCAAAGCCTCCGTCGCTATCACAGCCGGAAGGTCAAGTCCTTAGCATTCCAAGAAGGAGACCTAGTGTTCCGGCTGATCCAACGGACAGCCGGACAGCATAAACTGTCATCCCCATGGGAGGGTCCCTTCATCGTGAGCAAGGCAGTAGGCAATGATTCCTACTATCTCATAGATGCCCAAGAGGCTAAGAAAAACAAGGCGAGCAAAACCGACGAGGAGACAAAACGTCCCTGGAATGTCAGGTTGCTTCGACCATTTTACACTTGAGAGCAGGAATGTACGTATCCCTTGTACTCCCTTTTGTAAGCTATGAAAAAGCAAGCGCTAAGAGCGCCGATTTCGACAAGTTTTTCGCGTACTCTACTGTTTTCGCCAATTGGCTAACACCCTCTCACGCGGCCGACCCAGTAACGTGATCCGGTTTCCGACAGCCGGCTTCCGACCAGCTACAGACCGCAACCCGGCTGTCCGGCTGGCGGGAGTAAGTGCCTAGGGAGCCGGCACGCGAAAGACGGCTAAGGGAAAGAGTGAAAGCGAATTGATTCTTGCACAACTTTTCATAAGTGTCGGATTGTCGAATTCGGCTCGTTCGACTGAAGTACTATCGGCCTCACCCAGCGGCCCGCTCTTGATCCGGCGACGGACCGCAAGTCGGACGTACGATCGGCAAGGGCAAAGCCAAAGAGTGGGGCGGATGGGAAAAAGCGAACAAGTTGAAATAAAGCAAGCCGGCACACAAATGATTAACAAACACATTAAAAGTGTGCCATAACGAAAGGATAATAACATTGTCTTACATATGCACCCGGCATCCCAGGGATTTAACGAATTTGTCTTGTCAAAAGCAACATGATTAAACAGATACTTTTAAGCACCGGCTGGATCAGGACCAGCCGGGAGAGCATTAGCGTTGCCGGCTGCCGGGTCCGCCTCAGGCGCGTCCGCATCATCCTCCGCCTCCTCCTCCTCCTCGTCGTCAGAAGGCGGGTTCGGATCCTCGATGAAGATGCGCTTGAAGACGAAGTCGGCGATGGCGCAGGCGCAGGCAAGCCGGGCGGTTTTGTTCTCCGCCGAGAGACCTTCCTCCACATCAGCCCGCCGGCACTCCAGCTGGTCAAGATTGACCTCGTCGTACCAAGAGAGCACGAAGGAGAGGGCCATATCGGCTCCGGCACGTGCGACCGACTCCTTCCAGTCGAGGAAGCGGTCGGGAGCCGTCTCCAGCCACTTGATAAGATTGGAGAGGTCTTGCGGCAGCGTCTCCATCGGCCACAGCAGCCGGATCAGCTCCTCCGCCGCCTTCCGGAGCTCCCAGCCGAGCTTGGTGATTGGCTCCACGCGGGCGGCCATGGATGCCAGATAGTCATACATGGTGAAGAAAGCAGAGCTCTGCTCCCCAGTGGCCTGCCGGCGCTCCTCCCGCGCCTTGCCAACGGCCGCTAGTGCCGCCTCCTGCACCTCAGGGAAGGCTGCTGCAAAGAAGAAACACGTCAGAAACCCGAGAAGCCGGAAAAAGGCAGAAAAACACAAATTTTCAAAGTAAGACTGGCGGCAGCCGGCATGAACCGACTGCCCCCAGCCTGAAGATGGAGATTGTCGAAGTTTAAAAAACTGGCGGCAGCCGGCATGAACCGACTACCCCCAGCCTGAAGATGGAGATATCGAAAGAAGTCAATTTCTGCCACCGGTTGCCAACCTAAGCCGGCAGCCGACGGCCGAAAGCCGGCAAAGGGGAAGAAAAGAGAAATAAGACTCACCCGCCAAGCCGCGGTCGAGCGCGCTAATCTCATTCACCCACCGCTTGGCGGTGGCCGACAGCTCCTTGGACTTGGAGGTCACCTCTTCGCGAAGCGCAAGCCGCTGCCGTTCCACCTCCTCCAGCCGCTGGCTCAGGCCCTCCAGCTTCTCCTCCCCGTCCTTCCTGAGGGCGGCCAGCTCCTTGAGGTGGTTGGCCTCAAGCTTGCGCAGCCGTGTCAGCTCCCCATCAGCCACCTTCAGCTTGGCAGCAGCAGCCCAGCCCGCCTCCTCGCTCTCGGCGCATTGGGCGCGGGCGGCCCGAAGGTCCGACTCCAGCTGTGGGACTCGGGCAGCCTCAGCTGCAAATCAACAAGAAAAGTCGTCAGGCATATGAAATCAAAGAAAAATAAGCTAAGTCAAAGGAAGAAAACCTTACCCTTGGCAACCTCCAGCTCGCGAGCCAAGCCGGCTCGCTCAATCTTGGCCTTGTGATAGCTGGTCACCACTTTGTTGTACAAGACGGTGCGTCGCTCCGCAACCACCTGAAAGAAACGATCAGATGTTAGACGAAACCCGGACCGGCTCCAAGCAGCCGCCCATGCCTCGGAGGGCTACCAGGATAACAGTAAACTTGCAGAAAATAAGAAGACACCTACCTTGTCAGCATCCTCCAGCGTTGCCAGCTGGGCAATGGTCTCGGCGGCCTTGGCCTTAAGGCTGGCCCGGTAGCCGGAGAAGAGCATCTTCATGGGCGCCGCGCCAGGCTGCCCATCCCGGCTGATCACCTCGCAGGAATCCGCCTGGTGCCACGCCTTCTCCATGGTGCCAGCCGAGCCAAGGCTGGAGTCGGAGGCGGACGGCACGTGTAGCAGCCGGGCCCCCTTGGCCACATGGAGGCCCTCAGACGGGTCCGACGGGCCCTTCCTCCTCACCAATGCCCGGGAGTCGGCATCCTTCGGGCGCGCTGGCTCCTCCCTTGACGGCTCCTTCCCGGCCGGCTCCTCCCTCGATGGCTCCGAAGTCAGAGGCGGCACGGTCGAAGCAGTCGGACCGGTGGGGGCTGCCTGATCCGGCGTCGGGCGTGTTCCCTCCGGCGGCGCAGCCCCGCCGGTACCAGCTTCAGGCGGCGCAGCCCCGCTGGCCCCAGCTCCTGTATCAGGCGGCGCAGCCCCGCCGGCTCCAGCTCCGGTCGCTGGCGGTGCACCCCTGCCGGCCCCGGCCGCAGGCCCCAACAGCGGAGCGCGGTGCGGAAACATCTCATCCAAAGTGGGCCGGTGGACCGGCTCACCCTGGGCGCCGCGGCCAGGCGCCGCAGAAGGAGGTGCAGCTGAAGATGTGCCCGCAGGCGGCACGATCACAACAGGCAGCGCGCGCATCGAAGACTGCGGGGTCGACTCCCTCCTCTGCCGCGAGAGCGTTGGCTCAGCACGGGGAGGCGGCCGAGAGCCACCGCCCTGGGTGAACTTGATGGCAGCCCTAGCCGAACAAACAAGAAAAGATAAATATAGAAAGAGAGGAAAGAAAAGGAATCAAACAACGAAGAAAAGGACTCACCCGGCTGCCTCTGGAACCTTCTTGGGCCCCACCCGGCGCTGCTTCTTAGCCTTAGCCTCCAGCTTGGCCGTGGACCCACCGCCGGCTCGCTTCCTCCCCTTTGGTGCAGAAGTCGCCGAGGCGCCAGGCGGCCTCAAGCGCAGGGGCACCGCAGGGATAGGTCCCGTACCAGACTCCGCCGGCTCCTCCGGCTTCGGCTCGTGCTCCGGTGAAGGCGGCGGGTTGTTCTCCCCCTGGCCACCTTGGTCTGGCACCTCCGGCAGATCATCGTCGCCGGCTTGGTCACCGGCTTGGTCAGCCGGGTCAACGTGATCCGGCGTCCAGATCTTGTGCGCCAGATCGCCGTCCTCAACACCTTGGCGGTCGAAGAGCTGAAAGCAAAACAAAATAAGTAACAAGTCGGTCACGCAGCCGCAAGCCGGAAGTCGGCCAAAACACTAAACTTACCAATTCCGGCGGCGATGCCCGGTCGTAAGGCGGCAGCCCCCAATCCCAGTTCTCCGGCATGTAGGCCTTGGTGATGTTGTTCACCCGGTGGGCAACCTGGGCCTTGGTGAGCGCCACCTTCGACGTCCGGGTTGGATCAAGCCAGCCGGACATGTGCCCGATCTTGTGGACACGCCTCTGGAGTGGCAGCACCCGGCGCTCGACGTAAGTGCAGAGAAGATCCTCGGCGCTCAGCCGGCCCCCCGTGACGCACTCTCCCAAGAAGTCCCACAGCTGATTCACCTCCGCGTCCGGGTCCGCCGTCCTAGAGTTGTGGCCCCAGTTGAGCCGGCCGACTGGCGGAGCCGGGTTGTATTCCGGCAGGTTGAGCCGGTCGAAGGCTGGGTTTTCGTTCCGCACATAGAAGAACGACATCTGCCAGTTCTTCACGGAGTCTACAGTCGGGATCCGCGGGAAGGACGTACTCGTGCGAGGATATATGGAGGCGGTGCCGCAGGTCCTCAGATGGCCTTCAGTCGTCTGCGCCTTGATGTAGAAGAGCCGGCTCCAGAACTCCACATCTGGCCACAAGCCGGCGTAGCCCTCCATGAAAGCCACGTAGCAGCTGAGGAGGATGAAGGCGTTGGCCGGCAAGTGGTGAGGCTGCAGGCCGAAGAAGTCAAGGAATCGCCGGAAGAAGTTTGAAGCTGGCAGGCCCAGCCCGCGGTCGAGGTGCGCTCCGAAGACCACACGTTCGCCGGGTTCCGGCCTAGGCTCGATCTCCTCGCCAGGCGCCCTCGTAATCACCCCCGCCGGAATGCGGCGGAGGCGCACGAACCGCTCGATGTCGTACTCGCGCATGTAAGATCCCCTCCAAGAGCCGCTCGGCTGAGCCATCAATGAGGAGGGAGAAGAAGAAGACCACGAGAGGCGAAACGGTGAGGAAGAACCGCTCCTCGCCGGAGGAGAGCGCGGTGGAGAGGAGCGTACCGTCGACACGCGCGGCCCCGTGGCGCCGGATTGGCGGAGCGGCGGCGCCGGCTCGGCGGAGGAACGTCGGGGCGGCTGCCCGCCGGAGTTCGCCAGGGAAACAGTGGAGTAGCCGCGCCGGAACGATGAAAAGCTCGAACGAGAGAAAGAATGAAGTGGGAGCGCGAGGAAGAAGAAGGGCGCCTCGGTACCGCTCCGGGGGCATTTATAGCCGCCTGACGCGCCAGTTGCGCGGCCACGTGGCGATCATGGGCCACGATCGGGATTTACTGTGGCCTTAACTACCCCACGACGGCAGCGGTTACTGGAAACGGACGCGCCACTTCCTCCACGACCGCACCGGATCCGGAGGAAACACCGATGTGACCATACGTAACGGCAACAAGAGCCAGCCGTCAGACCGGTCAAGTCAGGCGCAGGGCCCGAGGCGGCGGAGACACCGGCGCACCCAAGCCGGAGCCGCACATTAAAGTCCATTCAGCCCCAAACTCTCTCAGCAAGGCGGAGACATCGTCAACGCTTGTGAAAAAGCAAAAGTTGCAGAAGCAAAAATAGCGTTCAGCTGGAGGCAGCCGGACAAAGCAAGCCGGATAAGGGCGCAGCCGGCTGAATGAAAATCTTCAGTCGGCCCCTTCAAGTGCCGCTGAAACACACTCGAAAGATAAAGCCAGGGAAATCTGCCTAGGTCCCTCTTAAACGCAGGACCTTGCCAGCTTCGGGGGCTAGTGTCGGGGGGAAGACCCCGGGTAGGGCAATGGACGCGGAGCACGGCTAAGGTCGGCCGGCTCGCGGCAAAGGCCGGCTAAGGAGCAGCCGGCTGGAGCCGTGGCCGGCTGACCATGGAGTCGGCTGGCTCTAAGTCCTAGTCGGCCTGGCTACGGCCTTCAACGCTGTGGCTGGGCCGGCTTCTACAAGCCATATCCGACTGGGGTTTACACCCTAGACCGACTCCCGGCTGGCGAGTCTTGCACGAGAAGGAACTGGGTAGGTGGTCCGGGTTCAAAGGTCCACGCTAACCTCATCTCCCGCAAAGCGCGGGGCACTGTAGAGCAACAGTGCCACGCGGCGGACAGGCCATCATGGCATACACCGATCCGTACCGGCTACAGGGCATGATGGCGACAGGGACACTTCCTCTCCATGCCGCTGACTGGCAGACGGATGGGACGGGCCACTACGCCTCAACGGCTCCGTGACGTCAACACCTCGGGAAGGAGCGGAAGCCGGAGCCGGCCAAGCCGGCCACTAGACTATAGGGACTTCTATGTAAAGTACCAGCGCCTATATAAGCTGGGCTACCCCCCTCATGCGGGGGACGATCGATCACTTCTCATTCATTCTAGTCTTAGCGTTGCCTTGTGAGAGAGACCTTCGTCTACCTTAGCCTCCCAGGGGCAGCCGGATACAGCTCTAGGAGCACCATTGTATTGTGATATCATCATATACACACATAGCAGGAGTAGAGGTGTTACCTCCATCGGAGGGCCTCGAACCTGGGTACGTCGCCGAGTCGCTCGTGCCCATACCCGCATCCGGATACCGCCGTGAGTCCACTAAGGAACCACCTCGATTAGCCACCCTATGGCATATGCCGTGACGATACCACGACATCAAAGGATTATTAGGAGCAAGAGCAATAGACGCACACTGTTCAACTCTAAAATCATTATTAGGCGAATCAGCTTTATAAGGGGTTTTGGCAAATTTAGAGAAATTAAACTCATAAGATTCACCAGCAAATTTAGTCAAAATTTTCTCCTTCTTACAATCTATAACAGCTCCACAAGTATTTAGAAAAGGTCTACCAAAAATGATAGGACAATACTTACTAGCAGCAGAACCAAGTACCAAAAAGTCAGCAGGAGGATATTTAATCTTACCACATAAAACTTCTACATCTCGAACAATACCAATTGGAGAGAAAGTTTCTCTATTAGCTAGCCGAATAACCACATCAATATCTTCAAGTTCACAAGAACCAATTTCGTGCATAATCTCTTTGTAAAGCTCATAAGGAATAGCACTAATACTTGCACCAATATCACATAAACCATAATAACAATGATCACCAATTCTAACAGATAGCATAGGAACACTAGTTTTTCTAGACTTATTAGGATGCGAAACAATATTAGAAGCATCTTCACAGAAAATAATATGACCATCTTCGACATTTTCAGTCACAAGATCTTTAACTATTGCAATAGCAGGTTCAACCTTTATTTGCTCTTCAGGTTCTATAGGTTTCTTTGCACTTTTATTAACCGCACTAGATATAACAGAGTACTCCTTCATTTTAGCAGGGAAAGGAGTTTTTTCAATGTAAGCTTCAGGAATAACATGATCAACAGTTTCAATTACAACACATTTGTTAATAGATGAATCAATTTTATCTTTATACGGTTCATGATACTTATCAAAATTCTTCTTAGGCAATTCATAATGAGAGGCAAAAGCTTTATAAAGATTTGCAACAACTTGAAAATCAAGACCATAAGTAGCACTCATATTACGAAATTTATCAGTATCCATAAAAGCTTCAATGCATTTATAATCATAATTTATACCTGACTCTCTATCTTTGTCGTTCTCCCATCCTTCAGTATTCTCCTGGATCCGATTAAGAAGGTCCCTTTTAAACACTTCTTTGTTGCGTGTAAATGATCCAGAGCAAGAAGTATCCAGCAAGGTCTTGTCTTGAAAAGAAAGTCTTGCATAGAAATTATCAATAATAATATTACCAGGAAGCTCATGAATGGGGCATTTGAGCATTAAAGACTTCAATCTCCCCCATGCTTGGGCAATACTCTCTCCATCATGAGGCCAGAAATTATATATGCGGTTCCGATCTCTGTGAATTTCACTTGGAGGATAGAATTTAGAATAAAATAAGGGCACAATGTCCTCCCAATCAAGAGAATCACCATTCTTCAGCACTTTATACCAATGCGCCGCTTTACCAGACAGCGATATAGAGAATAATTTCTTTCTAACTTCATCCATAGCAATACCTGCACATTTGAATAACCCGCATAATTCATGTGAAAACAGTAAATGATCACCAGGATGGACAGTTCCATCCCCCTCATAGCGGTTATCCATAACACATTCAATAATTTTCATAGGTATTTTATATGGTATTACTTCCTCACCTGGCGCCTCATCCACTACCGTTGCAGTAGTAGTAGATTTCCCAAATAGAAATTCAAGAGAAGATCTCTCCATAATGACTTATAGCAGCAGGCAGAAATAAAATCAGCACAAACAGTAAAGGTTTTCCTTACCAATTCCACTTACCAATAGCGCTTCACTCCCCGGCAACGGCGCCAGAAAATAGTCTTGATGACCCACAAGTATAGGGGGTGTATCGTAGTACTTTCGATAAATAAGAGTGTCGAACCCAACGAGGAGCAGAAGGTGTTGACAAGCAGTTTCGATGAAGGATTCACTGTAAATGCTCACAGACAAGTATTCAGGGGGTTTTGATATAACAGATGAATAAAGTACGAGTAAGTAAAATGCGAGAGAAATAATTGCAGCAAGTGGCCCAATCCTTTTTAGCACAAAGGACAAGCCGGTTTGTTTACTTATAATGACCAAACGTTCTTGAGGACACACGGGAATTTAGTCTAGTGCTTTCGCTTCATACAGCTGATTAATCTTCATTGTTTTGATAAGTGTTGTGTGGGTGAACCTATGCTAATGCACCGCCCTTCCTAGGACTAATACATACTTGTGATTATACCCCTTGCAAGCATCCGCAAATACAAGAAAGTAATTAAGATAAATCTAACCACAGCCTTAAACTCTGAGATCCTGCTATCCCTCCTGCATCGATATACCAACGGGAGTTTAGGTTTCTGTCACTCCGGCAACCCCGCAATTGGCAAACGAGTACAAGATGCATTCCCCTAGGACCATAAAGGTGAAGTATCATGTAGTCGACGTTCACATGACACCACTAGAAGAATAACACCACAACTTAAATATCATAACATTGAATATTACTCAACCATAATTCACTACTAGCATTTAGACTTCACCCATGTCCTCAAGAACTAAACGAACTACTAACGAGACATCATATGGAACATGATCAGAGGTGATATGATGATGAATAACATTCTGAACATAAACCTTGGTTCAAATGGTTTCACTCAATAGCATCAATAACAAGTAGAAATCAACACCGGGAGAGTTTCCCCTATCAAACAATCAAGATCCAACCCGAATTGTTACAGCGGTGACGAGGTGCAGCGGTGGAGATGGCGGTGATGATGATGGAGATGATGACGATGGTGATGGAGATGATGTCCAGCTCGATGACGGTGACGATGGCGTCGATTTCCCCCTCCGGGAGGGAATTTCCCCGGCGGATTCCTGCCCGCCGGAGAGCTCTTTTCTCTCTGGTGTTCTCCGCCCCGCAGAGGCGGTTGTGACTCTTCGCAACTATCCTCTGGGGCTTAGGTTTTCGGGACGAAGACGTACGCGAAGAAAAGGAGGCGATAGGGGGCTATGGGCCCCCTCCTCACAGGGCGGCGCGGCCAGGCCTTGGGCCGCGCCGGCCTATGAGGTGGGCCCACCTCGGGTCCCCTCGGGTCCCCCTTCTGGCTCCCTTCGACTTCTGGAAAAATAGGAATTTTCATATAATTTCCGTCAACTGTTGATCTTCCGAAATATTGCATCCTGACGGTGCTTTTTCCAGCAGAATCCTGGCTCCGGTGCGCAATTCTCCAATAATCATGAAACATGCAAAATAGATGAAATAACATAAGTATCATCTCTAAATATGAAATATATCAATGAATAACAGTAAATTATGATATAAAATAGTGATGCAAAATGGACGTATCAGCAGCTCATCCACGACGCTGTCGCCCTGGCTAAGGCCGCGCAGGCGGACATGCCGGCTGTAGGCAACCCGGCTGGGACGACTCACTTCCAGCCAGCCGACAACACCAAGAAGATCCTGCTCGACCCGGCGCAGCCGGACAAGTACGTCACCATCGGTGCCGGCTTGAGCAGCAAATAGGAAGGCGAGCTCACCAGCTTCCTCCGTGAGAATCGGGACATCTTTGCATGGTCTCCAAGGGACATGCCAGGTGTGCCGAGGGAGTTGGCTGAGCACCACCTCGACGTCAGGCCTGAAGCCAAGCCGGTGAAGCAGCCCCTCAGGCGCTTCGCCGAAGAAAGAAGGAAGGCCATCGGTGAAGAAATCGCCCGGCTCCTCGCAGCCGGCTTCATTATGGAAGTGTTGCACCCAGACTGGTTGGCGAACCCGGTCCTGGTTTTGAAGAAGAACGGCTCCTGGCGCATGTGTATCGACTACACCAGCCTCAACAAGGCGTGCCCGAAGGACTCCTTCCCCCTGCCGCGCATAGATCAAGTCATAGACTCGACTGCCGGCTGTGAACTGTTGTCTTTTTTAGATGCCTATTCAGGCTACCACCAGATTCCTTTGAATCCGGCTGATCAAATAAAGACTTCGTTCATTACCCCGTATGGGGCTTACTGCTACACGACTATGTCATTCGGCTTGAAAAATGCAGGCGCCACCTACCAAAGGTGCATGCAAAAGTGTTTGCAGGATCAAATCGGCAGAAATGTTCACGCATATGTGGATGATGTCGTTGTAAAAACCAAGGAGATGCCTACCCTCCTTGATGACCTGAGAGAAACCTTCACCAATCTGCGAAGATTCCGGATAAAGCTCAACCCGGCCAAATGCACGTTCGGCGTGCCAGCCGGCCAACTCCTGGGCTACCTCGTCTCTCAGCGAGGAATCGAAGCCAACCCGGAGAAGATCAGTGCCATTGAGAAGATGGAGCTGCCACAGTGCCTCAAGGACGTCCAGAAGTTCACCGGCTGTCTGGCCTCCTTGAGCCGCTTCATCAGCCGGCTGGGGGAGAAGGCACTGCCCCTGTACCAGCTGCTGAAGAAATCGGACAAATTCGTCTGGTCACCGCAGGCGGATGAAGCCTTCCGTGACTTGAAGCGCGTGCTCTCGACCGCGCCCATCCTCGCATCGCCGGCTTCAATGGAGCCGATGCAGTTATACATCGCTGCCACCAGTCGTGTGGTTAGCATCGTCCTGGTGGTGGAGCGCAAGGAAGCCGGCAAAGAGCAGTCGGTCCAGCGCCCAGTCTACTATCTCAGCGAGGTGTTGTCCCAGTCAAAGCAAAACTACCCCCACTACCAAAAGGCCACCTACGGCGTGTACATGGCGGCCAAGAAGCTCAAGCACTACTTCCAGGAGCACCCCATCAAGGTGGTGGCCACAGCACCCTTGGCGGAAATCATCGGCAGCAAAGACGCCAATGGCCGGGTTGCCAAGTGGGCCCTGGAACTAGCCGCCCACACCATCATCTACGAGCCACGCACGGCCATCAAGTCGCAGATCCTCGCGGACTTCTTCGTCGACTGGGCCGAGATGCAATACTTGCCGCCTGTGCCTGACTCCACACATTGGAAGCTGCACTTCGACGGCTCGAAGATGCGAAACGGCTTGGGAGCCGGCATCGTCGTCACCTCTCCCAAGGGAGATCGGCTGGACTACGTCCTGCAGATCCACTTCGCCGCATCCAACAATGTGGCGGAGTACGAGGCGCTCATCCACGGGCTGAAGCTGGCCAAGGAGATAGGCGTGCGTCGCATTCTTTGCTTCGGCGACTCCGACTTGGTCATACAGCAAGCATCCGGCGATTGGGACGCGAAGGATGCCAACATGGCCTCATACCGCATCCACGTCCAGCAGCTGGCCGGTTTCTTCGATGGCTGTGAATTCCATCATGTGCCACGAGCAAACAACGAGGCGGCTGACGCGCTGTCCAAGATAGGCTCAACCCGGCAAGAAATTCCGTCGGGGGTTGCCTTGGCGCATCTGCGGAAGCCGTCCATCATACTGTCACCGGACTCAGATTCCATATTCGTGCCGACTGACCCGGGGGCTTCTCAGCCGAACCCGGGGGCTTCATCGCCCAAGTCGGGGGCTTCTCAGCCGAACCCACCGGCTCCACAGCCGAACCCGGGGGCTTCTCAGCCCAACCCGGGGGCTTCTCAGCCAAACTCGGGGGCTTCTCAGCCAAACCCGCCGGCTCGACAGCCGAACCCGGTGGCTTATCAGCTAAACCCGGGGGATTCTCAGCCTAAGTCAGGGGCTTCTCAGCCAAACCTGCCGGCTCCACAGCTGAACCCGGCGACCATGCAGTCGAACCCGGAAGCTCCGAAGATGGAGACCTTGATGGTCAGCGTGTTTGAAATAAAATGCGTACTATCATGGGCACAAGAATTCCTCTCCTACCTCACCAATGGTGTGCTGCCCAATGACAGGGTCCAAGCCAGGCAGATTGAGAGAAGGGCCAAGGCCTATACCATCATCAACCACGAGCTGTACAAACGCAGTGTAAGTGGGGTGCTCCAGCGGTGCGTCGAGCCGGCTGAAGGGATTGAACTCCTACGGGAAATCCATCAGGGAGAGTGTGGCCACCACGCCTCCTCCAGAGCCATAGTGGCCAAAGCCTTCCGGCACGGTTTTTACTGGCCGACTGCGCTCAGGGACGCAGAAGAACTGGTGAAGAAGTGCAATGGCTGCCAACGCTTCGCCAAGCAAAGGCATACGCCGGCTTCCGCCTTGAAAACCATCCCCATCACTTGGCCTTTTGCCGTCTGGGGCTTGGATATGGTGGGCCCATTCAAAACAGCCCGAGGCGGCACGACTCACCTTTTGGTGATGATTGACAAATTCACGAAGTGGATTGAAGCCAAGCCAATCAAGAAGCTGGACGGCTCCACAGCCGTCACATTCCTCAAAGAGATCATTGTGAGATACGGCTACCCCCATAGCATCATCACCGACAACGGCAGCAACTTCGCCGAAGGCGTCTTCAAACGCTACTGCGGGGAGATGGGGATCCGAATGGACCTATCATCCGTGGCACATCCGGAGACCAATGGCCAAGTGGAGAAGGCAAATGGCTTAATCCTAGCCGGCATCCGGCCCCGGCTGGTGGAGCCGCTTGAGCGGTCAGCCGGCTGCTGGATTGAAGAGCTACCCCACGTACTGTGGAGCCTGCGCACAACGCCAAACCGCTCAGTCGGCTTCACACCCTTCTTCCTCGTATACGGGGCCGAAGCCGTCCTGCCGACTGACATCGAGCACGACGCGCCAAGGATCAAGCTATACACAGAAGCTGAAGCCAAAGAAGCTCGTGAAGATGGAGTAGACCTGGTCGAAGAGGTCCGGCTGATGGCCGAGTCTAGGTCTACCATATACCAGCAGAGCCTCCGCCGCTATCACAGCCGGAAGGTCCAGTCCTTAGCATTCCGAGAAGGAGACCTAGTGCTCCGGCTGATCCAACGGACAGCCGGACAGCATAAACTGTCATCCCCATGGGAGGGTCCCTTCATCGTGAGCAAGGCAGTAGGCAATGATTCTTACTATCTCATAGATGCCCAAGAGGCTAAGAAAAACAAGGCGAACAAAACTGACGAGGAGACAAAACGTCCCTGGAATGTCAGGTTGCTTTGACCGTTTTACACTTGAGAGTAGGAATGTATGTATCCCTCGTACTCCCTTTTGTAAGCTATAAAAAAGCAAGCGCCAAGAGCGCCGATTTCGACAAGTTTTTCGCGTACTCTATTGTTTTTGCCGATTGGCTAACACCCTCTCACGCGGCCGGCTTAGTAACGTGATCCGGTTTCCAGCAGCCGGCTTCCGACCAGCTACAGACCGCAACCTGGCTGTCCGGCTGGCGGGAGTAAGTGCCTAGGGAGCCGGCACGCGAAAGACGGCTAAGGGAAAGAGTGAAAGCGAATTGATTCTTGCACAACTCTTCATAAAAGTGTCGGATTGCCGAACTCGGCTCGTTCGACTGAAATACTGTAGGCCTCACCCAGCGGCACGCTCTTGATCCGGCGACGGACCGCAAGTCGGACGTACGATCGGCAAGGGCAAAGCCAAAGAGTGGGGCGGATGGGAAAAAGCGAACAAATCGAAAGAAAGCAAGCCGGCACACAAATGATTAACAAACACATTAAAGTGTGCCCTAATAAAAGGATAATAATATTGTCTTACAAATGCACCCGACATCCCGGGGATTTAACAAATTGTCTTGCAAAAGCAAAATGCATGAACAGATAAAGCTAAGCGCCGGCTGGAGGAGGACCAGTCGGAGGAGCACCAGGCGCAGCTTCCATCTCTATCTCCTCGTCTTCGGATTCCTCATCCGAGTCCTCCGGAGGCGGGCGAGGGTCATGGATAAAGATGCCCTTGTTGACGAAGTCGGCGATGGCGCAGGCGCGAGCAAGCCGAGCAGTCTTGTTTTCAGCGGGAAGCTTGCCCTCCACGTCGGCTCGGCGGTACTCCAGCTGGTCAAGGCTGACCTCGTTGTACCAGGAGAGCACAAACGACAGCGCCATGTCGGCTCCAGCGCGCGCGGCCGAGTCCTTCCAGTCGAGGAAGCGGTCGGGCGCCGTCTCCAACCACTTGATAAGATTGGACAGCTCCCCCGGCAGCGTCTCAATCGGCCAGAGCAGCCGGTACAACTCCTCGGCCGCCTTCCGCAGCTCCCAGCCCAACATGGTGATTGGCTCCACGCGGGCGGCCATGGACGCCAGGTAGTCGTCCATAGAGAAGCAGGCGGAGCTCTCCTCCCTAGTAGCCTGCCGGCGCTCCTCCCGCGCCTTGCCGGCCGCCGCTAGTGCCGCCGCCTGCGCCTTCGGGAAAGCGGCTGCAAGAAATTAAAAGGCAGGTTAAAAATCCGAAAGTTCGGCTGACAGCAGCCGGCAGACGCCTGCCAACCGAGTCAGCCGCAAGCCGGGGAAGGAATAGAAAAAGGCAAAATTTCGCAGTAAAAGAAAAGACTGGCGGCAGCCGGCAAGAACCGACTGCCCCCAGCCTGAAGATGGAGATCGTCGAAGTCTAAAAGACTGGCGGCAGCCAGCAAGAACCGACTGCCCCCAGCCTGAAGATGGAGATTGTTGAAGTCTCAGTAAAAGAAAAGACTGGCGGCAGCCGGCAAGAACCGCCTGCCCCCAGCCTGAAGATGGAGATCGTCAAAGTCAAAGACTGGCGGCAGTCGGCAAGAACCGACTGCCCCCAGCCTGAAGATGGAGATATCGAAGTCTCAGAAAAAGAAAAGACTGGCGGCAGCCGGCAAGAACCGACTGCCCCCAGCCTGAAGATTAAAAAAAAATCGAAAATGATTTCAGCTGCCGCCTGCCAGCTCAAGCCGCCAGCCGACAGCCGAAAGCCGGCATAGGGAAAGGAAGAAAACCAAAAACTCGCCCGCCAAGCCGCGGTCGAGCGAGCTAATCTGATCCACCCACCGCTTGGCGGTGGCAGACAACTCCTCAGACTTGGAGGTCACCTCTTGTCGAAGCGCCAGGCGCTGCTTGTCCACCTCCTTCAGTCGCCGGCTGAGGTCCTCCACCTCCTTCCGCCCGGTCTCCTTTGCAGCACTGAGCGCGACGGCATGGTTGGACTCGATCCGGCGCAATCACTCCAGCTCCCCGCTAGTCTCTTGCGCCTTGGCGGTGACAGCCGCGGCCGCCTCCTCAGCCTTGGCACAGCGCTCGCGGGCAACTCGAAGCTCCTCCTCCAGCTGGGGAACCCGGGCGGCAACGGCTGCAAACAAAAGCCGTCAGCCAACTGAAACAAGAAGCTATAATAAAAACAAAATAAGAAAGCGTACCTTTGGTGGCCTCCAACTCACGGGCCATGTCGGCTAGCTCGTTCTTGGCCTTGTGGTAGCTGACCACAATGCGGTTGTATAGGTCAGTCTGCCTGTCCGACACCATCTGAAGAAAAGAAGATAAGTGTTTAGGCGAAACCTGGACCGGCTCCAAGCAGCCGGCCCATGCCTCGGAGGGCTACCAGGACAATACCAAAGCAAAAAAGAAAAAAGATAGCGCGGTTATGTGCTAACCTTCTCAGCCGCCTCCAGTCGCGCCAGGCGGGCCTCAGTCTCGTCCGCCTGCCTCTTGGCCATGGCGCGGAAGCCGGAGAAGAACATCTCCACTTGCGCCACACCCGGCCGGCCCTCTCGGCTGGTCACCTCGCAGGCGTCCACCTGGTGCCAGTCCTTCTCCATGGTGGCGGCGGAGCCGAGGCTGGATGTGGGGGCAGACACCACATTCAGCAGCTTGGCGGCCTTGGCAACATGAAGACCTAAGGGCGCCTGCGCCAGGCCCTCCGTCACCACCAATGCCCTGGCGTCGCCGTCAGCCGTGCGTGCCGGCTCCTGCTCCACCGACTCACCTCGTGCCGGCTCGAGCTCCACCGGCTCATCTCTCGCCGGCTCCGAAGATGGAGGCGGTGTAGTTGAAGGTGTTGGCCCGGTGGGGACGGTGGAGTCGAGCACAGGCGGCGCCTCATCTGAGCCCGCGTCCAAGACGACCACCTCGGGCGCGGCCCCGCCGGCTCCGGCTGCGGGAGGCACGACTCCGCCCGGTCCGGCCGCGCCTGGCGCACCCCTGCGGGCTCCAGTCGCAGGTTCCACGAGCCGGGCGCGGCGTGGGAACATATCATCAAGGGTAGGCTGGCCGGCGCGACGAGCCGGCTCGCCCCGAAGGCCAGAAGAGGCTGTACCTGGCGAAGGTGCAGCTGAAGAAAGATCTGCCCCCGTAGCAGGCGGCGGAACGACAGGCGGCGTACGTGGGCGCGATGGCGGCGGCGGAGTCGGCTCCCTGACCTGCCGTGGCATGCCCAAGTCCGCCCCAGGGTCCGAGCTGGAGCCGGCACGATAAGAGAACTTAATGGGAGCCCTGAAGCAAATAAACAGAAAGAAGATAAATAAAGGAGGAAAGAAAAGGAATCAAACAAGGCGGTAAAGAAGAAAACTTACCCGGCTGCCTCAGGAACCAGCATCGGGCCCGCCCGGCGCTGTTTCTTCGCCCTCGCCTCAAGCCGGGCGGTGCTTCGCTCAGTCGGCCGCTTCCACCCTTGAGGCGCGGCCGTAGAAGATGACGCGGTGGCAGGCGGCCTCGCCGCCAGCGGCACCGCACGGATGGGCGCCGAAGAGGCCGGCACGTCCGGCTCCGGCTCGTCCTCATGCGGCTGTGGAGATTGGGGCGCGTCGTCCTGCCCCTGGTCGGGCGCCTCCAAGTTCTCGTCGTCGCCGGCTTGTGCGCCAGATCGCCATCCTCAGCCCGCTGCCGGCCAAAATTCTGCAGCAAACAACAAATAAGTCAAGTCGGCCCCGCAGCCGCAAGCCGGAAGTCGGCCAACTAAAAAGAAACTCACTGCAGGCGGCAGATCTCGCCGGTGGTAAGGCGGCAACCCCCAGTTCCAATTCTCCGGCAGCTTCGCCTGAGAGATGTTGTTGACCCGCCGGGCGACTTGGGCCTTGGAGAGCTCCAGCTTCGACGTCCGGGTCGGATCGAGCTGGCCGGACATGTGACAGATCTTGTGGGCGCGCGACTGAAGCGGCAGCACCCGGCGGGAAGCGTAGCAGCAAAGGAGGTCGGTTGCCGTCAGCCGCTCGGAGGTGGTGCATTCGTGGAGGTAGTTCCAAAGGGCGTTCACCTCCGCCTCCGGATCATCCGGCCTGTAGTTGGTGCCCCAATTCTTGCGAGCAGCCGGAGGCGCCGGATCATACTCCGGCAAGTTCATCCAGTCGAACGCCGGGTTCGAATTTCTCACGTAGAAGAATGACTGCTGCCACTTCTTCACGGAGTCGACCGTGGGGATCTTTGAGAAGGGCGTGCCCTGGCGGGAGTAGATGGAGGCGGACCCGCAGGCTCGCAGGCTGCCGTCGGCCGTCTGGGCCTTCAAGTAGAACAGCCGGCACCAGAACTCAACATCCGGCCACAAGCCGGCGTAGCCCTCCATGAAGGCCACGTAGTAGCTCAGCTGCACCATCGCGTTGGCCGGCAGATGATGCGGCTGGAGGCCAAAGAATTCCAAGAATCGTCGAAAGAAGGGTGAAGCCGGCAGCCCAAGCCCGCGGTCGAAATGTGCGCCGAAGACGACGCGCTCGCCGGGCTCTGGGTCCGGCTGGATCTCCTCCCCTGGAGCCCGCGTCACCACCCCCGACGGGATCCGGCGGAGGCAGACGAGACGCTCGATGTCGTCCTCCCTCATGTAAGAACCTTCCCACGACCCGCTGGGAGGCGCCATCGTCGTCACGGAGGAAGAAGAAGAAGAGGACCAGTCGAGGTCGAAGGGCGAAGAAGAACCGCTCCTCGCCGGAGGAGAGCGCGGTGGCGACGAGCGTACCATCGAAACGTGGGCCCCCGTGGCGTTGGCTTGGCACGCGGACGGCTGCCGGGCGGCGAAGGGGTGCGGCCGCGCTTGGTCGCCGGAGTTCGCCAGGAGGTCACCGGAGAAGAAGTGGCAGCGTGCGGAAGCTTGCTCAAGCAAAGGAGAGAGAGAACTTGGGCGCAGAGATAAAGTGAGCAGGAAGGGTGCTTCGGTACCGCCCCAGGGGCAATTATAGCCGCCCGCCGCGCCCGATGCGCCGCCACGTGGTAATCGTGGGCCACGATAGGGATTAACTGCGCCATAACTTCTCCCATGACCGCAGCGGTTACTGGAAACGGCTACACCACGTCCCCCACGACCGCACCGGATCCGGAGGTAATGTTGATGTGACCAGACGAAGCGGCAGCAGGAACCAACCGTCAGAACAGTCAAGTCGGGCGCAGGGCCCGAGGCGGCGGAGATTCCGGCGCGCCCAAGCCGGAGCCGGACATTAAATTCAATTCGGCCCCAAACTCTCCCAGCAAGGCGGAGACGTCGTCAACACTTGTGAAAAAGCAAAAGTTGCAGAAGCGAAAATAGCGTCCGGCTAGAAGCAGTCGGACAAAGCGAGCCGGATGAGGGCGTAGCCGGCTGAACAAAAATCTTCAGTCGGCCCCTCCGAGTGCCGCTGAACACATTCAGGAGATATCTAAAAGCTAGGAAAACCTGCCTAGGTCCCTCTTAACGCAGGACCTTGCCAGCTTCGGGGGCTAATGTCGGGGGGAAGACCACGGGTAGGGCAATGGACGCGGAGCAGCCGGCTTGAGGTTGGCCGGCTGGCGGCAAAGGCCGGCTGAGGAGCAGCCGGCTGGAGCCGTGGCCGGCTGCCTCGGAAGCCGGCTGGCTCTAGTCCTAGTCGGTCTGGCTACGGCCGTCTGCGCTGTGGCTGGTGATGTCTACGCCCCCTCCTTTTCCTGTAGACAGTGTTGGGCCTCCAAGAGCAGAGGTTTGTAGAACAGCAGCAAGTTTTCCCTTAAGTGGATCACCCAAGGTTTATCGAACTTAGGGAGGAAGAGGTCAAAGATATCCCTCTCATGCAACCCTGCAACCACAAAGCAAGAAGTCTCTTGTGTCCCCAACACACCTAATAGGTGCACTAGTTCGGCGAAGAGATAGTGAAATACAGGTGGTATGAATATATAGTAGCAGTAGCAACGGCACCAGAAAAGTGCTTTGCCCAGGACAGTAAACAAGCAGTAGTAACGCAGCAGTAGTAACGCAGTAAAACAGTAAACAAGCAGCGATAGCAGTATTTAGGAACAAGGCCTAGGGATCAGAGTTTCACTAGTGGACACTCTCAACATTGATCACATAACAGAATAGATAAATGCATACTCTGCACTCTCTTATTGGATGATGAACACATTGCGTAGGATTACACGAATCCTCAATGCCGGAGTTAACAAGCTCCACAATTCAATGTTCATATTTAAATAACCTTAGAGTGTACGATAGATCAACAACTAAACCAAGTACTAACATAGCATGCACACTGTCACCTTCATGCTAAGAAAGGAGGAATAGATCATATCAATACTATCATAGCAATAGTTAACTTTGTAATCTACAGGAGATCACAATCATAGCATAAACCAAGTACTAACACGGATGCACACACTGTCACCATTACACCGTGTAGGAGGAATAAAACTACTTTAATAACATCACTAGAGTAGCACATAGATAAATTGTGATACAAAACACATTGCAATCATAAAGAGATATAAATAAGCACTTCACTATGCCATTCATAACAGTGAATAAGTATTCTGTTAAATATAGCCTAAGAGACCCACACGGTGCACACACTGTCACCTTTACACACGTGGGACAAGGAGTCTCCGGAGATCACATAAGTAAAATTCACTTGACTAGCATAATGACATCTAGATTACAAGCATCATCATATGAATCTCAATCATGTAAAGCAGCTCATGAGATTATTGTATTGAAGTACATAGGAGAGAGATGAACCACATAGCTACCGGTACAGCCCCGAGCCTCGATGGAGAACTACTCCCTCCTCATGGGAGACAGCAGCGTTGATGAAGATGGCGGTGGTGTTGATGGAGAAGCCTTCCGGGGACACTTCCCCGTCCCGGCGGCGTGCCAGAACAGAGACTCCTGTCCCCCAGATCTTGGCTTCGCGATGGCGGCGGCTCTGGAAGGTTTCTGTGGGTTTCGTCGAACGTATCAGGGTTTTCGCGATGGAGGCTTTAAATAGGCGGAAGGGCAAGGTCAGTGGACTTCTGGGGGGGCCACACTATAGGGGGGCGCGGGCCCCCCTGGCCGCGCCGGCCTATGGTTTGGTGGGCCTGTGCCCCCTCTCTGGCGGTTCTCGTGTGTTCTGGATGCTTCCGGGCAAAATAGGAACCTGGGCATTGATTTCGTCCAATTCCGAGAATATTTCTTTACTAGGATTTCTGAAACCAAAAACAGCAGAAAACAGCAACTGGCACTTCGGCATCTTGTTAATAGGTTAGTTCCAGAAAATGCACGAATATGACATAAAGTGTGCATAAAACATGTAGATATCATCAATAATGTGGCATGGAACACAAGAAATTATCGATACGTCGGAGACATCAATAAGTCTTGCATAAGAGTTAACTCATAAAGCAATAAATCAAAGTAAAAGGTATTGAAGCAACACATAGGAAGATTAAGTTTCAGCGGTTGCTTTCAACTTATAACATGTATATCTCATGGATATTGTCAACATAGAGTAATATAACAAATTCAATATGCAAGTATGTAGGAATCAATGCACAGTTCACACAAGTGTTTGCTTCTTGAGGTGGAGAGAAATAGGTGAACTGACTCAACATAAAAGTAAAAGAAAGGTCCTTCAAAGAGGAAAGCATCGATTGCTATATTTGTGCTAGAGCTTTTATTTTGAAAACATGAAACAATTTTGTCAACGGTAGTAATAAAGCATATGTATCATGTAAATTATATCTTACAAGTTGCAAGCCTCATGCATAGTATACTAATAGTGCCCGCACCTTGTCCTAATTAGCTTGGACTACCGGATCATTGCAATGCACATGTTTTCAACCAAGTGTCACAAAGGGGTACCTCTATGCCGCCTGTACAAAGGTCTAAGGAGAAAGCTCGCATTGGATTTCTCGCTATTGATTATTCTCAACTTAGACATCCATACCGGGACAACATAGACAACAGATAATGGACTCCTCTTTTATGCGCATGCATAAGCATGTAGCAACAATTAATTTTCTCATATGAGATTGAGGATGTATGTCCAAAACTGAAACTTCCACCATGGATCATGGCTTTAGTTAGCGGCCCAATGTTCTTCTCTAACAATATGCATGCTCTAACCATAAGGTGGTAGATCGCTCTTACTTCAGACAAGACGAACATGCATAGAAACTCACATGAAATTCAACAAAGAGTAGTTGATGGCGTCCCAGAAACATGGTTATCGCACAACAAGCAACTTAATAAGAGATAAAGTGCATAAGTACATATTCAATACCACAATAGTTTTTAAGCTATTTGTCCCATGAGCTATATATTGCAAAGGTGAATGATGGAATTTTAAAGGTAGCACTCAAGCAATTTACTTTGGAATGGCGGAGAAATACCATGTAGTAGGTAGGTATGGTGGACACAAATGGCATAGTGGTTGGCTCAAGGATTTTGGATGCATGAGAAGTATTCCCTCTCGATACAAGGTTTAGGCTAGCAAGGTTATTTGAAACAAACACAAGGATGAACGGTGTAGCAAAACTCACATAAAAGACATATTGTAAACATTATAAGAATCTACACCGTCTTCCTTGTTGTTCAAAACTCAATACTAGAAATTATCTAGACTTTAGAGAGACCAAATATGCAAACCAAATTTTAGCATGCTCTATGTATTTCTTCATTAATGGGTGCAAAGTATATGATACAAGAGCTTAAACATGAGCACAACAATTGCCAAGTATCACATTATTCAAGACATTTTAGAATTACTACATGTAGCATTTTCCAATTCCAACCATATAACAATTTAACGAAGAAGAAACTTCGCCATGAATACTATGAGTACAAACTAAGGACATACTTGTCCATATGCAATAGCGGAGCGTGTCTCTCTCCCACACAAGCATTTATTCAAACAAAACAAAAACAAAAACAAACCGACGCTCCAAGTAAAGTACATAAGATGTGACCGAATAAAAATATAGTTTCAGGGGAGGAAGCTGATAATATTGTCGATGAAGAAGGGGATGCCTTGGGCATCCCCAAGCTTAGATGCTTGAGTCTTCTTGAAATATGCAGGGATGAACCACCGGGGCATCCCCAAGCTTAGAGCTTTCACTCTTCTTGATCATAGTATATCATCCTCCTCTCTTGACCCTTGAAAACTTCCTCCACACCAAACTCGAAACAAACTCATTAGAGGGTTAGTGCATAATCAAAAACTCACATGTTCAGAGGTGACACAATCATTCTTAACACTTCTGGACATTGCTCAAAGCTACTGGACATTAATGGATCAAAGAAATTCATCCAACATAGCAAAAGAGGCAATGCGAAATAAAAGACAGAATCTGTCAAAACAGAACAGTCCGTAAAGACGAATTTTAAAAGGGCACCAGACTTGCTCAAATGAAAATGCTCAAATTGAATGAAAGTTGCGTACATATCTGAGGATCACTCACGTAAATTGGCATAATTTTCTGAGTTACCTACAGAGAATTAGGCCCAGATTCGTGACAGCAAAGAAATCTGTTTCTGCACAGTAATCCAAATCTAGTATGAACCTTACTATCAACGACTTTACTTGGCACAACAAAACACAAAACTAAGATAAGGAAAGGTTGCTACAGTAGTAAACAATTTCCAAGACACAAATATAAAACAAAGTACTGTAGCAAAATAACACATGGGTTATCTCCCAAGAAGTTCTTTCTTTATAGCCATCAAGATGGGCTCAGCAGTTTTAATGATGCACTCGCAACAAATAGTATTTGAAGCAAAAGAGAGCATCAAGAGGCAAATTCAAAACACATTTAAGTCTAACATGCTTCCTATGCATAGGAATCTTGTAAATAAACAAGTTCATGAAGAGCAAAGTAACAAGCATAGGAAAACTAGACAAGCTCAACTTCAAAATTTTAAGCATATAGAGAGGTGTTTTAGTAACATGAAAATTTCTACAACCATATTTTCCTCTCTCATAATAACTTTCAGTGGCATCATGAGCAAACTCAACAATATAACTATCACATAAAGCATTCTTATCATGAGTCTCATGCATAAAATTATTACTCTCCACATAAGCATAATCAATTTTATTAGTTGTAGTGGGAGCAAATTCAACAAAGTAGCTATCATTATTATTCTCATCAAGTGTTGGAGGCATAGTATAATCACAACAAAATTTACTCTCCATAGTAGGTGGCACCAAAAGACCACTATCATTATAATCATCATATATGGGAGGCAAAGTATCATCAAAGAAAAATTTCCCCTCAATGCTTGGGGGACTAAAAAGATCATGAAAACCAGCTTCCCCAAGCTTAGAACTTTCTATATCATTATCAACAATGGTGTTCAAAGCGTTCATACTAATATTACTACCAGCATGCAAATAAGATTCCATAGGTTTTTTAATTTTTGCATCAAACAATCCATGTTTTAAATCAGGAAATAGAATAAGAAGCTCATTCTTGTCCATTATGCCAAACTAGTCTAAACAAGAAACAAAAAGATGCAATTGCAGGATCTAAAGGAAATAGCTTCGAGTACTTACAACGGCGAAAATAGCTTAGTAGCCGAGATCCGGAGTGTGAGTACCTTTTACCTTTCCTCCCCGGCAACGGCGCCAGAAAATAGCTTGATGTCTACGCCCCCTCCTTTTCCTGTAGACAGTGTTGGGCCTCCAAGAGCAGAGGTTTGTAGAACAGCAGCAAGTTTTCCCTTAAGTGGATCACCCAAGGTTTATCGAACTCAGGGAGGAAGAGGTCAAAGATATCCCTCTCATGCAACCCTGCAACCACAAAGCAAGAAGTCTCTTGTGTCCCCAACACACCTAATAGGTGCACTAGTTCGGCGAAGAGATAGTGAAATACAGGTGGTATGAATATATAGTAGCAGTAGCAACGGCACCAGAAAAGTGCTTTGCCCAGGACAGTAAACAAGCAGTAGTAACGCAGCAGTAGTAACACAGTAAAACAGTAAACAAGCAGCGATAGCAGTATTTAGGAACAAGGCCTAGGGATCAGACTTTCACTAGTGGACACTCTCAACATTGATCAAATAATAGAATAGATAAATGCATACTCTACACTCTCTTGTTGGATGATGAACACATTGCGTAGGATTACACGAATCCTCAATGCCGGAGTTAACAAGCTCCACAATTCAATGTTCATATTTAAATAACCTTAGAGTGTACGATAGATCAACAACTAAACCAAGTACTAACATAGCATGCACACTGTCACCTTCATGCTAAGAAAGGAGGAATAGATCATATCAATACTATCATAGCAATAGTTAACTTTGTAATCTACGGGAGATCACAATCATAGCATAAACCAAGTACTAACACGGATGCACACACTGTCACCATTACACCGTGTAGGAGGAATAAAACTACTTTAATAACATCACTAGAGTAGCACATAGATAAATTGTGATACAAAACACATTGCAATCATAAAGAGATATAAATAAGCACTTCACTATACCACTCATAACAGTGAATAAGTATTCTGTGAAATATAGCCTAAGAGACCCACACGGTGCACACACTGTCACCTTTACACACGTGGGACAAGGAGTCTCCGGAGATCACATAAGTAAAATTCACTTGACTAGCATAATGACATCTAGATTACAAGCATCATCATATGAATCTCAATCATGTAAAGCAGCTCATGAGATTATTGTATTGAAGTACATAGGAGAGAGATGAACCACACAGCTACCGGTACAGCCCCGAGCCTCGATGGAGAACTACTCCCTCCTCATGGGAGACAGCAGCGTTGATGAAGATGGCGGTGGTGCTGATGGGGAAGCCTTCTGGGGGCACTTCCCCGTCCCGGCGGCGTGCCGGAACAGAGACTCCTGTCCCCCAGATCTTGGCTTCGCGATGGCGGCGGATCTGGAAGGTTTCTGTGGGTTTCGTTGAACGTATCAGGGTTTTCGCGACGGAGGCTTTAAATAGGCGGAAGGGCAAGGTCGGTGGACTTCTGGGGGCCCACACTATAGGGGGGCGCGGGCCCCCCCTGGCCGCGCCGGCCTATGGTTTGGTGGGCCTGTGCCCCCTCTCTGGCGGTTCTCGTGTGTTCTGGATGCTTCCGGGCAAAATAGGAACCTGGGCGTTGATTTCGTCCAATTCCGAGAATATTTCTTTACTAGGATTTCTGAAACCAAAAACAGCAGAAAACAGCAACTGGCACTTCGGCATCTTGTTAATAGGTTAGTTCCAGAAAATGCACGAATATGACATAAAGTGTGCATAAAACATGTAGATATCATCAATAATGTGGCATGGAACACAAGAAATTATCGATACGTCGGAGACGTATCAGCTGGGCCGGCTTCTACAAGCCATATCCGACTGGGGTCTACACTCTAGACCGACTCGAGGCTGGCGAGTCTTGCTAGAGAAGGAACCATGTAGGTGGTCCGGGTTCGCAGGTCCACGCTGACCTCATCTCCCGTAAAGCACGGGGCACTGTGGAGCAATAGTGTTGCGCGGCGGACAGGCCATCATGGCGTACGTCGGTCCGTACCGGCTACAGGGCATGATGGCGACAGAGACACCCCTCTCCATACCGCTGACTCCGGCAGGCGGATGGGAAAGGCCATGAGGCCTCAACGGCTCCTGACGTCAACGCCTCGGGAAGGAGCAGAAGTCGAAGCCGGCCAGTCGGCCACTAGGTCTTAGGGACCCATATGTAAAGTGCCAGCGTCTATATAAGCTGCACTACCCCTCTCGTGCGGGGGACGATCGATCATTCTCACTTCATTCTAGTCTTAGCGCTACTCGAGGAGAGAGACCTTCGTCTACCTTAGCCTCCCCGAGCAGCCGGATACAGCTCAAGGAGCACCATTGTACTGTGTGATCATCTTATACACTCGTAGCAGGAGTAGAGGTGTTACCTCCACAGGAGGGCCTTGAACCTGGGTACGTCGACCGTGTCATTCGTCCCCATACCCGCATCCGGATACCACCGTGAGACCATCTAGGAACCACCTTCGATTAGCCACCCTATGGCATATGCCGTGACGATACCACGACAGGCGGCGGTCTGTGCGGGCGCGCCGCGGCGGTCTGGGCGGGCGCGCGGCGACGGTCTGGGCGGGCGGCGGTCTGGGCGGGCGCGGCGGCGGTCTGGGCCGTGGCCGTCAGATTATCTCGCGCGGCGACGCGCGCGTGGGAAAGAAGAGGAGGAGGCGGCGGCCGACGACACGGCGACGTACGGCGAGGGCGGCGGTCGGCGGTGTCGGCGGTCGGTGGTCGGCGAGGGTGCGTCGGGCAGCCTGACGGCGTCTCTGGGCGTCGTCTTCGTCGGGCGAGATGGCCGGCGTCGTCGGGCGGAGGAAGAAGATGAGCGTGGCGGTTGGCCCCGCGGCGTTTTATAGGGATGACCCTTTAGTCGCGGTTGGTGACACCAACCCCGACTAAAGGGGTACTTTTAGTCACGGTTGGTGTGGCCAACCGCGACTAAAGGTGTTTTCGCGAAATCCTGGAGGTTCCCGCCGAAACACCCTTTAGTCGCGGGCCTTTTTTCAAAAAAAAAATCATTTCAAAATGTTAAAAATACAAATAATATATCAAAAAATACAGAAAAAGATGATCTTCTCTTCTTTGGTAAGAGCGCAGCTGGCACGAACTTGAAACCATTCCAGATGCCGATCATCAGGGTCTTTCAAACGTTGCTGGTCCTGCCGTGCTTCCTTTGTATCATTTGTCTTCCCATACACGCCCAAGAAGCTTAGCAGTTTCACGCAAATATTCTTCGTAACATGCATCACGTCGATTGCAGAGCGGACATCTAGGACTTTCCAATATTCTAGCTCCCAAAATATAGATTTCTTTTTCCACATGGCTACGTGCTCGTCAGCTCCCTTCGGAACTGATTGTCCGGCAGGACCCTTTCCAAAGATGACTTTCAAATCCTTGACTATATCAAATACCTCAGCACCAGTGCGTTCCGCAGGCTTCGGCCGGTGATCTGCCTTGCCGTTGTAATGCTTGCCTTTCTTTCTTACGTTATGATTTTTGGGAAGAAATCGACGATGCCCCAGGTACACGTTCTTCTTACAATTTGGCAAATGTACACTTTCAGTCTCATGTAAACAGTGCGTGCATGCATTGTATCCCTTATTTGTCTGCCCCGAAAGGTTTCTAAGAGCAGGCCAATCGTTGATGGTTACGAAAAGCAACGCTCGTAGGTCAAATTCCTCTTCTTTGTGCTCATCCCACACACGGACACCAGGTCTGCCCCACAACTGTAAAAGTTCATCAACTAATGGCCTTAGGTACACATCGATGTCGTTGCCGGGTTGCTTCGGACCTTGGATGAGCACTGGCATCATAATGAACTTCCACTTCATGCACAACCAAGGAGGAAGGTTGTAGATGCATTGAGTCACGGGCCAGGTGCTATGGCTGGAGCTCTGCTCGCCAAAAGGATTCATGCCATCTGTACTTAGACCAAATCTTATGTTCCTTGCGTCAGCTGCAAAATCTTTGAACTCTCTGTCGATCTTTCTCCATTGCGTTCCATCTGCGGGGTGTCTCAACTCCCCGTCCGACTTACGGTCCTCTTTGTGCCATCGCAACAACTTGGCATGCTCTTTGTTCCTGAACAGACGTTTCAACCATGGTATTATAGGAGCATACCACATCACCTTGGCGGGAACCCTCTTCCTGGGTTTCTGGCCCTCAACATCGTCACCAGGGTCATCGCCTCTGATCTTATAACGCAATGCAGTGCATACCGGACATTCATTCAAATTCTTGTATTCACCGCAGTAGAGGATGCAGTCGTTAATGCATGCATGTATCTTCAGAACCTCTAAACCTAGAGGGCAGACAACCTTCATCTTCTTCCATTATAACCCCTCTTTCTCCATGCTTGGTCCAACAATTATAGCTTGGCATGAAACCGTGCCGAAGCAGGTGCAGGTGAACTTCTCTTGAGGAAGAGTAACCCTTCTGATTCTTACAGCCAACACATGGACAGGTAACAAAACCCCCCTGCTTGTTCGCATTAGCCACTACGAGGAAATCTTTCAAACCCGTAGTGAACTCGCCGGAGAGTCGGTTACCGTACATCCATTGCCGATTCATCTGCATTATTATTATATAAAGTATATAATTAACCATCATGCATTTGTTAAACTAACTAGCTAGAAATAATAAAAATTAAACAATGAACTACACACATGCATATTTTATCAATGACACATGAAAGGTTCAAGTTGCTAACCGCGATCGAGGAAAAATAAATGAGAAAGCTCAAGTGTGGCTCGGACACTTCATATCATGTTTCTTTCAATCTCTCGGGCATTTCATCGAACACCTTGTGTGCATAAGAGGAACCAAAATCAAACCCACCATCCACTTGTGAAGATTGTGAAGAAAGTGGCACCAAATGGCTAAGTGAGTGTGCTGAACGGGTATATATAGGGGAGGGGCTTTAGTCGCGGTTGGCCAGGCCAACCGCGACTAAAGCGCCTCCCGTGCACCAGCTGGCCACCGAGCACCCTGGGCCCAGACCTTTGGTCGCGGTTCGCCTCCCGAACCGCGACTAAAGACCCCATTAGTTACGGTTCATATATTTTGGGGACTAATGGGGGCGGATGGAAGGCTCTTTTTCTACTAGTGGTTCATGGTAATCTAGGCGACCTCCCGGTGGAGCTGTTCGGTGGAGCCCTACCAGTCGCCGTCGAGGAGGACGACATCATCTTCATGGAGGAACATCGCGTTAACATGCAGGTTAGCATCTTGATGGATTAAGATTGCAATACTACTGCTACTAATAATCCAACTAATTTCATGGAGGGTTTCTATGTAGTGGATGGTCGATGTACAAGATGATTTTGATGCATGGCTCAATGGCATGGATGACCTTCTAGATGTTCAAAATCAACCTGACATGGTGAACAATGGAGGAGAACATGTAGCTGCGGAGATGGAAGGGGCAAGTTTGGAAACCGTCCGAATTTTATCTGCATGTGAACATTACATTTTGCAAGAAACGAGGAGTCGAGATATCCTGCGGGATACTCTACCGCGTGCATGCAGTGGCAAGTTTGGAAACCGTCCGAATTTTACTCTCAACCGATCCCTTTCCTTGATTATTGCGCTGAGATTTTTACGCCCTAAGCCCTGGGTCGGAGGGAGTAGAAGGTAAAGGTTTTTCCAGGAGTCACACCTGAGGCATGAACGTGCAAGATTATAACGTTGTTTTCTTGCTGTTGGGGTGGAATATAGCAATCCAAGTTTGCCAATCAATTATTATTTACTGCCCTGTTCGGAATTGCTAAAACACAAGCAGCTGAAATCATTTTGAAGTTTCAGCCACTTTATTTTAGTGGCGTTTCAGTCACCTTTCGTCAAGTCACATTCACTTTAATGAAACTAGTGAGTTATGTAAAGTTCCAGTAACTCTTTTTGTTATTTTTATTACTTTTAACTTTATTGTAGATGCACTTTATTTTTTAGGGCAACTGCAATCATGTGTCGTGCAATTGTAGTTTGCTTCCAGTGCAATTGTGTAATTGCATTTTCATTTATTTTCCTACTTTTATTGGTTTTTCAATACAGTTGCACTTCTACAGTTCTACCATAGGGGGCTCACTCTTAAACTCATTTCATGTTTGTACATCTTGTACATTTTTTCCGAAACAGAGGCCATAGCTTTGCCTCATCTCATTACTTGCCGGTTAATTTGTGAAAAACGAGGCAAAAACCATATCAAACATTCTCGCCGGTCGACCGTCATGGAACACAATAACATCGAGAGCACAACCAACACAAAAGTTACATCTTGTACATATTTGACCTCCCCTTCAGGCTCTGTATGGGGAGCACTCCGGTAGCGGCTTTGGCAGCGCAACTATGGGTAGTCACCGGATCTAGGCAGCCAAATCTAATACTTTGGTGTCTTTCGATTGTGAGATTGGTGGTGACCTTGTCGTGGTCGCCATGCCGAGGGTGTGTGGTTCATTGGTGGCACGAACCGTCTCTCTCTTTTGCATGGAATGGTACCCAAAAGCTATGGGTGGAAGTTTTCCCGGTTCTTGTCGGCCAGCGGTGGCGCCTATGGGCATCACTTTCTCCTTGGATGCAATGCTATGGTGTCTTCATCGACTTCTTCCATCCTCATAGCAAGCTCTTTTAGATGAAATCCTAAACCGGTTGGGTCGGGCGACAACTTCTTTCTCGTGTTTGTTTCCTCCTTTGGGGCGCCGTCTTGAAGATCTTGCTCCCATCGGGCTAGACGGAACAGACATTGCAACCGGTAGTTGCCCAACAGCTGATGAGAGGATTTGCGTGCTGGCTTACACAACAACGATGGCGACGAGGAGTGATGGCCATGTTGTTGCAGGAATGACTTTTGTAGTCGCCTCTTGTTCTGGTGTGTTGGTCTTTCCTTGCCGTAAGTTGGAGCACCGGCCGTGTATGTCGAGCGGGGATGATGACCTGCGTTTGCGGTCTAGTTGTGGTGATCTTGGCTGATGCGAGTCTTGCATATTTCCTCTTCTGAGATCATCCTCGAAATCAAAGATGCTAGCCTTCCACGCGAGACTGTTCGGCATGGGTTGGCGCGTGTTTCATGAGGCCGCTGCGGCGAGGCCTTCCTAGGTTGTCGTTCTTCGGTGAAATTGGAGTCGCTGACTCGTGGAGGAGTGACGACGACGGCATCGATGGGCAATATCGACAACAACCCTTGCTCTTGGTGGTGGTTGGTTGCGTGTGGCCTTGAGGTGGTTGTGTTTCATGACGACCGTCAATTCTTTATTAATCAAGGCAAAAGATTTGCCATGAGGTGGTCGTGTTCCTTGATGGTCGGCGATGGTGTATATATAGGTTTTATACATGTTTTCCACTGATTAGTCGGTCAATTATTATCTTCTGATTTTTTTAAAAAAATAAAATGAGGCAATATGGCCCAGCTTGTTAAAAAACTCCTAATAATCATCATTTGTTTTTTTTTTTGTTTTATCAAAGATCTCGGCTGCTCTTATTCTTCCATTGTTCCGCGTCAGCGTACTTGGGTTTCTCGATCAACAAACACGGAACATGTTTTGAAAATACCAACAGAAAATGTTTTGTTGTATGCACCTTTTGTACTGTTACTATTGCCGCGGTAAGCAGCACCGTGACGGTGTGCGCCGAAGGCCGTGCTTGTTGGGGACGGTGAGGCGGGACCGCAGGAGTGTAGCGGCGAAGAAGGCCGTCAAGATCATGAACATGAAAAAACCTCCCGAATATACTCCAAAAATAGCCGTCACAGGTATTTTTCTATTCAGAGCAGCGTCGACAGCTACATTCTGAGATCCAAATTAAGCTGCGCAATGGCATGGAACCCAGATAGGAACCCTGCTCCCGTCCGGAGCGTGTAGTACGGCAACTCCACCGCACCAATCGCCGTCTCTCTCTCTCGTTCCAGGCCGAACGAACCGAACAAAGTAGGCAGCGAGGAGAAAGTCATGAAATGTTGGGGGGCGGTGGCATGTCCCTTTGCGGAAAAAGGAGGCCGCTTCGCTTCGGTGTGGATGCCGATGGACCGGCGAGACGCCCAAGTCAAGCACCCCCTACGAGTGACGGCGGTGCACTTGGGTGCCTAGTGCAGTGCTGCAGTATAGCGTATAGTGCAGGTTGGTTGGTGCTGTACTCTGGTGGAGACCGATCGATCTGTGAGTGAAGCTGGCAAAGACCTTGGCCGCGAGATCCACAGCTAGCCTAGGCTCGAATCTTGATTTCCAGCTCCCTTGCTGGCTTATTCCAATCTCTCACGTGAACCGTACAAACGATTCTTCCTTCTTGACTCGTGAATCACAATGAATTCTCCCGATCTGGACTGGAAAATGGAGCTCGATCGATCGGGTGTGTGTGTGTTGGACTCTTGTCTCTTTGAGAAACCTACACGAAGATGAGCGCTCAGACAGACAGTTATGTTTACGGTTCATCACAACACTGTCTTGTCATAAGTAGATCGATCTTGTGTTGTTGAGGGAGCCTTGTCTATGGTAACTAGATTTTGATGTGCGCCTTGGCGCACGACCCCGTGCAAGTTATGGATAGGTGGAAAATAGTAATAATTTTTCATAAAAAATAGTATGAATCATAATAAATTACAAAAAATAGAACAGACATTAATATGTAACTACAAATATATTACATCAACTAACAGTTTCTGATGTGCACACAGCGGCGAGCCCGAAGCAGGTCCTCCTAGAACTCATGTACCCCGAGCGGCACCAGGCTCACGCTCACACCCACCGCTGACATGCCCTTTTGCAGTAAGACAATATGGAGTAGGCACCATTGTTAAACTTTTAAAGTTCAATAAAGACTTAGAGAACTTAGCCTTTTTAGGCCACTTATATTTTAATTCATTCAAAAGTTATAACAATCAACAATAAACAAACGTGAATCACGCACATAAAGCAATTGCATGCTATAATTAAAGACTACGACACCCATGGTAGTAGGAAAAAATAGAAAGTGGGCAATGAAATATAGATGGGAATCTGATTTTTTATGAGAAATGCATTGACAAAAGAAATAGAACAAAGAAGAAAAGAAAGTAGGTGAAGCAAAAAAAAAAAAAAGAGGAAAAAGGGAGCAAAAGAAAGAGAAAATCAACAGAAAAGAGAAGGGAACAAAGAAAAGGAAAGACACATAGGTTCATCGGTGGAAAACATCCCTCGCAGATCGAACCAATCTAAGAGTTGTCACCAGTGCAGGACAATTTGATTGCTCTGAGGAAACATATAGATGAGACGAAACATGAAGACATCGATGAGAGAAGAAACCATGTGAACTTAGGCTGAAGGACACATAGCGTCCCACATATTAAAATATGGACTAAAATCACGACACTTATTATTAATCCATGGCAGTGCAACAATGGTGATAGTGGGCCATTTTATCAACAGAATTGGTTAACAAACAATGCTGATGGGCTGGGCCTGTTTAGTTATTCAGGGCAATACATGGTGCTTTTTAATCACATTTTTCCTATTTTTTGTCGAATGTATATTTATCAAGGATGCCCCGTACCTGCTCCTTCAATTTTTGTCTCAATGTCTGATGTCTGATTGAGAGAGTGAGAGAGTGAAAATAAAAACAAGAAGAAGCGAGTGTCTAAAGAAAGGAACCGGGATAAGATGGACTGTAGAGAAAAATGGTAGGAGCTCTATTTATCGGCATGTATAGTGATGAGGCTCCGTGGCCGGTCGAGATCTGTTTTTTTTTTTTTTTGAAACTAGTCAAGATCTAGTCTGTAAAATGGGAAACTTCATTCTGTACACAGCCAACCTGGGTCGTGGCCCTCTAGCAAAATTACAAATTTTCTAGTACCCCTAATACTGTACTACCGTGGCCTTTAGCCCAGGAGGCCCAAATAATCCAATCGGTTGAGTCATTGACCAAACTCCGTGATTCTTCTCAACAGTTCTTCTCATTCCCTAAAGCTCTAGCCGTCTGGTCCGACGATGCCACGACGGAGTGGCGGGTGGCGAGTTGTCAGATGGCTGCTGGAGTTCGTCTTCTGACTTCTCCGCGCCCCAGAGCTCAGCTCGGGTTCGTCTCTAACCCAGGTTGAGCAACGAAACAACTACCGATTTGAGCTCCAGCCCATTTGTGTTGCGACCACTGCTGAAGATTCAAGGGCGCTGCAGGTTTCTCTCTTTCTCGCTGATGTAATTTAGTGTTTCTATTTTTATTTTCTTGCTGGTTGGTTCCAACGACGATTGAGCTCTACCGCCGGTCAACATCAAGCACAAAGAGGAGTTGGTGAAGGGCAGGCACCTGTAGCTGATAGAGAATCATGGGAGGAAAATTTGTTTTACATGTGCTAGCTAGTTGCATAAATCATCTTTGAATTCTTTTTCTATGCTAAAGAAAGAACTTACAGTGTTCTGAATTTTAGGTTCAGTTTGCCTGATACACTGAATTTTGCTCATTACGCCCATATGAATAAGGTGAAACTGAAAAGTCAAAGTAAAAAAACTAAATAACACAAAGTAAAAAAACTGAATAAGGTGAAACTGAAAAGGTCATCACTAAGTGAACTGGCTATGATGATCTGGAGTAGTAGAAAGACAAATGAGATAAAGGACAGACCTCAATACGCTGACTACAACTAAACAGAGAGCACACTGAAGGAAATATCTTTAGTAATATAGTATAGAGCAAACTGGTAACGAAAAAATATACATAATAATGCACTAGGATGATCTAAGCTAAATAAGATGTATCTGCAACTGCATCAACTGCTGCAGGAAGCTTGAGCGCTGAATATCTGTAGATCTCTGAAGCCAATTCCCTGAATGTAGTTTCGCTCCTGCAGTTAAGTGATGGTCGATGTAAGCCCTGAGAAAATGAAAATTAATGAAACACAGTAGCCATATAAATGCATCATACATTGGGAAAGAGGTGCACAATAGAGCTAGCCATACCAAAAAATGAACCTACATACATATCACATAGAGATTATCAAGCTTGCATCTGAACACCCACACATTTGAACACCAGCGCACATTCCATGGAAGAATAGGACACTTTTCTTACCTGCACAGAAAGTAAGCTTTCATGTTTACACAACAATACCTTCCCAAGTAAGTCAAGCATGAGTTTACCAAAGAAATATTTTTAGTTGGATATAGCATAATTGGAAACCCAAGTCTGGAGATTCATCCACTGATAAAACAAATGAAAATGTACTTATTTTCAGACAGTAATTCAATGATTTTTCATTACAAGAAATGAACTTAGTTTTGGACCAATTCAACAGATGACAAAGAACACAATAAATGATATGTGCAATAGTAATGAAAAGAGGAAACATATAGAGATCAAGCCACATGGTTGCCGAAACACAGTGCATACTCATTCTAGTTCATGCCGGCTAGGTTTTTCCTAGACTATGATATATACATGACATTACCGAAAAAAAAGCAACAAGCAGGAGAAAAAAAACCGTCAACCAAGCTGTAACACATAATGGTAATGGCCAGGCCATTGACATGAACGAATAAAACTGGCATAGAGAGTAAATAGAGCAGTCAGGAAACTTGTGCCAATGTGATAAGCAAGCATTAAATAAAGCGTGAATAATTGTGTTAGTGAGAATTCCCAAAAGCTTCTGGACATAGTTAGTCACACATCTTATCACAGCCTGTATTGGCCAAGACATTCCCAAAAGCTTCTAGGGATAATTGTGCTTCATGCCTAGCCGAACCAGGAAGAACAACACATTCATTGTTAGTGAGAAAGGATAGAAGTATAGAATATAAGCTCACATAAAATCTCCCTCCTTAACATCCTGGTACGGTGGAGCATAAATATAACATATCTTAGCAAGGATTTTAATCGAACACCTAGTCATAGACAAAACAGATTTGCATAAGCAAAGATGAGATGTTCTAGCTTCTAGGGGCTAAATCAGATAGGAGGAGTTTGGCTGCACTTTTACCTTGGCCTTGACCTTTTATGAAATAAAATTATGGAGGGCAAGATGACTATGGAGATGCACCTGGATTAGTAGGGAGAGATAAACCTGTGAGTTGGTAGTCCCATGCGATTATAATTGACCCGCATCTAGCGCTGGAAAAAATGAAACAATTATCTTATTACTGAAAATAATCCATAATTTAGCAAAGCATCAAAGCCAACTGTGTAGGTATAAACTAAAGCAAGATAATAAATTAATGGAAAATATTACTTGAATTCTTTGTAGCAAAAGGACATTCAATATAGCAAAGCATCAAAGCCAACTATGTAGGTATAAACTAAAGCAAGATAATAAATTAATGGAAAATATTACTTGAATTCTTTGTAGCAAAAGGACATTCAATATCCAAATAATCCAAGTCACCAAAATCATTACAACTATGCAGTTGGCTTATTCTAGTAAAGTATATTGCTGCGACATATAAATTTCAGAGATAACTTATTTGTTGAGCCTGCCTGGATTTTTATCGAATACCTTCTAGACATAGAGAAAAGGAATCTACAGAGAGAGATATCATGTGAAAAAGATGAGAAAGGGAAAGAGTACAGGAGGAGAACGAGAGGTGTGAACCTGCAAGTGGACTTGTTCTTGGCGTTGAGGGTCACGACGGGGGTGCCATG
The DNA here is from genome assembly GCF_019359855.2 of Lolium perenne. Taxonomy (NCBI): domain Eukaryota; kingdom Viridiplantae; phylum Streptophyta; class Magnoliopsida; order Poales; family Poaceae; genus Lolium; species Lolium perenne. Next base: position 261,918,214 of record NC_067246.2, on the reverse strand, counting down.
GCAGGTGACGGCCGCGGCCCATGCTCCTCCTGCCGGCGAGGATGAGCTGCACGGGGAGAAGGAGATGATTCCAGACCTAAACTTGAAGAAATTTCATAGGCCTTGAGGATTTAGTCAGTAATGCCATGGGGGAGAGGGGATCCCAGCACAAACCCATCTCCCAACGAACTCCATCTTTTCCCCTCCCAAGCAGTAGAGAGACACACACATAAAAGCAAACGGGATGAAAAAACTGGAAGGAGAAGAGGCAGGGTAGAGGGAGGGTGGCGGGCAGAGAGAGTACTGGGACTGCCAGCGCGCCGCCGATGAAGGACGGGGCTGACACCCACGGCCCGCCTCACCGGAGCCGACGAAGACCGAGGCGAGCGAGGCCATGCCAGCCAGAGCCGCATGAGGGAGAGACGGAGTGCATCATAACTATTTAAAAAGGAAAAAACAGAAAGCATGGTGACCTCGCAAGTAAATGGAATTTGAGAGAAATGAATGAGGTAATCATGAATTAGAAACTTCTTAATCTCCTTCAATCCATAAATTGCAAAATTGTTAAAGCTAGATGCAGTACTTACTGTTGGTTGGAGCTAAATTCAGGAAAGGTAATCTTGTGTGCATGACAGAGCATAAAGAATACACATGAATTGCGGAAGCTAAACTGGCTACTCAACTTCCCCAAACCACTCTGCTAATTGTTGTTTGACACCAGAAGACAAAATCAATAACCACAAATTAGAATAATATAAACCTTGAAAAGCACACCTGGGCGAGTGTACATAGCAATAAAAGAATGAGAAGCACACCTGCAAGAAAACAACAATACTAATCAGCCTAATCTAGCAAGGTAAACTAAAATGATAGGTATCCTAAAGTTTTTGATCCAGAAATAAATAAAACCAAATTATATTTTCTCCTAAAAGAAATCTAGCAATGCAGCAATAAAATGTATGATGTTTTCTCTGAATGTACAAACATAAAAAGGCAAAAGGAAATACTTTCCATGCATTGAAGAAACATGATACATATTTGGCCTTGAATTACTGCCACACAGAGAACCGATCCATAAAATGGACCTCATATGTCGGATGAGAAGAAATCCAACAGGAGATAGCCGCTGATTGTATTCAGTAGTGCACCATCCTCTATAATATATGGACAAATCCACAAAAATAGTGCCCTGGATACAAAGATGAGCTTGTCAACATAACTGGAAGTAATGATTTAGGTAAGAAACAGAACCACAGCTGGAACAGGTGGCATGGATCTCTATTTACTAAACTTTGCATCATACGAGCTTGCTGCATATGGAATACATGAAATAAAAAGATTTTTAAAGGTGTTAAGCCTACATATATCAAGGAGAATACGAGCTCAATTTACTTGGGAATAGGCTCAGCTAAGCCAAAAATATATGTATGTTAAGTGATTGAGTTTATCGATAGAGTTCATTTGCAATTCTTAACGGCCATGTACCGTGGGATAACTTGCACCTATATGATTATAATTTTCTAGTAATTTTCAGCAGTTGGATCCCCTCCAGTTATAAATACCCCAAAAACATAATATCCTAAGAAGCTTAACACTAAGAATTTCTCAATACACAAGGAGTATATATGAAAAAATGCAGTTTCCAGTACTAAAATCAGTTTTGAAAAAGACGTGTGATCAAAGTAGAATTATATACCTACTGTCTCCTGTCTCCTTTTTTCATTGATGAGTGCTGACTGATTGCATGATCCTCTTCAATTCTTCACTCTATTCTTTTTCACACCTTGCAATGCAGAATTATACATCAATATACTAATTCGAAATAGACATAACCATTGAATATTAGAGAAGTAGTCTTACAGCCTACCAAATAATATGCAGCGCACTCTCAGACTCCCAATGTTCAATAGTACTTCCTCCATAGTGTAGGAGATAGCAACAGGCTAGCATAAACTTATTGTTTGAATTGTCAGACATGCCTCTGCCCCCAGATGCCAAATGGGGGGTAACCGAGTTAACAATCTGGACATGTTCATGACTATCTTTACCTGGATCCACCCAGAAGCATTAAAATAGCAAACAGTATTGGTAAGAACAAGCGAAGAATAGCAAGCAAGCAGTGAAGAGATAAGGCATTAGCCATGACTTACCTTGCAGATGGCTGGAGAGGTGACCTGCGGTTGCGAATACACGCAGTACCGCCGGCAAATGGCTGATGCAGCAGCAAGGACGTTGCAGCTTGGACCAGAGTTGTGCGCCTCCTATTGAACTCGCACGTGTTCACGTCCTAGGGTTTTGCCTCGTCGTCAATTCGTACGGCGGCGTCCTTCTCTGTCGCCATGGCCTCGCCCACCTGGGCTAATCTGAGTAGGAAGAGAGACGATAGATAAGATGGGATTTTTTTTTTTGCGGGGAGATAAGATGGGATTTGGGGACAAGTGGGAACCAGAGGTGGCTGAGGTGGGAATCAGAGGCGGCTGCGACGGGGACTGGAGGCGCCTACGGCGGCTGAAAACAGCGGCACAGATCGGCGGAGAAGAGGAGAGCTCAGACCTGCGTCTTCCTGGAACCTCCGCTGAGATGCACCGCCGCCGCTCGCGACGGAGAGGGCAGAGCTCGTCATGGCCGGAGGGGAATAGGTGATGCGGTCGAGCTGGGAGAGCAGCAGCGGGGAAGGACGACGGAGGCGGGGGGGTGGGGGTGCGGCGGCGAAGCGGATGGGAGGAGCAGGTCACGATGAGGACGAGGCTGGATAGGGTTTCCAGCCCTGGCTTGCGAACGCTTTTTCCCCTCCCATTACGAAATTTTTTTTCTCCCTCAAGCTGAACCAACGACGCGCCGACGTGTGGCCCAATCATGAAACGAAGCAAAGCACTCGCCCAGCCCTCCCACGACGCGCGGCATGCGTGGATAGCCTCAGAGGCCCCCGTGGGGGGGCATCATATATACCTTCAGAAGCACTCGTCCAGCCCTCCCACGACGCGCGGCATGCGTGGATAGCCTCAGAGGCCCCCGTGGGGGGGCATCATATATACCTTCAGATACAATGCGTGTAACGTGCACTGGAGGGAAACTGATGCGGGCAGATCACCAAGATGGGGCCTTGCCAATCCCACTATACTGTCCTGGGGACCTGGGCGAGTCCCTCCTTAGTATGGATATGAGACGGGCTGTCTGAAGCTTTTCTCGCAAAAGACATTGGGATAAGGTCGGATGAGCGATCCGGTGCTATACTTCCGTTCAGCGAATGGCAACATGAACAGACCTGATTTGTCGCTTTCAGAACATTCGTGCAGAAAGGGACACTCCAACAGTAAAGAACAATCATACCAGCAAGCCAATGCACATACTGCTTGGCTAAGCGGCTAGCACCAAGTTAGCTCTACCTTCTTCTTTTTTGAGCATCAAGTAAGCTCTACCTCAACCGACAGTAAGGGTGCTCCTATCGATTGCTTTAAGCGATGCAGCAGACTCCTATCGCTAAAGGAAACACAACATGGGCCGGGCCCATTTAACTCAGCTATCGCACGACCTGCCTTCAGTCATGACTAGCTCTCTGAATTCAATCGCTGTGCTCAGGTTTTCTGGTGAAAAAAAAAATCGCATTTTGAAATAAATGTTCGCAATTGAATTCTGGTGTTTTCTGAAAAAAAATCAGATATTAAAATAAATGTTCAAATTCAAAAAGTGTTCGTAGTTGAAAACTGTTCAAATTTGAAAAATGTTCAGACTTCAAAAAAGTTCAAATTCAAAAAAAATTCAGACATCTAAAATGTTCAAACAAAAAAACAGATTTAAAAAAGTTTAAATTTAGAAAAAGTTCAAATATGAAAATATTTTTAATTTCGAAAGTAGTTCAGATCTGTAAATGTTCAAATTTAAAATTTGTTTGTATTATTTCAAAAACTGTTCAGATTTTAAAATTGTTCATACTTGAAAAAATAATAAAGTAGAAAAACAATGGAAAAGGAGAAACAGAAAACCAAAAAAAAACCAGAAAAAGAAAACCGGACAGCACCCAGAAAACATAACGACACAATCAAAACGCGCAAGGAAATGAGACAAACGAACCCCATCGCTTGTAATGGGCCGGCCCGGGAAAACGAACGCCTGTGCGGCGCCCCCGGTAGCGCCCGCTATAAGCGGAGGATAGGGATCGCTGGTGGGTGCAACGCACCGCACAGCTCCCCACGCTCCGGGTGGCTCAGTGGGCCGCGGCCCATTCCATGAGGTGAGTTTTTTTTTCCTTTTTTTCTTTTTTTCTTTTTTGTTTTCTGTTTTTTCTTTTCTGTTTATATTTTCAATTTTTAAAATCTAAAACTTTTAATAAAAAAATTTGAGAAAATTATTTCGCAAAAAATTGAACAGTTTTCTGAAAATGAACAGTTTTTAAATTTGAACATTTTTTAACTGAACAGTTTCAAATTTGAACCATTTTAAATTTTGAACAGTTTTTAAATTTGAACAATTTTGAAATTTGAACATTTCCTGATTTTTTTAATATGAACAATTTTTTAGCTCAAACAATTTTCGAAAATTAAACATTTTATTATGAACAAATTTCAAATTTGAACGATTTTCAGTTTTAAACATTTTTTAACGATTTCCATATTTGAACATTTTTCAAATTTAAATGTTTTTTAGATTGAACTTTTTTAAGTTTGAAACAAAAAGAAAATAAAAAGAAAATAAACAAAAACAAAAAAAGAAACAGAAAAGAAAAAGGAAAAGAAAAAGAAAAGAAAAGAAAAAATGAAAAAGAAACAAAAAAACGAAAATAAAACGCGAAACGGGCCGCCTAGGTCGGTGCTTACCAAGCACCGCACACCCTGGTCGGATATAGGGCCCGACCCATTTTCGTTTTTTCATTTGATTTTCGTTTTCTGTTTATTCGTTTTCTTTCTTTTTTGTTTGTTTTTCTATTTTCTTTTCTTTTCTTTCTTTTTCAAGTTCGAAAAAAATTAAATTAAAAATTTGTATTAATTTTAAAAATGTTAAACTAAATTTTTTTCAAATTTGAAAAATGTTAAAATATAAAATTTGTTCAAATTTGAAAAATGTTCAAATTCTAAAAATGTTCAAATTTAAAAATTGTTCAAATTTGAAAATTATTTAAACTTAAAAATTGTTCAGATTAAAAAATTGTTCAAACTTAAAATTGTTCAAACTTAAAATTTGTTCAAATTTTAAAATGTTTCAAAATTTAAAAAGCGAAAAACTTAATAAAATTGTCAAATCAGAAATGCTCGATTTCAAATTTAAAAGTATTCAGATTTTGAAAATTTTCAATTTTCAAAAATATTCAAACTGTAAAAATTAACAGAAAGAAAAGAAACGAAAAAAGAAAAACGTTTACCTGATGCTGTTGGGCCGGGCCCATCAAGCCACGTTGGACCAGCGGTGACTACTTTGTATTAACAACCGGTCGGGATTGTGGGCCGGACCCAACAACAGTCGGAGGGTGTGCAGCTCCTCGATCGCCACCGACCAGGTCGGTGTAAAGCACCGCCCGTTTTTCATGAGAAATCGCTCATCTAGCACCAACGGCGGCGCCGCTTTCAGGTGACACCACTTCTTCCTGGAGGGTATCGTGAATACCTTTGGTTCGTTTCCTTTGATGTGTCAGGGGGAAATCGTAGGACCAGTGCGCTGGTCCGAGCTGTAGGGTCGTCGATATCACCTCCTTTCTTGAGGGTACTGCTTGGTACTTGAAGCTTCAACGCTAAGAGTTTGTTGGAACATATTCATAGCGGTTGCCGGTCACCGCCGCGTCAGTCGATCGGATTAGCCTTTATTTTATTTCTTATTTTATTTGCTTTTAGATCCATCTTTGCAATTGAGGATTTTCTTTGTTTCGGATATATCATTGCTTCGATGGTGTGTTGCTATATTAATATTGCATGATGTAAGCCTCCTTAAAAAAATCGAGAATATGACGTATCTGCACCCGAAGACAAAGATTATCCATTGAAGCAAATATCCATCTCCCTCATATTTGCAGCTTTCATCTAACGACGGACAAAATCCAGTCCTGACCACTGACTCACAGTCACAGGGCTGCAATCGATGAAAGAGTAGGATCCCAATCTTTTAGCAAAGGCGCACGCTGAGCGTCGGTCGCCCAATCCGTGGGCCGAAAATCGGTCGTACCCCCGTCGTTGATTACGCATCATGCACTGCTGAATCATTAATTTCTTTCTCCTATGGCCTGGTCCCATCCCGACTACTGTGCTTTGTCAGGCGAAACCACTCAGGTCGCTTTCGTGGTCCCTGTTGCAGTATGTTACATGGTCTGGTCTGGACATCTGGTGAGGGTACCGTGTTGTTGTTGCTAAATGCGTGTGGAGCCATGTGCTGATGCGAATGTCTCTCTCCTATGTCTATACGAGCTGCCTCCAAATGTAGTACCCAGTGCTCACATGGGTGGACCAGATGCTGCTGTATCATGCATGCATAATGCTAGCTCCACACGGAGGCATCCATAGTTACAAGTTGTCACATTACAACATCTAGTGTCTTCCTTTACAACAAAACTTTTATGAATAGGTTACAATTTTAAACCACGTATCCAACATCAAAAGAATAAATGTACACTTTAAAGAATGCGAGAAAACCTTGCAACATTTTCTGTGTTCCTTTACAATAAAACTTGTGTGACTTTATTACATTTTGAAATCACTTGTACAACATCAATTTTTTTCGGAAAACACAACTTGTAGGAAACACGCGGAAAACATTGCTACATCTTATGTCTTGTTTCACAACATAACTCGTATGTGTACGTTACAATTTTAATGCACATATACAACATCAATAAATCTGTAAGAAATGCAAACTTTTAAAGAACGCCAGAAAACCTTGCAACATCTCCCGTCTCTCTTTACAACAAAACTCGTGTGAATTTGTTACATTTTGAAATCACTTATACAACATCACATTTTTTGAGGAAAACTCAACTTGTAGTAAACACCCGAAAAACATTGTAACATCTCGCGTACGCTTTCACATCAAAACTCGTATATGTACATTACATTTTTTATGCACTTATGAAAAATCAATAAGTGCAGAAGATGCAAAAAGTTCTAAAGAATGCTAGAAAAACCTTGAAATGTCTACCTTGTGCCTTTTCAACAAAACTCGTGCGCCTTTTTTTTACTTTTTTTACATGTTAAAATCACTTATGTAAGAATAATAAAACTGAAGAGTCTCGCGCGTACTTTCAAAACACATATGAGTTCGTTACAACTTTAACACATCTATGCGACATCGAAAAAAAGATGTAACATCGGGCATGCATGCTTGCGGCTAAATGGCAGCCATGGAAAGACAATCCTAAAATAACTCTAAAAGTATGAATAACTTAACAACTAGCTGTGTAGCCTGTGTGCACATAGCAAAAGATCCACATGCAAGTGGTGCATGCATGAGAAGCAAAAACATCGTATACTAACAACGATGGCCATGGCCTAGAATTGTGGCCCCATGCATTGTCCTTCTTTCATGCACCGGTCTGGAATAACTGCTGCTGCATGCAAGAGCAACGAAAAGGTGTACAACCAGCTCACGGAAATGACTAGCTGCGCGTGGATAAAAGCAGCTAGGCGGGAAAAGGCAAGCGCACGCGCGGGAGACCCATGTGAACGGGCGAAGAGAGCACGACCGATCTTTTCCACGCGATCGGTCGGCTGATTATAAGCGTTTTCCTTTAGCAAATCAAGTTGCAAACGTGCTGCACGAGGATGTGGTACACCCAAGACCATAAAAAGCCCCGTACAACCGTACTGCCATCTCAACTCTCGTGAGTCTCGTGCTGCACAAGGGACGTGATTCACCGGACGTCCGATGGGACCAGGGACCAGGACCGTACACTACCATTGCAGTTGCACGCAAATTTAGTAGACACGACCTATAAGACCCCGTGTTAGTGGTAGAGATGCAAAGTGGATTACTATTAAGAAATCATTTACCCTCTTTATAGTACAATAAAAAAGAACTATTTTTCTTTTCAAACTGATGATATTAGAATAGTTGCTTCATTTTTTTAACTGAAGATAATGGAAGTTACCCTAATATTGGCCCTGTTTGTATATTACTATTCGTCGCTCCCGAGTTATGTTCGATGAGACGTGTACACTTACGTGAAAATATTGTTGACAGATTGTATCATCCTGAGTATGATCGAGGCCATCTCCTCCTAGCAACTATAAATTCTAACCATGGCCAATGAACATGTGGAATTGTGGATATATCTACTCCTAGGAAGCCTTTGATGGTTCGGTATTCATACTCGTCCTTGTCGCCGGTACTGAGGGTACATGTTAACATGGTTGATACTGCTCCACCGGTGATGGGTGTCGTGATGCGGGTGTCGAGGACGAACACATCGGTTGTCCCATGCAGGGGAGGTCACATGCATGTTTTCACCGACATATCTGCTCATTTTTTCCTTTGCGATTCATGCAATGAGTATCATTGAGTTTCGTTTTGTTTCGGGAGTTTCAAACGAACTGGCATGCAAAAAAAAAAAGAATTATCCCATGCACGGGATCCCATGAATGGGACAAAATCATTTCTCTGTCGAGGAAGTGCTGATGGGGTGAGATAATGACCTCCATTTCGTCTATCTTGTTAGCTTTATTTTCTCAGAGCACAATAAGAAAATCATAAAAATCTCTACCTATCTCTCTCACATGTGTATTGCAAGCTCAAACTACTATCTTATTTCGAACCATAATTTTGGTTGGTAGAATGTTTACTTGCAATTCAAGAATACCGTGAAGGTTAAGCAACAAGATGTTATTGGTTGGATGTACTACATTACAATTCAAGTCAACAAAGACGAAACCAAGAAGCTAAGGTTTGCGAGAAATCATGGGGATCTTTGAGCAACTCGAGGATTCCAAGGTTGTTGATGGTGTGGTGGGCGATGGTGCACATAAAGAACATCTATTTCATTGACCTTGCTGGCTTTGCCATTTTGGAGCGCAACAAGAAGACTGAAATCCCTCTATCAAAGTATCCGATATGTCCCTCTTAGGGAGCTCGTACTTGTCTCTTATTTGGAGTAATAATTTTGGTGTTGCGCTACTCATAATATTGTAGTAGAGTTTGAGAATACCATGAAGGTGAATCAACATATTGTTGTTAGCTGGATGTACTGCATTACAATTCAAGTAAATGTAAGTAAACCTAAGAAGTTCTATGAAGCTAAGGTGTGTGAGAAGCAATGCCAGAACTTCAAGAAACTCAATGAGTTCAATCTAGTCGAGGACGGCAGAAGACCGAATATGGGTGGCATCAAGGACGTGATGATGGGGGGACAAGAATGATATCCACTTTGTTGGCACGCTCGCTTTGTTGTGGCCGTGGCTCTGTGCTACGTATCATGCCTAGCTTCAAGAGCTATGTGCGATCCTAGCTTTGTATTTCTCGGTGGAACATATGAAGATGGACTTGCCATCTACCTCGTGTGTGGGACCTAATTTTTATCCATCATGGGAGTAGTTGGATTACCTTAAGTGGTTTTCGACCAATCCACCCCCGTCAGCACATAATCCGGACGATCTCTTCGCAAAAGAGTTTTGAGACTTGCTCAACATATAGAAGGCAGCTAGCCGTAGATCGGTAAGGGTGTCTGCTTGCCTCCTAAGAGAAAAGACAATTATGGGGAAAACAATAAGGTGGGTGATTTCCCGGGCCAACATCCCGAAGGAAATGATATGTCATGTGCAAAGACAAAAAGAGGGGTGCCATATGAAAGGCACCTGCATAAGCTTGATGGATGATCCTCACTCTCTCGGCTCGTCCTCACAGTTTAGGCAGTTTATTTGCTTTTTGGCGTTGCCTATTTCATTTTGTTGAGGTGTTCACATTGAGAGTTTTATTGCATCGTACAAGTGTGAGGGGTAGTGATTGTTGTATGTGGTAAAGTATGTCAGGCTACCTATGCGGTCGTATGATTTGATGCTTTATGATTAGTGAGTTTATGGTTTGTTTATATCGGTATTTGCCCGGTTTTTCGTAAACTAATGGGGTATTTTTCCTCTTCCTAATTGACGAGGGCAAACGATTTTCCCGATTTCTAAAAGCATTGCTCATTTGCACCATTTTTTGTCTAGTCAATTGAATGCATAGACGGATAAAATAGATAATTCTAAAGTACCGTAATTAAACCTTAGAATATTGGTCAATAGGTTTGCCCCCCAAAAAAGACCGTCCAAGTTTTGTGCGATTTTAACCCCCTAAAACATCGTATTACTATTTATGTGTGATTGTATACACTATAGGAAACGAACAAGGGCCCGACGGCCATATCCTGTGCCGACAGCTTTTCGTCAGGGCCATCGGCACAGGACTCGTTCCTCACAGGCCACTGGAACGACAGTCGGCACACGATTGCTGTCGGCATAGGGATTCATGTGCCGACTGCCACCGTTGACACAGGTTAGCCATTGGCACAACTAGAGATGCGCGGAACTTGGTGTTTTCGCCTGAAGGCGAGCAAACATCATCGTCTCTGCAGCCTAGCCATCGGCACAATTTTTTCTTTTTTGCTCCACGCACCCCTTGGGAATAGCCTTTTTAGTTTTTGAAAAAATATAACTTTTTTGTTTTTAAAAATAAAATCCTTTGAGACGACCGTCAAAATGTTGAAAATATAAAATCCTTTTCAAAGAAATAAAAATTAATGAACATTAATTTGATATATTATGTAAAATGGCGTCATGTTTCGGTAAAACTACTTTTCTGGTTGCATACGATTTTCGATGAAATCATTTTTATAGGAAAATATATCTATAGAAAAAGTTACACATGTTTTCAACGGCCTAACGCGGTTTACCGGTTTTTAAGATTCCTCAAAATGAAAAAGAAAATAGGATTTTTTTCATTTTTTAGATTTTGATCAAATAATTAAAATTTTAAATTTATTTTATTGTTTCAAGATTTATTATTAATGAACAATAAAGTATTCATTGTTCTTTAGTTAAATGATTGTTTAGAATTCAAATAATAAAGATGTGTGATGTCATGGCTCAGGAGTTAACATGATTGATAGAGTACTATTGTTAACAAAGAAAAACGTCTCTCCCGAAAGCTTATCCAGAATGATCGAATAAGTTAAAGGTGCTGAGATGAGAGCAGTTTGAGAATAAATAACCGAGTGAAAAATTTAACTATTAGTAAGTAATTCAACCTAATATTTATGCATGCTTCGAGAATAAACTGTTAAACAATTTAAAAAATTGCCTTGAAAAATAATTTTGAAACAAAAGAAAAAAATTGAAAATTGATCCGGCCTGGACTAACGGCCGTTAGGCCTTCACTAGGCCCGCCTAGAGGCTGTGCTGATGGCGAAATGGTACCTCCATATATTCTGAACTTGTTGGTACCGTGAGCTTTCTGAATCGCAAATAAAAAGTATCTGTCCGCTGCGGTGCAATCAAGGGTCTAAAATTCTAGCTAGTGTCAAGGAGCACATGCGTGGCAGTGAATTGAGGAGGCTCGCAAGGTCAGAAAGAAGACTATAAGAACTTAAGAAGGAACGAACTTGCTGTTTCAACGCCTAGAAGTTCTGGAAAGATAAGAAGTGATCTGGCAGAGACACGCATGCTCGGACCTATACGTGTCGAAGTTTGGGCCTGGCCGGTGACTTCGTGCCCAGCATTTTTCTTTCAGCTTTGCATTTTCCTTCCATTTTATTATGTCTTCTCTGCTCATTCGTTGTCTACCCGTAGGATGATAGGAAAGAAACCCGATATGCGGAAATCTTCATGGTAGACTGAGCTAAATGTAGCTCGGTTTTTGAATTTTTTTTTTAAGATCGACAGTTTAAAGTTGTAAAAAAATCTGAAAATAAATTTAGATGCTTATAATGTTGTGTTCTACAACCTTGTAAATTTTCAACTCGGAATACCCTATATTTGGGCTGTGAAAAATGACAAAATCTAACATCAATAATAGTGAACAGTGTCAGAATTTAAAATATCAAGATCTGCCAGATTTTGTCATTTTTGTGCAGTCCTAAATATTTGGCATTCCGAGTTGAAAATTTTCACTATGTACACAACATTGTCTACATCAAGATTGTTTTTTTCAGATTTTTTTGAAACCTTAAAATATCTTTTTTGATTTTTTTTCAGAAAAACGAGCTATGTGTAGCTCGTGCTAAAAAAAAATACACACTCATATGCGGAAATCTCGATATGTTCTTTGTTGATTATGTAGCCAAAGAACTGAGTAGATAAGAGCATCTTCTGTTCGCCTTCCTTGGTAATCGGTCGATTGGAGAACGTTGCCACATGGTCTTGTGTTTGTGTATGTTTGTTTTCCCACCTCTTCATCCTTGCTTCGCTGCACTGCCACCAGTGTGGTTGGAACTTCCCTACAACATCCTTTACCTGTGTCCGCCTTAGGTGGTACTATGCTTTGCAGACAGCAGCCACATCGCGTGTCTGAGCGTCGAGTTCGAGGATCCTCTGCCGCTCGGTCACCATGAGGAGGTGTCCAGCCTCCTCTGTCGGTGCTTGCTCAACGGAGATCCCGATGATGAGGCGGGGGGATCGCCTCGCTGACCTCCTCTCGATTATGGGTGGCATCCCTAAGCTGTCACGACTTCTGGTATGACACAAGGATAACCACCTGCTCCAGTTTGTCGGCTTCCACCCGTCATCCCACTGTGCCTACTTCTCCGATACCTCGCTCTCTGAGTCCACCACGAACGCGTCGAAGTCATCGTCTGAGGGGACATGCTCAAGTTATGACGACATAGGCTAGGGTTGTGGAGTCTTTGGCTAGAAGATGAGAGGAGGGTGTGAGGTTCTGTTGAAATATTGGGCCTACACTTAGTGGCCCATACTAGATTTCAGATTTTCCTATAAATCTCAAAGCCCACATAGTGGAAGCCTTGTGAGTTTGAGCCCAAGTTGGTGGCAGCTCACTAGGGAGTGGCAAGAGGTGAGAAGTTTAGTCCCACATGGAAAGTTGGGAGGAAGTTAGACCACCTTATAAGGTGGGTTGTTCCACCACTAGTAAGTGAGTGAGAATAGGAGTGTTACACGCGCGCGCTCCTCCTCCTCGCTCGTCTCGACTCGACTCGTCACGACGCGCGCGCCGCGCTCGTGGTGAGTGGATTGAGCCTCGAGCCGAGACTTTTCTTACTTTTTGCAGCTCAGGAAAACGAACAGAGTCCTAGACGGACGCGTCGCAGTTAGTCGGTTCGGGTCGCTCCCGGATCGTGGGCTATCTGTAACCGACTCGAAACGTTCGTGCGACGTGGTCGTGGCCCACGTTGCCTAGGGTTTCCCGAGCCTATATAATCTCTTGCCCGGCTACCGCAGAAAGATACTGAATACACGAGTTAGGGTTTCCACCTCTCTCTGCTTGCGCCGCCATCGTAGCCTACTCCATCCCGCTCGCCGACGTGCATCGGCGAACGGGAGAGCAGGTCTCCGGAACCACTCGTCCTTGCGATCCTGTACGGGAGAGGGCGGGTGGGTTTTGGGAAGCGCTCTGCGCGACTGCTCAAGCTCTTCATCACGGGTCGCCTTCCGTCCAAGTCGGGCGGTGCTGCCTACCGTCGTCTTCAACGCCGTCTACTTCGACCCGTCGTCCCCGTCGTCAACAACGTTACTGCCGCGACATCATCTGCTACACCTCTACCGCCACCTCCACCAGATCGGTACGTGCGACATATCTCGATCTGTTTAGCGATGGATGTTTTACCGTTTGCGCTGCTGCTACTCATGTTGATTAATGCATCTAGTATGTTTGAGTTTCACATGTTACTAGTTGCTGCCATCATGTTTTATATTCTGGAATTAATCATGGAAATTGTGCCTAATTTTCCAACAATCCAAAAACCTAATTGTAGGCAATTTCCTGAGTTAACAATGGCTGGTTTCTTTGGCCTTAGCGAGGCCGGATAAGTTTACCGGTGTGCACTTTAAGAGGTGGCGGTATAAGGCCATGCTCGGCTTACTCATACGAAAGTGTTCGAAGTTGCGATGGTTTACCTGAAGGAACTATATCTGACCAAGATCAGTAACAAGTTCAAGGAAAACAATAATCTCTTCGTCGGATGCGTTCTAAGTATTCTTGCTGATCGTACGTGTGATGTGTACATGCACATAACAGATGGTAAAGAGCTCTGGGATGCACTGAATGCTAAGTTCGGTGCAACCGATGCAGGCAGTGAACTGTACATCATGGAGAGCTTCCATGACATCAGGATGGTTAACAACCGTTCTGTAGTCGAACAAGCTCATGAGATACAGTGCATTGCGAAAGATCTTGAACTCCTTAAGTGTGTCTTACCTGATAAGTTTGTGGCTGGATGCATCATCGCTAAGTTGCCCCCTTCATGGAGGAACTTTGCCACAACTCTCAAACACAAGAGACAGGAGATATCAGTTGAAAATCTGATAGCATCTCTTGATGTTGAGGAGAAAGCTCGGGCTAAGGATAATACTGAGAAAGGAGAGGGTCATTCTAGCGCCAACATGGTGCAGAAGAAACCCTACAGCAAGAACAAAGGGAATAACAAGCCCTCCTTCAATAAGCCTATGAAGACTACAACCTTCAAGAAGAAGAAGATGATAAACAAAGCAGATCTGAGCTGCTTTACATGTGGAGAGACTGGCCACTTTTCTAAGGACTGTCCAGAGAGGGCAGACCGCAAGAAAAAGGCGAGACAAGTCAATACGGTGACCGCTAGCAATGCTGATGGGTACGGTAATCTCTTTACTGTTCTTTCGGTATTTCAATCTCCATGTTGGTGGATTGATACAGGTGCTAATGTTCATATGTGTGCTGACATATCCATGTTCACTTCTTACCAGGTCGCCGGGATTCTTCCGTCTTGATGGGGAATGGGTCACATGCTTACGTTCGTGGTGTTGGCACGGTAGATCTGAAGTTCACTTCGGGAAGATCGTGCGGTGAGGAACGTGCGGCATGTCCCTACTATGAACAAGAATCTCGTTAGCGGCTCCCTTCTATGCAGAGATGGGTTTAAGGTTGTTTTAGAGTCGAATAAAGTAGTTGTTTCCAAGTTTGGACAATTTATTGGTAAAGGCTATGAGTGCGGAGGCTTGTTCCGCTTTTCACTTTCTGATTTCAGTAATAAGTCTGTGAACCATATATGTGGCAATGTTAGTGATGATACCAGTGTTTGGCATTCTCGTTTATGTCACATTAATTTTGGTTTAATGTCTCGGCTATCCAGTTTAAGTTTAATTCCGAATTTCACCATTGCCAAAGGTTCTAAGTGCCATAGTTGTGTGCAATCAAAGCAACCTCGGAAGCCTCACAAGGCGGCCGAGGAGAGAAACTTGGCACCTATAGAACTCATACATTCTGATCTATGTGAGATGAATGGTGTGTTGACAAAAGGTGGAAAGAGATATTTCATGACATTGATTGATGATGCGACTAGATTTTGCTATGTTTATTTGTTGCGAACTAAAGATGAAGCTTTAGACTACTTTAAAATTTATAAGGCCGAAGTTGAAAATCAACTAGAGAGAAAGATCAAGCGTCTTAGGTCGGATCGTGGTGGCGAATATTTTCCTAAAATCTTTGATGAATTCTGTGAGGAACATGGCATTATTCATGAGAGGATGCCTCCCTATTCACCCCAGTCAAACGGGGTTGCCGAGAGGAAAAACCGCACGCTGACTGACTTGGTGAATTCCATGTTAGCCACTGCTGGTTTATCAAAGGCATGGTGGGGGGAGGCTTTGTTGACTTCATGTCATGTCCTGAATAGAGTTCCTAACAAGAATAAAGATAAAACCCCTTACGAGGAGTGGACTGGGAGAAAACCATCACTTTCGTATTTGCGCACATGGGGATGTTTGGCGAAAGTCAATATTCCAATTACTAAGAAGCGCAAACTTGGATCAAAGACAGTTGATTGTATCTTTCTAGGTTATGCTCCTCGGAGTGTAGGATATAGATTTTTAGTAGTTCAATCCGAGGTACCTGATATGCATGTTGATACTATTATGGAATCTCGTGATGCAACATTTTTTGAGAATATGTTTCCTATGAAAGATATGCATAGCATTGCTAGAATTTCTACTGAGATAATTCCTGAGTCCAGTACATCTAATGAGTATTTTGAACAATCACATGAGAATGTTACTGAGAAGGATGACAATGAAACTCCTAAACGGAGCAAGAGACGAAGGATTGAAAAATCCTTTGGTGATGATTTCATTGTGTACCTTGTGGATGATACTCCCACCTCCATTGCAGAGGCATATGCATCTCCAGATGCAGATGACTGGAAAGAAGCTGTCCATAACGAGATGGACTCGATTCTTTCTAATGGAACTTGGGAGCTATCAGAACGACCCCATGGATGCAAGCCTGTGGGCTGCAAATGGGTGTTCAAGAAGAAGCTAAGACCTGATGGTACTATTGAAAAGTACAAGGCGCGGCTTGTAGCGAAAGGCTACACACAGAGAGAAGGCGGAGATTACTTCGACACCTATTCACCTGTCGCTAGACTTACCACCATTCGAGTACTAATATCCATGGCTGCCTCCTATGGTCTTATCGTTCATCAAATGGACGTAAAGACAGCTTTCCTTAATGGAGAGTTGGAAGAGGAAATCTATATGGATCAGCCTGATGGGTTTGTAGTAAAAGGTGAAGAAAGAAAGGTGTGCAAGTTGCTGAAATCTTTATATGGCCTGAAACAAGCACCTAAGCAATGGCATGAGAAGTTTGACAGAACTTTAACTTCTGTAGACTTTGTTGTCAATGAGGCTGACAAGTGTGTTTACTATCGCCATGGTGGGGGCGAAGGTGTTATATTATGTTTGTATGTGGATGATATTCTGATCTTTGGTACAAACATGAGAGTAATACACGAGGTCAAGTCTTTCTTGTCAAAGAGCTTTGATATGAAAGATCTGGGAGAAGCTGATGTGATTCTGAACATCAAGCTGATTAAGAACGAGAGTGGGATTACTCTGACGCAATCCCATTATGTTGAGAAGATTTTGAGCCGGTTCGGCTATATTGATAGCAAGTCTTCTCCAACACCTTATGATCCCAGTGTGACACTACGCAAGAACCGGAGGATTGCCATAGATCAATTGAGATATTCTCAGATCGTTGGCTCACTCATGTACTTAGCGAGCGCGACTAGACCCGACATCTCTTTTCTTTGTTAGCAAGTTGAGTAGGTTCATGTCAAACCCGATGCGATCATTGGCATGCACTTGATAGGGTCATGCGCTACCTATGTGGTACAATGAGTTATGGGATTCACTATTCGGGGCACCCAGCTGTGCTTGAAGGATATAGTGATTCGAATTGGATCTCAGATGTAGCTGATCCGTACGCCACAAGTGG
The DNA here is from genome assembly GCF_019359855.2 of Lolium perenne. NCBI lineage: Eukaryota > Viridiplantae > Streptophyta > Magnoliopsida > Poales > Poaceae > Lolium > Lolium perenne. The sequence continues at coordinate 261,900,871 of NC_067246.2, read as the reverse complement.
GTATGTATTTACCTTTGGAGGTGGCGCGATATCATGGAGATCTTGCAAGCAAACCATATTGACGAGGTCAACTATGGAAGCAGAACTTACTGCTTTAGACACAACCATTGTTGAATCAGAATGGTTGCGTGAGCTCTTGATGGACTTGCCTGTGGTTGAAAAACCTGTTCCGGCAATCCTTTTGAATTGTGACAATCAAACTATAATTGTCAAAGTGAACAATTCTAAGGATAACGCGAAGTCATCAAGACACGTCAAGAGACGTTTGAAGTCTGTCAGGAAATTGCGAAACTCCGGAGTAATAAGCTGTTACATATATTCAAACAGAGACAAAAACACTGGCAGATCCCTTTACAAAGGGACTATCACGTAATGTGATAGAAAGTGCATCGAGGAGATGGGTTTGAGACCCGTTGATGTTACACCATAGTGGTAACCCAACCTTTGTGATCGGAGATCCCGTGAATTAGGACACAGGAAGAACAAACTAGTGGTTTAATTGAGGAGAGTATTATGTAACCCTCTCTATGTGAAGATGCACAACTCTCAATTGCTGTAAGGCAGGTTGGCAACAAGCCTTAATGTGTTTATGTTGGCTATATTAGCAAAGATGCTGTCATACAGAGCATTCTTGAAATAACACACCTATATGAGTCCGATTGTTAAACGTCGCAATCTATGAGATTTTGGGTGATCTCTAGTAAACTCATGAAGAGACCACGAAGTATGACGCATATGCTTCACCCGCGGGGTAGGCTACTGGCAGCCATGTACTGGTCATGACTTTGAGTGAAACCCTGTTCACGCAAAACTTGCAATTCAAGGCTTAGTCCATTATTCAAGTGTGAATGGATGTAGCTTAAGGTTCTAGGCGGAAGTTCAACTTAACAGTCTCATTTGAAACACTTGGTATATAAACAAGCAGCGAGTATTGGTAAATCTCTAAATGGGGATTTGAGATCTGGTGGGGGATTGTTGAAATATTGGGCCTACACTTAGTGGCCCATACTAGATTTCAGATTTTCCTATAAATCTCAAAGCCCACATAGTGGAAGCCTTGTGAGTTTGAGCCCAAGTTGGTGGCAGCTCACTAGGGAGTGGCAAGAGGTGGGAAGTTTAGTCCCACATGGAAAGTTGGGAGGAAGTTAGACCACCTTATAAGGTGGGTTGTTCCACCACTAGTAAGTGAGTGAGAATAGGAGTGTTACACGCGCGCGCTCCTCCTCCTCCTCGCTCGCTCGTCTCGACTCGACTCGACTCGATACGACACGTCACGTCACGTCACGCGCGGGAGCTCAGGAAAACGAACAGAGTCCTAGACGGACGCATCGCAGTTAGTCGGTTCGGGTCGCTCCCGGATCGTGGGCTATCTGTAACCGACTCGAAACGTTCGTGCGACGTGGTCGTGGCCCACGTTGCCTAGGGTTTTCCGAGCCTATATAATCTTTTGCCCGGCTACCGCAGAAAGATACTGAATACACGAGTTAGGGTTTCCACCTCTCTCTGCTTGCGCCGCCATCGTAGCCTACTCCATCCCGCTCGCCGACGTGCATCGGCGAACGGGAGAGCAGGTCTCCGGAACCACTCGTCCTTGCGATCATGTACGGGAGAGGGCGAATTAGGTTTTTGGGAAGCGCTCTGCGCGACTGCTCAAGCTCTTCATCACGGGTCGCCTTCCGTCCAAGTCGGGCGGTGCTGCCTACCGTCGTCTTCAACGCCGTCTACTTCGTCCCCGTCGTCAACAACGTTGTTGACAACGTTACTGCCGCGACATCATCTGCTACACCTCTACCGCCACCTCCACCAGATCGGTACGTGCGACATATCTCGATCTGTTTAGCGATGGATGCTTTACAGTTTGCGCTGCTGCTACTCATGTTGATTAATGCATTTAGTATATTTGAGTTTCACATGTTACTAGTTGCTGCCATCATATTTTATATTCTGGAATTAATCATGGAAATTGTGCCTAATTTTTCAACAGGTTCTTCGTGCGGTGGCGTGGCTTTTTATAGCCATAGACGATGCATGAAACTGCGGGAGGAGGAGAAAGGTCGAGAATGACGGTATGCATCATTGGGAAGGCGCGACACTAGAGAGACGTATCCCATGCATCCGCATTGGAAACCGTCACCGTCATTATAAAAAGCTATCCACATGTGGTTATGTGTATGACCGAGAGATAGCCCGCCACTCGTTACATTGTCATCGCGTTTCACCCGGTGTACCGCAAGGAGTCCTGTGAGCGGGATGGCCTCGGGAGAAGAAAAAAAAGCTGACACCATGGTATTGAGCCGTGCTAGACAAAAAAAAAGCTTTTAAGACACGCAATTTGATGTGGTTTTCTATCTGACATACCTCAGATGTATTTGACGGTAGGTGCTCTAACATCCAGCCCTATGAAGAAGAAAAGGAACCCACTTTGAAGAAAAATATCTGTCTTTATCACAATGTTGCCATCGAGAATAACATAGCGTGAAACGTAGGCTGTCAACCCTTGCGAGTTTGCGGAAAACGAACGTGGTGTCGGCGGACGTGCTAGACCAGACGGCCCTGCTCCTTCCGCTCCCGTGCCCCGTCCACTGGCTTCCACCGCATCGTGTGTCCCCGCACAATAATATCGGCGACGAGTCGTGTCCTCCCCCAATATCGGGCCAGCCCAATCTCCTCCGCTATAAATCCCGACCCGGATCCATCCATGGAGGTTTGGAAATATCGAGTCCTGGGATCGGTAGCCGCCCTGCTCTTACTGCTCGCCATCGTCTTACCGTTTACTCAGACCGAGACCAAGGAGATGGCTGACGGGGCGCTGGTCGGCGGCATCAAGGACTCGCCGGCGGGGCAGGACAACGACCTCCACATCGTCGACCTCGCCCGCTACGCCGTCAACGAGCACAACAACAAGGCCGTAAGCCCTCTCGAACCCTTCCTGCTGGACCTGCTCCCCTCTCTCTAGTCGTCTCCCCTCTCTCTAGTCGTTGAACTGAATCTGTGTTCAACAGCCTGATGGCTCGGTCGACACATCGTCGGTCATAGATCCTCTGCAGCTTTGGAAGTAACACATCGATCTAAGTTAATTTTGCTGTTGGAGATCAAAGTTAGTATACTATTAAAATCGACTTTCCCTTTTGCGAAGAACATCAATTTTTAGTTCTTTAAATCACACGAATCTGTCCAATTAGATGTGTAACCATGACCTTATAGCATAGCAATCAAAGTCGCTCCTCCTAGATTTGCCGGATTGGTACTTTTCCCCATGTCAACGGACCATTTTAGTTGGACTAATTGTCTTGGTGGCGCTGCCCTGTGCAGAATGCTCTGCTGGAGTTCGAGAATGTGGTGAAGGTCAAGCAGCAGGTTGTTGCTGGCACGATGTATCACATTACGGTTCAGGTCAACGAAGGAGGGGCCAAGAAGCTCTATGAGGCTAAGGTGTGGGAGAAGCAATGGGAGAACTTTAAGGAGCTTAAGGAGTTCAAGCCTGTCGAGGGCGGTGCAAGCGCCTAAGGTAAAGACTGCCTTCTGTTTGATTTGTATATATACCATCCAATGAAATAGACTGTCCTCTGTTAGATGTTGAATCCCATCAATCAAAATTACTATCTCTTTTAATTAAAAAGATGTTATGAGTTTTTCTAAATTAATGAATTTAGATGTATCTAAACAATTTTAGTGTATAGATACGTCCGAATTTAGATAAATCTCCAACATCCTTTTATGAACGTAGGAAGTATGTGTGTTCCGCTTACCAGAGCATTAAGATTGTGCCTTGTTTCGAAAGAACATACCATGTGCGATGTTTTCAATCATTAACAACCTTGTGATGTAGACACACAAAGATGCTCACCACTTCCTTGGCCCCCCCAGTTCCCGCACAACTAACTTCAAAGTTTAGTTGTAACTAATGTTGCAACTCATGGCTATATGCAAATTGAATGGTGTAAGACTTAACTGAGCACGAAGTTAGTTATCAGCTAGCTGAGAACTAGCAAATTCCTAATTAGATAATTGTTCATCGTGCATTTCTTGAGACTGGACAAATGTTCTTCACAGCCTTGTTTCGTCATTTGTTTGTAGGGAGCTGATAAATTTCAATCTCCCTAATTTCAGGGACGTCCCAATTGTGCAAGCTTATGCAGATATGGTGTGGATATTGCTGACAGTCGGACATGCTTCCACTTGTTCTGTTGAGTATATTATCAAGAATAAATCTGCTTCTTGCAAGTTGTTTTAAATACAGCTCTGAATAAAATTATCTGAATCGTACTAGTATTGTGCAAGGCCTTCTGTTTGACTTATTTTACCTTTCGAGAGCAACGCTTTTAGGCATATATTTTTACATAAACCTGCCAGCGTTGGCTTGAGCCTATATGAAAAATAGTTTGGATGCACCTGATCGATCTATTTGTAAACTAGATGATACCCCGCGCGTTGCGGCGGGAATTTTTTAGAGGTGGATAGGGTAAGAATTCATAGAGGTGTCTGAAAACATCAATGTCAAACAGGGTATTTTATTATTTAAAAGTCAATAAATCATCTATTACAATATCTGTGTAGGAGTAGAATACATAAAGCTATTTGTAAACATTATGTAGAAAGGGCATTCCATGATTTGAAAGGTAATAAACCATCATTACATGATCTAAATACTCGATGACTACAATGATAGTTATTCAACGTCTTGTAGGTCTTATCATCGGAAAGGATAGTCGTGACATGTTCATTTTCCATGTTTGACATATTCAATTGTGAAGAATGGATGATTAGATCCAAGTATGTTGAGATGTACGCAGGCGAAGGTCCTTATTTTCTCCCCTCTTGCTCGCTTCTATTGTCGATGAGTTGAAGAAGGTGGAATACAGATGAGGTGTGTTTTGTTGGCATGCTGGATAGATGTCAATGTACATGAAGATAGTGGTCATGAAATAGAAATAGAAATGCATGGTTGAGTTAGTAGTACCTGGTTGTTGCTCCACGTATGATAGAGGACATGTAGCTTGAAAGTAATGCTCCTTAATGAAAGTTATAACTCCTTAATGAAATTGGATTGTTCCTGTTATATAGAGAGATGGCGTGGTTAGTTAATTTTTAAGGAGTTAGAAACAGTACCTCTACAGTAGACGGTTTCTCAAAAATAAAATAAAAAGTGAGGCAGTTTGTGAGCAATGAATTTGTATTGATTAGCTTATTACTTGTTTTATTTAAGTGGCTGTGTTTTTTTGCCTGCAATTAACCTGATCGATCCTTGACATGGAGGAGGTTCCTGACATTCTAATATGTTCGGCACAAAGGTTTGAGTAAACAAATAATAGCAAATATTATTTATATCCTTCATATTATTTGCTATAACTTTATTTCAATAGGTAAAAATACAAAGTTTAAAAAATGAACAACCAAATAATCCTCAAAAACTGAGAATTGGTACCTTTAGAGAGAGTCGCATAGTGTTGTTCCTGTCAGATGCGGCTCAGCGACCCACCGGAATAAACAACGACTTGACGCTAATGAAGTAAACAACACTAATACTGAATTTTATTATAAGTATGAACTTGTTATGTAGGAATACACACCAATAAAAAGCGCCTCACCAATAGATTACTTATATGTCTCCTTGAATGCTCGCTCTGAGACTTCCTTTTCTATCCACTTGGTTACATTCTACAATCTTGGTTTGTTATAATGCAACAGATGCATGTTTGCTTGCTCCTGGGACTCTCCCCACAATGTTCTAAGACCAATAAGCAACATGGTATTACTTTTTAGAAATTACTATGATAATTAGTTATAGATTGAAAATGGCATTTGTTAAATATGGAAACATGGGAAGCATATGTACCAAAATGTAAGAAGATATGTATGAGTAAGGTGGCATTGGTTGTAAGGGAGTGTAAAATGCACTACATGAGGATTTCAGAACGCAAAACTTGGAAGGATTATTTAATGATGTGTAAAACTATCTTTGGGCCTAGAAGGCAATTGTTATAAGAACATTTTTGTGCAGGCACACGTTGAAAATCTCAGAGAATAAAAAACAAAGTTAGGACTGAAAAGCTCACAGAACTGAAATATGAGGACTCAAGCATTAAACATAAAGAGGCCTGCCTGGCATAAAAATCACAAACCTCTGCTTTGAAGGGCGCATATTCTACTAACTTCTTGTGTAAAAGAGGTACAATAGACACAATTTGATATGAGAATGACGGAAACTTTGCATGAAAATATTAACAGGATTGGAAAACTATAAGAAAAACTGTCAAATAGTGCAGCACACTGTCTAACTGCATTTGTCTCAGAAAGAAACGAATCGATACAGCAAGTGTAACTTCATAAATTTGGTTCAGCATCAAGTCAATCCCATTAGCAAACCTAGTGAGAGAGAGAGGTGACCTAAAGAACATCCCGTAGACGAATATTCCCGGAAAGTGATTTCTAATGTAACTACATAATTCAAGGGATATTCCACGGTAACAAATACATGCAACCGAAAGAACAGACATGCGGATGGGATGAACTGATGCAATTAATAAAGTTGCAAAATGAAATACTGATGGCGCTGTCAGCAATATTGGGATTTCATCAAGCACATAAATGGCAGAGTGAGTATAATATTTAGAAGTTTTGGCAAAAATTAACTATTTATGAAGTTGTCAACACATATTGGCATTTCATCAAACAACTAAAAGGCTCCCACCTGTTGCCTAGAAAGTGCGTGAGATGAGGAGGGGGCACTATGCAAAGTGAACCAACTATTTGGTGATTTATGTTGCAGTAGGTGATTGATATGAGCTAATCCAATGTAAAATATAAAATTAAGAGTAGGAGATGATAGTATATGTACCAATTCAACTATGCAACCAGATGCTCCTGTCCAAATCCCATTGTCCGTAGACAGTACACGGGATGAAAGCTGCTCCTCCTCCTAGCTTCAAAGACCAGCATACATAATCAAATAAATCCAATCAAATCGGCAAACTCAATCCAATCGGGTGGAGGGGCAAAACGTCGAGCATCTTTGAAGCCAGAGGGAAAAACGTCGAGCATCTTTGAAGCCATAGGGCAAACTTTTCAGATAGAGAAATCAATGTTGGGGATTGAAGAAAAAAGAAAAGAGGGCATTCAAAACTGGAGTGACCAGCTACCAGCCTGGAGACCGGTGGCAGAGGTGGCGACGGGAGCAGGCTGGTGTGGTTGCTGCCAATGACAGCGCTGGTGTATTTAACTTCGAGTGGCGGCGCTTCAACTCAATGGAGCAGTTTCAATTCGAGCGACTTCATGAGCATTTGGGGGAGGAAGCGTTAGATTGTGGCAGGAGCATTTGTGGCGAGGAGGTGGTACGTCACGGCGGCGGAGTAATAGGAACCGCATCAGTTTTTTCTTTCCAGAAGAATAACCCGCGAGCATCAAGCGGAATAGAAACGTCGACTGCTTTTTTCTGAAGGAACGCCCAGTAAACCGCGACATGGCTCCACGATCCCAGGATGGCATATCTCGGAGTGGCCCGTACGAGAAGGAACAGCGAGATGCGACGAGGAATGGCAGCACATGGGGAAAATAGGGGTGACGTGGCTGCGTGAGAAGCCAGGAAAATGGGACCAACTATTTAGAGATAGAAGATTATTGGCCCAATATGTCAAGGTTGGTTAACTGTTCTGTCTTACAACTACATCACCCAGCCCCACTTGGAAAGGGTGTAAAATTAGTGTGCCCATTGGTATTTAGTTTGAACTTTCAGCTAAATACCCGTGGGCACACCAATTTCAGTCCCTAAGAGTTTTTGTTGTTTGTTATATGCTGCACATAAAATCCTAAACCTAAACCTGAATTTCTTGAATCCGATCCTGAATTTTCCAAACCTGAAAAACCCAAGTATCGCATCGTGAAGCACTTCTGAATACCTAAATTTAATTTAGGTAATTTGAGTTAGAAGTCCAAACTAAACACGACAGCCCAATAAAAGTCTCGCAGAAACCTGTGGCCCAGCACAATATCTCCCCGCAAAGTGCAAACTCTACCGTGTGTGTGCCCCACTCTCGACCCGACCCGTCCCCTCGCTCCCGGTCTCAGTGGCCCTCGCTCCTGGTCTCAGTTGCCACTGCCCCACAACACCACGGCCGCGTCGATCCATCACCGTCTGATGCGCCCACCGTCACCGTCGAGGCCACCGGCTCTCCCACCCTCCCCTCCCAGGCCCCATCGCATCATCGCACCGCCGTCCTTACCTTCCGCCTCATGGCCTGCAACCGGTTGCTGCTCATCTTCTCGACTCATGGCCTGCAACCGGTCGCTGCTCATCTTCTCGACGCGATGAGATGACATCTCTAACTTTCGTGATGTCGCGTCTCCTGAAATGGTTGCACTAGAATGATCGTGGAAGGGCAAGCTGCAAGTCCGGTTGACCGTGGAGGGGGCAAGCTGCGGTGCCTTTTGCAGGCAATTTTTTTCTCAATTCTTTGTAATTCAGGCATTTTGGGATTACTTGAAGCTAAACCCGAATTTCCGGGTAGCAAATTTTCTACACAAATTTCGGGTGTCAATTTTGAAAACTGAAAACTATTTTATCCCAAATTACCTGATCCAAAATTTCGGAAAACCTAGAACGCCAAGCCTGATTGAGTGTATTCTTTAGGTGCTAGACCAGGACATCCTTGTTACCAATACTCCTACTATATCCCCTTTTACATGCAAAAAAATGTTTTGGTTGTTTCACTTAACTTTACCACTTCAGTTCGTGTGCACTGGAGGCAAAACAGAAACAAGCGCCTCTAAACATGTGCGGCCACGTCGGGACGCATCGGGCTGCCACCTCCTCCTCCCCTCTAGTCCACACATGCATGTCGTGGTTGCCGCGAACACCACCAGGCAAAGCCCTAGTGGCGCGGTGACGACGGTTCTTCCTTGGCCAAGATCTGGATAGAGACAGCGGCGTCCATCCGTTCTTCTTCAACGACGGTGATGCGGGCTGGCACGTTACATTGACGGTGCTGTGGGCTGGCACGTTTCATTGAGCTGCAGTGGTGGGTGGTGCAGGTGGCCAGCTACTAGCGATGGAGGTGCGGGCCGACCTGTGTTGATCCTAGATGGGTTTGGACGGACCAAACCCTAAACTCCGATGTCCCTTGCAACAACTTGTTATCTCCGACGTCAACACACATAGATGATATGGGTTCATCCCCATAACATGAGGAAGGCTTGAGCGTTGGCCCCGGACATGGTGGTGGCGGCTTGCTCCTCCGCCAGAGGTGGTCGGCCAACTGAACAAAAGCGGCGGTCCTATGATTCCTCTTGCGCCAAGACAAAGATTTTCTTGATGCTTGTTCGCATTAACCTGTCCAAATTATCGAGTTCTGAAAGGCTCTGCCGGCGAACTCGACTGGCGACTCATGCCTGCAAATTTTCGGATCGGATGGGATTCAGTCACACGCAACCGTGTTTTTCGGACCATTTGGTTTTAGAGGGACCGATGTGAAGCTCTGCAACTTGTTACTATCTATGACATGTCTTTAGTTCCATGGTGAAGTCAGTGCTAGAGAATGATATGAACGCCAAAATCCGAGGACTAGTAATGGTGGTTCTAGCCCTTGTGGCAATGAGGAATTGGCTTGGTGATTTTTGATTTGGAGGGCGGCATTGGCAAGTGGAGACGACAACACATGAGAAGTTCACAGTCTAATCTTCAGGGTGAAAATCCAAGGTGTGGCTTAATTGGTTGTGCCTAATAATAGCCTAGTTGATGGCATTGTTTTTGAGAGTGTGGACTTTCTCCTGGGTGAAAACCTATGATCACTAATTAGGGCGACGACAATGCTTATGCACCGTTTCCTTATTAGAGGCATTGATTTCGAAGAGGATGGATTTCTAGTGATGTCTTGGTGGTGTTTGGCCTACTGCTACATGAAGTAGATTGCTGCAGCGAAACTTTTATTTTTTATAATTCTTCTGTATTTTTTTTGGCAATGTGCTTCTATATTGTCATTAGGGCATTGTGTCGTTGTAGAGGCTTGGTATACTTAATATCTTCATGATATTAATATATTCTGCTTATCAAAAAATATCTTTCTTTGGCCTGGCATATTATATCATCCCGCTTTTATCATGAACTAGCAAAAGTACCCGTGCGTTGCACCGGGATGAACGAATACTCTAACCCTCCATCAGATAGTGGTGGATTTAGCCCAATTTGTTAGGATGGGACGCATGTCTAAATTGGGCTGGCCGGCCTTTTTATTTACTTACGTTTTCTAGCTGATATATGGTGTGGGCCAAATCTTAGGGTGGGCAGCCCCACCCTTTCACTCACCTGGCTCTGCCACTGCCACCAGACCATCTTTATCGCCATCATCAGTGGTCATGTTCTTTTCCTATTCATGAGGACCAATATTATATCTAAGCTAAGGCTGGTGCCAACGCGGGCGCTAGGAGGGGCGCTACCGCCCGCGACGGGGCGATAGAGAGGCGAGAGCGGGGCGAGACGGTAGCGTCGGGCAGTGGCGCGGGCGCCCGGCGTTAGGGCGCGGTACCGCCCGCCTATAGCCCGCGTTGGAGGAGAGAGCGGGGTGAGAGGGAGGCGATAGCGGTGCTAGTGGGGGCGGTAGGGAGGCGGTAGGGAGGAGAGAGAAGTGAGAGCTGGCACTATAGCCCGTGCACTGGCACCGTGGGGTGAGAGTGAGGTGAGAGTGGGGTGAGAGTGAGGGAAAAGCTGACGTGGCGAGGCTATAGTGGGGTGATGCATTGGCACAAGCCTAATACCAGCAGCTAGCTCAAATTCTTATGATTAGAACAACACTTTATCTACATAAGAAGTTATAAAAATTAACAATACCTTGACGGGTGAAAAAAGTAGCTAAAACAAAGAAATTATGCAACACGAGCTTTGCACGACATCTCACTTTCCCCAGTGCGGTATTCTCAGCCTTAACTCTGAGCCTGCTACTGAAGCATCTCAACGGAAGCTCCTTCACATTAGGTACCCACATTATCATCCTCTTGGTTTGAATCACCACCGGTGCCAAGGCCATATATCTCACCATCGTGGCAGTCGTTACAGCCAACGACTGGTTGCACTGCGTCCAGCACAATAGTAGTCACCGGCTGCGGCTCAAAAGGCACCTCATCACGTGTTGCCTTGGTGAGTTCGACTGCGACGTCAGCTGCACCAACGCCAATCGATGTAATGAGGGTGCATGTCCAAATGCCCCATCGACATGCACCTTGTCTTCTTCTCCATAAAACCTACCATGTTCAGGCCATCGTGGTGCCAAAGGGGTGTAGCCGAGGCACACCTTGTCATCCAACATGCGGCATCCTCGTGTGCCAATGTGGAGGACCGCGTCGCAAATGAGGCTACTACACAGCGACGGCCTTGGGCTCGAACAACCTGGTGTCCCTTCTCGCGTGAGTCCAATCGAGGCGACGCCGATGTCAACCCCTGTCAGGAACTCCTCTCTTCCAGACTGCGCCTCATATCACACCACCATATCTGACAATTGAGCAGCTAGCATCGTCGTCTTCTTTATTCGCATGTAGCTTCCTCCGACCGCTTCTGCTCTAACTCCAATCCAACAGCCTTACAGCCTGCTCGGTCCACGCCAGGTGGCTTGCATGAGTCATGCAGTTGGCGGCAACTATGACTCTGGCCAAGGAGTCGCCCATACTAACATGTTACAAATGTCTGTATAGTACAACATCATCGTCATCGATCCGATCGATCGTCCGTCCCTCCCGCATATTATCCAACAACTCAGCTAGCTGTGTTTGGTCAGCGGGCGGCCGCATGCTCGGTAGTCCATCTGAGCGGTCAACCCAAAAAAGGAATTAGCCTCAAGTTCCATGCCCAAGCGTCCACCAGTTTAGGAAGTAATTAGCCTGACAGAAAAGGAAAATCAACACCGCTTCAACAATGACTGCATGCACATTAATTTTCCTTTTCAAAAATATTAAAAATCATATAACTTTTGCACCAGATATCGAAATTAGGATCCGCTTTCACTTTTGAATTACTTGCGGTGAGCTCTTCAAAACTAGATCTCATTTCTATGTATTTTGATAAAGTTTTTTCTAAGGCAACTTCTACGGCGACAAAGCAATTATAATGCGAGACGATGCAACTTTAGTGTGGGGCGAAGCAACTTTGCTGCACAACGTAAATCTACATTCACAACGAAAGTTGCATCGCTGGACACCAAAGATGCTCAGCCATCCATCAAAATTTATTCGGTGGGCACCAAAGTTGCTTCGATGGATGCCAAAATTGGGCCGTCACAAACCAAATTTGCTCTGTCGAGTACCAAAGTTGCTCAGGACACTAAAATTGCTCGTTCGGGCGCCAAAGTTGCTCGTTCGCGCATGATAGTTCCTGTGTTGGCACCAAAGTTGTGTCCCCGGGCACGAAAATTGCTATGTTGGCATCAAAATTATGTCGTCGGGTACCACTCGTCACACATTGAAATTGCTCCAATGGACACCAAAATTGTTGTCGAGCACCAAAGTTGTGTGCTTTCATGTACGAAAAAATGTACATGTTCGTTGCACACAAAAGTTGCTTTGCGGCACACGAAAGTTGTTTTACTACACAACAAAGTTGCTCCGTCGCACATCAAAGTTGCTATTTAAAAAATTCGTCAAAACATATGAAAATGTGGTCTAGTTTCGAAGCTCTCGTCGTGGGGATTCAAGAAGTGAAAACGGATTATAATTTCGCCGCACGATTTAAAAGTTACAGCTTCTTAAAAAACAACACATAATATGAGCTAGCCTACCATTTATGTGACAGCTGGACGCATGGAGCTATCGCGTGGTGTTGCGTCCGCCCAGAACATTGATTTGGCACGCGGCCGCCGGAAAGAATTCGGACACGTCTAGCGAGCGGCCGCATGCCTGTTAGTTATTCTGAGCGGTCAACCAAAATGGAAAGTGCTCACACGGAAATGTGTACAGCTGTCAAAAAAAGTAGGCTAGTTGATATCACTTTGTTGTTTAAAAAAAGATGTAACTTTTAAACCGTGCGGCGAAATTACAATCCGTTTTCACTTTTAGAATCCAAACGACGAGAGCTTCGAAACTAGACCACATTTTCATATGTTTTGACGCAATTTTTTAACAAGCAACTTTGATGCACGACAGAGCAACTTTGTTGTGCGGGAAAACAATTTTGGTATGCGGCAAAGCAACTTTGGTGTCCAACAAAAACACTTGATTCACAACGATGGTAGGCTTCACTACAGCTACAGCAACAACTCCTAATGTTACTCTACAGGACACTAAAATTGCTCGGCCGAGTACCAAAGTTGCTCGCAGGACACTAAAAATTGCTCGGTCGGGCGCCAAAGTTGCTCTGCAGGGTTCAAAAACTGCGTCGCCGGGCACCAAAGTTGCTATGCAGGGCACTTAAGTTGCTTCGTCACACATTGAAATTGCTCCCATGGACACCAAAATTATTGTCGGGCACCAAAGTTGTGCCTTCGTGTACCAAAAAATGTACATGTTCGTTGCACACCAAAGTTGCTTTGTGGCACATCAAAGTTGGTTTGCTGCACAATAAAGTTGCTCAGCCGTTCGTCGAAACATATGATAATGTGGTCTAGTTTCGAAGCTCTCGTCATAGGGATTTTAGTAGTGAAAACGAATTGTAATTTGGTCGCACGGTTTAAAAGTTATAGTTTTTTAAAAAATGACACATGATACCAGCTAGCCTACCATTTCACTGACAACTGCCTGGTGCGTGTGCCCGGGACGTTCATCCGGCACGCACCCGCCCGTAAGATTTCAGGAATAAAAATTTCCCAGGCACATCTAGCAACCATGTTAGTAATTTTGCAAACACAATAACGATATGTTTGATCAAAATAAAATTCCCAAACAGATGTAGCAGCCATCCTTCAGTGCAGGTATTAGAGCAGGCAGCATCCCCATCGTGGCCGCATCCCAGGCAATCAGCGTACGCATCCCCATCCCCATCCAAGCCAGCATCCTCGTCGTTGATTTTTATTTGGAGTGATCCAGTCCAGCAGCGCGCACAGCCAAAAAGAAGCACAACGAGTCGACAACCGCCCGCCCAGGTGACACAGGCAGAGCGCGTGAAATCAAACATCGGTTCGTGGGATTGCTGCCGCGGCTTAGCTCGCGCCCCGCCCGTCCTGCCCGCATGTCTGTCGCTCCAGCTGCCACGGCTGATCGCTCTCCTGTCCGTTCAACCTGCATCTCGCCCGGGAGCTCGGGGGCGCGGCGTCGCGCCGGTGTAGAGCGCGGCTCGGCAGCAAGGCAGGCAAGGTAGAAAACAGTGGAGGGAGAGAAGAAGACGTGCTTGGGCAGCCCGGGCAGGGGATGGAGGATTCTCGATGACCTTCTTTACTTTGAGATCCTGCTCCTTCTCGATATGGGTGCTTGCCATTGCAGCGACTTGACGGAATCTCGATGCTGCGCCATCTGCTTCTACGAGTTGCCCATAGTTCCGATCTGCGCCTGAGAATTTTTGGGCTGAAGTTTTCAGGGAGATTGGGTTCGTGCGAGATCGCGGTGGCTTGGATGAGGGTGGCCTCCTGCGGAGACGGATAGAGCGAGACATGAACAGCACGGAACCGGCTATCCACCGCCGCCATTGCCGCTATATATGGCATGCGAGGTCGTGGGTAGCCGCACCGGAAATCTCTCACGATTCCAGTACGATATGCGATCCTAGGACAGCGTCGGGGCAGGAGATATCGGAGCATCACAGATTCACAGGTGGGATTGGTTCTTATATAAAGGCGTGCGGGGCTCCTCCTCCTAGTCGTATCGGGTCAAACACGTTTATTCTTAGGACTTCTGGTCCCCTACGTGCCATGTTTGAAACCAAGCCGGTCTTTTAGCAATTAGCAATCAAAGGTAACCGAGCAACGACGGATGACGGACGAAAATTAACTGACCAACGAAAACAAACGGACCAAACCGCGGAAACGCTTCTCCCTTTATTATTAGGTATAGATTATATAGAAAATCGACCTAATCATGGCAGATTTGCAGCTGAAGATTGAACCATGGGAGTAACAACTTAGAACCTTCCTTAATCCTTATCAAGTGGGCCGTGTGTGAAATAATGATTTTATGTGTCTATGTACCGATATCCTTAATAAATTTGGCCAACATTATATTGAGATTTGGTAGAACTAAGTTCGTGCTCAGTCAAGTCCTACACCGTTTGATTCGTGCATATGAGTTACAAGTTTGGTTGCAATTGAGCTTTTTTAGTGGCAAGTGGAGTTGCAACTGAGATCTTTTAGTTACAAGTGGGGATGCAACTAAGAAAAATACTCTAGACCGCTAGATTTTCTTCGTGATTCGTGCTAGTCATGAGTTGCAACTGAGATTTGATCATGTGAGTGAGAATGGAGTTATTTCTCATTCAATTGACAAATACTCACCCCCAATGAATTTTTTGGCCTTGGCAACACTGTAGAGCTCTTGCCAAATTAACTCCGATGCCAAATTTTGCTATGTTTCAGATTTGGCATCTTGGGCACCCACAATGCGTAACCAAATGTTATAAATTGACTATTTAACTTTTGGAACTAACTCCCAATTTGTCAGGGGAAATTCCAAATGGCCAATACTGGAAACCGGAGCAACATCTTGCTTCGATGGCAAATTTCTAATTTTATCTTTTGTTCTGAAATAGTCGGTGTGGCACACAATATAGAAATTTGGCCTTGGCCATATTGTAGACCTTTTGCCAAATTTAACTCGGATGCCAAATTATGATATGCTTCAGATTTGGCAGTGGCAACATTGTGAAGCTCTTGCCGAATTATCAAAAAAAAAGTCCCTAGATAGATTGATACTTATTCGTTCAATAATAGTAAGTAGCATTTTTATTTGCTGGTATTCTTGTTGATTGATCCTTCATTTACTCATATGATCTACTCGTGTCCTTCATTAGTAATTTGATTTGGTACTGTATCAGTACATTACAGCAAACAAAAGGAATTGATATAGTGTAATTAAGGAGGATCGTATATCATAAGGATTTTCTCCCGTGCAGCGTCCATATACATGTGAGTTGCCCTACGCTAGCTGCACCAACATAAGAAGCGCAAAACTGCATACCAGCACCATGGCGAGGGCAGCGACGATGTCCGTGGCTATGGTTCTCGTCATGCTCGCCGCCGTGTTCACCGCCCACGCTGACCCTGGCTTCATCTCCAGCACATGCAAGAAGACCAAAAACCCATCCCAATGCGTGGCCGTGCTGAGAGCCGACCCACGGAGCGCCAAGGCATCCACCGAGCACGACCTCGCCAGCATCGCGCTGCAGATCGCCACCGACACCGCCGAGCACAACGGCGAGGTCATCAAGGAAGCGGCCAAGAATAGCCAGGGTACTCCCGAGGGAGATGCGCTGCTCGGCGTCTGCGTCGGGGCCTACGCGAAAGCCGCCAGTGACCTTGGCATCGACGCTCGCCCATGGTTCGACTCTGGGGACTACACCGGCGCGTGGAAGCTCATCTCGGGCGCTAAGGATGCCGGCGATGTGTGCGAGAATGCATTCAAGGGGATCGGCATAAGGTCCCCCGTCACCGATATCGATCGCCAGATGACGGAGCGCTGCGATGTCGCCTGTGATCTCGTCCGCCTGCTAATCCCCAAGTGATCGCACGCGTGCCCTTCTTTGCTAGAGTAATATTTTTTTGAGGTTGTGCATATTGCTCTCTCAATAATTATAGTTACTCGGTCGTCTTGTAACATTTCAAAGCCGTATATGAATCAACCAGTTACTTCGGCACGCCGCGCCTGTGTTGTTATTACTTTTTGCATGTATAGTAGTTTAGTTTGCCTTTGAATGTATAACTGATGATCTGAAGAGCGCTGAGTTAAGCCTGTATCGGTGATAGCGTAAGCACCAGATGTGGTTCTGTTTTCCGGGGCGCCATTTTGATGTTCATTGCATATCAGTAGTCCTGCAAAAGGTCGGAACAACAATAATCAGTTCATGATCTGTTGGTACCTATTCTATTCTGACATCTGCTGCATGTCAGCAGCCTTGTATATAAAACAGAAGCAACAACAGTCTAGTTTATGACATAGAAAAACTGCAGTGGTGTATTCAATTATTTTACAACACACGTAACAGGATATACAGGTAGTGTACAATATTTTTTTCCCGATAAAGGGAATATATTAATATAAAAATACCAATTACACCCGGCCTCTGCAACAACATTCCTCCCTAGTGGCACTACGGACGCACATAACAAAAAAAGTAAAGAAAACTAAGAAAATAAAAATCCCGCGACAGCATTCCAGACCCAGCAACAGCAATACAACCACCACTGTGACAACACCTGAAATACAAGACTCTCCAAAAGCGACGCCTCCAAGAAGGGACCAGTGCACCGGTGTCGTCGTCGCCCGATCAAAGGTCTTAGGTTTTAATCCTGAAGATAGTCCCCACTCTCAAAACAATATATCCAACAAGATCATTGCCAGACATCTCTCCAACAAGATCATTACCAGTTAAGGCCAGCCATTAGGTTTCACCCTAAGAGGTAAGACTCTGAACTTCACCTATGCTGCCGCCCTCACATGCATACCACTGTTGCGGAGCCCGGAATGCCAAGCAAATCCATCAGCATCACGGACCCTCGAACCTCCTTTAGCCAGTCCACCAATCTGGTCGTCATGATATTCCTTCTTCTGACTTCACCATGGACCAAAAAGTCACCTGATGTCAACACAAAATAGAGCTTCGCGCCGCTCCCTCCGGAACCAAACGGTCGGAATAGAAACATGGGTGCGCGCGGCCGAATACCACCCGATCCAGCAAACTCTTGGCAAAAGATGCACTGTTCAATTTGCCAGCGGAGCTTTCCGGAACTCATCTCTCTAGCCAGATCAAGTCAAACTAATCTCTGATAGATCTTCATCTTCGTTTGCGAGAAACCCGAGGATCACCACCAAAAACAAAGCAAGACCAGCAGCCCCCACGCCCAGCCCCTCCTGCCGGATCACCAGAGAAGAGGACGGCGGCGCGGATCATGCGTACCACCGCCGAACCGTCACCGGGGGTGGAGGTCGCCACCGCTCCACCGAATCCTCCATGGCTACCGACGAAGAGCATCAGGCCCCGGCCAAGTAGCCGTGCCGCCCGGCTTCCTCCACCAGCGCTTCATCACCTCCCATGGAACTCCGCCGTGGAAACCCTCTCCTCCCCCTTGGCGTTCGACGGAAGTGGCGCCGCCACCGGGGCCGGGGCCGAGGCCGGCAGCAGCGGCGGCTGAGGGGCGGCGGTCCGGGGGCGGCTGCTCGGGGCGGGCGGATCCTCCACCACCGCCCGGGAAGGGGGCGGGAGAGGAGGAGGGCGGCGGCTAGGTCATTTACTAGCTTCAGTGGTACTATATATGTCATTTGTGGCGACTGAACTCAGTAGATTAAAAGTTCCGTGCAAGATGTCTATTTCGTCTGCTTAGCTTATCCCTTGTCTTCTGTCCTGAAGTTAGGGAGACACCCTCGGAGGGAGAAAAACGGTTGCTGGCCTTCCATGTATGCTCGTTCATCTTCCACCCCTGGATGATGAACACCACCTGTCACTGCAGCTTCATGTCATTTTCCACTGCCACCGCTTCTGTTTTTATGATCTGCATTCAGAGGAGAGGGAGACATGGGGGAGAAGCAGCTTACTGGTTTGTTACAGGGAGGGGACAGGTCTTGCCCGATATAGTCAGCGCAGTCGCGGTGGGAGGCACAAGTGAAAGTTTGCATCAACCATCTAGAAGCCCTTTTTATTAGCAAAGGAAAACAAGTGTGAGAATGCTTAGTGAAACAGAGAAAATAGAATTAATATTTCTTCAAGGCAGTTTGAAGAGCGATATCTTAAAGAAAAAGTAGTATAAGATTTTGCATAAAGAATATATCAACTATGCTCCATTGTGAATTTAATTGCACAATAGCCCCCAAGAAGTAAAGGAATTGTGTCCACTATGAAACATAAATGTACAGCGGGCCAAATATTAGAGCAGATCATCACCAATGTTTCTCCATAAATTAGCAGCTAATAAATAACAGAAATCCCTCGCAAATATTGTTCTTGTTATTGAACCATTGTTCATAATGCATCGATATTGGAAAACAGAAACCTATGTCATTGATGGCGTGTAACTCACACGTTCGTTGGGAACCCCGAGAGGAAGGTATGATGCGCACAGCAGCAAGTTTTCCCTCAGAAAGAAACCAAGGTTTATCAAACCAGGAGGAGCCAAGAAGCACGTTGAAGGTTGATGGCGGCGGGATGTAGTGCGGCGCAACACCAGGGATTCCGGCGCCAGCGTGGAACCTGCACAACACAACCAAAGTACTTTGCCCCAACGAAACAGTGAGGTTGTCAATCTCACCGGCTTGCTGTAACAAAGGATTAACCGTATTGTGTGGAAGATGATTGTTTGCAGAAAACAGTAGAACAAGTATTGCAGTAGATTGTATTTCAGTAAAGAGAATTGGACCGGGGTCCACAGTTCACTAGAGGTGTCTCTTCCATAAGATAAACAGCATGTTGGGTGAACAAATTACAGTTGGGCAATTGACAAATAAAGAGAGCATGACCATGCACATACATATCATGATGAGTATAGTGAGATTTAATTGGGCATTACGACAAAGTACATAGACCGCCATCCAACTGCATCTATGCCTAAAAAGTCCACCTTCAGGTTATCATCCGAACCCCTTCCAGTATTAAGTTGCAAAGCAACAGACAATTGCATTAAGTATGGTGCGTAATGTAATCAACAACTACATCCTTAGACATAGCATCAATGTTTTATCCCTAGTGGCAACAGCACAACACAACCTTAGAACTTTCATCACTGTCCCAGTGTCAAATGCAGGCATGAACCCACTATCGAGCATAAGTACTCCCTCTTGGAGTTACAAGCATCTACTTGGCCAGAGCATCTACTAGTAATGGAAAGCATGCAAGATCATAAACAACACGTAGATATAACTTTGATAATCAACATAACAAGTATTCTCTATTCATCGGATCCCAACAAACGCAACATATAGAATTACAGATAGATGATCTTGATCATGTTAGGCAGCTCACAAGATCCGACAATGATAGCACAATGGGGAGAAGACAACCATCTAGCTACTGCTATGGACCCATAGTCCAGGGGTAGACTACTCACACATCACACCGGAGGCGACCATGGCGGCGTAGAGTCCTCCGGGAGATGAATCCCCTCTCCGGCAGGGTGCCGGAGGCGATCTCCTGGATCCCCCGAGATGGGATCGGCGGCGGCGGCGTCTCAGTAAGGTTTTCCGTATCGTGGCTCTCGGTATTGGGGGTTTCGTCACGGAGGCTTTAAGTAGGCGGAAGGGTAGGTCAAGAGGCGGCGCGAGGGGCCCACACCCTAGGTCGGCGCGGCCAGGGCTTGGGCCGCGCCGCCCTATGGTGTCGCCACCTCGTGGCCCCACTTCGTCTCCTCTTCGGTCTTCTGGAAGCTTCGTGGCAAAATAGGACACTGGGCGTTGATTTCGTCCAATTCCGAGAATATTTCGTTACTAGGATTTCTGAAACCAAAAACAGCAGAAAACAGCAACTGGCACTTCGGCATCTTGTTAATAGGTTAGTTCCAGAAAATGCACGAATATGACATAAAGTGTGCATAAAACATGTAGATAACATCAATAATGTGGCATGGAACATAAGAAATTATCGATACGTCGGAGACGTATCAGCATCCCCAAGCTTAGTTCTGCTCGTCCCGAGCAGGTAAAACGATAACACGAGATAATTTACGGAGTGACATGCCATCATAATCTTGATCATACTATTTGTAAAGCATATGTAGTGAATGCAGCGATCAAAACAATGTATATGACATGAGTAAACAAGTGAATCATATAGCAAAGACTTTTCATGAATAGCACTTCAAGACAAGCATCAATAAGTCTTGCATAAGAGTTAACTCATAAAGCAATAATTCAAAGTAAAGGTATTGAAGCAACACAAAAGAAGATTAAGTTTCAGCGGTTGCTTTCAACTTGTAACATGTATATCTCATGGATATTGTCAACATAGAGTAATATAATAAGTGCAATAAGCAAGTATGTAGGAATCAATGCATAGTTCACACAAGTGTTTGCTTCTTGAGGTGGAGAGAAATAGGTGAACTGACTCAACATTGAAAGTAAAAGAATGGTCCTCCATAGAGGAAAAGCATCGATTACTATATTTGTGCTAGAGCTTTGATTTTGAAAACATGAAACAATTTTGTCAACGGTAGTAATAAAGCATATGCATCATGTAAATTATATCTTATAAGTTGCAAGCCTCATGCATAGTGTACTAATAGTGCCCGCACCTTGTCCTAATTAGCTTGGACTACCGGATCATCACAATGCACTGTTTTAACCAAGTGTCACAAAGGGGTACCTCTATGTCGCCTGTACAAAGGTCTAAGGAGAAAGCTCGCTTTGGATTTCTCGCTATTGATTATTCTTCAACTTAGACATCCATACCGGGACAACATAGACAACAGATAATGGACTCCTCTTTTATGCATAAGCATGTAACAACAATTAATAATTTTCTCATTTGAGATTTGAGGATATATGTCCAAAACTGAAACTTCCACCATGGATCATGGCTTTAGTTAGCGGCCCAATGTTCTTCTCTAACAATATGCATGCTTAACCATAAGGTGGTAGATCGCTCTTACTTCAGACAAGACGAACATGCATAGCAACTCACATGAAATTCAACAAGGAATAGTTGATGGCGTCCCCAGTGAACATGGTTATCGCACAACAAGCAACTTAATAAGAGATAAAGTGCATAATTACATATTCAATACCACAATAGTTTTTAAGCTATTTGTCCCATGAGCTATATATTGTAAAGGTGAATGATGGAATTTTTAAAGGTAGCACTCAAGCAACTTACTTTGGAATGGCGGAAAATACCATGTAGTAGGTAGGTATGGTGGACACAAATGGCATAGTGGTTGGCTCAAGTATTTTGGATGCATGAGAAGTATTCCCTCTCGATACAAGGTTTAGGCTAGCAAGGCTTATTTGAAACAAACACAAGGATGAACTGGTGCAGCAAAACTCACATAAAAGACATATTGAAAACATTATAAGACTCTACACCGTCTTCCTTGTTGTTCAAACTCAATACTAGAAATTATCTAGACCTTAGAGAAACCAAATATGCAAACCAAATTTTAGCATGCTCTATGTATTTCTTCATTAATGGGTGCAAAGCATATGATGCAAGAGCTTAATCATGAGCACAACAATTGCCAAGTATCACATTACCCAAGACATTTATAGCAATTACTACATGTATCATTTTCAAATTCCAACCATATAACAATTTAACGAAGAAGAAACTTCGCCATGAATACTATGAGTAGAAACCAAGGACATACTTGTCCATATGCTACAGCGGAGCGTGTCTCTCTCCCATAAAGTGAATGCTAGGATCTATTTTATTCAAACAAAACAAAAAAACAAAAACAAACCGACGCTCCAAGCAAAGCACATAAGATGTGATGGAATAAAAATATAGTTTCAGGGGAGGAACCTGATAATGTTGTCGATGAAGAAGGGGATGCCTTGGGCATCCCCAAGCTTAGACGCTTGAGTCTTCTTAGAATATGCAGGGGTGAACCACCGGGGCATCCCCAAGCTTAGAGCTTTCACTCTCCTTGATCATGTTGCATCATACTCCTCTCTTGATCCTTGAAAACTTCCTCCACACCAAACTCGAAACAACTTATTAGAGGGTTAGTGCACAATAAAAATTAACATATTCAGAGGTGACACAATCATTCTTAACACTTGTGGACATTGCATAATGCTACTGGACATTCGTGGATCAAAGAAATTCATCCAACATAGCAAAAGAGGCAATGCGAAATAAAAGGCAGAATCTGTCAAAACAGAACAGTTCGTATTGACGAATTTTAAAATGGCATCAGACTTGCTCAAATGAAAATGCTCAAATTGAATGAAAGTTGCGTACATATCTGAGGATCATGCACGTAAATTGGCTTAATTTTCTGAGCTACCTACAGGGAGGTAGACCCAGATTCGTGACAGCAAAGAAATCTGGAACTGCGCAGTAATCCAAATCTAGTACTTACTTTTCTATCAACGGCTTAACTTGGCATAACAAAACACAAAACTAAGATAAGGAGAGGTTGCTACAGTAGTAAACAACTTCCAAGACACAAAATAAAAATAAAGTACTGTAGGTAAAAACATGGGTTGTCTCCCATAAGCGCTTTTCTTTAACGCCTTTCAGCTAGGCGCAGAAAGTGTGTATCAAGTATTATCAAAGGGTGGTGCATTCTCAGCGGGGTGTGGAGTTTTCTCAACCAGGCATAGTATATTAGATACATAAGTTTTAGCATCTCCCTTTTCATTAGTCTTAGGCGTGCTACTCTCATCAAACAAATTTTCAGGAACAAGCCAATCATAGTTATTTTCTAGTGCATCATTCATAGCTAAGAGTTTACATGGTATTGGTGCTTTGATCTCCCCACCATCATCAATATTATTAGTATATCTTATTCTATCCATGTCCATCCTTTCAAGGAGACTAACAAAATTAGTATGAGAACCAAGCATATTAAATTTAGCAAAGACCTTTCTAGCTTCTCTTGCTAGACCACCAAATTCTCTAAGAAGGGTTTCTAAAACAAAATCTTTCTTTTCCCCTTCTTCCATATCACCAAGTGTGAGAAACATGTGTTGGATTATAGGATTAAGATTAACAAATTTAGTTTCCAACAGGCGAACTAAATGCGCAGCAGCAATTTCATAAGTAGGCGCAAGGTCTACCAAGTGTCTATCTTCAAAATTTTCAATGGTGCTAACATGATTGAAAAATTCTTCTATATTATTTCTCCCAACTATAGACCCACGTCCTACCGGTATGTCTTTTGTGGTAAAATTAAAAGGAAACATGATGAATCAAGTAAGGTAAATGCAAGTAATTAATTTTTTTGTGTTTTTGATATAGAGAACAAGGCAGTAAATAAAGTAAAGCTAGCAACTAATTTTTTTGTATTTTGATTTAGTGCAGCAAACAAAGTAGTAAATAAAACTAAGCAAGACAAAAACAAAGTAAAGAGATTGAGAAGTGGAGACTCCCCTTGCAGCGTGTCTTGATCTCCCCGGCAACGGCGCCAGAAAATATGCTTGATGGCGTGTAACTCACACGTTCGTTGGGAACCCCAAGAGGAAGGTATGATGCGCACAGCAGCAAGTTTTCCCTCAGAAAGAAACCAAGGTTTATCGAACCAGGAGGAGCCAAGAAGCACGTTGAAGGTTGATGGCGGCGGGATGTAGTGCGGCGCAACACCAGGGATTCCGGCGCCAACGTGGAACCTGCACAACACAACCAAAGTACTTTGCCCCAACGAAACAGTGAGGTTGTCAATCTCATCGGCTTGCTGTAACAAAGGATTAACCGTATTGTGTGGAAGATGATTGTTTGCAGAAAACAGTAGAACAAGTATTGCAGTAGATTGTATTTCAGTAAAGAGAATTGGACCGGGGTCCACAGTTCACTAGAGGTGTCTCTCCCATAAGATAAACAGCATGTTGGGTGAACAAATTACAGTTGGGCAATTGACAAATAAAGAGAGCATGACCATGCACATACATATCATGATGAGTATAGTGAGATTTAATTGGGCATTACGACAAAGTACATAGACCGCCATCCAACTGCATCTATGCCTAAAAAGTCCACCTTCAGGTTATCATCCGAACCCCTTCCAGTATTAAGTTGCAAAGCAACAGACAATTGCATTAAGTATGGTGCGTAATGTAATCAACAACTACATCCTTAGACATAGCATCAATGTTTTATCCCTAGTGGCAACAGCACAACACAACCTTAGAACTTTCTCATCCTTGTCCCGGTGTCAATGCAGGCATGAACCCACTATCGAGCATAAGTACTCCCTCTTGGAGTTACAAGCATCTACTTGGCCAGAGCATCTACTAGTAACGGAAAGCATGCAAGATCATAAACAACACGTAGATATAACTTTGATAATCAACATAACAAGTATTCTCTATTCATCGGATCCCAACAAACGCAACATATAGAATTACAGATAGATGATCTTGATCATGTTAGGCAGCTCACAAGATCCGACAATGATAGCACAATGGGGAGAAGACAACCATCTAGCTACTGCTATGGACCCATAGTCCAGGGGTAGACTACTCACACATCACACCGGAGGCGACCATGGCGGCGTAGAGTCCTCCGGGAGATGAATCCCCTCTCCGGCAGGGTGCCGGAGGCGATCTCCTGGATCCCCCGAGATGGGATCGGCGGCGGCGGCGTCTCAGTAAGGTTTTCCGTATCGTGGCTCTCGGTACTGGGGGTTTCGTCACGGAGGCTTTAAGTAGGAGGAAGGGTAGGTCAAGAGGCGGCGCGAGGGGCCCACACCCTAGGTCGGCGCGGCCAGGGCTTGGGCCGCGCCGCCCTATGGTGTCGCCACCTCGTGGCCCCACTTCGTCTCCTCTTCGGTCTTCTGGAAGCTTCGTGGCAAAATAGGACCCTGGGCGTTGATTTCGTCCAATTCCGAGAATATTTCGTTACTACGATTTCTGAAACAAAAAACAGCAAAGAAGCGGCACTTCGGCATCTTGTTAATAGGTTAGTTCCAGAAAATGCACGAATATGACATAAAGTGTGCATAAAACATGTAGATAACATCAATAATGTGGCATGGAACATAAGAAATTATCGATACGTCAGAGACGTATCAGTCATCTAATCATGTTTAAACATATAGGTTTCAAGAAGTTGTAATCTTTGAATTGGCACCAATTACCTATTTGAGGGGATGCAAATCGCTTATAATTTTGTATGCATAGTCTATGATATCCTAGCTAGCTCAACAGGATTGATAGGATACTCGTATCAACAAGTTGTCACTTTTTTTTCAGAAGCTCATCTCCAAATAACTCCAGGTGCTTGGTCTGGAACGATTTGAGGAAAGGTGAACGACCGGAAGTCCTTTCCAGGTGCGCATAAGTGAGGACAAAGGGCGCATAAAAAACATGTGTTGGTCTGTGAGGCTAGTCTAGAGTTTCTAGAGAGTTGCCAGGAGTACCAGGCCCGACCAGGGGGTGGCCGGGGTGTTACACGAAATGGTCATGGTTGTATGCTATTGTGTATCTAAAAAAAAGAGTGAAGCAACAACAATAGATCAAGATAAATATTCAGCATGTATGGACATGTAACGAAGTTTACAAATTATCTGAATAGTTACATCATATCATAGCATGTACATGATCTACAGTTCTAGAGTTTTCCTAATCAATCAATGTATAAAAATGCACATATCTTAGCTTACCGAAGTTTGCAAATCGTCTAAACAACTAGATCATATCAGAGCATCTACATGACCTACAGTTCCAGATTTTTTCTAATCAATGTACAAAAGAGCATAAATCTTAGATGTATAAAATGAACCTTCACCTGAATTGTAGACTATATGAAGTCTATCTCAAAGCTCCGAGTTCAAATTGTTTATCTAGCTGAACAGAAAGGCATCAATGTCACACTGAAAATAAAAAACGATGCAGCATGGGCACACACAAGAATTACATTGCTAAGGTCAAGCTAAATAGCAGATAATAGAAAAGATGATATGTCAAATTAAGAGATATATCAAGAATCGAGCGTAGATAAGAAGACCAGGGAGTCTAGTCAACGTTTTCTAAAAGTGATCATTAAAATAAAACAGGAAGGCATGCATGCACTATCATCCAAAACATCAGTGATACTGATTATGTCCTATAGTGACCAAATTACATCCCACTCTTAATACTAAACTTATTGTTGCAGACAAAACCAGCAAATATTTTATCACCTAAAAGAATACCATCAACACATTTGAAGGTAAAATTGTTACTGCCATGAAGTTGTTCTTTGTAACTATCTGATGGACACAAGATGGGTAGTGAACACCCCTGAAAATTGCAATATCTACAACTTTCAATGATGCAGCCTATATAAACTAAGTTGCACATATCGAACTCTGCTAAGGTATCTTGACTTTACCTTCAGTGGACAAAATGTGACTTATTGTTACAAATGACATCATAAAATTCTGGACCATATTGTGTCATTAGCAAGAACAGATTTAAATACTATTTCCAAATATCATAGCTGGTTTGAGGTGTTATAGAAGTCATTTTGCAATGTACATGAGCAAATTATCTATTTACATGGGATTAAATCTTGCATATTTTCAATATACATCACTGAACAGAATGGAATGTCTTACCATAAGAGACATGAGGAGGAACATCAATCCCGACCAATAGATTTAAAATGAGCCATAACTGAAAGTATTAGAGAGAAAACCTACGCAAGCAACATGTAGAAATAACAATCATTAAATAATGAGTACAAAGAACATGTAGAGGGAAGCAACTTTAATACCGCCAATGAACAACTTGATGTTTCCAATTAAAGTTCTAAAAAAATACCCAAGCCATGATGAATTCCCGAGGGATGAAAAGTTCAAGTCAGAAATTAATGAGCATAAGCATGCGAAGATGGTCAGTTTCCAACAACAGGAGGCAAAACATGATCGACCATCCAAGCCACCCAATAGAAAATCATCAGAAAACACAAATACACACACAATTGTAAGAATACTAAGCACCAATATGTGCTAGTTCGGGGTTCAATTCTTGCTAGCTCTACAATAGGTCAATCTCCATTTCCTATTTTAATAAGGAAAGTATCACAAATACATGGTTCCAGCAACAACTGTAAAAATAACTTAACTAACATCACAAATTCCTCACCCTAACTCTACTTCATTTCACTTGTTGGACATATCCAGACTGCAACCTTCAACATTTGTTGTTGGTTCAACTAATATAACAATCCAATAGAGATAAAACAAGGCCGGCCTTTGGCCAAGTCTGCTCCGTGGGACCTAATAATCATTGATGGAGTCATCCTTTAGCATTTTTAATTGTGCCGCAGAAAATCACAACATAGTAGATTTAGGAAAAATATCTCCAACTGAAGCAACTACTGCAAACCTTGAGCTCCACTGAACCAAGGAAACCAGCTTTAACTTTTACAAGAAACTTCAAGGAATTAGCTTTAACTTGCATAGGAAACTTAAAGGAATTGGGCGCCTATGGCTACAACTGCATGTTTCTGAGTTCTGCATAACCTGAAATAATATTACAGAAAACATATAACAGTAAGATGCAGATGTCCAATATGATTCATAAAACATGAACCATACATAGCGGAAGGGAAAACAACCTAGCCCCTCATGTGAGGCAACCTACGCTCAACAACAACCTCGACAGGCAGCTTCTCCTGTGAGGAAACCGACCGCGTCATCTACATGATCCATATATAATCCGCTATCGAAGCCTCATAGCAGAAATCACAAGCGAGATGTGTCAGCGTCCTATAAAGAGATGCATAAATTGGTAATTGAAAACAAACAATCATCCAATCTATAGAAAAGTAGGACAACCCACATCAAACAGTTTAAGAATAGAAACATCAAGGAGCAAGCTGCATACAAAAATAGCAAAGGAGAAAACAATAAACCTAGGATTCGCCAGGAAACTCATGTGCCTCGCATCCGTATGCTAGCCCACACCAGCACCCATGTTATGCGCCCTAACCTGGACAGGGAGTTGCATCGGATGCACCGATGACAATGTTAGGGAAGGCGCTCGTTGGGGTTGATGCAACCTCACGTGAGGGATATGAGGGCGCTGATGTCCTCCTCCACGCTTCCACCCGCCTCGGGAGGGGATGGATCACGGCACCGATGTATCCTTCAGTAGAGGCCAAGGCGGCCAGGCGGTAGAGGGTGGCCCACGCCCCGAGGAGCCATCCAAGCGGAATCGTGGACCTCCAGATTGGCGGAACATATCGTTGTATCCATCGAGACAAGCAAGGGAGCTATGGTGGCAGCCGACTGGGCTGATGACACAAGCGGCACGAGACCTGGCCGATAACTGAATTGGCTGGCGCTACTGTGGCATCCTGGGCAGTATAAGGCAGACACGGAGGGGGCAGTATGACCGCGCGGGAGGTCACGACGGTGCAAGTCGTAGAGGAGAAATGGCCATAGCAGTGGAGTGTGGTAGGACCTGGAGAGGCGGAGGAAGAAGAGAAGAGGCGGAGACCGGGATTTTGAGGGGAGACATCTAGAATGATGTCGACGTGTGAAACGATGAGAAGACGATAGGCTCGAAAATACCTGATGTAGCCGTGCCCACACTAAGAAATCGGAAGAACGGGTAGGAGAAGAGTCACTTCATTGTCGAGAACAACCGGAAGCAACAACAGGAGGTCACCGGCAGGCTATCGGTAATTAGGGAATTAACATGCAAAAAAAGGTAACAAAAAAGATCTACAGTACCAAACGGCCATCCACACTGCTAAAAAACTTACGTGAAATAGGTTTTTTAGATAAAGTTAATATATTAATATCAGAAGATATCAATTACACCCAACCTCTGCAACAACGTCTCATCCTAGTGGCAGTATGTGGAATAACTAAGATCAAGGCAAAGGGCTCCAGCTTTTACATAGGCAATAATCTGCTCTTGAAAGTTAGGGCATCTCCAGCGGCGCGACGCATTTCGGACGTCGAAACGGACGCGTCGTGTCCGTTTGCGTCGGCCGGAATGGTCGAAATCGTCCGGGCGTCCGTTTGCGTCGGGGGGTGGCTCCAGCGACGCGACGCATAAATTTTTTTTTTCATTCATGCAACCATAATTTACGTTTAAAAAAACATAAAAAAGCCATAAAGGCGTGCTAAAAGTTGCTGCTGCCTACTGGTCGTCGTCGCTGACGAGGTTAATGAACTCCGGCGTCGGCCATGGAAGCTCGTACGCCGGCGGTGGAGGAGGTACCGCCGCATGGGCAGGAGGCTGTGGCCAGGGATCCCACGCCGGAGCAGCAGACGGAGCGCGGTCGTTGGAACGCGTCGGCGTTGCCGGAGGAGTCGCCGGCCTCCCCTGCGCGAGCGCTGACTCCCGCAGCTGGATTGCGAGCCCCTCCCACAAAGCGAGCTTGTTGAGCTCGTCCTGAGCGCTGTTGGCCAGTGCCATGGCAATGGCCTCATCCTCGGAAAGGTCCGGCGGCTGGGTCTCCGGATCCCACGCCGGCCCGCCGTCGTCGTGGTCGTAGTCGACCCTGTCGACGCCCTCGTCCGCGTCCTCCTCGTCGTCCGCGTCCTCCTCGTCGTCCGCGTCCTCCTGGTCGTTCTCTTCTTCTTCTGCGGAGATCTCTCGTTCGAAGAAGTCCACGTCGCCGAGGTAGCCAGCGCGGCGGCGCGCGTCGAACTCCCACGTCCCGGATGAAATCCAGTTGTAGGAGTTCAGGGCGTACGCCTCATCCTCCCGCAGATCCGGCGGCAAGATCGCTCGGCGGCGGCGCACCTCGTCCCGCCGCTCTCGGCCCTCGCGCGGCACGGGGGGGACCGGCACGCGCCGCGAGTTCAGGTACCAGCCCCCTCCCGGCAAGTTCGCGTCCGGCCATGGCACAGGCCGGTTTTCCTCCCATAGCTGCCGCGCGAGCTCAACTCGGACGTACAGGCCGACCCTTGCCTTCTTGCCGGAATGCGAGCCGCTTGCCTCCTGGTCGTTCTTCGTCTTGCGGAACGGCCAGCATTTCTTTCCCATGGCGTCGGTGGGGTGGATACTGTGGGATTTGGTAATGGTTTGGTCGTCGAAATGGACGCCGGCAGCGTCCATTTAAAAGGCTCCGACGCCATATCGCCTTCAATGGCCTGCTAGTGCAACGTCTACTAGCTGCGCACGCTCGCGGAAGCCGAGGCACGCCATTAACGCGGCTCTGCGAAGGCTGCAGCGCGCCGCCCGGAAGTAATGGCCGAAGACGAAGCAGTTGTGCCGCTGCCAGGCGGGCCCGTGCGAGGACCGAACGGACACTTTGCGCGTCCGCGCAGCGTCCGCCGAGACGCAAACCTGCCGCATATTTGGGCCAGGTTTGCGTCTCTGCGGACGGCCCGGTCACTTTGCGTCGCGCCGCTGGAGGTGGTGCACGACGCATTTTCGGTCACGGCGGACACAAACGGTCGCTCAGCGTCCGTTTGCGTCGCGCCGCTGGAGATGCCCTTAGCCCCATCCCCATCCATGAATAGAAGCCGGTGGTGGTCATAATTTTAATCACGTGCACATTTAGGAGTACTGTAGAGTGGAAAATTTAGTAGCTACTCCCAAACCTGCATGCTTGTTTGTATATACGCAGATTCCAGTATACCACCACATATGGGCTGCTCTAAGATTTCAGATTCATCTCTTCTAGACCCAATCTTCCCATGGTCGACCCCATGAATAGACACCGGTGTTGGTCGAGTTTGGTCCCTCGCAATAAAGTCGTAATGTTACTCGTTTCATAAAAAAAAAGTCGTAATATTGCTCACGTGTAAGAGCATGTCTAACAGGCCCCGTATTTTTTCGCCCCGTATAACACGAGTAAAGGGCCCTGTATCCAGTTTTCGTCGGCCAAAAACTCGGACGAGCTAGCAGAGCCCGTATCCCCACCCCGTAAAACAGAATATTCTGTTTTACGGGGTGGGGATACGGGCTCTGCTAGCTCGTCCGAGTTTCCGGCCCCTCAAAACAGGGTTTTAGACAGCAATTTGCACATCAATTTCACATCAAACAT
Source organism: Lolium perenne (assembly GCF_019359855.2). Lineage (NCBI taxonomy): Eukaryota > Viridiplantae > Streptophyta > Magnoliopsida > Poales > Poaceae > Lolium > Lolium perenne. The sequence continues at coordinate 261,869,178 of NC_067246.2, read as the reverse complement.
AGCACATCTAAAATATGTGATGCATAATTCATAGTTTTAACATCACAACACGATCATAGGAAGTGCCTCCTTCTTGCACTTTGGCTCGTTGTCCCTCAACTTCCACTTAGGAAGATGTTGAAGGATGGCAAAGCAATGTTGAAATTGAAAGTCCTTGTTCTTAGAGCTGGCCATGTCCTTGTACCGTTGTTTAGCATACTTGGGCTGCACAACAATAGTATGAGGAGATGTTTCCACATCATCAACACATAATATGGATAGCTCGTGATGTTTCACATCATCAACACAAGGAAAACTTACATAGCATCCTTGTTCTTAAACCGCCGATTTGAGGGTTTCGCGTCTACCCGGCCGTCTAGCACGCCCCGTAAAAACGGCCCCCGCATCGTTTTTTACTATGTAAGTTTTCCCCTTTTACGGGGTCTGTTAGACCTGCTCTAAGTGTTTACGTTCTCTACGTTCTCTCCGCAATCATCGTTCGTCGATCTCCGGTTTTGGTTTATCTGAATGCAGTTGAAGCGTCATCTTCTGAAGAGATACACGCAGTCCAATTTTCTTGAATCATATCAGCTCGAAACTTCCACGGAAAAATACACAAGAAAGCAAACAATGTAGTTTTACCATTGACCTACAAAACAGAGGAATGGGCACGCAAACCTTTCTCGGACAGACAATGTAGGAGCATCTGCAACCGCATCTCCAAAGGGATTTGGAGGACGTCGGACACTTAACATCTCTTAGTCGCACGTTCTAAAGGCCGCTTCGGTTCGGACGTGCTCCAAATATTATCCGGCATCGCTAGTCCATCCCCTATGTATAAAGGTTGTATTAGGGACGCCGAACACGATTTTTGCACTTGTTTTTTTGTTTGGAGGTCACGTTTGGGGGGACGCGGCTAGGAACGGGAGCCCCTCAAAGCGGCACCACGTCGCGGCGTCCCCCAAACGACCAATCCAACGCTTTTGCGGATATTGTTTGGGGGATGCGACTGTAGATGCTCTACTACTGAGTACATTGAAACGCACTGACACAACGGTCGACCATTAAGAACAAAATTTATTAGAACAACCCGATATCCCTATGAGAGGAGCTTGTATAACCGGCAACCTATCTTTCGCTTAAAGAGGTCCTCTATCAGTTTTATTTTTATTAATCAACCTAGCACTGACACCTATGAACGCGCACATATCCTATCTCTATAAACATCTTCGAGAGACTAGTCTAAAAAAATAATCTGGCGGGTCTTCAGATTAGCGAAGTTATCACAGGGCATCTCGTGATCGCCGGGAATGGTGTCTACCATTGAAAACAAATCATCTTTTATGAGACACCAAATTATTAAACCCGAGGTATTTTTGGTGGGCTATGGATGTCACTGCCCTTCTAAGTATTTAGTTTGGCTAAAGTGGAAAATTTCAATTTTATAAAGTTAATTTTTTCATAAAATTAATTGTAACGCTGGATAACTGTTCGAGATGCATGGGTTAATTTCATATTTACAGCTTTCTCCGAGTTGGTATCATCCTTTCTTGGAGGAAGCTGTTGCATCTCTGGTTACTAGTGGCTAGTTGTAACTATGTGTTACTTCCTCGTTGTTTCATTTATCTTCACATCTTCGGTTCTCTTCGAATGGAAAGCCGCAAGGAGAAAAGAACACGACTTTGCTGCTTGCTTGATATATACAGAAGCGCGCTCTGTTTTGCCTTCAGTGACAAACAATGACACATGCAAGAGAGAGAAATACAACCCATATTCTTACTCTTTCCTTTGGCCTGACATAACATATCAGCTCGTTTTGGGTTCAATTAGAGCATCTCGGTAGCTCCCAAATAGGCGCCGGCAGGGTCACCGACACCTCCGTTTAGGAAGCGCTAGCACTGAATTCTCTATTTAGGGGAGTTGTTCCCACACCGGCGTCTCCAAACAGGCGGCCCCGATAGAAGTTTTTTACACAAACTACATATTATGCTAAAGTTTCTTTTTAATGTCATTCAGGATCGAGGAATGAATAATATTTTCGGGCAAATCCGAGTAAAACATTATTCAGTCCTCAACCCCGGATGACATATGAAACCTGCTTCATCTCTAGCCTACTACTACCTCTACTGGTCACTTGGCTCTATGGAGGTGGACGATCGCCCGCTGCTCTCTCCGGTGGTCTCTCCCATGCTCTCTACGGTGCATCTCCGTCGATGATCCCCTGCTCTCTCCGCCACAAACGTCAAGTAGGCGGCTCTATTCGTGGCCACCGCCTTCTGCCGCAGCTGCCGCTCCAGGTCCTCCCGCCGCCGACGGTGATCCAACTCCTGCCTCTGTAGGCGGAACTGCAGCTCCGCCAAACGCCACCGCTGGCAGATTTCCTCCTGAATCTGCGTCTCCTCCCGCTGCAACCGCCGCAGCGCAAGTTCCTCACACCCCCTCTGCGGGTGCACCTCCCACCAGCGCTGGGTCAGCTCCTCCCGTCGCCGCGCCTCCAGGAACTCTAGCCGCTCCGCCTCCTCCACCTCCTCCCGTTGCCGCCGCTCCGCCTCCTCTCGCTGCCACACCACCTCCTGCCGCGCCACCCGCCGCCGTCGCGCCTCCTCGGTCACCCGCAGCCGCCGCTCCGCCTCCTGGTCCTGCCGCATCTACGGTCGCCGCTAGTGCCGCTGCCTCCCACGCCTCGTACTCTGCAAGCTGCGGGTCCACCTCCATGACTTCTACGGCCGCCTCTACCGCCGCCTCGTCCCACGAATCCCACATTGTGCTATTTTGTAGGGTTTTTGCAGCAATGGCGGGGGAGGAGGGATAATATAGACCGTCGGCGAGGCGGGAAACCTCCCGCACTGTGTCGCAGCGGAAGAATTTCCCGCGCGGCGTCGTGGCGGTAAAATTTCCCGCGCGGTGCCCTGGCGTCACTGACAGGCGGATCCCATGCCCAAAATTTTCGGCCTCGCGAGGCGCCGGCGCGCCCGATTCGCGCCCTTGGCGAAGGGGCCGGCACAGGGTTGCCGGCGATTCTATTGGGCTCCAAAATTGGCCAGCGCCGTATGGTGCGAGCCCCATTTTCGCTCCCGGCCTTCAAAAAGCTATCGGGGCCGCTATCGGAGGCGCCGGTGGAGATACTCTTATACAAAACATAATCGATCAAGTTAGTACGTCATGGTAGATTTTCAGCTGAAGAATGGACCTCTCGTGAAGATCGGTTTCATTTTTGTTTCATGTCGCATGTATATAGGCATGTGTGTCATATATGCTTCAATGATCAATTGCCACGTAAAGGAAGAGATTTATCGTAAGATACAAACAGGCACATATTCTCCAATCATCTGAACCTGATAAAGAAAAACAATGCAGATAAAAAGGTATGCTTAGGCAGTTTTAGCCTTCCGAAATATGCTCTAATCATCCATTGCAGATAAGTGGAAGAGATATCTCCTCCTCTGAATATTACATCGCGAGATACACGCAGCCCAATTTTCTTGAATAATCTCAACTAGAAATTCCACGAAAAAATACAAAAGAAAGCAAATAGTGCTCTTCTAGAGCCAGAGGAGTAAAACGTAATTTTACGATCGACCTACAAAACAGAGGAATGGAGACGCAACCCTTTTTCCACAGACAATGCAGTAAAGTCTTCAACGTGGAGCCACGGTGGCTCACATGTCGACCGGCACCCGCTTGTAGAGCTCCTCCTTGTCGAGCCGCGGCTTGGCGACGACCTGCAGCGGCGTGCCCATGAAGGTGATGAGCCCCGGGGACTCCATCATGCTGATGTCCTCCGGCCGTGTCCCCTCCGGCGGCGACCAGGTGAAGTGGTGCAGGAGGTGGCCGATCATGGACGCGACGAGGTTGATCCCGAGCTGCGCGCCGGGGCAGACCCGCCTGCCGGCGCCGAACGGCAGCACGCGGTAGTCGCAGCCCTTGATGTCGATGTTCTCTTCGACGAAGCGCTCCGGGCGGAACTCGAGCGGGCTGTCCCAGACCTTGGGGTCGCGCGCCAGCGCCCACGCGTTGACCGTCACGCTGGCGCCCTTGGGGATGTCGTAGCCGGCGATCTTGACGGCGGCGCTGGCCTTGTGCGGGAGCATGAGCGGCGTGGGCGGGTGCAGGCGGAGCGACTCCTTGACGACGGCGTTGAGGTAGGGCAGGTTGGGGAAGTCCGTCTCCGACATGACTCGGTCGCGTCCGACCACCCGGTCCAGCTCCTCCTGCAGCTTCTCCTGCACCTTGGGGTTCTTCACCAGCTCCCCTATCGCCCACTCCACGGTTATCACCGTCGTGTCCGTGCCGGCGGTGATCATGTCCTGCTCGTCGGTCGTGTCAGTGTTAAGTACTTAAGTCACGAAATGAGTTCTATCAGTAGTAATTGATGTTGATGAGGCCCGTGGACGGCGGAAACGTTAACGTACCCAGAGGAGGCCGATGACGGTGTCGTCGCTGAGGTCGTACTTCTCCCGTAGGGTGAGGAGCGCGTCGACGAAATGCTGCTTGGAGGTGCCGCTGATCTTGAGCGCCTTGGCGTGCTCCTCCATGATCTTGACGGTGAGGCGGTCCCGCCTGTCGTTGTGCGACTTGTAGATGTCCTCGTCGACGGGTGCGAGCCAGCGGAGCCAGCGGATGTACTCGGCGATGGAGAGGGACGCGCCGATCTTGATCCCGTTGGTGACGATCCCCTTGAACTCCCGGCCCTGCTCGTCCAGCTCTCCGTCGGCGCCCACGAAGCGCTTCCCGAAGGCGAGGCGCGTGATGTTGTTGAACCCCACCATGCCGAGGAACTCCCTTACCGCCACGGGCTTCCCGCCCTTGCCGGCCTTGTGCAGGGACTCCACCATGTCGGTGACCTCGTCCTCACGGATGGGGCGGAGCGCCTCGAGGCGGCGCGGGGTGAAGAGCTCGAGGTTGCAGAACTTGCGCACCTTGATGTAGTGCGCGCCGTAGTCGGCCCAGATGAGGTCCATGCCGCCGCGGCTGAACCGCTCCGTGGAGCGGTTCCGGGGCCGGTCGGCGAGCTGCTGGTCGTGGGTCTTGAGCACCTCCTGCGCCAGCTCCGAGGTGGAGACCACCACCATCGGCGACGACCCGAACCACACCGTCATGATGGGCCCGTACCGGCCCGCCCACTCCGCGAAGCAGCGGCACCGCACGGGCTGGATTTGGAACAGGTTGCCCAGCACCGGCCATGGCCTCGGACCGGGCGGGAGCTTGCCGAAGCGGAGGCGGTTGAGGAGGAGCGCCGTGATGGGGATTGCCAGCAGCGCCAGCGCCACGGGGAGCAAGGTCGCCGTCTCCATGGCTGCTACGTAGTGGAGTAGCTAGCTAACCGCGCGCGCGTGGGTGGCGTGGGAACTTTCCTACTTACTCTTGTTCTGGATGATTGTGTTTAATATATACACGTAGTCACATGCGACATTTTAGGCGGGGTGGTAGGTAGGAGCTTCGTCTCGCCTGGAAATTTTGCACTTGTCGTCGGCCCCATGAATAGACACCGGCGATGGTCGCTGGTAATGTGGCTCACGTGTAGGCACGAGATCCATATCGAAGAGTCTTCGGTTGAAGATTCTCCACGTTGTTTACTCCATCGTCGTGGATCTCCGGTTCAGTTGTTTGTTTGCATCGGGAAGAGGAGTGTAAGAGTGCCGGTGAAGCGTCATGTTCTGCAGAGAGGAACTATTTTGTTATGTTCCTCTGCAGTGGATCCCATGGTCCTCGCGTACGTGTGTGTTGTGTGGCCGTCGGTGCCACGCTGCAGAGTGGAGAGCGAGATCTATGAACAACTAGCCTCCGCACGCTACCTACTACGCAGCAAATTCGATATATAACGCAGCAACTTGTGTGGAGATCTGTGCGGACGCTCCTGACTCAGATTTGACCTTTTTGTTTGAGGGTGATTTGATTTTTCTTACCATGCAATTATTGCCATGAGGTAAAATGAGTTAAAATTATAAGGTTTCATTTGATTCACATGATTTTAGAATCATGAAGACTTAAGGAATGCAAATATGATTTTTATGTGACTTTACAAAACTTTGTTGATTTTTTTTAAAAATCAAAGAAGATGTAAAGGGTTAAAAGAGCAAAATGGGCATTTTGCAAATATTCAAAAAATGGGAGAGGTTCTTTTGAAAATCTTTCAAATTACAAAAACATGATTCTTGCCACTTGGAATCATGAAAGTTGTAAAATTCATTTAAAATTATTAAAATACATTTTAAATGAAATATTAAAACCCTAAAATAGAGTTGGTTTATATAACTTAAGGGTAAAACACACAAAGAAGGGCAAAAACTTAAACCAACAAAGCATATCATTAACATGCTGTTGGCGTCAGAAACCCACCGACGGGCAGCGACGGGTCAACACCGTAGAGCCGGGAAGAGCCTAGAGCTGCGGCTGGCTGAGACCCCTCCGAGCGACGGCCCGCAAAGCACTTCTGGTCACACGTCCGATGCTGGGTGCAAGGGCGTGCCACCTGACCTATACCTGGCCAGGAAGGTGATGGAGATGCCTCGCTTAATTTCCTGCATGGCATACACGTAAACATTAAATACGAGCCTCGATCGGCTCTCAGGTTATCCTGTGAATCGGCTCAAAGAGCCGATCCACCCATGATTCATACGGGGTGCACGAATATATGGTGGTCCTGCTTGATCAAGATAAAGCTAATGAGATCTACGACGATTTAGGGTTTTCACCGCATAATCGGATCATCCTACTCCAGGTTGGGCCTCGCGGCCACGCACGGTGCTCGTAAGCCGATCCTAAACAAGGCCTAAAAACCAACACGAAGTTGATCCCCGGAACATCCTGTTTAGGACTTGCGAACGCCACCCTACGTGCCGATGGATCCTCCCCCCCTTTGTAAGGCCTAACTATTGCAGATATTAAACTAATCCTTGTAGAACAAGGAGCAATCGTAACGGATCAGATCTACTAAATAATGATCAAGCGGGGTGCCGCCCCCACACCTGAGATAGGTGTGAGGGCGGCTAGACATGCAAGGGTTGCACTACGTAAGCATGTTATACGAAGAACAATGCTAACCCTAACACACCTATGATAACTACGTTGCTCGCCATCAACAAGGCTTCAGTACGAGCAACGCATGAACAACGTGGAGCTTGTGCTGCCTAGATCGCAAGATGCGATCTAGGCAGCATGTCGCTACCGGATAGAAACCCTCGAGACGAAGGAGTTGGCGATGCGCCGAGATTGGTTTGTTTGGTTGAACGTGAGTTGTTGTTTATTCCATAAACCCTAGATACATATTTATAGTCCAAGGGACTTTCTAATTCAGGTGTGCACCTAACCGTGCACGGGTAAAACTCTATTTTCTAATCTAAGATGCGATCTACTATAATTACGAGATACAAGGGCAAACTAGCCCAAACTCGGCCATAACAGGCCGATTCACGTAATTCTACCATGTATATTCTTCAAATCCATCTTGATCGCGGCCCACCTCTGACTCGGTCAAATACTGGTGATAACACATGCCCCCCTGGTTTTGGAATTGGTAATTCCAAAATCACTCTGCTTTCTTTCGTCGGGTCATGTCGTGGCAGAACCGTCGCAGTATCCTTCATCATAATGCCTTGCCTTCTCAACTTCCCCGCGTGACTTGGCAGTTTTTTTTTTTCTTAGGCACCACTTCCTCGGAAACTGCTGTGGCATTGAATTTCCACTATATCCCCTTTTATTTAACCGCTACGAACAGTTCTCCCCTGCATCTCCTTCGCATTAGCACTCCAAAAGCCCTCCTGCGCCACCATGTCTTCTTCCTCCTCTGCCCCATCGGATCTTGCCAGCCAGTCCTCCACGTCCCGTGAGCCGACGCCGGAGTACAACCCGGCGGAGGTCCACGCGGCCAACACCCGCCGCGCCATTGCGGCCGGGAAGGAGTCTAGCCACGACTTCTCCATCTGGTCAGAGGACGACAAGTCCCTGACCGACGGGGAGAGCGACCTCCGCTTCCTCGCCGTTGGGGAAACGGAGGAGGAGAGCGACGATGACAGCTTCTCCTGCGACTTCACCTCTTCTGAGGAGGAGGAGGAGCAGGAAGAGGAGGAGGATGACACCTCCTCCGACGAGCCGCCGGCCAAGCGGTTCTGCCCCTGGCCGGGCAACCTCAGCGATTTCGACAGCGACGATGACGCTGACAAAGAAGATGAGGACAATGAGGGCTCGGTCGGCGGCCACTGGAGCGACGACGAACCCGCCGGAAGCAGCGCCGACAGCGGCGACGACGGCGACGACGAGGGCAGTGATGGCCCGTAGATAGGACCTCTAGAATAGGGCCAGTAGTAGTAGATGGGGCAATGTATCCCCTAGTATTTCCTTTTGAGAGCAATTAGCTCTTCATGTAAGAAATCTCGCCTACCAATGAAGAACTTTTCCCCAATTTGATTTTGCCGATTTCTTCTGAGTTTAATTGAGCCGATTCCCTCTTCTACTGACCTTGCCGATTCGTCCCCTTTGCCAATGCGTAATGAGCCGATAGCAACGCATCGGTCCTTTGAAATTCACCCTTCCCTTCTTCAACTGATGATTTTCTAAATCTGGTGGAAAATGCAGAATCTTCAGGAAAACCTTTGAACTTTTCCAACCAAACCCAATGATCCTCTTCAGTACTCATCATTTGTGAAGAAGGTTGCAATGAAGAATCAGCCGATGGTATCCCAATCGGCTCCCTAAACAGAGCAAAACAGAGTATCCACCAGGCCTGCTGCCCCCCGAGCCTTACTCGAGGCGAGAATGTCAGAGAGAATGCGCCAAAGCCGATCCCCTTTCTTCCTTAGACAGCCGATATACCCCTTCTATCAACACGGCTGAACTAACATCAGCAAGAAGTTTCAAGAACCCGAATCGGCTCGAAGCAACTTCCATTCTTCAGAAGGCACCACAATTGGCCGGGATTTGGTGGAGATTCAGTAAACCTCGCATAATCCCACTAGAGTCGATGGCTGCGCATCGGCTGCTTCTCAATTCTAAAGTCGATGCCCTTGCATCGGCTATCCAAAAAAAATTTTATTGGCCGATTTTCTCCTATCGGCCCCCAATATTTCATTGCACACATGTCCTCCTGCATCTGTTCCCAAGTTCATCGTGTTTAGGTGCCCCCCGAGCCGAATCTGTCAGGGCATGGCAGATATCGGCTCTGTAATTCATATGTCGGCTCCGGTAGGAACAAGGACAGACACAAGCAGAACATGTGGTGAGGATAATTTTGGCCGATTGCTGGGATCAGCCTCCATGATGATTGAAGCATTGACTGAAGGTTCCGTAATGTCCCTTCAAAGATTTTTGGGGCCGATCACAGGGATCAACCTCGCCATGTTTGATCATTGCTTCGCTTCAGCTACATGGTCAGGCCAGTGGAGAAAACCAGCTTAACCCTCCCCTTCGACACGTCGATGCGCTCGCAGTCATCCAAATTGATACCTGAGAGGGGTTCTTGGCCTGCTGCTTCCCATGCGTTCATGCCAGCCGTTGAAATTTCGGCTGAGTCATCGGCACTGGACGACCTCTACCTCATATCCATCCAACAGTATTATGCATTGGTGCATCGTGGAGGGAATGCAGCAGTTTGCGTGGATCCAATCTCTTCCTAGCAGAACAGCATAAGTGCTCGTGCTATCGACGATGAAGAACGTTGTAGGGATAGTTTTCCTTCCTACGGTCAGATCCACGTTCAGAACTCCTTGTGCCTCAGACGCTTGGCCGTTGAAATCGCTCAATGTCACGTTGGTCTTGATTAGATCCGAGCTAGAGCGTCCCAGCCGACGTAGCATAGAGTACGGCATGATGTTGACTGCCGCTCCGGTGTCCACCAGCATCTTATTTACATGCCTCCCATCGATATATCCTCGCAAGTACAGGGCCTTCAGATGTCTGTAGCTCTTTTCTCGTGGCTTCTCAAAGATAACCGGCCGTGGGCCGCAGTCAAGTTGGGCCACGGGTATCTCATCTAACCCTGGAGCACTGAACTCCGAAGGGAGGATGAACACCATGTTTGTACCAGCCGATGTTTCATCATCGGCTTTCCTTTGCTTGGGACGCCACTCCATTTTCCGTGGACGACCCTCTTCATCCAGGGTTCGCTGAACTTTTGCAGCCAGATCAGGCCGTGCCTTCCTTAGCGTATGCAGGTATAACCTTTCAGCTTCCTCCAGGCCGCGCAATCGCTGAACCCTGCGCTTTTGTGAACGGCTGAGTCCGTCAGGGCACCACCTTGGACGGTGGTACCTGTCTTCTTCTTCTTCTTGTCCCTCGTCTTCGGAATCCTCGAGATCTGTCCACCGAGGGGACTCAGCACGTTTGCTCTGTGGCGGGAGAGGCCCTAAGCGCTTGAATACAGACACGTTGGCTGCCTCCTTCTTCTTCTTGTTGCATTCTGGGCAATTGCCGATTGTGGGCAATCGGCTCATTCCTGAATCCCAGCAGTGTCTGAAGAAGGGGCAGTCCCTAGTGTCTCGCGTTGTCATCTTGCTCCCTTGATTGGTCCGTGGCACGACGCTCGTGCTCCTCCTCATCGCGATCATGCCGACGATGTCTTCTGGCTTCTCTAGCCAGACGATCTCCTTCATCATCATAGCTGGACCGTCGGCGTTGGTCATACTGACTCACATATTTGTTGAGGAGGTGATCAGAGAGGGGTCGCTGATATCTTATGTTCTTCACCTCTCCCTCTGTGACGTAGCGTTTGCCATCATGACGGAGCCGATCGCGTGGGGCGACCTCCTCTGTGTCCTTGCTACGAGAGCAGCTGCCCTCGTCTCCATCTTTGCCAGAGTGGTTCCCAGGTCCTACCATGTTGATGCTGAACGAGGATCCTGGCTGGCAACCTTCAGGGTACGTGCACTCCACCATGTTAACGGCGGGAAAAGGCTGGGTGTCGACCTTCATGGCGTACTGGTTGAAAATCAGACGCCTTTTTTCTATCGCCGCTTGGATGTGCTGACGCCATACCCTGCAGTCGTTGGTGGCATGGGAAAGCGAGTTGTGCCATTTGCAGTATGGCTTTCCGTTCAGCTCTTGCACCGTGGGGAATTTGAGACCTTTAGGAATCGTCAACTGTTTCTCCTTGAGCAGGAGGTCGAAGATTTGTTCAGTCTTGGTCACGTCAAAATCAAATCCCCTGGGTGGGCCTGGTGGCTTTACCCATTTGCAGGGCACGGGGGTTCCTCCCCGAGTCCATTCAGCCACTGCTACCTCTTGGTCTCCTGCAGGAACTTCGTCTTCCTCTGCATCGACCAGGACTACTGCACGCTTGAACTTGTCTTGGTACAGGTCCGGGTGGCGCTGTTCATATGCCGATAGTTTCTGAACCATGTGCGCCAATGAGGTATAATCTGCTTGGGAGGCCATATCCTTGAGCTGTGTTGCAAGGCCTGCTACTGCCAACTCGACTGCTTCTTTTTCAGTTATACGAACCGAATAACATCGGTTCCTAAGATTCCTGAAGCGCTGGATGTATTCTGTCACAGTTTCTCCGCGCTTCTGACGTAGTTGTGCTAGATCGGCAATGCCAGACTCGGAAGCCTCTGAATGGTACTGCTGTTGACTGCCAAAACCCACCGGCGGGCAGCGACTGTCAACACGGTAGAGCCGGGAAGAGCCTAGAGCTGCGGCTGGCTGAGACCCCTCCGAGCGACAGCCCGCAATGCTCTTCTGGTCACACGTCCGATGCGAAGTGCAAGGGCGTGCCACCTGACCTATACCTGGTCAGGAAGGTGATGGGGATGCCTCGCTTAGTTTCCTGCAGGGCATACACGTAAACATTAAATACGAGCCTCGATCGGCTCTCAGGTTATCCTGTGAATCGGCTCAAAGAGCCGATCCACCCATGATTCGTACAGGGTGCACGAATATATGGTGATCCTGCTTGATCAAGATAAAGTTAATTAGATCTACGACGATTTAGGGTTTTCACCGCATAATCGGATCATCCTACTCCAGGTTGGGCCTCGCGGCCACGCACGGTGATCGTAAGCCGACCCTAAACAAGGCCTAAAAACCAACATGAAGTTGATCCTCGGAACATCCTGTTTAGGGCTTGCGAACGCCACCCTACGTGCCGCTGGATCCTCCACCCCTTTGTAAGGCCTAACTATTGCAGATATTAAACTAATCCTTGCAGAACAAGGAGCAATCGTAACGGATCAGATCTACTAAATAAAGATCAAGCGGGGTGCCGCCCCCACACCTGAGATAGGTGTGAGGGCGGCTAGACATGCAAGGGTTGCACTACGTAAGCATGTTATACGAAGAACTATGCTAACCCTAACACATCTATGATAACTACGTTGCACGCCCTCAAAGAAGCTTCGATGCGAGCAACGCCTGAACAACGTGGGGCTTGTGCTGCCTAGATCGCAAGATGCGATCTAGGCAGCATGTCGCTTACCTGATAGAAACCCTCGAGACGAAGGAGTTGGCGATGCGCCGAGATTGGTTTGTTTTGGGTTGAACGGGAGTTGTTGTTTATTCCATAAACCCTAGATACATATTTATAGTCCAGGGGACTTTCTAACGTGGGAATATCCCACCGTGTGCGATACAAACTCTAAATCTTGATCTAAGATATAATCTACTATAATTAAAGATACACGGGCAAACTAGCCCAAATTCTCCGTGCAAGGCCGCTTCAGAGATCTTCCACGTGTAGTCTTCCAAGCCCATCTCTCTTACGGCCCACCTCTGGATTTGTCCAAAATCTGGTGATAACAACTGCATATGGAACTGCTCTTCCAACTGCTTCCAAGTCTGGATGGAGTTTGATGGCAAAGAGGTATACCATCCAAAAGCCGATCCCGTGAGGGACTGTGAGAAGAGCCTCACGCGTAGCTGATACCACACAGAATCCCGTCCTAGTTGTGCCAAAAAACCGCCGACCTGCTCGAAGGAGCTGGAGCCATCCGATCCACCGAATTTGGAGAAATCGGGGAGCCGATACTTAGGTGGCAGCGGGATCATCTCGTACTCGTCGGGTACGGCTTGGAATAGCCGATTGCCCTCCTTTTCGGCACCATGCCGAACTGGTCTCTCGGTATAGTACTGATCTGATCCCATTGTCTTGGCTGTAGGAGTTGAACTCGAAGATTCGCCGGGTGGCGTACTTAGCCAGCCATGTTTGCTTTTCCAGCTCTGAGCCAAGCTGCAGGAGCTGAGCTCTGGAGGTTCGTCGGGGTGGCGTACTTAGCTAGCCACGTCCGCTTCTCAAGCTCGTTGTCGACGTTCCTCCCGTCTTCCCGAAGGTCCCCGATGTTGTGGCCTGGTTTGTGAGTGCCCAGTTGCCACAATCCGGCACATACGTGCACGCGTATCCGTGAGGGACCTCCTTAGGCGCCTCGGTCAAGAACTGGTAGTCACTAGGGTCACCACCGATCTTGTAGACGACGAATGCCGGTGTAGCCGGCACTTCTGGTGCTGCCAACGCATATGGCAGCGGTGGACGGGACTGGAGTGGCAACTCTCCTTGATGTGTCCCGAGAGCTGGTCCTGACGGCGAGTACTGGTGCCTCATGATCTCCTGGATCACGCGAAGAGCGACACGCTCCAACGTGTTGACCAGGTTCTCAGAGTGGCGGTGTAGCGAATGAGCCACCAAGTAGTTGATCTCTGCCGCAGGCCCTAGTGCGTTCCTCCGACGGGGCGAGAGGTCTATCCCATCGAGTGCACCTTCGGTGAGAATCCCTTCCATCGATGCCATGGGAACTGGTTCTCTGCCAAGAGCCGAGGAGGTCGGCTTCGAGGGTGGCCTTGATCTCGTCATATCTCTTCTTGAGTTCGTCAGGCAGCTCCTCGTAGGTGACTGGCGTGCCGTCCGCCATCTCGGATGTAGATGGCGATGTGGTTGATGTAGACGATAGTCCCACCGGGCGTGCCAGAATGTGTTGGCGTCAGAAACCCACCGACGGGCAGCGACGGGTCAACACCGTAGAGCCGGGAAGAGCCTAGAGCTGCGGCTGGCTGAGACCCCTCCGAGCGACGGCCCGCAAAGCACTTCTGGTCACACGTCCGATGCTGGGTGCAAGGGCGTGCCACCTGACCTATACCTGGCCAGGAAGGTGATGGAGATGCCTCGCTTAATTTCCTGCATGGCATACACGTAAACATTAAATACGAGCCTCGATCGGCTCTCAGGTTATCCTGTGAATCGGCTCAAAGAGCCGATCCACCCATGATTCGTACGGGGTGCACGAATATATGGTGGTCCTGCTTGATCAAGATAAAGCTAATGAGATCTACGACGATTTAGGGTTTTCACCGCATAATCGGATCATCCTACTCCAGGTTGGGCCTCGCGGCCACGCACGGTGCTCGTAAGCCGATCCTAAACAAGGCCTAAAAACCAACACGAAGTTGATCCCCGGAACATCCTGTTTAGGACTTGCGAACGCCACCCTACGTGCCGCTGGATCCTCCCCCCCTTTGTAAGGCCTAACTATTGCAGATATTAAACTAATCCTTGTAGAACAAGGAGCAATCGTAACGGATCAGATCTACTAAATAATGATCAAGCGAGGTGCCGCCCCCACACCTGAGATAGGTGTGAGGGCGGCTAGACATGCAAGGGTTGCACTACGTAAGCATGTTATACGAAGAACAATGCTAACCCTAACACACCTATGATAACTACGTTGCTCGCCATCAACAAGGCTTCAGTACGAGCAACGCATGAACAACGTGGAGCTTGTGCTGCCTAGATCGCAAGATGCGATCTAGGCAGCATGTCGCTTACCGGATAGAAACCCTCGAGACGAAGGAGTTGGCGATGCGCCGAGATTGGTTTATTTGGTTGAACGTGAGTTGTTGTTTATTCCATAAACCCTAGATACATATTTATAGTCCAAGGGACTTTCTAATTCAGGTGTGCACCTAACCGTGCACGGGTAAAACTCTATTTTCTAATCTAAGATGCGATCTACTATAATTACAGATACAAGGGCAAACTAGCCCAAACTCAGCATAACAGGCCGATTCACGTAATTCTACCATGTATATTCTTCAAATCCATCTTGATCGCGGCCCACCTCTGACTCGGTCAAATACTGGTGATAACACATGCTTAGTAGCATGAAATTGCTTTTTAAAACATTGTCTTATGAGACAATGATGCTTCTTTTCAAAATCTAAGGTCCAGGGCCAAGCCAAACCATTGAAGTGCATTATCTCAGAGTCTCAAGGCAAGTTTAACAAGGCAAGTTTAACGCTTGAACGTGTATTGATTATTTCATATCTAAGTCTTTAAAATTTATTATTCGTATCATTCCATATTTATAAGCAAAGTATTAGTTTCCTACAAGTATGAATGTGACTATATGGTGGACGGTGGAACCATTGTTTGAGTTCATGGTGGAGGTTCTATTGTACTTGGGTATGTTCAGATTTTTTTTTATAATGGGCGCTTTATTACTTATGGAGAAGCAATTACACCTGACCTCTGCATAGTTAAGATGCACACAGCCGTTCAAAAAGTCTCAAAAGTCTGAAGTGCTAAGAAAGGCAAAGTACATATCAGCCATGAGCAAATGTAAATGCCTAAGGTGAAGGCGGGGGGTCAATCCGTAGATTATGCTGCCACCCATGTAGGAAAAAAGTATCTCTCGTCGTGTCCTCCAACCGTGAACAGACCTCCATAAACAGGTCTTGGTTCTCCACCCTCTGCAGTGCAGACCATGAACGGAGAGTAGCGGTACATTTATAGATAACCTGCAAGAGAATAATTCTTGTGATTAAAAAATTTGTCATTTCTACACAGCCATAGCGACCATAAAATGGCAAGCGCCCCCACCCTAATAAACATTATAAATCTGTGATCGATAGGATTAATAACAAATGTCATCGAGTGTTTATAGCGTCCTGTATAACACCTTAACCATGAGATCTGGAGTGTCACGGGAAGTCAGCTGGATCTTCTTCATTTTACACAACTTTAGAGTATTCTTAGCGACCTGTCCAAACGGTCTATCTATAGAGTAAAGGTGTGGAGTAAACATCAATGATCTACCTTGAAATTAGGGTGATTAAGTAAACAGCAATGCATCAATACCTTGGCATGATCTGCCTAGGAATTAGGGTGTGGCGCGTGGCCACGCGGGACGACGTAAGTCGACATATAAGAGAGATCTCATGCGGACGAAGAGGAGAATATAATCCAGTTTTCCTTTCGACTCAAATTAATTGATTCAATTTTATCTATATATGGATGTATCTAGATGATTTTTTCATTAGATATATGTGTATCAAGATAAAGTTGAGTCAATTAATATAAATCCAAGGGAGTAGATGAGATCGCGTAGTGCTGGACTGCTGGAAAATTGAATTGACCTGGCCGCGCCGTTGCCGAGACTAGGTGAGGAATGGATCGCACCGAAGGCAGGGACTAAGCGGCTGGCCGCGGTGTTGCTGGCGGAGGTGAGAAAGGAAACCTTAGGGTTTTAGGGAGTGGTGCGGTGGCCGGCGACATAGGGTTTTGGTGGTGGTGCAGGGACCTTGCCGGAGTCGGGGAAGATGGGGGGATTTAGAGGAAAGGTCGGGGAGGTGGTGAACCGGCGGTGGGGGCAGTTCGAGGATGGTTGTGCGGCGAGGAGACGCGGGAGCGACGCTGGCTGCGGGTGGTGGGAGCTGGCGAACCGGCCAGCGGCAGCAGCGGGTGGTTGACAGGGAGGGATGATGCGAGGAACGAGTGGAGGCTGATGAACAAAAGGGAGAAGATAACGATGATGTGGAGAAGGCCACGTTTTGGATCTGGCAGCGTTTCCACGTTCGCTGACGCTACCCTAGTATTAGCCTAGGCCCTATGCTAATACGTGCGTGGCATTGCTTTGGGCTGGGCTGGATTAGAAATTTAGGATTATGTCTTGGGCTCATGGCCAGAGTATTAAGATTGATAAAAAAAGTACTACCTCCGTTATCAAGGAATAAAACGAATTTTTATCATAAAAATTGAGCAATGAAATCTTGATAATATTATATGTAATTAGTATCGTTGGATTTATATTGAAAATACTTATTAATGATACTGATATCATACAAACAATGTTTATATATTTGAAATAATTTTTAATCAAACAAACACACGTCAAACGATGCCTTATTTGTCGAAAGAGTAGCATATGCCTAGTGGTGCCGAAAAGTCATTTTGGATCTTAGGCACCAGTGCTCTCGCCGTATTAAAAAATATCGAAAATTAGATTTATGTGTTTTAAAAAAATCTGTAGCAAAATTCTAAAAGGAGCTGATGGTGTATCCCACTAACATACAAAATCTTAAATAGAAATATATGTTTTTCCGAGGTACACAAAAATGACAAAATCTGATTTTTTTAAAGATCTGAATCACTATACTCAGATCTACAAATTTGTTATTTTTGTGTAGCCTAAAATACAAATTATGTCCAGCTGAAAATTTACACGTTTGTGGAATACAATACTGGCTACATCATAATTTATTTTCAGATTTTTTCTGAAACTTAGAAGAATAAATTTGAATTATTTTTTAAATAGGGATCACTGGTGCCCATGTGCACCAAATCTCTGTCCCTAGTGGCGCCTGCTACATTACGTTTGGGGAGGCCGAAGCATACGCATGGCCACCGCTCGCTCCCCTGGACCCGACTCTTCAATACTCTCCAATTCATTTGACGCAGGGACCGTTCCTCGTTAACTATACACAGAAGAACTCCATTCCTTTTCTCGTACCTATTCACAGCGGCGTCCACCCAACCCAATAGTTCCCAGAAGAGAAAATGGCCACCCGCTTTTCCCACGCGCACGGCGACAGCGACGTTCCGTATACATTTTGCCGGAACGAGGAGCACGGGCACCGTTGGGCGCTGCTTCAGGCGGAAATATCGAGGACGGCATCAACGGCAACGGTCGTGGCGGTCGAGCGGGCCGCCGGTGGCAAATTTCCCCCCGCCTCTCGCCGGTGAGTGGAGGCGATCTCGGGCTTCACCCGCGACACGAGGTCGCCCGGGGCAGCAGCCTTGGGTAAGACGGTGGAGGTGGCCCTCTTCTTCGCCGGAGAGGGTTGGCCTGCGGTTGGTGGTGGTGGATCTATCGATCTATCACCGCGTTCCGGCGGCAAGATGGATATGCTTGGAAGCCGGCGACGGAGTCGCCGGTGGAGGGTTGGAGTGGCCAGCCCGGGATGGTCACCGACGTGGGGGTCCGGCCTGAATAAAGGCGGTGGTCCTAGGGTCTCCCTTGCGTGAAGAGGAAGACCTACCGGAGGCCTGGACTCGTGATCTAGCCGGAGTGTTGAGTTCCGGAAGGCTCCACCGGCGAATGTAACAGTGCTTTTTGCCTGGAGTTTGTTGGATCGGTGGTATTCGGTCGTGCGCACCCATGCTTTTATTACGACCGATTGGTTCTGGAGGGAGCGGCGCGAAGCTCTTTTTCTGTGTTGACATCAAGTGACTATGGATCCATGATGAAAGTCGGAAGAAGAGAAGTTCATGAAGGCCGGAGGGGAGGACTAGCTAAGGGAGGTTCAAGTCTCCGCGTTTTTGAGGGACTTGCTTGGTGTTTCGGGCTTCACAGCAGCGGTATGAAAGTGGGGGCGACAACACAGGTGAAGTTCAGAGTCCTACCTTTCAGGGTGAAAATCCAAGGTCTGGCCTTAACTGGTTGTGCCTGGCAATGACCATGTTGGAGGCATTGTTTTGAGAGCGGGGACTATCTTCAGGGTGAAAATCTAAGACCGTTGATCGGGCGACGATGGTGTTCGCGCACTGTTCCCTTCTTGGAGGCGTCGTTTTTGGAGATTCTGTATTTCAGGTGTTGTCTTGGCGGTGGATGTATTGCTGTTGTTAGGCCCGATATACTGTAACGGGACTTTTGTTTCTTAGTTTTTTTTTCTTTTTTTTGGTTGTGTGCATCCGTAGTGCCATTAGGGTGGTGCGTTGTTGCAGAGGCTGGGTGTAATTGGTATCGTTTTGATATTAATATATTCCCTTTATCGAAAAAAAACAATAACTCACACAACATCAGAATTCTTTCCATAGGAAACCTCGGGCAGTTTTATTGGCTAACACTACAATTCGTAAATAATGATGATTTACATGGACAAATTTTATAAAGGTTCGTATAAAATTTAGCGAGTTAGCATCAAAGTGCCCTGGTTGTTGCATGTTTGACATGCCTTTTGATGCAGGGAACACAGCGCAGGCGCTGCAGACCAAAATCTCTTTCTTTCCCATCAGCTTTTTATTTGACTGAACTCTCTCCTACAATAGAAATTAGCAATTCAGGTCCATGTGTACAAACGACCTCTATAATGGAGCGGTACGTCCTGAGAGGAATTGCAGATCGTGAAGAGGAAGATGGCGAGGGTGCGGTTGATTGGAGGTGAGGTTGCAAGCGGGGCGGGCTGCGGCCGACCGCCAAAGAGCAAAGCGGGACCGCACTAGCTTTGCGGGAGCTCGCGGCTTGCCGCACCAAACTGCTAGAAATAGCGCGGGCACTGCGGCAACAGGCTTCATCCCGCTTTATCCTGCATGGGCACGATTAGAGCAGTAGCTTGCTAGTTGACCGATCGCAAGTAGATCAGTCACAAGTAGCTAGCTGGTCGATCAGAAATGCAGGGCGTCGTGCTGACCGAATACACGCGCACTGAACTCCAAACCTGAACAAAAAATCGGAACTGCACTCTGAAACTGCAATCTAAAAGTTCGATCCTGAACAGAACGCTCTGAAGTTTATAGACTGGTTTGTAAAATTCAGAACGCACTGAGTGGACATAAAATTCTAAACTACAAACTCTGGACTATAAGAGCATCTCCAACAGACGTTGTAAAAGGCGCGAGCGGCAAAAAAACTGCCTGTTTGGCGCGCGCGGGCGCCCGCGCGAAGCTCCAGCAGACGCGGAAAAAGGGCGCGCGCGGTAAAAAATTTGCCGCGCCCGCGCGTTTGCGCCATCCCACGCGGGAAAATTGCCGCGTGCGCTGCCGCGCGCTATAAAGGCGACACGCGCGAACGCGCCAACTGCTTGAAACTTCCGCGTGTCGCTCCGCCTCGCTCTCTCTCCCCTAGCGTTCTGCCTCCGCGCCGACGGTCCGCCTCCGTCTCCGATCCGCCTCCGCCTCTGGCGCCATGCCTCCGCGCCGCCGCTCCGCCTTCGGCTACCGCGGCGTCCGCGCGCGGCCAAGCGGCCGCTTCGACGCGGAGATCCGCTCCGGCGAGGAGCGGATCCGCCTCGGAACCTTCGACACCGCGCATGAGGCGGCGCAAGCCTACGACGCCGTCGCGTGGCGCCTCGGCTGTCCCCGCCGGTACATGAACTTCGACGACGTTTGGACGCGCGAGCAGGCGGAGATGCTGGCCGAAACCCTTATCACGCTCCGTCGCCCCGCCTGCCGTACCGCCGCATCCACCACCCTCATTCTGACGCCGGCGACCCCAATCGACTGCGCCGATGGCAGATCCGATCTGCCTGTGGCGCCATGATGTCCAAACGCGGTTCACGCAGTCGTGGGGGCGGCTAGATTGGCCGTGGCGTAAGCTTGAGCGGGCGAGCCGGGATCTCAAGCGGACGCGGCGACTCCGGCGAGAAATCGGAGGCCGCGAATAAGCGCTCGGACTCGGCGCACCTCTGCGGCTTGTACCGCGCTCATTTGTAGGGTAGTCCCTATGTGGAGATTGGCGACTGTCGACCCCTCCATCAGTGGTTTGGCTGTGGTGGCGAAGGTAGTGGTGGTGGAACTCATGCTCCGGCTTGGCTCCCGCGAGGGCGACTTTCACCGGTTGCGGCGTTGCGGCCGCACTCGGCGTTGACGTTTACTTCTCCCGTTTTGGAGAGGATAATCCTGAGATGTCACCGCAATTCCCCTCAATTTTGCCTAGATTAAAAACTCTACCTCTATATTTCCCATATTATGTCAGGAAAAATACAATTGTAACGTTGTCGCTTTGTTACGGTCCTTAAAAAACAGTATTAGAAAAAAATAGCCATTAAATTAGTAAAGATGTCTTACTCTATTTGTTCTACAGTGGAATAGACGGCAAGTGGAGCCGGAGTGCAGCTGGAGCCTGGAGGCGGGGCAGTCAAAAGACAACGATCGGACTCAGCCATCCAGCCGTGGTTACGCTGCACGAAAGCAAAGAATGGATGCGTTGGAATTTCTTCAGTGTGGCCGTCGGAAGCGTGTTATGTATACAGTGCGGGACTGTGCAGGCCTAGCGGGCTGACCGCTTTATCCCGCACGTACCAACGCGGTCCATGCTGCGGCACCGCGCGAGCAATTTTCGCGGGGCGGCGTTGCGGCCTAGCGGGTGAGAATGATGCATGCCTAGTTTTCGCCGGTGCGGACCACCTTGGCAATGGCCATGCCCATGCTGCACTGCGTCAGCGACCACCGCCACCGGTGCTTCCTGTGAGCCCCTCACGAGTCACGAAGCTGTGGCACGACCTACGTCTGATGGCTGGAACGCGGACGAGATGGAGCACAAACGCTGCGCTGGGGAAGCAATTTTTGTTGATGGTGTTGGATGCTGAATCCCGGCAGTGTGTTCGAGACTGCAGCTGCAGGGTAGTGGGATTTGGAGATTAGCTTGGCGTTGTCGTGGTTGGAGTGAGGTGTTTCGCCGGTGGCCCCAGGAATCAAGATGGTGGCGTTCTATTCCAGGTCTTGAAGCACCTGTCGGCACGCTGGGAACGGTAGACGACGGCCTCTAGGTTGGTGCCGCGCGAGCCGATTGTATTGACGAAGGCAGGAGCAGGGACTTGGAGAGGTCGAGGCGGCGAGATACGCGAGGGGGCGGCCGTGTGCCGGTCTAGCACTGTCCGTTGATGTAGCCGAGCAGAAAACGAGGCGGAGGGCACCCTGCGGCGCTGCTGCTGGTCGTCTCGGTGGATACCGGGAAGGGATAATGCCCAGACGTGGTAGGTGGGCCAAAGAAAGAACCAAGGGCGGATCGATTTCTCAGCGAATCGTTTTCCCACTCAGCGGCGGCATAGCTCCGTAATTTAAACAAAAATTAGGGGTAATAAAAAACGAACGAATAAGAAATCTGATTTTCTTTATTATTAGGTATAGATATAGATATATAGATAAGGCGCACGCATATTGTAAGACGAATTTTCAGAATAAAAATTGAGCAATAAAATCTTGATAATATTATATGTATTTAGTATCGTTGGATTTATATTGAAAAATAATTTTTAATGATATTAATATCATACAAACAATTTTATATATTTGATTGAAGTAAATTTTAATCAAACAAACACTTTTTAATAATACTGATATCATACAAACAATCTTTATATATTTAAAATAATATTTAATCAAACAAACACACGTCAAACAATGACGTCTTATTTATCGAAAGAGTAGCATATGCCTAGTGGCGCCTGCTACATTACGTTTGGGGAGGCCGAAGCATACCGGGGCGTAGCCACCGCTCGCTCCCCCTGATCCGCCTCTTCAATACTCTCCAATTCATTTGACGCAGGGCCCGTTCCTCGTTAACTATACACGGAAGAACTCCATTCCTTTTCTCGTACCTATTCACAGCGGCGTCCACCCAACCCAATAGTTCCCAGAAGAGAAAATGGCCATCCGCGTTTCCCACGCGCACGGCGACAGCGACGTTCCGTATACATTTTGCCGGAAGGAGGAGCACGGGCACCGTTGGGCGCTGCTTCAGGCGGAAATATCGAGGACGGCATCAACGGCAACGGTCGTGGCGGTCGAGCGGGCCGCCGGTGGCAAATTCTGGCCAGGCCTCTTTCTTGTTCCGTTTGCCCGGTTTCCCGGCCCTCGCGTACCAACGAATGGTGCTACATGTCAAAAAAAAAAAAAAAAAAAACGAATGGTGCTAGAATGTCAGCCTAACAGATCACAATCGCACGCACCATGCAGCAATGATCTCACCCACGCCTCATCCCGCACAAGACCGGCCTAGCAGCGTCCCGTTGTTTTTCCTCGTTTGTTTTTTCTTTTATTGTTTTTTTTCGTTTTCCCTTTTCTGTTAATTTACTTTATTCCTCTTATTCCAATTTTAATATTTTATGTTCCTGCTCCCTTTCATTTTATTCTCGGTCTAATTATTTAATTTATCATTTTTCATAAATGCAAGATTAGTCTTCTATGATAGGCAAACTTTTCTTTCTTTTTCTTTGTATTTATCAAACTTATTTTTAGTTCAGCTTTTTTTTCCTTAGTAACATACTCGAATTTTTATTATGATATACACAGAACTTTTTCTAACATGTGAGCATTTCGCTTCTAAACATGGACATCTATTCATTAACGAAAACAAAATTTCATACACAACGAATTAGTATTAAGCAAAATGCGTGAGCTATTTTTTTTACATAAAGCCATTTATTCTTAACTCTCTCTGTATTTTTTTTGAAGTAAACTCTCTCTGTATTATTAAGTGGGCTCACACCTAGACTCTGACTTCGATGGTGGGAACGACCTCACTAGGGGTAAAGCCATGGCGACATGCATGTCAATCCTTGGTACAACTAATTTGTGATTTATTTTGACGTTGCTGAAAAAGATGTTTTAGCATGCCAAATATGATCTATTTTCCCATCAGGTAGAATTTGATAATTAAACTCGGAACAAAAACATAATTTGTAATCCAACGGTTGATCTTGTATGGATGATTTTGAAAACGAGCAACATCACGTGGGGTGTGTCCACCCACACTACACCGTTCCTTCGCAAGTCAATAGGAGAGTCAAGAGAAAATAAATACATATTAATTTGAATTAACAAAATTTATTAAGTTGCGGGGCTTGGTGTGCGTTCGACCTAGGATGTCACTTTAGAGCACAACTCCATAAAACCCCCTTTTTTTTTACAAAAATGATATTTTGAAGTTTTAAAACTTATGAAAATTCCTATATGTTGGAAGTAACGAATTGCATGGTCATGCAAAATCCCAATGCAAAATAATTTTATTCTATCCTACAGAAAAAAACAAATACTAATAAATCTCAAGGTTTCCAAATTTTGCACCGTTCAATATCTTAGATCTAAAATTTATTATTTTTATACAACCCAAAATCCATAATATTTCAAACTAGTTTTTTGCACACATGTACAAGTTATCATTATTTACATCTGAGACTGTGATGGAAACACCCACACCCATGATACAAAAGTATTTTCGAAGATTTATTTCATAAATTTTGTAAACTATAAATATCAATTTCAATTTTTTTTCTTCCAAAAAGGCCTTCATGAAGCCCGTCAAAAGAAACCACTCTAGGTAGGTGCATATTTATACTTTTCCAAGATAAAGTCGAGAATTACTAAATTCATTTGTCTCTTTTCATGTACACATGTGTTTTACATGTCTACAAAAGTTTATTGAAGGCTATGTTGTGTTCTAGGCAAGTAAATCCTTAAAAAGGTTTAGTCGTAGTACTAAAATTGTATCTTTTAGTTGCAGAAATTCCCAATTCTTCCTATTAATTTACTAAGAACGGGACATGATGGAAATGTACATGGTTTACAATTTCAGGATTTTTGGACATTAAAAATGGTAATATTTTGCAAACATGCATAGTAAATAAGATGTAGTCTAATCTAAGATGTTAAATATGACAACTCTTGACACTCACCAGATGTAAGAGTAAAGATATGACATTTAGTGAGATTGATTTTATTCCATAGCTTTTTTCGATGAAGAAGTTAATATCAAGATGATACTAATTACATCTAGCCTAAGCACCAACATAATATCTAATGGAGACATCACGGATGCACAAAGCCCAGAAAAAAGGAAAATGGCTCCACCAAAACGATTAGTGTCTCGCAACAGCAAAAACCATTGTTGCAATGCACTAATAGAAAGCTCATAGTCTTCTTGTGTACGGTATGATGTAAAAATCGCCACACAAACAAAACCATATTCACACAAACGATGTGACATCTTCAACCCCATCCACTGTGATCTGATGCATGTAAAATGCATATATGAATTTTGTCCTTTATTAGTATGAATACCTACATATTTGCAACATATATGATGATAATACCATATTTTATATTGATTTTTGGAAATTTACCAATGATCCTCTTTATTTGGTTTATAACTCTGCAGAACAGTATCTATTTTGAGTATTTTTCATTTTCAGAGACCTATACATATTTAAATTGAGCTAGGATTTTCTGGAGCGTCATTTTTTCATCGGGAGAAACACCCTCGATCCTAGAAGCACAACTGGAGGGGCTTGAGGCCCAAAAGAGCCTAGGTGGCGCGCCCAAACTTGTAGGGCGTGCCACCTGCCCTCTTTCAGCCGTTGATCCTCCAAATTGTTTGATTCTTTCGTCCACCAACATATTTTGACCTAAAAACCACTATATATATGAACCCGAAGAGTTCTTGGGAGGAGAGCGCCGCAGAAATATAGAAACACAAAAACAGAGGCTGCAACAGCGAAGATTGGAGGGGGGAACTCCACCAAGATCACCGCCGGAGGGATCTCCACCTTCTCCAACGTTCTCCTCATCATCACCATGATCAAGGGGGGATAGTTCACCTCTGGAGTACGGGTTTGTGACAACAGCTTGATCTATTTCTATCATTTCTTCATAGTTCTTAGTATCATATGAGCTGTCCAACATGATTATGGTCATATTTATAATACCTATGTGGTGGATCTTTATTCTATGATATAATACTATGAGATTTTGCTATACTTTGTGTAAGATGTATTGATAGTTGCATATTATGTATCCCGTTTTTAAGTATTGGTTTTGATCCAACTTGTATGCAAGACCATGGTGGGGTGATGTGTGTGTTAGATGGAATAGAACGGTTTTGGTGATTGAATAGTGACAGCAAATTCATGATATATTATGGCTTTGCCTTTTCTATTGCTATCTCACTAGGGATAATGTGAATGCATGTGCTATGTTTATTATGTGACAAAAGTAATGATCTTGTTTGTTCAAGGTAGCATATTTGATATTCAAACATCATGTCAAAGTTCTTATAGCTATGCTCTGTTAATTCTTAATACAAGATTGCTTGAAATTTATTCCTATCTTGTGGAGTGTAAGAGAGATGTGTTGCATCATCTCTATGTTAGGTCGTGATGCCCATATGAATTCTTATCTTATACATGTTAAAGTTATTGTATTCATATCTCATTGATGAATTGTTATTGTCCACTACAACTCAAAAGAGAGAATAGTCAAGTGAATCCATGAACCCGGTCCAATTTTAATCATAAGAAACACCTTTATATTACTTTTATCTTACTTTTTATTGGCAGCACTAGTTTAAACAGAAAATACAAATATACTTTTTTTTTATTTGCACTCAAAACCCCAAAACAAACAGACCTTTACCCCTTTTACTTAGTTTATTCCAGCTGCTTAGTTTACTTTACTTTAGTTACTACCTTGTTTACTTTTACTTACACGAAACCTTGTGCTTGACAACCACACGGTGGAGTTGAGGACACAAGACTTTATTTTATTTTGCGGGATTGCTAGAAGAAGGGAGGGAGAGACAGCTCTTTACGCCATTCCCTGAGAGTTCGATATAAACCCACGAGTCATCCTTGTGGGTAAAATACTCTGCTGACACACCACTCTGCACTTGGAGTCGCAACGTCATCACGATATCACACCTAAGAGCCAGCCGCTTCCTCACATGGCCCTGACCCGTCGAAAGACTAGAGCCAAGCCGCTATGGAGCATTATTAGAGTTGCAAGATACGATCTTCATGGACATCAAGCACCCCCAATGCATGCATCGAAACCACCGTGATCTTCCATACATGCATCCATCAATCTGCCCTCAAATTGTGGTTCATACATCACATGTCTCGTTGGAGATCTCGTGCTCATCAGGGCTCGGTTGGTACTCCATGCCGGTGGCCGTTGTTTTCTTCCATTACCTTCCTCATATGGTGTCCAAGTACCACAATCCGAGGCCAGATCATCAACCTTCGAGCTAACCCTTAGCGGTTGCGACAGATCCTACAAGGCCCATGTGGTATCTTACTACATGGTAGGCAAGGATCCCCTGAATTTGAATGGATGGCGTGGTCGCATCACACCACAAGGTCAGACAAGGCGACCTAGGCCGATACACATGTTGTGGCCATGGTTTGGACCAGTGATTACCCATCTGGCCGACTATGGATAATTGGGGATTGGAGGCAGCACAAGATAGACAAGAAGCCAATGGGGAGGAAAAAGAGACTCTGGCAGCGGCGAGGTGGATGGATAGGCGGGGAGAGCTCTTGCAGCGGCGACATTGATGGCCCCCTGAGTCCAGGGGTAGCTCGTGAGGCCATAGGCTTCCACATTATGCATACTTGACTAGGTTGAGACGAGAGAGAGAGACATTGGGTCGATGTTTTTGACTAGCCGCCCTACCTCAGTGTCTATCCATACGACACCATTGGCATTCAAATTTTTCCATTGGCTAGTACCCATGGACCATTACCACCCTTATGCAAGTCAATGTTTCCTTTTTTCGAAATGGGAGCCATGCCATGACCTCTGCATCGAAACGATGTGCATAACCTTGTTTGTATCGCATAGTCATAAGATTATTATAAGTTACATCTCAATGGGCACTCAAAGTAACCACATAGATCAACCATCTAATTAAAGAAATAACATGTAACATGAGGACTACTATGCATGTTGGAGGCACCTAGAACGCAGCCATCCACCCTGGCTGAATATACCCCGTATAACCGCCATCAAACGATTGCATCTAGTATCCATAGGTTCCCGCTACTTCACATGAAGGAGGTAAGTTCGCATGTGTATCAATAAAGCAGCCATGTGTATAACGTGCAAGAAACTAGGGTTGGCACATCTATTAAAAACTACATCATGTCGACAATTTCCAATTGCCCAAACTAAAGCGCACCCCCTCCAACGAATCTGGGCTTTAATTTTGTTGCCTATCCCGTTTAACCAGAAACCAAAGAGATCAGTTATATTAGTTGGTGGAGGTATATTATAAGTGAAATGGAACACTCTCCAAACTAAACAGGAGAAAAGATAAGAGATGAATAAATGACTAATTGTTTCCTGTTAGCCAGCCAGAAAGGCACATTTTGTATAACCCGTCCGATTCTTTTTTTTGTAAGGTTATCTTTAGTTAAAAACACCTTCTTATATAGGAAGGACATAAATATAATAATTTTGAGCTGTACCTTAATTTTTCAGAAGTATATTTTAAGAAAGACGGTGTGCACATTCATATAGTCTGCATACATCGACTTAACCGGAAAAAGACATGTAGTAGGTAGTGATATTTAAAACTATATGGTTCATCATTCAACAGGTATGTTAGCTTCTAAATCACAAAAAGATACTATCCCAACCTTCACGAAGCCAATAATCATAATCTAGGCTCCAAATATACTCCTATACCAAAATAATGTAGTATGTAGCTGATAAATACAACAAGAACCCATGTTTTTTTTTAAAGTAACATATATTAAGTCAGCCGATCGCCTCATTAAAAACCTCACAGTCCTCGTAGGTACCCTGGTGAGGAAAAGAGCGCGTCTGAAACCTGCTGCTTCAGAATCAAAGTACGGTTACATCGTAAAGTAGCTTGTCCAGGATATGGTTAGGGGGTTCGTCGATCCAATTACAATCACAGTTAACTGAAAAGCACTCCTTAGCTAGACTATGGGCCACTCTATTAGCTTCCCTCATGCAATGACTAAAAGAGACACTTCCAATAGAAGATGCCAAATCTACACAGTCGGCAAAAATGGCCGCCGATTCATTACACCAACGTTGATTTACCGAGTAGGCTTCTATCGTCTCCAAAGAATCAGATTCGGCAACCAGCTTGTTGCACCCATGCTGATAACAACATTTTTAAAAGGAGTTAAATACGTGGTTAGTACTTTAACTTGTCACGTCGGACCGAATTAGTCACCGTACATCGGAAATACGCTGTGGCGGTAACTGAATACGCAAAAGATGTTTTCTACGGTCACTCCTGCATGTCGAGCGTGTGTACGAGCTGAGTTGGCGTTGATAGGGGTCCACTTGATAGAATTTTTGTGTCTGTCCTCGAGCACTCCGCGGGAACATTGCAGGAAAGACCCTGCACTTCGAAACGCCACGCACAGATCAGCCCCTCCAACTCCTCCACTTCAGCCCCGCGCCACCTCCGCCTAGTTTGTCATCGATCACGTCCGCCACCAACGCGTTGGTGTAGAGACAGAGAGGTAGAGAGGCGGCGGTGTTGTCGCCGTGGCGATGGAGGCAGCGGTATTGTCGTCGCGAGGGAGGCGGCACAGCTCAGGCGGCGCAGCTCCGGCGATGATGCCGCGCCGGCGGTCAGATGGTGCTCCACCGCCCGTATACGGTACCGCCGTTGTCAATGTACTGTCGATTCGAAGAATTTTGCATTCATTATGTATTAGGGTTGCGGATTTGGTGTTTGATTTTGGAGTTCATGCGGTGGTTGGACAGAACAGAGGATTCGAAAAGCACTTCTTTTTTTCTGATGGAGTTCATGCGGTTGTTTAGGGGGTTAGTGTAGGGTTTATAAGATCCAAAGGTTCATGCTTTTATTTGGATGATTATCACATGTCCTCGAAGCAGTTATTTTTCTGTTGAAGTTAATCATGGCGGCTACTTTCTTGATGAAGGCAAGAACATAAGTTATGTCAGTGGTGTGTCTCAATGGATTGATCATGTGGATAGTGTGACCTGGTCTGCTCTTATGCTTGAGAATTTGATTGAAGAAATGGGGTATGAGATGTCAGGGAGGATAACAGTTTATTTTGTGATCCCTTTCTCTCTGTTAGCACTGATGGACTGAGGAAAATTAGGGGTGATAAGGATTGTCAGGCCATGCTCTATTTCTTGGGCATGGGGCAACATTTCTTCAGTCCTTACCTTGATCATGATGACAGTCTTCTGGCTAGGAATTGGGATGATGTGGTCCATTTTCCAGTGATTGACTTGCCACCTGTTATCAGCCCTGCAAAACCAACAGGAAACAGAGATGGAGATGAACTTGTAGGCATCGAAACTTCAGACCTTCAGCCTATAGTGATATCTCCACTGCAGGATAGCAATGTTGCTGCAAGAACAAGGAAGAGGAGGCTTGTTGCAGTTGAGGATGATGAGGAGGCAGAAACAGAAGATGATGCTGACCAAGATTCTGACTTTGATCCCGGTGGCATTGTTGATTCAGAGCTAGATGTCAGTGATGGTGATGATGACCTGTTTGAGGACAATGTAGACAATTCAGAAGATGAAGAAGTGAAGGTGCCAAAAGGGCAAGGAAGAGAAAAGGGCAAGGCAGAGAAAATACAAGAAGCAAAGAAGATGGCCTTTAAAGAGGAGGATTCAGAAGATGATGAACTATGGGGGCCAGACACTGACATAGATGCAATTCACACTAGGTTTAAGATGTTCAGAGAGGAAGATTTGCACAATCCCAAATTCTTTGTTGGTCAGTGTTTTGAATCAGTGGAAATGTTGAGGAAAGCAATACAAGTATACAACTGCATCAACAGGCAGGACATCAAGCTGCCAGTAAATGATAGAAAGAGGTTGAATGCAAAGTGTTCAGAAGGTTGCAAATGAAATCTGTGGGCTTCTATGTCTAGCATCAGCAAATGCTTCATTATCAAGAATTTCTGTGGTGAGCATAGCCACAGTTGCAGTAGGACATTTAAGGTGCATGCGTTCACTTCAAAGTTCCTAGCTGAGAGATATTTGGAGAGCTTCAGTGCTGATCAAGACATGAACATGAAAAATTTCTCAAGAATCATTCAGAAGGATTGGAATATGACTCCAGGAAGATCAAAGTTGCAAAGGGCGAGGAGGCTGGCTATGAAAGTCATATATGGTGATGAGGAAGGTCAACAAAAGCTACTATGGGATTATGCAAATGAAATTAGGAGGAGTAACCCTGGAAGCTCTTTCTTCCTCTCACTAGATGAAAATTCTTGGTTTCAGAGATGCTACATGTGTTTGGATGCTAGCAAGAGAGGGTTTTTGCAAGGATGCAGGCCTGTGATATTTGTGGATGGCTGTTTCATCAAGACAAGATACAGGGGCCACTTACTTACTGTTGTTGGAATGGATCCAAATGACTGCATTTACCCAATAGCAGTTGCTGCAGTAGAAGTGGAAGATACTACTAATGGGACATGGTTTTTGGAATCATTGAAGCATGATCTAGGCATTGTCAACACTCATCCTTGGACTATCATGTCTGACAAGCATAAGGTATTTTTTATGTACATAAGCTTCTTATATTCTTGCACATTACAGTTCTAGTTTAAAGGCATAAACTAAATATAATCATGGAAACTTCAGGGCCTAATAAATGCAGTCAAGGCAGTTTTTCCTGAGTCAGAACATAGATTTTGTGTCAGACACATGTGGCAAAACTTTAGCCAGCTATACAGAGGAGATGTCCTGAAGAACCAGCTTTGGAAGATTGCAAGGAGCAACACGGTTCAGAGATTTGAAGCTAACATGACAGCAATGAAAGTGCTCAATCCTGAGGCATTCGCCTGGTTAGAGGAGTTGGATCCAAGAACCTGGGTCAGAGCCTTTCAGGGTGACATACCAAAGTGTGATGTGCTCCTCAACAACAATTGTGAGGTGTTCAACAAGTAAGATTTTTTATGTACCTCAATTGTTCATTCATCTAGGGCATTTGTGTTAAGCCTCGACTAGTTAAGGTCATGATCGTTAAGCCTCGGCTTAGTAAGGTTGTCATCCTTAAGCCTCGACTATGTAAAGGTCGTGATCATTAAGCCTCGACTAGTTAAGGTCGTGATCGTTAAGCCTCGACTTGCTAAGGTCGTGATCGTTAAGGCTCGGCCTGTTGACATCAACAAGTCGAGGCTTAACGATCACGACCTTAACAAGTCGAGGCTTAACAATCACGACCTTAACTAGTCGAGGCTTAACGATGAAGACATTTACAAGTCGAGCCTTAACGACCACGACCTTAACAAGTCAAGGCTTAACGATTACGACCTTACCAAGCCGAGGCTTAACGATCACGACTTGTTAACCTCAACTTGTTACCCTAAGTTTGTGCATTTGTGCTGAGTGAATATGACTCCTTTTACATGTACATTTTGGAGGCTAGAGAGCTAGCTATTCTATCAATGCTTGAGAGAATCAAGGCACAGATAATGACAAGGATTTATAACATGCAGAAGGAAGAAATGAGATGGACAGGTCTCATTTGTCCTAAAATCAAGAAAAAAGTGGACAAAATGTGGATTTTGCAAGCAACTGTTTTGTTGATGGAGCAGGAGATAGCCTATTCTCAGTAGCTGAAATGTATGGTGCCACTCCCACTACTTACATAGTGGACCTGAAGACAAAGACCTGCAGCTGCCAAAGATGGCATAAGTCAGGTATACCATGTCCCCATGTTATATCTGCAATCAGGGATGAGAGAATTGACCCCCTGTCACTGGTTGACAAGTGTTATTCAGTGGAAATGCACAAAAGAGCATATGCCAATATTGTTTACCCTTGCAAAGATAAAACTGAGTGGCAGAACATGAATGGCCCCGATATTCTTCCTCATTTGTATAAGAAACATGTGGGCGGACCAACCAAAAACAGGACAAAAGCTCCAGGTGAAGTGGACTGCAGAGGTGGAGGGAAAAGGATGAGCAGGAGGGGTGTGATCATGCATTGCAGCCACTGTGGGCAGCCTGACCACAACATAAATGGTTGTTACTGGTACAAAAATGGACTGAGTCCACCTGAACCCTCTCAAGCTGCTCCTACAAGTACAACAGCTACAACATCACAGCAGATTCCTCCAATTACTGCAGACCATCCCAGTAGCAGTCAGGTGCCTTCTTACCAAGATACTCTGGTGGAAACATTGGATCAGCAGGTAATTTATTTCTATCATTCCTTACTCACATTCCTACCCAAATTTATTTGTATAATTACTGTAAGTTGCATTGAAATTCCAGAGGACAATAGTGAGGAACATGGAGACAGTTCCCACTCCAGAATCCACTTTCATCGCTTCAGCCAGAGAGGAGCTAGCCCACCCTCCTGCACCTAACACTATGAGACAAGGACAGCTTGCTCAGAAGTTGCTAGCTTTGCAGCAGGAGAAGATGAAAGTTCTCGATGAGAAGAAGCAGACAATTCTAGAAGCTAGGCTGGCAGCTTAGGTGAAGAAAGCAGAAGATGCTGCAACCAAGAGAATTGAGCAAGAGAAGAGAAAGGCAGAGCAAGCAGCAGCTAGAGCAACTGAACAAGCAGCCAAGAAGGAGTAGAGGAGAATTGATGCAGAAAACCAGAGAAAGGCAAAGGTTGAGACCAGGAAGTTCATTGAGGAGGTTAGGAAGGAACAAGCAACCAAGAGGAGGCAGGAAGCACTGGAGAAGAAGCAAGAAGAGAGAGCAAAAGAGAGGGCTGCAAAGAGACAAGAAAAGCAGCAAGAAGCACAAGACATAGCTCAACTAATGGCTACACTAAGGTCTGCTCAATCCAGCAATGATGAAGTGGATGAAGATGCAGATGCTTTTGTCACCCAACAAGTGCCAAAAGTGAACATGTTTGATGAGTTTAGGCCTCCTAGGAGGAAGTAGCTCAATTTGCTGTAATATTTGAGATCATTTGCTACCTGTGGCAATGTGCACTATGTACTGTGGTTGAAACTATGCACTCTTCCTTTGCTACCTGTGAGAATGTGCCTAATTTTGGTTATGTTATGGATGGATATCATTCCTAGTACCATCCTTTTGGTTAAGTAATTATTCCTGCATTTCTGCAGTGTGCCAATATTGTTTACCCTGTGCCAATGCACTATTATTTGTGCATATGCCAATATTGTTTACCCCGTGCCAATGCACTATTATTTCTGCATTTTTCATTCAGTCACATGATCATAAACATGAACACAGACAATGCCTGCCTATGATCATCATTGCTACATTGCATACATTGGATAGCCCACAATCACACATAGTCACATCATCATCATAAACTTCAGTCTAGACACAGAAAACACACATCATTGCTACATTGGATAGCTCACAGATATTGCAAGCATTTACTTACTACCAGATTCACAGAAACACACATAGTCACTAAGTACCTAGCCGAACTACAGATTGGTACATTGGATCATAGACAATGCCTGGCTATTGCAACCATTTAGTTCTTCTTCATCACAGTCATTGCAAGCATCACAGACAAGATGCATGTAATGATCATCAACAGCAGCTGCACCTTCTTCACTGCATCAACCAATGCCTGCATATTCTTGACAATCTGATGCATCTTCTGATCATGCTGTCTCTGAACCCTTGTTGTAGGTCCTTCCCCCATTGCTTCATTCTCTGCCTTGATCAGCTCCAGAGCTTCCCTCCTATCTTCAGCCCAGCCAATGGCATTCACTGCAGAGTCTCCTAGCAGCACATCATTGTCCACAATGTACCCCACATACTCAAGCTCCAATGCCAGAAGTTGCAGCCATGCTGCCAACCAAAATCAAACGCCACCGTCAAAGAAACAAACACCAAATCGAACGAGACAGACACCAAATCGAACAAAAAAGACACCAGAAATTACACATTTCACTTACCCCGTGCTTCTTGCACTTGTAGTACACCCACCCATGGTGCTCCGCCGTACCGGAGATGAAGGGATTCGTAGCATAGAAAACAAAAAATTTCCTACCGCGAGAACGCAATCCAAGCCAAGATGCAATCTAGAAGATGGGAGCAACGAGGGGATGAACGAGACTAACCCTTGAAGAATTCCAAAGCCTACAAGAGGAGGCTCTCATTGCTGCGGTAGACGATCACTTGCCGCTTTCAAAAGCGCGTAGAAGATCTTGACGGTGCCACAATCGGGCAGCACCTCCGTACTCGGTCACACGTTCGGTGTTGATGAAGACGACGTCCTTCTCCCCGTTCCAGCGGGTAGCGGAAGTAGTAGCTCCTCCTTGAATCCGGCAGCACGACGGCGTGGTGGCGATGGAGATCTCCGGCGGAGCTTCGCTAAGCGATTGCGGGAGAGGTGGAGGAGGTGGGGCGGCTAGGGTTTGGGAGAGGGGTGGCCGGCCACTTAGGGGTGCGGCCAAGCTTTGGGCTTGTGGTGGCCGGCCCCCTCCCCTTGCCCCTCATTATATAGGTGGAACCCCCAAGTGTTGGACTACAAGTCTTTGAATAAGACCCCAACCCAAAACCTTCCATGTGTAGGGAAACCTACCCAAGGTGGGATTCCCACCTCAAGTGGGACTCCCACCCTTCCATGAGGGGGGTGGCCGGCCACCCTTGGTGGAGTCCACCTGGGACTCCACCCCTCTAGGGTTGGCCGGCCATGAGAGGTGGAGTCCCTCCGGGACTCCGCCTTCCAAAGTGATTTCTTCCAGACTTTTCTAGAACCTTCCATAAATGCATCATCATTTTCAAACTTATAAAATGACTTCCTATATATGAATCTTATTCTCCGGACCTTTCCGGAACTCCTCGTGATGTCCGGGATCCCATCCGAGACTCCGAACAAAACTTCAAACTCCATTCCATATTCAAGTTCTACTAATACGACATCAAACCTTAAGTGTGTCACCCTACGGTTCGCGAACTATGTAGACATGGTTGAGAACTCTCTCCGACTAATAACCAATAGCGGGATCTGGAGATCCATAATGGCTCCCACACATTCAACGATGACTTAGTGATCGAATGAACCATTCACATACGATACCGATTCCCTTTGTCACGCGATGTTTTACTTGTCCGAGGTTTGATCATCGGTATCTCTATACCTTGTTCAACCTCGTCTCCTGACAAGTACTCTTTACTCGTATCGTGGTATGTGGTCTCTTATGAACCATTCATATGCTTGCAAGCTAGTATAGACGACATTCCACCGAGAGGGCCCAGAGTATATCTATCCGTCATCGGGATGGACAAATCCCACTGTTGATCCATATGCCTCAACTCATACTTTCCGGATACTTAATCCCACCTTTATAACCACCCATTTACGCAGTGGCGTTTGATGTAATCAAAGTACCTTTCCGGTATAAGTGATTTACATGATCTCATGGTCGAAAGGACTAGGTAACTATGTATCGAAAGCTTATAGCAAATAACTTAATGACGTGATCTTATGCTTCGCTTAATTGGGTGTGTCCATTACATCATTCATATAATGACATAACCTTGTTATTAATAACATCCAATGTTCATGATCATGAAACTATGATCATCTATTAATCAACAAGCTAGTTAAGAGGCTTTCTAGGGACTCATTGTTGTTTACATAACACACATGTATCAATGTTTCGGTTAATACAATTATAGCATGGTATATAAACATTTATCATAAACACAAAGATATATAATAACCACTTTTATTATTGCCTCTTGGGCATATCTCCAACAGTCTCCCAGTTGCACTAGAGTCAATAATCTAGATTACATTGTAAGGTACCTAACACCCATGGCATTCTGGTGTTGGTCATGCTTTGCCCTAGGGAGAGCTTTAGTCAACAGATCTGCTACATTCGGATCAGTGTGTACTTTGCAAATCTTTACTTCTCCATCTTCGATGTACTCGCGAATCGAATGATAACGCAGCTTGATATGCTTCAGCCTCTTGTGTGACCTTGGTTCTTGTGCATTGGCGATGGCACCCATGTTGTCACAGTAGATGACTAGTGGGTCCAATGCACTAGGAACCACACCGAGCTCTACAATGAACCTCTTCATCCATACCGCTTCTGATGAAGCCTCTGAAGCCGCTATGTACTCCGATTCTGTTGAAGACTTCGCCACCGTGCACTGCTTCGAGCTTGCCTAGCTTACTGCAGCACCATTCAATATAAACACGTACCCAGACTGAGACTTAGAGTTATCAGGATCAGTGTTCCAACTTGCATCGGTGTAACTGGTTACAACGAGCTCTTGGTCACCTCCATAACAAAGAAACATATCCTTAGTTCTTTTCAAGTACTTCAGGATATTCTTGACCGCTGTCCAGTGTTCCATTCCTGGATCACTTTGATATCTGCTAGTCAAACTAACAGCATGTGCTATATCCGGTCTAGTACATAGCATGGCATACATGATAGAGCCTACTGCCGAGGCATAGGGGATCTGACTCATCATTTCTCTTTCTTCTGCCGTAGCCGGACCTTGAGTCTTACTCAAGACCTTGTCTGGTAACATAGGTAAGAATCCTTTCGTACTTCCGTCCATCCTAAACTTCTTTAGAATCTTGTCCAGGTATGTACTCTGTGATAGCCCTATTATACGTCTTGATCTATCTCTACAAATCTTGATGCCTAATATATACGATGCTTCACCAAGGT
Organism: Lolium perenne; assembly: GCF_019359855.2. Taxonomy (NCBI): domain Eukaryota; kingdom Viridiplantae; phylum Streptophyta; class Magnoliopsida; order Poales; family Poaceae; genus Lolium; species Lolium perenne. The sequence goes on along the minus strand of NC_067246.2, from coordinate 261,831,898 downwards.
CTTTCATTGAAAAACTATTATTCAAATAACCTTTTACACTGCTTAATAGTTCTATATCATTCCCAATCAATAATATGTCATCTACATATAATATCAGGAACGCTACAGAGCTCCCACTCACTTTCTTGTAAATACAGGCCTCTCCATGACACTATATAAACCCGAAGTCTTTGATCACCTTATCAAAGCGTCGGTTCCAACTTCTCGATGCTTGCTTCAGTCCATAAATTGAACGCTGAAGTTTGCATACTTTGTCAGCATTTTTAGGATCGACAAGACCTTTGGGTTGTACCATATACAACTCTTCCTCAATGTCTCCATTAAGGAACGCCGTTTTGACATCCATCTGCCAAATCTCATAATCGAAAAATGCTGCTATTGCTAACAAAATCCTCACAGATTTTAGCTTCGCTACAGGTGAGAAAGTCTCATCGTAGTCAACACCTTGAATTTGTCGGAAACCCTTTGCGACAAGTCGAGCTTTATAGACAGTATTATTACCATCAGCATATGTTTTTCTTTTGAAGATCCATTTATTCTCGACAGCCTTGCGGCTATCAGATAAGTCTACCAAAGTCCACACTTTGTTATCATACATGGATCCCATTTCGGATTTCATGGCTTCTTGCCATTTGTTGGAATCTGGGCTCATCATCGCTTCTTCATACGTCGCAGGGTCTTCATCATTGTTGTCCACAATCATGACATTTAGACAAGGATCATACCAATCAGGAGTGGCACGTTCCCTTGTCGATCTGCGAGGTTCAGTAGTTATCTCGTTCGAAGTTTCATGATCATTATCATTAGCTTCCTCTGTTGTCGGTGCAGGCGGCACAGGAACAACTTCCGATACTGCGCTACTCTGATCAACGAGTGAAGATTCACTAATCTCGTCGAGTTCTACTTTTCTTCCAGTCACTTCTTTAGTGAGAAGTTCTTTCTCAAGAAAGGTTCCGTTCTTAGCAACAAAGATTTTGCCTTCGGATCTGTGATAGAAAGTGTACCCTATAGTTTCCTTAGGGTATCCTATGAAGACACATTTCTCCACTTTGGGTTCTAGCTTGTCCAGTTGTAAATTTTTTACATAGGCTTCGCAACCCCAAACTTTAAGGAACGACAGCTTAGGTTTCTTATTAAACCATAATTCATACGGTGTCATTTCAACAGATTTAGATGGTGTCCTTTTTAAAGTGAATGCAGCTGTCTCTAATGCATAACTCCAAAATGATAACGGCAAATCAGTAAGAGACATCATAGAACGAACCATATCTAAGAGAGTTCGATTACGACGTTCGGACACACCATTTCGTTGTGGTGTTCCCGGCGGTGTCAATTGTGAAAGTATTCCGCATTTCTTTAAATGCATGCTAAACTCATAACTCAGATATTCACCTCCGCGATCAGATCGTAGAAATTTAATCTTCTTGTTACGTTCATTTTCTACTTCACTTTGGAATTCCTTAAACTTTTCGAAATTTTCGGATTTATGTTTCATGAAATAGATATACCCATATCTACTCAGATCATCTGTGAAGGTTAGAACATAACGATAACCACCGCGCGAGGCTACACTCATTGGTCTGCACACATCGGTATGTATGATTTCCAATAAGTCTGTAGCTCGCTCCATAATACCAGAGAATGGAGTCTTAGTCATTTTTCCCATCAGACATGCTTCGCATCTATCAAGTGACTCAAAGTCAAGTGATTCTAGTAATCCATCGGTATGGAGTTTCTTCATGCGTTTCACTCCAATATGACCAAGACGACAGTGCCACATATAAGTAGAATTATCATTCAATTTAATTCGCTTAGCATCAATGTTATTAATATGTGTATCACTACTATCGAGATCTAATAGAAATAAACCATTCTTTTCAGGTGCTCGACCATAAAAGATATTATTCATAAAAATAGAACAACCTTTATTCTCAGACTTGAATGAATAACCGTCTTGCATTAAAAAAGATCCAGATATAATGTTCATGCTCAACGTAGGTACAAAATAACAATTATTGAGGTTTAAAACTAATCCTGAAGGTAGATGTAGAGGGAGTGTGCCGACTGCGATCACATTGACCTTGGATCCATTTCCAACGCGCATCGTTACTTCATCCTTCAATAGTCTTCGTTTATTCTTTAGTTCCTGTTTCGAGTTACAAATATGAGCAACCGAACTAGTATCAAATACCCAGGTACTAGTACGAGAACCAGTAAGATAAACATCTATAACATGTATATCAGATATACCTTCTTTCTTCTTCTTGACAAGGCCGCTCTTCAGATCAGCCAAATACTTGGAGCAATTACGCTTCCAGTGTCCCTTCTCCTTGCAGTAATAGCACTCAGCATCAGGCTTATGGCCATTCTTAGGTTTCACAGGAGGCGTGGCAGCTTTCTTGCCACCCTTCTTAAATTTGCCTTTAGACTTGCCCTGTTTCTTGAAACTGGTGGTCTTGTTGACCATCAACACTTGGTGCTCTTTCTTGATCTTAATCTCAGCAGATTTTAGCATGGCGAAGAGTTCAGGTAACTCTTTGTTCATGTTCTGCATATTGTAGTGATACGTCTCCAACGTATCGATAATTTCTTATGTTCCATGCTTGTTTTATGACAATACCTACATGTTTTGCTCACACTTTATGTCATAATTATGCATTTTCTGGAACTAACCTATTGACGAGATGCCGAAGTGCCAGTTCCTGTTTTCTGCTGTTTTTGGTTTCAGAAATCCTAGTAAGGAAATATTCTCGGAATTGGACGAAATCAACGCCCAGAACCTTATTTTGCCCGGAAGCTTCCAGAGAGCCAGAGAGGGACCAGAGGGGAGCCCTGGGGGCCCCACACGTGTGGGCGGCGCGGCCCAGGGGGACGCCTCCCCTGTTGTCTGGCTGCCCCGTAGCCCCTCCAACTCCGACTCTTCACCTATAAGAAGCCTCCTGACCTAAAAACTTCGGAGGAATAAGCCACGGTACGAGAAACCTTCCAGAGCCGCCGCCATCGCGAAGCCAAGATCTGGGGGACAAAAGTATCTGTTCCGGCACGCCACCGGGACGGGGAAGTGCCCCCGAAAAGCATCTCCATCGATACCACCGCCATCTTCATCACCGCTGCTGTCTCCCATGAGGAGGGAGTAGTTCTCCCTCGAGGCTAAGGGCTGTACCGGTAGCTATGTGGTTAATCTCTCTCCCATGTACTTCAATACAATGATCTCATGAGCTGCCTTACATGATTGAGATTCATATGAGCTTTGTATCACTATTAATCTATGTGCTACTCTAGTGATGTTATTAAAGTACTCTATTCCTTCTCCATGATGTAATGGTGACAGTGGTGCATCATGTAGTACTTCGCGTAGTTTATGATTGTGATCTCTTGTAGATTATGAAGTTAACTATTACTATGATAGTATTGATGTGATCTATTTCCCCTTTCATAGTCTGTCGGTGACGGTGTGCATGCTATGTTAGTACTCGGTATAATTGCGTTGGTCTATCATGCACTCTAAGGTTATTTAAATATGAACATCGAATGTTGTGGGGCTTGTTAACTCCGGCATTGAGGTGCTCTTGTAGTCCTACACAATTAATGGCGTTCATCATCCAACAAGAGAGTGTAGAGTGGTTTTATTATGTGATCAATGTTGAGAGTGTCCACTAGTGAAAGTATGATCCCTAGGCCTTGTTTCCAAATACTGCAATCATCGCTTATTCTTGTTTCTTTGCATCTTTACTTCTGTAATATTACTACCATCAATCGCACGCCAAACAAGCTATTTTCTGGTGCCGTTACTACTGCTCATATTCATTCATACCACTTGTATTTCACTATCTCTTCGCCGAACTAGTGCACCTATACATCTGACAAGTGTATTAGGTGTGTTGGGGACACAAGAGACTTCTTGTATCGTGATTGCAGGGTTGCTTGAGAGGGATATCTTTGACCTCTTCCTCCCTGAGTTCGATAAACCTTGGGTGATCCACTTAAGGGAAAACTTGATGCTGTTCTACAAACCTCTGCTCTTGGAGGCCCAACACTGTCTACAGGAAAAGAAGCGTGAGTAGACATCAAGCTATTTTCTGGCGCCGTTGCCGGGGAGGAAAGGTAAAAGGCACTCACACTCCGGTTCCTGGCAACTAAGCTATTTTCCGGCGCTGTTGCTGAGTGCTCGAAGCTATTTCCTTTAGATCCTGCAATTGCATCTTTTTGTTTCTTGTTTATCACTAGTTTGGCATAATGGAAAGCAACTATGAGCTTTTTAATCTATTTCCTGAGTTAAGACATGGATTGTTTGATGCGAAAATTTAAAAACCTATGGAACCTTATTTGCATGCTAGTAGCAATGATATTAGTATGAACGCTTTCAACACCATTGTTGCTAATGATATGGAAAATTCTAAGCTTGGGGAAGCTGGTTTTGATGAGCATGATATTTTTAGTCCCCCAAGCATTGAGGAGAAAATTTACTTTGATGATACTTTACCTCCTATTTATGATGATTATAATGATAGTGGTCTTTTGGTGCTGCCTAATATGGAGGATAAATCTAATTATGATTACAATATGCCTCCTATATTTGATGATGAGAATAATAATGATAGCTACTTTGTTGAATTTACTCCCACTATTACTAATAAAATCGATTATGCTTATGTGGAGAGTAATAATTTTATGCATGAAGCTCATGATAAGAATGTTTCATATGATATTTATATTGTTGAGTTTGTTCATGATGCTACTGAAAATATTTATGAGAGAGGAAAATATGGTTGTAGAAATTTTCATGTTACTAAAACACCTCTCTTTTTGCTGAAAATCTTGAAGTTGCGCTTGTCTAGTTTTCCTATGCTTGTTGCATTATGCTTCATGAATTTGTTTATTTACAAGATCCCTTTTCATAGGAAGTGGGTTAGACTTAAATTTTTTTTGAATTTTCTTCTTGATGCTCTCTTTTGCTTCAACTATTATTTCTTGGGAGTGCATCATTAAAATTACTGAGCCCATCTTAATGGCTATAAAGAAAGCACTTCTTGGGAGATAACCCATGTTTTTATTTTACTACAGCAATTTTATTTTATATTTGAGTCTTGGAAGTTGTTACTACTGTAGCAACCTCTCCTTATCTTTATTTTATTGTATTGTTGTGCCAAGTAAAGTCTTTGATAGTAGAGTTGATACTAGATTTGGATTACTGCGCAGAAACAGATTTGCATGCATCACGAATTTGGGCAGGGTTCTCTGTAGGTAACTCAGAAAAATCTGCCAATTTACGTGAGTGATCCTCAGATATGTACGCAACTTTAATTCAATTTGAGAATTTTCTTCTGAGCAAGTCCAGTGTCTCTAAAAAAATCATCTTTACGGACTATTCTGTTGTGACAGATTCTGCATTTTATTTTGCATTGCCTCTTTTGCTGTGTTGAATGGATTTCTTTGTTCCATTAACTTCCAGTAGCTTTGTGCAATGTCCAGAAGTGTTAAGAATGATTGTGTCACCTCTGAACATGTGAATTTTTTATTATGCACTAACCCTCTAATGATTTTGTTTTGAGTTTGGTGTGGAGGAAGTTTTCAAGGGTCAAGAGAGGAGGATGATATATGATCAAGAAGAGTGAAAAGTCTAAGCTTGGGGATGCCCCCGTGGTTCATCCCTGCATATTTCAAGAAGACTCACGCGTCTAAGCTTGGGGATGCCCAAGGCATCCCCTTCTTCATCGACAAATTATCAGGTTTCTTCTATTGAAACTATATTTTCATTCCATCACATCCTATGTACTTTACTTGGAGCGTCTATTTGTTTCTATTTTTGTTTTTGATTGAATAAATGCATGCTTGTGTGGGAGAGAGACACGCTCCGCTGGTTCATAAGAACACATGTGTCCTTAGCTTTACTTTTAATGTTCATGGCGAAGGTTGGAAACAGAAAATGTTGCATGTGGTAGTGGTATAATGAAACACTTGCATAATCTTGTAGATCATTGAGCTTTGATAACTTGATTCTTTGCAAACGTTTTGAGGTATTTAGATGGTAAGGCTTGCTAGATAAATAAGTTAAAATTAGTAGTGAATTGTTATCTTTAAGCTTGTGCCGTACTACAAACTCTATTTAAATAGTTGAACGTGTAGTTGGACTTGATAGCTTTCCATGTCTGAGAGTTCATCGTAATAACTAAGTTGTGCTGAAGGTCGAGGGAGCTAGCGGGGTACTTGTGCCACCGTGAACGGCCCTCCTTGGAGTAAATTTTAATCATGCTCTTAATGTTGAACCTGCTAGTTGTTTGCAATAAACTTGTGAGTTCTTTTTGACTAATGTTAAGCTACGGTTTTTGGCACTTCCACCATCCAAATTTGCTAGCCTCTTCGGTATTGTGCATTGCCTTTTGCTCACATTGAGAATTGTGCATACTTCGCCGGTACATCCAAACCCGTGGGAGGACTTTCTCTTGTTCTCCTACACATAAGCCCATACATCTCCTCAAAACAGCCACCATACCTACCTACCACAGCATTTCCATAGTTGTTCCGAGATATATTGCCATGCAACTCCCATTTTACATTACATGCCATGTTGTCATTTATCATTTATATATTGCTTTGCATGATTCTATACAGCTGATGTGAGGTTACCCATGTTACGCTAGATCATTGCACATCCTGCTACACTGGCAGAGGCATACAGTTTTATACAGCATGTTTTATTCATTATGAGTTATTTGTACCAAAAAGTGTCTTGTCATATTAGGATGTTGCCCCTAAAAGTGAAAAGAGCCATGGAGGCCATCAAAAAAGAGAAAAAGAAAAGAAAGAAAAAATAGAAAAGAAAAAAGAAAAAAAGAAAAGAAAAGAAAGGAATAAAGAAAAGGGGGCAACATTACTATCTTTTATCCACACTTGTGCTCATGTTTTAGCACCTGCATTATTCATAGTCATCATTTGTGCTCATGTTTAGCACCTACACTCCATATGAGAGAGTTTTCATGTTTTACTAGTATAACTATGTGGGGAATTTACACTATAGAACTTGGGTTGTATATTCCAATGATGAGCTTCCTCAAAAGTGCTCTAGGTCTTCGTGAGCAACCAAGTTGGATGCACCCCCACTAGTTCCATTGGAGAGCTTTCATACACATATAGCTCTATGTGCATCCGTTGCATGGCAATCACTACTCCTTGCATAACTTTGATCATAAGGCTTCCTCTTATCTAATGATCACTTATAGCTTTGTAAGACTTTCTTCCATTTGGCCTTCCAAACCCCCATTAACGTTCTTTATGCCATAACATCCTGGTGCTAATACCAAATGCTTGCGCCCACCGGTTGAGTAGACTTCGAAACAGTTGATTCATGACGTTCATGTTTATGTTTACTTGACTGAATCCTTCTTATGTTGTGAAAATTTACTTGATGCTTGGTATGAAGGATAGAAATTCTACGCTGAATACTTAACACATCTTTAATGAACTTTGTACGGTTTCATGTCTTTGAAGCAATAGTTCATTTAAACTTCTAGCTTGTTTAACCCTTGCATTATCATCTCTTATATCAACTATAGACATTTGCTTTGAATAATTTGATCTCAGTTCACATGCTTTACATCATTATTGGATCAAGATCATGTAAGTAGCATGTCACTTCAGAAATTATCTTTGTTATCGTTTACCTACTCGAGGACGAGTAGGAACTAAGCTTGGGGATGCTGATACGTCTCCAACGTATTGATAATTTCTTATGTTCCATGCTTGTTTTATGACAATACCTACATGTTTTGTTCACACTTTATGTCATATTTATGCATTTTCTGGAACTAACCTATTGACGAGATGCTGAAGTGCCAGTTCCTGTTTTCTGCTGTTTTTGGTTTCAGAAATCCTAGTAAGGAAATATTCTCGGAATTGGACGAAATCAACGCCCAGAACCTTATTTTGCCCGGAAGCTTCCAGAGAGCCAGAGAGGGACCAGAGGGGAGCCCTGGGGGCCCCACACGTGTGGGCGGTGCGGCCCAGGGGGGCGCACCCCCTGTTGTCTGGCTGCCCCGTAGCCCCTCCGACTCCGAGTCTTCGCCTATAAGAAGCCTCCTGACCTAAAAACTTTGGAGGAATAAGCCACGGTACGAGAAACCTTCCAGAGCCACCGCCATCGCGAAGCCAAGATCTGGGGGGACAGAAGTCTCTGTTCCGGCACGCCGCCGGGACGGGGAAGTGCCCCCGGAAGGCATCTCCATCGACACCACCGCCATCTTCATCACCGCTGCTATCTCCCATGAGGAGGGAGTAGTTCTTCCTCGAGGCTAAGGGCTGTACCGGTAGCTATGTGGTTAATCTCTCTCCCATGTACTTCAATACAATGATCTCATGAGCTGCCTTACATGATTGAGATTCATATGAGCTTTGTATCACTATTAATCTATGTGCTACTCTAGTGATGTTATTAAAGTACTCTATTCCTCCTCCATGATGTAATGGTGACAGTGTGTGCATCATGTAGTACTTGGCGTAGTTTATGATTATGATCTCTTGTAGATTATGAAGTTAACTGTTACTATGATAGTATTGATGTGATCTATTCCCCCTTTCATAGTCTGTCGGTGACGGTGTGCATGCTATGTTAGTACTCGGTATAATTGCGTTGGTCTATCATGCACTCTAAGGTTATTTAAATATGAACATCGAATGTTGTGGAGCTTGTTAACTCCGGCATTGAGGTGCTCTTGTAGTCCTACACAATTAATGGTGTTCACCATCCAACAAGAGAGTGTAGAGTGGTTTTATTATGTGATCAATGTTGAGAGTGTCAACTAGTGAAAGTATGATCCCTAGGCCTTGTTTCCAAATACTGCAATCATCGCTTATTTACTGTTTTACTGCATCTTTACTTCCTGCAATATTACTACCATCAACTGCACGGCAGCAAGCTATTTTCTGGTGCCGTTACTACTGCTCATATTCATTCATACCACTTGTATTTCACTATCTCTTCGCCGAACTAGTGCACCTTGATACGTCCAATTTGCATCACTATTTTATATCATAATTTGCTGTTATTCATTGATATATTTCATATTGGGACACAATACTTATGTTATTTCATCTATTTTGCATGTTTCATCATTATTGGAGGATCGAACACCGGAGCCAGGATTCTGCTGGAAAAAGCACCGTCAGAACGCAATATTTCGGAAGATCAACTCTGGAAGGAAATTATACCAAAAATCCTATTTTTCAAGATGACGAAGGAAGCCGAAGGAGGAGCCGGGGAGGAGCCGGGGTGGGCCCACACCCTAGGGCGGCGCGGCCCAGGCCCTGGCCGCGCCGGCCTATGGTGCAGGGGCCCACGACCCTTTTCGCCTCCTTTTCTTCGCCAAACCCTTCGTCCCGAAGACCTAAGCCACGGAGAGGGTACCTCGCGAAGAGTTACAGCCCGCCTCTGCGGGGCGGAGAACACCAGAGAGAAAGAGCTCTCCGGCGGGCAGGAATCCGCCGGGAAATTCCTCCGGGAGGGGAAATCGACGCCATCGTCACCGTCATCGAGCTGGACATCATCGCCATCACCATCATCATCATCTCCACCATCATCACCGCCGTCATCACCGCTGGACACCGTCACCGCCGTAGCAATTTGGGTTTGATCTTGATTGTTTGATAGGGGAAACTCTCCCGGTATCGATCTCTACTTGTTGTTGATGCTATTGAGTGAAACCATTGAACCAAGTTTATGTTCAGATTGTTATTCATCATCATATCACCTCTGATCATGTTCCGTATGATGTCTCGTGAGTAGTTCGTTTAGTTCTTGAGGACATGGGTGAAGTCTAAATGTTAGTAGTGAACTATGGTTGAGTAATATTCAATGGTGTGATATTTAAGTTGTGGTGTTATTCTTCTAGTGGTGTCATGTGAACGTCGACTACATGACACTTCACCATTTATGGGCCTAGGGGAATGCATCTTGTACTCATTTGCCAATTGCGGGGTTGCCGGAGTGACAGAAACCTAAACCCCCGTTGGTATATCGATGCAGGAGGGATCGCAGGATCTCCGAGTTTAAGGCTGTGGTTAGATTTAATTCTTAATTACTTTCTTGTAGTTGCGGATGCTTGCAAGGGGTATAATCACAAGTATGTATTAGTCCTAGGAAGGGCGGTACATTAGCATAGGTTCACCCACACAACACTTATCACAACAATGAAGATTATTTAGCCGTATGTAGCGAAAGCACTAGACTAAAATCCCGTGTGTCCTCGAGAACGTTTGGTCATTATAAGTAAACAAACCGGCTTGTCCTTTGTGCTAAAAAGGATTGGGCCACTTGCTGCAATTATTACTCTCGCACTTTACATACTCGTACTTTATTCAACTGTTACATCAAACCCCCCTGAATACTTGTCTGTGAGCATTTACAGTGAATCCTTCATCGAAACTGCTTGTCAACACCTTCTGCTCCTCGTTGGGATCGACATTCTTACTTATCGAAGATACTACGATACACCCCCTATACTTGTGGGTCATCAAGACTATTTTCTGGCGCCGTTGCCGGGGAGTGAAGCGCTATTGGTAAGTGGAATTGGTAAGGAAAACCTTTACTGTTGTGCTGATTTTATTTCTGCCTGCTGCTATAAGTCATTATGGAGAGATCTTCTCTTCAATTTCTATTTGGGAAATCTACTACTACTGCAACGGTAGTGGATGAGGCGCCAGGTGAGGAAGTGATACCATATAAAATACCTATGAAAATTATTGAACGTGTTATGGATAACCGCTATGAAGGGGATGGAACTGTCCATCCTGGTGATCATTTACTGTTTTTGCATGAATTATGCGGGTTATTCAAATGTGCAGGTATTGCTATGGATGAAGTGAGGAAGAAACTATTCTCTTTGTCGCTGTCCGGTAAGGCGGCGCATTGGTATAAATTACTGGATAATGGGGATTCTCTTGAATGGAATGATATTGTGCCCCGGTTTTATTCTAAGTTCTATCCTCCAAGTGAAATTCATAAGGATCGGAATTGCATATATAATTTTTGGCCTCATGATGGAGAGAGCATCGCCCAAGCTTGGGGGAGATTGAAGTCTTTAATGCTCAAATGCCCCATTCATGAGCTTCCTGGTAATGTTATTATTGATAATTTCTATGCAAGACTTTCTTTTCAAGACAAGACCTTGCTGGATACTTCTTGTTCTGGATCATTTACACGCAACAAAGAAGAGTTTAAAAGGGACCTTCTTGATCGGATCCAAGAAAATACCGAAGGTTGGGAGAACGACAAGGATAGAGAATCAGGTATAATTTATGATTATAAATGCATCGAAGCTTTTATGGATACTGATAAATTTCGTAATATGAGTGCTATATATGGTCTTGATTCTCAAGTTGCTGTAAATCTTTATAAAGCTTTTGCCTCTCATTATGAATTGCCAAAGAAGAATTTTGATAAGTATCATGAACCGTATAAAGATAAAATTGATTCATCTATTAATAAATGCGTTGTAGTTGAAAGCTGCTGATCGTGTTATTCCTGAAGCTTATATTGAAAAAACTCCTTTCCACTGCTAAAATGAAAGAGTACTCTGTTATAAATAGTGCGGTTCATAAAAGTGAAAAGAAACCTGTAGAACCTGAAGAACAAATAAAAGTTGAACCTTTGTTGCAATAATTAAAGATCATGTGACTGAAAGTGTGGAGGATGGTCATATTATTTTCTGTGAAGATGCTTCTAATATTGTCTCACATCCTAATAAACCCAAACAAGCTAGTGTTCCTATGATATCTGTTAAAATTGGTGATCATTGTTATTATGGATTATGTGATATTGGTGCAAGTGTTAGTGCTATTCCGTATGAGCTTTACACGGAGATTATGCACGAAATTGATTCTTGTGAACTTGAAGATATTGATGTGGTTATTCAGCTGGCTAATAGAGAAACTATTTCTCCAATTGGTATTGTTCGAGATGTGGAAGTTTTATGCGGTAAGATTAAATATCCTGCTGACTTTTTGGTACTTGGTTCTGCTGCTAGTGATTATTGTCCTATTATTTTTGGTAGACCTTTTCTAAATACTTGTGGAGCTATTATAGATTGCAAGAAAGAGAAAATTTTGACTAAATTCGCTGGTGAATCTTATGAGTTTAACTTCTCTAAATTTACTAAAACTCCTTATAAAGCTGATTTGCCTAGTAATGATTTTAAAATGGAGCAATGTGCATCTATTGTTCTTGTTCCTAATAATCCTTTGCAGCAACATTTGGAGGATAGCGAGAGCGAAATTTTTAGGAAAGAAAGAGATGAGCTTGAGGAAATTTTTCTTCGCCAACCTATTCTCAAGCATGATTTACCGGTGGAAGATTTGGGTACAACACCGCCACCAAAGGAAGATCCTGTTTTTGATTTAAAGCCTTTACGATAATCTTAAATATGCTCATATTGATGATAAGAAAATATATCCTGTTATTATTAGTTCTAAGCTTTCAGAGATTGAGGAAGAAAGGTTATTGGAAATATTGAAGAAGCATCGAGGCGCTATTGGCTACACTCTCGATGATTTGAAGGGGATTTCTCCGTCTATATGCCAACATGCTATTAATATGGAAGATGATGCAAAGCCTGTTGTTGAACCTCAGCGTCGTCTAATTCCAAAGATGAAGGAAGTGGTAAGGAATGAGGTATTACGACTTCTTGAAGCTGGTATTATATATCCTATTGCCGATAGTAGATGGGTTAGTCCTGTGCATTGCGTTCCCAAGAAAGGAGGTATGGATTTGTTGTGCCTAATGATAATGATGAGCTCATTCCTCAAAGAGTAGTTGTAGGGTATAGAATGTGCATTGATTTTCGAAAAGTTAATAAAGTTACTAAGAAAGATCATTACCCTTTACCATTTATTGATCAAATGCTAGAAAGATTGTCTAAAAATACTCATTTTTGCTTTCTTGATGGTTATTACGGGTTTTCACAAATTGCTTTGTTAAAGCTAAAGATCAAGAGAAAACCACCTTTACTTGTCCTTATGGAACTTATGCTTATAGACGCATGCCTTTTGGTTTATGTAATGCTCCTGCTACTTTTCAAAGATGCATGTCTGCTATTTTTCATGGTTTTTGTGAAAGTATTGTAGAGGTATTCATGGATGATTTTTCCGTCTATGGGAATTCTTTTGATAGTTGCTTGCGAAACCTTGATAAAGTTTTGCGAGAGATGTGAAGAAACTAACCTTGTTCTTAATTGGGAGAAATGCCACTTTATGGTTAATGAAGGAATTGTATTGGGACATAAAATTTCTGAGAGAGGTATTGAAGTTGATAGAGCTAAAGTTGAAGCAATTGAGAAGATGCCCTATCCGAGGGATGTTAAAGGTATTCGTAGTGTTCTTGGTCATGTTTGGGTTTTATAGGAGATTTATTAAAGATTTCTCCAAGATTTCAAAGCCTCTTACTAATCTTCTTCAAAAAGATGTACCATTTGTTTTTGATGATGATTGTAAGGAAGCTTTTGAAACTCTTAAGAAAGCCTTAACAACTGCTCCTATAGTTGAACCTCCTGATTGGAACTTACCATTTGAAATTATGTGTGATGCTAGTGATTTTCTTTGTAGGCGCTGTTCTTGGACAGCGAGTAGATAAAAAACTGAATGTTATTCATTATGCTAGTAAAACTCTTGATGCTGCTCAAAGAAATTATGCTACAACTGAAAAGGAATTATTAGCTGTAGTCTTTGCTTGTGATAAATTTAGATCTTATATTGTTGATTCAAAAGTTACTATTCATACTGATCATGCTGCAATTAGATACCTAATGACAAAGAAAGATGCTAAGCCGAGGCTTATTAGATGGGTACTTCTTTTGCAAGAATTTGATCTACATATTGTAGATAGGAAAGGTGCTGATAATCCTGTTGCTGATAATTTGTCTAGATTGGAAAATATTGCTTATGATCCTGTTCCTGTTAATGATAGTTTCCCAAATGAACAATTGGCTGTAATAAAGGTGAGCTCGCGAGACAGTCCTTGGTATGCTGATTATGCTAACTTTATTGTTTCCAAGTACTTGCCTCCAACCTTTTCAGCTCAGCAAAGGAGGAAATTCTTTTATGACTTGAGGCATTATTTCTGGGATGACCCACACTTATATAAAGAAGGAGTGGATGGTATTATGTGAAGATGTGTTCCTGAGTATGAACAACAAGAAATATTGAGTAAATGTCATGGTAGTGCTTATGGAGGACATCACGCTGGAGAAAGAACCGCGCAAAAGGTTTTACAATCAGGTTTTTATTGGCCAACTCTCTTCAAAGATGCGAGAAAGTTTATTTTATCTTGTGATGAATGCCAAAGGGTTGGTAATATCTCCAGACGCAATGAAATGCCTATGAATTATACTCTTGTTATTGAACCGTTTGATTGTTGGGGATTTGACTTCATGGGACCTTTTCCGTCTTCGGAAGGTAACACTCATATACTTGTTGCTGTTGATTATGTTACTAAATGGGTGGAAGCTATACCTACGAAAAGTGCTGATGGTGAGACCTCTTTAAGAATGCTCTTAGATATTATTTTTCCTAGATTTGGAGTACCTAGATATATTATGACTGATGGAGGTTCTCATTTTATTCATGGAGGTTTTAGAAAAACTCTTGCTAAGTATGGTATTAATCATAGAATTGCTTCTGCTTATCATCCTCAAACTAGTGGTCAAGTAGAATTATCAAATAGAGAGATTAAATCTATTTTGGGAAAGACCGTTAATAAAACTAGAAAGAATTGGGCTAGTAAATTGAAGGATGCACTTTGGGCTTATAGAACTGCTTATAAAAATCCCATGGGAATGTCACCTTATAAAATGGTTTATGGGAAAGCTTGTCATTTACCTCTAGAACTAGAGCACAAAGCTTATTGGGCTGTTAGAGAATTAAATAAAGATCCTAAACTTGCCGGTGATAAGAGGTTGTTGCAATTGAGTTCTCTAGATGAATGGAGAAGTGAAGCATATGAAAATGCTAAACTCTTTAAAGAGAAAGTTAAAAAATGGCATGATAGGAGGATTATCAAAAGAGAATTTAATATTGGGGATAAAGTCCTATTGTATCGGTCTCGTCTCAGATTCTTTGCAGGGAAATTACTCTCGAAATGGGAAGGACCATATGTTGTCGAGGAGGTGTATCGTTCAGGAGCAATCAAAATTAGCTCTCTCCAAGGCAATGCTACGCAAGTGGTGAATGGACAAAGACTCAAGCATTATATCTCGGGTGATTCTTATAATGTTGATGTTGATATTATTCAAGTGGAAACACCGGAGGCCTACATCAAAGGGCAAATTGACAGTCCGCCAGAACTCGACTTCGAATAGGTAACAGTATTGGTAATGAAAAGTACGCAATTTACTTTCCGAACTATATTTTTGCTGTTTTTGGAAAATATGAGAAATTACGAGTTCGAAACGGAGTGGAAAGGACGCACGAGGGGGTACCACCATAGGGTGGCGCGGCCTGACCTGGGCCCGCGCCGGCCTATGGTTTGGCCGCCTCGTCGCCCCTTTCCGACTCTGGTTCGATCTGGTGCTTTCCGTTTGTCGTGAAAAATTTTGCTATATAATCCCCCGGACCCCTGGAGGTCCGTATATCGTTTTCTCGACGTGTTTTGTTTCGAGCTGTTTCTGCCAGGATCTGTTTTTGGTTTAGAAGCACCATGGTCTCCAAGAACAAGGGCAAGGAGTTTCCGGATGAAGATGATCGAGATCTCGGGTGGAAAGAGGAAGACAAGGACGTCAAGGAAGAAGATGAAGAAGAGGTGGAGGAAGACTCGCGCGCACGCCCGCGTGCTACCATCGCAAGCATCAAGGTGGTGGACAACCCTTTTTGTGCAAACAAGAGCGCAAGAATTCGCACTGGAGGAGCAGTCCCACGTCATTACCTAGCTCCGAAAACATCTCCATCAGGCACTCATCACCCCTTCCACAATCTAATTTTCAATAATCAAATTGAAGGGACTCCCAAGGCAGCATTGCCTAGCCAATGGGATATAGATCGCTCTAACACGGGAGAGAAGGAGCACGAGGCTGAAGAGTGGGGAAATAACTCCAAGAGCTGGGACTCGCCATCAGACAGACTCTTTAACCGCGTCGAGCACAATTCGAGAGATGATTCGCAATCTCATATACAGGATTGACGAGCTTCAGGAGCTTATTGAGAAGCTTGTCAGGAATTCATCACCACCATCACCGAAGGAGTAATTCATCATCGGTATTGGCATCCCCTTGGTTTGTTCCAAGCTTGGGGAAGTGCCGCGGTATCACATTATCACTACCTTTTACTTTTATTGTCAAGTAGTATCATATCATGAGTAGGGAAGTTATCATATAAGATGGGTTGCGTTTGGAAGTATCTCTCCTTTAGTTGGTTATCTATGTATCCCTTGGTGTGAGTTATCATTATGGAATATTAATGAGAAGTCTTATCATTTACATATTGCACATCTTATTTTAGTTTGCAATCTCTACTATATGATTCACCTTGTTGTTAGTATTGGTATCACTTTGGGAGCATTGAATAAATCTATTTGGTTTTGGCAAACTTAGCATTGGTCAATAGCAACAACACTTTGAGGTTTAAATAGAAAAGAGAAATACATGTAGATGTTTCATTGTCTTTCTTGTTAGCTCATAGCTTATTATTCTGAAGTTAAAATTGTTTGTACTTACAAGGAAGATGCATGATTGTTTCTATCACATGTATGTTTGTTTGTTTCCCTCGACTCTTATGCTTGCTAATTAACCTTGCTAGCCAAAGACCTGTACTGAGAGGGAATACTTCTCGTGCATCTAAACCTTAACCCAAACCTATGCCATTTGTGTCCACCATACCTACCTACTACATGGTATTTTCTGCCATTCCAAGTAAATACTTCATGTGCTACCTTTAAACAATTCAAAACTTAGTATCTCTTATTTGTGTTAATGTTTCATAGCTCATGAGGAAGTATGTGGTGTTTTATCTTTCAATCTTGTTGGGCAACTTCCACCAATGGACTAGTGGCTTCATCCGCTTATCCAATAACTTTGCAAAAAGAGCTGGCAATGGGATTCCCAGTCCCAAATTAATTAAACTAAATAGACACTCCTCCATGGTATGTGATTGATGGACGGCACCCGAAGGATTCGGTTAGCCATGGCTTGTGTAAGCAAAGGTTGGGGGGAGTGTCATCATCATAATAAAGCTAAAATAAAAAGGCACTCCTTCATGGTATGAGATTGTTGGCAGGCACCCGAGGATTCGGTTAGCCATGGTTTGTGAAAGAAAGGTTGGAAGGAGTGCCACACAAAATGAAAATAGTATGGGAGCCGCTCTTAGGAGGTTGTCTGGCAAGGGGGTTAGAGTACCCGCTACCAGTCGTTGACAACAACAAACACCTCTCAAAATGTTACTTTTATTCTCTTTAGATGATTGCAAAAATTGAAAAAGCTCTAGCACATGATTTAATCCCTGCTTCCCTCTGCGAAGGGCCTGTCTTTTACTTTATGCTGAGTCAGTAAACCTATTTCCCTCCATCTCAAGCAAGCATTTGAGTAGTTGTGATCAAACCATTATATTGTGATTTGCTACATCATGTCTTTTATTCTTCTTTGTTTAGTACAAGTTTTATCTGAATGAATATAGCTTTGCAAGTTATCAATGATCATGAGAAAACCATTATGATTGAGTATGCAAGTTGTGCCTTATAAACTTTAACATGGGAGCGCTGCTCAATGAGATATAATCTGTTAATTGTTCTCTGACCAAGAACGAAGTTTGCCATCACCAATTATGATTTCTTATGCACCTTTACTTGTGATTACCTTATACTTGTTTCAATATGAGTTATAAGAGATTGTTTACTATAATGTCCTGTGTGAATGAATATGATGCTTCTTGTCCGTATTTTATTCATCGACTCTTCACTCCATAAACATGTGGTCATGTCTATCGAGCTCGGTTCGCTTGGGGACAAGCGAAGTCTAAGCTTGGGGGAGTTGATACGTCCAATTTGCATCACTATTTTATATCATAATTTGCTGTTATTCATTGATATATTTCATATTGGGACACAATACTTATGTTATTTCATCTATTTTGCATGTTTCATCATTATTGGAGGATCGAACACCGGAGCCAGGATTCTGCTGGAAAAAGCACCGTCAGAACGCAATATTTCGGAAGATCAACTCTGGAAGGAAATTATACCAAAAATCCTATTTTTCAAGATGACGAAGGAAGCCAGAAGGAGGAGCCAGGAGGAGCCAGGGTGGGCCCACACCCTAGGGCGGCGCGGCCTAGGCCCTGGCCGCGCCGGCCTATGGTCTGGGGGGCCCACGACCCTTTTCGCCTCCTTTTCTTCGCCAAACCCTTCGTCCCGAAGACCTAAGCCACAGAGGGTACCTCGCGAAGAGTTACTGACTGCCTCTGCGGGGCGGAGAACACCAGAGAGAAAAGAGCTCTCCGGCGGGCAGGAATCCGCCGGGAAATTCCCTCCGGGAGGGGGAAATCGACGCCATCGTCACCGTCATCGAGCTGGACATCATCGCCATCACCATCATCATCATCTCCACCATCATCACCGCCGTCATCACCGCTGGACACCGTCACCGCCGTAGCAATTTGGGTTTGATCTTGATTGTTTGATAGGGGAAACTCTCCCGGTATCGATCTCTACTTGTTGTTGATGCTATTGAGTGAAACCATTGAACCAAGTTTATGTTCAGATTGTTATTCATCATCATATCACCTCTGATCATGTTCCGTATGATGTCTCGTGAGTAGTTCGTTTAGTTCTTGAGGACATGGGTGAAGTCTAAATGTTAGTAGTGAACTATGGTTGAGTAATATTCAATGGTGTGATATTTAAGTTGTGGTGTTATTCTTCTAGTGGTGTCATGTGAACGTCGACTACATGACACTTCACCATTTATGGGCCTAGGGGAATGCATCTTGTACTCGTTTGCCAATTGCGGGGTTGCCGGAGTGACAGAAACCTAAACCCCCGTTGGTATATCGATGCAGGAGGGATCGCAGGATCTCAGAGTTTAAGGCTGTGGTTAGATTTAATTCTTAATTACTTTCTTGTAGTTGCGGATGCTTGCAAGGGGTATAATCACAAGTATGTATTAGTCCTAGGAAGGGCGGTACATTAGCATAGGTTCACCCACACAACACTTATCACAACAATGAAGATTATTTAGCCGTATGTAGCGAAAGCACTAGACTAAAATCCCGTGTGTCCTCGAGAACGTTTGGTCATTATAAGTAAACAAACCGGCTTGTCCTTTGTGCTAAAAAGGATTGGGCCACTCGCTGCAATTATTACTCTCGCACTTTACATACTCGTACTTTATTCAACTGTTACATCAAACCCCCCTGAATACTTGTCTGTGAGCATTTACAGTGAATCCTTCATCGAAACTGCTTGTCAACACCTTCTGCTCCTCGTTGGGATCGACATTCTTACTTATCGAAGATACTACGATACACCCCCTATACTTGTGGGTCATCACACCTATACATCTGACAAGTGTATTAGGTGTGTTGGGGACACAAGAGACTTCTTGTATCGTGATTGCAGGGTTGCTTGAGAGGGATATCTTTGACCTCTTCCTCCCTGAGTTCGATAAACCTTGGGTGATCCACTTAAGGGAAAACTTGCTGCTGTTCTACAAACCTCTGCTCTTGGAGGCCCAACACTGTCTACAGGAAAAGAAGCGTGAGTAGACATCATGTAGTTCATCACAAAGTTCTTGTAACTAGGTGGCAGTGATTGAAGGACACGATTAATCCCCAGTCTGTTAGGAATCACTATTCCCAAGTCACTGAGTTTCTTCGCATGCCCGGTCATGACGAGCATGTGCTCACTAACGGAGCTGCCTTCTTCCATCATGCAGCTGAAGAAGTGTTTCGATGCTTCATAGCATTCCACGGCCGCATGAGTTTCAAATATAGCTTTCAGCTCATTGACCAACTCATGAGGATCGTGGTGCTCAAAATGTTTTTGAAGATCGGCTTCCAGACTGCATAGGATGGCACACTGAACTTGAGAGTACCGAGTTTTCCGAGTCGCGTAAACATTCTTTACTTCATCGGTTTCAGTTTCTGCAGGAGGGTCACCTAGCGGTGCATCAAGCACATATTGCAGGTTTCCACCAGCGAGGAAAATCCTCACATGACGGAACCAGTCGGTGAAGTTGCTACCGTTGCTCTTAAGCTTTTCTTTCTCTAGGATCTGGTTAAAATTGATTGGGGACGCCATATCTACAACATATATTTGCAATAGTTTAGACTAATGTTTATGAAAAATTGAGTTCAAATTTTAATTCAACAAAATTAAAAACTAGGTGAACTCCCACTCAAAACAATATCCCTCGAATTGTCTTAGTGATCACATGAACCAAATCCACCACATCAAGTCCGATCATCACGAGACAAGATGTAACTTCAATGGCGAACACTCAAAGTGTTCATCATATCAATCATATGATTCATGCTCTACCTTTCGGTATCACGTGTTCCGAGACCATGTATGTACATGCTAGGCTCATCAAGGCAACCTTAGTATCCGCGTGTGCAAAACTGGCTTGCACCCGTTGTATGCACTTGTTGAATCTATCATACCCGATCATCACGAGATGTTTCGAAACGACAAGTGTTAGTAACGGTGCTACTAAGGATGAAAACTTTATTATCTTGATATTTTAGTGAGAGGGATCATCTTATAATGCTACCATCGCGATCTAAGCAAAATAAGATGCATAAAAAGGATTAACATCACATGCAGTTCATATGTGATATGATATGGCCCTTTTGTCTTTGCGCCTTTGATCTTCATCTCCAAAGCACGGACATGATCTCCATCATCAACGGGCATGATCTCCATCATCGTCGGCGTAGCATCAAGGTCAATGGCGCCGTCTTCATGATTGTTCTCCCGTGTAGCAACTATTACAACTACTTTGAAATACTACTCAACTTGAAATTTAAAGACAACCATAAGGCTCCTGCCGGTTGGCACAATACAATAATGATCATCTCATACATATTCATCATCACATTATGGCCATATCACATCACCAAACCCTGCAAAAACAAGTTAGACGTCTCTAATTTGGTTTTCATATTTTACGTGGTTTAGGGTTTTCGAATGAGATCTAATCTACCTACGAACATGAACCACAATGGTGATACTAGTGTTGTCAATAGAAGAGTAAATTGAATCTTCACTATAGTAGGAGAGACAGACACCCGCAAAGCCACTTATGCAATACAAGTTGCATGTCGAGCGTGGAACAAATCTCATGAACGCGGTCATGTAAAGTTAGCCCGAGCCGCTTGATCCCACTATGCCACAAAGATGCAAAGTACTCAAACTAAAGACAACATAAGCATCAATGCCCACAAAACCATTGTGTTCTACTCGTGCAACCATCTATGCATAGACACGGCTCTGATACCACTGAAGGGATTCATAGCATAGAAAACAAAAAATTCCTACCGCGAGAACGCAATCCAAGCCAAGATGCAATCTAGAAGATGGGAGCAATGAGGGGATGAACGAGACTAACCCTTGAAGAATTCCAAAGCCTACAAGAGGAGGCTCTCGTTGCTGCGGTAGACGATCACTTGCCGCTTTCAAAAGCGCGTAGAAGATCTTGACGGTGCCACAATCGGGCAGCACCTCCGTACTCGGTCACACGTTCGGTGTTGATGAAGACGACGTCCTTCTCCCCGTTCATGCGGGCAGTGGAAGTAGTAGCTCCTCCTTGAATCCGACAGCACGACGGCGTGGTGGCGGTGGCGATGGAGATCTCCGGTGGAGCTTCGCTAAGCAATTGCGGGAGAGGTGGAGGAGGTGGGGCGGCTAGGGTTTGGGAGAGGGGTGGCCAGCCACTTAGGGGTGCGGCCAAGCTATGGGCTTGTGGTGGCCGGCCCCCTCCCCTTGCCCCTCATTATATAGGTGGAACCCCCAAGTGTTGCACTACAAGTCTTCGAATAAGACCCCAACCCAAAACCTTCCATGTGTAGGGAAACCTACCCAAGGTGGGATTCCCACCTCAAGTGGGACTCCCACCCTTCCATGAGGGGGGTGGCCGGCCACCCTTGGTGGAGTCCACCTGGGACTCCACCCCTCTAGGGTTGGCCGGCCATGGGAGGTGGAGTCCCTCCGGGACTCCGCCTTCCAAAGTGATTTCTTCCAGACTTTTCAAGAACCTTCCATAAATGCACCAGATCATTTTCAAACTTATAAAATAACTTCCTATATATGAATCTTATTCTCCAGACCATTCCGGAACTCCTCGTGATGTCCGGGATCCCATCCGAGACTCCGATCAAAACTTCGAACTCCATTCCATATTCAAGTTCTACTAATACGACATCAAACCTTAAGTGTGTCACCCTACGGTTCGCGAACTATGTAGACATGGTTGAGAACTCTCTCCGACCAATAACCAATAGCGGGATCTGGAGATCCATAATGGCTCCCACATATTCAACGATGACTTAGTGATCGAATGAACCATTCACATACGATACCGATTCCCTTTGTCACGCGATATTTTACTTGTCCGAGGTTTGATCATCGGTATCTCTATACCTTGTTCAACCTCGTCTCCTGACAAGTACTCTTTACTCGTACCGTGGTATGTGGTCTCTTAGACATTGCACCGAGAGGGCCCAGAGTATATCTATCCGTCATCGGGATGGACAAATCCCACTGTTGATCCATATGCCTCAACTCATACTTTCCGGATACTTAATCCCACCTTTATAACCACCCATTTACGCAGTGGCGTTTGATGTAATCAAAGTACCTTTTCGGTATAAGTGATTTACATGATCTCATGGTCGAAAGGACTAGGTAACTATGTATCGAAAGCTTATAGCAAATAACTTAATGACGTGATCTTATGCTACGCTTAATTGGGTGTGTCCATTACATCATTCATATAATGACATAACCTTGTTATTAATAACATCCAATGTTCATGATCATGAAACTATGATCATCTATTAATCAACAAGCTAGTTAAGAGGCTTTCTAGGGACTCATTGTTGTTTACATAACACACATGTATCAATGTTTCGGTTAATACAATTATAGCATGGTATATAAACATTTATCATAAACACAAAGATATATAATAACCACTTTTATTATTGCCTCTTGGGCATATCTCCAACAGGAGACGCTACGGCTCACCAGCCTCCCGCAGTCAGGGCAGGGGATCGTCGGAATGAATGGGCTACGACGGCGCAAAACGCTGGGGCTGCTTGTAATATCCCAAATTTCAAAACAAAGAGAAAATGAATTTCCTTTTTCCAAAAATGAGAACCAACAAGATCTTTTCTCACATGGAGTGCTATGCATAGTGCTCATACCTAATACTTGTGTTTTTCCATGATTGTTGGTGTATTACTTTGAACACATTTCCAAAACCCTAAACCCTAACCTTCTCAAAACCAAGTGGATCTATTTTGAGAAACCCAAAATAGAGTAAAGAGACATATGTGGGCATATAGCCCTAATATGTAAATCTTAAACCCTACCTCTCTTATTTTGCTAAATGGTGGTGAACCATGGTGAACCCCACTAAACCCTAAACCTCATCCCTCTTGTCACCAACCTTGGAAAAACAAAAAGGAAAGATCTTAAATAAGAAAAAGGCATATGCAAGCCTATGGCTACTTTTTGCAAATAATAAACTTTGCTCTGTCTACCTTGGTAGATGTTTTGGAAATACCTCCACAAACATAATTTAAGGCTTACCACTCAAATCTTGGTGAGACCACAAAGAAAACAAAAATCAAGTAAAGCATATGCATAGAGGCATATGTGGCACTTAGCCAAAATATCAAATCTTGACCTAGGCACCCCCATTGCCCCAAAATGGTTTGAACCCTTTACCCAACTCAAACTAACCCCAAATTAACCTCACACATGCTTAAGTGAAGCAAAGAAAAAGAAAAGAATAAAAGTTAGAAAATCACAAAACCCTCACATATGGTTTATGCCATTTTTGCAAATCTTTGACCTAGACCAATTTGGCCTTCAAAATTAGTTGTATTATGTTATTAAACACTTATTACAACTTTTGGAATCAAATAAACACAAATTAAATCAAATTCAAACTCAAATTGTGGTCACATATGATAATGGTCAAATCTGCCATTTATATTCTGGTCACTATTTTGAGCCCCTCTATCTCAAGTTTTTCAAACTAAACTTTCCCAATTCTTTGCACCTCATCCAAGAGCACATGAAGGAGAACAACTTTGGTAAAGACCACCAGGTCAAATTCATCTTGGATCAAAACCTATGCTCATGCAAAGTTGGATCAAATGCAACAATCTCACACATTGCAATTTTGCAATTCTTTTATTTTTAAAATTCCACCACCACTTGTATTTGTCTCTGGTCAGTTGCAACTTATCCAAATGCACCATTTTCAAATTTTGGAACCATAGTGCACAAACCAAATTTGGCAAGATTTTGCAAATTGCAAATAGGCATCAATTCAAACACTATTTGAAATAGTGTTTTCCCAACTCTAAACCACCACCACTTGAACCCTACATGCTCCCCTATCCCCTCTCTCCCTATTCCAAGCATAGCAACCCTAGGAGCTAGCCAAACTTGGCCATGGCCATGCCATGCCAGCCACCATGCATGAGCATGTGCTCCCCTCCTCTCCTCATCTCCTCAGCCCTATCCACCTTGTCCACTGGCGCCACCTAGCCCTCCTACCCAAGCCTACACCATCCCTGGTCGAGCAGGAGGCCGACCATTGCCGGACGACGTGCGCCCAGGGTGACCAGCGGATGCCGATGACGTCAAAGCAGTGCACGCGCGGACGCCACTGGCCACGCGCCGCCTCGCCATCTCGAGCACGCCCCAGACCACGCTCCTGCACGTTGAGCATCGCCACCATCCCTGCAACCCTCCAGGCATGCTCCGTGGCTCGCGCAAGCCTGGCCGCTGTCGACATCATCGCCATTTCCTCCGCGCCCGTGCCACCAGGACTCGCCATTGCCAGCGCACGCCAGGCCATCCCCCACCTAGCTAGCAAGCGCGCTAGCACCTCCTTGAGGTCGCCTACCTCACCCTGCCGTCGCCTACCCCTATCCCTCGCCGGAATCGCCGCGCCGCTGTCGTCCTCGCCGCAGACTCAGGGCCATCTCGCGCCCTATAAATAGAGCCTCTCCCACGCCTCCTTCTTCACATCAAACTCGCTCCCCTCCTCTCTCTGAACCTCCTCCGCTCCTCTCCACTACGCATTGCCGCCGCTAGCCATCCAATTTCTTGCCGGAGACCCGCAAGCAGCCGCAGATCAATCCATCGCTATAGGCCACCTCAAGCTCCACCGTCGGTACCAGTGCACTCGCCGTCGATGACAACCTCGCCCTGCCTCGTCGCCGACCCTCGCCGGAGCTCCAGCTCGCCGCCGACCCCCTACCTCCGCCGTGCCAGCGCCTCCCTCTCGTCGACGACGACGACGAAGCTCCACCGCTCGATCAGCTTCTAATCGCACGGCTCAGAGTAAAAGGTACCGTTTCGGTAAGCCTCAGTCGCTGATGTGTGGGCCCCTCTGTCAGCTGGCCCGCAGCGTTAGTTGGGCTGGCCCCCTGGCTTTTTAAATCTTTCGGCCCATCTATTTCCCGCCTAGCCCATTTAGAAAATTTCAAATTAAATTGTTTCAGAGAATTCAAATACTGGTCCTGTGCTAGAATTTAAATAGTTTCAAATCTACTCAACCAAATTTGATGAATTTTATATTGTTGGAAAGCTTATGAAATGCTTGATCCAACCCCACTGGTCCCACTTTGAAATCTTTGGTATAATTAATGTGGAAAAAAGAACAAGTCAGAGACTTTTGCAACTTCAAATAATTCTTAAAAATCAACCAAAATTGATATTAAGTTGATTTCAACTCTCATAGCTCACATTTCACTTACACTAATTGTTTATGCAAAAAGATGGCAGGGTTACTTTAAGTGATCATGGCCCAAATTAAATAGAGGACTATATGGCTATTTTAGTTAGTTGATATTGTCCAAAACTATTATGCAAATCATATGAAGTGTTTCACTTCATTTAAATCTTGTCCCAAGTACTTTCATATGAAGTTTTAACCCCTGGTCAAATACTCTCACATGAAATACTTGGTGATTTTAAATCATAATAAGCATTGTTAAATAGTATGAGGTATTTTACCTCATTTAAATCATTTTCTCAAATGATGAGGATGAATGGTTGACTTAGGTCAACATGATTTCATGTATGATTGTTTGAGAAGTTAAATCTTAAGAAGATTCAATGAGAGGAAATTATTCCTCAAGAACTAAATGGAAACTATCATTTACATATGTAATGAGAGGAAATTATTTCTCTAACACTAAGTAAGAAAACCCTAGAATAATTTTAAGTAGCAATGCTAAGTGATGATGCTAGATCATTTGGAGTGATCCATTAAGGCTAATTAAGGCTACTTAAGTATTGTTTGGTGATTGTATCCTCGTATTTGTGTATAGACGCTAGTACCGGAGAATACCTGGAAGAGGAAGGATTCTACCCAGAAGAAGAAGAGAACTTTGACCACCTCAACAACCAAGGCAAGCTAACACCTTTGCAAGCTCTATGGTTGCAAGCTAATATTCTTGCAAAGTGCAAAGCCCTTTGGGGCAAGGCACCATTAGTCTTACCTTACATACCACAATCCTATCCCAAGTTTTTACCTTCCAAGTTTTTACTTGTTTATTTAAAGAGTTACTTTTATAGTTAACTTTGGTCTAAGTCAAGAAGATTACTAGAGAAGCAAAGTAAGTCTCAAGCTAGCCAAGCAAGATAGCACCCCTCATGAGTAGTGCTAGTGCTAAATACTAAAAATTGACTACTCTAGATGGGAACATGTGACTTGAAATGAATTTGAAACCTTGGAATGATGAGTCATTCCATTGAATGATTTTTGAAGGTGAATATGACTTGGAGAAGATGGTGATTTTTGATTAAAACTGATATTGGTTTGAATGCGATACCTTTCCAATTTTGAGTACCCCCACAATACCTGATTATGGGTAGGGCTTAACTGGAAATTTATGCATCTTAGTATGGGTTCCCTCTGAACACACATCATAGGGGTTATGCCGAGGCTGCCTCCGTTGTTGAGAAATGATGTGAATTGAGGTGAATTGCACGGCCAAGCCCTGTGCAGTTCCCAGGTTGACAGTTGGTCTTCACTGGGAGGCCAAGCTCATGGGGAGAGGTGCTCATACTAGGGTTTGTAAGTGAAAGGTTATGGTTGATGATCCGCGTACTGTGTTACGATGATTCGGGGTTAACCTGACGGATGAAATCAAATGTTGTGGCACAAGTGTGCAACCTCTGCAGAGTGTAAACCTATTCGAATAGCCGTGTCCACGGTTACGGACGGTTGGAAAGGCCATACAGTTTACGGTATCAGATTCTTGAAAATGTTGGTGAAATGAATGGTGAATTGGTGACCTGTTTTGAATTACAACAAATGTTGTGGGAATGACACTAATGTTCCCACTTGAGTTAGTTAGCACTTGAATAAGTCTTTTCTCAAATACTTGTCAACTAAAATTGGATTTATGCAAATTAAACTAGAGCTTAGTACCCCCTTACTAGAACTATTAGTGCTTACATTAGTATTAGTTTGCGAGTACTTTAAAGTACTCACGGCTGTGTCCCTAGCTATTCAAATGGCCAGACTATGAAGAGGAGCAGAACTATCAAGATGACGGCAACCAAGAAGTCTACGACAACTAGGGAATCTTCTGACGTCAGACGTTGGCCTGTGGACTAGAGAGTCCCTTCTATTTACGCTTCCGCTATGAACTTTGTGTCCGTTGATCAATAGATCAACTATTTATGTAATATTGGATCATGTGATCTCTATTTGTAAGACGACTATGGTATGTAATGAATGATGACTTATGATATTCAACTGTTATGTCTCGCAACAACAATATTCCTGGGATTGCGATGTATGACATGACAGGCATCTGGACTTAAAAATCCGGGTGTTGACAAGTTGGTATCAGAGCCATTGTTTGACCTTAGGAGACCCTAGTTAGAATGGACGTCTGCAAAACTTAGTTTCAAAACCAAAGAAATGAATATTTGTGAAAAATTTATTCTCACTCTTATCCTTGAGATCTTTTTCAAAATGAAAATTTCATGCTCTACTTTTCCTTGGAGAACTACATAAAACTTTACACACTTGACCACTTCTTTAACTCACTCATCCTAATTGCTCACAGATGGAGTACAAATGGGAATTCTATCAGCTTGGTCACGGAGGAGACCTGATGTTCGAGAAGGACTTGAAGCAACTAGTGGAATATCTGGGGCGCCCGTATCCCGAGTTCTTCGGAACACCCCTCAATAATCAGTCGGGAGGACCACCTCGGTGGGAAGTTTCTGCTGATCTACGAAGAAAGCTTGGAGTCCCGATATGGGAAACCATATGGTTTTCTGTAACGGGAAACACTTGGTAGGAAGGACTAGTCAGAGCTTTGCAAGAAGAAATTGCCCGTTTGTGTGGACAAAATGAGAACAAGATCAAGAACACTCGCTTCATCTACTACCCAAAACATGACCCCATGGGAAGACCGATGACCATGCCCCCGCACACGGAGATGAACCACTATGTAGCACACCTCGACTTCATGCTGTACAAGACCCGCAAGGAGTTGGACAATGCCCTCGCCTCTCGCCAAGAACATTACCCGTGAAGATGAAGAATCCACCCCGAAGAGTAGTATCACTCCAGCACCTGAGTAGGTGTGAGTTGTATCAGGATCCCCTTGTATCGTAGAGCGAATGAATGGTTCTTCAAACCAACGGTGTGTTAGATTTGTAATGTATGATGTTTGGTATGAATGAAAAAGTGTTGCTGGTTTTTACCCCCTCAACACTACTCGAGTTTTCAAGTTTTGAACTTTTAAAACTTCTTGAACTTTAAACTAACCAACCAATAAAAATTTCCCCCTTATCTTATCATCTACTACGATCTTTAGATGGCCCCACCAACCCGCAGCGCCACCCAAGACGCCATGATGCAGATGCTAGAGATGATGATGGCTGACCGAGAAGCCGAAAGAGCCGAACGCCAAGCCAACATCGCTGCACTGCAGCAGATCGCTCAGAACAACAACGGCAATGGAAACCACGAGCACCCTGGGTCAAAACTGAAGAACTTTCAGAACACCAACCCACCTATTTTCAGCAAGACCGAAGAGCCCCTCGATGCCGATGACTGGCTCCAGACAATGGAGAACAACCTCGAAGTTGCGGGAGTTGAAGCCACAGAGAAAGTACTGTTTGCCACCCACTACCTGTCAGGACCTGCACGAGCCTGGTGGACAAGCGCCCGCGCAATGAATGCGGGACAGATGATGACCTGGGAAGACTTCAAGCTGAAGTTTAGCAAGTACCATGTGCCCCAAGGACTGATTAAGAAGATGAGAGACGAGTTCCGCGAACTCAAGCAAGGCAGAATGTCCGTGGTAGAATACCGCGACAGATTCCTTACTCTGTCAAGGTATGCCCCGGACGAAACCGACACCAACGAGAAGCGGAAGGAAAGATTTCTGAACGGATTACACGACGAGATGCAGACCGTACTGGTCAACATTCCCTTTGCTGACCTAGAAGCCCTAGTGGACTCCGCCATCCAGATGGAAGGGAAGCTTCACCAAGCCAACGAGAACCGCAAACGCCGGATGATGAACCAGCATGGGTCCAGCAATACCCAGAAGTACCGCAACAACTCATCTGGAGGATTTACTCCAAGATACAACAAGCCCACTGCCCAGACTTACCGCCCAAACTACACCAATAACCATGGAGGACCCCCGAAGCCCGGAGGCAACAACAACAACAATCACACCAGCAACACCAACACCAACACCAACAACAACGGGAATAACAACAACAACAACAACACTGGCCCTAGGACTGGGAGCAACGCCATCCCCGTCGCCACCAAGGACAAGGCAACCATCACTTGTTATGAGTGTGGAGTGGTTGGGCATTACTACAACGAGTGCCCCAAGAGGTTAGCCAAGATTGCCGCCAACACCGCTGCACCTGCTCAAAACCAGCGCCGCTTTGCCGCAAGAAGGAACCAAAACAACAACAACGGCCGCCTCTACAACATGACTGCCACAAAAGCCCAAGAAGCACCTCAGGCCATGCCAAGTATGTTTCCCTGTTAAATCATATCGCCCAATCTCTCTTAGGAACCTAACTTTTCTTAAAATCTCGGGACGAGATTTGTTTAAGGGGGAAGGGTTTTTAACATCCCAAATTTCAAAACAAAGAGAAAATGAGTTTCCTTTTTCCAAAAATGAGAACCAAC
The DNA here is from genome assembly GCF_019359855.2 of Lolium perenne. Lineage (NCBI taxonomy): Eukaryota > Viridiplantae > Streptophyta > Magnoliopsida > Poales > Poaceae > Lolium > Lolium perenne. The sequence continues at coordinate 261,801,503 of NC_067246.2, read as the reverse complement.
AAAAACTTTTCACACATGGAGTGCTATGCATAGTGCTCATACCTAATACTTGTGTTTTGCCATGATTGTTGGTGTATTACTTTGAACACATTTCCAAAACCCTAAACCCTAACCTTCTCAAAACCAAGTGGATCTATTTTGAGAAACCCAAAATAGAGTAAAGAGACATATGTGGGCATATAGCCCTAATATGTAAATCTTAAACCCTACCTCTCTTATTTTGCTAAATGGTGGTGAACCATGGTGAACCCCACTAAACCCTAAACCTCATCCCTCTTGTCACCAACCTTGGAAAAACAAAAAGGAAAGATCTTAAATAAGAAAAAGGCATATGCAAGCCTATGGCTACTTTTTGCAAATACTAAACTTTGCTTTGTCTACCTTGGTAGATGTTTTGGAAATACCTCCACAAACATAATTTAAGTCTTACCACTCAAATCTTGGTGAGACCACAAAGAAAACAAAAATCAAATAAAGCATATGCATAGAGGCATATGTGGCACTTAGCCAAAATATCAAATCTTGACCTAGGCACCCCCATTGCCCCAAAATGGTTTGAAACCTTTACCCAACTCAAACTAACCCCAAATAAACCTCACACATGCTTAGGTGAAGCAAAGAAAAAGAAAAGAATAAAAGTTAGAAAATCACAAAACCCTCACATATGGTTTATGCCATTTTTGCAAATCTTTGACCTAGACCAATTTGGCCTTCACCATTAGTTGTATTATGTTACTAAACACTTATTACAACTTTTGGAATCAAAGAAACACAAATTCAATCAAATTCAAACTCAAATTGTGATCACATATGATAATGGTGAAATCTGCCATTTATATTCTGGTCACTACTTTGAGCCCCTCTATCTCAAGTTTTTCAAACTAAACTTTCCCAATTCTTTGCACCTCATCCAAGAGCACATGAAGGAGAACAACTTTGGTAAATACCACCATGTCAAATTCATCTTGGATCAAAAACTATGCTCATGCAAAGTTGGAACTTTTTATCAAATGCAACAATCTCACACATTGCAATTTTGCAATTCTTTTATTTTTAAAATTCCACCACTACTTGTATTTGTCTCTGTTCAGTTGCAACTTATCCAAATGCACCATTTTCAAATTTTGGAACCATAGTGCACAAACCAAATTTGGAAAGATTTTTCAAATTGCAAATAGGCATCAATTCAAACACTATTTGAAATAGTGTTTTCCCAACTCTAAACCACCACCACTTGAACCCTATATGTTCTCCTGCCCCCTCTCTCCCTATTCCAAGCATAGCAACCCTAGGAGCTTGCCAAACTTGGCCATGGCCACCATGCATGAGCATGTGCTCCCCTCCTCTCCTCATCTCCTCAGCCCTGTCCACCTTGTCCACTGGCGCCACCTAGCCCTCCTACCCAAGCCTACACCATCCCTGGTCGAGCAGGAGGCCGAATGTAACACCCCAAATTTCAATAAAAAGAAAGTTAGAGGATTCCAGAGAGCAAAATTTCAAACCAACAAAAACTTTTTAAATTGCATATAGTACCATGCATAGGACTTGTGCATTTGATTGATATGCCATGATGATTGTTATTACTTGTATTTGATATACTCTAAAACCCTAATGTGATCATAGGAAGATCACCAACCAAATAAATCAAAGAGGAAGAAAATCCATTAATTGAAAAACCCTAAAAACCCTCACATATGCCATATGGCATTTTTATAAATTTTGACCCTAGACCTATTTGGTCTTCACCATTAGTTGAATAATGTTATTAAACACTTATTACAACTTTTGGAATCAAAGAATCACAATTCAAATGAAATTCAAACACAAATCTAGCTCACATATGATAATGGTCAAAAGTGACAATTATAGTCTGATCACTACTTTGAGCCATTGCCATTCAATTTTCCCAAATCTAATATTGCTAACTCTTTGCACCATTTCAAAGTCAACATCAAGGTGAACAACTTTGGTAAAGATCACCATGCCAAAATCATTCTTGATCATGAGCTATGCTCATCCAAAGTCTCAACTTTTTAACATATGCAACATTCTCCACTTAGCCATTTTTTGCAAATTCTTGAATTCTAAATTTCCACCACCACCTCAAATCATCTCTGGTCAAATACAACTTATCTAAACACACACATTTCAAAAAGATTCACCATTTGAATTATTTCAAATTTGAACAATTTTGCAAATTCCTATTTCGGGCACTATTTGCAACTATTGCAAATAGTGTTTCTACTCAACCTAATCTACACTACACTACTCTAAATTGTTCCCTGGTCCCCTTAAACCCAATCAATACCAAATAGCACACTAGGGAGAGAGAGAGCAAGCTAGGGCATGGCCATGCCGGCCATGGCGCCCAACCCGACAAGCTCCCCCTCTCTCCATTGCTTCCCTGCCTTGGCCACCTCGCCACAGCGCGCCAACACATCGCCTAGCACCGCCTAGCACCGTCGTTGTCGAGGAGGACGACGACACACGCCGGACGACGCGCGCCCAGGACGCGCTCACCATGCCGATGACGTCGCGCATGGACATGCTCGCAGACGTCATTGGCCACGCGCCGCGCCGCCACCCTGCGCTCGCCCTGGACCCGCTCGCAACGAGTTGAGCATCCACTCGCCACCTGGACGCCGCCAGACAACACCTCGACCAGACCCTGGACCGCAGCCGCCGTGGACGGGGAAGAAGATCCCGCGAACGCCGCCGCCAGACATGGAAGCAACGCGAGCTATTCCGACGCTCCCCGACCAAGCTGTCGCTGCCAGTAGCATCGCCTGGACCCGTAGAGCATCGCCACGACCTCGCCTAGCTCGACCAGCCGCCGGAATCGCCGCGCCATGGTCGACTGCCACCCTGCCCCGCAACCCTCAAGCAATGCTATAAAAGGAGCACTCCCCTTGATGATCCAAGCACACCACCGCACTCCCCATCTCTCACTGCCTCTCAACCACCTCACCACTCTCTCGATTCACACCGGAGCAAGGCCAATCGGGAGCTCACCGCCGCGGAAGCTCTGCAGCAATCGCCGGCGAACCAGGCCACCTCAGGCGACGCCACCGGTACCTGGAGCTCCACCGTCGTCCACATCTACTCCAAGCACACTGCCATACCTCGCTGGAGCACTGGTTAGCCCGCCGACCCCCTACTGCCGCCGCCGCGTCGTCGGGTTCTCGTCGGCAACGACGATGAACCACGGCCGTTGATCTGCGTTCTAATCCAACGCTCCACTTTAAAACTTACCGCTTCGGTGATGCCGAGTCACTGGCGCGCGGACCCCACCCTGTCAGCGCGCCGCGCCACTGGTCCCATGACCAGATTCTTTGTAGAATTAATCTGATAAAAATAACAAGGCAGGGACTTTTCCCTACTCAAATAATTATTAAAAATCAACCAAAATAGATATTAAGTTAATTCCAACTCTAATAGCTCACATTTGACTTACACTAATTGATTATGCAATAAAATGGTGTGGTCACTTTGCATGATCATGCCATAGTTTAATTAATAGATGATATGGCTAGTTTAACTAGTTGATATTGTCCAAAACTATTAAAGTAAATTATGTGGAGTCTTATACTTCATTTAAACTTGTCTCACATGAATTCATGGGATGTTTGTACCTCTGGTCCAAACTCTCTTATATGAATTATTGGAGATTTAAATCATATGTAGAGTTATTAAATGATATGGGGCGATCTACCTCATTTAAAACATTTTCACAAATGATGATGATGAACATTTGACTTAGGTCAATATGAGTTCATACATGATTGTTTGAGAAATTAAATCTTAAGAAGATTTCAATGAGAGGAAATTATTTCTCAAGAACCCTATGGAAACTATCATTTACATATTAAATACAAAGAAGTGAATTCTATTTAAACAACAGAACCCATGCACTCTAAGTAGATTATTTGTGTGCATAGAATAGTTGGTGTGTTTATATGTGATGTGTGGAATAGCCATTGAATTAGTGAGTAATTACACTCGTATTCAAATTTAGACGGTAGCACCGGAGAGTACGCCGAAGAAGAAGGTTGCTACCAAGAGGAGGAGGAGGAACAGTTTGAGAACTACCAAGGCAAGCTAATATTCTTGCAAAGTGCAAAGCCCCTTTGGGGCAAGGCACCATGATTCTTACCTTTTCTTACATAAGCCTATCCCAAGTTTTTACTTTACAAGTTTTTACTTGTTTTCTAAATGAGTTACTTTTATAGTTAACTTTGGTCAAAGTACAAGTTGGTTACTAGAGTAGTGAAGTAGTTTCCATCAAGCAAAGCAAGATAGCACCCCTCATGATTTAGAGCTAGTGCTAATGAAATAAAACTTGACTACTCTAGATGGGAACAATGTGATTTTGAAATGAATTTGAAACCTTGGAATGATGATGCATTCCATTGAATGATTTTTGAAGGTGAATATGACCAAGAGAAGATGGTGATTTTTGATAAATAATGATGTTGGTTTGAATGCGATACCTTTCCAATTATTAAGTACCCCCACAATACCTGATTATGGGTAGGGCTTAACTGGAAGTTTATGCATCTTAGTATGGGTTCCCTCTGAACACACGTCATAGGGGTTACGCTTGAGGCTGCCTCCGTTGTTGAGAAATGATGTGAAATTGAGGTGAAATTGTACGGCCAAGCCCTGTGCAGTTCCCAGGTTGACAGTTGGTCTTCACTGGGAGGCCAAGCTCATGGGGAGAGGTGCTCATACTAGGATTTGTAAGTGAAAGGTTATGGTTGATGATCCGCGTACTGTGTTACGATGATTCGGGGTAATCCTGACGGATGAAATCAAATGTTGTGGCACAAGTGTGCAACCTCTGCATAGTGTCAATCTATTCGAATAGCCGCGTCCACGGTTACGGACGGTTGGAAAGGCCATACAGTTTCCGATGTCATATCTTTGAAAAATGATGTTGAAAGATGATGGTGAAATGACTTGTGGTGAATTGAATTGAAATCACCACTTGAATAGTGGGAATGACACTAATGTTCCCACTTGAGTTAGTTAGCACTTGAATAAGCTTTTCTCAAATATTGTGAACTAAAACTAGCTTTATGCAAATAAACTAGAGCTTAGCAAACCATACTAGAATGTCTAGCACTTACATTAGTACTAGTTTGCGAGTACTTAAAGTACTCACGGCTTTGTCCCTGGCTATTCAAATGGCCAGGGTATGAAGAGGAACAAGGAGATGACCAGCAGGACGCCTACGACAACTAAGCGTCTTCCAACGTCAAGCGTTGGCCTGTGGACTAGAGAGTCCTTGTATCTTACGCTTCCGCTATGATGAACTATGAACTTGTGTTTGTTCGTTGATCGATAGATCAACTATTCGTGTAATATGGATCATGTGATTCCAAATTTGTAAGACTTATGGTTTGTAATGAATGATGACTGTGATACTTAACTATTATGCCTCGCAACAACAATATTCCTGGGATTGCGATGTATGACATAATAGGCATCCAGACTTAAAAATCCGGGTGTTGACAAGTTGGTATCAGAGCCATTGTTTGACCTTAGAAGACCTTAGTTAGAATGGGCGTTCTGAAAAACTTAACTTTGAAATCAAATGAAAGGAAATATTTGTGAAAATTTACTACACTCTTGTCTTTGAGACTTTGCCAAAATTTGATGAATCATGTTCTATCTTATTTGAATCAACTTAAAATTTTGCCACACCTTGCACTCTCTAACTCACTCCTCCAATTCTCTTTCAGATGGAGCCGAATGAACCCATCAACACCAAGTTTTATCAGCTTGGGAACGGAGGGAGCTTGATCTTCGAGCACGACCTCAACGCCGTCTCTGACTTCCTTGGGCGCCCACACCCCGAGTTCCACGGGGTTCAGCTGGACGACACGCCCGGAGGAGAGTTGCAGTGGGTGATCACTGCCGACTTGAGGGGCAAGATGGAGCCTCCCACCTCGGAGAGGATCCTCTTCTCCTTCCGCGAGAGCAACTGGCTCGACAGACTCGCACGTGGCCTTCAGGAGGCACTTGCGCGCCTCTGTGGACAGAACGTGGTGCGCATCCTCGCCTCTCGCTACGCCCACCTTGTGAGGCGTGATGCTGCGGGAGTGCCCATGGAGCTGCAGCCGCACAACGGAGTTGAGGCACCATGCTGAGCACCTGGACTTCATGCTCTACCAGACTCAGAGGGACCTCGACGCCACTCGCGCTTACGCGAACCAGACCCATGCTCACATCACCGAGCAGGGTGAGGCGATCAAGCTACTCAAAAACGACCGCAAGAGCCTTCGCCAGCAGCGTGCCAAGAAGGACACTACGATTCGTCGCCTTCGCGCCCGGATCGCGTCACTTGAGGCCACTGTCAAGGCCCAGGAGGATCAGATTCGTCAGCTGGAGGATGACGATGGAGGCATCGACATTCAGGGAGGAGACGCCTTCCTGAGCGACGACAACGACTTTGAGAAGGACGAGAACACCGAGGAGGAGGACTACGAGTTCCTGGAGGCAGGACCCGACGACTACGTCCTGATCGATGTCGAGGATGAGGAGTAGTTGCACTAGTCTCACTTATGTAGGTGTGAGTTGTATCCCGTCCTTTGTATCGTAGAAGGAGAATGGTTCTTAAAACCATTGGAGTATGTGTGTTAGTTTGTACTATGTGCTGCATGAATGAATGAATGAATGTTATGTTTGTCATGAAAAGTTTACAAGTTTTCAAATGTTTTCAAACTTAACCAAAATGAACCATAGAATGTTCCCTCTTATCTCATGATCTTCTATATCTTCAGATGGCCCCTCCCAATCGCACCAACGACGCGATGTTGCAACTGCTGCAAACCATGCTTGCCGACAGGGAAACAGAAAGAGCCGAACGCCAAGCCAACCTCGTCGCCTTGCAGAACATCGCCAACCAAGGCCATGGAAATCATGACCACCCCGGATCCAAGCTCAAGAACTTCCAAAACACAAATCCCCCGGTGTTTAGCAAGACCGAGGAGCCCCTCGACACCGACGATTGGCTCCAGACTATGGAGAACAATCTGGAGGTAGCCGGAGTGGAAGCCAACGAGAAAGTCTTGTTCGCCACCCACTATCTCGCTGGACCAGTGATGCGTGTGGTTGGCACGTCCGTTGGGAACCCCAAGAGGAAGGTGTGATGCGCACAACGGCAAGTTTCCCTCAGTAAGAAACCAAGGTTTAATCGGACCAGTAGGAGTCAAGAAGCACGTTGAAGGTTGATGGCGGCGAGATGTAGTGCGGCGCAACACCAGTGATTCCGGCGCCAACGTGGAACCTGCACAACACAACCAAAGTACTTTGCCCCAACGAAACAGTGAGGTTGTCAATCTCACCGGCTTGCTGTAACAAAGAGTTAACCGTATTGTGTGGAAGATGATTGTTTGCAGAAAACAGTAGAACAAGTATTGCAGTAGATTGTATTTCAGTAAAGAGAATTGGACCGGGGTCCACAGTTCACTAGAGGTGTCTCTCCCATAAGACGAACAGCATGTTGGGTGAACAAATTACAGTTGGGCAATTGACAAATAAAGAGAGCATGACCATGCACATACATATCATGATGAGTATAGTGAGATTTAATTGGGCATTACGACAAAGTACATAGACCGTCATCCAACTGCATCTATGCCTAAAAAGTCCACCTTCAGGTTATCATCCGAACCCCCTCCAGTATTAAGTTGCAAACAATAGACAATTGCATTAAGTATGGTGCGTAATGTAACTAGTGACTACATCCTTGAACATAGCACTAATGTTTTATCCCTAGTGGCAACAGCACAACACAACCTTAGAACTTTCTGTCACTGTCCCAGGTGTCAATGCAGGCATGAACCCACTATCGAGCATAAATACTCCCTCTTGGAGTTAATAGCAAAAACTTGGCCAGAGTATCTACTAGTAACGGAGAGCATGCAAGATCATAAACAACACATAGATATAACTTTGATAATCAACATAACAAGTATTCTCTATTCATCGGATCCCAACAAATGCAACATATAGAATTACAGATAGATGATCTTGATCATGTTAGGCAGCTCACAAGATCCGACAATGATAGCACAATGGGGAGAAGACAACCATCTAGCTACTGCTATGGACCCATAGTCCAGGGGTAGACTACTCACACATCACACCGGAGGCGACCATGGCGGCGTAGAGTCCTCCGGGAGATGATTCCCCTCTCCGGCAGGGTGCCGGAGGCGATCTCTGGATCCCCGAGATGGGATCGGCGTTGGCGGCGTCTCGGAAGGTTTTCCGTATCGTGGCTCTCTGTCCTGGGGGTTTCGTCACGGAGACTTTTGATAGGCGGAAGGGCAGGTCAAGAGGCGGCACGGGGGCCCCACACCACAGGGCCGCGCGGCCAAGGGGGGGGGCCGCGCCGCCCTAGGGTGTGGCCCCTCCGTGGCCCCTCTTCGTCTCTCCTTCGGACTTCTGGAAGCTTCGTGAGAAAATAGGCCCCTGGGCTTTGATTTTGTCCAATTCCGAGAATATTTCCTTACTAGGATTTCTGAAACCAAAAACAGCAGAAAACAGCAACTGGCACTTCGGCATCTTGTTAATAGGTTAGTTCCAGAAAATGCACGAATATGACATAAAGTGTGCATAAAACATGTAGATAACATCAATAATGTGGCATGGAACATAAGAAATTATCGATACGTCGGAGACGTATCAGCATCCCCAAGCTTAGTTCTGCTCGTCCCGAGCAGGTAAAACGATAACACAGATAATTTCTGGAGTGACATGCCATCATAATCTTGATCATACTATTTGTAAAGCATATGTAGTGAATGCAGCGATCAAAACAATGTATATGACATGAGTAAACAGGTGAATCATATAGCAAAGACTTTTCATGAATAGCACTTCAAGACAAGCATCAATAAGTCTTGCATAAGAGTTAACTCATAAAGCAATAATTCAAAGTAGAGATATTGAAGCAACACAAAAGAAGATTAAGTTTCAGCGGTTGCTTTCAACTTGTAACATGTATATCTCATGGATATTGTCAACATAGAGTAATATAATAAGTGCAATAAGCAAGTATGTAGGAATCAATGCACAGTTCACACAAGTGTTTGCTTCTTGAGGTGGAGAGAAATAGGTGAACTGACTCAACATTGAAAGTAAAAGAATGGTCCTCCATAGAGGAAAAGCATCGATTGCTATATTTGTGCTAGAGCTTTGATTTTGAAAACATGAAACAATTTTGTCAACGGTAGTAATAAAGCATATGCATCATGTAAATTATATCTTATAAGTTGCAAGCCTCATGCATAGTGTACTAATAGTGCCCGCACCTTGTCCTAATTAGCTTGTACTACCGGATCATCACAATGCATTGTTTTTACCAAGTGTCACAAAGGGGTACCTCTATGCCGCCTGTACAAAGGTCTAAGGAGAAAGCTCGCATTGGATTTCTCGCTATTGATTATTCTTCAACTTAGACATCCATACCGGGACAACATAGACAACAGATAATGGACTCCTCTTTTATGCATAAGCATATACCAACAATTAATAATTTTCTCATTTGAGATTTGAGGATTGTTGTCCAAAACTGAAACTTCCACCATGGAGCATGGCTTTAGTTAGCGGCCCAATGTTCTTCTCTAATATATGCATGCTTAACCATATGGTGGTAGATCTCTCTTACTTCAGACAAGACGGACATGCATAGCAACTCACATGAAATTCAACAATGAAAAGTTGATGGCGTCCCCAGTGAACATGGTTATCGCACAACAAGCAACTTAATAAGAGATAAAGTGCATAATTACATATTCAATACCACAATAGTTTTTAAGCTATTTGTCCCATGAGCTATATATTGCAAAAGTGAATGATGGAATTTTAAAGGTAGCACTCAAGCAATTTACTTTGGAATGGCGGAAAATACCATGTAGTAGGTAGGTATGGTGGACACAAATGGCATAGTGGTTGGCTCAAGTATTTGGATGCATGAGAAGTATTCCCTCTCGATACAAGGTTTAGGCTAGCAAGGCTTATTTGAAACAAACACAAGGATGAACCGGTGCAGCAAAACTCACATAAAAGACATATTGAAAACATTATAAGACTCTACACCGTCTTCCTTGTTGTTCAAACTCAAAACTAGAAATTATCTAGACCTTAGAGAAACCAAATATGCAAACCAAATTTTAGCATGCTCTATGTATTTCTTCATTAATGGGTGCAAAGCATATGATGCAAGAGCTTAATCATGAGCACAACAATTGCCAAGTATCACATTACCCAAGACATTTATAGCAATTACTACATGTATCATTTTCCAATTCCAACCATATAACAATTTAACGAAGGAGAAACTTCGCCATGAATACTATGAGTAGAAACCAAGGACATACTTGTCCATATGCTACAGCGGAGCGTGTCTCTCTCCCATAAAGTGAATGCTAGGATCCATTTTATTCAAACAAAACAAAAAAACAAAAACAAACCGACGCTCCAAGAAAAAGCACATAAGATGTGATGGAATAAAAATATAGTTTCAGGGAGGAACCTGATAATGTTGTCGATGAAGAAGGGGATGCCTTGGGCATCCCCAAGCTTAGACGCTTGAGTCTTCTTGATATATGCAGGGGTGAACCACCGGGTGCATCCCCAAGCTTAGAGCTTTCACTCTCCTTGATCATGTTGCATCATACTCCTCTCTTGATCCTTGAAAACTTCCTCCACACCAAACTCGAAACAACTCATTAGAGGGTTAGTGCACAATATAAATTGACATATTCAGAGGTGACACAATCATTCTTAACACTTCTGGACATTGCATAATGCTACTGGACATTAATGGATCAAAGAAATTCATCCAACATAGCGAAAGAGGCAATGCGAAATAAAAGGCAGAATCTGTCAAAACAGAACAGTTCGTATTGACGAATTTTAAAATGGCACCAGCCTTGCTCAAATGAAAATGCTCAAATTGAATGAAAGTTGCGTACATATCTGAGGATCATGCACGTAAATTGGCTTAATTTTCTGAGCTACCTACAGGGAGGTGGACTCAGATTCGTGACAGCAAAGAAATCTGGAACTGTGCAGTAATCCAAATCTAGTACTTACTTTTCTATCAACGGCTTAACTTGGCACAACAAAACACAAAACTAAGATAAGGAGAGGTTGCTACAGTAGTAAACAACTTCCAAGACACAAATATAAAACAAAGTACTGTAGGTAAAAACATGGGTTGTCTCCCATAAGCGCTTTTCTTTAACGCCTTTCAGCTAGGCGCAGAAAGTGTGTATCAAGTATTATCAAGAGACGAAGTGTCAACATCATAATTTGTTCTCATAATGGAATCAAAAGGTACCTTCATTCTCTTTCTAGGGAAGTGTTCCATACCTTTCTTGAGAGGAAATTGATATTTTATATTACCTTCCTTCATATCAATAACAGCACCAACAGTTCGAAGAAAAGGTCTTCCCAATATAATGGGACAAGATGCATTGCATTCAATATCCAAGACAACAAAATCAACGGGAACAAGGTTATTGTTAACGGTAATGCGAACATTATCAACTTTGCCCAAAGGTTTCTTTGTAGAATGATCAGCAAGATTAACATCCAAATAACAATTTTTCAGCGGTGGCAAGTCAAGCATATTATAAATTTTCTTAGGCATAACAGAAATACTTGCACCAAGATCACATAAAGCATTACAATCAAAATCTTTAACCTTCATCTTAATGATGGGCTCCCAACCATCCTCTAGCTTTTTAGGAATAGAGGCTTCGCGCTCTAATTTCTCTTCTCTAGCTTTTATAAGAGCATTTGTAATATGATGTGTAAAAGCCAAATTTATAGCACTAGCATTAGGACTTTTAGCAAGTTTTTGCAAGAACTTTATAACTTCAGAGATGTGGCAATCATCAAAATTCAAATCATTATAATCTAAAGCAATGGGATCATCATCCCCAATGTTGGAAAAAATTTCAGCAGCTTTGTCATAGGCAGTTTCAGCAGTTTTAGCAGTTTCAGGCAGTTTTTCGCGCTTTGCATTAGAAGTGGAAACATTGCTAACACCAATTCTTTTATTAGTATGAGTAGGAGGTGCAGCAACATGTGTAGCATTAGCATTACTAGTGGTGGTAATAGTCCAAACTTTAGCTATATTCTTTTCTTTAGCTAGTTTTTCATTTTCTTCTCTATCCCACCTAGCACGCAGTTCAGCCATTAATCTTATATTCTCATTAATTCTAACTTGAATGGCATTTGCTGTAGTAGTAATTTTATCATCTAAATCCTCAGGTTTAGCAGCCATTTTATTAATTAAAGAAGATTGTGATGCAGACATATATGAGATTCGGGTTTCAGCACTAGCAAGTTTAGTTTGCAACCCCGAGATCTCCCTATTCAGATTTTCAAGTTGATTCCCTATATTCTTCAACAAGGTAGATTGCTCATTCATAGTTTTAGTAAACAATTTATTTTGCTCATATTGTGATTGCATAAAGCTCTTGGTGGATCTTTCAATTTCTAGCATCTTTTCTTCATTAGATGAAGCATATCTACCATAAAAATTACCATTAGCAGGGTATGGCCTAGAATCATTGTGATTGTTATTTTTAATGAAATTCACATCAACATATTCTTTTTGAGCAACTAATGACGCTAGCGGAACATTATTAGAATTAACATTAGGCCTACCATTCACAAGCATAGACATAATAGCATCAATCTTATCACTCAAGGAAGAGGTTTCTTCGACAGAATTTACCTTCTTACCTTGTGGAGCTCTTTCCGTGTGCCATTCAGAGTAGTTGATCATCATATTATCAAGAAGCTTTGTTGCTTCACCAAGAGTGATGGACATAAAGGTACCTCCAGCAGCTGAATCCAATAAATTCCGCGAAGAAAAATTTAGTCCTGCATAGAAGGTTTGGATGATCATCCAAGTAGTCAGTCCATGGGTTGGGCAATTTTTAACCAAAGATTTCATTCTTTCCCAAGCTTGAGCAACATGTTCAGTATCTAATTGTTTAAAATTAATTATGCTACTCCTCAAAGATATAATTTTAGCAGGGGGATAATATCTACCAATAAAAGCATCCTTGCATTTAGTCCATGAATCAATACTATTCTTAGGCAGAGATAGCAACCAATCTTTAGCTCTTCCTCTTAATGAGAAAGGGAACAATTTTAGTTTAATAATATCACCATCTACATCTTTATATTTTTGCATTTCACATAATTCAACAAAATTATTAAGATGGGCAGCAGCATCATCGTAACTAACACTGCGAAAATTGCTCTCGCATAACAAGATTCGATAAAGCAGGTTTAATTTCAAAGAATTCTGCTGTAGTAGCAGGTGGAGCAATAGGTGTGCATAAGAAATCATTATTATTTGTGGTTGTGAAGTCACACAACTTAGTGTTTTCAGCGTTGGCCATTTTAGCAACAGTAAATAAAACAAACTAGATAAAGTAAATGCAAGTAAACTAATTTTTTTGTGTTTTAGATATAGCAAACAAGATAGCAAATAAAGTAAAACTAGCAACTAATTTTTTTGTATTTTGATTTAGTGCAGCAAACAAAGTAGTAAATAAAACTAAGCAAGACAAAAACAAAGTAAAGAGATTGAGAAGTGGAGACTCCCTTGCAGCGTGTCTTGATCTCCCCGGCAACGGCGCCAGAAATTTGCTTGATGCGTGTGGTTGGCACGTCCGTTGGGAACCCCAAGAGGAAGGTGTGATGCGCACAGCGGCAAGTTTCCCTCAGTAAGAAACCAAGGTTTAATCGGACCAGTAGGAGTCAAGAAGCACGTTGAAGGTTGATGGCGGCGAGATGTAGTGCGGCGCAACACCGGTGATTCCGGCGCCAACCTGGAACCTGCACAACCCCACCAAAGTACTTTGCCCCAACGAAACAGTTAGGTTGACAATCTCACCGGCTTGCTGTAACAAAGAGTTAACCGTAATGTGTGGAAGATGATTGTTTTCAGAAAACAAGAGAACAAGTATTGCAGTGGGATTGTATTTCAGTAAAGAGAATTGGACCGGGGTCCACAGTTCACTAGAGGTGTCTCTCCCATAAGACGAACAGCATGTTGGGTGAACAAATTACAGTTGGGCAATTGACAAATAAAGAGAGCATGACCATGCACATACATATCATGATGAGTATAGTGAGATTTAATTGGGCATTACGACAAAGTACATAGACCGTCATCCAACCGCATCTATGCCTAAAAGTCCACCTTCGGGTTATCATCCGAACCCCTCCGGTATTAAGTTGCAAACAACAGACAATTGCATTAAGTATGGTGCGTAATGTAACTAGTGACTACATCCTTGAACATAGCACTAATGTTTTATCCCTAGTGGCAACAGCACAACACAACCTTAGAACTTTCTGTCACTGTCCCAGGTGTCAATGCAGGCATGAACCCACTATCGAGCATAAATACTCCCTCTTGGAGTTAATAGCAAAAACTTGGCCAGAGTATCTACTAGTAACGGAGAGCATGCAAGATCATAAACAACACATAGATATAACTTTGATAATCAACATAACAAGTATTCTCTATTCATCGGATCCCAACAAACGCAACATATAGAATTACAGATAGATGATCTTGATCATGTTAGGCAGCTCACAAGATCCGACAATGATAGCACAATGGGGAGAAGACAACCATCTAGCTACTGCTATGGACCCATAGTCCAGGGGTAGACTACTCACACATCACACCGGAGGCGACCATGGCGGCGTAGAGTCCTCCGGGAGATGATTCCCCTCTCCGGCAGGGTGCCGGAGGCGATCTCCTGGATCCCCCGAGATGGGATCGGCGTTGGCGGCGTCTCTGGAAGGTTTTCCGTATCGTGGCTCTCTGTACTGGGGGTTTCGTCACGGAGACTTTTTATAGGCGGAAGGGCAGGTCAAGAGGCGGCACGGGGGCCCCACACCACAGGGCCGCGCGGCCAAGGGGGGGGGCCGCGCCGCCCTAGGGTGTGGCCCCTCCGTGGCCCCTCTTCGTCTCTCCTTCGGACTTCTGGAAGCTTCGTGAGAAAATAGGCCCCTGGGCTTTGATTTCGTCCAATTCCGAGAATATTTCCTTACAAGGATTTCTGAAACCAAAAACAGCAGAAAACAGAATCGGCACTTCGGCATCTTGTTAATAGGTTAGTTCCAGAAAATGCACGAATATGACATAAAGTGTGCATAAAACATGTAGATAACATCAATAATGTGGCATGGAACATAAGAAATTATCGATACGTCGGAGACGTATCAACCAGCCCGCGCTTGGTGGACATGCACCCGTGCCATGAACGGAGGTCAGTTCATGACTTGGGAGGATTTCAAGCTCAAGTTCAGCAAGTACCATGTACCCCCGGGTCTTATCAAAAAGATGAGGGATGAGTTCCGTGAACTGAAACAAGGTCGCATGACGGTGGTTGAATACCGCGACAAGTTTCTCACATTGTCGAGGTATGCCCCTGATGAGACCGACACCGTTGAGAAGAGGAAGGAGAGATTCCTGAACGGACTGCATGATGAGATGTAGACTGTCCTCGTCAACATCCCCTTCACCGACCTCGAAGCCCTTGTTGACTCCGCCATCCAGATGGAGGGCAAGTTAAACCAAGCTAATGAGAACCGCAAGCGCCGCATGGCGAATCAAAGTGGATCAAGCCACCCCCAGAAGTTTCGCCCTAGCTCAAGCGGAAGTTTCACTCCGAGAAACAACAAACCCCAGATGCAGAACTCTCGCCCCGGTTATCAGAACCGGAGTGGAGGAAACTCCAAGCCAGGAGGCTACAACCACAACAACAACAACAACAACAACTACAACCGCGCTCCACCCCGAGCCCCTAACAACAACAACAACACCAACACCGCCCCCAGAACCGGAAGCAATGCCGTTCCCGTTGCGAACAAGCAGGACAAGACCACCATCACTTGCTATGAGTGTGGTGTAGTGGGGCACTACTCCAACGAGTGTCCCAAGCGTCTTGCCAAGCTCGCCGGCAACACCGCTGCACCTACTCAGCAGCAACGCCGTGTCTCCACCGGCAAGAAGTTCGCCCCCAACAACCCCAATAACCGCAACGGCTGCCTCTACCACGCCGAAGAAGCCCAGGAAGCACCAGATGTTGTACTGGGTATGTTTTCTGTCAACCACATCCCTGCCAGAGTGTTGTTTGATTCCGGAGCATCTCATTCTTTTGTCACCAAAGACTTTGCATCAACAAGTAAAATTCAACCCCTCAGCTTGAAGCATGTTATGATAGTTCAAATCCCCGGATCAACCACCAAAGCCAGAAAATTTTGCAAAAATGTACCAATCAAAATCCATGATGTAGATTTCTATGCCAATCTAATCATACTTGGAACCAAAGGTTTGGAAGTTGTCCTGGGAATGGACTGGATGTCAAAACACAATGGATTGATAGACTGTGCCAAGAAAGCCATAACCATGACTAGCAGCACCGGTATCGTAGTAGAGCACGTCTCTGAAAAAACTACCCAGAAAATTCACCTGCAACCAAAGTGTATCCAAGCCAACTCTGGATCAAATCAGGGTCGTTTGTCACTACCCTGATGTGTTTCCGGATGATCTACTCGGTATGCCCCCGGATAGGGATACCGAGTTTATCATCGAGTTAATCCCCGGAACTGGACCCATAGCCCAGAGAGCTTACAGCATGAACGCAACCGAGCTTGTGGAGCTGAAGAAGCAAATAGATGATATGTTGGCCAAGGGTCTGATTAGACCAAGTGCATCCCCCTGGAGATCCCCCGTCTTGTTTGTGGACAAGAAGGATGGTGCAAATCGTTTATGTGCGGATTATCGTAAGCTTAACGATGTCACCATCAAAAACAAATACCCCCTACCCAAGATAGAAGACCTGTTTGATCAACTCACCGGATCCAAAGTTTTCTCCAAGATAGATCTTAGAACTGGATACCACCAACTGAAGATCCGAGCCACCGACATTCCGAAAACTGCCTTTACCACCAGATATGGGTTGTATGAGTACAACGTCATGTCGTTTGGACTGACCAATGCCCCTGCATATTTCATGAATCTCATGAATAAGATCTTCATGAACTTTTTGGACAAGTTTGTCGTTGTGTTCATCGACGACATTCTCGTCTACTCCAAGTCCGAAGAGGAACATGAACAGCATTTGGAGATTGTCCTAGAAACCCTTAGACAGCACAAGCTGTATGCCAAGTTCAGCAAGTGTGAGTTTTGGCTGGAAGAAGTTGGATTCCTGGGACACATCTTGTCTGCAGGAGGAATTGTCGTAGATCCCGCCAAAATCAAAACTGTTATGGAATGGCAAGCCCCAACCACCCAAACCGAGGTCCGCGCTTTTCTTGGATTAGCCGGATACTACCGCAGATTTGTAGAAGGTTTTTCGAGCATCGCTCGACCAATGACCCAACTGCTGAAAAAGGACAGGAAGTTTGAGTGGACCGACAAATGCGAAGAGAGCTTTCAACAGCTCAAGAGTAGACTGACAACAGCCCCAATCCTGATCATGCTAGATATCGCAAAGCCCTTTGACGTATATTACGACGCCTCCAATACTGGACTTGGATGTGTGCTTATGCAAGAAGGCAAGGTTGTATCCTACCTTTCAAGACAACTCAAGCAACATGAACAGAACTACCCAACCCATGACCTCGAGCTTGCAGTCGTGGTCTTAGCCTTGAAAGTGTGGCATCATTACCTCATGGGTAATCGATGCGAGATCTACTCCGACCACAAAAGCCTCAAATATATATTCACCCAGAAAGAACTGAACATGAGACAACACCGATGGATTGAATTGATCAAGGATTACGACATGGAGATTCACTACCACCCCGGCAAGGCCAATGTGGTAGCGGATGCTTTGAGTCGACTGCCGTGCCAGTTGAACTCCATGCTCGCAACTGAACAGCCCAGCTTGCATCAAGAGTTTGAACAGTTCCGACTTGAACTTGTTAGTGAAGGTTTCCTAGCCAGCATAGAACTGCAACCCACCTTGGTTAGCCAGATCAAGGAAGCCCAGAAGGACAACACTAGCATTGACGGAATCAAGAAACAGATAGCCGCAGGAAAAGCCCCCGGATTCACCGTAGACGAAGCCGGAGTTCTTTGGTACAAAGAACGTCTCTGCGTACCATCGGACTCTGACTTGAAACAAGTCATCCTGCAAGAAGCCCATGACACCCTTTATTCAATCCACCCCGGAGGTACCAAGATGTACCAAGACTTGAAGGAACAATTCTGGTGGCACGGAATGAAGAGAGAGATCGGTAGCTATATCGCCAAGTGTGACATCTGTCAGAGAGTCAAGGCAGAACATCAACGACCCGCCGGACTGTTACAACCCCTCCAGATTCCGGAATGGAAATGGGACTCCGTAGGAATGGACTTTATCACCGGACTGCCCAAATCCAGCAAAGGCAATGATTCAATATGGGTAGTTGTCGATAGATTGACCAAAGTCGCCCATTTCATCGCCGTCAAAACCACCTATCAAGGCCCAAAGTTAGCTGAACTATA
Source organism: Lolium perenne (assembly GCF_019359855.2). Lineage (NCBI taxonomy): Eukaryota > Viridiplantae > Streptophyta > Magnoliopsida > Poales > Poaceae > Lolium > Lolium perenne. The sequence continues at coordinate 261,782,953 of NC_067246.2, read as the reverse complement.
CATCTCCAGAATAGTCGCCCTGCACGGAACCCCAAAATCGATAGTGTCAGATAGAGGATCACAGTTCACCTCAAGGTTCTGGCAGAAAGTGCATGAAGGACTAGGCACTCGCCTAAATTTCAGCACCGCCTATCACCCTCAGACCGACGGACAGACTGAGAGAGTCAACCAGATACTGGAGGACATGCTTAGAGCATGTGTACTGGAATACGGATCCAAGTGGGAAGACTGCTTACCTTACGCAGAATTCTCTTACAACAATAGCTACCAAGCTAGCCTACAGATGGCCCCCTTCGAAGCCTTGTACGGAAGGAAATGCCGTACCCCCCTAAACTGGTCAGAAGTCAGAGAGAGCCAAGTTTTTGGCCCAGATGTTCTTCGTGAAGCCGAAGAGAAAGTCCACAAGATTCGCGAGTATCTCAAGACTGCCCAATCAAGACAGAAGAGCTACGCCGACAAGAGACGTCGGGAGATGATCTTCGAGATCGGAGACTTCGTCTATCTCAAGGTATCCCCCTTGAAAGGAATGCAGAGATTCCAACTGAAAGGAAAGCTTGCGCCCAGATATGTCGGACCTTTCAAAGTCCTCAGCCGCTGAGGTGAAGTATCGTATCAACTGGAGTTGCCTGAAGAAATGTCGGCTGTGCACGACGTGTTTCACATCTCACTTCTCCGGAAGTGCCTTGAGGTTCCTTAGAAGACCGAAGTGTTCAAGAACATCGATCACCGATCGGTGGATATCAACAAGGATCTGACTTACCGCGAAGTGCCGATTCGCATTCTGGAAGAAGCTTACCGAACCACCCGCACTCGAAGCATCAAGTTTCTGAAGATCCAATGGAGCAATCATACCGAGGATGAAGCCACATGGGAACGTGAAGACTTCATGAAGAAGGAGTACCCAGATCTCTTTAGTACCTAACTTTCTTTTCGATCTCGGGACGAGATCTTTTGTAAGGGGGAAGGGTTTGTAACACCCCAAATTTCAATAAAAAGAAAGTTAGAGAATTCCAGAGAGCAAAATTTCAAACCAACAAAAACTTTTTAAATTGCATATAGTACCATGCATAGGACTTGTGCATTTGATTGATATGCCATGATGATTGTTATTACTTGTATTTGATATACTCTAAAACCCTAATGTGATCATATGAAGATCACCAACCAAATAAATCAAAGAGGAAGAAAATCCATTAATTGAAAAACCCTAAAAACCCTCACATATGCCATATGGCATTTTTATAAATTTTGACCCTATACCTATTTGGTCTTCACCATTAGTTGAATAATGTTATTAAACACTTATTACAACTTTTGGAATCAAAGAATCACAATTCAAATGAAATTCAAACAAAAATCTAGCTCACATATGATAATGGTCAAAAGTGACAATTATAGTCTGATCACTACTTTGAGCCATTGCCATTCAATTTTCCAAAATCAAATCTTGCTAACTCTTTGCACCATTTCAAAGTCAACATCAAGGTGAACAACTTTGGTAAAGATCACCATGCCAAAATCATTCTTGATCATGAGCTATGCTCATCCAAAGTCTCAACTTTTTAACATATGCAACATTCTCCACTTAGCCATTTTTTGCAAATTCTTGAATTCTAAATTTCCACCACCACCTCAAATCATCTCTGGTCAAATACAACTTATCTAAACACACACATTTCAAAAAGATTCACCATTTGAATTATTTCAAATTTGAACAATTTTGCAAATTCCTATTTCGGGCACTATTTGCAACTATTGCAAATAGTGTTTCTACTCAACCTAATCTACACTACACTACTCTAAATTGTTCCCTGGTCCCCTTAAACCCAATCAATACCAAATAGTACACTAGGGAGAGAGAGAGCAAGCTAGGGCATGGCCATGCTGGCCATGGCGCCCAACCCGACAAGCTCCCCCTCTCTCCATTGCTTCCCTGCCTTGGCCACCTCGCCACAGCGCGCCAACACATCGCCTAGCACCGCCTAGCACCGCCGTTGTCGAGGAGGATGACACCACACGCTGGACAACGTGCGCCCAGGAAGCGCTCACCATGCCGATGACATCGCGCATGGACATGCTCGCAGACGTCACTGGCCACGCGCCGCGCCGCCACCCTGCGCTCGCCCTGGACCCGCTCGCAACGAGTTGAGCATCCACTCGCCACCTGGACGCTGCCAGACAACACCTCGACCAGACCCTGGACCGCAGCCGCCGTGGACGGGGAAGAAGATCCCGCGAACGCCGCCGCCAGACATGGAAGCAACGCGAGCTATTCTGACGCTCCCCGACCAAGCTGTCGCTGCCAGTAGCATCGCCTGGACCCGTAGAGCATCGCCACGACCTCGCCTAGCTCGACCAGCCGCCGGAATCGCCGCGCCATGGTCGACTGCCACCCTGCCCCGCAACCCTCAAGCAATGCTATAAAAGGAGCACTCCCCTTGATGATCCAAGCACACCACCGCACTCCCCATCTCTCACTGCCTCTCAACCACCTCACCACTCTCTCGATTCACACCGGAGCAAGGCCAATTGGGAGCTCGCCACCGCGGAAGCTCTGCAGCAATCGCCGGCGAACCAGGCCACCTCAGGCGACACCACCGGTACCTGGAGCTCCGCCGTCGTCCACATCTACTCCAATCACACTGCCATACCTCGCTGGAGCACTGGTTAGCCCGCCGACCCCCTACTGCCGCCGCCGCATCGTCGGGTTCTCGTCGGCGACGACGATGAACCACGGCCGTTGATCTGCGTTCTAATCCAACGCTCCACTTTAAAACTTACCGCTTCGGTGACGCTGAGTCACTGGCGCGCGGACCCCACCCTGTCAGCGCGCTGCGCGTCTGTGGACCGTGGTTGGGCTGGACTGGGTTGGTTTGGGCCGTTTTTAAATCTTTCAGCCCGTTTAGTTTTCCCGCCGGCCTGTTAATTCAAATCCAGTTTAAATAATTCCAAATGAATTTCAATACTTCCTCCACTTTGAAATTCAACAGATTCAAATTGGATAAACCAAATTTGATGAACTTTATATTGTTGGAAAGCTAGAGAAATTATCTATCAAATGCCACTGGTCTCATGACCAGATTCTTTGTAGAATTAATCTGATAAAAATAACAAGGCAGGGACTTTTCTCTACTCAAATAATTATTAAAAATCAACCAAAATAGATATTAAGTTAATTCCAACTCTAATAGCTCACATTTGACTTACACTAATTGATTATGCAATAAAATGGTGTGGTCACTTTGCATGATCATGCCATAGTTTAATTAATAGATGATATGGCTAGTTTAACTAGTTGATATTGTCCAAAACTATTAAAGTAAATTATGTGGAGTCTTATACTTCATTTAAACTTGTCTCACATGAATTCATGGGATGTTTGTACCTCTGGTCCAAACTCTCTTATATGAATTATTGGAGATTTAAATCATATGTAGAGTTATTAAATGATATGGGGCGATCTACCTCATTTAAAACATTTTCACAAATGATGATGATGAACATTTGACTTAGGTCAATATGAGTTCATACATGATTGTTTGAGAAATTAAATCTTAAGAAGATTTCAATGAGAGAAAATTATTTCTCAAGAACCCTATGGAAACTATCATTTACATATTAAATACAAAGAAGTGAATTCTATTTAAACAACAAAACCCATGCACTCTAAGTAGATTATTTGTTTGCATAGAATAGTTGGTGTGTTTATATGTGATGTGTGGAATAGCCATTGAATTAGTGAGTAATTACACTCGTATTCAAATTTAGACGGTAGCACCGGAGAGTACGCCGAAGAAGAAGGTTGCTACCAAGAGGAGGAGGAGGAACAGTTTGAGAACTACCAAGGCAAGCTAATATTCTTGCAAAGTGCAAAGCCCCTTTGGGGCAAGGCACCATGATTCTTACCTTTTCTTACATAAGCCTATCCCAAGTTTTTACTTTACAAGTTTTTACTTGTTTTCTAAATGAGTTACTTTTATAGTTAACTTTGGTCAAAGTACAAGTTGGTTACTAGAGTAGTGAAGTAGTTTCCATCAAGCAAAGCAAGATAGCACCCCTCATGATTTAGAGCTAGTGCTAATGAAATAAAACTTGACTACTCTAGATGGGAACAATGTGATTTTGAAATGAATTTGAAACCTTGGAATGATGATGCATTCCATTGAATGATTTTTGAAGGTGAATATGACCAAGAGAAGATGGTGATTTTTGATAAATAATGATGTTGGTTTGAATGCGATACCTTTCCAATTATTAAGTACCCCCACAATACCTGATTATGGGTAGGGCTTAACTGGAAGTTTATGCATCTTAGTATGGGTTCCCTCTGAACACACGTCATAGGGGTTACGCTTGAGGCTGCCTCCGTTGTTGAGAAATGATGTGAAATTGAGGTGAAATTGTACGGCCAAGCCCTGTGCAGTTCCCAGGTTGACAGTTGGTCTTCACTGGGAGGCCAAGCTCATGGGGAGAGGTGCTCATACTAGGATTTGTAAGTGAAAGGTTATGGTTGATGATCCGCGTACTGTGTTACGATGATTCGGGGTAATCCCGACGGATGGAATCAAATGTTGTGGCACAAGTGTGCAACCTCTGCAGAGTGTCAATCTATTCGAATAGCAGCGTCCATGGTTACGGACGGTTGGAAAGGCCATACAGTTTCCGATGTCATATCTTTGAAAAATGATGTTGAAAGATGATGGTGAAATGACTTGTGGTGAATTGAATTGAAATCACCACTTGAATAGTGGGAATGACACTAATGTTCCCACTTGAGTTAGTTAGCACTTGAATAAGCTTTTCTCAAATATTGTGAACTAAAACTAGCTTTATGCAAATAAACTAGAGCTTAGCAAACCATACTAGAATGTCTAGCACTTACATTAGTACTAGTTTGCGAGTACTTAAAGTACTCACGGCTTTGTCCCTGGCTATTCAAATGGCCAGAGTATGAAGAGGAACAAGGAGATGACCAGCAGGACGCCTACGACAACTAAGCGTCTTCCAACGTCAAGCGTTGGCCTGTGGACTAGAGAGTCCTTGTATCTTACGCTTCCGCTATGATGAACTATTGTAATATCCCAGGTTTAGAGACGATCGAGGGGTAGATTTTAGAAAGGGATATGCATTGCATTGTAATTTACGTGGAAATTTTGCGCTTTTAAAACAAAACTGCATCGAAGGGGGACAGGTTTCTCTCTCGACACCTTACAGGGTTAGGGTTTCGAGAGTGCGATGAACTTGTTCCTACTTATTTAGATTAGGGTTTTGAGAAGAGAGAAGTGATATTACATTGAAATATTAAGTTGCATGATTGAGTTATAGGTTAAGAAGTTTGAATGAATTCAAACCATATTTGAATTTGAATTTCAAATTCAAACATTAAATAATCATCACATAATTCAAATTCAAGATAATTTCACAAACAATTATCATTAAGCAAGCACATGAGTTATACATCAATTAAATTAAGCTCATTGAGAGAAACTTGAGCTTTATTGATCATCACACAATTTACATTGTCATTACAATATTCATAAAGAAAATAAATGAATAATACAACACATTACAAGAATTGCTTAAATAGAAAAAGAAAAAGAAAATTACAAGTAAGAAAAATATATCCTAAGCTACAAGTTAATCTTGAGCTTGAAGATCTTCATCTTGATCAATTTCATGATCCCTGCATACAAACCACACAAATAGAACATTGTGCCAAGTGGCAATGCCAATTGGCAGGTTAGCAAAAATATTGAATCAGGAGATGATATAATCAAGACTGCCGATCTGATCCACTCTCACAGCCAAGTGCAGAGCATCAGCAGACACACACACACACAGCCTGCTCACATGGCTGTGTGCATGCAGCACACACACAGTGAGTCACCAAAGGGAAAGGTGGAGCTGTCGACCAGGGAAACAAAGGCCAACCATATAAAACCCTCTCCAACAGTAAACCTAGCTCAGTCATCGACCAAGCATCTTCACCGGGTAAGTCACCAGAAAGCAAAAGCACTAGAACAGGAAGAGCAGCACTGCTGTTCTATCTGTCCAAATTCACCACAGAATCAAACCAAGATCACAAGCACAAGGAGGAGCAAGGCAAGCACCAATTCATTGCTGAAGCAATCCTCTACACCAACACACTATTTCTAGGAGCTGGAGTGAGGTATACATATGATCATGAACAGACCAAATGGTTCTGTTCATATATTGCACAGGCATGATCTCCAGCACACCAAAAGGGTAGATACCCTATGTTTGTGTCATCATATGGCTATCTAGTCATTTGGTTCAAGCAAACATAGAGAACAGCCAGTAGAGATCATCCAGGGAACATTGGTTGTGTCCACACAGGGACACAACCAGAGAAATCCAACATGGATTCAAAACCCTGGCTAGCTACCAGGTTCACTTGACAACCTAGAGCTAGTTAAGCCATCAGACATGATAGACTATTATGTGTCTATCTAGGTTTGTCAACATCGAAAGAATCTGGCAACCAAATATGGTCAGGCCAGTAAGCAACAATCCACCACAGCAAGTCCCTGAGAAGGGGGAGCTACCATGACAGCACCAAGTGGCTGTCAAGGCCACCTCAACCCACAGCCCACACTTCCAGCCAGCACATCATCACCCAAGGGGGGTTCAGTAAGAGCTAGGGTACCCAACAGATGTTGGCATCCCTCTAGCTCAATCAATTTAACTGTAAGATGATCACAACTGCCAGCAGTTCACATCATTTATCCTCTTGGTCAAGCAAAACAACACAGATAAATGAATATACAAGAAGTCAATACACCAGAGCTTGGCAAATGATCCAGAGGATCACTGCAAGCATCAGATGATGCTTGAGCCAGCAACAGCACACACAGGCTAAGCCTGTATGTAGCATAAACAGCACTGGATGAGCACCAGAGTGAACCACAGTGAGGCACAGACAACATAGAGCAGTTTCTACAAGCAACTGGTGATCATATGACCACCAGAAGCATGCAAGAGCATGCTACAGTATGCTAAACATCAATTATAGCACCAACACATGTCAGACAAGTGAATTAGCCATAGAACAGGAACAATGGCAAAGCAGATAATCATAAAGATGACATATAATTATATGCAGAAGCACACCATCAAGGGTTGGTGTTGTTTAGCCCACAGGCATGCTCAAGGGAGCATGTCTATGAATTGTAGCACACTGAATCGCACCAAAAGGCACTGGCTCTTGCAAACTTGCAAGGATTGCATACTGCAATCAAGTCAGGGCAATACATATGAATACACTTGAGTAATTGGCAAGAATAGCATCAAGAACAGAGGCACAGAGAAGCACAAGCACAAGCACAAGTGTGGATACAGTAGCAGTGGCCATGGTAATTGCACAACAAAGATGGCGGATGCATAGCGATGAGAGCAGCGATAGCTAGCATCCGGGATAGCGGCGAAGCCTAGCAGCATGCGCACAGCAACAGCAAGCATCGCAACAGCAAGCATAGCAACAGCAGCTAGTAGAGCAATAGCAGCAGCACGAGATGGTCTCTCCATGAAGGGGAGTAGCCGCATCTCAAGCTAGGAGGAGAAGAAATAGAACACAAAGGACAAGAAGGAGTGGCGAACTTACCGTGGTCGAGCAGATAGGCACGACCATGGCGGCCATGGCGGCACACGCCAGAGCGCGGCGGCGCCAAGCCAAGCCAGGCCATGGCGGCACCACGGCACCACCCGCACCACGGCGGCGAAGCCAGGGCGGAGTCCAAGCACCAGGAGCGCCAGGAACGGCGGGATCGAGCGGATCCCGTAACCCTAGCACCAGAAGGGGTCGAGGCCGAGAGCAGCAGGTTGCCCGCATCAGATCGACGCGGATAGGATTGACCGCCGTCGTGGGGCGCGTCGATTGCGCACCATGGCGGGGGCCAGGTCCGGCGAATCTCGCCGGAATCGAGCGGCGACGGCGGAGGCGACGCGAGTCGCCAGAGCGGGCTAGGGTTAGGGTTCGGTCGCGCGTGAGAGGGAGAGAGAGAAGTGGGGCTGGTCGAGCCGGACCAGGCTGGTCGGTTTGACCTAACCCACTGGGTTGCACCGACAGGTGGGCCCAGGGGCATTTTTGCCATTTCACAATTCAATTAAATTACATAAACTTTGGTAAATCACAATAAATATTTAAATAACTCTAAAAAAATTAAAAATATGAAAATTGATCAGCATAAAATTCTCTACCTGAATAAAATATCAAAGGGAATTTTTGAAGACAACTAAGAATAAGTCTTAATTTGATGATTTAAATAATCATTTAAATCACTCATATTATTTTCAATAATGAAAATTAGTTCAATAATGCCTTTGGACTATAAAAACACCTTGACAATATCTCAAGGTTGTATTTACCCTAAATCCAGTATCTCCAAGTTGTTCTTAGTATTAACCTCTCACATGAAATTACAACGACATCGGAAGGGGGGAACAAACCCTAAAAAATGGAATCATGCATAATTGCTTCTTTAACCATTGCCCTTATCGGTCAATGATGCTATTTTTCAGAGAAAGAGGACAAGGGTCAGTCCACACCTTCAAACTGCAAAACTTTGCAGTGTTCAGGCAAGTTCATCACTTGCTCATGTCATTTGAGTATTTCTATCAAATTACTTGCAAAGTACTATGATTATCACTATTGCATAAAAACCAAAACCACTACTTTCATAACTATGAATATGACTATGTGGTGGGCAATGGAACCATGGATTGTGTTGATATGGTGGAGGTTCCATTGCAAGGGTTTATATCCATCTAGGATTAAACAACAAATGTCGCCAGTGATTCTTGTGGCGTAATAATCGTGTTAACCATAAGATCTGAAATGGGACGGACTAGTCAATCGTATTTCCACCTCTTGTACATCAACGGATGCGCTTACCGTAGCAGTTGTATCTTGCGGAGCAACTTGTGGGTGGGGAACCCATTCTAAGTCCCCACGGTTATGCTGTGCATACCGTAGCGGTTGCGGCTTGCGGAACAACTTGAGGGTGGGGATCCCACTCTAATTCCCCACGGTAATGTGGTCTATGATGGGTTGCAGCTACCGGCGAAGGAGTTTGGTTCGATCCCAGACTGTTGTCGTGGTCGGGGTCCGTCCTTAAATGGTGTAAGTGGACCGACGAGGACCCAGGGTCGGGGTTTGCAACAAAGGGTGGGTGTGCGAGGTAGCGGAGGAATATGATTGGCTATGACCTTATACCGGGCCTCACACCGAAGGAAGTGTGGACGGGAAAGCTGCCTGGTTGGCACCAAGGATAAGATCTCTTATGGGTAAAGCAACACACCTCTGCAGAGTGTAAAGAACTGTGACCTGTCACTCCCTGTTTCGGGATATGGAACTGCGAACGCGGCCGGAAAGGAGCTCCACGAAGTTCTAGTAAACCGGTGAAGGCTGACGGACATAGCTCTTTGGAATAAAAGCAATCTCTTGAAGAAATGTTTATCAAAACTTGCATTGGTATTAGACTTTCTGGTCTAATATCGTAGCTAGAGCATTAAACACCTCTTATCTATAATGAACTTGTTGAGTACGCTCGTACTCATACCACTCTTAAATCCCATGCTTAGATTGTCTGAATCATCTGGGGGAGGACTACGACAACAATGAAGGAGCCGAGATCATCGGCTATGAAGAACCAGACCTCTCGGGAGGTATCGAAGGCGTAGACTATCTCATCGTCTACAGCTCCGGGGAGGCTTCCGGAGGAGATCAAGCCTAGAGACATCTAGTAGTAGTAGTAACCGAGCAGCCCGAACCCTTAGTATTTAGCTGCTCGAGGAAATAAATGTATAACTTAATGAGACTCTTATATTGTAAGCTAAGTTGGGTTCGCCTCGAACCCAGGAGTATTCCTCTTAGGACCCAAGAGGAGCTCCGAGACGACTTGTGTATGATGTTTGTAATAATAAATGAATGAGTTATGGACCTGCTATGTTCTGTTGTACTACTCTGAGGGATGTAATATTTTTGGAATGGTACTTCGTGAATGTTATATCAACGACTGGCATACTACAACATGCAGTGGTATGCAGGGTCACCACAGTTGGTATCAGAGCAAAAGCTTTGACCTTAGGTTGGAACCTAGTAAATGGGACGAAAACGTTAGGAGTCAAATAGGACTAGTAAAGAATTCTCTAAAAATATGGTGTATATTCAATTGAGAATACAACAATCATATCTTTTAGTGCGATAAATCTTTATTATCTCTATTATGATGCATTATTACTAATCTCATAATCTTTCTATTTCTACAGCCAACATGGCAAGTTCACGTCCCGGACGAAACGTGAAAGTGATGGATTCCACACTGAGTGAATACGAAGGAGGACTTGCAGATATTCTACGAGCCATGTTACTTGAATTTGGGTGTGATCCCCAGATCCAAGTAAAAAAATACATGTACTATGATGGTACTTTATTGGTCAAGTGTAGGGTAGGACTGCGACTTCCCGAATCTCTGGGAATGAGCGTAGTCATGCCAGCAGGGGAAGCCAGGACTATCAACACAGCCTACCATATAGCTGTTATGAGAGCCATAACCGATATTCGGGAGCATAAGACGAAAGAGCTTATGGGTTCTGAATTCGGCCACATTCCTCATAATCAGGAGGAAGAGGATCCCATGCTTAACCACTACAAATATGCAAAACGCAAACCTATAGCAGCTGCAAAATACATGGACAATAGTCGCAACTTCATATCATTACTCTTTCAGTTGAACCATCACCTGACTGGAGCAATTGATACGATGCTAGAGGAGTTTACTGAACCCAAGGAGGAGATTAGGGGGAAAGAACCTATGGAGAATGTGGTACACACACCAGTTTACTCAGCTGGTGACTACATTAGTATTGATCCTCTTGAGCGTGAAGCGACACCTGTTACACCTGGGAACTATCTGGGAAGTTCCGATGGGGGATATGTGGTGACCCTGCATACCACTGCATGTTGTAGTATGCCAGTCGTTGATATAACATTCATGAAGTACCATTCCGCAAATGTTACATCCCTCAGAGTAGTACAACAGAACATAGCAGGTCCATAACTCATTCACATATTATTACAAGTAACATACACATATCGTCTCGGAGCTCCTCTTGGGTCCTAAGAGGATCACTCCTGGGTTCGAGGCGAACCCAACTTAACTTACAATACAAGAGTCTCATTAAACTAAACATTTATTTCATCGAGCAGGTAAATACTACGAGTTCGGGCTGCTCGGTTACTACTACTCATCAGATATCTCTAGGCTTGTTCTCCTCCGGAAGCCTTCCCGGATCCGTAGACTATGAGATAGTCTATGCCTTCAACTCCTCCTGAGAGGTCTGGTTCCTCGTAGCCGATGATCTCGGCTCCATCATTGCTGTCGTAGTCCTCCTCCAGACGATTCAGACAATCTAAGCATGGGATTTAAGAGTGGTATGAGTACGAGCGTACTCAACAAGTTCATTATAGATAAGAGGTGTTTAATGCACTAACTACGATATTAGACCAGAAAGTCTAATACCAATGCAAGTTTTGTTAAATGTTTCTTCAAGAGATTGCTTTTATTTCAAAGAGCTATGTCCGTCAGCCTTCACTCGTTTACTAGAACTTCATGGAGCTCCTTTCCGGCCGCGTTCGCAGTTCCTCAATCCCGGAACAGGGAGTGACAGGTCACAGTTCTTTACACTCTGCAGAGGTGTGTTGCTTTACCCATAAGAGATCTTAACCTTGGTGCCAACCGGGCAGCTTTCCCGTCCACACTTCCTTAGGTGTGAGGCCCGGTATAAGGTCTAGCCAATCATGTTCCTCCGCTACCTTGAACACCCACCCTTTGTTGCATGCGCCGACCCTGGGTCCACGTCGGTCCCATTATTCCCGTAATTTCAGGGTGGACCCCGACCACGACAACAGTGCTGGGCTCTACCATACACTCCTACGCCGGTGGCTGCAACCTATCATAGATCGCAATACCGTGGGGACTTAAGGCTTCCCCAGCCTACCGCTTGTTCTTCGAACGACAAGTATCTACGGACTGTGCCGTGGGGACTTAAGGCTTCCCCAGCCTACCGCTTGCCGCCAACAGATACAAGTGTCTACGGTAAAGTGCATCCGTTGATGAACGAGAGGTGGAAACACTTTTGACTACTCCGTCCCACTCCGGATCTTATGGTTAACACGGGTATTACGGCACAAGAATCACTGGCGACATTTGTTGTTTAATCCTAGATGGATATAAACCCGTGCAATGGAACCTCCACCATATCAACACAATCCATGGTTCCATTGCCCACCACATAGTCATATTCATAGTTATGAAAGTAGTGGTTTTGATTTTTGTGCAATAGTGATAACCATAATACTTTGCAAGTAATTTGATAAAAATACTCAAATGACATGAGCAAGTGATGAACTTGCCTGAACACTGCAAAGTTTTGCAGTTGGAAGGTGTGGACTGACCCTTGTCCTCTGTCTCTGAAAAATAGCATCATTGTCCGATAAGGGCAATGGTTAAAGAAGCAGTTATGCATGATTCCATTTTTAGGGTTTGTTCCCCCCTTCCGGTGTTGTTATTATTTCATGTAAGAGGTTAATACTAAGAATAATTTGAGGATACTTGATTTAAAGTAAAATATAACCTTGAAATGTTGTCAAGGTGTTTTTTTTAAAGTCCCAATACATTAATGGACTTATTTTCATTAAAAAGAATTAGGTGTGTGATTTAAATGATTATTTAAATCATCAAAATAGGACTTATTCTTAATTGTCTTCAAAAATTCTCTTTGATATTTTATTGAAATAGAGAATTTTATGCTGATCTATTTTCATATTTTTAATTATTTTTTTAGAGCTTTTATCAATTTTCTATTGAATTTCCAAATTTCTGGTTTTTTAATGAAATTTGGAAAAGACTGATTTGCCCCTGGGCCCACCTGTCAGTGGAGCCCAGTGGGTTGGGCTAGACCAGCTCGGGTCCAACCGACCCGAGCGGTCGGTCGCTCACTCCCTCACCTCGCGCCGCTCGTCCTAACCCTAATCCCCTCCGCTCTCACTGGCGACCTGCGTCGCCCGCACCGTCGCCGGCCGATTCCGGCGGTCTCTGGCCGCCATGGCCTACGCCATGGGGCGCAATCGAACCGCAAGATGACGGCGATTCGTTCTCTCCGCGTCGATTTGGAGCTGACGCCGTCCCTCGCTCGCCATCGTCCCTCGCCGCCATGCCTAGGGTTCGAGATCCGCTTGATCCCGTGGTTCCCCAAGCCCCGGGCGAGATGGTGCTGTGGCCGCCACGCTGGGGTGGTGCTGTGGCGCCGCCATGGCCTGGCTTGGCCTGGCGCTGCCGCGCCCTGGCGTGTGCCACCGTGGCCGCCATGGTGGTTGGCCTGCTCGACCCTGGTACGTCCTCTACCTCTTCTTCTCCCCTGTGTGCCTGTTCTTCTTCCTCTCTCAGTAGGTCTAGCCAATGCTTTCCTCCCAATGGAGGGCTGCCCGTCTTTATTCTTTGCCGCTTTGCTTTGCGGCTTCTTTGTGTGGCGTGTGCTGCTGCTGCTAGAGCTACTGCTATGAATCCTAGCTACGGTGCTGCTCTATTCTGCCTATTAGCTGGGCTTAATTCTTGTTATCTTGATTGTGCACAGTTATGTGCATGTTCCCGAGTCATATGCTTGCTGAATCTTGCATATCTGGCTTGGAACCTTCCCTGTGCCTCTATTCTATTTACTATTCTGGCTAGAAATTCATGTGTATTCAATTTGACTGCCCTGGCTTGATTACCAAGTGTAATCCTTGCAATTTGCAAGTTCCAGGGCACTGAGATGCTGTCCCTTGTGCTCAATATCATGTGTAAGCTTGATTGAGCATTACTGCTGGTTAACTGCATGATTCAGTGATGAGCACCAAGTGCTTTACTTATTTATCTTGATCTAGGGTTCATCCTGCCTTGGATGTGCTTCTGGATACAATTATTGAATTGTCTATTTGGTTGCCTGTGAAGCACTTGTTGATTATCTGTGGCCAATTAAATGCTTGGCTTATGCTCTGTTGCTTAGTGATGCTCTAGCATGCTCTAGCATGCTATGGTAGGCTCTGGTGTTCATGTGCTCATTAACTGTTGGTCAGTATATGATGTAATTGTTGTCTGTGCCATGCTGTTACTTGATTCTATGTATGTGTGTGGCACAGATTAGTGCAAGTGCTTGCTCAAGCATCTGCTGACACTTGTAGTGATCCATTGGATCATTAGCATGGTTCTGTTTTATGATTTACTTGTTAATCTCAATTATCTATGTTGCTTTAATTAATTCAGTGGATAATTGATGTGAACTATACAGTGATGATCATCACAGTTGGTTGGATTAGGCTAGATGGATGCCCACAGTGATTGGGAACCCTAGCCCTCATTTGAACCCAACCAGGGTGATGATATATGTATTTGGCTTGTTGGTGTGATTGATCTAGGGTTTGAGGTGACCCTGGCAGTAGGCTTGTGCTGCCCTAGGGTAGCTCCCCTATTTGTTGGCTGGCTGTGATTTGGTGGATCTCTCACTGGAAGTAACCATGTTGGTTTTCCAGTACCTTTACTGTTGACAACAAAAATAGACAGGATCTGTCTAATATCTGATGGCTTGCTTGGCTTTAGGTGCTGGATGATTTTGGAATGGCTAGTTAGGGCTTAATCCAGGTTGGATTTCTCTGGTATGTCATCTTGTTGACATGCCAATGTTCCCCTTGGAAATCTCCCACTGTCTGTTCTCTAGTTTGCTTGCACCAAAAGGCTTAGTAGCCAGATGATGATGCAAACAGGGTTTCATACCCACTTTGCTTTTGTGATGCAAGTGTATGCTTATTTATGAGCAAAACAGAGTTTTGCTCAGGTTGATCTTGTTTATACCTCACTCCATCTCCTAGATGATTTGTTGATGTAGAGGTTTTGCTTCTGTGATGAGCTTGTGGTTGGTTTACTTGCCCTGCTCCTCCTGGTGATCTTGATTTGGTTTCAGTGGTGAGGTTGAACAGATTGAACAGCACTGGCTGTTCTTCTTGTTCTAGCTGTTCTTGGTGTTCTTGGTGACTTACCACTGCTGCCTGTCGATGGATGAAGCAAATGGCTAGGGTTTGGCTCTGAAAAGGTTATATATGGTGCTCACTTGCTCTCCTTGGTCGACAGCTCTTGCTTGTCACTTTGGTGACTCACTGTGTGTGTGTGCTGCATGCACACAGCCCTGTGAGCAGGCTGTGTGTGTGTGTAGGCATGTGCTGTGCACCTGGGCCTGGAACTTGGCTGTGGCATGGATCAGCTCGGCCACTTTGGTCCTATCTGATCATTCCCTATTATCATTTGATTTCTAACCTGCCAAGTGGCTATGCCACTTGGCATAACTTCTTTTTGTTGTGATTTTGTGCAGGGAATCAAGAGTGTAATCAAGTGAAGATGAAGATCATCAGATTCAATCATCTTATGAAACTAGACTTGTAATTTAGGATAGGTCATTATTTGTAATCTTCTTTTTCTTATTTGAGCAATTCTTGTAATTTGTTGTATTATTCATTTCTTTTCTCTTATGAATAATGTAATGACAATGTAAATTGTGTGATGATCAATAAAGCTCAAGGTTTTTCTCTAATGAGCTTTACTTTACTTTAATTGCTCATATTATTTATTATTTATAATTTACTTAATGAATTTCCTCACAATTGAATTATTTAGGGTAATTATTTAATGTTTGAATTTGAAATTCAAATTCATCATGGGTTTGAATTCAACCATGTCACTTTAGTTAGAATTCAATCATGCAAACTCTCCCCTCTCTTCTCAAAACCCTAAACTAGTGAAGTGAGATACAAGTTTGTCGCACTCTCGAAACCCTAACCCTGTAAGGTGTCGAGAGAGAAACTTGTCCCCCTTCGATGCAGTTTTTGTTTAAAAGCGCGAAATTTCCCCAGAATTTACTATGCAATGCACATCCCTTTCTAAAATCTACCCCTCGATCGTCTCTAAACCTGGGACATTACAGCCTTTCCCCCTTAAAGAAAACTTCGTCCCGAAGTTGTGGTTGTAATACCTGAACAGCTCGGGGTATGTTTTCCTCAGGTCTTCCTCTTTTTCCCAGGTGGCTTCCCTCTCGGGATGATGCTTCCATTGTATCTTGCAATACTTGATCGCTTTATTTCTGAGTTGTTTCCAGCTCTCCTCGAGAATCTTGGCTGGCTTCTCGATGTATGTCAAGTCTGGTTGTAACTCGAGCTCATCATGTGATATTGGTTCATCTGGGGTCTTTAAGCATTTCCGAAGTTGTGACACATGGAAAACATTGTGAACTTGAGCTAACCTTCCCGGTAGATCCAATTCAAAGGCTAAACCTCGGTTCTAACTCAATATCTTGAAAGGTCCTATATATCTAGGACTGAGTTTTCCTTTTACTCCAAACCTCTGGAGTCCATTCATCGGGCTTACCTTAAGATAAACCATGTCTCCAACTCGTGGTTCCCATGTCCTTCTCTTCTGATCGGCATAACTCTTTTGCCGACTTTGAGCTATCTTGAGCCTGTCTCTGATAATGTCAATGATTTGTTGTTTTTCCTTGACATAATCAGGATTGAACTCCTTGCTTGCTCCGGCTTCATACCAACATATCGGTGATCTACACTTCCTTCCATACAGAGCTTCAAATGGTGCCATCTTGATGCTGCTTTGATAACTATTGTTATATGAAAACTCTGCTAGTGGTAAGTGTTCTTCCCATGATCCTCCGAAGTCTAGGGCACAAGCCCTAAGCATATCCTCTAGGATCTGGTTAGTTCTTTCGGTTTGTCCACCGGTCTGTGGATGGTAAGCAGTACTATAGTCCAACTTAGATCCTAAAGCTTCGTGAAGTTGCTTCCAGAATGCTGATGTGAACACGGATCCTCGATCCGACACTATCTTCTTAGGCACTCCATGCTTACTCACGATCTCTTTGATGTAAAGATCGATGAGTTTCTCCCCTTTATCCTGCTGGTTTACCGCTAAGAAGTGGGCGCTCTTCGTCAACCGGTCCACGATTACCCATATCATGTCCTTCTTTTTATTGGTCATGGGTAGTCCGGTGATGAAATCCATCCCTATTTCCTCCCATTTCCATTCTGGAATAGGTAAAGGTTGTAACTTCCCTGCCGGACTCTGGTGTTCAGCCTTCACTCGCTGGCAGGTATGGCATTCTGCCACATATTGTGCTATCTCTCTCTTCATATTATTCCACCAGAATAGTTCCTTTAGATCCATGTACATCTTTGTACTTCCCGGATGTATGGAATATGGTGTTTGATGAGCTTCCCGGAGCATTACTTCCTTAATTTCAGCAATATCCGGAACGCAAATTCTTTTCTGGAACCATAAAGATCCAGATTCTCCTCGGTGAAATTCTGATGGTCTTCCCTCATCTATTCTTCTCATCTCTTCTACAATGAATGGATCGTCCAACTGACCCATCATTATCTCATTCTTCAGGTTGACATTAAGCTCATCGGCTACTTGCAACGCCGATAATCCTTCATGGGCTTCTTTCTCCCAAAGTTGTATTTGGGCTTGGCTTATTTCCTTCCTCAACTCCGGTGATATTTCTTGTTCCACTCCTCCGGTACTCTTCCTACTCAGGGCATCTGCTACAACATTAGCCTTCCTTGGTGTGTAATTGATTGTCAGATCATAATCCTTGATCAATTCTAGCCATCTTTTCTGCCTCATGTTGAGTTCCTTCTGAGTGAAGAAGTATTTGAGGCTTTTATGGTCTGTATAGAGCTCACACTTCGCTCCATAGAGAAAATGTCTCCAAGTTTTGAGTGCAAAAACGACAGCTGCTAATTCCAAGTCATGTGTTGGATAATTCACTTCATGAGGTCTGAGTTGCCTCGATCCATAAGATATCACTTTCCGATCTTGCATGAGTACGCAACCCAATCCATGCTTGGATGCGTCACAGTACACGGTGTAGTCCTTGCCAACTTCAGGAACCGCTAACACCGGTGCCGTGGTGAGTTTCTCTTTTAGAGTTTGAAAGCTCTTCTCACACTCCTCGGACCACACGAATGGTGTGTTCTTCCTTAACAGCTTTGTCATTGGTCCTGCTATCTTAGAGAATCCTTCAATGAATCTCCGATAGTATCCTGCCATTCCTAGGAATCCTCGGATTTCCTTGACAGTCTTGGGTGCTTCCCATTCTAGAACTGCTGCTACCTTACTCGGGTTAACAGCTATTCCATCTTTACTAATAACATGACCAAGAAATTCTACTTGATCTAGCCAAAATTCACACTTACTAAGTTTGGCATAAAGTTGATGTTCTCTTAGTGTTTGCAACACTAACCTCAAATGTTCAGCATGTTCGGACTTGTTCTTGGAATATATCAAGATATCATCGATAAATACGATGACAAACTTGTCTAGATATGGCATGAATATCTTATTCATGAGATTCATGAATATTGCTGGGGCATTGGTCAATCCAAAAGGTACTACAAGGTATTCATGATGTCCATACCTTGAGACAAAGGCAGTTTTCGGAATGTCTTCCTTCTTGATCTTTATCTGGTGATAACCGGATCTTAGATCAATCTTGGAAAAGACTCCCGCGCCTCTCACTTGATCAAATAGATCTTGTATTCTTGGAAGTGGATACTTGTTCTTGATTGTGACGTTATTCAGATTCCTGTAGTCTCCGCACATCCTTCTTCCTCCATCTCTTTTATCCACGAAGATCACAGGTGATCCCCATGGTGAAACACTCTCCTGAATGAATCCCTTTTGTTCCAAGTCATCCAGTTGCTCCTTAAGTTCTTTCAACTCCTTGGGCCCCATCTTGTATGGTGCCTTAGCAATCGGAGCTGTTCCTGGGATTAGGTCGATAGTGAATTCTATCTCCCTATCTGGTGGCATACCAGGTAATTCCGCAGGAAACACATCCTGGAATTCATTTACTACAGGTATATCTTCTAACTTCACCTCCTTCATACTGTTAAGCTGTAGCTCAACTTCAATCTGTGTATGTTTGTTGCCTTGGTAGATCATTCTACTTCCATCGGGACTTTTCAATGATACTGTCTTGCTTACACAGTCGATCAATGCTCCATTAGCTTCTAACCAGTTCATACCAAGAATGACATCAATGTCCTTCATCGGTAAAATGAATAGGTCTGCGTCAAACGCGCACTTATTGATCATAATGACTTGTTTTTGTTTGGCATGGGTTACTACTATCGTTCCCCCCGCAGAAAGTATGGTTATGGGTGTATCTAACTTAGTGCAACTAATCCCATGTTTGATGATGAATTGTTGCGATATGAATGATGTAGTTGCACCAGTATCAAAAAGTACTTTGCCAGGATGAGTGAGTATCTGGAGCGTACCTATCACCGCCTGGTCAGAGTTGACCACCTCCTCCAGACTGGTACAGTTCAGCTTGCCGAAGGGCTTCTTATTCTTCCAGTTGCCTCCGGTGTTTCCTCCTCGACTTCCACCTCCTGACTGACCTCTTCCGGTATTTCTCTTGGGGCAGTCCTTCAGCATGTGCCCCTCCTGGCGACAACCAAAGCATATAATCTTTGGCTTCTTACAGTCTTTGGCCAAATGCCCTGTGAATCCACAGCTTCTGCAAATTATTTGATTTGCAGTCTGGAACGCTTGGTTCTTCCTACTACCGTAGTAGTTGCTGTTTTTGTTGTTGTTGTTGTTGTATCTGGGCTTGAAACTCAAGCTGGTATTAGGCTTGTTACTAACAAACCTCTTAGGCTCAAACTTGGCCTTTTTCCTCTTCTCCTCCTGTAATTGCTTGAAATCGTCTTCTAGAGTGATGGCTGCATCCACCAACTCTTGAAACTCCGTCGCTCTCATCATACGGAGCTGTACCTTGAACTGGGGACTTAACCCCCTCAGAAATCTCTTTTTCTTCTTGTCCTCGGTGTTGACTTCCTCAACAGCGTACCGGGACAGTTTAGAGAACTCCCTGACATAGGTCAGGATTGCCTTGTCCTTCTGCTCGAGACTCTCAAATTCTCGACGCTTCAGCTCCACAATACTTTCAGGGGCATTGGATTCCCTGAACTTCCTCGTGAATTCCTCCCAGGTAAATACCTTTCCAGCCGGGTAAACGGCTACAATATTATCCCACCATGATGCGGCAGGTCGACATAGCAGATGGGTAGCATAACGAACCTTCTCTTGGTCGTTACATCCAACGGTGTTGAGCTTGCGCTCTGTATCCATCAGCCAATCTTCCGCGTCCATTGGCTCGGGCGCGTATGCGAAAGATATCGGCTTGGTGTTTTGGAAGTCCGCTAATGTGACTCCCGGGTTCTCAGGTCTCTCCACCCTGTTTTGCTACAACAAATCCTGGAAGAATTTGTTCTGCTGTTCCAGTGTTACACGCTGTCGCTCCTCTACCAGCTGCATGTACTGGATAAAGTTTTGCTGCATCATGGGTGGTGGTGGTGGTGGAAACTGATCTCTGGCTGCACCCTCAGCCTCTTCCTTTTCTTTTGCTTCGCGCTCCATGCGCTGCGCTTCAGTCTCGTTTCCTAACGTTCCCGACATAATCCCCCTAGTTCTGCAACACAAGATGATACTCATAATTACTCCATGCGCAAGTTTTCTAAGCTCAACTTTGTGCACAGAACTAGTCACGCAATGGAAATCAAGAAGCAAATCCAAATCATACAAAACATATACCCAGTATATACATACTTAAGTGGTCTTATTACAATACTCAGGTCGATGTGAGTATGCAAACTCACTTATTAAAGTATATGTACAAATTTATACAAATATTACAAACTATAATACACGTGGTACTTGTGTATTATAGTCACGCCTCCCTTGGTGGACTCTAGTCGATCTTCACTCCCGGTACATCCCAGGCTTCCATCCGGTCGAACGTGTCGTCCTCCTGATAGACCCTGGAACATAAGGTCTCCCCGTTGGCTTGTAATCCGAATCAGATGATGATCCTAAGGAGAAATCAGTGTTCACAAACTGATCGTTGAGTGCATCATAGTCCACCCATCGGGTGTACTCCCCTGTAGCCCCACCATATGGGTTACCAAAACTCATACCCGACTCAACTTGTGTCGGATATCCTCCGTCCACTCCTTCGTTACTAGGATAGCTCTGGTTCTGGGTTGTTGCGTCATCATAATACACAGAAGTACTATGAGTTCCAGTATCATCTCCCCAACGCCAACCCCTGGAATTCTCGATAGGAGTCTCGGAACGCTGGTTGTTTCCGGATTCCTCTCCGCCTTCGTATCCCCCATAGGAACTACCCAGGTAGTACCCAGGTGTAGCAGGTGTGGGTTCACATGCAAGTGGATCATTACTGATGTAGTCACCAGCTGAATAAACTGGTGTATGCACCACATTCTCCATAGGTTCTTTTCCCCTACTCTCCTCCTTGGGTTCAGTAAATTCCTCAAGCATCGTATCAATTGCTCCTATCAGATGATGGTTTAACTGAAAGAGTAATGATATGAAGTTACGGCTATTATCCATATATTTTGCCGCTGCTATGGGTTTGCGTTTGGCATATTTGTAGTGGTTGAGCATGGGATCTTCTTCCTCCTGATTATGAGGAATATGGGAGAACTCGGAATCCATAAGCTCCTTCGTCTTATGTTCCCGTATGTCGGTTATGGCTCTCATAACAGCTATATGGTAAGCTGTATTGGTTGTCCTAGCTTCCCCAGCTGGCATGACTACGCTCATTCCCAAAGATTCGGGAAATCGCAGTCCTACCCTGCACTTGGCCAATACAGGACCATCATAGAACATGTACTTCTTTACTGGAATCTGGGGATCGCACCCAAATTCCAGTAACATGGCTCATAGGATATCAGCAAGTCCTCCTTGGTATTCGCTCAACGTGGAATCCATAACTTTCACGTTTCTTCCCGGTCATGAACTTGCCATGTTGGCTGTAGAAATAGAAAGATTATAAGATTAGTAATAATGCATCATAATAGAGATAATAAAGAATTATCGCACTAAAACATATGATTGTTGTATTCTCAATTGAATATACACCATATTTTTAGAGAATTCTTTATTAGTCCTATTTGACTCCTAACGTTTGGTCCCATTTACTAGGTTCCAACCTAAGGTCAAAGCTTTTGCTCTGATACCAACTGTGGTGACCCTGCATACCACTGCATGTTGTAGTATGCCAGTCGTTGATATAACATTCACGAAGTACCATTCCGCAAATGTTACATCCCTCAGAGTAGTACAACAGAACATAGCAGGTCCATAACTCATTCACATATTATTACAAGTAACATACACATATCGTCTCGGAGCTCCTCTTGGGTCCTAAGAGGATCACTCCTGGGTTCGAGGCGAACCCAACTTAAATTACAATACAAGAGTCTCATTAAACTAAACATTTATTTCATCGAGCAGCTAAATACTACGAGTTCGGGCTGCTCGGTTACTACTACTCATCAGATATCTCTAGGCTTGTTCTCCTCCGGAAGCCTCCCCGGATCCGTAGACTATGAGATAGTCTACGCCTTCAACTCCTCCTGAGAGGTCTGGTTCCTCGTAGCCGATGATCTCGGCTCCATCATTGCTGTCGTAGTTCTCCTCCAGACGATTCAGACAATCTAAGCATGGGATTTAAGAGTGGTATGAGTACGAGCATACTCAACAAGTTCATTATAGATAAGAGGTGTTTAATGCACTAACTACGATATTAGACCAGAAAGTCTAATACCAATGCAAGTTTTGTTAAACATTTCTTCAAGAGATTGCTTTTATTTCAAAGAGCTATGTCCGTCAGCCTTCACCGGTTTACTAGAACTTCATGGAGCTCCTTTCCGGCCGCGTTCGCAGTTCCTCAATCCCGGAACAGGGAGTGACAGGTCACGATTCTTTACACTCTGCAGAGGTGTGTTGCTTTACCCATAAGAGATCTTAACCTTGGTGCCAACCGGGCAGCTTTCCCGTCCACACTTCCTTAGGTGTGAGGCCCGGTATAAGGTCTAGCCAATCATGTTCCTCCGCTACCTCGAACACCCACCCTTTGTTGCATGCGCCGACCCTGGGTCCACGTCGGTCCCATTATTCCCGTAATTTCAGGGTGGACCCCGACCACGACAACAGTGCTGGGCTCTACCATACACTCCTACGCCGGTGGCTGCAACCCATCATAGATCGCAATACCGTGGGGACTTAAGGCTTCCCCAGCCTACCGCTTGTTCTTCGAACGACAAGTGTCTACGGACTGTGCCGTGGGGACTTAAGGCTTCCCCAGCCTACCGCTTGCCACCGACAGATACAAGTGTCTACGGTAAAGCGCATCCGTTGATGAACGAGAGGTGGAAACACTTTTGACTACTCCGTCCCACTCCGGATCTTATGGTTAACACGGGTATTACGGCACAAGAATCACTGGCGACATTTGTTGTTTAATCCTAGATGGATATAAACCCGTGCAATGGAACCTCCACCATATCAACACAATCCATGGTTCCATTGCCCACCACATAGTCATATTCATAGTTATGAAAGTAGTGGTTTTGATTTTTGTGCAATAGTGATAACCATAATACTTTGCAAGTAATTTGATAAAAATACTCAAATGACATGAGCAAGTGATGAACTTGCCTGAACACTGCAAAATTTTGCAGTTGGAAGGTGTGGACTGACCCTTGTCCTCTGTCTCTGAAAAATAGCATCATTGTCCGATAAGGGCAATGGTTAAAGAAGCAGTTATGCATGATTCCATTTTTAGGGTTTGTTCCCCCCTTCCGGTGTTGTTATTATTTCATGTAAGAGGTTAATACTAAGAATAATTTGAGGATACTTGATTTAAAGTAAAATATAACCTTGAAATGTTGTCAAGGTGTTTTTTTTAAAGTCCCAATACATTAATGGACTTATTTTCATTAAAAAGAATTAGGTGTGTGATTTAAATGATTATTTAAATCATCAAAATAGGACTTATTCTTAATTGTCTTCAAAAATTCTCTTTGATGTTTTATTGAAATAGAGAATTTTATGCTGATCTATTTTCATATTTTTAATTATTTTTTTAGAGCTTTTATCAATTTTCTATTGAATTTCCAAATTTCTGGTTTTTTAATGAAATTTGGAAAAGACTGATTTGCCCCTGGGCCCACCTGTCAGTGGAGCCCAGTGGGTTGGGCTAGACCAGCTCGGGTCCAACCGACCCGAGCGGTCGGTCGCTCACTCCCTCACCTCGCGCCGCTCGTCCTAACCCTAATCCCCTCCGCTCTCACTGGCGACCTGCGTCGCCCGCACCGTCGCCGGCCGATTCCGGCGGTCTCTGGCCGCCATGGCCTACGCCATGGGGCGCAATCGAACCGCCAGACGACGGTGATTCGTTCTCTCCGCGTCGATTTGGAGCTGACGCCGTCCCTCGCTCGCCATTGTCCCTCGCCGCCATGCCTAGGGTTCGAGATCCGCTTGATCCCGTGGTTCCCCAAGCCCCGGGCGAGATGGTGCTGTAGCCGCCACGATGGGGTGGTGCTGTGGCGCCGCCATGGCCTGGCTTGGCCTGGCGCCACCGCGCCCTGGCGTGTGCCGCCGTGGCCGCCATGGTGGTTGGCCTGCTCGACCCTGGTACGTCCTCCACCTCTTCTTCTCCCCTGTGTGCCTGTTCTTCTTCCTCTCTCAGTAGCTCTAGCCAATGCTTTCCTCCCAATGGAGGGCCTGCCGTCTTTATTCTTTGCTGCTCTGTTCTTTGACTTCTTGTGTGGCGTGTGCTGCTGCTGCTAGAGCTACTGCTATGAATCCTAGCTACGGTGCTGCTCTATTCTGCCTATTAGCTGGGCTTAATTCTTGTTATCTTGATTGTGCACAGTTCTGTGCATGTTCCCGAGTCATATGCTTGCTGAATCTTGCATATCTGGCTTGGAACCTTCCCTGTGCCTCTGTTCTATTTACTATTCTGGCTAGAAATTCATGTGTATTCAATTTGACTGCCCTGGCTTGATTACCAAGTGTAATCCTTGCAATTTGCAAGTTCCAGGGCACTGAGATGCTGTCCCTTGTGCTCAATATCATGTGTAAGCTTGATTGAGTATTACTGCTGGTTAACTGCATGATTCAGTGATGAGCACCAAGTGCTTTACTTATTTATCTTGATCTAGGGTTCATCCTGCCTTGGATGTGCTTCTGGATACAATTATTGAATTATCTATTTGGTTGCCTGTGAAGCACTTGTTGATTATCTGTGGCCAATTAAATGCTTGGCTTATGCTCTGTTGCTTAGTGATGCTCTAGCATGCTCTAGCATGCTATGGTAGGCTCTGGTGTTCATGTGCTCATTAACTGTTGGTCAGTATATGATGTAATTGTTGTCTGTGCCATGCTGTTACTTGATTCTATGTATGTGTGTGGCACAGATTAGTGCAAGTGCTTGCTCAAGCATCTGCTGACACTTGTAGTGATCCATTGGATCATTAGCATGGTTCTGTTTTATGATTTACTTGTTAATCTCAATTATCTATGTTGCTTTAATTAATTCAGTGGATAATTGATGTGAACTATACAGTGATGATCATCACAGTTGGTTGGATTAGGCTAGATGGATGCCCACAGTGATTGGGAACCCTAGACCTCATTTCAACCCAACCAGGGTGATGATATATGTATTTGGCTTGTTGGTGTGATTGATCTAGGGTTTGAGGTGACCCTGGCAGTAGGCTTGTGCTGCCCTAGGGTAGCTCCCCTATTTGTTGGCTGGCTGTGATTTGGTGGATCTCTCACTGGAAGTAACCATGTTGGTTTTCCAGTACCTTTACTGTTGACAACAAAAATAGACAGGATCTGTCTAATATCTGATGGCTTGCTTGGCTTTAGGTGCTGGATGATTTTGGAATGGCTAGTTAGGGGTTAATCCAGGTTGGATTTCTCTGGTATGTCATCTTGTTGACATGCCAATGTTCCCCTTGGAAATCTCCCACTGTCTGTTCTCTAGTTTGCTTGCACCAAAAGGCTTAGTAGCCAGATGATGATGCAAACAGGGTTTCATACCCACTTTGCTTTTGTGATGCAAGTGTATGCTTATTTATGAGCAAAACAGAGTTTTGCTCAGGTTGATCTTGTTTATACCTCACTCCAGCTCCTAGATGATTTGTTGATGTAGAGGTTTTGCTTCTGTGATGAGCTTGTGGTTGGTTTACTTGCCCTGCTCCTCCTGGTGATCTTGATTTGGTTTTTCAGTGGTGAGGTTGAACAGATTGAACAGCACTGGCTGTTCTTCTTGTTCTAGCTGTTCTTGGTGTTCTTGGTGACTTACCACTGCTGCCTGTCGATGGATGAAGCAAATGGCTAGGGTTTGGCTCTGAAAAGGTTATATATGGTGCTCACTTGCTCTCCTTGGTCGACAGCTCTTGCTTGTCACTTTGGTGACTCACTGTGTGTGTGTGCTGCATGCACACAGCCCTGTGAGCAGGCTGTGTGTGTGTGTGTAGGCATGTCTTTGTGCACTGGGCCTGGAACTTGGCTGTGGCATGGATCAGCTCGGCCACTTTGGTCCTATCTGATCATTCCCTATTATCATTTGATTTCTAACCTGCCAAGTGGCTATGGCACTTGGCATAACTTCTTTTTGTTGTGATTTTGTGCAGGGAATCAAGAGTGTAATCAAGTGAAGATGAAGATCATCAGATTCAATCATCTTATGAAACTAGACTTGTAATTTAGGATAGGTCATTATTTGTAATCTTCTTTTTCTTATTTGAGCAATTCTTGTAATTTGTTGTATTATTCATTTCTTTTCTCTTATGAATAATGTAATGACAATGTAAATTGTGTGATGATCAATAAAGCTCAAGGTTTTTCTCTAATGAGCTTTACTTTACTTTAATTGCTCATATTATTTATTATTTATAATTTACTTAATGAATTTCCTCACAATTGAATTATTTAGGGTAATTATTTAATGTTTGAATTTGAAATTCAAATTCATCATGGGTTTGAATTCAACCATGTCACTTTAGTTAGAATTCAATCATGCAAACTCTCCCCTCTCTTCTCAAAACCCTAAACTAGTGAAGTGAGATACAAGTTTGTCGCACTCTCGAAACCCTAACCCTGTATGGTGTCGAAAGAGAAACTTGTCCCCCTTCGATGCAGTTTTTGTTTAAAAGCGCGAAATTTCCCCAGAATTTACTATGCAATGCACATCCCTTTCTAAAATCTACCCCTCGATCGTCTCTAAACCTGGGACATTACAGGATATGAGGGCGGAGAGGAATCCGGAAACAATCAGCGTTCCGAGACTCCTATAGAAAATTCCACGGGTTGGCGTTGGGGATCTGATACTGGAACTCATAGTACTTCTGTGTATTATGATGGGGAGATGAATGATGACGCCACAACCCAGAACCAGAATTATCCCAGTAATGAAGGAGTTGATGGAGGGTATCCGACACAGGTTGGGTCGGGTACGAGTGTTGGAAACATTTATGGTGGAGATACAGGGGAGTACACCCGATGGGTGGACTATGATGCACTTAACGATCAGTTTGTGAACACTGATTTCTCCCTAGGATCATCATCTGATTCGGACTACCAGCCAACGGGGAGACCTTATGTTCCAGGGTCTATCAGGAGGACGACACGTTCGACCGGATGGAAGCCTGGGATGTACCGGGAGTGAAGATCGACTAGAGTCCACCAAGGGAGGCGAGGCTATAATACACAAGTATCACGTGTATTATAGTATGTAATATTTGTATAAATTTGTACATATACTTTAATAAGTGAGTTTGCATACTAACATCGACTTGAGTATTGTACTAAGACCACTTAAGTATGTATATACATGGTATATGTTTTGTATGATTTGGATTTGCTTCTTGATTTCCATTGCGTGACTAGTTCTGTGCACAAAGTTGAGCTCAGAAAACTTGCGCATGGAGTAATTATGAGTATCATCTTGTGTTGCAGAACTAGGGGGTTATGTCGGGAGCGTTAGGAGAGGAGACCGAAGCGCAGCGCATGGAGCGCGAAGCAAAACAAAAGGAAGAGGCTGAGGGAGCAGCCAGAGATCAGTTTCCACCACCACCACCACCCATGACGCAGTAGAATTTTTTACAGTACATGCAGCTGGTGGAGGAAAGACAACGTGTAATGTTGGAGCAGCAGAACAAATTCTTCCAAGAATTGCTGCAACAGAACAGGGTGGAGAGAACCGAGAATCCGGGAGTCACCTTAGCAGACTTCCAAAACACCAAGCCTATATCTTTCGCATACGCGCCCGAGCCAATGGACGCGGAAGATTGGGTTATGGATACTGAGCGAAAGCTCAATACCGTTGGATGTAACGACCAAGAGAAGGTTCGCTATGCTACCCATCTGCTGTGTGGACCTGCCGAATCATGGTGGGACAATATCGTAGCCGTTTATCCGGCTGGAAAGGTATTTACCTGGGAGGAGTTCGCAAGGAAGTTCAGGGAACCCAATGTCCCTGAAAGTATTGTGGAACTGAAGCGTCAAGAGTTTGAAAGTCTCGAGCAGAAAGACAAGGCCATCCTGACTTATGTCAGGGAATTTTCAAAGCTGTCCCGGTATGCGGTTGAAGAAGTCAACACCGAGGACAAGAACAAGAGGTTTCTGAGGGGGTTAAGTCCCCAGTTCAAAGTACAGCTCCGTATGATGAGGGCAACAGAGTTCCAAGAGTTGGTGGATGCAACCATCACTCTGGAGGATGATTTTAAGCAACTGCAGGAGGAAAAGAGGAAGAAGGCCAAGTTTGAGCCTAAAAGATTTTCCAATAACAAGCCCAACACCAGCTTGAATTTCAAGCCAAGATACAACAACAACAACAACAACAACAACAACAGCAACTACTACGGTAGCAGGAAGAACCAAGCGTTTCAAACTGCTAACCAAATAGTTTGTCGCATCTGCGGGTTTAAAGGACATGCTTCAAAGGATTGTCGTAAACCCAGAATCATTTGCTTCGGGTGTCGTCAGGAGGGACACATGATGAAGGATTGCCCCAATAAGAAGAATGGAGGAGGTCAGTCTGGAGGAGGAGGAAGCCGAGGAGGAAACAATGGAGGAAACTGGAAGAATAAGAAGCCCTTCGGCAAGCTGAACTGCACTAGTCTGGAGGAGGTGGTCAACTCCGATCAGGCGGTGATAGGTACGCTCCAGATACTCACTCATCCTGGCAAAGTACTTTTTGATACTGGTGCAACTACATCATTCATTTCTCAACAATTCATCACCAAACATGGGATTAGTTGCACTAAGTTAGATACACCCATAACCATACTTTCTGCGGGGGGAACGATAGTAGTAACCCATGCCAAACAAAAACAAGTCATCATGATCAATAAGTGCGTGTTTGACGCGGACCTGTTCATTTTACCGATGAAGGACATTGATGTCATTCTTGGTATGAACTGGTTGGAAGCTAATGGAGCATTGATCGACTGTGTGAACAAGACGGTATCTTTGAAAAGCCCCGATGGAAGTAGAATGATTTACCAAGGCGACAAACATACACAGATTGAAGTGGAGCTACAGCTGAACAGCATGAAGGAAGTGAAATTGGAAGATATACCTGTAGTGAATGAATTCCAGGATGTGTTTCCTGCGGAATTACCTGGTATGCCACCAGATAGGGAGATAGAATTCACTATCGACCTAATTCCAGGAACAGCTCCGATTGCTAAGGCACCATATAAGATGGGGCCCAAGGAGTTGAAAGAACTTAAGGAGCAACTGGATGACTTAGAACAAAAGGGATTCATACAAGAGAGTGTTTCACCATGGGGATCACCTGTGATCTTCGTGGATAAAAGAGATGGAGGAAGAAGGATGTTCGGAGACTACAGGAATCTGAACAACGTCACAATCAAGAACAAGTATCCACTTCCAAGAATACAAGATCTATTTGATCAAGTTAGAGGCGCGGGAGTCTTTTCCAAGATTGACCTAAGATCCGGTTATCACCAGATAAAGATCAAGAAGGAAGACGTTCCGAAAACTGCCTTTGTCTCAAGGTATGGACATCATGAATACCTTGTAGTGCCTTTTGGATTAACCAATGCCCCAGCAATATTCATGAATCTCATGAATAAGATTTTCATGCCATATCTAGACAAGTTTGTCATCGTATTCATCGATGATATCTTGATATATTCCAAGAACAAGGCCGAACATGCTGAACATTTGAGGTTAGTGTTGCAAACACTAAGGAACATCAACTCTATGCCAAATTTAGCAAGTGTGAATTTTGGCTAGATCAAGTGGAATTCCTTGGTCATGTTATTAGTAAAGAGGGAATAGCTGTTAACCCGAGTAAGGTAGCAGCAGTTCTAGAATGGGAAGCACCCAAGACTGTCAAGGAGATCCGAGGATTCCTAGGAATGGCAGGATATTATCGGAGATTCATTGAAGGATTCTCCAAGATAGCAGGACCCATGACGAAACTGTTAAGAAAGAACACACCTTTCGTGTGGTCAGAGGAGTGTGAGAAGAGTTTTCAAACTCTAAAAGAGAAACTCACCACGGCACCGGTGTTAGCAGTTCCGGAAGTTGGCAAGGATTACACCGTGTACTGTGACGCATCCAAGCATGGATTGGGTTGCGTACTCATGCAAGATCGGAAAGTGATATCTTATGGATCGAGGCAACTCAGACCTCATGAAGTAAACTATCCAACACATGACTTGGAATTAGCAGCAGTCGTATTTGCACTCAAAACTTGGAGACATTTTCTCTATGGAGCCAAGTGTGAGCTCTATACAGATCATAAGAGTCTCAAATATTTCTTCACTCAGAAGGAACTCAACATGAGGCAGAAGAGATGGCTAGAATTGATCAAGGATTATGATTTAACCATCAATTATACTCCAGGAAAGGCCAATGTTGTAGCAGATGCCTTGAGTAGGAAGAGCACCGGAGGAGTGGAACAAGAAATCTCACCGGAGTTGAGAAAGGAAATAAGTCAAGCCCAAATACAACTTTGGGAGAAGGAAGCCCATGAAGGATTATCGGCGTTGCAAGTAGCCGATGAGTTAAATGTTAACCTGAAGAATGAGATCATGATGGGTCAGCTGGACGATCCATTCATCGTGGAGGAGATGAGAAGAATAGATGAG
Source organism: Lolium perenne (assembly GCF_019359855.2). Taxonomy (NCBI): domain Eukaryota; kingdom Viridiplantae; phylum Streptophyta; class Magnoliopsida; order Poales; family Poaceae; genus Lolium; species Lolium perenne. The sequence continues at coordinate 261,751,827 of NC_067246.2, read as the reverse complement.
GGAAGACCATCAGAATTTCACCGAGGAGAATCTGGATCATTATGGTTCCAGAAAAGAATTTGTGTTCCGGATATTGCTGAAATTAAGGAAGTAATACTCCGGGAAGCCCATCAAACACCATACTCCATTCATCCGGGTAGTATAAAGATGTACATGGACCTAAAGGAGTTATTCTGGTGGAATAATATGAAGATAGAGATAGCACAATATGTGGCGGAATGCCATACCTGTCAGAGAGTGAAGGCTGAACACCAGAGTCCGGCAGGAAAGTTACAACCTTTACCTATTCCAGAATGGAAATGGGAGGAAATAGGGATGGATTTCATCACCGGACTACCCATGACTAATAAAAAGAAGGACATGATATGGGTAATCGTGGACCGGTTGACGAAGAGTGCACACTTTTTAGCGGTAAATCAGCAGGACAAAGGAGAGAAACTCATCGATCTTTACATCAAAGAGATCGTGAGTAAGCATGGAGTGCCCAAGAAGATAGTGTCGGATCGAGGATCCGTGTTCACATCAGCATTCTGGAAGCAACTACACGAAGCTTTAGGATCCAAGTTGGACTATAGTACCACCTATCATCCCCAGACAGGTGGACAAACCGAGAGAACCAACCAGATCTTAGAGGATATGCTCAGGGCTTGTGCCCTAGATTTCGTAGGATCATGGGAGGAGCACTTGCCACTAGCAGAGTTTTCATACAATAATAGCTATCAAAGCAGCATCAAGATGGCACCGTTTGAAGCTTTGTATGGAAGGAAGTGTAGATCACCGATATGTTGGTATGAAGCCGGAGCAAGCAAAGAGTTCAACCCTGGTTATGTCAAGGAAAAGCAACAAATAATTGACATTATCAGAGATAGGTTGAAAATAGCCCAAAGTCGGCAAAAGAGTTACGCCGATCAGAAGAGGAGAACATGGGAGCCACGAGTTGGAGACATGGTATATCTTAAGGTAAGCCCGATGAAAGGACTCCAGAGGTTTGGAGTAAAAGGAAAGCTCAGTCCTAGATACATCGGACCTTTCAAGATTTTGAGTCAAAACCGAGGGTTAGCCTTCGAATTGGAACTACCGGGAAGGTTATCTCAGGTTCACAACGTATTTCATGTGTCGCAACTCAGAAAATGCTTGAAGACCCCAGATGAACCGATTATCACATGAAGAGCTTGAGTTACAACCAGATTTGACATACATCGAGAAGCCAGCAAAGATTCTCGAGGAAAACTGGAAACAACTCAGGAATCGAGCGATAAAGTACTGCAAGATACAATGGAAGCACCATCCCGAGAGGGAGGCCACCTGGGAAAAGGAGGAAGACCTCAGGAAAACATACCCCGAACTTTTCAGGTATTACAACCACAACTTCGGGACGAAGTTTTCTTTAAGGGGGAAAGGCTGTAATATCCCAGGTTTAGAGACGATTGAGGGGTAGATTTTAGAAAGGGATATGCATTGCATTGTAATTTACGGGGAAATTTCGCGCTTTTAAAACAAAACTGCATCGAAGGGGGACATGTTTCTCTCTCGACACCTTACAGGGTTAGGGTTTCGAGAGTGCGATGAACTTGTTCCTACTTATTTAGATTAGGGTTTTGAGAAGAGAGAAGTGATATTACATTGAAATATTAAGTTGCATGATTGAGTTATAGGTTAAGAAGTTTGAATGAATTCAAACCATATTTGAATTTGAATTTCAAATTCAAACATTAAATAATCATCACATAATTCAAATTCAAGATAATTTCACAAACAATTATCATTAAGCAAGCACATGAGTTATACATCAATTAAATTAAGCTCATTGAGAGAAACTTGAGCTTTATTGATCATCACACAATTTACATTGTCATTACAATATTCATAAAGAAAATAAATGAATAATACAACACATTACAAGAATTGCTTAAATAGAAAAAGAAAAAGAAAATTACAAGTAAGAAAAATATATCCTAAGCTACAAGTTAATCTTGAGCTTGAAGATCTTCATCTTGATCAATTTCATGATCCCTGCATACAAACCACACAAATAGAACATTGTGCCAAGTGGCAATGCCAATTGGCAGGTTAGCAAAAATATTGAATCAGGAGAGGATATAATCAAGACTGCCGATCTGATCCACTCTCACAGCCAAGTGCAGAGCATCAGCAGACACACACACACCCTGCTCACATGGCTGTGTGCATGCAGCACACACACACAGTGAGTCACCAAAGGGAAAGGTGGAGCTGTCGACCAGGGAAACAAAGGCCAACCATATAAAACCCTCTCCAATAGTAAACCTAGCTCAGTCATCGACCAAGCATCTTTACCGGGTAAGTCACCAGAAAGCAAAAGCACTAGAACAGGAAGAGCAGCACTACTGTTCTATCTGTCCAAATTCACCACAGAATCAAACCAAGATCACAAGCACAAGGAGGAGCAAGGCAAGCACCAATTCATTGCTGAAGCAATCCTCTACACCAACACACTATTTCTAGGAGCTGGAGTGAGGTATACATATGATCATGAACAGACCAAATGGTTCTGTTCATATATTGCACAGGCATGATCTCCAGCACACCAAAAGGGTAGATACCCTATGTTTGTGTCATCATATGGCTATCTAGTCATTTGGTTCAAGCAAACATAGAGAACAGCCAGTAGAGATCATCCAGGGAACATTGGTTGTGTCCACACAGGGACACAACCAGAGAAATCCAACATGGATTCAAAACCCTGGCTAGCTACTAGGTTCACTTGACAACCTAGAGCTAGTTAAGCCATCAGACATGATAGACTATCATGTGTCTATCTAGGTTTGTCAACATCAAAAGAATCTGGCAACCAAATATGGTCAGGCCAGTAAGCAACAATCCACCACAGCAAGTCCCTGAGAAGGGGGAGCTACCATGACAGCACCAAGTGGCTGTCAAGGCCACCTCAACCCACAGCCCACACTTCCAGCCAGCACATCATCACCCAAGGGGGGTTCAGTAAGAGCTAGGGTACCCAACAGATGTTGGCATCCCTCTAGCTCAATCAATTTAACTGTAAGATGATCACAACAGCCAGCAGTTCACATCATTTATCCTCTTGGTCAAGCAAAACAACACAGATAAATGAATATACAAGAAGTCAATACACCAGAGCTTGGCAAATGATCCAGAGGATCACTGCAAGCATCAGATGATGCTTGAGCCAGCAACAGCACACACAGGCTAAGCCTGTATGTAGCATAAACAGCACTGGATGAGCACCAGAGTGAACCACAGTGAGGCACATACAACATAGAGCAGTTTCTACAAGCAACTGGTGATCATATGACCACCAGAAGCATGCAAGAGCATGCTACAGTATGCTAAACATCAATTATAGCACCAACACATGTCAGACAAGTGAATTAGCCACAGAACAGGAACAATGGCAAAGCAGATAATCATAAAGATGACATATAATTATATGCAGAAGCACACCATCAAGGGATGGTGTTGTTTAGCCCACAGGCATGCTCAAGGGAGCATGTCTATGAATTGTAGCACACTGAATCGCACCAAAAGGCACTGGCTCTTGCAAACTTGCAAGGATTGCATACTGCAATCAAGTCAGGGCAATACATATGAATACACTTGAGTAATTGGCAAGAATAGCATCAAGAACAGAGGCACAGAGAAGCACAAGCACAAACACAAGTGTGGATACAGTAGCATCGAGGATAGCAGCGAGAAGCCTAGCAGCATGCGCACAGCAACAGCAAGCATCGCAACAGCAAGCACAGCAACAGCAGCTAGTAGAGCAATAGCAGCAGCACGAGATGGTCTCTCCATGAAGGGGAGTAGCCGCATCTCAAGCTAGGAGGAGAAGAAATAGAACACAAAGGAGAAGAAGGAGTGGCGAACTTACCGTGGTCGAGCAGATAGGCACGACCATGGCGGCCATGGCGGCACACGCCAGAGCGCGGCGGTGCCAAGCCAAGCCAGGCCATGGCGGCACCACGGCACCACCCGCACCACGGCGGCGAAGCCAGGGCGGAGTCCAAGCACCAGGAGCGCCAGGAACGGCGGGATCGAGCAGATCCCGTAACCCTAGCACCAGAAGGGGTCGAGGCCGAGAGCAGCAGGTCGCCCGCGTCAGATCGACGCGGATAGGATTGACCGCCGTCGTGGGGCGCGTCGATTGCGCACCATGGCGGGGGCCAGGTCCGGCGAATCTCGCCGGAATCGAGCGGCGACGGCGGAGGCGACGCGAGTCGCCAGAGCGGGCTAGGGTTAGGGTTCGGTCGCGCGTGAGAGGGAGAGAGAGAAGTGGGGCTGGTCGAGCCGGACCAGGCTGGTCGGTTCGACCTAACCCACTGGGTTGCACCGACAGGTGGGCCTAGGGGCATTTTTGCCATTTCACAATTCAATTAAATTACATAAACTTTGGTAAATCACAATAAATATTTAAATAACTCTAAAAAAATTAAAAATATGAAAATTGATCAGCATAAAATTCTCTACCTGAATAAAATATCAAAGGGAATTTTTGAAGACAACTAAGAATAAGTCTTAATTTGATGATTTAAATAATCATTTAAATCACTCATATTATTTTCAATAATGAAAATTAGTTCAATAATACCTTTGGACTATAAAAACACCTTGACAATATCTCAAGGTTGTATTTACCCTAAATCCAGTATCTCCAAGTTGTTCTTAGTATTAACCTCTCACATGAAATTACAACGACATCGGAAGGGGGGAACAAACCCTAAAAAATGGAATCATGCATAATTTCTTCTTTAACCATTGCCCTTATCGGACAATGATGCTATTTTTCAGAGAAAGAGAACAAGGGTCAGTCCACACCTTCAAACTGCAAAACTTTGCAGTGTTCAGGCAAGTTCATCACTTGCTCATGTCATTTGAGTATTTCTATCAAATTACTTGCAAAGTACTATGATTATCACTATTGCATAAAAACCAAAACCACTACTTTCATAACTATGAATATGACTATGTGGTGGGCAATGGAACCATGGATTGTGTTGATATGGTGGAGGTTCCATTGCAAGGGTTTATATTCGTGTTAACCATAAGATCTGAAATGGGACAGACTAGTCAATCGTATTTCCACCTCTTGTACATCAACGGATGCGCTTACCGTAGCAGTTGTATCTTGCGGAGAAACTTGTGGGTGGGGAACCCATTCTAAGTCCCCACGGTTATGTTGTGCATACCGTAGCGGTTGCGGCTTGCGGAACTACTTGAGGGTGTGGATCCCACTCTAATTCCCCACGGTAATGTGGTCTATGATGGGTTGCAGCTACCGGCGAAGGAGTTTGGTTCGATCCCAGACTGTTGTCGTGGTCGGGGTCCGTCCTTAAATGGTGTAAGTGGACCGACGAGGACGCAGGGTCGGGGTTTGCAACAAAGGGTGGGTGTGCGAGGTAGCGGAGGAATATGATTGGCTATGACCTTATACCGGGCCTCACACCGAAGGAAGTGTGGACGGGAAAGCTGCCCGGTTGGCACCAAGGATAAGATCTCTTATGGGTAAAGCAACACACCTCTGCAGAGTGTAAAGAACTGTGACCTGTCACTCCCTGTTCCGGGATATGGAACTGCGAACGCGGCCGGAAAGGAGCTCCATGAAGTTCTAGTAAACAGGTGAAGGCTGACGGACATAGCTCTTTGGAATAAAAGCAATCTCTTGAAGAAATGTTTATCAAAACTTGCATTGGTATTAGACTTTCTGGTCTAATATCGTAGCTAGAGCATTAAACACCTCTTATCTATAATGAACTTGTTGAGTACGCTCGTACTCATACCACTCTTAAATCCCATGCTTAGATTGTCTGAATCATCTGGAGGAGGACTACGGCAACAATGAAGGAGCCGAGATCATCGGCTATGAAGAACCAGACCTCTCGGGAGGTATCGAAGGCATAGACTATCTCATCGTCTACAGCTCCGGGGAGGCTTCCGGAGGAGATCAAGCCTAGAGACATCTAGTAGTAGTAGTAACCGAGCAGCCCGAACCCTTAGTATTTAGCTGCTCGAGGAAATAAATGTATAACTTAATGAGACTCTTATATTGTAAGCTAAGTTGGGTTCGCCTCGAACCCAGGAGTATTCCTCTTAGGACCCAAGAGGAGCTCCGAGACGACTTGTGTATGATGTTTGTAATAATAAATGAATGAGTTATGGACCTGCTATGTTCTGTTGTACTACTCTGCGGGATGTAATATTTGCGGAATGGTACTTCGTGAATGTTATATCAACGACTGGCATACTACAACATGCAGTGGTATGCAGGGTCACCACAACTATGAACTTGTGTTTGTTCGTTGATCGATAGATCAACTATTCGTGTAATAAGGATCATGTGATTCCAAATTTGTAAGACTTATGGTTTGTAATGAATGATGACTGTGATACTTAACTATTATGCCTCGCAACAACAATATTCCTGGGATTGCGATGTATGATATAATAGGCATCCGGACTTAAAAATCCGGGTGTTGACACCGACCATTGCCGGACGACGCGCGCCCAGGGTGACCAGCGGATGCCGATGACGTCGCAGCAGTGCACACGCGGATGCCACTGACCACGCGCTGCCTCGCCAGCTCGAGCACGCCCCAGACCCCGCTCCTGCACGTTGAGCATCGCCACCATCCCTGCAACCCGCCAGGCATGCTCCGTGGCTCGCGCAAGCCTGGCCGCCGTCGACATCGTCGACATCGTCGCCCGTGCCGCCAGGACTCGCCATTGCCAGCGCACGCCAGGCCGTCCCCCACCTAGCTAGCAAGCACGCTAGCACCGCCTTGAGGTCGCCAACCTCGCCCTGCCGTCGCCTACCCCTATCCCTCGCCGGAATCGCCGCGCCGCTGTCGCCCTCGCCGCAGACTCACGGCCACCTCGCACCCTATAAATAGAGCCTCTCCCGCGCCTCCTTCTTCACATCAAACTCGCTCCCCTCCTCTCTCTGAACCTCCTCCGCTCCTCTCCACTACGCATTGCCGCCGCTAGCCATCCAATTTCTCGCCGGAGACCCGCAAGCAGCCGCAGATCAATCCATCGCTATAGGCCACCTCAAGCTCCGCCGTCGGTACCAGTGCACTCGCCGTCGATGACAACCTCGCCCTGCCTCGTCGCCGACCCTCGCCAGAGCCCCAGCTCACCGCCGACCCCCTACCTCCGCCGTGCCAGCCCCTCCCTCTCATCGACGACGACGATGAAGCTCCACCTCTCGATCATCTTCTAATCGCACGGCTCAGAGTAAAAGGTACCTTTTCGGTAAGCCTCAGTCGCTGACGCGCGGGCCCCTCTGTCAGCTGGCCCACAGCGTTAGTTGGGCTGGCCCCTGGCTTTTTAAATCTTTCGGCCCATCTATTTCCCGCTGATGACCCACAAGTATAGGGGATCGCAGTAGTCTTCGAGGGAAGTAAAATCCAAATTTATTGATTCGACACAAGGGGAGGTAAAGAATACTTATAAGCCTTAACAACTGAGTTGTCAATTCAGCTGCACCTGGAAAAGCACTAGTAACAGGGGTGATGTGAAAGCAACAGTAATATGAGAGCAATAGTAATAGTAACACAGCAGCGGTAATAGTAACACAGAGGCAATGGCACCAGAAAATAGTTGATACTACTTCCAATGACATGTAGAACGAGTATATAATGATGAGAGATGGACCGGGGTTCCCAGCGATCTACACTAGTGGCAACTCTCCAATAACAAGTAACAAGTGTTGGGTGAACAAATTACAGTTGGGCAATTCACAGGATTGATAAAGCATTAAGAAAGAACATCAATTCATTAATTATGTAGGCATGTTTTCCAATTATAGTCGTACGTGCTCGCAATGAGAAACTTGCACAACATCTTTTGTCCTACCAGCCGGTGGCAGCCGGGCCTCAAGGGAATCTACTGGATATTAAGGTACTCCTTTTAATAGAGCACCGGAGCAAAGCATTAACACTCCGTGAAAACATGTGTCCCTCACATCACCGCCATCCCCTCCGGTTGTCCCGATTCTTGTCACTTCGGGGCCATTGGTTCCGGACAGCGACATGTGCATACAACTTGTAGATACAATCTAAGCAATAAGTATAGAGCTTAAATCTAAGATCATGCCACTCGGGCCCTAGTGATAAGCATTAAGCATAACAAGATTGCAGCAACAATAACTTCACAAACTTTATAGATAGACTAATCATAATCTATCATCCATCGGATCCCAACAAACACAACACCGATTACATCAGATGGATCTCAATCATGTAAGGCAGCTCATGAGATCATTGTATTGAAGTACATAGGGGAGAGTATACCAACTAGCTACTGCTAGAACCCGTAGTCCATGGGGGAACTACTCACGGAGCATGATGGAGGCGGTGGCGTCGATGGAGATGGCTTCCGGGGGCACTTCCCCGTCCCAGCAGGGTGCCGGAACAGAGAGTTCTGTCCCCCGAATTGGAGTTTCGCGATGGCGGCGGCGCCCTTGGAGTCTTTCTGGAGTTTCGTCAATTGGTACTGTGTTTTTAGGTCGAAAGGGGTTATATAGGTGAAGAGGCGGCGCAGGAGGGTCGACAGGGTGGCCTCCCCATAGGGGGGCGCGGCCAGGGTCTAGCCCGCGTGGCCCACCCTTCTGGTGGCCCCCTGGCTCTCCTCCGACTCTCCTTCGGTGTTTTGGAGCCTTCCGGGAAAAATAAGATCTTTGGCGTTGATTTCGTCCAATTCCGAGAATATTGCCCGAACAGCCTTTCTGGAACCAAAAACAGCAGAAAACAGGAACTGGCACTGTGGCATCTTGTCAATAGGTTAGTTCCGGAAAATGCATAAAAACATTATAAAGTGCAAGCAAAACATGTAAGTATTGTCATAAAACAAGCATGGAACGACAGAAATTATGGATACGTTGGAGACGTATCAGCATCCCCAAGCTTAGTTCCTGCTCGTCCCGAGCAGGTAAATGATAAAAAGAATAATTTCTGTAGTGACATGCTACTTACATAACCTTGATCATACTATTACAAAGCATATGAAATGAATGAAGTGACTCAAGGCAATGATCTATAGTTGCTAACAAATAGATAACATATAGCAAAACTTTTCATGAAGAGTACTTTCAAGACAAGCATCAAAAGTCTTGCATAAGAGTTAACTCATAAAGCAATAGATTCAAAGTAAAAGCATCGAAGCAACACAAAGGAAGATATAAGTTTCAGCGGTTGCTTTCAACTTTCAACATGCATATCTCATGGATAATTGTCAACATAAAGTAATATGATGAATGCAAATATGCAAGTATGTAAGAATCAATGCACAGTTAACACAAGTGTTTGCTTCTAAGATGGAAGGAAGTAGGTAAACTGACTCAACATAAAGTAAAAGAAAGGCCCTTCGCAGAGGGAAGCATTGATTGCTATATTTGTGCTAGAGTTTTGGTTTTGAAAACATAAAGAGAACATAAAAGTAAAATTTTGAGAGGTGTTTGTTGTTGTCAACGAATGGTAGTGGGCACTCTAACCCCCTCGCTAGACAAACCTTCAAAGAGCGGCTCCCATGAATTATTTTTATTTTTGGGTGGCACTCCTTCCAACCTTTCTTTCACAAACCATGGCTAACCGAATCTTCGGGTGCCTGCCAACAATCTCATACCATGAAGGAGTGCCTTTTTTTAGTTTTATTATGATGACACTCCTCCCCACCTTTGCTTTCTCAAGCCATGGCTAACCGAATCCTTCGAGTGCCGTCCAACAATCACATACCATGGAGGAGTGTCTATTTAGATTAATTAATTTGGGACTGGGAATCCCATTGCCAGCTCTTTTTGCAAAATTATTGGATAAGCGGATGAAGCCACTAGTCCATTGGTGAAAGTTGCCCAACAAGATTGAAATATAAAACACCACATACTTCCTCATGAGCTATAAAACATTGACACAAATTGAGAAGCATTTTGAATTGTTTAAAGGTAGCACTCAAGCAATTTACTTTGGAATGGCAGGAAATACCACATAGTAGGTAGGTATGGTGGACACAAATGGCATAGGTTTTGGCTCAAGGTTTTGGATGCACGAGAAGCATTTCCTCTCAGTACAAGGCTTTGGGCTAGCAAGGTTATTTGAAGCAAACACAAGTATGAACCGGTATAGCAAAACTTACATAAGAACATATTGCAAGCATTATAATACTCTACACTGTCTTCCTTGTTGCTCAAACACTTTTACCAGAAAATATCTAGACCTTAAGAGAGACCAATCATGCAAACCAATTTAAACAAGCTCTACGGTAGTTCTCCACTAATAGGTTTAAACTACATGAAAAAACTTAATCATGATCTACTTGAGAGCTCAAAACAATTGCCAAGTGTCAAATTATCCAAGACATTATGAGGCATTTTCTGTTTCCAACCAAATAACCATAAGTGTTGTAGCTTCCAACTTTTATCATTGAACATTAAAAGTAAAACGAAGAACAATTGTTCATATGAAAAAGCGGAGCGTGTCTCTCTCCCACACAAGGATTGCTAGGATCCGATCTTATTCAAACAAAAACAAAAATAAAAGCACACAAACGCTCCAAGTAAAGCACATATGATGTGACCGAATAAAAATATAGTTTCAATAGAAGAAACCTGATAAGTTGATGAAGAAGGGGATGCCTTGGGCATCCCCAAGCTTAGACGCTTGAGTCTTCTTGAAATATGCAGGGATGAACCACGTGGGCATCCCCAAGCTTAGACTTTTCACTCTTCTTGATCATATATCATCCTCCTCTCTTGACCCTTGAAAACTTCCTTCACACCAAACTTCTCATAAACTTCATTAGAGGGGTTAGTACTCAAAAAACTTGAATCCACCTTGGTCCTGTAGTGACACATTGCAAGTACTCAATAAAACATTAGCTACAGCTCTCCACGTCTAGAAAGCCTTGCTTAAAGTCCACAAGAGACAATGCAAAAAACAGAGACAGAATCTGCCAAAACAGAACAGCCAGTAAAGACGAATTTTAAAGAAATACTTCCGTTGCTCAAATCAGAAAACTCAAAACTAATGAAAGTTGCGTACATATCTGAGGAACACGCACGTAAACTGGAATATTTTTCTGAGTTATCTACAGAGAAAACAGACCAGATTCGTGACAGATAGAAATCTGTTTCTGCGCAGAAATCCAAATCTAGTATCAACCTTCGATTAGAGGCTTCACTTGGCACGACAAAACACAAAACTAAGATAAGGAGAGGTTGCTACAGTAGTAAACAACTTCCAAGACACAAATATAAAACAAAGTACTGTAGCAAAATAAACACATGGGTTATCTCCCAAGAAGTGCTTTCTTCATAGCCATTAAGATGGGCTCAGCAGTTTTAATGATGTTCGCATAAGAAATAAGAATTGAGGCAAAAGAGAGCATCAAAAAGCAAATTCAAAACACATTTAAGTCTCACCCACTTCCTATGCATAGGAATCTTGTGCACAAATAAATTCATGAAGAACAAAGTGACAAGCATAAGAAGATAAAACAAGAGTAACTTCAAAATTTTAAGCACATAGAGAGGTGTTTTAGTACCATGCAAATTTCTACAACCATATTTTCCTCTCTCATAATAATTTTCAGTAGCTTCATGAATAAACTCAACAATATAACTATCACATAAAGCATGCTTCTCATGATCCATAAGCACATAATTTTTATCAATATCAAAAATAATGGGATCAAAACTTTCAAACCCGCTTTTATCAATAATATAACATGATGATTGATCAATCTCAAGAGATATGGGACTCATAGATAAAGTCAATAACTCTCCAATCCCATTTTCATTAGTAGTACAATTAATATTATCAAGTAACATAGGACCATCATCTAGAGCCTTATCATAAATATTTGCTACGCAAAACTCTTTAGTACCATGCATTTCGACATCAGGCACAAACAAAGCATTATCATAAGATTTATCAAAGTAGCATGGATTATCATAGATAACAGTAGCATAATTATTTTCACAAGTTTTACTCATAGGGACTATTTCAAGAGAATCCACAGGAACATAACATTCAACCTCTTTCGGTAAGCATGGAGGACAATCAAATAGTGTAAGAGATAAAGAGTTATTCTCATTAGAAGGTTGGCATGGGTAGCTAATCCATTCTTCCTCCTTTTGTTCATCACTCTCCTCTTCTTTTTCATCCAATGAGCTTTCAGGTTCATCGGTTTCTTCTTCCACAGGTTCCTGCAAATTGTGAGTGCATTCTTGTGCATTAATGAGTCTCTCTTTATAATCAATGATATAAGGATTACCACTGTAGCGTTCTATGCAAGAATTAAGGATACAAGAGACATAATCTTTAAGGTCCTTACAAGCAACACAAGTTTCATAATTCTCAACCATGAAGGATTCTATCTCGGAGGCTCCCATAAATAAGACAAATTGTTCTACCTCTTCGAACCCATAATGAATATAGCAATTCCAATTATAGTTCTTAATTAAAAATTCCTCACTAAAGCCACATTGAAATTTAAGATGTTTAGTATCCTGTTGAGAGCAACAGTTTATATCATGGCGTTTAAGCAAGATTTTAGCCATTGTATTCAATTTTTCTATCATAGCACTCATTACTTTACCAGTTCTTGATTCTCTATAATTATTATAACATTCTATAAGCTCCAAGTAGGTTGTTGGTTCTCCCATAACAGCAGTTTTTAATTTTTAGGTTTTTCAAATTTTTATGGGTTTTTGGGTATAAAATAAAACAAGACAAAAAGAGTCCCTGTATCTTACGCTTTTAGGAGATGACCAGCAGGACGCCTACGACAACTAAGCGTCTTCCAACGTCAAGCGTTGGACTGTGGACTAGAGAGTCCTTGTATCTTACGCTTCCGCTATGATGAACTATGAACTTGTGTTTGTTCGTTGATCGATAGATCAACTATTCGTGTAATATGGATCATGTGATTCCAAATTTGTAAGACTTATGGTTTGTAATGAATGATGACTGTGATACTTAACTATTATGCCTCGCAACAACAATATTCCTGGGATTGCGATGTATGACATAATAGGCATCCGGACTTAAAAATCCGGGTGTTGACACCGACCATTGCCGGACGACCGCCCCAGGGTGACCAGCGGATGCCGATGACGTCACAGCAGTGCACGCGCGGACGCCACTGACCACGCGCTGCCTCGCCAGCTCGAGCACGCCCCAGACCCCGCTCCTGCACGTTGAGCATGGCCACCATCCCTGCAACCCACCAGGCACGCTCCGTGGCTCGCGCAAGCCTGGCCGCCGTCGACATCGTCGCCATTTCCTCCGCGCCCGTGCCGCCAGGACTCGCCATCGCCAGCGCACGCCAGGCCGTCCCCCACCTAGCTAGCAAGCACGCTAGCACCACCTTGAGGTCGCCAACCTCGCCCTGCCGTCGCCTACCCCTATCCCTCGCCGGAATCGCCGCGCCGCTGTCGCCCTCGCCGCAGACTCACGGCCACCTCGCACCCTATAAATAGAGCCTCTCCCGCGCCTCCTTCTTCACATCAAACTCGCTCCCCTCCTCTCTCTGAACCTCCTCCGCTCCTCTCCACTACGCATTGCTGCCGCTAGCCATCCAATTTCTCGCCGGAGACCCGCAAGCTGCCGCAGATCAATCCATCGCTATAGGCCACCTCAAGCTCCGCCGTCGGTACCAGTGCACTCGCCGTCGATGACAACCTCGCCCTGCCTCGTCGCCGACCCTCGCCGGAGCCCCAGCTCACCGCCGACCCCCTACCTCCGCCGTGCCAGCCCCTCCCTCTCGTCGACGACGACGACGAAGCTCCACCTCTCGATCATCTTCTAATCGCACGGCTCAGAGTAAAAGGTACCGTTTCGGTAAGCCTCAGTCGCTGACGCGCGGGCCCCTCTGTCAGCTGGCCCACAGCGTTAGTTGGGCTGGCCCCCTGGCTTTTTAAATCTTTCGGCCCATCTATTTCCCACTGATGACCCACAAGTATAGGGGATCGCAGCAGTCTTCGAGGGAAGTAAAACCCAAATTTATTGATTCGACACAAGGGGAGGTAAATAATACTTATAAGCCTTAACAACTGAGTTGTCAATTCAGCTGCACCTGGAAAAGCACTAGTAACAGGGGTGATGTGAAAGCAACAGTAATATGAGAGCAATAGTAATAGTAACACAGCAGCGGTAATAGTAACACAGAGGCAATGGCACCAGAAAATAGTTGATACTACTTCCAATGACATGTAGAACGAGTATATAATGATGAGAGATGGACCGGGGTTCCCAGCGATCTACACTAGTGGCAACTCTCCAATAACAAGTAACAAGTGTTGGGTGAACAAATTACAGTTGGGCAATTCACAGGATTGATAAAGCATTAAGAAAGAACATCAATTCATTAATTATGTAGGCATGTTTTCCAATTATAGTCGTACGTGCTCGCAATGAGAAACTTGCACAACATCTTTTGTCCTACCAGCCGGTGGCAGCCGGGCCTCAAGGGAATCTACTGGATATTAAGGTACTCCTTTTAATAGAGCACCGGAGCAAAGCATTAACACTCCGTGAAAACATGTGTCCCTCACATCACCGCCATCCCCTCCGGTTGTCCCGATTCTTGTCACTTCGGGGCCATTGGTTCCGGACAGCGACATGTGCATACAACTTGTAGATATAATCTAAGCAATAAGTATAGAGCTTAAATCTAAGATCATGCCACTCGGGCCCTCGTGAAAAGCATTAAGCATAACAAGATTGCAGCAACAATAACTTCACAAACTTTATAGATAGACTAATCATAATGTATCATCCATCGGATCCCAACAAACACAACACCGATTACATCAGATGGATCTCAATCATGTAAGGCAGCTCATGAGATCATTGTATTGAAGTACATAGGGGAGAGTATACCAACTAGCTACTGCTAGAACCCGTAGTCCATGGGGGAACTACTCACGGAGCATGATGGAGGCGGTGGCGTCGATGGAGATGGCTTCCGGGGGCACTTCCCCGTCCCGGCAGGGTGCGGAACAGAGAGTTCTGTCCCCCGAATTGGAGTTTCGCGATGGCGGCGGCGCCCCTGGAGTCTTTCTGGAGTTTCGTCAATTGGTACTGTGTTTTTAGGTCGAAAGGGGTTATATAGGCGAAGAGGCGACGCAGGAGGGTCGACAGGGTGGCCTCCCCATAGGGGGGCGCGGCCAGGGTCTGGCCCGCGCGGCCCACCCTTCTGGTGGCCCCCTGGCTCTCCTCCGACTCTCCTTCGGTGTTCTGGAGCCTTCCGGGAAAAATAAGATCTTTGGCGTTGATTTCGTCCAATTCCGAGAATATTGCCCGAACAGCCTTTCTGGAACCAAAAACAGCAGAACACAGGAACTGGCACTGGCATCTTGTCAATAGGTTAGTTCTGGAAAACGCATAAAAACATTATAAAGTGCAAGCAAAAATGTAAGTATTGTCATAAAACAAGCATGGAACGACAGAAATTATGGATACGTTGGAGACGTATCACCCGCCTAGCCCATTTAGCAAATTTCAAATTAAATTGTTTCAGAGAATTCAAATACTGGTCCTGTGCTAGAATTTAAATAGTTTCAAATCTACCTAACCAAATTTGATGAATTTTACATTGTTGGAAAGCTTATGAAATGCTTGATCCAACACCACTGGTCCCACTTTGAAATCTTTGGTAGAATTAATGTGACAAAAAGAACAAGTCAGAGACTTTACAACTTCAAATAATTCTTAAAAATCAACCAAAATTGATATTAAGTTGATTTAAACTCTCATAGCTCACATTTCACTTACACTAATTGTTTATGCAAAAATATGGCAGGGTTACTTTAAGTGATCATGGCCCAAATTAAATAGAGGACTATATGGCTATTTTAGTTAGTTGATATTGTCCAAAACTATTATGCAAATCATATGAAGTGTTTCACTTCATTTAAATCTTGTCCCAAGTACTTTCATATGAAATTTGAACCCCTGGTCAAACACTCTCACATGAAATACTTGGTGATTTTAAATCATAATAAGCATTGTTAAATAGTATGAGGTATTCTACCTCATTTAAATCATTTTCTCAAATGATGAGGATGAATGGTTGACTTAGGTCAACATGATTTCATGTATGATTGTTTGAGAAGTTAAATCTTAAGAAGATTCAATGAGAGGAAATTATTCCTCAAGAACTAAATGGAAACTATCATTTACATATGTAATGAGAGGAAATTATTTCTCTAACACTAAGTAAGAAAACCCTAGAATAATTTTAAGTAGCAATGCTAAGTGATGATGCTAGATCATTTGGAGTGAGCCATTAAGGCTAATTAAGGTTACTTAAGTATTGTTTGGTGATTGTATCCTCGTATTCGTGTATAGACGCTAGTACCGGAGAATACCAGGAAGAGGAAGGATTCTACCCAGAAGAAGAGAACTTTGGCCACCTCAAAAACCAAGGCAATCTAACACCTTTGCAAGCTCTATGGTTGCAAGCTAATATTCTTGCAAAGTGCAAAGCCCTTTGGGGCAAGGCACCATTAGTCTTACCTTACATACCACAATCCTATCCCAAGTTTTTACCTTCCAAGTTTTTACTTGTTTATTTAAAGAGTTACTTTTATAGTTAACTTTGGTCTAAGTCAAGAAGATTACTAGAGTAGCAAAGTTAGTCTCAAGCTAGCCAATCAAGATAGCACCCCTCATGATTAGTGCTAGTGCTAAATACTAAAACTTGACTACTCTAGATGGGAACATGTGACTTGAAATGAATTTGAAACCTTGGAATGATGAGTCATTCCATTGAATGATTTTTGAAGGTGAATATGACTTGGAGAAGATGGTGATTTTTGATTAAAACTGATATTGGTTTGAATGCGATACCTTTCCAATTTTGAGTACCCCCACAATACCTGATTATGGGTAGGGCTTAACTGGAAATTTATGCATCTTAGTATGGGTTCCCTCTGAACACACATCATAGGGGTTATGTCGAGGCTGCCTCCGTTGTTGAGAAATGATGTGAATTGAGGTGAATTGCACGGCCAAGCCCTGTGCAGTTCCCAGATTGACAGTTGGTCTTCACTGGGAGGCCAAGCTCATGGGGAGAGGTGCTCATACTAGGGTTTGTAAGTGAAAGGTTATGGTTGATGATCCGCGTAGTGTGTTACGATGATTCGGGGTTATCCCGATGGATGAAATCAAATGTTGTGGCACAAGTGTGCAACCTCTGCAGAGTGTAAACCTATTCGAATAGCCGTGTCCACGATTACGGACGGTTGGAAAGGCCATACAGTTTCCGGTATCAAATTCTTGAAAATGTTGGTGAAATGAATGGTAAACTGGTGACCTGTTTTGAATTACAACAAATGTTGTGGGAATGACACTAATGTTCCCACTTGAGTTAGTTAGCACTTGAATAAGTCTTTTCTCAAATACTTGTGAACTAAAATTCGCTTTATGCAAATTAAACTAGAGCTTAGTACCCCCTTACTAGAACTGTTAGTGCTTACATTAGTATTAGTTTGCGAGTACTTTAAAGTACTCACGGCTGTGTCCCTAGCTATTCAAATGGACAGACTATGAAGAGGAGCAGAACTATCAAGATGACGGCAACCAAGAAGTCTACGACAACTAGGGAATCTTCTGACGTCAGACGTTGGCCTGTGGACTAGAGAGTACCTTCTATTTACGCTTCTGCTATGAACTTTGTGTCCGTTGATCAATAGATCAACTATTTATGTAATATTGGATCATGTGATCTCTATTTGTAAGACGACTATGGTATGTAATGAATGATGACTTATGATATTCAACTGTTATGTCTCGCAACAACAATATTCCTGGGATTGCGATGTATGACATGACAGGCATCTGGACTTAAAAATCCGGGTGTTGACACTGCTAGAGCTCGCGCTACGCATCCCGGCGACTGGAGTTGATGACGGCGACTGGAGGAGGCGCGACGCCGGAGAGCGACCTAGGGTTCTTGCCAGCGTGGGGAATTGGGGGCAGTGTGGGAAATTTGCAAAGAGTTACTCATTTGCAAATAAGCCACTGCTTAAATCCTTTGTGAACAAATGCCGCCACAACGAGGAGTGACCGACCTGCTCCATTCGACAAGTTCGTGGACCGAACAACTCTGCCACGTGGGCCCACGACTGCCAGCTCAGCTCGTACACACGCTCTACATGCAGGAGTGACCGTAGAAAACATTTTTTTGCGTATCCAATTATCGCCACAGCGTATTTCCGATGTACAGTGACTAATCTGGTCCGACGTGACAAGTTAATGTACTAATGATGTATATAACTCTTTTCAAACACTAGTGGAAAACGGGGCTATAGGCCCGGTTCATTTGGGTCTTTAGTCCCGGTTTCCAAACCGGGACCAATTAGGCGGGACTAAAGGTCCCCCCCTTTAGTCCCGGTTGTAAAACAAACCGGGACTAAAGGTCCCGCCACGTGGGCTGCTGGCGCGCGTCGAGGAAAAAACCCTTTAGTCCCGGTTTGTAACACGAACCGGGACTAAAGGTTATTTCGTTATTTTTTTTATCTATTTGGTTCCCAATTATTTTTCGCTCCTCTTTTTTTTCCTATTTTTTCAGAATTTCTAGTATTTCAGTTATTTAACTAGTTTAGTTTCTAACTCCACTTAATCTCTAACTACCCTTAATCTCTAGTCAAATTACTTACTCGTGGTCCAACTTCCCGCTCGGTCACCCATCCTTCCACTACTCCAGCACTAGCACGCTTAACTTCCAAGTTCCTTTCCCATCCCGCTTCCAAGTGCTTCGCGCGCATGTTGTGATACTAGTATCATATCAATCCTATTAACATGTTGGTCGATGTCACACTTACTTATTATTCGAATTCCAAATAATTATTTTAATAAACAAAACTAATAACGTACATGTTGTGGTAATGGTATTATAATTATAATTTTTAAATTTGTATTATAATTGTTTTTTTAATTTATTATTTTTTAATATTTTTTTGCCAAACTTGAAAATTTGAAAATCTAAAAAATTGGCTAACTTTATGGTTAAGTAATAGTAATCTTTATGCATGATGTAATTATTATTTTTAAAAAATTTAAAAAATAAAATTCCGAATTTATGGCAAAAACTAAAATCTTCCTGCTTTCATATTTTCATTTGGAATTTTGAGAATCTAAAAATTGGCTAACCGGGTAAACCCTGGTGAATTCGGATGTAACTTTTTCTCAGGATTTTTTTGATATATTATACGTTTTTTTCCGACGTCGTATGCAAAAGTTATTGCGGTTTTACCATTTTTTTACCTTTTTTGCAAAAAAAGTGAAAATTCGAATTTCTTAATTTCTCCGAATAGTAGGTTGCATAACATACAAGAATCTGAAAAGATTTTATTTTTTGAATTTTGTATCATTTTCTTTTCTATTTTACAGTGCTAAAAAAGGCGATCCACGGGGGGGGGGGGGGGGGGGGGGGGAGGTGCAAGGGGAGGCAAAAAACCCTTTAGTCCCCCTTCGTGTTACGAACCGGGACTAAAGGGTAGACCTTTAGTCCCGGTTGGTAATACGAAGGGGGACTAAAGGGTTTTGCCCCATAGACCACCCTTTAGTCCCGGTTCGTAATACGAAGGGGGACTAAAGGGTCCAAACGAACCGGGACTAAAGGGTTTTCATGATGAACCGGGACCAATACCCCCTATTGGTCCCGGTTTGGTTCGAAACGGGGACTAAAGGGTGGGACGAAAGGCCTCTTTTCCACTAGTGAAAGAGAGAAGATAGGTACCCTGTAGCAAACAAGCGGGCGGAGCTACACATGGGAAAAATCGTGCATGGCCTGTCGAGGGTTTGTGGAAAGGCCTATGTATTAGTAGTCCAGCTTGCTATGAATACTGGGCTAGGATCACTTCTTTCAGCCCGGCCTGCCCATGTAATTCTGTGTAGCTCCGCTAAATGGACATCAATTGGGCCGAGGTGTTGGAGAATTGGTAGAACAAGCAAATGCGTCGTGATTTCTGCACCACTAGAGCAAAATAAGCTTGTGTGAGTTGTCTCCACGAGCATCTTAGCACTAGATTTCAAGTTTATATGCTTGTGATCAACTAAGAGTCCAAGACTTCTGACGTTACTATTTGTACTCCATCCTTTTCAAAATAGATATATCGGATTTATCTAAATTTAAACATATCTACATTCTTTTTGAGATAAAGGGAGTAGTATGTTTGGACGTTCTATGTTTGATCACTCCGCAATGCCTGATCTTCCTGACTAGTTACCTTGGATGGTGAAAAGCCAAATACAATATCCAAATTGACATTGTCTTATATAATGATCATAATGACATCATGGCTCTAAGCTGATCACCAACCAGTACTATTAAATTATCCTTTTTGCTAGTTCTAGGTCAACGAAGAATTAAGTTAGTTATAGATGGACTATAGAACCGTTAGATTTGCACCATGATGCGTGTATATGAGAATTGCACATGGATGTGCAATTGTATATGGATGTGTAATTAAGCATCATTTTACCTACATGCACATAAATTACACAAAAAATTAGGTTATGTTATCTGACCGAGAATTAAGTTAGCTCTATGTCAATGGAGAACTAGTTGTGTCTTTTAATAATTACTAGCAAAAGTGCCCGTGCGTTGCACCGGGTGAAACAAATAATCAAGCGCTGAAAAAAGATTATCAATGTTCACTTCTTCTCTTTGTCACCATTGACGCTGGTCACGTTTTCTCCTGCACTGACTTGTAATACCACAAACTGGTTATATTGGTGTGCCCCATTCAGAAATTTATTAAGATATGAATTCAAGCGAATTTATAATTAGTACACACATAATATTTTGCTAATGGCTCCAAAATTTAGTAAAAAAACATCTATACAACTCAAAATTTACATGAATGTATGCCTTGTGTGTAGCTCCGGGTTAGCTGATATGGGACACAATGATAAAGTGTTAATTTATCGTACATTTACTTTGTTGGTCTTTTTTTGTACAATTATTTTTAAGTATATCGCTATAACAATTCGGTTAATACCCTAATTAGATTTGGTTGCGATTGTATTTTTACATCATTATGAAGTCATCCCATCATTGCATTGCATGTTTTTTACATGCTTTTCCAATTCCTAATAAAATTTTCAATCCTATTTTGTTATACTGGGTTTTATAAACCCCCCTTCCCTTTTTCTTATCTTAAATAAAACTAAAATAATAATATTGTTTTGGATATTTGAAACACTTTTAAAATCTGTCACAAAATTTTGCAGAAACCGAAAATATATGTTCTTTTCTTTTTCCTCAAACCCATTTTGCTTTCCTCCTTTTGTTTTTCTATAAATCAGTGGAAAAAAGAAAGAAAAAACTCAAAGAAAAGGGGACTGCTGTACACCGACCTGGTCGGTGTGTACGGGCCACCGCACACCCCACCGACCAGGCCGGTTGGTTGGGCCGCGGCCCATTAGTAGTAGGTACGTTTTTTTTTGCTGTTTCTTTTTTGTTAATATTTTTCTTTTTTAATATCTAACTTTTAAAAAATATATTTCGGAGGAATTTTTTTCAAAATCTGTTCAGATTCAAAATTTTGGAAATTTTAAAAATGTTCAGATTTTGATTTAAATTTTTTTCGAAATTTGAATATTTTTCGAATTTGAACATTTTTCCAAATTTGAACGCTTTATATATTTGAACGCTTTTATAATTTTAATATTTTTGTATTTGAACATTTTTTAAATTTGAACGGATTTCAAATTTGAACAATTTTTGTATTTGAACATTTTTCAAATTTGAACGGATTTAGATTTGAACATTTTTTGTATTTAAACGGTTTTAAAATTTGAACGTTTTTAAAATTTGAACATTTTTTAAATTTTGAACAGTTTTCAATTTTGAAATTTTTCTGAATTTGAAATATTTTCAAATTTGAACAAAAATAAATATAAACAAAAAAGGAACAAAACAAAAAAAGAAACAAAAAGGAACAGAAAATAAAAAAGAAAAGGAAAAGAAAAAAAAGAAAGAGAAACAGAAAACAGAAAAAAGAGGCGAACTGGGCCGACCAGGCCGGCCCATACCGCGCGCGGGGGGTGTGCGGCGCGCGGTAGGGACCGACCTGGTCGGTGTATAGGATTTGCCTCAAGAAAACGCCCCAGCTACTACTCCAAACCAGTCCGGCCCAAGGGTCAAGGCCCAAGTCGGCATTTGTCTCTGCCCAACCCTAGCTTTAGGAATGGAACCGCATGTAAGAATGTGAGATCCCCTTGTCGCTATATTCCCTTTCTCAGCGCCGCCACTCTCACTCACGAGCGTCTCTCCTCCCACTAATCCTCTGCTCCTCACAAACGCGGCGACCTGCTGGCGGTCGTGCTCCACTTCGACGTCTTGGCCGGCACTCGGCCTCGCCGCCAAGCAAGCTGCTTTTCTTGTGGGTGTTCTGCTACTGCGCCCCTGGCTTTGCTTGGCCATTGTACAGAGACACGCCTGACCACATAGTGACATAGGCAAACCGCTCGCGCCCTCGCGCACCTCTTCCTCATGAGATGCACGCCGCCAGCTTCTCCTCTGCGTGCGCGTCGCCAAGCCTGTCTCCTCCATATTAGAGGAAGGCCCGGATCAGACACCTATCCGGTCGAACTCGCCTTCCTCGACCGTAGGCGCCGAGATTTCCAGTAATTCGTCTGATCCTTCCCTTTCGCTCTTCTGAGCCTCTCTCTCTTTTCCCAAATTGGTCTGATGCTTCCTTCCGCTCTCTCATGCCATTTAGAGGGCAAGTTCAATCTTTAATCCACCTCTGTACGCTAACAGCGTGCAATTTCTGTGCTCCCATATTTGATTTGATGCTGCTGTTCCGAATCAGCTTGTTACAACTTAGAAAACGTACGCATATAAACCGATGGAAGTCGGTATATGCTAGCGAGGTGGTACTATTGACAGGAAGAGAATACATGTGCCTGATCCAGCGTTGCGATATGATGCGGCCCAGCGGTGGCGGCCCTGTTCCGAGCGACAAAGATTGCGGAGCCCATACGATGTAGCTTCTTTATTATTCTGGAAGCAACAAAGGATGCGGCGACCGTGAACATGATTAAAATTAGCGAACCGGTACCATGGCAAAGCTGCATTATGTATTTTGGTGGGAGGGCAAAACGGTCCAATAAAAAGCGTTGACGAAACTTTTTGGCAGAAACCTTAGCTCCTTTATTATTAGGTATAGATAAGACCTGTTGGTTGATTTAGCCGACTGGTGTACATGGTATACCATTACACACCGTTTTCCTTTCTAAGATCACACTCTTAATTTAGAAACCTACTTAATTAGCCATAGATAGCAAAGCGGAGAGGAAATGAATCAGTCCTCTCCGGATGATATTTCCTTTTGTTCCATTGTCAGCCCATTCCCACCAAGGGCGCAAGTTTATTCCATTGGAAAAGAAGAAAAGAAACAAGGAAAAGGGAGTCTCCTCTTCCTTCGTCGTCGCAGCCTCGTTCGGCCAGTGCTATCAGAGGGGAACCTTAGGAAAGCACTTGCCATTGTTGTGGAGGTGGAGGCTACGGCAGCAGCAGCAAGAACAGTGCCACTTTCCACTGTTTTGTGATGCTGATGCATGCATCCTAAAGAAAAAGAAGCACTGAAAAGCATCAGCTCCGGCCATTTTCCATTCTCCTTTTTTGGACGAGGTCCTGTGTTGTGTTTCCTCCCATGAGAGCGACGCTGACGCATGCGCTTGTTTGGCTCCTTGTAGGAAGCGACTAGCTTAGCTATATATTAGTCAGCTCACTCAGGATATGTTCACTTGGAGATTCTATATGCGGGGGCACCTCCAGCGGCGCGACGCATTTTAGTGTCCGCCACCGTCCGTTTGCCTCGCGCTGCGAACGCTAAAATGACCGTTTTTGTCCGCGCGTCCGTTTGCGTCTGGGGTCTACTCCAGCGGGGCGACGCATTATTTTTTTTCTTTTTTCCCTCTTCTCAAGTAAACATAGTTTCAAATATTACATTTAGCAGCGGGGCGAGGCATCGTCGCCATTAACGTGGCGCAGAGTGCCGAAACGACGCAGCGGTGCAGTCGCTGGCGCGTTTGAGAAGACGCATCGACGCAGGGTCGCTGCCAGGCGGGCCCGACGAAACATCCGTCAGACGGGAGCGGACGTTTCCGGACATCCGCAGAGACGCATATTTGGGCCAGGTTTGCGTCTCCGCGGACGGCCCGGTCACTTTGCGTCGCCCCGCTGGAAGTGGTGCTAGACGCATTTCCGGTCACGGCAGACGAAAACGATCGCTGAGCGTCCGTTTACGTCGCGCCGCTGGAGATGCCCTGAGGCAGATAGAAAGATACGGAATGTGAGAATAAAGTTGTTGTTCTGTGGACTGTGGCCAACAAATTGAAGGTCATCTCAGTTCTCTTGAACTCCGTAGTGAGTGTTATATGTGGAGAAACGTTGGTGCACGACAACGTATATTACCATGCATGCAGGCTCGAATCAGGAAGCTATTTCTGGTCAATATTCAATGCTACTCACTCTCCGTGTAAAACGTTTTGGCAAGTTCGAGAGCAAAGGAGTAGGTAATTAATTTTTTCGACAAAGAAAATATAATAATATTGCATAAATACCAATTACACTTAGTCTCTGCAACAACAAAATGTAGCAAAAGACAATGAGAATGCACACGGCCTAAAAAAACAAAAAAAAGGGAAAAACAAAAACCCCGCTTGAGTGATCAACTTCCTCTCAACAGCAGCCCACAAACCATCACCAAAGACAACACTAGGAATACAAAACGAGATCCAAAAGCGACGACTCCAAGAAGAAACACTGCAAAAGAGTTGTCTTCGCCCTTTATAACATCTTAGGTTTTCACCATGGAAAAATGTGAGCTCTCAAAGCAGTATATTCAGCAAGACCATTGGCAGGAACAATCAATGAAGGTCAGACCGTAGGCTCCCACTTGCCACCGTTGTTCCTAAAAATTATCAAATACCATACTCACAGGTACCGTGTCTAGAGTGGGCGAGAAAGCCCCACAAGCCAAACCTGAGCACCACCCTGTGAAGCAAAGTCTCCGTCGCCTCCAAGCTCCATCCGCCATTACTGGTCATCCAATCTTAGCCAACAAGACCTTCTCCACCGATGTCTACCGACATGACCCATAGTTTTAACAAACTGCGGTGCTCCGCGATGCGCCCTCATGAATCCACGTAGGCTGATATGGATGCGCACGGCCGGGTTGTATCCGATCCATATATCCGGGACGTTGTGCCAATCCGTGAAGACCTCCGACAGTAGATCCGGAAAATGGCGGCAGCTAGATCGAGGAGGACCGACCAGACAGATCGTTGTTGTGATGCAAGAAAGGAACTAGGACCGCCGCCTTTATTAGGAAGATCGGTAGGGCCCCACGTCGGTGCCCGTCGGTGCCTAATGACAGGCCAGAGATCTCAGCGGCATCACCACCATGCAACATGCTGAGATGATGAGCTGAGCCGCACTGATCCCCTCAATCCAGCGGTCGTGCCACCCTCACGGCAACAACGACCGTGAAGTTGCCTAGGAAGTCCGGGGCCGCCGCTCGAGCCGCCGCGAAGCTCCGTTCGGAGATAGTGCCGTCCTTTGGTGGCGGCGATTGGTTGGGGGGGGGGGGGGGCAAGAGGGCAAGGGACTATATCAACTAAGGGTGTTTCCAGCTTGTCTGTTTGGGCATCGTTTTTCTAGTTTGTTATGGATTTTGTCATGGCCTCCTTCCCCGGAGTCCTTGCCGTCAGGAATGGAGCTAGAGCAGAACAAATCCGGGTGCAATGCTTCCAGAGCTGCAAGCGGCGCACCGGCTATCAGGCAGATTGGAGTCTGACTAGTACAAACTATGTAAATGAAGAATGATGACATCTAGGCATCTAGCTAGTATAATTTGTACTAGTCGTTAAGATTTGTGGGATAAGTGGGATCCCGCCTTTTCAACCCTAACTGCTCCGGCCTAACCTGGATATGTATACAAATTTAAGCCACATAGATGGAGTAATCAGTGTCTAGAGGGCTGCACACATTTATTTCTTTTCTTCCCGAATGTATGTGCACCCTGCTAGCTTCAAGTAGCTCGCCCCCTGCTTGTCATTGCCAACTACCAGCAGCCAAGCATGCAAAACCGGGGGAGGCCAGACCAAACTGTCAACTGGTTAATGAACTAGTAGGTTTCTGCTTTACATGGAACTGATTCAGCTTATGATACACTTCGTTGGGCAATAATGTGGAGATTGATCAACTAGCTTAGTGCTTATAAAGATGAAGTCGACATGAACTTTGCCATCATGCAATGGGTGTAGTTTTTTTCGAAAAAGGGATATGACCCCAGCCTCTGCATCGTGATGATGCACACGACTTTTATTAATAAATTTAACACAAAGTAGTATTTAATATAAAATTCACAGATCACTCATAGTTGAAACAAAAATCAACCAGTGAAACATCAACGCTTGAGAACTAGGCCAACTAAGCATGACTAGTGTGACACCAACCAGCCTAGAACAAGATATCCTGAGCGACCATCCGGAGATGGTTGCATCCAGTATCTATAAACACTCGCTAGTCCTGAGGAAGAAGTAACACCAGTCAATGGGTGTAGTACCAGCAATTTGTTTGTATCAGGCTGTAAAATTCAGTAACCGACCTATCACACTTTATAAGATGATACTACCTCCATGCCAAGGCTTAAGGCCTATATTTTTTTTCATAAAGTCAAACTATGTCAAGTTTGACCAAGTTTTTATCAAAAATCATTAAAATGTGAAATAGAAAATTAATATTATTAGATAGATAATGAAATATATTTTCATGTGCTATCTTCGAAATATCATATTTGTTCATAGATTATTCTGAAAATTTGGTCAAACTTTACTTGCTTTGACTTTTCCAGAAAAGTATAAGCCTTAAGCCTTGGGATGTAGGTAGTATTAACAAGTGAATTGCATCGAAAAGTGCCCCCATCACTTCTGAAAGTAAATGTATTAGGCATATGTTATCTGGCCAAGTTCAAGAGTTGGTTAAAGTTGACAAAGAAACTGTTACACACATTAGAGAAACTCGGAAAAATAATGCACAAACAAAGTTTGCCTTGGGGTGTCTAGCTTCCAATGAAGTTGATAGCATGGTCCCATTAAGCATGGAGGTTGATTATGATAATCCAGCATCTTCAACTAGGTCTTCTTTCCCTAGACTTTGGCCTATTTTCCTGGCTTATAACCACATATTAGAAAATAATCCCAACATAACATAATCTAGCAACCGCAAACTGAGGCTAAGAATATTTATGATTGTTTAACTAGATCAGAGTTAAGCTAAAGTTCGTTCATGTCCTCAAACCGTTGGATCTGCGTCGACGTGATTCATAAAGTTTGTTCATGTCCTCAAACCGTTGGATCTGCGTTCACTAGTGGAAAATGGGGCATCCATCTAAGCCATTGGTACCGGTTCCCTTACGAACCGGTGCCAATGGGGCAATCTGCACCGGTTCGGGGGCTCAGGCGGGCGAGGAGCAATGGCACCGGTTCGTGAGGGGCTTTCGTACCGGTTCGTGTTAGGAACCGGTACGAAAGGTCTTCGGCCATTTGTCAGACGCGTGGTGGGGCTCGGGTAGGACCTTTGGTACCGGTTTTTAACACGAACCGGTACCAAAGGGTGCCCCCTATATTATCATCAAGTCTCGAGCCCGTCCCCTGGCCGGCTCTTCTCTTCATCTCATTTTTCTCTTCTTCCTCTCACACACAAAATTTTTGCACCTCTCACACTCCAATAAATCTCTATTTTTTCTCCACCATTTTAACAAGATTAACGGCATGCATCTATCCAAGGGTTAGCAATATCATCCTTTCTTCCGGCGTTCCTAATTTAGCTCATTTCTTTGGTAGTTTAACTCGTACTATTTTTCTAGTGCTAGCAAGGTGTTTGATGAAATGCCTAAGTTAGGGATTTTACTTTTTTTATAATCAATTTGAGCTGAAATTATGGTATATTTTGTAGGTTTTAATTAGTATCATCCCCGTCCTCACCGCCGTCGATCGCTAGCGTCGTCCCCTAGCCGGCACCGTACAACCTCGGTGAGCCTCTTCTTTTTTATAAAAAAAACTTAGTTTTATGTGATGAACTTGAATATTAATTAAGTTGGTCACTCATATATCCATGATGTTGTGTACTTAATGATTTTTGATATACATATAAAATGCAGATGAGTCGACAATGGATGTACGGTGACCGGGTCCATCCCGAGTTCATTACTGGCATGCATTATTTTCTCAACGTGGCTGAGGCAAACAGGCAGTCGAATGGTTTCATGTATTGTCCATGTAGTTCCTGTAAGAATATGAAGGATTACTCTACCTCGAAGACCCTTCACGTCCACCTGCTTTGGAGAATGGTTTCATGCCCAGCTATAATTGTTGGACCAAGCACGGAGAAAGAGGGGTTATATTGGAAGACAACGAAGAAGAAGAGGATAGTGACAACTATCCCTTATTCAACGAAGACGGTGGTAGTAGAATAGGGGAAGACGAAGGCTGAAGAAGAGCCCATTTTCGATGAGCCGATTTTTGATGACCCGGATGACGATTTGGGTCGGGCCATTCTTGATGCGAAGATGAACTGCGGAAATGAAAAGGAGAGGTTGAAGTTGGAGAAAATGTTAGAGGATCACAACAAACTGTTGTACCCAAATTGCGAAAATGGTCGAGAAAAAGCTGGGTACCACGCTGGAATTGTTGCGATGGAAGGCGAGAGAATGGTACTTGACAAGGGATTTGAAAAGTTGCTGAAAATAATAAAGAAGATGCTTCCAGGGGAGAACGTGTTGCCCTCTAGCACGTACGAAGCAAAGAAGGTTGTCTGCCCTCTAGGATTAGAGGTGCGAAGATACATGCATGCATCAATGACCGCATCCTCTACCGCGGGAGTACGAGAATTTGAATGCATGCCCGGTATGTAGTGCATTGAGGTATAAGATCAGGCGAGATGACCCTGGCGATGTTGAGGGTGAGTCCACCCCCGGGAAGAGGGTTCTGCGAAGGTGATGTGGTATGCTCCTATAATACCACGGTTGAAACGTTTGTTCCGGAGAACAAAGAGCATGCCAAGTTGTTGCGATGGCACAAAGAGGACCGTAAGAAAGATGTGATGCTTGAGACACCCCGTGACGGGTCGCGAGTGGAGAAAAATCGACAGAGAGTTCAAGTCATTTTCAGATGACGCAAGGAACTTAAGATTTGGTCTAAGTACGAGATGGCTTTAATCCTTTCGGGAGCGAGCTCCGATCCATAGCACCTGGCCGGTGACTCTATGTATCTATAACCTTCCTCCTTGGGTGTGCATGAAGCGGAAGTTCATTATGATGCCATTGATCATCCAGGGCCCGAAGCAACCCGGCAACGACATTGATGTGTACACTGAGGCCAATGGTTGAAGAACTTTTAGAGTTGTGGCGTGACGAAGGTGTACCTGTGTGGGATGAGCACGAACAAAAGGAATTTAACCTACGAGCGTTGTTATTTGTAACCATCAATGATTGGCCTGCTCTTGGTAACATTTCAGGGCAATCAAACAAGGGATACAATGCATGCACACACTGTTTAGGTGAGACTGATAGTATTTATTTGGGAAACAAGAATGTGTACCAGGGCATCGTCGATTTCTTCCAAAACAACATCACGTAAGAAAGAGAGGAAAGCATTTCGGAGGTGAGGCGGATAACCGAACCAAGCCTACCCGCCCTAATGGGGAAGTTATATATGATATGGTCAAGGAT
Source organism: Lolium perenne (assembly GCF_019359855.2). Lineage (NCBI taxonomy): Eukaryota > Viridiplantae > Streptophyta > Magnoliopsida > Poales > Poaceae > Lolium > Lolium perenne. Next base: position 261,722,066 of record NC_067246.2, on the reverse strand, counting down.
TTAGAAGTGATCTTTGGAAAGGGTCCGGCGGACAATCTGTTCGCATGATGTTGACGGACACGTACCCATGTGGAAGAAGAAGTCGATATTTTGGGAGCTACCCTCTTGGAAATTCTTAGAGGTTCACTCTGCAATCGACGTGATGCACGTGACGAAAAATCTTTGCGTGAACCTGCTAAACTTCTTGGGCGTGTATGGGAAGACAAAAGATACACCGGATGCACGGCAGGACCAGCAAAGTATCCACGAAGGAAACAACCTGAATCCAGAGAAGTATCAAGGTCCTGCCAGCTATGCTCTTACCAAAGAGGAGAAGGAGATCTTTTTTGAAGTCCTGAGTAGCATCAAGGTCCCGTCTGGCTTCTCGTCGAATATAAAGGGAATAATAAACATGTCGGAGAAAAGTTTCAAAACCTAAAGTCTCATGACTGCCACGTGATTATGACACAATTACTTCCGGTTGCATTGAGGGGGCTTCCTGTCGGAAAATGTTCGAGTACCCATTGTGAAGCTATGTGCGTTCCTCAATGCAATTTCTCGTAAGGTGATCAATCCACTTACTCTACAAAATTTCTGAAGGATGTTGTCCTATGTTTAGTCAGGTTCGAGTTGGTGTTCACACGATGCTTCTTCAATATTATTTCACATCTCTTTGTTTTCCTGGTCGATGAGATTGGAGTTCTCGGTCTGTATTTCTACACAACATGTTCCCCTTTGAGAGATTCATGGGAGTCTTAAAGAAGTACGTTCATAACCGTGCTAGGCCAGAAGGAAGCATCTCCAAGGGCTATGGAACAGAGGAGGTCATTGAGTTTTGTGTTGACTTTATTCCTGACCTTAAGCCGATCGGTGTTCCTGAATCGCGCTATGAGGGGAGACTGCGTGGAAAAGGCACGCTAGGAAAGAAATCAGCAACGTGTATGGACGGACATTCTTTCACTCAAGCACACTACACAGTTCTACTTAATTCCATCTTGGTGGCTCCGTACAAAGAGGAACACAAGGAGATCTTACGCTCTAAATACCGGAGCAACGTGAAGATTGGATTGATGGAGAACACATGAAGACTTTCGGCGGTTGGTTGCAAACACGTCTCATGAATGTCACCGATGACGAGCAGCTGTACTTGTTGGCCAAGCAACCATCTTCTACTATATCGACTTTTCAAGGGTACGAGATTAATGGGAACACATTTTACACTTTGGCCCAAGACAAAAAGAGCACCAACCAAAACAGTGGTGTCCGCTTTGATGCAGAAGATGGCAATGGGAACAAGGTCACATATTATGGGTACATAGAGGAGATATGGGAACTTGACTATGGACCTAATTTCAAGGTCCCTTTGTTCCGGTGTAAATGGTTCAACTTTGAAAGACGGGGTACAGGTAGACCCGCGATGCGGAATGACTACGGTGGATTTCAAGAATCTTGGGTACGACACCGAACCATTCGTCCTAGCCGGTGAAGTGGCTCAGGTTTTATGTGAAGGATATGTCTAGCAAACCGAAAAAAAGAAAAGAAAGGCAAGAGGACACATCATACGATGAGCCAAAGCGGCACATAGTTCTTTCAGGAAAAAGAAACATCGTGGGAGTAGAGGACAAGACAGACATGTCAGAAGATTATAATAAGTTTGACGATATTCCACCCTTCAAGGTAAAAATTGACCCAAGCATCATCTTAAACAATGAAGATTGTCCATGGTTGCGTCGCGATAAGAAGAAAGGGAAACGAGCGAAGAAAACTCGGAAGACTAGCTAGCTACATATAGGGATCATAACTTGTGTATCTCAATATGGAAATCACTTTTGTGTAATGATGGTACTGTATGTAAGATATTAACAATGGAGATGGTTGGCTTGTTTTACTAGTTAAGTCACGGGCTTGTATGTAAGATATTAATATAGGGCATGTGCACCAAGGGCATATTCGAGAAGTTCCGCCACGGGAGATTTCCCACCGACAGGGCGTCGTGCGCTACATACTTTATCTCATCGAGCAGAGCGTTCTTATCCTGCCGACAGCTTTAGTACCGGTTGCACCCACCAACCGGTACTAAAGGTTACCCACGCGTCCTTATCCCACCGACAGAGCGTCGTGCGCTACATACTTTATCTCATCGAGCAGGGCGTCCTTATCCTGCCGACAGCTTTAGTACCGGTTGCACCCACCAACCGGTACTAAAGGTTTGCCTCGATCTGTCTTCCCGCCTATTTTCTTCCCGCGCTTTCCACCGGTTCCCGCCTCTGTCTTCCCGCCATTTTTTCACTATATATATGTAGGCTTGGCCACCATTTACATATCACATCTAGACTCATATCTGCAAACCTCATCATTCTCTCCCATGGCTTCCATCGCATCTCTAACCCCCCGGGAGGCGGAGGCGCTTTGCGCCTCGAACTACCCCTGCCCGCCGGGCTACCGCGTCCCGACCGGCTGGTTGCTAAGCGTCGGAGGCGTACCGGTCCCTCCAGTCCCTCTAGGTGTGGCGCGCGAGATGGCCATCACGAACCACTACTACTTCGAGCTCACGCCGGGCAGCGGAGGAATCCCCGGTGGCATCCCGACTACAGCCCGACTTGGGAAAGCTTCTTCATCAATCGGCGTGAGAGGGCGCTGCCGAGCACGAGGAGGGCGGCCCGCCTCCTCCGAACTTCAACGAGGCCGGCCGTCGGCTGTGGTGGCGCGGCCGGACTCTCCGAGGCGTCATGGCCTACCGTGGCCCCCGCCTGCGCTACCCTCGGTCCCAGCCCACGCGTGCTCACCCGCCGACGTTCGAGTACCGCGACCCCGATGCCGGCGACGATGATGACGGCGACTACGACGACTACGGTGGCGAGTACTACGAGGTCTAGGCAGGAGTATGACTGAATGACTCCCCAGTAGAATTTGGTCATGTATCTTTAATTTTCAGTTAAGCTATGTACTTTTAATTCGAGTTCAATCGTAATAAAATTTCATTCCCGCCCTTTCTTTCCCGCCTTTTTTCTCCCACGCGCGGCGTCGTGGCGGGAAAGTTTCCCGCGCGACGTCGTACGTGGCGGGAAACTTTCCCGCGCGGACGGCGTCATGGCGGGAGTAAAGAAAAGAAATAGAAAAGAAACGAGAAAAAGAAAAGAAAAGGAAAAAATAAATATAAAATAAAAGAAAAGGAAACAGGAAAAGAAAAGAAAAGAAAAAGAAAAGAAAAAGAAAAGCAATAGAAAAAATAAAAGCAATAGAAAAGAAAAGAAAAAATAAAAGCAATAGAAAATATAAATAGAAAAGAAAATAAAAGAAAATAATAAATTGAAAAGAAAAGAAAAGAAAAGAAACGAGAGAAGAAAAAATAAACGAGAAGAAAAAGAAACAAAGAAAAGAAAAGAAAACAGAAAAAGAAAAAAGAAAAACAAAAAAAAACCTTTGGCACCGGTTGGTGCCACCAACGTACGAAAGGCCTTTCGTGCGGTTGGTGGCACCAACCGGTATAAAACGTTCCCGAGCATTTTGACTTAGCCGCGCGGCCAAATCTCCCCAAATCCCCCAAAATCTTCACGATCTTTGCCGCGCGCGCTCGCGTCGTCCACGCCGTCGAGCACCACGACGTCGCCGCCGTCGAGCACCACGCCGTCGAACTCGCGCCGTCGCCGTTGCCATCGTCCGCGCGCTCGCCGTCGTCCACGCCGTCGAGCACCGCGCCGTCGAACTCCTCTCTCTCTCGCGCGCGCGGCGGCGGTGCGTACGTCCTCCACGCCGGCCGCCGCACCATGGCGCCGTCGGCGTCCCTCTCCCCTTGTCCTGCCCTCGCCCGCGCGCTGCACGCTGCCTCGGCTGCTGCTCCGTCTGGGTCGGCGTCTCGGCGTGCGCTCCCGGCCTCCGCCTCGGCGCCGGCCAGGTCACGCCCGCGGGGTGTTCGACCCAATGCCGAGCCGCGCGTGCGCGGTGGTGGAGGCCGTGCGCCGGGGAGATCGAGGGAGGCCGTGCTCCGTCTGGGTCCGCGTCGGCACCCCGTCGGCGGTCGAGCTGGTAGACGAGGTCGTGGGGATGCGGAGCGGCACGAGCTTGCCGCCGGAGAAGAGCTGGTCGGCGGGGAGAATGGTGGACACCGCGGAGCACCCGGCGAGGAAGAACTCGAAGTCGGCGCTGGCCTTGCCCGGTCCCGCTCCCGCGGCCATGGACGCGTCCCTCCGCCGCCGGCGTCGTCGAGGCTGAAGGAGACGCCGTTGAGTTTGAAGAGTTAAAAGGGGCAGCGAATATTAGAGTACCTATTTTCCTAAGTCAATGTAAAAGAAAAGAGTAGTATGTGTTCTCGAAAAAATAAATATTTTTTGACAAACATGCATTAGTATTAATTCCGGAGAAAACAATCGATGAACAACGAAACATTTTTTAGAAATATAGAGTGGTGGAAGAACACATGCAAATGTGGGCCATTTGAAAATAAAATTGAGGAGTTACTGATGAAGTGCGGTAGGGGCGGACGCGGCCGACGAGCGCGTTCTGGATGTGGAGGCTGCGCACCCGCACGCCGGAGCACGAGTCGATGGTCACCGCCGTCGTAGATTTAGGGAAAGAAAATTTAGGACCACCGTAGTAGATTAAGAGAAAGAAGAGCGAGAGGAGGAACACCGAGTCCATGGAGGAACACCGAGTCCATGGAGGAACGCCGAGTCCGTGGGTTAGGGTTAGGGTTATTGCTTTCTTCATTTCAATTGTTATCCATCTAGCAATCTGTTATATGATCATGACAAGATGAATGAAATATAATTGCTTTCTTAATTTTGTAGTGACATTGAGCTATGGCGGACGGCACCTTCGTCCGAGATGAGGAGGGGGAAGAAGCGGTGCAGAAATTGATATATGAGAGTGCCCGTGGGGCTGATGGAGATGAAACAGATTTTGCCGACTTTCTGAATGATTTCGGCGAGGGACTTGAGTCCGAACAAGTTAGAAGAGACAACGAAGTTTCCATAACAAACTCCGCCGAGGTGTATATTTATGTATCAAGTCTATGTTCATATCACTAGATGCATTCATTTATTTGTATTTCACTTATTAACGAATAATTTTTCTATTAGCCTTCTGGAACATCGAGCAAGTCTGTTAAAACAAAACGAGGCCCGACGCGAGTTCTAAAGGGCGAGGGTAGGTTAGCCCTCACGGCATTTAAGGATAATGGTGAACCGGTGCATCCCAAAGATCACTGCACCAAATTTACAAGTCAAGCTGGAGTTCTTGTTAGGGACCATGTACCGATCAGCATTCGAGAGTGGCATAAGCCGAAGAAAGCGGACAATGAAGCTAGTTATGTCAACGACGCGATGAAAAAGTTTCTTTGGGAAACTCTGCTGACACGCTTCAGCCTACCGGAAGACATGACGGAAGGCCAGAAGAATAAAGTCAAGGAATGGACTCTCAAGAAGATGGCCATACAATTCCAGACTTGGAAGAAAAATTTATGGGACAAATATAAGAATGAAGATCCAGTATTCGATGATAATCTAGTGAAGATAAAGGATCACTGGCAAGAATTTAAGAGGTATAAGCAATCGTCTACTTTTGTGTCTCGATCGGTCACAAATAAGAAAAATGCTGCAAAGAAGACAATTTGGCATCATATGGGGTCAGGTGGCTACAAGACTGCCATTCCGAGGTGGATAGCGTATGAAAATGAACTGATGGCTGCAGGAATCACTCCACAGACATGGGACTGGCCCGAACGGTCCAAGTTCTGGTTGTTCGCGCATGGGGCAGGGTTGGACCCAAAGACAGGGCTGATCGTTGCGGAGGGAAAATGGAAGGAAAAGATTGAGCAAATCGTACCGAAGCTTGTAGCTGCAATTGAACAGGTTCGAAAGGGAGAGTACATTCCCGATAGAGAGAATGACGAGCTGACACTCGCTCTGGGGAATCCTGAACACGTTGGACGGGTACGAGCTCGCCCAGGTCTCACCATGAAGGAAGCGTTCCCAGAGTCCGCTGACACTTATAGAAGCCGTTCGCGGAAGAAGAAGAAGGATGCCGACATTGTAACGGAATTGTTAACTAGGGTGGAGGCGCTTGAGAAAAATCAGAGGCCACGACCAGCCGATGTTCCTCTACGGGATCCTCAAGCCGATGCCGCCCCATCTCAGCGAAGAAGCGATGTGGGTTCCACGCATCTTGACGGATGTGGAGGAAGCTACCCGTGGATTATGTCACGGAGAAGACAGATTGCGAGCTCTATATGTTATTCAGAACCGCGTCTGTTAAGGTGGCGGTCGGTTATGTTTACCCAAGTGAAGAAGGAGCAACGCACCACCATATGCCCATTCCACCTGGCTGTGTTCGTGTCGGGGTGGATGAAGTTGTTCCGGCTTTTGAATCAGTGGAGCTTGATATTCCTAGAGGTGACGATGAGAGGACACTTGCCGATGTCAAGCACGGTTTCGCCCTATGGCCGAAGAAGTACGTCGTCCTTCTGCAAAGGCCACCGACTCCTCATAGCAGTCCACATGAGCATCAAAGGCCTTCGACTCCTCCTCCTAGCAGTCCACATGAGCAGCAAAGTCCATACCTACCTGAGAGGGACCCCGACATGAGTCCACCACCTCGAGATCCTCCGCGTAAGACGGCGCACAGTAAGCGGAATGGTACGCCGCCTAAGAAGAGATCTAGAAAGGAGAAACCACTTGCCGCCTATTGAGAAGTTACCTTGGGAAAAAACTCCCGAGGAAAACCAGGAAGCCGTTGAGTCCCGGCGGAGGGCCTTTTTGCTAAGAAAGAGCCAGAGATACCTTTTGAGAAGACACTAGATCCGGTGAAGGTTTATCGTACGGTCGAGAATCTGTATAACCACTGAACCATCGCCGCCATCTGACTATAGGCGTTCTATTGAAAGGTCGTACGACCAAATGATGGAGGCGAAAAACCCCACTACCAGCTCGGGTATCAGGGAGATAAAAGGGATACACCAAGTCTACCAGCTCGGAGAACAACCCGTTAAATCGGTCCCCCCTCTAAAGGTGTTTGACGAGAAGGCCGTTCAAAGTTCTCGACAAATCTCAACCGATTACGCCATGGCTAAGGTAGTATATCAATATGTTCAAGGGAAAGATTTGGTCGAGAATCTCAGCAAGCTACCAACAAGTATGCGTAACTTGCATACGTGGTACGGTGTTGCCGCAAAGGGAGGGATGGAGACTATCATGGTGCGAGTTAAGGAAGAGCACTACTTCCAAGAATACTCTGTGAGCGTTGACTTCTCCGAGCTTTTCCGGTTATACAATCTTCGGGCCCTCGACAAATCTATCGTCAGTTGCTATTGTCTGTAAGTGATTTATTTATATAATTTGAGAAGTCTTTAGCTCAGCTCCTTGATTATCTGCAAATTATAATCTTTTGTGCGCTATGTTATGCAGATTGAAGATGCTCGAATGCAAAAGGGATGAAATCAAGGACATTGGGTTCATTGACCCGGACACAATGCATGTCAAGACCATAGAAGAACCCCTCTATAACAGGGATACACCGGAGACTTTGCTAAGGTTTTTGAAGCGACAACGTGACAAAAAGACAATACTTTGGCCTTACAACTTCCAGTGAGTGTTACTCTCTTATAACACATTCTATTTTGCTCACTTATATATATGACACTACATATTTAAACGTGCGCAGGTTTCACTTTATTCTTATCGTCATTAAAATGTACGAAGGAGAAGTTGAAGTCTTTGACTCACTAACCAAAGAGCCTATACAATACAAGTCTTGTTTTCTTATGCTCAAAAGGTAATTCAAATTCTTATCGGTTTTTTTGTTAGTTTCCTGATATCAACCGATTGATAACTCTTTTGTGCATTTTCTTTTGTCGGGCAGCGTATGGGAAACTTTCATCAAGGAAGATCAGTCCCATGATTGGAAACCGAAGCTGATATGGCGTGCGAACAAAGTAAGTAGTACTACCTAGGTCCACACACCTTTATCATACTTCATTATTGTTTGACTGAATTATATTCTTGTACGAAATGCGCAAAACAACCACCGGGGACTAATCTATGTGGATACTACGTTTGCGAGTACATCCACAGAATTGTCAGCGAGAGAGCGAATAATGAAAGAAATAGAGAGGTACGAAAATAATATTCACAAATTTATTTTCTTACCATAAGTTGTGCTGAGTTTCAGTAATAATTGTTTGATTTGTGATTTGATATAACACACATAGCTCATGTATTCATCTTATTCTTTTACAGTTGAGAAGAAAGCGGGAGAAGATCGGAATCGAGGAGCGCTTCAAAGCAATCGGCGATGAATTGGCGGGATTTTTCCTTCGGGAAGTCATACCACCATCCGGAGAGTACCACTATGCATAAAGATCTTCTCCAGCTCCTCGATTGCTTTGTGTGTATATATAGTTTGACTCGGAGTGTACCACTATGGTACATGTGTGTAATAGATCGATCTTCATGCTTGTACTATGGTGCATCGACTTGATTTGCATCGGAGAGTACTACTTATGCAATTACATGTGTGTTATATTATATGCACCAACTTTATATGCATCACCTTGATCTTCATGTACTACGTAAACCCAAACGCATTTCCGGTGCATCGACGCGATATGAAACGCTCCGATACCCCTAAACCCCTACAGAAACCCTAAACCCTGAATTCTCTGCCGCGGCAGAGATTCTCGAATTTTTCCTGCCGAGGCAGCCTACCTTTGCCACCGGTTTGTAGTACAAACCGGTACGAAAGGTCCATCGACGTGCGCTCTCCTGGGCGCCCACGTGGAGGGCCATCTATACCGGTTCGTAAGGAACCGGTAGGAAAGGGGGGGGGCCTTTTGCACCGGATATTTTATACCGGTTGCTAAACCGGTGCAAATGGCCCTCTGGAACCGGTATTGATCAGCGTTTTTCCACTAGTGTTGATGTGCTTCATATTAGTCAGGGAGTTGCAAGTGAGTTTGGTTTACAGTCGATTTTTTTTCCAGTTGCGATTAGTTGCACTTGAGAAAAAAGAGATGGAAATTAATTTAAAACTCCGTCAAGAACTTGGCCATTGGATAATGCACCTTTACAAAGAAAATATATATTAATATCAGGAAGATATCAATTACGTTCAGCCTTTGCAACAACGTAATGTCAAGACCTAGCAGAGGCATTATGGATGTACACAGCCAAAGTACAGAAAAAATAATATAAAATAAAACTAGCAGCAGTGGGCAATACTGCCAAAAATTACGAATCACCAGGCCCATAGTCGCCACGTGCACAGTTTAGACTGGACATCACCACGCAACCGAATCCTTGTTCGCACAACATGTTGTCAGGTATCTTCTTCTTCTGATCCATTGCTTACACCTGAAGGTGCTGGTGTGCACGGTCCTGACGTGAATATTCTCATGTAGCCAGGGAAAACCACGACGAAGCAAATCACACTGTCGGCTATCTTCTTCATCCCCCACTTCTATCGTCACTTAGTGGTTTTGAACTCAACATAAACCATTGAGACATTTCTCTGGCTGAAAAATATACATGAGTTGCAGCTGAGACTTTTTCAATCTCATATGGGTTAAAACTACTGTCAACTGAGCATGATAAAATTTAGTAGCCCTCGTAAACCCGAGGAAACGATATGTACAATTGAGACCTTTGATATTTTCTTGATTTATGATTGATGTTACGGAATCGACACTAAGCACCAGCTAGCCAGATATTCTAGCATGCAAGTCCGGTGCTAGAAATTCAGCTTCTGCGACAAGTACCCCAACAAACGTTTGTGGATTCTTGGTTCCATCGCATCAATCAGTCACGAGATGTTACGCACAAGTCCCGTCAGGCCATTATGTAGCCCATTGAGATCTCGCAAAGTTGAGGATCATTTCTCGCGTAAGACATATAGAATCATAAAATGGTTGTTTTTTGTCGGGACTTGCCACGGTGTAGAGTGGTGCACTTGCTAGTGGGATCTGAATCCAAGTCCATGAGCCATGCATATCAGTCGATTGATCTGGCTGACGCCGTACTTGCCTAGAGACGTTGAAAGAGACATTATTGTTCAATGAGTGGAATGCTGTTCTGTACTGCTTACCTTTTTTTTTCTTTTTTTTTTCTTTGAGAGGGCTGTATTGCTTACTAATATAAGCAGTAAACTTATACGACGTTTGTTTGATTCAAACATATCAAGTACGTGTTTACCCGGCTGCATGCAGGTTTTTTTCTTCTTCACGAAATTAGCAAGATCTGTGCTTTTGTACTAGAGTTGAGCAGAGAACAAAAGGGGCATCTATAGCTCATTCGAGTGATAATTAGCTTATTTCTCACTCAAGTAACGTCACTTGTCTTCTGTCGCTTGGCAATAATTGACGGTTGCATATTTGGCGTTTGTGATCTCCTGCAAGTCTGGTTTGTGGCTCAAAGTTTTCCTCTTGCTAGTGTTAGGGTGAGAGGTCAGATGTTATTGGATGCAATTTCCTTTTTCTCTTTTATTGCTAGAGTTTGTATTTTTCGATAAAGAAAATATATTAATATTAAAAGATATCAATTACATCCAGCCTCCGCAACAACGCAACACCCTAATAGCAGTATGAATGCACACAACCAAAAAAGATAAAAGAAAACTAAGAAAGAAATGTCCCGCTATAGTATCACAGGCCTAGCAATAGTAATACATCCACCTCCCTTGACAACACCTAAAATACAGACTCTCTAAAAGCGACGCCTCCAAGAAGGAAACAGTGCACCAGTGCAAAAATTATTTGATAGAGTTTGTATATATAGAGACAACTTAGTTTCTTTAATGGAAATTCTTGGAAATCCTATCCTTTTCAAAGAAAAGTGTAACTGTTAAAAACTGAGTTCCAACCCACATTAATCCATATGTTACTGGAAATATTTGAGTTGCACCTCATGTGCAATCCATGTGCAATCGAAAAAACTGAGTTGCAACTCATATACAATCTATGTGTAACTAGGAAAATCCGAGTTGCAACTCTTGTGCAACTCATATGTAATTGGAAAATATCAATTGCAACCAACGTACAACTCACCACGAATCATGATGCAAATTCCGGCGGTGGTAGAAAAGAATTAGCTCTAAATTAATTCTCACTCGAACGAGAGTGTCTCGTGAGAAAACGATATATACTACATTCATTAATCATGCCAAAGACAAATATTTATCTCGAAATTAAGTTAGGATCACAAAAACACTCAAAATTCTCGTACATGCGATAGACACACGAACACGACATCCCCCCCCCCCCGGAAAAAAAAAGCAGAAGAAAAATACAAGGCGTACTCGAGTACTAGTCGATCGTTGGTCGAGGAAATTACACAAAGATCGGGACAAAAATAAAAGGCACGGAGCAAAATTATTCCACTCTTCCCTGCATGCCGCTCAAGAAGGCTCTAAAGCATGCAACGTCAGTGAGGCGACGTTTCAGACGCGCGCGTGCATGCACACGCAGTTAGCACTTGGAAACAGTTGGAACCTGTGGCAGCGTCGATCGATCAGACACTAGCTCCGTGTCCGTTGGAGGATGACCGGACTGACCCGTTGTCTTTCTCGCACTCCGGATCGTGTCCCTGTACTGCTGCGTCGACCTCCTTGGCGTCCCCGTTAGAGCTGGGGGCCATGGCCATGGGCAGCGCCTCACGCAGCGCCGCCGACTCCTCCTGGGTCTCCTTGTGTTTTCCCCAGAGCACGGAGTAGAGGCCGATGACGATGAGGACCGAGCCGAGGACGCCTCCGAGGAATATCTTCTCGGCGAGGATGAAGGAGCCCATCACGGCCACCACGATCATCATCAGCGGGCTGAACGCCGACGCGAACACCGGCCCCGTCTTCTGGATCACCAGGCCTTGCACGTAGTACGCTATGCTCGACGTCACGATGCCCTGCACATCATGCAAACATACATTAGATCGATCACTTTGAGTGCGAGATTTCACGATGAGGAGTAGTAGATCAGAGTTGCTACTCACGGCGTATGCGGCGGCGAGGAGGTTCATGTCGAAGCCGATGGTCCAGACGGAGGGGCGGTGCTCCATGGCGAAGGTGACGACAATGGCCTGGAGGGTGCCGACGAAGCAGATGAGCGTGGTGAGGGAAAGCGGCGCGGAGTACTGCTTCAGGGTGTGCGCCTGCAGGATGAAGAGCGATGCCCAGGCGAGGGTGGCGATGATGACGAAGAGGGAGCCCAGGAACCACTCCCTGCCCGTGGGGTCGACGGCGGCCACCGGGGCCTCGCCGCCGTGGCCGTGAGCGTGTCCCGTCAATCCCATCTGCATCAGCGGGCCCTTGTAGAGCGTCATCAGCATCGCGCCGGCCACCGTCACCACCGTCCCGGCCACCTTCGCCTGGCACCTCACCTTCCTCAGGTCCACCTTCTCCATCCTGTTTATTCGTAGGGCACCAAGCAATGTCAAATCTTTGGTCTAAAACCGATCACAGCTGACGTCTTGTCCAAATTTTCAGAAGAGATGTACTATACCTGAAGATACAGGCCATCACGAAGGTCATGGCAGGAAGGATGTTGCTCATGGCGCATGCGAAGGTCGGGCCAGTGTACTTGAGGCCGACGTAGTAGAAGTTCTGATCAATCACTGGCCTGTAATATTGAAGGGCATACATCAGGTTAGTTACACGTACGTTGGTATTTCAGGAAAGCTGAAAATTTTGGCGTACTCGCTAGAAGTAAAATACATCTGGCAGACACCTTTTCTTGACAAAAGAGTCTTAGTCTCTATATTGGGGTGCCCACTTATGTGTGTTTCCCCACATTCTTAAAGTACACAAGATGACAGGAGAACTAACCCGAGGAGTGCCAGTACGAAGATCTGGAGGAAGGACGACCACGTCATCTTCGGCCTCACCTTCCTGCCATTTTAAATCAAGTTCATCGTATCAGCTTCAGCCTAGTGAACCATGCAAATTACAACAACACAGACAAAACAAATGCACCGTTTCGTCCATGGATCTCTTGTGTGCAAATATATACCTCTCGAGAAGCAGGGCAAATGGCGCTATGGAGACGGTGGCGAAGGCGTGGCGGTAGACGACGAGCACGTAGTGGCTCATGCCGCCGTTGAGTGAGACCTTGGTGATCACGTTCATGCCGGCGTAGCCGAACTGCAGGCAGATCATGGCGATGTAAGGCTTGGCCTTCTCGAAGCCACCCATGGTGATGATATATATGTATGGTACTTCTAGCTAGCTGCAAAGCCAAGGGCTAGAATGTTCTAGCTAAGGTAGTGATTTGCTAGCTAGGGAACTCAAGGAGCAAGAGACAAAATTAAAGACCTTGAGTTGAAGGAAATGTGCAGGGCTGGCCGCCCTATTTATACCCACGTAGGGGCATTCTGGGCATTATATTTCTTCTGAGGTTCTGGGCATTATACATGCGCCAAGCCTTTTCTCTTCTCTTCCCAGCAAGGCAGCGAAGGCTGGCCCATTCGGTACCAGTGCGCAGACGTATGCCGACTCCCAGACCGAGTGGCTTCGCCGTTGGCATGGTGGGACTCATTAGTGAGCCTCTGCCATGTTCATCTGGTGATATCCAGCTGATGGGTTTCTCGAAGCAAATGAAGACCACCTGGTGAACAGAGAGATCTCAACAGCTTCCCTGGTTGGGCTAGTGCTGCAGCATCACACGTCATATGTCGCAAAACCATCAAATTTGGTCATATTTCACATGAGGACAAGCAAGCAGTGTTTCAGGTTGGAAGGCAAATGAATCATCAGTTGTCTCCCCAATGTCATAAAGAACAGTGCGCTGCAGCCCTTGATTTTGTACCTAAGCCGACATGCTTGTTTGATTGCCACCATTGTAATACCACCTAGTGGATTCTGCCAAACATACATTCATCATGCAGACTGCTGACTGGTGAAGGCTTACCGTCTTGGATAGATTTAGAAAAGGCGCTGTTGAGACTGGCTGTGAGGCGGGTGAAACATAACCTATAAACGGGAGCACCATTTCCAGGTGACTTACATAGTGTTTGATTATTGTAGTGCTCATGATAATGTAGCTTTTTAACCAGATTTTTCTATTTTATAGTTTAGCTGATTACATAAAATCTGTCTTTGTCTTTTTCCCCGTCGAAGACTAAAATAAGGGAAGCATAACAAAGTTAAATTTTATAGGCACTTGAGATTACCTCCCCTTTCTCTCTCTCTCTCTCTCTCTCTCTCTCTCTCTCTCTCTCTCTCTCCCTCTCCCTCTCTCCCTCTCCCTCTCCCTCTCTCCCTCTCTCCCTCTCTCCCTCTCTCCCTCCCTCTCTCTCCCTCTCTCCCTCTCTCCCTCTCTCCCTCTCTCCCTCTCTCTCTCTCTCTCTCTCTCTCTCTCTCTCTCTCTCTCTCTCTCTCTCTCTCTCTCTCTCTCTCTCTCCCTCTCTCACAGACAGATAACTACAATACTACCCAAAAATGTCTCTTTCTTTTTTTGTATGACAGACTCCAATTTCTTCAATGAAATTGGGGGCCGTGTGGCCCCTTTAATAAAAAAATACTACCCAAAAATTATTATTTACTGTTGCAAAAGTTCACTTTGCACCTTTAACTCTAAAGCACGATGTTTTCAGCCTTGAGTTGTTTACATTAACTTATCATCCCTATCCTAGTAAAATATCCAGTAACACACATAATTTTCAAACACCCTTGGAATGTAGGATATGATGGAGAGGAGGTAGCATAACATGCCTTTTCATGACCTAAACATGAATATAGAACTTTAATCATGATCACCCTCTGTTTTTATATATATAGCCACAAACTCACATTTTAGATACCAAGAAAATACAACCGAGTAATAAATAGAACAATTATTTATGTGGAAATAGTCTCGGAGTTTGGGCTAATTAAAAATATTGGATACGGTGGTCTTTCTCTATGGTTGTATGCAACTTTTAATTAATGAACACCATTCTAACAGGTAGAAATGTAATCAATTTTACTCATTAGTATTAGTGGCCTTACATATTGGTAAAGTATGTTTTTCATAGTGCCCTTACATATAAAGACAGGGGGTATTATTTACCATTTTAAATGCATTTTGCTTACTTTTTATTTTTTTATTTTTCCTTTAATTTTACCTACTACTAACATCCAAAGTGACGATGTGTATAATGATGGTAGACAAAAATTGTTTAAGCGAGTTTGAATATATCATAGGATATGTCGAAGGAGGTAAATTTAATGCTTCAATAATTTGTTGGAAATATGCCCTAGAGGCAATAATAATATTTTATTGTTATATTTAATTGTTCTTGATAAGTGTTTTCTATGCCAGAATTGTATTAAACGAAAACACTAATAGTTGTCTGGTTTCTAAATAACACTGTGTTCCCAGTAAGCCTTTACTAGACTAGTACATTGGTTAATGACGGTTAAGGTTACCTAACTATAGACATGTATTTCCAATTAACAACAAGATCATGTCATTTGTGGAGGATCTAACTAAGCAAATCAATTGGATTGAATCAATGTTTAAATTTCTATAGCTTTGTAATGTAACATATACCAAATTTTAGACCATGAGATATGTTAATCCCTAGTAATAGAAGAATACTTTGAGAGCATCAACCGTCACTTCGTAATTGGGTGATCATAAAGACGTTCTTGGGTATCTCAGAAAGTACTTGTTAGGTAGTATGTATCAAGAGTGGTATCGGGTGATACGTCTCAAACTTATCTATAATTCTTGATGCTCCATGTTTGTTTTACACCAATTTATATATATTTTGCTCATACTTCATTGCACTTATATACATTTTCTAGCACTAATCTATTAACAAGATGCCACAATGCCAGTTCCTGTTTTTTTTGCTGTTTTTTGTATTTCAAAAATTTTGTACAGGAAATATTCTCGGAATTGGAAGAAACAAAAGCCGAAGTCAGTATTTTACCGTAACGAAGACATAGTCCGAAGGGGGGGACGAAGAGGAGCCATAGGGGGTCCAAACGACCCCTTGGCGCGGCCAGGCCTGGGCCCGCGCCAAGGCATGGTGTGGCCCACCCTGGCCTCCACCGACATTGCCCCTCCGACTATTTATTCACGATCTCGGGAAAACCCTGAAACCCAAGCCTCCATCCACGAAAAGTTCCATCACGGCCGCCATTGCAGAACCCATCTCGGGGGGTTCTGAAACTCTTCCCGGCACCCTGCCGGAGGGAGAAATCATCGCCGGATGCATCTACATCGTCATGCCCGCCTCCGAAGTGATGCGTGAGTAGTCCATCCCTGGACTATGGGTCCATAGCAGTAGCTAGATGGTTGTCTTCTCCAATTTGTGCCTCTTGTATAGATCTTTTGAGCTACCCTACATGATTAAGATCATCCTTATGTAATACTACATGTTGTGTTTGCTGGGATCCGAGAATATTATATACTATGTTGTGGTCGATTATATATTCATGTCATATGTTATTTGTGATCTTGCATGCTCTCTGTTGCTAGTAGATACTCTGACCAAGTAGATGCTTGTGACTCAAAGAGGAGGTATTTATGCTCGATAGTAGGTTCATGCCTCTAGTTTTCTGGAAGAGTGGCAATAACTTCTAAGATTGTAGATGTGTTATTGCTACTAGGGAGAAAACAACAATGTTTTATCCGAGGGTAATTTTATTGTTTACTTTACACACATTGCTTAATGCTATAATCTGTTACTTGCAAATTAATACTGGAAGGGGTTCAGACGATAACCGGAAGGTGGATTATTAGTCATAGACGCAGTTGGATTACGGTCTATGTATTATGTTGTAATGCCCAAACGAATCTTATAGTAATCATCTTGTCATGTATGGTCGATATTCTGTCAATTGCCCAGCTGTAATTTGTTCACCCAGCATGCTATTTATCTTTATGGAGAGACACCTCTAGTGAACTGTGGTCCCCGGTCCTTTCATTTACACTGATAAACTCAACCACTGCAATCCTGCTCTTTTACTTACTGCAAAGCTCTATTCTCTTTAATTACTGCAAAGATCTCTTTCCAGTCGATACGTCTAATCCTTTGTGTTCAGAAAACCGGTGAGATTGACAACCTAACTGTAAGTTGGGGCAAAGTACTTTGGTTGTGTTGTGTGCAGGTTCCACGTTGTTGCTAACGCCAGTAGTGCGCCCTGCCACTAGTCAGCTAGCAACACCTTCAGAAGTCACGCCTTTCTCCTATTGGTCGATTAAACCATGGTTTTGTACCGAGGGAAACTTGCCGATGTGCTCATCACACCTTCCTCTTGGGGTTTCCCAGCCGCTTCCACAACAACCGCCACCAAGATTGTATGTCGCCATCACCGGAGCACCATCATTGGGTCATTTGTTTGAGGGATAGATATACTTAGGGCCCGCTAAGGTAAGACACATTCTATATCGCATGTAAGAACGTGACTAATGAGTTAGCCACGAGAAAATGTTGTATTACAATATGAGTAAATATTGCTTGCTATGAACGAGATTAAACTATGTATGGTTATAACGATGATCGAATTTCGGGCAAGTAAAATTATGGAGAGACAATGGGAATGGAATATGCGATTTTTTGAATCTTTGATCATGGTTCAACTGATAAAGATCTTCGTAGAATTTGTAGGAATCATCATGGCCATCCAGGTCCCATTATTAATTATTGATCGGAGAAGTGGTCTCGATCATGTCCACATATTCCCGAACGCGTAGGGTCGCACACTAAATGCTCAACATCGCTAGGATAGAAATGGGATATTAATTATGGTGAGCCTGAAGATTGTTCGGAGTATTGGATGGGATCCATGATATCACGAGGAGCTTTGAATGGTCCAGAGATTAAGAATCATATACGGGAAGGTCATTTTAGGGTTTCGTAAAAGTTTGGGATTTTTTCGGTATTGTATAGGGGGAGTTTTAGAAGGTTCCAAAAGGTCCAATATTGGGGCCCACTTTTCGAGAGGGGCCTTATGGGACAAAGAGGGTGTGGCCTGGCTATAATGTGTCAGCCGCACTAGGCCCATAAAGGCCCAGCCGACCAGCCTTGAGGGAAACCCTAAAAGGGGGCCATCAATCGTGGGGGGAGAGGACTCTTCCCTCTCCCCACTTGGTCGTTGCCCCTAGGGCTTAGAGGAGGGTCCACGGTGCCCACACTGCCCCTATAGCAGTAGAGACAGATGCAAGGGGCAGGGACTCTCACACTACAAGAAAAGTTCTAATAGACAACGTCCCAAAATCGTCCACTAAGGGCCATTTTTCGTCGCCTATGGGCCTAACCTGACGATATGGGTTCTGTTGTAGAAACTGCGTCAGGCAAAGTCCTACAACGTTTTTTTCGGTCCGTCGTGCTCGGGCGCCCTTCCGCCACGGAAAATCGGACCATTGCAGAAGTGTTTCCGGGAGCCCGTTGACTGCTGACGTCATGCAAACTGAAACGTGGCAGACGCCGTTAACTGGCAGTTAACGGCGTTAACCGGCTGAAACCCCGTGGTAGATGGTAGGCCCACACGAGGCCTGCCACGCCTTAAGCGGGCCGGCCCATTTAGTTTGCGGGCCGGGCCAGCTGACTTAGTTTGACCGGTCAACTATATAGCTGGACTGGTCCATTAGTTACGTGGGCTGTGTCTAACCTCTAAGGTTGACTAGTCAAAACTTAAATGGGCCGGCCCACTAAGCATGTGGGCCTGGCTGAATGCACTCGCTTGACCGGTCAACAGGCAAAAGGGCGGACCCACAAGACATGTGGGGCCCACTTTCCTGTTATCGGGCCGGCCTATTTAACA
Source organism: Lolium perenne (assembly GCF_019359855.2). Lineage (NCBI taxonomy): Eukaryota > Viridiplantae > Streptophyta > Magnoliopsida > Poales > Poaceae > Lolium > Lolium perenne. The sequence goes on along the minus strand of NC_067246.2, from coordinate 261,703,358 downwards.
AGTGGGGTCCACCATAAATCAAGTGGGCTGGCCCAAGAAGTTATTGGGCCGGCCCAATTAGCATGTGGGTCCCACTTTCCTGTTATTGCGCCGGCCCATTTAGTACGTGGGGTCCTCCATAGATCGAATGGGCTGGCCCAACAAGCTAGTGGGTCGGGCCAAAAAACACAGGTGGGTCCCACTTTCCTTTTAAAGGGCCAGCCCATTTAGTATGTGGGGTCCACCATATAGCAAGTGGGCTGGCCCAACAAGATAGTGGGTCGGGCCAAAAAACACAGGTGGGTCCCACTTTCCTGTTAAAGGGCCGGCCCATTTAGTATGTGGGGTCCACCATATAGCAAGTGGGATGGCCCAACAAGATAGTGGGCCGGCCCAATAAGCAGGTGGGGCCCACTTTCGTGTAACCGGGCCGGCCCAGTTAGTAAGTGGGGTCCACCATAACGCAAGTGGGCTGGCCCAACAGGGTCGCGGGCAGGCCCAATAATAAAAGTAGGGCCCACTATCGTGTTAACGGCCCGGCCCAAGTAGCTTGTGGGACCCATCGGGTTGGCCCAATAAGGAGGTGGGTCCCACTTTCCTATTACCGGGCCGGCCCAGCTAGTAAGTGGGGTCCACTTAAAGCAATTTGACTAGTCAACTTGCATTAAATTTCATGAGCCTAAAATCTGATATCAATGATACACACAATTACATACACAAATAAAATAACTAGGAAAATTACAAGGCAATTAATGTGCCCAAATAAAAAAATTACATATAATCACGGAGGACCTCTATTAGAATCATCAATAACACGTTGACATTTGGCAATCATCTTGACTGAATCTTGTGTACTCTTTGTCAACATATTAGCTACAGATCTTAAAGCAGCAATACCATGTCTTTTATAAAGTACAGCCTTGAGATATTTACTGTTTGATGAAATGAATGGTCTAGGTTGATGGCTATGAGAGGATCTATTAGAAGAAAGATCAGAACTTTTTAAGGGCCTCTCTTCTGATGAAGATTGCTTCATCACAAATGCATTCTGATAATAATGCAAAAAGAGTTAAACGATGAACTATGCAAACATGTATTAAGCATTGTCGATATGAGATAGTCACAAGTACTAAGCACAGACGTACATTATATCGTTGCAAAGGCTCACCCCTGAATCTTTTTTGCCCTCTATCTTCTACTAAGGACTTCTTCATTACAACTGCATTCTAGTAATATTGCGAACATAGTTACAAAGTGAACTATTCAAACATTTATTATGCAATGTAGATATAAGATAATAACAAGTTGCATAAATAAGACAATGTATGGAACTTGTACTAAGCACAGACTTACATCATAATATTGCACAGGGTCGCAACAGATCCTTTTTTGGCAACTATCTTCTAATGATGACTGCTTCATTAAAACTGCATTATGGTAATATTGCAAACATAGTTACAACAATTAACTATTCAAACATGTATTACGCAATGTAGAGATCAGATAACAGCATGTAGCAGAAATAAGCACAAGATAAGATAAGATGCATGTACTAAGCACATACTGGCTCGCTGCAGGTCCTTCTCTTGCGTGCACTAGTCGTGGTCGACATGCCTGTCATTTTAGGTTCAGCCATCAAGTGAAATGCTAATCCTCCTGCTCCATTATCCTTAATCTGTATTTAGATATCACATTTAAGACCAAGTCAGCTGGTTTTAAATAACAAAAAACTTGAGCTACCAAATGAATAAACCATATTTACCATATATCAGATTGAAACCAACTAGATGTTGCTTTGCATGAGATACGAATTTCAGACATTCTGATTTAGAGTAGGGTAATGCCAAGGTTTTCCACATAAAGTAAACTGGCATTAAGAATGACCAAATGTCAGGTTCAAATCACCTTCGCAGTTGCTCCAAGACAAGCATATCAAATAGGCAGAAATATAGTAAAGCATGAATGGCATTGCTATGGAAGGGTTCCAAGTGTTAATATCTTGCATAAGGAACAATGCATATAGGTTATAGATAATAACGGAAGTAAACTGCCAAAATTACCAACCAGGAACTCAGATTCCAACCATCCCTAGCGTCCCCGCTGTTAACGTTGGATGTTCTAATAAGTGGTTCGCATGATCAATCCCTAGGAAAAATAACATTGACAAGTTAGTCTACGATAATACAAAGACCAGACATGCACGCAGCAATAACTATACAAGCTGTGCAACAGGAGCATTCATGGAAAAAATAGCTATAAGCTAAAGACGAGGTATAAGAGCAAGCAGATTGGAAATGCACATAGCATGATTATAAAAGCAGTGTGATAATAGAGGCACGAGAAAACAGCTAGCGGCTAGCGGTGAGCTAATGACGTGGTATAAGAACAACCGGATTGGAAATGCCCATAGCATGACTATAAAAGCAGTGCGACAATAGCATGCTATACAAAAACAGTTGGCAGCAAATGAATGGGTATAAGGCTATAAATATGTGGATGCACACAGGTGTCAGTAGAATGAACAGGATGGTAGCGACCGTATAATGCTTTTGTACTGTACAATATTTAAACGAACTTCATGCGAAGAAACACATCAAGAAAGTTAATGTCATATGAGATCTGCAAATAACTACACAAAACATGGATAAAGAAACATCGCGATCTAACGGGCCAACGTACTAACCAAGCTGCGGCGGGGTGGACGGGGGTGGCAAATTGCATTCCAGCGGCAGCGAACGTGGGAGACGATGAATCGACCCTGTTTCAGTAGAAGCGGGCGTTAGTGAAGCAGATCTGGTTGGCTGGCAAGGGATTCGGTGAAGTTGATACAGCCGCTGCGCCGAAGTAGTCGGTGGAATAGATCGGCTTCTGTGGAGGAGGGAGGCCGCGGTGAAGTAGATCCGGTTCCGTTGGAGAGGATCCGGTGCGTCGACAGGAAAGGCGTTGATTGCTACGCTGTGGATGAGGTCGGCGGTGAAGCAGATCCGTCGGTGGCGAGGTCGGCGGTGAAGCAGATCCGTCGGTGGCGAGGGCCGTGGTGAAGCAGATCTGTCGGTGGCGAGGGCGTCGGGGGAGCGGATCAGGTGGGTGGACAGCCAACACGATCAAGGCTACGCTGTGGAGGAGTATGTCAGAGGTGAAGCAGATCTAGTACTGTAGAGAGTCAGAGCTTTGGCGTGTGAGAGTATTTTTGAGCGAATGGGGCGAATGGTTGGTGGGTGGGTGTGGGCCTGTGGGGAGGGTTCGGGATCTAGGCAAGATATTTTATTGTTACCGAATGAGCCCTCCATGGTCGGTGGGTTGTAGCTTCCGGATCAGGGTTAAAAGGGTAAAACTGGTCAAGGGATTTTCGAATGGATGCGGCGGGATGATTTCGCGCGCGGCCGAAATTTTCAGTTTCAAGCTACGAGCAGAACGACAAAAATAATGTTCTTCCCCATGGAGCTCTCATTTCTTCCTCTTCTCTTCCTCTCTCGAGTCTCTCCCACTCCCCCGGCTCCTCTCCCCCTTCTCTCCGGTGGCCTCTCCGGCCAGAGACGAGGCCGACTACTCTCTGTATATCGTACACCCTCCGATCTAAATTAATTGATTCAACTTTCCTTAGACGTGTATGTATCTAGAGTAAAAACATGTGTGGATACATCCATATTTAGATAAGGAAAGTTGAGTCAGCTAATTTGGATCCGAGGGAGTTAGTGTTGTTGTAAGCTTAGATCCAGTGTTTCCCATGAGCAGAATGGCGCAATGCAGTCGGGGATCTCATCATCGATTTCAGATCTGGCCTATGGTGAATCTAGCGGATCAGATCTGGCGGATCTTGCCGGCCAAACCCCGATCTGGTTCCATCAAGGTGATGGCGCTAATGGTGAGGCTTGCTTTGGTCAGTGCTTCAGATCTGGCCAATGGGGAAGTCAAGCTGCTAACGTTCACAAGCTCGGGGCATACGACGGCGTCATCCGTCTTGCCCGTGAACATCTTGGCCTTTCAGCGGCCCTTCTCAGAGCCAATATGCCGTTGCTGAGGCCCTTCTCTCCTTCGTCCTGGCGACTACCGGTGACACCGTCCCAAGTGGTGCGTCCCCGGCGACGGAGTTGCTGGAAAGGATGCGGAGCAGAGATCTGATGTGCGGTCGAGAAGGACTCAATTGATTTTCTTCTATATGTTTTGGGGTCCTTTTTGTAAAGTTGCAGGTCCTATTAGTTATTGTCTAGTTCTTTTGGACCTCTATGTAATTTTTTGGACTAGTTTCCATTTGCACCGATAAACTTGAATTTTGAGAAGTTCACGGGAAAAAAATTCCTTTGCACATATGGCCTATCAAGTATGAACATTCTTGAGATTTAAACTATATGTAATGGCCAGCACTTGCGCAAGGGCTCGTCTAGTGTGTACTAGTTTCCAATAGCACCGATAAATTTGAATCTTGACAAGTTCTTGGAAGAAAAAATTGATTCACATATAGCCTATCATGTATGAACATTATTGAGATTCAAACTATACATAGATGGCCAACACGTGTGCAAGGGGGTCCTCTAATGTGCACTAGTTTCCATTAGCACTTATAAATTTGAATCTTGACAAGTTCTCAGAAAAAAATTGCTTCACACATATGCCCTATCATGTATGAACATTATTGGGATTCATATTATATATAGATGGCCAACACTTGTGCAAGGGTGTCCTCTAATGTGCACTAGTTTCCATTAGCACCGATAAATTTGAATCTTGACAAGTTCTCGGGAAAATTGCTTTACACATATGCCCTATCATGTATGAACATTATTGGGATTCAAACTATATATAGATGGCCAATACTTGCGCAACGGGGTCCTCTAGTGTGCAATAGTTTCCATTAGCACTGATAAGCTTGAATTTTGACAATATATTCAAGAGACTTGTTTCGCGATTGTTGGCCTATATCATGCATATATGAACATTTTTGCGATTCAAACTTTATATATGGCCAACACTTGCGAAAAGGGGGTGTCCTCTAATTAATGTGCACTAGCTAGATTCCATTAGCACTGATAAACTTGAATTTTGACAAGTTCTCGAAAAAACTTGCTTCACGATATAATATGGCATACCACATGTGTATAAACATTCTTCTGATTCAATATATAGATGGTGGCAAACACACTTGCGCAAGGGTCGGGGTCCTCTAATGTGTGCAATATATAGTAGTTTCGATTAGCATCGATAATGTTGTATTTAATTTTGAATGTTCTCAAAAAAACTTGCATATGGCCGATCATGTATGAACATTCATGGGATTCAAATTAAATGGCCAAGAATTGCGCATCAAGGGGGTCATCTATAAATATGTGCACTAGTGTACATTTAGCATAGGTAAACTTGAATATATATATATATATATATTTCGAAGAGTTCTCGAAAAAACTTGCTTCCCGATATATGGCCTATAGCAATATATACCATGCATGCATATATTTGTATATATATTTGAACATATTAATTCTTGGGGATTTCAATCACTCTCTCTCTCTCTCGATCTATCGTTGGTGGCCAGAACAACAGACATATGCAAGCACTTTATACGCAAAGGCGCGGGTGCCTCTAATAATTCATGTGTGTGCGCATATTTGAACATGTTCTTGGGGATTTCAATCTCTCTCTCTCGATCTATGTATCGTTGGTGGCAAAAAAACACACATATATACGCATGCACTTTATGCGCAAAGGTGCGGGTGCCTCTAATAATGTGTGTGCGCACTCGATCGATGATCCCTAAACCTTAAACCATAAAACCCTAAAACCCTAAACCCTAACACCCTAAACACTAAACCCTAAACCCTAGACCCTAAACACTAAACCCTAAACCCTAAACACTAAACCCTAAACCCTAAACCCTAAACACTAATCCTAACCCTAACCCTAACCCCTAGCTAACCCTAAACCCTAATTAAACCCTACATATATAGGCCAACGACACTTAATTGCGCGGGTGCCTCTAATAATGTGTGTGCGCACTCGATCGATGATCCCTAAACCTTAAACCATAAAACCCTAAACCCTAAACCCTAAACCATAAAACCCTAAAATCCTAATCCCTAATCCCTAAAAACCCTAAACACCCTAAACACTAAACCATAAACCCTAAACCCTAAACCCTAAACCCTAAACACTAAACCCTAAACCCTAAACATTAAACCCTAAACCCTAGACCCTAAACCCAAATTAACCCTAACCCTAACCCTAACCCCTAGATAGCTAACCGTAAACCCTAAACCCTAATTAAACTCTACATATATAGGCCAACGACACTTAATTGCGCATCAAGGAGGCGACCAACTAATTAGCGCTGATAAATTAATTAACTTGAATTTTGACAAGTTCTCTCGAATGAAAACACATTTGATTAAGTTGCCTCATAATATATATATATATAATTAGTGTGCATGCGCGCATGGCATACCTTGCATATCATTCGTGCATATATTTCAATATATATTTGAACATATTCTTGGGGATATATATATTTCAATCTCTCTCTCTCTTTCTCTCGATCTATATATCGTTGGTGGCCAAAAAACACACTTATATACGCATGCACTTTATGCGCAAAAGCGCGGGTGCCTCTAATAATGTGTGTGTGCACTCGATCGATGATCCCTAAACCTTAAACCCTAAAACCCTAATCCATAATCCCTAGTTAAACCCTAAACGTACACCCTAAACACCCAAAACACTAAACCCTAAACCCTAGACCCTAAACCCTAAACACTAAACCCTAAACCCTAAACACTAAACCCTAAACCCTAAACCCTAAACCCTAAACCCTAAATCCTAAACCCTAAACACTTAACCCTAAACCGTAAACCCTAACCCTAACCCTAACCCTAACCCCTAGCTAACCCTAAACCCTAATTAAACCCTACATATATAGGCCAACGACACTTAATTGCGTGGGTGCCTCTAATAATGTGTGTGCGCACTCGATCGATGATCCCTAAACCTTAAACCATAAAACCCTAAAACCCTAATCCCTAATCCCTAAACACCCTAAACACTAAACCCTAAACCCTAAACCCTAAACACTAAACCCTAAACCATAAACACTAAACACTAAACCCTAAACCCTAAACCCCAATTAACCCTAATCCTAACCCTAACCCCTAGCTAACCCTAAACCATAAACCCTAATTAAACCCTACATATATAGGCCAACGACACTTAATTGCGCATCAAGCAGGCGACCACCTAATTAGCGTTGATAAATTAATTAACTTGAATTTTGACAATAAGTTCTCTCGAATGAAAACACATTTGATTAAGTTGCCTCATAATATATATAATTAGTGTGCATGCATGGCATACCTTGCATATCATTCGTGCATGTATTTTAATATATATTTGAACATATTCTTGGGGATTTCAATCTCTCTCTCTCTCGATCTATATATCGTTGGTGGCCAAAAAACACACATATATACGCATGCACTTTATGCGCAAAGGCGCGGGTGCCTCTAATAATGTGTGTGCGCACTTGATCGATGATCCTTAAACCTTAAACCATAAAACCCTAAAACCCTAATTAATCCCTAATCCCTAAACACCCTAAACACCCTAAACACTAAACCCTAAACCCTAAACACTAAACCCTAAACCCTATACACTAAACCCTAGACACTAAACCCTAAACCATAAACACTAAACCCTAAACCCTAGACCCTAAACCCTAATTAACCCTAACCCCTAGCTAGCTAACCCTAAACCCTAATTAAACCCTACATATATAGACCAACGACACTTAATTGCGCATCAAGCAGGCGACAAACTAATTAGCGCTGATAAATTAATTAACTTGAATTTTGACAAGTTCTCTCGAATGAAAACACATTTGATTAAGTTGCCTCATAATATATATATAATTAGTGTGCATGGCATACCTTGCATATCATTCGTGCATATATTTCAATATATATTTGAACATATTCTTGGGGATATATATATTTCAATCTCTATCTCTCGATCTATATATCGTTGGTGGCCAAAAACACACTTATATACGCATGCACTTTATGCGCAAAGGCGCGGGTGCCTCTAATAATGTGTGTGTGCACTCGATCGATGATCCCTAAACCTTAAACCCTAAACCCTAAACCCTAAACCCTAAACACTTAACCCTAAACCCTAAACCCTAACCCTAACCCCTGGCTAACCCTAAACCCTAATTAAACCCTATATATATGGGCCAACGACACTTAATTGCGTGGGTGCCTCTAATAATGTGTGTGCGCACTCGATCGATGATCCCTAAACCTTAAACCATAAAACCCTAAAACCCTAATCCCTAATCCCTAATCCCTAAACACCCTAAACACTAAACCCTAAACCCTAAACCCTAAACACTAAACCCTAAACCCTAAACACTAAACCCTAAACCCTAGACCCTAAACTCTAATTAACCCTAATCCTAACCCTAAACCCTAAACCCTAATTAAACCCTACATATATAGGCCAACGACACTTAATTGCGCGTCAAGCAGGCGACCAACTAATTAGCGCTGATAAATTAATTAACTTGAATTTTGACAATAAGTTCTCTCGAATGAAAACATATTTGATTAAGTTGCCTCATAATATATATATAATTAGTGTGCATGCATGGCATACCTTGCATATCATTCGTGCATGTATTTTAATATATATTTGAACATATTCTTGGGGATTTCAATCTATCTCTCTCGATCTATATATCGTTGGTGGCCAAAAACACACATATATACGCATGCACTTTATGCGCAAAGGCGCGGGTGCCTCTAATAATGTGTGTGCGCACTCGATCGATGATCCCTAAACCTTAAACCATAAAACCCTAAAACCCTAATTAATTCCTAATCCCTAAACACCCTAAACACTAAACCCTAAACCCTAAACCCTAAACCCTAGACCCTAAACCCTAATTAACCCTAACCCTAACCCCCTAGCTAGCTAACCCTAAACCCTAATTAAACCCTAAATATATAGGCCAACTACACTTAATTGCGCATCAGGCATGCGACAAACTAATTAGCGCTGATAAATTAACTAACTTGAATTTTGATAACTTCTCTCGAATGAAAACACAATTGATAAAGTTGCCTCATAATATATATATAATTAGTGTGCATGCGCGCATGGCATACCTTGCATATCATTCGTGCATATATTTCAATATATATTTGAACATATTCTTGGGGATATATATATTTCAATCTCTATCTCGCGATCTATATATAGTTGGTGGCAAAAAACACACTTATATACGCATGCACTTTATGTGCAAAGGCGCGGGTGCCTCTAATAATGTGTGTGTGCACTCGATCAATGATCCCTAAACCTTAAACCCTAAATCCCTAATCCCTAATTAAACCCTAAACGTACACCCTAAACACCATAAACACTAAACCCTAAACCCTAGACCCTAAACCCTAAACACTAAACCCTAAACCCTAAACACTAATCCCTAAACCCTAAACCCTAACCCCTAGCTAACCCTAAACCCTAATTAAACCCTACATATATAGGCCAACGATACTTAATTGTGCGGGTGCCTCTAATAATGTGTGTGCGCACTCGATCGATGATCCCTAAACCTTAAACCATAAACCCTAATCCCTAATCCCTAAACAATCTAAACACCCTAAACACTAAACCCTAAACCCTAAACACTAAACCCTAAACCCTAAACCCTAAACACTAAACACTAAACCCTAAACCCTAAACACTAAATCCTAAACCCTAAACATTAAACCCTAGACCCTAAACCCTAATTAACCCTAACTCTGACCCTAACCCCTAGGTAGCTAACCCTAAACCCTAATCCCTAATTAAACCCTACATATATAGGCCAACGACACTTAATTGTGCATCAAGCAGGCGACCAACTAATTAGCGCTGATAAATTAATTAACTTGAATGTTGACAAGTTCTCAAATGAAAAACATGTACTTTTGATTAAGTTGCCTCACAGTATATATATATATAATTAGTGTGCATGCATGGCCTACCATGCATTCATGCATATATATTTTTTAATATATATTTGAACATGTTCTCGGCGATTTCAATCTCTCTCTCTCTCGATCTATATATCATTTGTGGCAAAAAAACACACATGTTTTATACACACTTTATGTCATATTTATGCATTTTCCGGCACTAACCTATTGACAAGATGCCGAAGAGCCAGTTGCTATTTTCTGTTGTTTTTGGTTTCAGAAATCCTACAAAGGAAATATTCTCGGAATTGGACAAAATCAACGCCTAGGGTCTTATTTTTCCACGAAGCTTCCAGAAGACCGAAAGTGATACAAAGTGGGGCGACGAGGCGACACAACGCCATGGCCGCGCGGCCAGGGCTGGGGCCGCGCCGGCCTGTTGTGTGGATCCCTCGTGTCGCCCCTAAACCTACCCTTCCGCCTATAAGAAGCCTTCGTCGAGAAAACCCCAGTATCGAGAGCCACGATACGGAAAACCTTCCAGAGACGCCGCCGCCGCCAATCCCATCTCGGGGGATTCAGGAGATCGCCTCCGGCACCCTGCCGGAGAGGGGAATCATCGCCATGATCGCCTCCGGAGTGATGTGTGAGTAGTTCACCCCTGGACTATGGGTCCATAGCAGTAGCTAGATGGTTGTCTTCTCCTCATTGTGCTATCATTGTTCGATCTTGTGAGCTGCCTATCATGATCAAGATCATCTATTTGTAATGCTACATGTTGCGTTTGTTGGGATCCGATGAATATGGAATACTATGTTATGTTGATTATCAATCTATCATCTATGTGTTGTTTATGATCTTGCATGCTCTCCGTTATTAGTAGAGGCTCTGGCCAAGTTGATACTTGTAACTCCAAGAGGGAGTATTTATGCTCGATAGTGGGTTCATGCCTCCATTAAATCTGGGACAGTGACAGAAAGTTCTAAGGTTGTGGATGTGCTGTTGCCACTAGGGATAAAACATCAATGCTTTGTCTAAGGATATTTGTGTTGATTACATTACGCACCATACTTAATGCAATTGTCTGTTGTTTGCAACTTAATACTGGAAGGGGTGCGGATGCTAACCCAAAGGTGGACTTTTTAGGCATAGATGCATGCTGGATAGCGGTCTATGTAATTTGTCGTAATGCCCAATTGAATTTCACACTACTCATCATAATATGTATGTGCATTGTCATGCCATCTTTATTTGTCAATTGCCCAACTGTAATTTGTTCACCCAACATGCTATTTCTTATTGGAGAGACACCACTAGTGAACTGTGGACCCCGGTCCATTCTTTTACATCGAATACAATCTACTGCAATACTTGTTCTTACTGTTCTTTGCAAACATCATCATCCACACTATACATCTAATCCTTTGTTACAGCAAGCCGGTGAGATTGAAAACCTCACTGTTAAGTTGGGGCAAAGTATCTTGGTTGTGTTGTGCAGGTTCCACGTTGGCGCCGGAATCCCTGGTGTTGCGCCGCACTACACTCCGCCACCATCAACCTTCAACATGCTTCTTGACTCCTACTGGTTCGATAACCTTGGTTTCTTACTGAGGGAAAACTCGCTGCTATACGCATCACACCTTCCTCTTGGGGTTCCCAACGGACGAGTGCTTTACCGTCACAAGCAACGCTTTTTCTGGAGCCGTTGCCGGGGAGATCAAGACACGCTGCAAGGGGAGTCTCCACTTCCAATCTCTTTACTTTGTTTTTGTCTTGCTTTACTTTATTTTATTTACTGCTTTGTTTGCTTTATATCAAAAATGCAAAAAAATTAGTTACTTGCTTTACTTTATTTAGTATCTTGTTTGCGTTCTCTATATTAAAAACACATAAAAATAGTTTCTTGCATTTACTTTATCTAGTTTGCTTTATTTACTATTGCTAAATGGGTACTCCTGAAAATACTAAGTTGTGTGACTTCACTAGCACAAATAATAATGATTTCTTATGCACACCTATTGCTCCACCTGCTACTACAACAGAATTCTTTGAAATTAAACCTGCTTTACTAAATCTTGTTATGAGAGAGCAATTTTCTGGGGTTAGTTCTGATGATGCTGCTGCCCATGTTAATAATTTTGTTGAACTATGTGAAATGCAAAAGTATAAGGATGTAGATGGTGACATAATAAAATTAAAATTGTTTCCTTTCTCCTTAAGAGGAAGAGCTAAAGATTGGTTGATATCTTTGCCTAAGAATAGTATTGATTCATGGACTAAATGTAAGGATGCTTTCATTGGTACATATTATCCTCCTGCTAAAATTATATCTTTGAGAAGTAGCATAATGAATTTTAAGCAATTGGATAATGAGCATGTTGCCCAAGCATGGGAAAGAATGAAATCTTTGGTTAAAAATTGCCCTACCCATGGACTGACTACTTGGATGATCATCAAAACCTTTTATGCAGGATTGAATTTTTCCTCGCGGAACTTGTTGGATTCAGCTGCTGGAGGTACTTTTATGTCCATCACTCTAGGAACGGCAACAAAGCTTCTTCATAATATGATGATTAATTACTCTGAATGGCACACGGAAAGAGCTCCACAAGGTAAGAAGGTAAATTCTGTTGAAGAAACCTCCTTCTTGAGTGATAAGATTGATGCTATTATGTCTATGCTTGTGAATGGTAGATCTAATGTTGATCCTAATAATGTTCCTTTAGCTTCATTGGTTGCTCAAGAAGAACATGTTGATGTGAACCTCATTAAAAATAATAATTTCAACAACAATGCTTATAGGAATAATTCTGGTAACAACTATAGGCCATATCCTTCTCATAATAGTAACAGTTATGGTAAATCTTATGGAAATTCTTACAACAATAATAGGAATATACCCTCTGGTCTTGAAGCCATGCTTAAAGAATTTATTAGTACACAAACTGCTTTTAACAAAATGGTTGAGGAAAAGCTTGGTAAAATTGATATTCTTGCTTCTAAAGTTGATAGTCTTGCTGCTGATGTTGAACTTTTAAAATTGAAGTCATGCCTAATGAAGATAAAGATATTAAGTCATTTGCTACAGCAAACGCCATCCAAGTTCAAATTAATGAGAATATTAGATTGATGGCCGAATTGCGTGCTAGGTGGGAAAAAGAAGAAAATGCTAAAGAGAATAATGTAGCTAAAGTTTGGACTATTACCACCACTAGTAATGAAAATGCTTCACATGTTGCTACACCCCCTACTATCAATGGTAAAATAATTGGTGTTAGCAATGTTTCTACTCCTAATGCAAAGTGTGCAAAACTGCCTGAAACTGCTAAAACTACTGAAACTGCCTGTGATAAAACTGCTGAAATTTTTCAAAATTTTGGGGACAATGATCCCATTGCCTTAGATCATAATGGTTTAGATTTTGATGATTGTCACATCTCTGAAGTTATAAAGTTCTTACAAAAACTTGCTAAAAGTCCTAATGCTAGTGCTATAAATTTGGCCTTTACAAAACATATTACAAATGCTCTCATAAAAGGTAGAGAAGATAAATTAAATCGTGAAACTTCTATTCCTAGGAAGTTAGAAGATGGTTGGGAGCCCATCATTAAGATGAAGGTCAATGATTTTGATTGTAATGCGATATGTGATCTTGGTGCAAGTATTTCCGTTATGCCTAAGAAAATCTATAATATGCTTGACTTGCCACCATTGAAAAATTGTTATTTGGGTGTTAATCTTGCTGATAATTCTACAAATAAACCTTTGGGGAGGATTGATAATGTTCGCATTACGGTTAACAATAACCTTCTCCTCGTTTATTTTGTTGTGTTGGATATTGAATGCAATGCATCTTGTCCCATTATATTGGGAAGACCTTTTCTTCGAACTGTTGGTGCTATTATTGATATGAAGGAAGGTAATATTAAATATCAATTTCCTCTCAAGAAAGGTATGGAACACTTCCCTAGAAAGAGAATGAAGTTACATTTTGATTCTATCATTAGAACAAATTATGATGTTGATGCTTCATCTCTTGATAACACTTGATACACACTTTCTGCGCCTAGCTGAAAGGCGTTAAAGAAAAGCGCTTATAGGAGACAACCCATGATTTTACTTCTGCACTTTTGTTTTATATTTGAATCTTGGAAGTTGTTACTACTGTAGCAACCTCTCCTTATCTTTATTTTATTGCATTGTTGTGCCAAGTAAAGTCTTTGATAGTAAGGTTCATACTAGATTTGGATTACTGCGCAGAAACAGATTTCTTGCTGTCACGAATTTGAGTAGTATTCTCTGTAGGTAACTCAGAAAAATCTGCCAATTTACGTGAGTAATCCTCAGATATGTACGCAACTTTCATTCAATTTGAGCATTTTCATCTGAGCAAGTTAAGTGCCCCAGAAAAATTCGTATTTACGGACTGTTCTGTTTTGACAGATTCTGCCTTTTATTTCGCATTGCCTGTTTTGCTATGTTTGATGGATTTCTTTATTCCATTAACTTTCAGTAGCTTTGTGCAATGTCCAGAAGTGTTAAGAATGATTATGTCACCTCTGAACATGTGAATTTTTGATTATGCACTAACCCTCTAATGAGTTTGTTTTGAGTTTGGTGTGGAGGAAGTTTTCAAGGATCAAGAGAGGAGGATGATACAATATGATCAAGGAGAGTGAAAACGCTAAGCTTGGGGATGACCCCGTGGTTCATCCCTGCATATTTCAAGAAGACTCAAGCATCTAAGCTTGGGGATGCTCAAGGCATCCCCATCTTCATCGACAAATTATCAGGTCACCTCTAGTGAAACTATATTTTTATTCCATCACATCTTATGTGCTTTACTTGGAGCGTCTGTATGTTTTTGTTTTGTTTGAATAAAATTGGATCCTAGCATTCATTGTGTGGGAGAGAGACACGCTCCGCTGTTGTTTATGAACACATATGTTCTTAGCTTTACTTTCAATGTTCATGGCAAAGGTTGAAACTGCTTTGTTCATCATTATATGGTTGGAAACAGAAAATGCTACATGTGGTAATTGGTATAATGTCTTGAATAATTTGATACTTGGCAATTGTTGTGCTCATATAGATCATGTTTAAGCTCTTGCATCATATACTTTGCACCTATTAGTGAAGAAATACTGTAGAGCTTGTTGACATTTGGTTTGCATGATTGGTCTCTCTAAAGTCTAGATATTTTCTGGTGAGGGTTTGAACAACAAGGAAGACAGTGTAGAGTCTTATAATGCTTGCAATATGTTCTTATGTAAGTTTTGCTGTACCGGTTCATACTTGTGTTTGCTTCAAAAAACCTTGCTAGCCAAAGCCTTGTATTGAGAGGGAATACTTCTCGTGCATCCAAAATCCTTGAGCCAAAAACTATGCCATTTGTGTCCACCATACCTACCTACTACATGGTATTTTTCTGCCATTCCAAAGTAAATTGCTTGAGTGCTATGATACGTCTCAAACGTATCTATAATTTCTTATGTTCCATGCTACTTTATTGATGATACCTACATGTTTTACACATACTTTATGTCATATTTATGCATTTTCCGGCACTAACCTATTAACAAGATACCGAAGAGCCAGTTGTTGTTTTCTGCTGTTTTTGGTTTCAGAAATCCTAGTAAAGAAATATTCTTGGAATTGGAAGAAATCAACCCCATGGGCTTATTTTTCCACGAAGCTTCCAGAACACCGAAAGGGAAACGAAGTGGGGCGACGAGGCGTCGCCACACTAGGGCGGCGCGGCCCAAGGGGGGCCCGTGCAGCCCTAGCGTGTGGGGCCCTCGTCAGCCCTCCGACTCCGCCCTTCCGCCTACTTAAAGTCTTCGTCTCGAATACCCCAGTACCGAGAGCCACGATACGAAAAACCTTCCAGAGACGCCGCCGCCGCCAATCCCGTCTCGGGGGATTCAGGAGATCGCCTCGGGCACCCTACCGGAGAGGGGAATCATCTCCCGGAGGACTCTTCACCGCCATGGTCGCCTCTGGAGTGATGTGTGAGTAGTTCACCCCTGGACTATGGGTCCATAGCAGTAGCTAGATGATTGTGTTCTCCTCATTGTGCTATCATTGTCGGATCTTGTGAGCTGCCTAACATGATCAAGATCATCTATTTGTAATGCTACATGTTGCGTTTGTTGGGATCCGATGAATAATGAATGCTATGTTATGTTGATTATCAATCTATCATCTATGTGTTGTTTATGATCTTGCATGCTCTCCGTTATTAGTAGAGGCTCTGGCCAAGTCGTTACTTGTAACTCCAAGAGGGAGTATTTATGCTCGATAGTGGGTTCATGCATGCCTCCATTAAATGCAGGACGTGTGACGAGAAAGTTCTAAGGTTGTGGATGTGCTGTTGCCACTAGGGATAAAACATCAATGTTATGTCTAAGGATGTATTTGTTGATTACATTACACACCATACTTAATGCAATTGTCTGTTGTTTGCAACTTAATACTGGAAGGGGTTCGGATGATAACCTGAAGGTGGACTTTTTAGGCATAGATGCATGCTGGATAGCGGTCTATGTACTTTGTCGTCATGCCCAATTGAATCTCACACTACTCATCATAACATGTATGTGCATTTTCATGCTATCTTTATTTGTCAATTGCCCAACTGTAATTTGTTCACCCAACATGCTATTTATCTTATGGGAGAGACACCACTAGTGAACTGTGGACCCCGGTTTGAATACAATCTACTGCAATACTCGTTCTACTCTTTTCTGCAACCATTATCATCCACACTATACATCTAATCCTTTGTTACAGCAAGCCGGTGAGATTGACAACCTCACTGTTAAGTTGGGGCAAAGTATCTTGGTTGTGTTGTGTAGGTTCCACGTTGGCGCCGGAATCCCTGGTGTTGCGCCGCACTACACTCCGCCGCCATCAACCTTCAACGTGCTTCTTGGCTCCTACTGGTTCGATAACCTTGGTTTCTTACTAAGGGAAAAACTTGCCGCTGTACGCATCATACCTTCCTCTTGGGGTTCCCAACGGACGTGTGCTTTACCATCACAAGCAGAAAAGATTTTTCTGGCACCGTTGCCGGGGAACGAAGAAAAGCTACACCACAGAGAATTCTACCTCCCACGTCAACCACGCGCCAGTTGTGGACAACAAGCTTTTTCTGGCGCCGTTGCCGGGGAGATCAAGACACGCTGCAAGGGGAGTCTCCACTTCCAATCTCTTTACTTTGTTTTTGTCTTGCTTTATTTTTATTTACTACTTTGTTTTCTGCACTAAAACAAAACACAAAAAAATTAGTTGCTAGCTTTACTTTATTTACTATCTTGTTTGCGTTCTCTATATTAAAAACACAAAAAATTAGTTACTTGCATTTACTTTATCTAGTTTGCTTTATTTACTGTTGCTAAAATGGGTACTCCTAAAAATACTAAGTTGTGTGACTTCATAAACACAAATAATAATGATTTCTTATGCACACCTATTGCTCCACCTGCTACTACAACAGAATTATTTGAAATTAAACCTGCTTTACTGAATCTTCTTATGAGAGAGCAATTTTCTGGTGTTAGTTCTGATGATGCTGCTGCCCATCATAATAATTTTGTTGAACTACGTGAGATGCAAAAGTATAAGGATGTAGATGGTGACATTATAAAATTAAAATTGTTTCCTTTCTCTTTAAGAGGAAGAGCTAAAGATTGGTTGCTATCTTTGCCTAAGAATAGTATTGATTCATGGACTAAATGTAAGGATGCTTTCATTGGTAGATATGATCCTCCTGCTAAAATTATATCTTTGACAAGTAGTATAATGAATTTTAAGTAATTGGATAATGAGCATGTTGCCCAAGCATGGGAAAGAATGAAATCTTTGGTTAAAAATTGCCAACCCATGGACTGACTACTTGGATGATCATCCAAACCTTTTATGCAGGATTGAATTTTTCTTCGCGGAACCTATTGGATTCAGCTGCTGGAGGTACCTTTATGTCCATCACTCTAGGCGCCGCAACAAAGCTTCTTGATAATATGATGATTAATTACTCTGAATGGCACACGGAAAGAGCTCCACAAGGTAAGAAGGTAAATTTTGTCGAAGAAACCTCCTCCTTGAGTGATAAGATTGATGCTATTATGTCTATGCTTGTGAATGGTAGGACTAATGTTGATCCTAATAATGTTCCGTTAGCTTCATTGGTTGCCCAAGAAGAACATGTTGATGTGAACTTCATTAAAAATAATAACTTTAACAGCAATGCTTATCGGAACAATTCTAGTAACAACTATAGGCCATATCCTTATAATAATGGTAACGGTTATGGTAATTCTTATGGGAATTCTTACAACAATAATAGGAATACACCCCCTGGACTTGAAGCCATGCTTAAATAATTTATTAGTACACAAACTGCTTTTAACAAATCTGTTGAAGAAAAGCTTGGGAAAATTGATATACTTGCTTCTAAAGTCGATAGTCTTGCTGCTGATGTTGATCTTTTGAAATCGAAAGTTACACCTAATGAAAATAAAGATATTAAGTCATTTGCTACAGCAAACGCCATCCAAGTTAGAATTAATGAGAATATAAGATTGATGGCTGAATTGCGTGCTAGGTGGGAAAAAGAAGAAAATGCTAAAGATAATAATGTAGCTAAAGTTTGGACTATTACGACCACTAGTAATGCTAATGCTTCACATGTTGCTACACCTCCTACTATCAATGGTAAAATAACTGGTGTTGGCAATGTTTCCACTTCTAATGCAAAGCTTGCAAAACTGCCGGAACCTGCTAAAACTGCTGAAATTGCTTGTGATAAAACTGCTGAAATTTTTCCAATGTTGGGGACAATGATCCCATTGCTTTAGATCATAATGGTTTAGATTTTGATGATTGTCACATCTCTGAAGTTATAAAGTTCTTACAAAAACTTGCTAAAAGTCCTAATGCTAGTGCTATAAATTTGGCCTTTACAAAACATATTACAAATGCTCTCATAAAAGCTAGAGAAGAGAAATTAAATCGTGAAGCTTCTATTCCTAGGAAGTTAGAGGATGGTTGGGAGCCCATCATTAAGATGAAGGTCAATGACTTTGATTGTAATGCTTTATGTGATCTTGGTGCAAGTATTTCCGTTATGCCTAGGAAAATCTATAATATGCTTGACTTGCCACCATTGAAAAATTATTATTTGGATGTTAATCTTGCTGATAACTCTACAAAGAAACCTTTGGGGAGGGTTGATAATGTTCGCATTACGGTTAATAATAACCTTTTCCCCTTTGATTTTGTTGTCTTGGATATTGAATGCAATGCGTCTTGCCCCATTATATTGGGAAGACCTTTTTTTTCGAACTGTTGGTGCTATTATTGATATGAAGGAAGGTAATATTAAATATCAATTTCCTCTCAAGAAAGATATGGAACACTTCCCTAGAAAGAGAATGAAGTTACCTTTTGATTCTATTATGAGAACAAATTATGATGTTCATGCTTCATCTCTTGATAATACTTGATACACACTTTCTGCGCCTAGCTGAAAGGCGTTAAAGAAAAGCGCTTATGGGAGACAACTTATGATTTTACTACAGCACTTTTGTTTTATATTTGAGTCTTGGAAGTTGTTACTAACGTATCAACCTCTCCTTATCTTTATTTTGTTCCATTGTTGTGCCAAGTAAAGTCTTTGATGGTAAGGTTCATACTAGATTTGGATTATTGCGCAGAAACAGATTTCTAGCTGTCACGAATTTGAGCAGTAGTCTCCGTAGGTAACTCAGAAAAATCTGCCAATTTACGTGAGTAATCCTCAGATATGTACACAACTTTCATTTAATTTGAGCATTTTCAGTTGAGCAAGTCTGGTACACCTAAAAAATTCGTCTTTACGGACTGTTCTGTTTTGACAAATTCTGCCTTTTATTTCGCATTGCCTGTTTTGCTAAGTTTGATGGATTTCTATATTCCATTAACTTTCAGTAGCTTTGTGCAATGTCCAGAAGTGTTAAGAATGATTATGTCACCTCTGAACATGTGAATTTTTTATTATGCACTAACCCTCTAATGAGTTGTTTTGAGTTAGGTGTGGTGGAAGTTTTCAAGGATCAAGAGAGGAGGATGATACAATATGATCAAGGAGAGTGAAAGCTCTAAGCTTGGGGATGCCCCGGTGGTTCATCCCTGCATATTTTAAGAATACTCAAGCATCTAAGCTTGGGGATGCCCAAGGTATCCCCTTCTTCATCGACAACATTATCAGGTTCCTCTAGTGAAACTATATTTTTATTCCATCACATCTTATGTGCTTTACTTGGAGCGTCTGTATGTTTTTGTTTTGTTTTGTTTGAATAAATTTGGATCCTAGCATTCATTGTGTGGGAGAGGGACACGCTCCTTTGTTGCATATGGACAAATATGTCCTTAGTTTTACTCATAATGTTCATGGCGAAGGTTGAAACTGCTTTGTTAATTGTTATATGGTTGGAAACGGAAAATGCTAAATGTGGTAATTGGTAGAATGTCTTGAATAATTTGATACTTGGCAATTGTTGTGCTCATAAGGATCATGTTTAAGCTCTTGCATCATATACTTTGCACCTATTAGTGAAGAAATACATAGAGCTTGCTAAAATTTGGTTTGCATGATTGGTCTCTCTAAGGTCTAGATATTTTCTAGTAAGGGTTTGAACAACAAGGAAGACAGTGTAGAGTCTTATAATGCTTGCAATATGTTCTTATGTGAGTTTTGCTGTACCGGTTCATACTTGTGTTTGCTTCAAATAACCTTGCTAGCCTAAGCCTTGTATTGAGAGGGATTACTTCTCATGCATCCAAATCCTTGAGCCAAAAACTATGCCATTTGTGTCCACCATACCTACCTACTACATGGTATTTTCTGCCATTCCAAAGTAAATTGCTTGAGTGCTATCTTTAAACACTTCAAAAGTTATTACCTCTTATTTGTGTCAATGTTTTATAGCTCATGAGGAAGTATGTGGTGTTTATCTTTCAATCTTGTTGGGCAAATTTCACCAATGGACTAGTGGCTTCATACGCTTATCCAATAATTTTGCAAAAAGAGCTGGCAATGGGGTTCCCAGTCCCAATTAATTAACTTTCATAATTTTACAAAAAAATAGACAATCCTCCATGGTATGTGATTGTTGGATGGCACCCGAGGATTCAGTTAGCCATGGCTTGAGAAAGCAAAGGTGGGGAGGAGTGTCATCTAAATAAAACTAAAATAAAAAGGCACTCCTTCATGGTATGAGATTGTTGGCAGGCACCCGAGGATTTGGTTAGCCATGGTTTGTGAAAGCAAAGGTTGGAAGGAGTGCCACCCAAAAATAAAAAATTTCATGGGAGCCACTCTTTGAAGGTCTGTCTGGCAAGGGGGTTAGAGTGCCCACTACCATTCGTTGACAACAACAAACACCTCTCAAAATTTTACTTTTATGCTCTCTTTATGTTTTCAAAATAAAAGCTCTAGCACAAATATAGCAATCAATGCTTCCCTCTTCAAAGGGCCCATTCTTCTACTTTTATGTTGAGTCAGTTTACCTATTTCCTTCCATCTTAGAAGCAAACACTTGTGTTAACTGTGCATTGATTCTTACATACTTGCATATTTGCATTCATTATATTACTTTATGTTGACAATATCCATGAGATATACATGTTACAAGTTGAAAGCAACCGCTGAAACTTATATCTTCCTTTGTGTTGCTTCAATGCCTTTACTATGAATTTATTGCTTTATGAGTTAACTCTTATGCAAGACTTATTGATGCTTGTCTTGAAAGTACTATTCATGAAAAGTCTTTGCTATATGATTCAATTGTTTACTCATTGTCTTTACCATTGCTTCGAATCGCTGCATTCATTACATGTGCTTACAATAGTATTGATCAAGATTATGATAGCATGTCACTTCAGAAATTATCTTTGTTATCGTTTACCTACTCGGGACGAGTAGGAACTAAGCTTGGGGATGCTTGATACGTCTCAAACGTATCTATAATTTCTTATGTTCCAGGCTACTTTATTGATGATACCTACATGTTTTACACATACTTTATGTCATATTTATGCATTTTCTGGCACTAACCTATTAACAAGATGCCGAAGAGCCAGTTGCTGTTTTCTGCTGTTATTTGTTTCAGAAATCCTAGTAAGGAAATATTCTCGGAATTGGACGAAATCAACGCCCAGGGGCTTATTTTTCCACGTAGCTTCCAGAACACCAAAAGGGAAACGAAGTGGGGCGACGAGGCGCCGCCACACTAGGGCGGCGCGGCCCAAGGGGGGCCCGCACGGCCCTAGCGTGTGGGGCCCTCGTCAGCCCTCCGACTCCGCCCTTCCGCCTACTTAAAGTCTTCGTCGCGAATACCCCAGTACCGAGAGCCACGATACGGAAAACCTTCCAGAGACGCCGCCGCCAATCCCATCTCGGGGGATTCAGGAGATCGCCTCCGGCACCCTGCCGGAGAGGGGAATCATCTCCCGGAGGACTCTTCACCGCCATGGTCGCCTCCGGAGTGATGTGTGAGTAGTTCACCCCTGGACTATGGGTCCATAGCAGTAGCTAAATGGTTGTCTTCTCCTCATTGTGCTATCATTGTCGGATCTTGTGAGCTGCCTAACATGATCAAGATCATCTATTTGTAATGCTACATGTTGCGTTTGTTGGGATCCGATGAATAATGAATGCTATGTTATGTTGATTATCAATCTATCATCTATGTATTGTTTATGATCTTGCATGCTCTCCGTTATTAGTAGAGGCTCTGGCCAAGTCGTTACTTGTAACTCCAAGAGGGAGTATTTATGCTCGATAGTGGGTTCATGCCTCCATTAAATCTGGGACAGTGACAGAAAGTTCTAAGGTTGTGGATGTGTTGTTGCCACTAGGGATAAAACATCACTGCTATGTCTAAGGATGTATTTGTTGATTACATTACGCACCATAATTAATGCAATTGTCTGTTGTTTGCAACTTAATACTGGAAGGGGTTCGGCTGATAACCTGAAGGTGGACTTTTTAGGCATAGATGCATGCTGGATAGCGGTCTATGTACTTTGTCGTAATGCCCAATTGAATCTCACACTACTCATCATAACATGTATGTGCATTGTCATGCTATCTTTATTTGTCAATTGCCCAACTGTAATTTGTTCACCCAACATGCTATTTATCTTATGGGAGAGACACCACTAGTGAACTGTGGACCCCGGTCCATTATTTTACATCGAATACAATCTACTGCAATACTCGTTCTACTGTTTTCTGCAACCATTATCATCCACACTATACATCTAATCCTTTGTTACAGCAAGCCGGTGAGATTGACAACCTCACCGTTAAGTTGGGGCAAAGTATCTTGGTTGTGTTGTGCAGGTTCCACGTTGGCGCCAGAATCCCTGGTGTTGCGCCGCACTACACTCCGCCGCCATCAACCTTCAACGTGCTTCTTGGCTCCTACTGGTTCGATAACCTTGGTTTCTTACTGAGGGAAAAACTTGCCGCTGTACGCATCATACCTTCCTCTTGGGGTTCCCAACGGACGTGTGCTTTACCGTCACAAACAGCATGCTACCTTTAAAATTCTATTCTTTGTCTTTGCAATATATAGCTCATGGGAAAAATAGCTTAAAAACTATTGTGGTATTGAATAGGTACTTATGTATCTTATTTATTAATAAGTTGCTTGTTGAGCGATAACCATGTTCCTGGGGACGCCATCAACTATTCCTTTGTTGAATATCATGTGAGTTGCTATGCATGTTCGTCTTGTCTGAAGTAAGGGTGATTTATCATGAGTTGAATGGTTTGAGTATGCATATTGTTAGAGAAGAACATTGGGCCACTAACTAAAGCCATGATCCATGGTGGAAGTTTCAGTTTGGACAACAATCCTCAATCTCTTATGAGAATATTATCTGTTGTTGAATGCTTATGCATTAAAGAGGAGTCCATTATCTGTTGTCTATGTTGTCCCGGTATGGATGTCTAAGTTGAGAATAATCAAAAGCGAGAAATCCAATGCGAGCTTTCTCCTTAGACCTTTGTACAGGCGGCATAGAGGTACCCCTTTGTGATACTTGGTTAAAACATATGTTATGCGATGATAATCCATGTAAATCCAAGCTAATTAGGACAAGGTGCGGGCACTATTGGTAATCTATGCATGAGGCTTGCAACTTATAGGATATCTTATACATAACACATATGCTTTATTACTACCGTTGACAAAATTGTTTCTTGTTTTCAAAATAAAAGCTCTAGCACAAATATAGCAATCCATGCTTCCCTCTTCGAAGGGCCATTCTTCTACTTTTATGTTGAGTCAGTTTACCTACTTCCTTCCATCTTAGAAGCAAACACTTGTGTTAACTGTGCATTGATTCTTACATACTTGCATATTTGCATTCATCATATTACTTTGTATTGACAACTATCCATGAGATATACATGTTACAAGTTGAAAGCAACTGCTGAAACTTAAATCTTCCTTTGTGTTGCTTCAATGCCTTTACTTTGAATCTATTGCTCTATGAGTTAACTCTTATGCAAGACTTATTGATGCTTGTCTTGAAAGTACTATTCATGAAAAGTCTTTTCTATATGGTTCAGTTGTTTACTCATTGTCTTTACCATTGCTTCGAATCGCTGCATTCATTACATATGCTTACAATAGTATTGATCAAGATTATGATAGCATGTCACTTCAGAAAGTATCCTTGTTATCGTTTACCTACTCGAGGACGAGTAGGAACTAAGCTTGGGGATGCTTGATACGTCTCAAACGTATCTATAATTTCTTATGTTCCATGCTACTTTATTGATGATACTCACATGTTTTATACACACTTTATGTCATATTTATGCATTTTCCGGCACTAACCTATTGACAAGATGCCGAAGAGCCGATTCTTTGTTTCTGCTGTTTTTGGTTTCAGAAATCCTACAAAGGAAATATTCTCGGAATTGGACGAAATCAACGCCCAGGGTCTTATTTTTCCACGAAGCTTCCAGAAGACCGAAAGTGATACGAAGTGGGGCGACGAGGCGATGCCACGCCAGGGCCGCGCGGCCAGGGCTGGGGCCGCGCCGCCCTGTTGTGTGGGTCCCTCGTGTCGCCCCTAAACCTACCCTTCCGCCTATAAGAAGCCTTCTTCGAGAAAACCCCAGTACCGAGAGCCACGATACGGAAAACCTTCCAGAGACGCCGCCGCCGCCAATCCCATCTCGGGGGATTCAGGAGATCGCCTCCGGCACCCTGCCGGAGAGGGGAATCATCTCCCGGAGGACTCTTCATTGCCATGATCGCCTCCAGAGTGATGTGTGAGTAGTTCACCCCTGGACTATGGGTCCATAGCAGTAGCTAGATGGTTGTCTTCTCCTCATTGTGCTATCATTGTTCCATCTTGTGAGCTGCCTATCATGATCAAGATCATCTATTTGTAATGCTACATGTTGCGTTTGTTGGGATCCGATGAATATGGAATACTATGTTATGTGGATTATCAATCTATCATCTATGTGTTGTTTATGATCTTGCATGCTCTCCGTTATTAGTAGAGGCTCTGGCCAAGTTGATACTTGTAACTCCAAGAGGGAGTATTTATGCTCGATAGTGGGTTCATGCCTCCATTAAATCTGGGACAGTGACAGAAAGTTCTAAGGTTGTGGATGTGTTGTTGCCACTAGGGATAAAACATCAATGCTCTGTCTAAGGATATTTGTGTTGATTACTTTACGCACCATACTTAATGCAATTGTCTGTTGTTTGCAAATTAATACTGGAAGGGGTGCAGATGCTAACCCGAAGGTGGACTTTTTAGGCATAGATGCATGCTGGATAGCGGTCTATGTAATTTTTCGTAATGCCCAATTGAATTTCACACTACTCATCATAATATGTATGTGCATTGTCATGCCATCTTTATTTGTCAATTGCCCAACTGTAATTTGTTCACCCAACATGCTATTTCTTATTGGAGAGACACCACTAGTGAACTGTGGACCCCGGTCCATTCTTTTACATCGAATACAATCTACTGCAATACTTGTTCTTACTGTTCTTTGCAAACATCATCATCCACACTATACATCTAATCCTTTGTTACAGCAAGCCGGTGAGATTGACAACCTCACTGTTAAGTTGGGGCAAAGTATCTTGGTTGTGTTGTGCAGGTTCCACGTTGGCGCCGGAATCCCTGGTGTTGCGCCGCACTACACTCCGCCACCATCAACCTTCAACGTGCTTCTTGACTCCTACTGGTTCGATAACCTTGGTTTCTTACTGAGGGAAAACTCGCTGCTGTACGCATCACACCTTCCTCTTGGGGTTCCCAACGGACGAGTGTTTTACCGTCACAAGCACATACACATGCACTTTATGCGCAAAAGGCGCGGGTGCCTCTAATAATGTGTGTGCGCACTCGATCGATGATCCCTAAACCTTAAACCATAAAACCCTAATCCCTAATCCCTAAACACCCTAAACAATTAATGTTTGCAAATGGCGTTGTCAAAATTTATGTACAAATGATTTCTTTCCATCCAAAGTGCATAAAATGGTAGTCTTAATGAAGAAAGTACAAATAAAACAGCTGAACATGCGTCCACACCCCGATTTTCACACGAAGTAGAGCATATTTAAAGGATAATTCCCGAGTTTTACTATTTTTCAGGCAACTTTGCTAATTTCCCCCCACTCACATGACTTTATGTCGATTTAACGAAAATAGGGCGAATTTAAACTACATGGGCGGGATAGTTTGAATTGTGCGCGCGGCAAAGGGAACCGCCGATTCCTCAACCTTGTGCACGGCAAATTACACATGCAACTCCATTAAACACCACCTACCGACCTTAATTATTACCCTGGCGGCCCGGCCGCATGACCCCCACCCACCCCTACACAACTTATCCCCGTCCGTGTGAAGAGCTTCCCCTCCCCGTCCCGTCCGTGCGAAGAGCTTCCCCTCCCCGTCCCGTTTGTGCGAAGAAGAAGCTTCCCCTCCCCGTCGTTCTTCTTGAGACGCACCGACGGTCAAGTTGATCCACGGTAGGGCTGCTATCTCTAGCTCAATCATGCATCGGTCAAGACGGCCTAACGGTTTATATTTTCTTGATGCTGCTAAAAAAATCGTCAGTATGCTCGAACTAATTGGCACTTTATAGTTTTCCGCTCGATTTGTCCTCGATCAATTTGTTCATTTGTGTGGGCATATAGAGTCAGTTATGCACTCGATCCGTTAATTTGCTGAAATGCCATGGCAGAGTTTTGTACACGATCTGTTTGCTAAAATGTCGATGGGCATTTTTTGTTTTGTACCTGACATGATTGCTGAAATGCATAATCATGTAGTATAGTTTTGTACTCGATGGATATACTTTTCCCACTTCGCCTTAAATTAATCACCAACCATTATATCTCATAATTAAACGGATGGACAGAACTTGGATACTGCATGGACACTTATGTTCCCCTTCATATATAAATGGTGTTCAACCCTTTTTATTAGAGCTCATGAAGGTCACAACCTGGACGTGTATTGCCCGCGCTGCACAAGTATGAATGGTGAGAAGAGGCCTCACCATGTAGTGGAAGATCATTTACACATTTTTGGGATGGACCGCACATATGTTAGGTGGGTTTATCATGGTGAACCATATAATGATCCTTCAGCGGGAGAAGCAGATCTTGCTCACACTGTATGTGTGCTGGCATATGTAGTTAATTATTTATATTGATGTTGCCGCTGTTTCGATCAATAGTTTGCAGTTCTGTACTCAAATTTAACTTGTTGCAGATGGATGGACGGGAACGAGAGAAAAAGCGCTTGCTTCAGGAAATGGGTTTCAGCTCTGGGACATGTGATGTGCCAGATGAGAAGGTAAATATGTAAAACGGCATCTGTTCAGGTTGCATCCCTGTGGTGACCCTGCATACCACTGCATGTTGTAGTATGCCAGTTGATGCGTGTGGTTGACACGTCCGTTGGGAACCCCAAGAGGATGGTGTGATGCGCACAGCGGCAAGTTTTTCTCAGTAAGAAACCAAGGTTTAATCGAACCAGTAGGAGTCAAGAAGCACGTTGAAGGTTGATGGCGGCGGGATGTAGTGCGGCGCAACACCAGAGATTCTGGCGCCAACGTGGAACCTGCACAACACAACCATAGTACTTTGCCCCAACGAAACAGTGAGGTTGTCAATCTCACCGGCTTGCTGTAACAAAGGATTAGATGTATAGTGTGGATGATGATTGTTTGCAGAAAACAGTAGAACAGTATTGCAGTAGATTGTATTTCAGTATAGAGAATTGGACCGGGGTCCACAGTTCACTAGAGGTGTCTCTCCCATAAGATAAACAGCATGTTGGGTGAACAAATTACAGTTGGGCAATTGACAAATAAAGAGGGCATGACCATGCACATACATATTATGATGAGTATAGTGAGATTTAGTTGGGCATTACGACAAAGTACATAGACCGCTATCCAGCATGCATCTATGCCTAAAAAGTCCACCTTCAGGTTATCATCCGAACCCCTCCAGTATTAAGTTGCTAACAACAGACAATTGCATTAAGTATTTGTTGCGGTCAGAAACCCACCGGCGAGTAGCGACGGGCAACACAGTAGAGCCGGGAACAACTTAGGGCTGCGGCTGGCCCTGGTCCCTCCGAGCGATGGCCCGCAAAGCCTCTGGTACGCACGTCCGATGCTGGTGCAAGGGCGTGCCACCTGACCTATACCTGGTCAGGAAGGTGATGAAGATGCCTCGCTTAGTTTCCTGCATGGCATACACGTAAACATTAAATACGAGCCTCGATCGGCTCTCAGGTTATCCTGTGAATCGGCTCAAGGAGCCGATCCACCCATGATTCGTACGAGGTGCACGAATATATGGTGGTCCTGCTTGATCAGAAAAAAGCTAAAACGATCTACGACGATTTAGGGTTTTCACCGCATAATCGGATCATCCTACTCACGATTGGGCCTCGCGGTCACGTACGGTGATCGTAAGCCGATCCTAGACAAGGCCTAAAAACCAACACGAGGTTGATCCCCGGAACATCCTGTCTAGGGCTAGCAAACTACACCCTACGCGTCGCTGGATCCTCCAACCCTTTGTAAGGCCTAACTATTGCAGATATTAAACTAATCCTTGAAGAACAAGGAGCAACCGTAACGGATCGGATCTACTAAATAATGATCAAGCGGGGTGCCGCCCCTACACCTAAGATAGGTGTAAGGGCGGCTAGATGTATAAGGGTTGCACTACGACAGCATATGATACGAAGAACAATGCTAACCCTAACACACCTAAGATAACTACGTTGCTCGCCATCAAAAAGGCTTCAGTACGAGCAACGCATGAACAACAAAATAAGCTTATGCTGCCTAGATCGCAAGATGCGATCTAGGCAGCATGATGCTTACCGGAAGAAACCCTCGAGACGAAGGAGTTGGCGATGCGCCGAGATTGATTTGTGGTGAACGATGGTTGTTGTTTATTTCATAAACCCTAGATACATATTTATAGTCCAGGGGACTTTCTAACGTGGGAATAATCTCCACCGTGCACGAGACAAACTCTACCTAACTGACACGTATCCTACTATATTACAGATACACGGGCCAACTAGCCCAAACTTTGCATAACAGGCCGATTCACGTATTTCTTCCATGTATATTCTTCAAATCCATCTTGATCGCGGCCCACCTCTGACTCGGTCAAATTCTGGTGATAACACATGCCCCCCTGGTTTTGGAATTGATAATTCCAAAATCACTCTGCTTTTTCTTCGTCGGGTCATGTCGTGGCAGAACAGAACCGCCGCAGTATCCTTCATCATGATGCCTTGTCTTCTCAGCCTCTTTGTAAAACTTAATAGCTTTAGCATCTCCTCCTCGGAAACTGCAATGGCATTAAATCTCCACTAGGCTCCTCCTTATTTAACTGTGCTGATTGATTAGCCCTCTTCATCCCCTTCTCTGTTCTAGCTATCGGCACCAAAAAACCCTCTCCTTCCATAACCATGTCGTCCTCTTCCTCCTCTTCCGTTTCTCTCCAATCCTCTTCCTCAAGCGAGTCGATTCCAGGGCACAACCAGATGGAGGCGTACAACCGGCGCGCTCCCAAGCATTGGGACGAGCAGGAGTGGGACTTCGATTTCGTGCCAGAGGGCGAGGACCTCGTCTGGTCAGATGGGGCCATGCCCCTAACTGACGGGGAGGATGACCTCCGGTTCCTGATTGACGGAGCGCTGGAGGCGGAGAGCGATGACGACGATCCTCCCTTCCGGGGCAAATTCA
The DNA here is from genome assembly GCF_019359855.2 of Lolium perenne. Lineage (NCBI taxonomy): Eukaryota > Viridiplantae > Streptophyta > Magnoliopsida > Poales > Poaceae > Lolium > Lolium perenne. The sequence goes on along the minus strand of NC_067246.2, from coordinate 261,673,115 downwards.
CCTCCATCACCAAAGAAGAAGAAGAGGATGACGAAGATGAAGACATCTCCTCCGACACGAAGAAGGAACAGGAGGACGACACCTCCTCCGACGAACCGCCGCCAAAGCGCATCCGTGGCTGGGCTTGGTCAGATGAGGACGACGACGATGACGAAGAAGAAGCCTCCGCTGAAGGTTACAGTAGCAGCAACGAGGAACTCATCGACAGCAGCAATGACGGCAGCTACCCCAGCGACGACGAAGACAGCAACAGTCCTTAGAGTAGGGACCTACTAGCATAGGATTAGCAGTAGTAATCTGTTCCTTTTTGTTGAACAACCGGCTTCTCTTTGTAAGAAATCTTATTATCAATGAAAAACTTCCTTTGATTTTGCCGATGTCCTCTATGCTGATTTAGCCGATTTTTCCTCATCTGACTTTGTCGACTGTTAGCCTAATCAATGTTCAATGACTGAGGGCAACGCATCGGTCTCTCACGATAATCTGCGAGACAGGCCCGTTCAGTCATCTCTCCAAGTTAGCCAGCTCCGCCGATGACGATAGCACTTGGTACAGCCAATCGCAGCAGGCCGGCGGTTTGGTCTTGAGCAGGCGTCTTTAAGAGAACCCTAGAACTGTCACTGAATCAGCTTGGATGCTGAAACTGATAACTCTGTAACAAAAGCACCACTCTTCAGAACAGTTGCGATGTAGAGCCAGCCGATTCCAACCAAATTGGCTCTCCAGAGCCAAGAACCTTTCGGGCGAGTTGCCCCCCAAGCCTCATCCAAGGCGAGGACAGTGATGAATCAGCCAAATGCGTTACCATCGGCTTCCAAGTTATAATGCAGAACCAGCCGATTCTAACAAAATCGGCTCTCCAGAGCAAAGATTTTTCAGGGCGAGCTGCCCCCCGAGCTTCTTCAGCTCCCATCAAACGCGGCAGGAAAGCTTACGCCCAAAGAACCGACGCACTGAAAGGGTTCGGAAGATCAGCAAATCCGTTCCTTGAACTAAGAAACCTCCACTATAATGGCCTTCCGACTCCTCCTAGTTCAATCATCTTTGGCAGCGCCTTGCTGATCAGATCGGCTCACCATCTTTGGCAGACTGATGCAACTTCCGGTGAGGATGTTTTGAATTTCCTGTGCCCTCCAAGACTCTGGACTTGTGAATTTCCTGTGCCCTCCAAGACTCTGGACGTAACAACCTCTGAAAGTGACATCGACCAAGCCGCCACCCTGGTCCACGCCAGACAAAAACGCTATAGCCGCTCGATTTATCATCGGCTGTGCTCATGCTCCTAGGATAGGTATGCTCCCCTTGTTGGACTCACCCTTAACCTGATCTGCATGCTTACACTGGCACGGCTGAACTTGAAGACTTGCAGAAGGAGTTGGAGGTCTTGAGAAGGAATTCATCCAGTAGAGCCTCTCCTTGTAACTCAACAACTGCTCCATCGGGCTTCTGCTTATATCAGCTGTACCTCTTGAGTCGATGGCCATGCATCGGCTTTCTATTCTAAAGTCGATGTCTATGCATCGGCTGTATACCCGCTATGAGTATATATTTTTTTTTACTGGCCGATTTTTCTATCGGCCCCCAACATTTCGCTGCACACATGTTCATCTGCACATGTTCGCTTCACACATTCACCTAATTCGCTGCACACATGTTCATCTGCACATGTTCGCCTGATTAGGTGCCCCCCGAGCCGAATCTGTCAGGTAACTGCAGATGTCGGCTCTGTAGTTTAGCCAAGGCACCGTATTTGCACGTCGGCTTCGGTGGGACCAATGTTGATTTTCCCTGACTCATCAGCCGACGTAAACCGCTGCCCAGTAGATTCCAAGCAGAACATGTGGTGAGGATAATTTTGGCCGATTGCTGGAATCGGCCTCCATATTGATCGAAGCGCTCAATGAAGGTTTTGTAATTTTCCTTCATATATCTTTGGGGGTCGATCCCAAGGATCGGCCTCGCCACATTTGCTCATCGGTTCGCTCTTGCTACACGGTCAGGCCAGTGGATAAGACCAGCCTAACCCTGCCCTTCGTCACGTCGATGCGCTCGCAGTCGTCCAAATTGATACCTGAGAGTGGCTCTTGGCCTGCTGCTTCCCAAGCGTTCATGCCAGCCGTTGAAATTTCGGCTGAGTCATCGGCCTGGACGACCTCTACCTCATCTCCATCCCACTGTATTACGCATTGGTGCATCGTGGAGGGAATGCAACAGTTGGCGTGGATCCAATCTCTTCCTAGCAGAACAGCATAGGTGCTCTTGCTATCGACGATAAAGAACGTCGTAGGGATAGTTTTCCTTCCTACGGTCAGATCCACGTTCAGAACACCTTGTGCGTCAGACGCTTGGCCGTTGAAATAGCTCAATGTCACGTTGGTCTTGATCAGATCCGAGCTAGAGCGTCCCAACCGACGTAGCATAGAGTATGGCATGATGTTGACTGCCGCTCCGGTGTCCACCAGCATCTTATTGACAGGCCTTCCATCGATATAACCTCGCAAGTACAGGGCCTTCAGATGTCTGTAGCTTCTTTCTCGTGGCTTCTCAAAGATAACCGGCCGTGGGCCGCAGTCAAGTTGTGCCACAGGTGCCTCGTCTAATCCTGGAGCACTGAACTCCGAAGGAAGGATGAACACCATGTTTGTGCCAGCCGATGTTTCATCATCGGCTTTCCTTTGCTTCGGGCGCCACTCCATTTTCCGTGGTCGACCCTCTTCATCTAGGGTTCGCTGAATTTTCGCGGCCAGATCATGCCGCGCTTTCCTTAGCGTGTGCAGGTATAACCCTTCGGCTTCCTCCAAGCCGCGCAATCGCTGAACCCTACGCTTTTGGGAACGGCTGAGTCCATCAGGGCACCACCTTGGTCGGTGGTACCTGTCTTCTTCTTCTTCTCCCTCGTCTTCGAAATCCTCGAGATCTTCCATCCGAGGGGACTCAGCGTGTTTGCTTCGAGGTGGGAGAGGCCCTAAGCGTTGGAACACGGACACGTTAGCTGCCTCCTTCTTCTTCTGATTACATTCTGGGCAATTGCCGATTGTAGGCAATCGGCTCATTCCTGAATCCTAGCAGTGTCTGAAGAAGGGACAGTCCCAGTGCCTATCCTCGTCATCTTGCTCCCTCGATTTTTCCTTGGCACGGCGCTCGTACTCCTCCTCATCACGATCATGCCGACGATGTCTTCTGGCTTCTCTAGCCAGACGATCTCTTTCATCATCATCGCTGGATCGTCGGCGTTGGTCATACTGACTCACATACTTGTTGAGGAGGTGATCAGAGAGAGGTCACTGATATCTTATGTTCTTTATCTCTCCCTCTGTGACGCAGCGCTTGCCATCATGACGGAGCCGATCGCGTGGAGCGGCCTCCTCTGTGTCCTTGCTACGAGAGCAGCTGCCCTCGTCTCCATCCTTGCCAGAGTGGTGCCCAGGTCCTACCATGTTGATACTGAACGAGGATCCTGGCTGGCAACCTTCAGGGTAAGTGCACTCCACCATGTTAACGACGGGGAAAGGGAGAGTGTCGACCTTCATGGCGTACTGATTGAAAATCAGACGTCCTTGTTCTATCGCCATTTGGATCTGCTGACGCCACACCCTGCAGTCGTTGGTGGCATGGGAGACCGAGTTATGCCATTTGCAGTATGGCTTTCCGTTCAGCTCCTGTACCGTGGGGATTTTGAGGCCTTCGGGTATCTTCAACTGCTTCTCCTTGAGTAGGAGGTCGAAGATTTGCTCAGTTTTGGTCACGTCAAAATCGAACCCTCTGGGCGGACCTGGTGGCTTAACCCATTTGCAGGACACGGGGGTTGCCCCCCGAGTCCATTCAGCCACTGCTACCTCTTGATCTCCCGCAGAGCCTTCATCTTCATCTGCCTCAACCAGGACTACTGCACGCTTGAATTTATCCTGGTACAAGTCCGGGTGGCGCTGTTCATATGCCGACAGTTTCTGAACCATGTGCGCCAGTGAAGGGTAGTCTGCTTGGGAGGCCATGTCCTTTATTGGTGATGCGAGGCCCACCACTGCCAACTCGGCTGCTTCTTTTTCAGTCACACGAGCCGAATAACATCAGTTCCTCAGATTTCTGAAGCGCTGGATGTATTCTGCCACGGTTTCTCCACGCTTCTGATGTATTTGAGCTAGATCGGCAATGCCGGCCTCGGAAGCTTCTGACTGAAACTGCATGTGGAACTATTCTTCCAACTGCTTCCAAGTCCGGATCGAGTCCGGTGGCAACGAAGTGTACCACCCGAAAGCCGATCCCGTGAGGGACTGTGCAAAGAACCTCACGCGTAGTGGATCCGACGCTGAGGCCGTTCCTAGTTGTGCCAAATATCGGCTCACATGCTCGATGGAGCTGGAACCATCTGATCCACTGAACTTGGAGAAGTCAGGGAGCCGATACTTGGGTGGTAGCGGGACCAACTCGTATTCATCGGGGTACGGCTTGGAATAGCCGATTGTCCTCCTTTTCGGCACCATGCCGAACTGGTCCCTCAGGATCGTGCTGATCTGATCCATGGTGCTGGCTGCAGGAGTCGAACTCTGAAGATTCGCCGGGGTGGCGTACTTAGCCAGCCATGCTTGCTTTTCTAGCTCTGAGCCAACTGCAGGAGCTGAGCTCTGGAGGTTCGTCGGGGTGGCATATTTAGCTAGCCACGTCTGCTTCTCAAGATCTGTTGCTGACGTTCCTCCTGCTTTTCCAGAAGTCCCTGCTGTCGCGGCCTGGTTTGTGAGCGCCCGATTACCGCGATGCAGCACGTATGTGCACATGTACCCGTGAGGGATCTCCTTAGGCGCCTCATGCAAGAACTGGCAGTCGCTAGGGTCACCACCGATCTTGTAGACGACGAATGCCGGTGAATTCGGCACTTCTGGTGCTGCCAACGCAAATGGCAGCGGTGGACGGGACTGGAGTGGCATCTCTCCTTGGTGTGTCCCGAGAGCTGGTCCTGACGGAGAGTACTGGTGCCTCATGACCTCCTGGATCACCCGAAGAGCGACACGCTCCAAAGTGTTCACCAGGTTCTCAGAGTGGCGGTGCAGCGAGTGAGCCACCATGTAGTTAATCTCCTGACGCAGGGACCTGGTGCGTTCTTCCGACGGGGCAGACAGGTCTATTCCATCGAGCGCACCATCAGGCGAGAACCCTTTCCACCTGATGCCATGGGAACGGGTTCTGTGAAAAGAGACGATGAGGTCGGCCTCGAGGATAGCTTTGACCTCGTCATACTTCTTCTTGAGCTCGTCGGTCAGATCCTCGTACGTGACTGGGGTGCCGTCCGCCATCTCAGATGTAGATGGCGAGGTGGTTGATGTCGAAGATTGGTCCCACCGGGCGTGCCAGAATGTGTTGCGGTCAGAAACCCACCGGCGAGTAGCGACGGGCAACACAGTAGAGCCGGGAACAACTTAGGGCTGCGGCTGGCCCTGGTCCCTCCGAGCGACGGCCCGCAAAGCCTCTGGTACGCACATCCGATGCTGGTGCAAGGGCGTGCCACCTGACCTATACCTGGTCAGGAAGGTGATGAAGATGCCTCGCTTAGTTTCCTGCATGGCATACACGTAAACATTAAATACGAGCCTCGATCGGCTCTCAGGTTATCCTGTGAATCGGCTCAAGGAGCCGATCCACCCATGATTCGTACGAGGTGCACGAATATATGGTGGTCCTGCTTGATCAGAAAAAAGCTAAAACGATCTACGACGATTTAGGGTTTTCACCGCTTAATCGGATCATCCTACTCACGATTGGGCCTCGCGGTCACGTACGGTGATCGTAAGCCGATCCTAGACAAGGCCTAAAAACCAACACGAGGTTGATCCCCGGAACATCCTGTCTAGGGCTAGCAAACTACACCCTACGCGTCGCTGGATCCTCCAACCCTTTGTAAGGCCTAACTATTGCAGATATTAAACTAATCCTTGAAGAACAAGGAGCAACCGTAATGGATCGGATCTACTAAATAATGATCAAGTGGGGTGCCGCCCCTACACCTAAGATAGGTGTAAGGGCGGCTAGATGTATAAGGGGTGCACTACGACAGCATATGATACGAAGAACAATGCTAACCCTAACACACCTAAGATAATTACGTTGCTCGCCATCAAAAAGGCTTCAGTATGAGCAACGCATGAACAACAAAATAAGCTTATGCTGCCTAGATCGCAAGATCTAGGCAGCATGATGCTTACCGGAAGAAACCCTCGAGACGAAGGAGTTGGCGATGCGCCGAGATTGATTTGTGGTGAACGATGGTTGTTGTTTATTTCATAAACCCTAGATACATATTTATAGTCCAGGGGACTTTCTAACGTGGGAATAATCCCCACCGTGCACGAGACAAACTCTACCTAACCGACACGTATCCTACTATATTACAGATACACGGGCCAACTAGCCCAAACTTTGCATAACAGGCCGATTCACGTATTTCTTCCATGTATATTCTTCAAATCCATCTTGATCGCGGCCCACCTCTGACTCGGTCAAATTCTGGTGATAACAGTATTGCGCGTAATCTAATCAGTGACTACATCCTTGAACATAGCACCAATGTTTTATCCCTAGTGGCAACAGCACATCCATAACCTTAGAGGTTCTTGTCACCCCTCCAGATTCACGGAGACATGAACCCACTATCGAGCATAAATACTCCCTCTTGGAGTTACTAGCATCAACTTGGCCAGAGCATCTACTAATAACGGAGAGCATGCAAGATCATAAACAACACATAGACATAACTTTGATAATCAACATAACATAGTATTCTCTATTCATTGGATCCCAACAAACGCAACATATAGAATTACAGATAGATGATCTTGATCATGTTAGGCAGCTCACAAGATCCGACAATTAAGCACAATGGGGAGAAGACAACCATGTAGCTACTGCTATGGACCCATAGTCCAGGGGTAGACTACTCACACATCACTCCGGAGGCGACCATGGCGGCGTAGAGTCCTCCGGGAGATGATTCCCCTCTCCGGCAGGGTGCCGGAGGTGATCTCCTGAATCCCCCGAGATGGGATTGGCGGCGGCGGCGTCTCTGGAAGGTTTTCCGTATCGTGGCTCTCGGTCCTGGGGGTTTCGCGACGGAGGCTTTAAGTAGGCGGAAGGGCAGGTCAGGAGGCGGCACGAGGGGCCCACACCACAGGGCCGCGCGGCCAAGGGGGGGCTGCGCCGCCCTAGGGTGTGGCCACCTCGTGGCCCCACTTCGTCTCCTCTTCGGTCTTCTGGAAGCTTCGTGGCAAAATAGGACCCTGGGCGTTGATTTCGTCCAATTCCGAGAATATTTCGTTACTAGGATTTCTGAAACCAAAAACAGCAGAAAACAGCAACTGGCACTTCGGCATCTTGTTAATTGGTTAGTTCCAGAAAATGCACGAATATGACATAAAGTGTGCATAAAACATGTAGATATCATCAATAATGTGGCATGGAACATAAGAAATTATCGATACGTCGGAGACGTATCAGCATCCCCAAGCTTAGTTCTGCTCGTCCCGAGCAGGTAAAACGATAACAAAGATAATTTCTGGAGTGACATGCCATCATAACCTTGATCATACTATTTGTAAAGCATATGTAGCGAATGCAGCGATCAAAACAATGTATATGACATGAGTAAACAAGTGAATCATATAGGAAAGACTTTTCATGAATAGTACTTCAAGACAAGCATCAATAAGTCTTGCATAAGAGTTAACTCATAAAGCAATAATTCAAAGTAAAGGTATTGAAGCAACACAAAGGAAGATTAAGTTTCAGCGGTTGCTTTCAACTTGTAACATGTATATCTCATGGATATTGTCAACATAGAGTAATATAATAAGTGCAATATGCAAGTATGTAGGAATCAATGCACAGTTCACACAAGTGTTTGCTTCTTGAGGTGGAGAGAAATAGGTGAACTGACTCAACAATGAAAGTAAAAGAATGGTCCTCCATAGAGGAAAAGCATCGATTGCTATATTTGTGCTAGAGCTTTGATTTCGAAAACATGAAACAATTTTGTCAACGGTAGTAATAAAGCATATGTATCATGTAAGTTATATCTTACAAGTTGCAAGCCTCATGCATAGTATACTAATAGTGCCCGCACCTTGTCCTAATTAGCTTGGACTACCGGATCATCACAATGCACATGTTTTAACCAAGTGTCACAAAGGGGTACCTCTATGCCGCCTGTACAAAGGTCTAAGGAGAAAGCTCGCATTGGATTTCTCGCTATTGATTATTCTCAACTTAGACATCCATACCGGGACAACATAGACAACAGATAATGGACTCCTCTTTTATGCATAAGCATGTAACAACAATTAATAATTTTCTCATATGAGATTGAGGATATATGTCCAAAACTGAAACTTCCACCATGGATCATGGCTTTAGTTAGCGGCCCAATGTTCTTCTCTAACAATATGCATGCTTAACCATAAGGTGGTAGATCTCTCTTACTTCAGACAAGACGAACATGCATAGCAACTCACATGAAATTCAACAAAGAGTAGTTGATGGCGTCCCCAGTGAACATGGTTATCGCACAACAAGCAACTTAATAAGAGATAAAGTGCATAAGTACATATTCAATACCACAATAGTTTTTAAGCTATTTGTCCCATGAGCTATATATTGCAAAGGTGAATGATGAAATTTTAAAGGTAGCACTCAAGCAATTTACTTTGGAATGGCGGAAAATACCATGTAGTAGGTAGGTATGGTGGACACAAATGGCATGGTGGTTGGCTCAAGTATTTTGGATGCATGAGAGGTATTCCCTCTCGATACAAGGTTTAGGCTAGCAAGGCTTATTTGAAACAAACACAAGGATGAACCGGTGCAGCAAAACTCACATAAAAGACATATTGTAAACATTATAAGACTCTACACCGTCTTCCTTGTTGTTCAAACTCAATACTAGAAATTATCTAGACCTTAGAGAGATCAAATATGCAAACCAAATTTTAGCATGCTCTATGTATTTCTTCATTAATGGGTGCAAAGTATATGATGCAAGAGCTTAAACATGAGCACAACAATTGCCAAGTATCACATTACCCAAGACATTTTAGCAATTTACTACATGTATCATTTTCCAATTCCAACCATATAACAATTTAACGAAGAAGAAACTTCGCCATGAATACTATGAGTAGAGCCTAAGGACATACTTGTCCATATGCTACAGCGGAGCGTGTCTCTCTCCCATAAAGTGAATGCTAGGATCCATTTTATTCAAACAAAACAAAAAACAAAAACAAACCGATGCTCGAAGAAAAGCACATAAGATGTGATGGAATAAAAATATAGTTTCAGGGGAGGAACCTGATAATGTTGTCGATGAAGAAGGGGATGCCTTGGGCATCCCCAAGCTTAGACGCTTGAGTCTTCTTGATATATGCAGGGGTGAACCACCGGGGCATCCCCAAGCTTAGAGCTTTCACTCTCCTTGATCATGTTGTATCATCTCCTCTCTTGATCCTTGAAAACTTCCTCCACACCAAACTTAGAACAACTCATTAGAGGGTTAGTGGACAATAAAAATTAACATGTTCAGAGGTGACATAATCATTCTTAGCACTTCTGGACATTGCATAAAGCTACTGGACATTAATGGATCAAAGAAATTCATCCAACATAGCAAAAGAGGCAATGCGAAATAAAAGGCAGAATCTGTCAAAACAGAACAGTTCGTATTGACGAATTTTATCGAGGCACCAGACTTGCTCAAATGAAAATGCTCAAATTGAATGAAAGTTGCGTACATATCTGAGGATCACTCACGTAAATTGGCATAATTTTCTGAGTTACCTACAGAGAAAACAGCCCAGATTCGTGACAGCAAAGAAATCTGTTTCTGCACAGTAACCCAAATCTAGTATGAACTTTACTATCAACGACTTTACTTGGCACAACAAAACACTAAACTAAGATAAGGAGAGGTTGCTACAGTAGTAAACAACTTCCAAGACACAAAATAAAAACAAAGTACTGTAGTAAAAACCATGGGTTGTCTCCCATAAGCGCTTTTCTTTAACGCCTTTCAGCTAGGCGCAGAAAGTGTGTATCAAGTATTATCGAAGGGTGGTACTTCTACAGCGGGGTGTGGATTTTTCTCAACCAAGCATAGTATATTGGATACATAAGTTTTAGCGTCTCCCTTTTCATTAGTCTTGGGCTTGCTACTCTCATCAAACAAATTTTCGGGAACAAGCCAAGCATAGTTATTTTCTAGTGCATCATTCATAGCTAGGAGTTTACACGGTATTGGTGCTTTGATCTCCCCTCCTTCATCAATATTATTAGTGTATCTTATTCTATCCATGTCCATCTTTTCAAGGAGACTAACAAAATTAGTATGAGAACCAAGCATATTAAATTTAGCAAAGACCTTTCTAGCTTCTCTTGCTAGACCACCAAATTCTCTAAGAAGGGTTTCTAAAACAAAATCTTTCTTTTCCCCCTCTTCCATATCACCAAGTGTAAGGAACATGTGTTGGATTATAGGATTGAGATTAACAAATTTAGTTTCCAACAGGCGAACTAAATGTGCAGCAGCAATTTCATAAGTGGGAGCAAGGTCTACCAAGTGTCTATCTTCAAAATCTTCAATGGTACTAACATGATTGAAAAATTCTTCTATATTATTTCTCCCAACTATAGACCCACGTCCTACCGGTATGTCTTTTGTGGTAAAATTAAAAGGAAACATGATGAATCAAGTAAAGTAAATGCAAGTAACTAATTTTTTTGTGTTTTTGATATAGCAAACAAGATAGCAAATAAAGTAAAACTAGCAACTAATTTTTTTGTATTTTGATTTAGTGCAACAAACAAAGTAGTAAATAAAACTAAGCAAGACAAAAACAAAGTAAAGAGATTGGGAAGTGGAGACTCCCCTTGCAGCGTGTCTTGATCTCCCCGGCAACGGCGCCAGAAATTTGCTTGATGCGTGTGGTTGACACGTCCGTTGGGAACCCCAAGAGGAAGGTGTGATGCGCACAGCGGCAAGTTTCCCTCGATGAAACCAAGGTTTAATCGAACCAGTAGGAGTCAAGAAGCACGTTGAAGGTTGATGGCGGCGGGATGTAGTGCGGCGCAACACCAGAGATTCCGGCGCCAACGTGGAACCTGCACAACACAACCAAAGTACTTTGCCCCAACGAAACAGTGAGGTTGTCAATCTCACCGGCTTGCTGTAACAAAGGATTAGATGTATAGTGTGGATGATGATTGTTTGCAGAAAACGATAGAACGATATTGCAGTAGATTGTATTTCAGTATAGAGAATTGGACCGGGGTCCACAGTTCACTAGAGGTGTCTCTCCCATAAGATAAACAGCATGTTGGGTGAACAAATTACAGTTGGGCAATTGACAAATAAAGAGGGCATGACCATGCACATACATATTATGATGAGTATAGTGAGATTTAGTTGGGCATTACGACAAAGTACATAGACCGCTATCCAGCATGCATCTATGCCTAAAAAGTCCACCTTCAGGTTATCATCCGAACCCCCTCCAGTATTAAGTTGCTAACAACAGACAATTGCATTAAGTATTGTGCGTAATGTAATCAGTGACTACATCCTTGAACATAGCACCAATGTTTTATCCCTAGTGGCAACAGCACATCCATAACCTTAGAGGTTCTTGTCACCCCTCCAGATTCACGGAGACATGAACCCACTATCGAGCATAAATACTCCCTCTTGGAGTTACTAGCATCAACTTGGCCAGAGCATCTACTAATAACGGAGAGCATGCAAGATCATAAACAACACATAGACATAACTTTGATAATCAACATAACATAGTATTCTCTATTCATCGGATCCCAACAAACGCAACATATAGAATTACAGATAGATGATCTTGATCATGTTAGGCAGTTCACAAGATCCAACAATTAAGCACAATGGGGAGAAGACAACCATCTAGCTACTGCTATGGACCCATAGTCCAGGGGTAGACTACTCACACATCACTCCGGAGGCGACCATGGCGACGTAGAGTCCTCCGGGAGATGATTCCCCTCTCCGGCAGGGTGCCGGAGGCGATCTCCTGAATCCCCCGAGATGGGATTGGCGGCGGCGGCGTCTCTGGAAGGTTTTCCGTATCGTGGCTCTCGGTCCTGGGGGTTTTGTGATGGAGGCTTTAAGTAGGCGGAAGGGCAGGTCAGGAGGCGGCACGAGGGGCCCACACCACAGGGCCGCGCGGCCAAGGGGGGGCCGCGCCGCCCTAGGGTGTGGCCACCTCGTGGCCCCACTTCGTCTCCTCTTCGGTCTTCTGGAAGCTTCGTGGAAAAATAGGACCCTGGGCGTTGATTTCGTCCAATTCCGAGAATATTTCGTTACTAGGATTTCTGAAACCAAAAACAGCAGAAAACAAAGAATCGGCACTTCGGCATCTTGTTAATAGGTTAGTTCCAGAAAATGCACGAATATGACATAAAGTGTGCATAAAACATGTAGATATCATCAATAATGTGGCATGGAACATAAGAAATTATCGATACGTCGGAGACGTATCACCAGTCGTTGATATAACATTCACGAAGTACCAATCCGCAAATATTACATCCCTCAGAGTAGTACAATAGAACATAGCAGGTCCATAACTCATTCATTTATTATTACAAGCAACATGTACATATCATCTCAGAGCTCCTCTTGGGTCCTAAGATGGATACTCCTGGGTTCGAGGCGAACCCGACTTAAATTACAATATAAGAGTCTTACTAAGTTATACATTTTATTCTCCTCGAGCAGTTAAGTACTAAGAGTTCATACTGCTCGGTTACTACTACTACTCGGTAGGTCTACGCTTGCTCTCCTCTGGAACCCTCCCCGGTTCCGTAGACTATGAGGTAGTCTACACCTTCAACACCTCCAGAGAGGTCTGGTTCTTCATAGCTGATGACTTTGGCTCCTTCAGGGTCGTCGTTGTCCTCCTCCAGTCGATTCAGACAATCTAAGCAGGGGATTTAAGAGTGGTATGAGTATGAGCGTACTCAACAAGTTCATTATAGAAAAGAGGTGTTTAATGCACTAGCTACGATATTAGACCAGAAAGTCTAATACCAATGCAGGTTTTGATAACCGTTGCTTCAAAAGGTTGCTTTTATTCCTAAGAACTATGTCCGTCAGCCTTCACCGGTTTACTAGAACTTCATGGAGTTCCTTTCCGGCAGCGTTCGCAGTTCCAAATCCCGAAACAGGGCGTGACAGGTCACGATTCGTTACACTCTGCAGATGTGTGTTGCTTTACCCATAAGAGATCTTAACCTTGGTGCCAACCGGGCAGCTTTCCCGTCCACACTTCCTTCGGTGTGAGGCCTGGTATAAGGTCATAGCCAATCATATTCCTCCGCTACCTCGCACACCCACCCTTTGTTGCATACCCCGACCCTGGGTCCTCGCCGGTCCCGTTATACCAATTAAGGATGGACCCCGGCCACGACAACAGTTCTGGGCTCATACCATAAACTCCTTCGCCGGTAGCTGCAACCCATCATTGACCGCAATAACCGTGGGGAACTTTTGGCTTCCCCAGCCTACCGCTTGCTCTTCGGGCGACAAGTGTACTACAGACAAAGCCGTGGGGAACTTTTGGCTTCCGTAGCCTACCACTTGCCCCCGACAGATTACAAGTGTCTACGGTAAAGCGCGTCCGTTGATGTACAAGAGGTGGAAATACGATTGACTATTCCGTCCCACTCCAGATCTTATGGTTAACACGGGTATTACAGCACAAGAATCACTGGACGACATTTGTTGTTTAATCCTAGATGGATATAAACCCTTGCAATGGAACCTCCACCATATCAACACAATCCATGGTTCCATTGCCCACCACATAGTCATATTCATAGTTATGAAAATAGTGGTTTTGCTTTTTATGCAATAGTGATAAACATAGTACTTCGGAAGTAATTTGGTAAAAATACTCGAATGACATGAGCAAGTGATGAACTTGCCTGAACACTGCAAATTGTTGCAGTTGGATGGTGTGGACTGACCCTTGTCCTCTGTTGCTGAAAAATAGCATAATTGTCTGATAAGGGCAATGGTTAAAGAAGCAATTATGCATGATTCAGCTTTTAGGGTTGTTTCCCCCTTCTGCTGTATTTATCATTTCATGTGAGAGGTTAATACTAAGAATGATTTAGGGATACTCTGTTTAGGGTAAAATACAACCTTGAAATGTTGTCAAGGTGTTTTTAAAGTCCAAAAGCATTTATGGTCTAATTTTCATTATTGAAAATATAGGGTGTGATTTAAATGATTATTTTAATAATCAAATTTGGACTTAATCTTGTTTGTCTTCAAAAATTCCATTTCATATTTTATTATAATAGAGAATTTTATCCTGAGTAGTTTATATTTTTAATTATTTTTAGAGCTATTTATCATTTTCTATGTATTTTCCAAGTTTCAGATTTAATTGGAATTAGGAAATGTCTAAAACGCCCCTGGGCCCATATGTCAGGGTGGCCCAGCGGTTAACCCTAACCCGAGCCGCACGTCCGGCTCGGTCGGACGCACCCGTCCCCCTTCTCCTTCTCTCTCGCGAACCCTAGCTCTCCTCTCTCTCTCGCGACGCCGTGGTCGCCTACGCCGTCGCCGAATTATTCCGGCCGCCACCGGCCATCCCCGTCAGCGAGATCGGTCGCAATCGAACGGCCGCACGATGGCACGCCGATCGGTCCGTGCCGATCTGTGTTTCCTCGCTGCCATCGCTCGCCTTCAACGCCTCTGCGACACTGCCGTGGTGACTCGCGGCGATCTCGTCGCCGCCAACGTTCCTGGTGCCGTGGCGCGGCCGTGTGCCTCGCCGTGGCTGCGCTGGAGCTTCTGCGCTTCGGCGACCGCCTGGCTTGGCCATGGCTTGGCGCTGCCGTGGCCAGGCTGTGTCGCCGTGCCGCCACGGTGACGCCGTGGTGCTGCTCCAGGTTAGTGCGCCTCCGTCTTCTTCCTTCCTTCCTTCTCCTCTGTGCCTAGCTCTAGCTACTGGCCTTCTTCTCCTCATCTTCTTGTCTAGCTCTGGCCACTGGCCTTGCCATGATGCTGCTGTTGCGCCGTGCTAGAGCTTGGCAAGCTGCTGCGCTACTGCTGCTGTGCTTGCTACTTCTCTACGTATGCTGCTGTGCTGCTGTGATGCTGCTGTGCATCTGCCATGAATCCTAGCTGCTGTGCTGTGCTATTCTGCTCTGTAACTTGCTGTTGCAACTCATGAGCTCTTGCTCATGAGCATACTGTGATGCTATGCTTTATTTAATTGTTACTGCTACTGCTATTTTGCAGCTGCCTCTCCTGTGTGTGCAATTACTTGCCCCTGGCTTAATCATGAGGCATGATCCTTGCCTTTGGAAAGTGCCAGTGCTCCTGGTGTGCTATCTCTGTGCTATAATTCATGGTCATGCTCAATTGAGCATTGTTGTTGACTTGGCAGCTCCATCCCTGGATGGAGTGCTTCTGGATACAATTGTACTGCCTTTATTCACTTATCTGTGATGCAATTGTTCAAGTTAAATGGTTGATTTAATTATCTGGTCCATGTATTGATACTAGCATTGATTCTAGCATGCTGTAGCATGCTCTAGCAAGCTTTTGATGATCATGTAATCATCAGTTGCTTGTGAAAGCTGCTTTACTCA
This sequence comes from Lolium perenne, assembly GCF_019359855.2. Classification (NCBI taxonomy): domain Eukaryota; kingdom Viridiplantae; phylum Streptophyta; class Magnoliopsida; order Poales; family Poaceae; genus Lolium; species Lolium perenne. The sequence continues at coordinate 261,657,449 of NC_067246.2, read as the reverse complement.
TTACTGTGCCTTACTGCTGCTCCATCTTTGCTGTGTGTGTGTCACACAGGCTTGTCCTGGTGTGTGATGGTGCTTGCTCAAGCATCATCTGATGCTTGCAGTGATCCTCTGGATCATGTGCAAGTGTTCTAGTTACTGGTGACTTGTGAATTTCATTTATCTATATTGCTTGTCCTTGTTTATTGGATAAATGAGATGAACTGCTTGCAGTGATGACTCTTACAGTTAATTTGATTGAGCTAGAGGGATGCCAACCATTTGTTGGGGACCCTAGCTCACTTTGAACCCTCTGGGTGATGATGGGTGGCTTTGTTGGATGGTTTTGTGGTTGAGGTGGCCTCAATAGCAATTCTTTGCTATTCAGGAAGCTCCCACCCTTGTTGGCTTGATGTGTATGGACAGTTGCTCTCTGGCTTAACCATATTTGGTTGCCATATGCTTTTGATGTTGACAAATAATTGCAGTAGACATATATCTCTGCATTTCTGATGGTTTTAAAAGGGCTAGTGTAGTCTGGGTATATTTGGGTAAGTCTCTGGGATGGTTTTCCTTCCTATTTCCATTTCGAAGATGCTACCACTTGTCTGGTTGGCATAACCATGGACATATGCTTTGATTGATCCCTGGTCTTTGCCATTTCTACCAGGTTACACTTGGTCTATGACCAAATGATGATCAAAACAGGGTTACTCCACCCTTTGTGTGCTTGTGTGATCATGCCTGTGCAATTTATGAACAAAACCATCTGGTTTGTTCATGATGATGTGTATACCTCACTCCAGCTCCTAGAAAATGGTGTTGGTGTAGAGGTTTTGCTTCTGTGATGTGCTTGTGCTTGCCCTGCTCCTCCTTGCAAGCTTGGGCTACTTGGTTTATCTCTGTGGCTGTTGGGATAGGTTGAACAGCAGTGGATGTTCTTCCTGTTCTTGTGTTCTTGGTGTTCTTACTCAGCTGCTCCTTATTGATGAATGACTAGGGTTTGCTGTGAAAAGCTTTTGTATACCCTGCTCTTCCTTCTCTGGTCGACAACAAGGCCTAACAACCTGTTGGTGACTCTCTGGCCGTGTGTGTGTGCTGTGATGCATGCACACACCATGGCTTGCTGTTGGGCATGCACACTAGCTTGTGAGCAGCTTGTGTGCGTGTGTGCCTGGTGCTTGTGAGTGGATCAGCTCGGCTGGTTCTTGGTCATATCCTCTCAAATTTCATTCTTTTGCTAATCTGCCAAGTGGCTTTGCCACTTGGCATAACCTTTGTTTTGTTCTTTGTTTGTTTGCAGGGAACATTGAGATGATCAAGATGAAGTGCAAGATCATCTTGATCAAGGATTTCATGAAGATCAACATGTAGTTTAGGACATTTCATTAACTTGTAATCTTTCTTTTTCTTTTTCCTTTTATTCAATTCTTGTAATGTGTTGTAACATTTCATATTTCAAGTCTGAATATTGTAATGACAATGTATCATGTGTGATTATCAATAAAGCTCCAATTTTCTCTAATGAGCTTTGTATAATAGTTGTACTATTTACATTCTTGATTATTTATAATTTGTTTAATGAATTCCTCAAATTTGAATTATGAGATATTCATATGATGTTTTAAATTTGAAATTCAAACACAAGTTTGTTTGATTTCAATCATGCAACTTAAGTTGTAATTCAATACTCTCCTCTCTTCTCAAAACCCTAGATTAGTTAAGTGAGATGCAAGTTTGTCGCACTCTCGAAACCCTAACCCTGTAAGGTGTTGAGAGAGAAACTTGTCCCCCTTCGATGTAGTTTTCTTTTAAAAGCGCGAAATTTCCCCATAATTTACGATGCAGTGCACATCCCTTTCTAAAATCTACCCCTCGATTGTCTCTAAACCTGGGACATTACAATCCCTTAGATGTTTGTCTAATCGGTTGATGTACTAATTGCAGAAGCATAGAGTTGAAGAGGTCTCTCAGTTTGATGGGAGATTTGAAGATGAATCTCAGTTTGATGCACCTGTGGATGGTACTGATGACGAGCCTTTCATAGACGAAGGTCCTGCACCTGAGATTATCCAGCCTACAGAAGGAGGCCGTGGACCGAGTACACAACTTTGCGTTGAAGTGGATGCACGCCCAGAGATCATCAGGGACGTCCGGGTAGTCTCAAGACCACCCAGTCCTGATGCACCTGTGGATGGTACTGATGACAAGTCTTTCATAGACGAAGGTCCTGCACCTGAGATTATCCAGCCTACAGAAGGAGGCCGTGGACCGATTACACAGCTTTGCGTTAAGGTGGATGCACGCCCGGAGATCATCAGGGGCGTCCCGGTAGTCTCAGGACCACCCAGCCCTGATGCAAAATGTTGAGCTACTTTATGATCCGTACTCTTATGTTCTGGTGTTGTAGTATGTACTATCTTTGTTATGATTTGTACGCCTTTGGCGCTAGAACTATAATTAAGCATTCAGTGGATGATCGTGTTGCAAAATTTGACACCCACACAATCAGTTCATCGTATGAGTAGTAGCACAATTACTTCTACAACCAGTCCTGCCAGCGCATTAATTGGTAGCATGAAACACTTTCAGGTACTCCCCTCTGATTCATACTAATTGACTCAATTTTGTCTAGATATGGATGTATCTAGATGCATTTGTTAACTAGACTAACAAACTTGAGTCAGTTAATATGAATCGGTGTAAACCGCCCAAGTCCTCGAGCAGCTAGTTTATTGACTCTGGACTCCAAGCCTCTCGCGGCAAGCCATCGACGAAGCTTTGAACAGATCTTGGCCCGCATTTTTTTGCGAATAGCAAAGCTTTGACCAATTCCTCTTGGGATACAGCACGCCGGTGAGCTTGCACGGTTGCCATGAGCACTTTCTGGTGGAACTTCCTCTGCAGCGCCCTCAAGCCGCCGCTGCGAGACAGCACGCAGTGCCTCGAGGTGGACAGAACAGACGAACTCGGGATCTCAGGGCGGGGGGTCCGCCTCGTCTGGGAACGATCTCCAGCGGGTTAACGAGGACATGCATGGCGGCCAGGGGATTTGGGTTTTTTTTGTTATTGTTTGAGCTTGGGATTTGGGGTTTTTCGGATAGGGGAGGAGGAACCGAGGAAGAGGAAGGAACAGCCCGCGTGCTTGGCGCGTGGCGGTGTGCTTGAATTTCGAATTTTTGTGAAATGTTTCATTTCCCCGCTACAATTCGGGGGTTTTCTTGACGCGCCAATGCGTCCCGCCGGGCAGCTTCAAGTGAATTTGGGGTGCCACACTATGGGCCCCAGTTTCAGTGAGACATGTAATGACTAGTCACATCAGTAAGTTCACTGTGTAATAAAATAAGTTACCCCTCCCCTTTATGTAGCCCCCTTCTCTCTCCCGATCGAGTGCGGACAACCGACAGATGCAAGCCGCTAGCTCGATCCCCTCCTTTCGCCTCCACCGTCCAGGCATCCAGCTTGGAGGGGCAAGCTGCATCTAGACCAAGCGGATTAGGTAGTACTAGTAATGTTCTTTCCTTTCTCGAGATCGGTTCTTTTTTCCTCACCTCGATATCTTGCGCATCTATTTCCTATTCTGGGCGAAGGGGTGTCTTTCTGGTCACCCTCGCGCTGGGAGTGATTGATGGGGGTGGGGGCGAGGGCTACCTTTGCTTGGATTGGGGTGTTCTTCCTTTATTTGTCGATATTTGCAACCTTTGTAGTTTCTGCTGATCCTCACTGTATCTTTTGTCAGCTTGTACAGGAAAGGAAAGACCTCGGTGGTGGTGGGGGGCAATGGAGCGTAAGGCCACCACGCATGTGGGCAGTTGGCTGAGCCTGAGCTGCGTCCCCAGCCCCGCAAAGCAGGTACTCCGTTTGCTTATCCACTCTGTCTGTCTGCATCCTCAAACTGTTCCTGTTCTGGAAGATGCTTAAAGTCGCACATGTCTTCAGCTGTTTGTGCGTAAAGCCTCTGTGACACCATGCTCTATATTCTCTGTATCAGGTTGGTACCTCCAGGTTCCGTGCTGAGGCTATGGGGAACGAGAAAAGCGCCCCACCTGCTGCAGGAGCATGGCCCGATCTGCAGCACAAGAAGTGAAATGCCACTGCCGAGCTGGGCAGGGACCACCCAGGGGTAATTTTTTTAACCAACTTACCATGATGTAGTCTGAATCTGATACTCCCTCAGATCCAAATTAATTGACTCAACTATCTGTAGATACGGATGTATCTAGATGTGTTTTAGCTCTAGATACTACTACCTCCATCCCAAAGCTTAGGGCTTATATTATTTTTAGAAAGTCAAACTATACCATGTTTGACGAAGATTTTACCAAAAATCATTAACATGCAAAATACAAAATTAATATCATTAAATAGGTTGTGAAATATATTTTCCTACGGTATCTACACAATATTATATTTGTTGATAGAATGTTCTAAAATTTTGGTCAAACTTTACTTATTTTGATTTCTCAAAAATAAATAAGTCTTAAGCTTTGGGATGGAGGTATCTAGACAAAGCTGAGTCAACTAGTTTTTTTGTCTGTCCATAGCTAGTGTTCATGGTGCAAAAGGCTAAGAGCATCCACTATATGCATCAGTCTATCTCATACAGTAATTCAATATCACTGCTGAGGTCTGCCTTTTGTTTTGCTATTCGTTTGCAGACTGAAACTTTAGGGCCTTTACTCAAAAGGAAGATCAAAACTGCGGCTGATCAGGCTACCAGTATGTTGATGCCGCCCCCATCTTCTAAATGCCTCTACAAGCACAAGGCCACGCGCCAGCTGGGTGGTGATCTTTTAATGAATATGGTATATTTTCTTAATCCACAAAACATGCCTTGATTTTTGTCTGTTTATTGTTGGTTTTTTCTAATGCTTGCCAAAAGTTTACAACAACAACAACAATCAAGTCTTTCAGTCCCAAACAAGTTGGGGTAGGCTAGAGTTGAAACCCATAAGATCTTGAAGCCAAAAGTTTAGAAACACCAAATTCGTTTGCTTACAATCATCATACAATAATGTTCATCTATTCTCCAGTTCCCCTAACCCAACAAAAAATGATGTTAATTACGATTTTTAGATTAAAAGAGCACCATTAGGCGCTGTTAATTATGACTTTGAGATTAAAATGTCATTTGCAATTGCTAATTACAATTTTGAGACAAATGATTAGTTTAACCTCGATCTGTTCTGCTCTCCATTTTTCCCAACCGAACAAAAATGTAACTATTCCATTCCTCCACGCTGTTTCAGAACCGAACACACCCTTGCATTGTTGTGAACTGTTGTCCATACACAGCCATACCCTTCCACTTACATCCAGCACAATATGCATCAGTCTGTCTCAGAGTCATTCAATATCACTGCTGAGATCTGTTCCCATTCTTATGCAGGCTGAAACAGCTGCGCCTTTACTCAAGTGGATGCAAAATGAGGCTGATGAGGCTGCTGTGAGGACGATGGTGCCGGCACCATCTTCCAAAAACCTCTACAAGCACGAGGCCATGGGCCAGCTGGGTGGTGACCTTTTAATGAATCTGGTATATTTTCTTAATCCACATACATGATTTTATTATTATCTATTTAATTACTGTTGGCTTTGCCTAATTCTTACCAAAAGTTCAGAAACACTGCATTTGGTTACAATCATCATACACTAATTTTTCACTATTTAGTCTGTCTCATCCAGTATATAAACTGTTGAGTTCTGTTGGCTTCTTTTGTAATCATTTGCATTGTTGTCAACTGTTGTCTATGCACAACCCTATTCTTCCACTTACATCCTGCACTATTTGCATCAGTCTATTTCATAGATTTATTAAATATCAATGATGAGTTCTGTTGCTATTCATATGCAGGATGAAGCTTCTGTGCCTCTACTCAAATGGATAAAAAACAGTCCTGATGAGGCTGATGTGAAGACGATGGTGCCGCCACCATCTTTTGAAAACCTCCTCAAGCACAAGGCCACGGGCCAGCTGGGTGGTATCCTTTTCAGTAAGCAGGTATATTTTCTTAATCCTCATAGATGATTTGATTTGTCTGTTTATTGCCGGATTTGTCTAATGCTTACCAATAGTTCAGAAACACACACAACCCTATTCTTCCACTTACAAGCAGCACTATATGCATCAGTGTCTCATAGATTCATTTTATATATCACTGCTGATGTCTGTTGCTCTTCAATTTTCATATGCAGACTGAAATTGCTAAGCCTTCATTGGTCAAAAGGATTGCAACTGTTGCTGATGAGGCATCTGCAGAGGCTGCCACCAAGTTACTGTCAGCCCCACCTTCTGGATGCTTATATAAGCTCAAGTCCAAGGACCAGCCGGGCCGTAACCATCCAAGGGTTCGGGTATATTTTCTTAAGCCACATATACATGTCATGATTTATGTTTGATATTATCACCGGCTCTGTCTAATGCTTTTTGGAATTCGGAAACACCAAATTAGAATGCTTATATTCATCATACACTAAATTTTGACTGTTCAGTTTGTAACATAGTGTTATGCACTCGCTTGTCAACATTTGCATTGCTCTGAACTATGCACTTTACACAACCTAATTCTTCCACTTACATTCAGCGGTACGCACCAGTAGTACCTCCCATGTTTCCTTCACCATCCCGATGCCGAGCTTGCGGGAATATGGTGGGCCCATGTACATACCCTGCATACAACACCTCCTATGGCTCTATCTACATTTCTAATAACTCCTTCACAGAGTTACAGGTATGTATTCTCAGTGGTTTAGCATGAATTGGCATATAGTAAAGTCGTGTTTTTAGTCTTCCTGATTCTTACATTAGTATCAATATTCACCTGCAGACTGTACCTTGTGAACTTCGTCCAATGATTAACCAGATTTGTCCGCATGAAGGGTCTTTCACTATGCATGGCAATGGCAAATTGATGAACACCTACACGGTCTATGAGGTGTATGTCTACAAGACGCATGCCATCACATATTTGTATGGACATGATTGGAGAAAGTTTGCTTTTGACTACGGTCTGAAGAAGGGCGACGAGCTGAGGATCGGAAACTCAAACGGGCAGATATACGTAACTGCTTACAGAGTTGGAGTCACTTCCAAATATATAATATGTAATTTTTTTGTACTCATATCCTTTGATTACTGCATTCTGAGCAGTTGTTCTTAACCATTCCCTCTGTTCTAGCTTGCTGGGTTTAACATGATCAAAGCTGCAGATTCCCTGATGGAACAGGACTCCTGCATCAGCACCGGCTCTTGTACCAGCTCCGTTTACTACATCTACCCAGCAGGCCCCTACATCAGCATTGGTTCCTGTAGAGGCCCCATATACTACACCTGCCCAGCAGGCTCCTGGATCAGCACTGGCTCCTCTAGCTGCACCGTTTACTGCACCTGCTCAACAGTCTCCTGCATCAGCACCGGTTCCTCTAGAGGCACCATTTACTGCACCTACCCAGCAGTCTCCTGCATCAGCACCTGCTCGTGTACCAGCCCAGGCTCCTGCACCTGCCCCAGCCAGATCACCGAGGTCTCAGCTCATTGCTGTGGCCACCCGTGTGGTGACCAGGACACATCTGAAGGCTATGTTCGTGAGTATATGACAGCATAACTGCTCTTATCTTGATGTCTTCTCTGCTCAAAGTCTCACATGGTTCAGTCTTCGGTGCATTGGTGCCATTGACTAATTTTTGGTGGTATCTCTTGCTTTGAATCAGAAATTTTCTAAAAGTATCTCCAAGGATCTCAATGCTGGCCGAAGGGGCAAGATATCCTTTGTCATGGAGAGTGAAGGTCTCACCGTGGAGGGACGGTACTCCATCAGTCCCACAGATGTCCGCTTGAGTGTTACTTCCAGGTGGAAAAAGTTCATTGACGTTGCCAAACTTCGCATTGGATCAAGGTTGAAGGTCAAGATCTTTCGATGCCGTTGTGACATGCTGGTCATAAAGTTTGCAGTTGTCTAGTTCTGTTGTCCCATGAGCCCTTAGCATGCAAATGCATTTGTAGTTATACTTATATAAGGTTGTCTTATCTGAACTGCTAATTAATTTTATGGGTGGTAAAACTCTGGCAAGCTTTTGCTCTTAGCAAGTATGTATGTATGATCAGCTATTATGATAACTAATGTTTGTGTTCATCTTAATTTGCATTTCCGTTTTAGAAAAAACTTAATTTCTATTTTGGCTGACCTGTTAGAGAACTATCAGATTGAATCCACAACATGATTGAAATAGATTCATTACACCGAGCCACATGTCTTGACCTTGGTATACACTACTTACATTAATCAGTGCAACAAGGCTGACCTAAGCTGCCTGAACCACGGCAGATTCGAATCCACCTTAGCTATATAAAAATACAACCTTTGCAAAAAGAGAATTTGCAGTACGGGGAGGCTGACATTGGGGACCCATGAGCCAGCAGCGTCGTCAATGTTTTAAAGGCGGCAGGAGATCGAAAGAAAAATTAAGCCAAAAATCAGTTGGTAAACAAAATCCAAGAAATGAAACATTTACCTTTCTGAGAGGATGACATGCGGGACCCATGAGGCAGCAGCATCCTCAACTATTCCAAGGCGGCAGGGGATCAAAAGAAAAAAAAGAAATAGCTAGAAATTAATTAGGGTAAAAAATAAATCTATCAAAGGAAACTTTTATTGTTCATAGAGGATGACATGTGGGACCGACCCGCTAGCTGTGTCGTCATCGTTTCAAAGGGGGCAGGGATCAAAAGAAAAAGGCAAATAGCCAGAAATTAGGGGTAAAAAATAAATCCAACAAAGGAAACTTTTATTGTTCATAGAGGATGACATGCAGGACCCATGAGCCAGCAGCTTCCTCAACGTCTCAAAGTCGGCATGAGATCGAAAGAAAAAGGCAAGTGACCAAATATCAGGAGCCAAAAATAATCCAAGAAAAGAAATTTTATTGTACATAGAGGATGACATGCGGGCCCCATTTTGCAGCAGCAGTCTCAACGTTTTCAAGGCGGCACAGGACCAAAAGAAAAATGAAGTAGCCAGAAATCAGGGGGTGAAAAAAATCCAAGAAAAGAAAGATTTCAATTGGGCTGCATCTGGACATCTGGGCACTCGTACAATTTCAGCCCACTCCAAAACAGAAAAGTTCTGATTTTTCTAAAAGAAAAACAGGAAAATCCTATGCTTCGCAAAAACAAAAAAACAAGGAGATTCAACATATAAGTTTGTTTATGTAAAAATAAAGATTTAATTTATCCGTTTGCAATAGCTCAGAGTGCAATACACTGTTTATTGTCTGCAAAATAATCAAAATATCACATGTTTCTTGTACAGGGAGGCTGACATCTGGGACCCATGAGCCAGCAGCGTCTTCAACGTTTTAAAAGCGGCAGGGGATGGAAAGAAAAAATAAACCAAAAATCTATTGGTAAAAAATCCAAGAAAAGAAATATTTTCGTTCTGAGAGGATGACATGCGGGACCCATGAGGCAGCAGCATCCTCAACGTTTTCAAGGCGACACAAGATTTAAAAAAGGAAAATAGATAGAAATTAGAGGTCAAAATAACTCCAAGAAAGGAAAGGTTTATTGTTCATAGAGGCTGACATGTGGGACCCATGAGCCAGCAGAATCCTCAATGTTTCAAAGGCGGCAGGGGATCAAAATAAAAAGAAAGTAGCCAGAAATTAGGGGTCAAAAATAACTCTAAGAAAGGAAACTTTTATTGTTCGTAGAGGATGACATGCGGGACCCATGAGCCAGCAGCTTACTCAACGTTTCAAAGGCGGCATGAGATCGAAAGAAAAAGGCAAGTGACAAAATATAAGGAGCCAAAGATAATCCAAGAAAAGAAACTTTATTGTACATAGAGGATGACATGTGGGTCCCATTTAGCAGCAGCGGTCTCAACGTTTCAAATGCGGCTTGAGATCAAAAGAAAAAGAAAGTTGATTGTACATAGAGGATGACATGCGGGTCCCATGAGTCAGCAGCTTACTCAACGTTTCCAAGGCGGCAGGGGATCAATAGAAAAAGGAAATAGCCAAAAATCAGAGGGTGAAAAAAATCCAAGAAAAGAAACTTTTATAGTACATAGAGGATGACATGCGGGTCCCATGAGCCAGCAGGTTCCTCAACGTTTCAAACGTGGCATGAGATTGAAAGAAAAAGGCAAATGACCAAATATCAGGAGCCAAAAATAATCTAAGAAAAGAAACTTGATTGTACATAGAGGATGACATGCGGGTCCCATTTTGCAGCAGCGGTCCCAACGTTTCAAGCGGGGCTTGAGATCAAAAGAAAAAGAAAGTAGCCAGAAATTAGGGGGTCAAAAAAACTCCAAAAGGAAAGCTTTACCGTTCATACAGGCTGACATGTGGGACCTATGAGCCAGCAGCTTACTCAACATTTCAAAGGCGGCAGGGGATCAAAAGAAAAAGGAAATAGTCAAAAATCAGAGGGTGAAAAAATCCAAGAAAAGAAACTTTTATTGTACATAGAGGATTACATGCGGGTCCCATGAGCCAGCAGGTTCCTAAACGTTTCAAACGTGGTATGAGATCAAAAGAAAAAGGCAAGTGACCAAATATCAGGAGCCAAAAATAATTCAAGAAAATAAAGTTAATTGTACATAGTGGATGACATGCAGGTCCCATGAGTTAGCAGCTTACTCAACGTTTCCAAGGCGGCAGGGGATCAAAAGAAAAAGGAAATAGCCAAAAATTAGAGAGTGAAAAAAACCCTAGAAAATAAACTTTTATAGTACATAGAGGATGACATGCGGGTCCCATGAGCCAGAAGGTTCCTCAACGTTTCAAACGTGGCATGAGATCGAAAGAAAAAGCAAGTGACCAAATATCAGGAGCCAAAAAAATCCAAGAAAAGAAAGTTTTATAGTATATAGAGGATGACGTGCGGGTCCCATTTAGCAGCAGCGGTATCACCGTTTGAGAGGCGGCAGGGGATCGAAAGAAAAAGGCAAGTGACCAAATATCATGTGCCAAAGAAAATCCAAGAAAAGAATATTTTATAGTACATAGAGGATGACATGCGGGTCCCATTTAGCAGCAGCGGTATCACCGTTTGAGAGGTGGTAGGGGATCGAAAGAAAAAGGTAAGTGACCAAATATGAGGCGCAAAGAAAATCCAAGAAAAGAAAGTTTTATAGTACATAGAGAATGACATGCGGGTCCCATTTAGCAGCAGCGGTATCACCGTTTGAGAGGCGGCAGGGGATCGAAAGAAAAAGGCAAGTGACCAAATTTGAGGTGCCAAAAATAACTCCAAGAAAATAAAGTTGATTGCTCATAGAGGATGACATGCGGGTCCCATTTAGCAGCAGCGGTCTCAACATTTCCAAGGCGGCAAGGGATCAAAAGAAAAAGGAAGTAGCCAGAAATCAGAGGGTCAAAAAAATCCAAGAATAGAAAGAATTTTGGTTCATAGAGGATGACATGCGGGACCCATGATCCTGCATCGTAAACGGCTCGATCGGAGAGCGTTGAACGAGATGGCGTGATCGAAAAAAAAACAATGCCAGAGAGGCTGCCATCTGGGCCCTACATCCCTGGGCGGTGCGGATTTGCGTTGACTCGGCCGGCGAACCCGAGAATTCGAGATGCACCACGTCCCGGGCCACCATACGCAACGTTTTGGCCGTTTTCGTCGGGCTAGGTGGCCTCAAAAACGAGAAAAAAAAAGTTTTGACATGCACAACGGAGAGACCAAAAATCGTCAGCCATAGTGCACCAGCAACCACGGCGCGACTTCAACTTCGTCGGCCATGACAACTTTTCTTGTAGTATCAAGCCCTGGTTGCGTCTCCTCTCCTTTCATCGTCTCTCTCCATCCGCAGCAGCTTGACGAAGTCCTGCATGAATTCCACCGTGGTCGCGATGCTGGCCATTAGATCACATATACCTATACACCTATACTTGCTGGATCAAGAAGGAGGAGATGTTGTTGTGTTGCACGTGTGCATAACTCGGAGGCGACGTTTGTTGCAAAGTTTATTGGACTAGATCGTGAGGAGAAAATCTACATCAACCATGTTATTAATGATTCCGCTTAGAGATCTACAAGGTATGTAAATCACAATATCTTTCTCGTTGCTCACATCTTCTAGGTTTGATCTTGAATTCGTTTGCATCTCGTAGTAATTTTTTGTTTTGTATGCTATGAATTATGTCATAATTTAAGGCTAAAATTAACCTTCTATAAAGGTGAAGATTGACATAAAAAAATTCACAATAATTTAATTTTGAAAGTCTAAAAGTAATATCCAATTACATACACAATAAACTTATTTGTATTTACTTAGCGGGCTGATAGTTTGACTAGGAGAATCTTGACCTATAACTACATTTTGATCAATAGTTTGGTTACACATATTTTTTATGACATACTTTTATGATCATTATAGACCTCTTAAAACATTGTGTAGTCCCTCTGTTCTATCTCAGTTATCGCATATCTGGATGTATGTGGATACATCCAAATCGGCAGCAACTAATATGAAACACACAGGGAGTAAGAAATTTAATTTGAAATTTTGTAGGCAAGCTCATAAATTTAAAGACCGTCACTAGTACAGAATAGGTCTTCACACATGGCTGAAATGGTCTGTCGTGCACAACAAACCTTACATTCACTATTTGAGGGTATGTCATAGGCCTCTACGACGCACACGGTTTATTTAATAGTGTGTGATGGGGTCAACTATTGCAAACAGTTTTCTATAACCAATCATTTGTGAATAGGACACCCTTCGAAAACAACTCTTTAACATGGGCTGTTTGCATTTAATATGATCGCAAATGATCTTTTTTGTTCCATCGGATGCTGATTGTATACATTGCAAACGTTTTTAGATAGAACCGACTAGTTGTACCTGCAGAACCATGATAGTAGCATTTTTCTTCCTAGTTAAACACTCATGCAAGTACATTACCATATCTCAATTATATTGCATATTTGATACATCATATGTATACATACATTTTGGTGACTAATACACTAATTAAAAGAAAGATAAACAAAATAAGAAAATCTATAGAATATCTTGGTTACATATTTTTCTCCGTGAGGAAAGTCATGTCTCCGCAAATATAGTTGATTTCTCCATTTATCCTTGGGTAAGACATGAATGTAGAAGCTAAAGGTGCATCTTATTTTTATTTTGCAACGGTGTTACCTCCATGTTGTTGCGCCCATACCAGAGAATGTTCTGCAAATAATTAATAAGAAATTGTAAAAAGACTAACAAGAAAATATTTAATAATAATTTAAGTTCAAATAATTTAGTAATCATACTAGGAACATAAGGCAGGGAGATCGCCAACACTACGTCGCACACATTTACTTCCCTTTATCTTATGCAGTGTTACCAAAATAAGATTCGTATAACCACAGGTATAAATTAGAAATGACTTAGTTGTGGTTAAACATCAGAATGTCAAAAGAATGAACAAACATACAATGTGTCTTATATAGTTAGCCAGATGAATCTGTATCTACCAAGAACTAGGTAGAAGCAGTTCATCTCGTAAACATTTTAATTATCAACATCATAAAAGCCGTGACACGAAGAAACCACATATAAAATGAAGGCCTTATATTACTAATCACACATTAGTACAACTCTACTAAAAAATTGGATCTAACTCACAAATAAAACATGGATTAAATTACAATATAATCCAATACTGCAACCAAAAACACCGGCGCTTAGAGTAGATCTGATCTATACATAGAAGGTAAACATGTAAAAGCTAACAACATAAACCTGCTGGAGGCAAGGGCATAGTCTCGTGCCATCGTGGCCACGGTGGAGGTCGAGGACGAGGCGTCTTTACCGGATGTATCAACTTAAGATCCGGCAAACGTGTGGATCTACATGACTCCACGACCAATGTGTCGCACTGGAATTCATGAGCATTCCAGCGTGGAATATCTCCAGCCAGGAGCTAGCTTCTACCTCATCATAGTTGTTCTAAAGAGGGGCGGTTGTGGCCTCTCGAGTGAAGTGATACTATATAAAGACAATATTGATCCTAATTTGTACTAGAAAGAATAGTTGCAAAGATTTCTCCCACTAGTAGGGAAAACACTATAGGGGTTAGCTCCCTTGAAGCGCACCCATATGAAATCACACGACTGATTTTATTTGTCGCGATCCGGAAAGACGCACACGATAGGTGTGCTCATGTTGGCAGCGAAGAGGAGATTAGGTCAAACGACTACTAGGTTTTCCCGGGATGCACTCGGGTCTAGAAACTTCCCGCAGCGCGCGCCAATTCCCTCCCTATCCTTTCTCACTTTCCCCTCCTCCTCTAACCCATCTCCACCTTCTTCCTCCTCCTCTTCCCCTTCTCCACTTTCTCACCTCCTCCTCTTCCCCTTCTCCCTTCCGCACCCTATAATCTCCCTCCCTCCAGTGACCACCACCTCCGGCGACCACCTCCTCTCCAGAAAGAAGTGCACCTCCTCTTCGACGGAGGCGACCACCTCCTCTCCGACAACGATGACCACCTATGATGCCTTGCTCCTCCACTACGAACTTCCTACTCTGAATCCCACCTTCGACGCTCTGCTTTGCCACTGCCGACGCCCTGCTCCAATGCTTGCTCTGGCTACCTGCTACTGGTCATCTCCTCTCGTCAACTCCACAAGGAGGCGCCATGGACTCGGTTGTTATATTTACACCTATACTTGCTGGACCAAGAAGGAGGAGATGTTGTTGTGTTGCATGTGTGCATAACTCGGAGGCGCCGTTCGTTGCAAAGTTTATTGGACTAGATCGTGAGGAGAAAATCTACATCAACCATGTTATTAATGATTCCGCTTAGACATCTACAAGGGTATGTAAATCTCAAGGTCTTTATCGTTGCTCACATCTTCTATGTTTGATCTTGAATTCGTTTGCATCTCGTAGTAATTTTTGTTTTCTATGCTGTGAATTCCATCATAATTTAAGGCTAAATTAACCGGCTATAAAGGTGAAGGTTGACAGAAACTTCTTCACAAGAATTTAATTTTGAAAGTGTAAAAGTAATATCCAATTACATACACAATAAAAATTATTTCTATTTACTTAGCGCTGCTAGTTTGACTAGGAGAATCTTGACCTATAACTACATTTTGAGAAATAGTTTGGTTACACATATTTTTCATGACATACTTTTATGATCATTGTAGACCTCTTAGAACATTGTGTAGTCCCTCCCTTCTATCTCAGTTGTCGCATATTTGGATGTATGTAGATACATCCAAATCGGCGGCAACTAATATGAAACACAGGGAGTCGGAAATTTAATTTGAAATTTTCTAGGCAAGCTCAAAAATTTAAAGACCGTCACTAATATAGAACAGGTCTTCACACACGGCTGAAATGGTCTGTCGTGCACGACAAACCTTACATTCACTACGCGAGGGTGCATCATAGGCCTCTACGACGCACACGGTTTATTTAATAGTGTGTGATGGGGTCAATTATCGTAAATGGTTTTCTATAACCAATCATTTGTGAATAGGATACCCTTCAAAAACAACTTTTTGACATGGGCCGTTTGCATTTAATATGATCGCAAATGATCTCTTTTGTTCCATCGTATGCTGATTGTATACATTGCAAACGTTTTTAGATAGAACCGACTAGTTATAACTGCAGAACCATGATAGTAGCATGTCTTCCTAGTTAAACACTCATGCAAGTACATTACCATATCTCAATTGTATTTCACATTTGATACATCATATGTAAGAATATATTTGGTGACCAATACACAAATTAACAGTAAGATACACAAAATAAGAAAATCTATAGCATATCTTGGTTACATATTTTTCTCCATGAGGAAAGTCATGTATCCGCAAATATAGTTGATTTCTCCATTTATCCTTGGGTAAGACATGAATGTAGAAGCTAAAGGTCTGTCTTATTATTATTTTGCAACGGTGTTACTTCCATGTTGTTGCGCCCATACCAGAGAATGTTCTGCAAATAATTAATAAGAAAGTGACAAAAAGCTAACAAGAAAATATTTAATAATAATTTAAGTTCAAATAATTTAGTAATCATACTAGGAACATAAGGCAGGGAGATTGCGAACACTACGTCGCACACATTTACTTCCCTTTATCTTATGCTGTGTTACCAAAATAAGATTTGTATAACCACGGGTATAAATTAGAGATGACTTAGTTGTGGTTAAACATCAGAATGTCAAAAGAATGAATAAACCTACAATGTGTCTTATATAGTTAGTCAGATGAATCTGTATCTACCAAGAACTAGGTAGAAGTCGTTCATCTCGTAAACATTTTAATTATCAACATCATAAAAGCCGTGACACGAAGAAACCACATATAAAATGAAGGCCTTATATTACTAATCACACATTAGTACATCTCTACTAAAAAATTGGATCTAACTCACGAATAAAACATGGATTAACTTACAATATAATCCAATCTTGCAACCAAAAACACCGGTGCTTAGATAGATCTGATCTATACATAGAAGGTAAACATGTAAAAGCTAACAACGTAAACCTGCTGGAGGCAAGGGCACAGTCTCGTGCCATCGTGGCCACGGTGGAGGTCGAGGACGAGGCTTCTTTACCGGATGTATCAACTTAAGATCCGGCCAATTCGTGGATCTACACGACTCCACGACCAATGTGTCGCACGGGATTTCATGAGCATTCCAGCGTGGAATATCTCCAGCCAGGAGCTAGCTTCTACCTCATCGTAGTTGTTCTAACGAGGGGCAGTTGTGGCCTTTCATGTGAAGTGATACTGATCCTAATTTATACTAGAAAGAATAGTTGCAAATATTTCTTCCACTAGTAGGGAAAACACTATATGGGTTAGCTCCCTTGAAGCGCACCCATATGAAAGCACGGCGACTGATTTTCTTTGTCGCGGTCCGGAAACACGCACACGATAGGTGTGCTCATGTTGGCAGCGAAGAGGAGATTAGGTCACACGACTACTAGGTTTTCCCGGGATGCAGTCGGGTCTAGAAACTTCCCGCAGCACGCGCCAATTCCCTCCCTATCCTTTCTCACTTTCCCCTCCTCCTCTAACCCTTCTCCACCTTCTTCCTCCTCCTCTTCCCCTTCTCCACTTTCTCCCCTCCTCCTCTTCCCCTTCTCCCTTCGGCACCCTATAATCTCCCTCCCTCCAGTGACCACCACCTCCGGCGACCACCTCCTCTCCGGCGAGAAGTACATATCCTCTTCGGCGGAGGCGACCACCTCCTCTCCGACAACGATGACAACCTACGATGCCTTGCTCCGCCACTACCGACTTCCTACTCTGAATCCCACCTTCGACGCTCTGCTCTGCCACTGCCAATGCCCTGCTCCAATGACTGCTCCGGTGACCTGCTACTGGTCATCTCCTCTCGTCAACTCCACAAGGAGGCGCCATGGGCTCGATTGCTTTTTAGGGTGTTTTTTGTAAAATCACGTGGCCAGCTAGGTGCTGCTCCCAAGTTTTTTTAGTTGCAAAAAAAAGAAAAGTGGCAACAGGCCAGATCAGCGCACATGACTAATACTTTATTGGCAGCGTGCCATGTCGTCACGCGACAAGTACTTGGCCTACTAGTCGCGTATTACGCACATGATTAGTAGGACCTCACCACTGGTGAGTTACCAGTTGTGGGATAGTCAAATTTCACACGTGAGCAGTAGGCTGTTCTATACTTGCTATCGGTCCGACGGGACA
Source organism: Lolium perenne (assembly GCF_019359855.2). Lineage (NCBI taxonomy): Eukaryota > Viridiplantae > Streptophyta > Magnoliopsida > Poales > Poaceae > Lolium > Lolium perenne. The sequence goes on along the minus strand of NC_067246.2, from coordinate 261,639,769 downwards.
AGCCCACATATCACACATGACAGGTAACCGTTTGTATCGTGAGACGATTGCAAATGGTTGTGCAGGGCCGTATGTGATATAGCTTCTTCTGGCTACTTGGCTCCGCGAGGGTGTATTTGCAGTTTAGTCCAGCGTACTTGGTTCGAGTTGTGTCGAGGTATTTGTCCTTCACGGAGGGTGGAGACCTTCAGAATTGTGGAAGAGCTCGTTCTAGAGGAGAGAGGTGATGTGAATCGACACCAAAATTAATAAACAATCTCGAATTGCACCTTGACACAGTTCACGTGGGACGTCATCACAAACGTTTTACCCTTAGAGAAACCGTATGCCAAAATTTCATGTCACATACATTTTTTACAAACAAATTGTGTGCGGTACCTATTAACACACATGCTTTTACAATCCAGATTGTTTGCCAGTTCAATGCAAGATATTAATTTGTACTAGAAAATAATAGTTGGAGCAACGCTTTCTCAACAATTATGTATGAATAATCAAATATTTCAGACACACATGGCAATACACTTCATATTTGGAGGGCCCATGATCAACATTTTCTACCCATATTACCAGAGAAATTATAATTATAATATCTAAATAAACTAAGGGACGTCCTCCTCCTCAGCAGGACCTTTGCTGGAGCTCATTGCCTCAGCAGCGGCGGTGGAACTGATCTTGTCCCTTCCCCTTTTTTCGTCCCTTCCCCTTTTTTGTCTGCTTTTTTTTCTTCAAGGTTGGTCTTCTTGAGCTCGAACACCACTCGGCTGGGCATATGAATTCCTGCCATGCAAAGGAGAGGTCCGGCTTGGCCGACACCTCCACAGGTGACTTAACAATGGTTCCGCCAGGTGGCACGTCATAGTAAGCCGGAGCCCTCATCACCTCATCCATCCATGCTCTATGCTTGGCACGTACTTCTAGGCTCTGCACAACTTTGCAGCGGTGAGGCATTGTTCCTATAGTGTTTTCAACCATTTCATATCTGTAGGATAACGTTGCATAGAAAACAAAAAAATTTCCTACCGCGAACACGCAATCCAAGCCAAGATGCAATCTAGAAGATGGGAGCAACGAGGGGATGATCAAGACTAACCCTTGAAGAGATTCCAAAGCCTATAAGAGTAGGCTCTTATTGCTGCGGTAGACGATCACTTGCCGCTTGCAAAAGCGCGTAGAAGATCTTGATCACGGTGCCACAATCGGGCAGCACCTCCGTACTCGGTCACACGTTCGGTGTTGATGAAGACGACGTCCTTCTCCCCGTTCCAGCGGGCAGCGGAAGTAGTAACTCCTCCTTGAATCTGGCAGCACGACGGCGTGGTGGCGGTGGTGGTGGAGATCTCCGGCGGAGCTTCGCTAAGCATATGCGGGAGAGGTGGAGGAGGAGAAGTAGCTAGGGTTTGGGGAGAGAGGGGGTTGGGCGCCGGCCCTCTAAGGGGTGCGGCCAAGGATGAGGCTTGTAGTGGTCAGCCCCCTCTCCTATGCCCCTCATTATATAGGTGGAAGCCCCAAGAATTCTAGTCCAAGTCTTCGAATAAGACCCCAACACTAAAACCTCCCATATGTGGGAAACCTACTCAAGGAGGGAGTCCTACCCAAGGTGGGACTCCCACCTTTCCTTGAGGTGGGTTGGCCGGCCACCCTAGGGGAGTCCACCTTGGACTCCTCCCCTTTAGGGTTGGCTGGCCATGCAAGGTGGAGTCCCTCCGGGACTCTACTTTCCATGGTGATTTCTTCCGGACTTTTCTAGAACCTTCTAGAACCTGCCATAAATGCACCGGATCATTTCCAAACTTGGAATATGACTTCCTATATATGAATCTTATTCTCCGGACCATTCCGGAACTCCTCGTGATGTCCGGGATCTCATCCGGGACTCCGAACAAATATTCGAACTCCATTCCATATTCAAGTTCTACCATTTCAACATCAAACCTTAAGTGTGTCACCCTACGGTTCGCGAACTATGCGGACATGGTTGAGTACTCACTCCGACCAATAACCAATAGCGGGATCTGGAGATCCATAATGGCTCCCACATATTCAACGATGACTTCAGTGATCGAATTAACCATTCACATACGATACCAATTCCCTTTGTCACGCGATATTTTACTTGTCTGAGGTTTGATCTTCGGTATCACTCTATACCTTGTTCAACCTCGTCTCCTGACAAGTACTCTTTACTCGTACCGTGGTATGTGGCCTCTTATGAACTTATTCATATGCTTGCAAGACATTAGACGACATTTCACTGAGAGGGCCCAGAGTATATCTATCCGTCATCGGGATGGACAAATCTCACTGTTGATCCATATGCCTCAACTCATACTTTCCGGATACTTAATCCCACCTTTATAACCACCCATTTACGCAGTGGCGTTTGGTGTAATCAAAGTACCTTTCCGGTATAAGTGATTTACATGATCTCATGGTCATAAGGACTAGGTAACTATGTATCGAAAGCTTATAGCAAATAACTTAATGACGAGATCTTATGCTACGCTTAATTGGGTGTGTCCATTACATCATTCATACAATGATATAACCTTGTTATTAATAACATCCAATGTTCATGATTATGAAACTAATCATCCATTAATCAACAAGCTAGTTTAAGAGGCATACTAGGGACTCTTTGTTTGTCTACATATCACACATGTACTAATGTTTCGGTTAATACAATTATAGCATGATATATAAACATTTATCATAAACATAAAGATATAAATAATAACCACTTTATTATTGCCTCTAGGGCATATCTCCAACAGTCTCCCACTTGCACTAGAGTCAATAATCTAGTTTACATTTGTAAAGATATAACACCTTGGCCTTCCGGTGCTTTATCATGTATTGCTCACGGGAGAGGTTTTAGTCAACGGATCTGACACGCTCAGAAACGCATGTATTTTGTAATTCATTTGCGTCTCAACGCATCACTCATTTTCAAATGAGTCGGCATTAAATAAGTTTGGTCTTCTGGTGGAACCTTAATTCCGCGGTCTGAAATATGTCACTAATATTGTCACATACAATATAGCTTCAAAGTTCTGACTCTGTCGGAACTACACCAAGTTCTCAAAGAACCTCTTGACACTACAAGAAAAGTTGCCATGGCCGACGAAGTTGAAGTCGCGCCGTGGTTGCTGGTGTACCATGGCCGACGATTTTGGGTCCCTCCGTGGTGCATGTCAAAACTTTTTTTTTCTCGTTTTTGAGGCCACCTAGCCCGACGAAAGCGGCCAAACCGTCGCGTATGGTGGCCCGGGACGTGGTGCATCTCGAAATCTCGGGTTCGCCGGCCGAGTCAACGCAAATCCGCACCGCCGAGGGATGTAGGGCCCAGATGGCAGCCTCTCTGGCATTTTTTTTTCTCGATCACGCCATCTCGTTCAACGTTCTCCGATCGAGCCGTTTACGATGCAGGATCATGGGTCCTGCATGTCATCCTCTATGAACCAAAATTCTTTCTATTCTTGGATTTTTTTTTGACCCCCTGATTTCTGGCTACTTCCTTTTTCTTTTGATCCCTTGCCGCCTTGGAAACGTTGAGACCGCTGCTGCTAAATGGGACCCGCATGTCATCCTCTATGTGCAATCAACTTTCTTTTCTTGGAGTTTTTTTTGGCACCTCATATTTGGTCACTTGCCTTTTTTTTCGATCCCCTGCCGCCTCTCAAACGGTGATACCGCTGCTGCTAAATGGGACCCGCATGTCATCCTCTATGTACTATAAAACTTTCTTTTCTTGGATTTTTTTTGGCACCTCATATTTGGTCACTTGCCTTTTTCTTTCGATCCCCTGCCGCCTCTCAAACGGTGATACCGCTGCTGCTAAATGGGACCCACATGTCATCTTCTATGTACTATAAAACTTTCTTTTCTTGGATTTTTTTTGGCACCTCATATTTGGTCACTTGCCTTTTTCTTTCGATCCCCTGCCGCCTCTCAAACGGTGATACCGCTGCTGCTAAATGGGACCCGCATGTCATCCTCTATGGACTATAAAACTTTCTTTTCTTGAATTATTTTTGGCTCCTGATATTTGGTCACTTGCCTTTTTCTTTCGATCCCCTGCCGCCTCTCAAACAGTGAGACCGCTGCAGCTAAATGGGACCCGCATGTCATCCTCTATGAGCAATCAACTTTCTTTTCTTGGAGTTTTTTTTGGCACCTCATATTTGGGCACTTGCCTTTTTCTTTCGATCTCATGCCACGTTTGAAACGTTGAGGAACCTGCAGGCTCATGGGACCCGCATGTCATCCTCTATGTGCTATAAAAGTTTCTTTTCTTGAATTATTTTTGGCTCCTCATATTTTTTCACTTGCCTTTTTCTTTCGATCTCATGCCACGTTTGAAACGTTGAGGAACCTGCAGGCTCATGGGACCCGCATGTCATCCTCTATGTACTATAAAAGTTCATTTTCTTGGTTTTTTTTCACCCTCTAATTTTTGGCAATTTCTTTTTTCTTTTGAACCCCTGCCGCCTCTCAAAAGGTGATACCGTCTTTGCTAAATGGGACCCGCATGTCATCCTCTATGATCAATAAAACTTTATTTTCTTGAATTTTTTTTGGCACCTCATATTTGGTCACTTGCCTTTTTCTTTCGATCTCATGCCACGTTTGAAACGTTGAGGAACCTGCTGGCTCATGGGACCCACATGTCATCCTCTATGTGCTATAAAAGTTTATTTTCTTTATTTTTTTTCACCCTCTGATTTTTGGCTATTTCCTTTTTCTTTTGATCCCCTGCCGCCTTGGAAATGTTGGGTAAGCTGCTGACTCATGGGACCCGCATGTCATCCTCTATGTACAATCAACTTTCTTTTTCTTTTGATCTCAAGCCGCATTTGAAACGTTGAGACCGCCGCCGCTAAATGGGACCCGCATGTCATCCTCTACGTACAATAAAGTTTCTTTTCTTGGATTATCTTTGGCTCCTGATATTTTGTCACTTGCCTTTTTCTTTCGATCTCATGCCGCCTTTGAAACGTTGAGTAAGCTGCTGGCTCATGGGTCCCGCATGTCATCCTCTACGAATAATAAAAGTTTCCTTTCTTGGAGTTATTTTTTACCCCTAATTTCTGGCTATTTGCCTTTTTCTTTTGATCTCCTGCCCCCTACGAAAGCTTGATGAGGACGCTGTTGGCAGGTTGGTCCCACATGTCATCCTCTATGAACAATAAAACTTTCCTTTGATGGATTTATTTTGAACCCCTAATTAATTTCTGGATATTTTCCCTGCCGCCTTGGAATCGTTGAGGATGCTGCTGCCTCATGGGTCCCGCATGTCATCCTCTCAGAACGGTAAATGTTTATTTTCTTGGATTTTGTTGACCAAACGATTTTTGGCTTATTTTTTCTTTCGATCACGTGCAGCCTTTAAAACGTTGAGGACGCTGCTGGCTCACGGGTCCCACATGTCAACCTCTATGAACAATAAACGCTGAGGATGCTGCTGCCTCATGGGTCCCGCATGTCATCCTCTCGTAACGAAAATGTTTCTTTTCTTGGATTTTTTACCAACAGATTTATGGTTTATTTTTCTTTCCATCCCCTGCCGCCTTTAAAACGTTGACGACGCCGTTGGCTCATGGGTCCCCGATGTCGACCTCCCCGTACAAGAAACATATGATATCTTGATTATTTTGCGGACAATAAACGAATGTATTGCGCTACGAGCTATTTCAAACGGATAATTAAATCTTTATTTTTACATAAACAAACTTATATGTTGAATCTCCTTGTTTTTTTGTCTTTGCGAAGCATAGGACTTTCCTGTTTTTTAGAAAATTCGGAACTTTCCTGTTTTGGAGTGGGCTGAAATTGTACGAGTCAAAAGGCCAAGCAGGATAGTTCGAAGGCCCAGATGTCCAGATGCAGCCCAATTGAAATCTTTCTTCTTGGATTTTTTTCACCCCGATTTACGGCTACTTCATTTTCTTTTGGTTCTGTGCCGCCTTGGAAACGTTGAGACCGGCTTTGCAAAATGGGACCCGCATGTCATCCTCTACGTACAATAAAATTTCTTTTCTTGGATTATTTTTGGCTCCTGATATTTGGTCACTTGCCTTTTTCTTTCGATCCCGTGCAGCCTCTCAAACGGTGATACCGCTGCTGCTAATTGGGACCCGCATGTCATCCTCTATGTACAATCAAGTTTCTTTTCTTGAATTATTTTTGGCTCCTGATATTTGGTCACTTGCCTTTTTCTTTCGATCTCATGCCACGTTTGAAACGTTGAGGAACCTGCTGGCTCATGGGACCCGCATGTCATCCTCTATGTACTATAAAAGTTCATTTTCTTTGTTTTTTTTCACCCTCTGATTTTTGGCTATTTCCTTTTTCTTTTGATCCCCTGCCGCCTTGGAAACGTTGAGTAAGCTGCTAGCTCATGGGACCCGCATGTCATCCTCTATGTCCATCAACTTTATTTTCTTGGATTTTTTTGACCCCCTAATTTCTGGCTACTTTCTTTTTCTTTTGATCTCAAGCCGCATTTGAAACGTTGGGACCGCTGCTGCAAAATGGGACCCGCATGTCATCCTCTATGTAAATAAAGTTTCTTTTCTTGGATTATCTTGGGCTCCTGATATTTTGTCACTTGCCTTTTTCTTTCGATCTCATGCCGCCTTTGAAATGTTAAGTAAGCTGCTGGCTCATGGGTCCCGCATGTCATCCTCTACGAACAATAAAAGTTTCCTTTCTTGGAGTTATTTTTTACCCCTAATTTCTGGCTATTTGCCTTTTTCTTTTGATCTCCTGCCCCCTTTGAAACAATGAGGACACTGTTGGCAGGTCGGTCCCACATGTCATCCTCTATGAACAATAAAACTTTTCTTTGATGGATTTATTTTGAACCCCTAATTAATTTCTGGCTATTTCCTTTTTTTTCTTTGATCCCCTGCCGCCTTGGAAACGTTGAGGATGCTGCTGCCTCATCGGTCCCACATGTCATCCTCTCAGAACGATAAATGTTTTATTTTCTTGGATTTTTTTACCAACTGATATTTGGTTTATTTTTATTTTCGATCCCCTGCCGCCTTTGAAATGTTGACGACGCTGCTGGCTCATGGGTCCCTGATGTCAGCCTCCCCGTACAAGAAACATGTGATATCTTGATTATTTTGCGGACAATAAACAGTGTATTTCGCTCTGAGCTATTGCAAACGGATAAATTAAATCTTTATTTTTACAACTTTTATCTTGAATCTCCTTGTTTTTTGTTTTGGCGAAGCATAGGACTTTCCTGTTTTTTTTTGAGAAAAATCCGAACTTTCATGTTCTGGAGTGGGCTGAAATTGTACGAGTCAAAAGGCCCAGAAGGATAGTTCGAAGGCCCAGATGTCCAGATGCAGCCCAATTGAAATCTTTCTTTTCTTGGATTTTTTCACCCCCTGATTTCTGGCTACTTCATTTTTCTTTTGGTCCTGTGCCGCCTCGGAAACGTTGAGACCGCTGCTGCAAAATGGGACCCGCATGTCATCCTCTATGTACAATAAAAGTTTGATTTCTTGGATTTTTTTCACCCTCTGATTTTTGGCTATTTCCTTTTTCTTTTGATCCCCTGCCGCCTTTGAAACGTTTAGTAAGCTGCTGGCTCATAGGTCCCACATGTCAGCCTGTATGAACGATAAAGCTTTCCTTTCTTGGAGTTTTTTTTTTGACCCCCTAATTTCTGGCTACTTTCATTTTCTTTTGATCTCAAGCCGCATTTGAAACGTTGGGACCACTGCCGCACAATGGGACCCGCATGTCATCCTCTATGTACAATCAAGTTTCTTTTCTTGGATTATTTTTGGCTCCTGATATTTGGTCACTTGCCTTTTTCTTTCGATCTCATGCCACGTTTGAAACGTTGAGGAACCTGCTGGCTCATGGGACCCGCATGTCATCCTCTATGTACTACAAAAGTTTATTTTCTAGGGGTTTTTTTTCACTCTCTGATTTTTGGCTATTTCCTTTTTCTTTTGATCCCCTGCCGCCTTGGAAACGTTGAGTAAGCTGCTAACTCGTGGGACCCGCATGTCATCCTCTATGTACAATCAATTTTCTTTTCTTGGAGTTTTTTTTACCCCCTAATTTCTGGCTACTTTCTTTTTCTTTTGATCTCAAGCCGCATTTGAAACGTTGGGACAGCATGTCATCCTCTATGTACAATAAAAGTTTCTTTTCTTGGATTATTTTTCACCCTCTGATTTTTGGTCACTTGCCTTTTTCTTTCGATCTCATGCCGCCCTTGAAAACGTTGAGGAACTTGCTGGCCCATGGGACCCGCATGTCATCCTCTATGTACTACAAAAGTTTCTTTTCTTGGATTTTTTTCACCCTCTGATCTTTGGCTATTTCCATTTTCTTTTGATCCCCTGCCGCCTTGGAAACGTTGAGTAAGCTGCTTACACAAGGGACCCGCATGTCATCCTCTATGTACAATCAAGTCTCTTTTCTTGGATTTTTACCCTCTTATTTTTGGTCACTTGCCTTTTTCTTTCGATCTCATGCAGCCTCTGAAACGTTGAGGAAGGCTGCTGGCTCATGGGACCCACATGTCATCCTCTGTACTATAAAAGTTTCTTTTCTTGGATTTTTTCACCCTCTTATTTTTGGCTATTTCCTTTTTCTTTTGATCCCCTGCCGCCTTGGAAACGTTGATTAAGCTGCTGACACAAGGGCCCCGCATGTCATCCTCTATGTACAATCAACTTGCAAGATCTTGGAGCGAAAGAGCTTGTATAAGTGGGACCCATATGTCATCCTCTATGTACAATAAAAGTTTCTTTTCTTGGATTATTTTTTGCTCCTGATATTTGGTCAGTTTCCTTTTTCTTTTGATCTCATGCCGCCTCTGAAACGTTGAGTAAGGTGCTGGCTCATGGGACCCGCATGTCATCCTCTATGTACAATAAAGTTTCTTTTCTTAGATTTTTTTTACCCCCTGATTTTTGCTAACTTGCCTTTTTCTTTTCGATGATATGCCGCCTTTGAAATTGAGGTCGCCGCTGGCTCATGGGTCCCACATGTCGGCCTCTATGAACAACAAACCTTTCCTTTGTTGGATTTATTTTTTACCCCTAATTTACGGCTATTTGCCTTTTTTTATTTTGATCCCCTGCGGCCTTTGAAACGATGAGGACGCTGCTTGTGAGTCGGTCCCACATGTCATCCTCTATGAAGAATAAAAGTTTCCTTTTTGGATTTATTTTTGACCCCTAATTTCTGGCTATTTGCCTTTTTCTTCTGATCCCTGCCGACTTCGAAATGATGAGGATGCAGCTGGCAGATCGGTCCCACATGTTAGCCTCTATGAACTATAAATGTTTCCTTTGTAGGATTTATTTTTTACCCCTATTTTCGGGCTACTTGCCTTTTTCTTTGAAACGTTGAGGACGCTACTGTCTCATGGGTCCCACATGGCATCCTCTCTGAACGATAAACCTTCATTTCTTGTTAACGACAGGTTTATCAGTATTATTTTCATGAGACTAATACAAGCTCTTTCGCTCCAACATCTTGCAAGTTAATAGAATAAATCATGGAATTATTAGGATATGTTTTAAATTTCAAATCCACTTTATGAATTTTTGAAAATACCGTGATCTTTGTGGGTATGGAGCGATCAAGGATTTTCATATTGGCCATGAGCAGTTTCAAAAATTGCAACCCAATAATTCAAAATAAATACAAACAACTTTTATGTAGAATCTCCGTGTTTTTGTTTTTTGCCAATCATAGGATCTGTGGTTCTTTAGAAAAGGGCCAACATTGCATGAGCAGAAAGGCCCATTTGTAGTTATTGGGCTTCGATAGCCGGAGCAAGTAGGCCTATAGCAAATACCTTGTAGATGGCCGTTGGAACCCAAAAGTATTTGTTGCCTAGACTTAGATGCCAAACTCAGCCTTATTGACATGAACCTTGCTATGCACACGACAATTTCAGTCCGATCCGTGTACGAAACACAAGATCCAACCCTTCGTGTGAGGAAGCAGGTGGCGACACACCTCCGGATGCTCAATCGTACATACGCATATCATATAGGAGTTGTCGTATGTACATCGATTCCGTATTGACATGTTTTTTCTTTGGTTCACATGTGGGGTCCGCACGATCACCTAGGTCGCACATCTACTTCCTTGCTCGTAGTTGATGCATGTTCGGTTTGGGGATGGGGTGGAACCGAACACACCCCCATGCCAGTGGATGTACTTTACCCTTTAGCGGCGAAAAAAATAGGAATGGTCCTCTCATGAGTATGATCAACAAGAGGTGGCTATATTATAAAGGACGTACACACATTGTAATTATAGTGCTGAAATAAAGTCAATCCTAAAACAGCCATGCATGGGTTATAATATGAAGGCAACACGAAATACAAAAAGCAGGGCGGTGTTCAAATAAACTGATTCAAACTAGTACATACTAAAAACGATGTACTACTTCTCAACACTTCAAGCATAATAAAAAAGTGTCACTTGTTTTTAAAGGTAACACCGAACGGGCAATGTTTAAAGCAGGCTTAAACCACATAGCCGCTTGTCGGACACTATCCCAACCATCCTTGGGAAGGCTGATAACTCCCACAGTCTCACCTTCATCTGGCTGGAGGTTGCAGCGCAAAATTTTAGGGTATTGATTATAACGAATATTCCGGTATCTTTGTGTAGACGCAGTTTTCCTCATGAATGGAACCAATGTGCCATCGGGAGCTTTGGATTCACGCTTCTTCAGGTTGGCAATGATTGGGTAATTGAGTCCGAGGAGCAGTGGTGGCTGAGGCTGTTAACCTGCCTCCAAAGAAAGTCCCCACACGTGCGGTAGATAAGGGATCCAGCTCAAAGACGTAGGTGGCAACGGGGAGGATACTGCCGTAGCTGAAGCCCATTAGCGGCATAGGGAATGTCGGGAGGTACTTCAGCATTGGCAATCCCAATCTTGTTTCTTTGTAAGGATGATCATCAATCGCTTGCCATCGGCGGATGGAGCGAGGAACCACGCGTCTTGCTGATCATCCACCACCGGTGGCGGGATTACAAACGGGAGCATCGGGTTTTACGCAATATTAGAAATGGAGACGAATAGGGTGTTGCGGCTACCATATTCAAACAGCAACATTGTTCATCGTTCATGCTCACGGTATAAATACGACTATGTAAGCTAAGGACATTGGTCATTCATGTGTTCAAATCGAGTGTCCAATATATCGGTTATCCGCATCCATCCCACGAAACTAGTCTAAACTTTGCCAAAACTAGACACTAGTTAGTGTATACACGATTATATACTACCTCTGTCCCACAGAAAGTGTCTGAGATTTGTCCAAATTCAGATGTATCTAGACGGTGAAAGCATATAGATACATTCAAATTTTGACAAATATATATCATCTTAAGTTTAAGTCTGTCTTTGTAGTTAATTCCCTTTGTCTTAAGTGATCTATTAGAGAGCTTCCTGTGACCACCCGAAGGGTAAGAAATGTTTAAGCTGTATAAGTGGATTGCCTAGACCTTTCCATCGATTCGGACTTTTGGTTGCGTTGGCTAGTCCATGAAGCTTGACATGGTGTCGAGCCGGGGTCTCGAGTTCGAGTCCTGGCTTTCGCAATTTATCCTAAAATTGTTGTTGCCCCCTCGGAGTCCACGTATATGCCTCTTGAGCTATACCTACGAGTCTTTCCACATGTTGACTTGTCTCCCATCACACGTGAGGGGGTGTTGAATTGTATAAGTGGATTGCCGCCCTTGCGATCAGTTCGGACTTTTGGTTGTGTTGGTAGTGCATGAAGCTTGACAAGAAAGAAATGCTCTTTGTAGCTAAGCCCAAGTCTGGTAACATTTGCAAAATAGGTATCAGATGCAGCTATCCATTCAGTAGAAGAATTTGCATTTTAGAGTTGAAGGTTCATAATCTCTTCTCTACTATTGATAGTAAAGGGTACACATGGTATTTGTTTACATCATTCGCGTTCTAAAAAAGGTACGCTATATGGTTGTGCCAAGTTAAACTGATTTAAGTCTGTTCAAGTTTATCGAAAATTATACTACCAACATCTAAAACATCAATATAGGTTCATATATTACAAAAGATATTTAGATTTTCTTTTCTCGAACACATGCCTAGTCGTGCATCATTATATATTAGAGCATACATGGTTGTAGCAAGGCTACGAAAAACTGAGAAAGCAAAAAGAAAGAACTATACGAGGGGACTAGAGGCAGCTAACTTTGTTAGGCTGCGGGTGCTAAATCTTATATATATATGAGGTTGTAGATATTAATCGTAAACTTACTCAAACTTAAATATCATTGAATTAGGAAAAAGATAACCTGAGTTATTTTGAATGAGGGGACGTCACAATCACTAATGAAAGATAATTGTGGGAAACTGAAATCTATTCAAGAAAATGGGAGAAAAAATGTATCAAAAACAAAATTAATTATACCATTCTGCAGATTGTTCACCGATATAAACAAAGAACTGTTTGATCTGCATGTAGGTACATCCAATCAAGGCTTTTTCCCCGATCTCTAGAAAATATAAGCTACACATGTAATTACAAATGATTTTCTTCTATTTTTCTGTTTCTACGTTAACATTTGAGATACTTGTTAATTACATCCATATTCTGCAGTTGCATAGAGTTACTAATTCAGGAATGCATTCACATACGGAGTATACTATGTTTGCTGATGACTGACTAGTACTAATTCATTGCAAGCAACGGTTCATTCATATTCAGATAAAGGATGTGATCGTTAAGTCATATACTTATGAAAGTCCTTATGCATCTCTACGATGCGGATGGCGAGGTCTCTCGTCCTCCTTTTGGAGGCAAAATCAATTAGTTATATATGAAACAATGGGTGTAAAAGGTTATCAAAAAGGGTGCCTTCATAGTGCCACGTTATCTTTTGAGATCTTGGTTAATTACACCCATATTCTGCGATGGCGTAGAGTTACTAATTCAGGAATGCAATCACATGCGAGCATACTATGTTTGTTGGTGACTAATTAGTACTACTAATTCATTGCAAGCAACGGTTCATTCATATTCAGCAAAAGGGGGTGTGATCATTAAGTCATATAAGAAAGGTAAAATATAAACAAGGTAGTTCATGAATAACTTCATTGGTTAAGGCGATGTATCATGCAATGCAACATAAGGACTGAAAAAATACCATTTGCGGTGTCCCGAAGTACGTGGAGCCGTCGGTTTCGTCCACCGCAAAAACGTGGCCACGGAGTTCAATGGCATCACGGTAATTTGGATAATCAGGTGCGGGTGTAAGGGCCTCCGGCATTCTCCAGTCGCCACCCCCTTCAAGGTAGAAAATCGTTTTGTCGAACAAGGCGATGAGCTTGTAATCTGCGTACCTCCCACCTTTTGTGGGCACTTGGCAGATTACAATCTTCAACAAATTAATTGCTTTGGACCCCAGTTAAAAGAGTATGCAGGTCGATATGAAACAATACTATGATGAATCTTCGAATCAGGTAGGGATGGAAGGGGGATATGTCGCTCGGTGTAGACGTTCACGAGGCACCACTCATGATGATCGGCGGCGGCGATCCAGTCGCCGTTCGCGCCAAGCCATTTTACGTCGTGCATGAACGGCGGGCGACGAACGGCGAGGATGGTCGAGGGCACCAGGTCGTACACGGTATCATGCGGACGAGATCTTTGTCGCCGAGGTCCCAGTGTTCACCGAACCAATAAGCGAGCGGAGGCATCGGCGGGCGGGGTTCATCCCAATGGTGCATCTTACCTTCATCCTTGCTGATCATGTCGTAGAGCTCCCTGGAACATGCAGCAAGTCGGACGGTGTAGGTAACGTCCAGATGCGCAGCGATGAGGTCGATGTTGTCGCCGGTGAGAGCCTCCAAGTGGCCGTCCCCGCCGCCCGGCAAAGCCTAGAATAATCCATCACGTGAAGATGGATTTAGGTGGATGGCGGATGCAAGCTGCGCTTGGGGTTTTCGGAGGAGAGGGCGAGCGCTATGGAAGGAACGATGCGGCGCGGCCGGCCGGGGTAAGGAGAGAAAGGTATACGGAGTAGTACTAGTGATGCGGCGTGGTGGGGATCGAGATCCTGCGCGTGCGCGTGATTACGGGAGGGTGAAGAAGAAGATTTTTATTTTTTTTGTAACGGGGTGAAGAAGAAGATGATAGACATGCAAGGGGCAAAAACTAGGTAGTACTCTAGGCTGCTGCTGCGACTGGGCGCCGATTTGACTGTTGGTAGACTAGTACGCCACCCATCTATAAATTTGCGACGACGTTTGGTGCAGTGATGTCTCGTCACGTCCGGTTGAGCCGAGTGGGCTTTTTTACGGTTTCCATTTCGATATATTTTTCGCCAATAATCGTAGTTCTCTACATGCCAGAGACACGTACCTTAACACGTGGGCAGCATGCAACCGCGCGAGCACCAAAATGGAATGAGAAATGTTTTAGAGCAGAACTTCATTTTCAATGCCTTTCCTAGATTGGTTAGGAAAACGGACAGAGCTTCGGTGACTTGATGCTTCCAAGATACATTGTATTTGTGTCCCACCATCTACCATCCATTTGAGATCCAACGTTCCAAACTATCTCTTATTTCGAAGCTAAAAAAGAAAAACTATTCAGAAAATTTTGAAAAAAAATCCAATAATATGTAGATTCCTTGTTTTAAAATCTATGAATATTTCATCCCATTCGGATGACTAGCTTGTGATTAAATAGATTCTTACGTACTCGAGCACTAGTTTAAACTAAATATATATTTGCTCACAAATCTATGATTCAAATCGAATGAAACTTCACCAAAATATAAATCGAAATATGCATGATTTCTTGGAAGTTTTTCAAAATTTTCATGGTCCATGGGGTCCTCCAAAGTGCAAGCTTTTTTTCTTGGTTGGTACTTCAAAACCGAGTTTGGATGGTGGCAAGACTTGCACAAAGAGGATGTCAAAATTTTGGCCTTTGTGAACTTTGCAATCAACATCAAGTGTCGGACTCTCGAGAAAAAAATATGAGTTGGCGCCCACCTTTCTTTCAACCGTTGGTTCTCAATCCGAGGGTGGTCCAACTAGCTAACAAAATTGGCTTGGTATTCATGGTCTTGAACCAACGATTTGGCATGGCTTTCAATCGGTATGAGAGGTGATGTATGGAGGTGATTCATACGAGAGGGCAATAAAGAAATGTTTTGTCATCCTCGCAAAGCTAGTCTATTTGGAAAGAAATGAATAATTGGTTTTTCGCAACATTGCATGATACTAATTCATGATACTATGCATTGAAGGTGTTGTATCATAGACTAGTATCGATCTACGATACTTCCCATTGTGACTAGTCTAAGTGCTTTTGCACCATGAACACTAGCTATGCACAGACCTCAAAAAACACTTCTCCATCATTCTACTATTCACACTTTCTTTTTCTAATAGAACTATGTACCATTGTTTTTAATATAATCTTGTGTCGAGAGTATATATTTCTAAAATAGTCATTTATGTTTCGCATAAGCTCAAAGAGGGTACTTACTTATGAGAGATATCTTTCAACTAATACGTTGTAGGAGTACTTTAATTATGTGAGCTATAGTGTGAAATGCTTACTAGAACGAGTACAAAAGGTGTTTGATAACATTACGGGCCACACGCCCGGTGTGGCACACATTGTAGGAGCATTACATCAATTTAACAACTACGGAGGAGTAGCCTAGGTAGAGATAACGAGGCAAAGGAAATAGTTCAACGAGATAGTACAACACAACTACGGAAAGGGAGTAGCCTAGGTAGAGATAAACATGCAAATGAAATAGTTCAACGAGATACAAATCTTGCATTACAACACGAGTATTACATAAAGTACATCAGCCCTTCTTTACGGACACTGTGACGCGAAGGCAGGTTCCATTGCCGGGCGTTAGCGAAGCTTGGGATGAGCCACAACGGAACCTGCCGCCATGTCCATCTAATGTTGGTTTGGAAACCAACGATGCAGTCTTCGAAATTCAAAGCGAAGCGGCAAATTTTTGGAGAAGGAGGATATGCAAGGCCCTCTTTTGCATGGTGCGATGTGTAAACAGAGTTGCTTCTCGCCATATTTGGACGGTCATGTTCTGCCCCGTCTTCTCTTTGGAATGATAATCGGATAGTTCACTCCAAGGAAGAGAGAATATGATCCAAGGAAATAATCCTCCTCCATGGCCTCGGTGGCATCAAGCCGACTGGTGTCCATGCTGTACACCTCGCAGCCAAGTAAACCCTTACCATACCCGCGAATAGTGCGACCATGACGACCCTCAGAGGTAGCAGCAGCAGGTAAAATCCGAACCAGTCCAGTATAATCCCGCCCGTCAGTAACGCCCCAGGTATGGACCAGAAAAAGTCTAGAACCATCAGGAGATCGTGCTAACCACCAGGAGCCAAGATTGTACCGACCATGTTCATCAAGTTACGGCGGAATAGGTGCCGTGCTGATCAACAAAGGACCTTGCAAAGGAAAGCACAGCTTGAAGTCGGTTCAGCAAAACTTGATTAGTTCATTACATACATGAATAATGATGTAGCTAAAATACGCCTCCGATCCAAATTAATTGACTCAACTGGATATGTCTAGCTAGATATGCACAAATTAATTGACTCAAGTTTGTCTAGCTAGATGCACTGGCTAGACAAAGCTGAGTCAATTTGATTTGGATCGGAGGGAGTACTTTATTTTGACTCAAAGGCATATCGCTGCTGATTTTGATTGAATATAGAGGGGAAAGGTACGGGCATGACACGAAAACTGCACAACAAAAGAAAAAGGCTAAAGCTAAATCTGAAACTAGCGGGTAATAGCGAAAACACATCATATGAGATGAGAAAAATTACCCCAAGAAAGTTGATTCCATGCATAAACTTCGCACACGAGTTCTGACAAATACAATACCCTTGTGGATGATTGCATCGGAGTAGCCGTACGCTAAGAACTGGTTGTCAAGAAGCTGTCCATCTGCTAGAAGCACGGTGAAGGACTGCAATTGCCGCGTTGAAGATGGCAAGAACGAGAGAAACTAGTATAATTTGAAGCAGCTGTTGGAACTCGGCAAATAGCTATCTTCAGCGATTGAAGATGTTGATCATTAGACTCGAACACAAGTTTATCCGGGGTGGATTTAAACTCACTTATTGGTGGTAGAGGAATCCGGCGACCAGTGTACACATTGACAAGCTCCCAATTCCAGGGGAAGCCAAGAAGGGAGATCCAATCTCCATTCGCGCCTGCCCACATGCCCGTACCACCATCTGGAATCACGGCATCGGAAGAGATCCTGTCCAGCGGCGTCAGTTGGCACAAGGTACCCTTGCGATCTTTTGCATCGTGCTGCTTGTCCTTCTGCGCACCTGCTGCTTGAACTTGTGGACGCGGGAGAAGGGATTGTCTTGTGGGCGGTACCTCGATTTGGTGAGTATGAAGAACACGGGGCATGCCAAACGGCTGAGATGCGAGGCGAGCTACACTTTGTGTTGCTGAATCATGATAAAACTTGCATGAACCGACGAGGCTCACGGCGGTGATGACATCGCATCGGGATGCGATTTCTTCAAGTGGGCCATCAGGAAACACCCAAGAACTGCCACTCTCATTGATCGATCTCGCCATTGGAAGGATGCGGTCAAGTGGGTGTGGGGGTGTGGGAGTGGGACGGCGGCGTTTGGGTATGAGGTATTGGAGGACGGTGCGAGCGGCAGCTGGTAGAGCGATATGGATAAAAGTCCACAACTCCTACTAGTACCATCAAACAGGTGGCTCGAGATGATCCGAAAAAGGCATGGCGGCGGTGGTGCGGGGGCTGCCGGTGTAGGCGGGGTCGCCAGAGAAGATGGAGATGAAGAAGACGGAGAAGCAGGCAAAAAAAAACAATTTGAATTGAAATCAATAATACGAGTACTACGGGCGTGCCTTCTCTCTCTGGTCTCTGCTGCACTACTGCACCTGTCGTGAAGGCGTGTGACCCGAGAAGAAGCTAATGTACTGTATACTATCCTTGCACGCCGTGGAGCTGTATTTTGTCTCATCAAATCAGCTCTGGACAGTTCAATGAGAGAAAAGATCCTTTGCCATCATCATGATATATTACCACGGGCCCACGGCGGTGCACATTCATCTTGTACTACCATATCTTGTCTTTGCTCTATATGTTGCACAAACCACCACTTGGACATTTTTTTTGCGGTTTCCACCATGTGGTGGTCTAATATGTTGCAAATTTCACCACTTGGTTATCTAATCAGCTAGTTAGTCATGTTGATAGCAAAATCGACAAGTGGGTTCAACATGTCAATGCTCCAATTAATGTTTTAGAAAAAATAAATTTTTCAAAATTCATACTTCTTTTATTTAGCTATTAAAAAATGCTTATTCATTTATTTCAACAAATATTGTGCGGTCTTGAATTTTTTTCAAACAAATATTATGGCATCGGGTTCGGGACTCCTGAAAAGGACTGGCCGTGGTACGGGAACCCGAAATGATGCCCACAACATGGTCGAAAGTGGCAAGGAACCCGTTGAGGTGGATGAACTCGAGAAACCTTGGTAGAGGTAGGGATCTTGAGGAGGCCATTAGGGTTAGCCTACCCCCCAATAAGCGTATGAACGAAAAAAATTCACATAAGTAGTAGCTATTATTAAAATTTCACAAATATTACGCGCTTTTGAATATTTCAAAAGTATTGTGGCGTCACGCTGGCCTTGCCCGAATTTTACCTTTCAGGCTGGATGTCACGAGCATGATCACTCAACCAACCGGGTCCAAACATATATATACAATTGGCCTCCTCGAGCCTACACCGACCAGATTGTCGCTTGGATCATATAGTTTCTATTGGATTGATGTCCTAAGGAAATATTCCAACAACGGAAGTTGTTTGTTCGTTGTATTATATTCCTTTGGAATCTTGTTGGGCTTGTTTTGTTCGAAGAAAATTCATAGAAATTTTGTGGGATTCAAATCTCAGTGGCTCCTTTGATTCTTGAATACATGATAATTCATACTAATTCACGTGTTTTTTGTGTAGCACTACAACCAAAGAACATGCAATTCAAATTTGTGTGATTTCTCTCATATAGGATTAATTCAGCATGCAATCATATTCAATTCCTACATTATTTCTATTTTAACATTTTGTACACATCATGCATGCGACCCAAACAATGCGTACATGGTGGGGGGTTGTTTCGTTGCAAAAGCAGTTGGTCACACCACAAACAAACATGCAACAATTAATCTAAATTCACGCGGTTTCCCATGATGCAACCAAACAATATTCGATGAAACTAAGCATGGCATAAACATATACAATACACACCATACATTTTGGCTGCTTTGATTATTCGCAAGATTTTCAAAGTGCGGGAATATGAAAATTGTATGATTAGAGAGTGATGATCATCTCCAAATATATAGGATTGAGAAACAACGGTATTTGGATCCAATAACATTTGATTGCGTGTGAAAACCAAAAGAAATACTAGTAGTAACATACGGTTACACAATGAAGGATTTTTTGTTTTTATATAAAAATGTATTGTCAATGAATTCTGAAAATTGCAATCCTATGAATTAAACAATCAGAAATCGTGTCAGACTAATTCCTACGTTTCGAGATTCTAGTACGGAGTATGATTTCTTTGAAGGGGCGCAGAGGGACGTGGGTAGCAATGTCTAGTCCCTGTCTTGTCTATATACACTGTACTTACGTCAGACTAGTGTTGCTCATGAAGTCTTAATCGACGTACTACGAAGCTAGATGCATCACCGTTTCCGATCTCTGTCCTCGTTTTTCGATCGGCAAAATAGACAGAAATAACCCAAAGTCGAAAAGATTGGGAAAAACAAACTTTCGACATACTAGCAAGATTGGGTTATTTTTGTCCAAATTCTCGTTTTTTTCTCTTGGCTTCCCTACCCTTGAATCCATGTCACTTACGTGTGTTGCCCATGCATGCGTCATGTCCCACACTTCAGTGAGCACAAGTGACGTGCTGTACGTACGCAAACTCCCAGCGATCTTCTTTATCAAGAGAAGACGCATCAAGATTCAAGACCCGATCGCATTTCTTGCTTTCAGCACAGGGTCCTCCATGTAAAAGTTAGGGATTTAGATGTAATTTCATGTTTATTTTGTGTGCTGTTGTAAACTGTTGATTTTTTATGTCCATTTCAATCTTGGTCAAATCCTAGGTTTGACCTAGAATTAAACAAGTTTAAAACATGAAAATGAAAAAGTAAGCATGGATCCTCCTTAGTCAATCCAAAATGAAGCTTTTGGGAGGTTTTTGAAATTTCCATGTTTGAAACCCAAAACCACTTCTTTTCATGCTAGACTTCATAAGACATAGTTTAGGGATAGGGGTAGATACATGATTTGTCTGGTTTCAGTATGTCTAGAGCTTGTTTATCCACTTGAATGCTTACTATATGACATAAGAAGACTATGTGCTATGGTTTTTCATTTATCTAATTTTTTTGAATTTTATGCCCATTTGAATCTTGGTCAAATCCTAGGTTTGACCAGGTTTTAAACATGTTTAAAACTTGAAAATGAAAAGGTGTAAGCATGGATCCTTTGTAGTCACTCTAAAATGAAGCTTTTGGGAGGTTCTCGAAATTTCCATGCATGCTTGAAACTCAAAACCACTTTTCTTCATGCTTGACTTCATAAGACAGAGTTTAATTAGGGTTAGGGGTAGATACACGATTTTTTACGGTTTGAATATGTCTAGACCTTGTTTATCAACTTGAATGTTTACTATATGACATAATTAAGAAGGCTATGTACGTGCTTTGGTTTTTCATTCTTTAGATTTTTGTCTGAATTTTTATGCCCATTTGAATCTTGGTCAAATCCTAGGTTTGACCAAGATTTAAATAAGTTTAAAACATGAAAATGAAAAGATAAGCATCGATCCTTCTTACTCGCTCTAAAATGAAGCTTTTGGGAGGTTTTTGAAATTTCCATGTTTGAAACCAAAAACCACTTCTCTTCATGCTTGACTTCATAAGACAGAGTTTAGGGTTAGGGGTAGATACATGATTTGTCTTATTTGAATATGTATAGACGTTGTTTGTCAACTTTTGAATGCTTACTATATATATGTGACATAAGAAGACTATGTGCTTTTGTTTTTCATTTTTCTGATTTTTTTAATTTTATGCCCATTTAAATCTTGGTCAAATCCTGGTTTGACAATGATTTAAACAAGTTTAAAATATGAAAATGAAAAGGTAAGCATTGATCCTTCTTAGTCACTCTAAAATGAAGCTTTTGGTAGGTTTTTGAAATTTCCATATTTGAAACCCAAAACCACTTCTCTTCATGCTTGACTACATAAGACAAAGTTTAGGGTTAGGGAGTAGATACATGATTTTTCTTGTTTGAATATGTCTAGACCTTGTTTATCAACTTTAATGCTACTATATGACATAAGAAAACTATGTGCTTTGGTTTTTCATTTTTCTGATATTTTTTGGAATTTTGATGCACATTTGAATCTTGGTCAAATCCTAGGTTTGATCGACCAATATTTAAACAAGTATATATAGAACATGAAAATGAAAAGGGAAGCATGTATCCTTCTTAATTAGTCACCCTAAAATGAAGTTTTTGGGAGGTTTTTGAAATTTCCATGTTTGAAACCTAAAACCACTTATCTTCATGCTTGACTTCATCATAAGACAGAGTTTAGGGGTTAGGGGGTAGATACATGATTTGTCTAGCTAGTTTGAATATGTCTAGACCTTGTTTATCAACTTTAATGCTTACTATATGACATATAAGAAGACTATGTGCGCTTTGGTTTTTCATTTTTCGGTTTTTTTATTTTATGCCCATTTGAATCTTGGTCGATTTAAACAAGTTTAAAACATGGAAATGAAAAGGTAAGCATCGGTCCTTCTTAGTCGCTCTAAAATGAAGCTGAATTTTGGGAGGTTTTTGAAATTTCCATGTTTGAAACCCAAAACCACTTCTCTTCATGCTTGACTTCATAAGACGAAGTTTAGGGTCGATAGGGGGTAGATACATGATTTGTCTTGTTTGAATATGTCTAGACCTTGTTTATCAACTTGAATGCTTACTATATGACATAAGAGGACTATGTGCATTGGTATTTCATTTTCTGATTTTTATGCCCATTTGAGAATCTTGGTAAAATCCTAGGTTTGTTGAGCAAGATTTAAACAAGTTTAACATGTGAAAATGATAAGGTAATTTAGTCTAGATCTTTCTCTCTTGGTAACTCTAAAATGAAGCTTTTGGGAGGTTCTTGAATTTACCATGTTTGAAACCCAAAACCACCGTACTTCTGTTCATGTTTGACTTCATAAGACAGAGTTTAGGGTTAGGGGTAGATACATGCTTTTTCTGGTTTGAATATGTCTAGACCATGTTTATCAATTTGAATGCTAGCTTACTATATGACATAAGAAGGCTATGTGCTTTGGTTTTTCATTCTTTCGATTTTTTTCTGAAATTTTATGGCCATTTGAATCTTGGTCAAATCCTAGGTTCGACCAAGATTTAAACAAGTTTAAAACATGACAATGAAAAAGTAATTAATCATGGATCCTTCTTAATTAACCAGCCAGTCTAATTAAAATGAAGCTTTTTGGGAGGTTTTTGAAATTTCCATGTTTGAAACCCAAAACCACACTTCTCTGCTTCATGCTTGACTTCATATATAATTAAGACAAAGTTTAGGGTTAGGGGGTACATGATTTGTCTGGTTTGAATATGTCTAGACCTTGTTTATGAACTTGAATGCTTACTATATGACATAAGAAGACTATGTGCTTTGGTTTTTTATTTTATTTATTTTTTATTTTATGCCCATTTGAATATTGGTCAAATCCTAGGTTTGACCAAGATTTAAACAAGTTTAAAACATGAAAATGAAAAGGTAAGCCTGGATCCTTCTTAACTAGTCACTCTAAAATGAAGCTTAATTTTGTGAGGTTTTTGAAATTTCCATGTTTGAAACCAAAAACCACTTCTCTTCATGCTTGACTTCATAAGACAGAGTTTATGGTTTTAGAGGGGTAGATACATGATTTGTCTTATTTGAATATGTCTAGGTGGACCTTGTTTATCAACTTTTGAATGCTTACTATATATATGTATGTGACATAAGAAAACTATGTGCTTTGGTTTTTCATTTTTCTGATTTTTTTTTGAATTTTGATGCACATTTGAATCTTGGTAAAATCCTAGGTTTGACCAAGATTTAAACAAGTATAGAACATGAAAATGAAAAGGGAAGCCTGTATCCTTCTTAATTAGTCACCCTAAAATGAAGTTTTTGGGAGGTTTTTGAAATTTCCATGTTTGAAACCCAAAACCACTTATCTTCATGCTTGACTTCGTCATAAGACAGAGTTTAGGGGTTAGGGGGGTAGATACATGATTTGTCTAGCTAGTTTGAATATGTCCAGACCTTGTTTATCAACTTTAATGCTTACTATATGACATATAAGAAGACTATGTGCGCTTTGGTTTTTCATTTTTCTGTTTTTTTATTTTATGCCCATTTGAATCTTGGTTAAATCCTAGATTGACTTCATAAGACAGAGTTTAGGGTTAGGGGTAGATATACACATGATTTTTCTGGTTTAAATATGTCTAGACCTTGTTTATCAACTTGAGTGTTTAATATATGACATAATTAAGAAGGCTATGTGCTTTGGTTTTTCATTCTTTAGATTTTTTGTCTGAATTTTTATGCCCATTTGAATCTTGGTCAAATCCTAGGTTTGACCAAGATTTAAATAAGTTTAAAACATGGAAATGAAAAGGTAAGCATCGATCCTTCTTAGTCGCTCTAAAATGAAGCTGAATTTTGGGGGGTTTTTGAAATTTCCATGTTTGAAACCCAAAACCACTTCTCTTCATGCTTGACTTCATAAGACGAAATTTAGGGTCGATAGGGGGTAGATACATGATTTGTCTGGTTTGGATATATCTAGACCTTGTTTATCAACTTGAATGCTTACGATATGACATAAGAACACTATGTGCTTTTATTTTTTTATTTTTTTGTGCCCATTTGAATCTTGGTCAAATCCTAGGTTTGACCAAGATTTAAACAAGTATAGAACATGAAAACGAAAAGGGAAGCCTGTATCCTTCTTAGTCACCCTAAAATGAAGTTTTGGGAGGTTTTTGAAATTTCCATGTTTGAAACCCAAAACCACTTCTCTTCATGCTTGACTTCTTAAGACATAGTTTAGGGGTTAGCGGGTAGATACATGATTTGTATGGTTTGAATATGTCTAGACCTTGTTTATCAACTTTAATGCTTACTATATGACATAAGAAGACTATGTGCTTTGGTTTTTCATTTTTCCGTTTTTTTTTTGAATTTTCTGCCAATTTTGTTTGACCAAGATTTAGACAAGTTTTACACGTCAAAACGAATAAGTAAGCCTGGATCCTTCTTAGTCACTCCAAAATGTACCAATTGATAGGTGCGTTAACTTTGCTTCATGGAAAAAATAATGTCATGTAAATGAGTTAACTTGGATTTCCTACCCTTGAATCCATAGGAAACTTTGTTCTAATGCACTATAATAATCAACCGAGCTTTTACACCAGCAGGTCTGTCACTTACGTGTGGTGCCCATGCGTGAGGTCCCACACTTCAGTGAGCACAAGTCACGTGCAATAGGTACGCAAACTCCCAGCCATCTTCTTTGTCAAGAGAAGACGCATCAGGATGCGTATTGGAAGTCTGTGGGTCCTTCTGGATCCTTCGGTTGTCCCTCTCACAAAAAAAAACAAATCTCTCTCATTCTCGGCCTCGCTCGACTCGCTCGCTCGCTCGCTCGCACCTCCTGCTCACTGACAAACCCTGCACAAAATTCAACATCATCACCCGAAAAAGGGGAGACACCATAATTCTCTCCCTTCTTCTCTCCTTCCGAGTGATCCCTCTTCCTCCGAGTTTCACTCGACGGGCAAACACACATGTGCTGCATAGTAGAAAAATCGACCTACGAATCTATAATTAAATAGGTTACACTAGGGTTTTGCCCAGTACTACAGATCAAGGTTCAAAAAATCCAACTACGGGGTTCGAACAACCCCATTTCTAATCCAAGATTTTTTTCGACCTCATCCAATGGCCTCAAACTATAGGCCGGGTTAGCATCTAGTGCAGTATGTGTGAGAATGTATGCACTATGTGTGCTATAACTTGTGTGTCTTTCAAATTTGAACCAAATTTGAATAAGTTTTAAATATTTGAAATGGGGCTTTTGGCTTAAACATTTGAAACCCAAAACGACTTCTCCTCATGCTAGACTTCATAAGACCGAGTTTAGGGTTAGTGGGTAGATACATGATTTGTCTGGTTTGAATATGTCTAAACCTTGTTTATCAACTTGAATGCTTACTATATGACATAAGAAGACCATGTGCTTTTGTTTTTCATTTTTCTATTTTTTTAAGAATTTTATGCACATTTGATTCTGGTCAAATCCTAGGTTCAACCAAGATTTAAACAAGTTTCAAGCATGAAAATTAAAACGTAAGCCAAGATCCTTCTTAATTAGTCACTCTAAAATATATGAAGCTTTTGGGACGTACTTGAAATTTCCATGTTTGAAACCCAAAACCAATTCTCTTCATGATTGACTTCATAAGACAGAGTTTAGGGTTAGGGGTAGATATACACATGATTTTTCTGGTTTGAATATGTCTAGACCTTGTTTATCAACTTGAGTGTTTACTATATGACATAATTAAGAAGGCTATGTGCTTTGGTTTTTCATTCTTTAGATTTTTTGTCTGAATTTTTATGCCCATTTGAATCTTGGTCAAATCCTAGGTTTGACCAAGATTTAAATAAGTTTAAAACATGGAAATGAAAAGGTAAGCATCGATCCTTCTTAGTAGCTCTAAAATGAAGCTGGATTTTGGGAGGTTTTTGAAATTTCCATGTTTGAAACCCAAAACCACTTCTCTTCATGCTTGACTTCATAAGACGAAGTTTAGGGTCGATAGGGGGTACATACATGATTTGTCTTGTTTGAATATGTCTAGACCTTGTTTATCAACTTGAATGCTTACTATATGACATAAGAGGACTATGTGCATTGGTATTTCATTTTTTGATTTTATGCCCATTTGAGAATCTTGGCAAAATCCTAGGTTTGTTGAGCAAGATTTAAACAAGTTTAACATGTGAAAATGATAAGGTAATTAAGTCTGGATCTTTCTCTTAGTAACTCTAAAATGAAGCTTTTGGGAGGTTCTTGAATTTACCATGTTTGAAACCCAAAACCACCGTACTTCTGTTCATGCTTGACTTATAAGACATAGTTTAGGGTTAGGGGTAGATATACACATGATTTTTCTGGTTTGAATATGTCTAGACCTTGTTTATCAACTTGAGTGTTTACTATATGACATAATTAAGAAGGCTATGTGCTTTGGTTTTTCATTATTTAGATTTTTTGTCTGAATTTTTATGCCCATTTGAATCTTGGTCAAATCCTAGGTTTGACCAAGATTTAAATAAGTTTAAAACATGGAAATGAAAAGGTAAGCATCGATCCTTCTTAGTCGCTCTAAAATGAAGCTGAATTTTGGGAGGTTTTTGAAATTTCCATGTTTGAAACCCAAAACCACTTCTCTTCATGCTTGACTTCATAAGACGAAATTTAGGGTCGATAGGGGGTAGATACATGATTTGTCTAGTTTGGATATATCTAGACCTTGTTTATCAACTTGAATGCTTACGATATGACATAAGAACACTATGTGCTTTTATTTTTTTATTTTTTTGTGCCCATTTGAATCTTGGTCAAATCCTAGGTTTGACCAAGATTTAAACAAGTATAGAACATGAAAACGAAAAGGGAAGCCTGTATCCTTCTTAGTCACCCTAAAATGAAGTTTTGGGAGGTTTTTGAAATTTCCATGTTTGAAACCAAAAACCACTTCTCTTCATGCTTGACTTCTTAAGACATAGTTTAGGGGTTAGCGGGTAGATACATGATTTGTATGGTTTGAATATGTCTAGACCTTGTTTATCAACTTTAATGCTTACTATATGACATAAGAAGACTATGTGCTTTGGTTTTTCATTTTTCTGTTTTTTTTTTGAATTTTCTGCCAATTTTGTTTGACCAAGATTTAGACAAGTTTTACACGTCAAAACGAATAAGTAAGCCTGGATCCTTCTTAGTCACACCAAAATGTACCAATTGATAGGTGCGTTAACTTTGCTTCATGGAAAAAATAATGTCATGTAAATGAGTTAACTTGGATTTCCTACCCTTGAATCCATAGGAAACTTTGTTCTAATGCACTATAATAATCAACCGAGCTTTTACACCAGCAGGTCTGTCACTTACGTGTGGTGCCCATGCGTGAGGTCCCACACTTCAGTGAGCACAAGTCACGTGCAATAGGTACGCAAACTCCCAGCCATCTTCTTTGTCAAGAGAAGACGCATCAGGATGCGTATTGGAAGTCTGTGGGTCCTTCTGGATCCTTCGGTTGTCCCTCTCACAAAAAAAACAAATCTCTCTCATTCTCGGCCTCGCTCGACTCGCTCGCTCACTCGCTCGCACCTCCTGCTCACTGACAAACCCTGCACAAAAGTCAACATCATCACCCGAAAAAGGGGAGACACCATAATTCTCTCCCTTCTTCTCTCCTTCCGAGTGATCCCTCTTCCTCTGAGTTTCACTCGACGGGCAAACACACATGTGCTGCATAGTAGAAAAATCGACCTACGAATCTATAATTAAATAGGTTAAACTAGGGTTTTGCCCAGTGATACGTCTCCGACGTATCGATAATTTCTTATGTTCCATGCCACATTATTGATGTTATCTACATGTTTTATGCACACTTTATGTCATATTCGTGCATTTTCTGGAACTAACCTATTAACAAGATGCCGAAGTGCCGATTCTTTGTTTTACTGCTGTTTTTGGTTTCAGAAATCCTAGTAAGGAAATATTCTCGGAATTGGACGAAATCAAAGCCCAGGGGCCTATTTTTCCACGAAGCTTCCAGAAGTCCGAAGACGAAACGAAGAGGGGCCACGAGGCAGCCAGAGCATAGGGCGGCGCGGCCCCACCCCTGGCCGCGCCGGCCTATGGTCTGGGCCCCTCGCGCCGCCTCTTGACCTACCCTTCCGCCTACTTAAAGCCTCCGTGACGAAACCCCCAGTACCGAGAGCCACGATACGGAAAACCTTCCAGAGACGCCGCCAACGCCGATCCCATCTCGGGGGATCCAGGAGATCGCCTCCGGCACCCTGCCGGAGAGGGGAATCATCTCCCGGAGGACTCTACGCCGCCATGGTCACCTCCGGAGTGATGAGTGAGTAGTCTACCCCTGGACTATGGGTCCATAGCAGTAGCTAGATGGTTGTCTTCTCCCTATTGTGCTTCATTGTCGGATCTTGTGAGCTGCCTAACATGATCAAGATCATCTATCTGTAATTCTATATGTTGCGTTTGTTGGGATCCGATGAATAGAGAATACTTGTTATGTTGATTATCAAAGTTATATCTACGTGTTGTTTATGATCTTGCATGCTTTCCGTTACTAGTAGATGCTCTGGCCAAGTAGATGCTTGTAACTCCAAGAGGGAGTACTTATGCTCGATAGTGGGTTCATGCCTGCATTGACACCTGGGACAGTGACAGAAAATTCTAAGGTTGTGTTGTGCTGTTGCCACTAGGGATAAAACATTGATGCTATGTATAAGGATGTAGTTGTTGATTACATTACGCACCATACTTAATGCAATTGTCTGTTGCTTTGCAACTTAATACTGGAGGGGGTTCGGATGATAACCTGAAGGTGGACTTTTTAGGCATAGATGCAGTTGGATGGCGGTCTATGTACTTTGTCGTAATGCCCAATTAAATCTCACTATACTCATCATGATATGTATGTGCATGGTCATGCTCTCTTTATTTGTCAATTGCCCAACTGTAATTTGTTCACCCAACATGCTGTTCGTCTTATGGGAGAGACACCTCTAGTGAACTGTGGACCCCGGTCCAATTCTCTTTACTATAATACAATCTACTGCAATACTTGTTCTACTGTTTTCTGCAAACAATCATCTTCCACACAATACGGTTAATCCTTTGTTACAGCAAGCCGGTGAGATTGACAACCTCACTGTTTCGTTGGGGCAAAGTACTTTGGTTGTGTTGTGCAGGTTCCACGTTGGCGCCGGAATCCCTGGTGTTGCGCCGCACTACATCTCGCCGCCATCAACCTTCACGTGCTTCTTGACTCCTACTGGTTCGATAAACCTTGGTTTCTTACTGAGGGAAACTTGCTGCTGTACGCATCACACCTTCCACTTGGGGTTCCCAACGAGCGTGTGCTTTACGCGTCATCAAGCTAAATTTCTGGCGCCGTTGCAGTGAGATCAAGACAAGCTACAAGGGGAGTCTCCACTTCTCAATCTCTTTACTTTGTTTTTGTCTTGCTTAGTTTTATTTACTACTTTGTTTGCTGCACTAAATCAAAATACAAAAAAATTAGTTGCTAGTTTTACTTTACATGCTATCTTGTTTGCTTTATCAAAAACACAAAAAAAATTAGTTTACTTGCATTTACTTTATCTAGTTTGCTTTATTTACTGTTGCTAAAATGGCCAACCCTGAAAATACTAAGTTGTGTGACTTCACAACCACAAATAATAATGATTTCTTATGCACACCTATTGCTCCACCTGCTACTACAGCAGAATTCTTTGAAATTAAACACCTTTCTTGAATCTTGTTATGCGAGAGCAATTTTCTGGTGTTAGTTCGATGATGCTGCTGCCCATCTTAATAATTTTGTTGAACTATGTGAAATGCAAAAATATAAAGATGTAGATGGTGATATTATTAAACTAAAATTGTTCCCTTTCTCATTAAGAGGAAGAGCTAAAGATTGGTTGCTATCTCTGCCTAAGAATAGTATTGATTCATGGACTAAATGCAAGGATGCTTTTATTGGTAGATATTATCCCCCTGCTAAAATTATATCTTTGAGGAGTAGCATAATGAATTTTAAACAATTAGATACTGAACATGTTGCTCAAGCTTGGGAAAGAATGAAATCTCTGGTTAAAAATTGCCCAACCCATGGACTGACTACTTGGATGATCATCCAAACCTTCTATGCAGGACTAAATTTTTCTTCACGGAATTTATTGGATTCAGCTGCTGGAGGTACCTTTATGTCCATCACTCTTGGTGAAGCAACAAGGCTTCTTGATAATATGATGATCAACTACTCTGAATGGCACACGGAAAGAGCTCCACAAGGTAAGAAGGTAAATTCTGTCGAAGAAACCTCTTCCTTGAGTGATAAGATTGATGCTATTATGTCTATGCTTGTGAATGATAGGACTAATATTGATCCTAATAATGTTCCATTAGCTTCATTGGTTGCACAAGAAGAACATGTTGATGTAAACTTCATTAAAAATAATAATTTCAACAACAATGCTTACCGGAACAATTCTAGTAACAACTACAGGCCATATCCTTATAATAATGGCAACGGCTATGGTAATTCTTATGGGAATTCTTACAATAATAATAGGAACACACCCCCTGGACTTGAAGCCATGCTTAAAGAATTTATTAGTACACAAACTGCTTTTAACAAATCTGTTGAGGAAAAGCTTGGGAAAATTGATATGCTTGCTTCTAAAGTCGATAGTCTTGCTGCTGATGTTGATCTTTTGAAATTGAAAGTTTTGCCTAATGAAAATCATCATAATAAAATTGTTACTACAGCAAATGCCATCCAAGTTAGAATTAATGAGAATATAAGATTAATGGCTGAACTGCGTGCTAGGTGGGATAGAGAAGAAAATGAAAAACTAGCTAAAGAGAAGAATGTAGCTAAAGTTTGGACTATTACCACCACTAGTAATGCTAATGCTACACATGTTGCTGCACCTCCTACTAATACTAATAAAAGAATTGGTGTTAGCAATGTTTCCACTTCTAATGCAAAGCGCGAGAAACTGCACAAAGCGCTAAAAGCTATTTGAAAGCCTGCACAGTGATAAAGCTGCTGAAATTTTTTCCAACATTGGGGATGATGATCCCATTGCTTTAGATTATAATGGTTTGAATTTTGATGATTGCCACATCTCTGAAGTTATAAAGTTCTTGCAAAAACTTGCTAAAAGTCCTAATGCTAGTGCTATAAATTTGGGTTTCACGCATCATATTACAAATGCTCTCATAAAAGCTAGAGAAGAGAAACTAGAGCGTGAAGCCTCTATTCCTAAAAAGATAGAGGATGGTTGGGAGCCCATCATTAAGTTGAAGGTTAAAGATTTTGATTGTAATGCTTTATGTGATCTTGGTGCAAGTATTTCTGTTATGCCTAAGAAAATCTATAATATGCTTGACTTGCCACCGCTGAAAAATTATTATTTGGATGTTAATCTTGCTGATCATTCTACAAAGAAACCTTTGGGGAAAGTTGATAATGTTCGCATTACCATTAACAATAACCTTGTCCCCGTTGATTTTGTTGTCTTGGATATTGAATGCAATGCATCTTGTCCCATTATATTGGGAAGACCTTTTCTTCGAACTGTTGGTGCTATCATTGATATGAAGGAAGGTAATATAAAATATCAATTTCCTCTCAAGAAAGGTATGGAACACTTCCCTAGAAAGATAATGAAGGTACCTTTTGATTCTATTATGAGAACAAATTATGATGTTGACACTTCGTCTCTTGATAATACTTGATACACACTTTCTGCGCCTAGCTGAAAGGCGTTAAAGAAAAGCGCTTATGGGAGACAACCCATGTTTTTACCTACAGTACTTTGTTTTTATTTTGTGTCTTGGAAGTTGTTTACTACTGTAGCAACCTCTCCTTATCTTAGTTTTGTGTTTTGTTGTGCCAAGTTAAGCCGTTGATAGAAAAGTAAGTACTAGATTTGGATTACTGCGCAGTTCCAGATTTCTTTGCTGTCACGAATCTGGGTCCACCTCCCTGTAGGTAGCTCAGAAAATTAAGCCAATTTACGTGCATGATCCTCAGATATGTACGCAACTTTCATTCAATTTGAGCATTTTCATTTGAGCAAGTCTGGTGCCATTTTAAAATTCTTCAATACGAACTGTTCTGTTTTGACAGATTCTGCCTTTTATTTCGCATTGCCTCTTTCGCTATGTTGGATGAATTTCTTTGATCCACTAATGTCCAGTAGCATTATGCAATGTCCAGAAGTGTTAAGAATGATTGTGTCACCTCTGAATATGTTAATTTTTATTGTGCACTAACCCTCTAATGAGTTGTTTCGAGTTTGGTGTGGAGGAAGTTTTCAAGGATCAAGAGAGGAGTATGATGCAACATGATCAAGGAGAGTGAAAGCTCTAAGCTTGGGGATGCCCCGGTGGTTCACCCCTGCATATATTAAGAAGACTCAAGCGTCTAAGCTTGGGGATGCCCAAGGCATCCCCTTCTTCATCGACAACATTATCAGGTTCCTCCCCTGAAACTATATTTTTATTCCATCACATCTTATGTGCTTTTTCTTGGAGCGTCGGTTTGTTTTTGTTTTTGTTTTTGTTTGAATAAAATGGATCCTAGCATTCACTTTATGGGAGAGAGACACGCTCCACTGTAGCATATGGACAAGTATGTCCTTAGTTTCTACTCATAGTATTCATGGCGAAGTTTCTCCTTCGTTAAATTGTTATATGGTTGGAATTGGAAAATGATACATGTAGTAATTGCTATAAATGTCTTGGGTAATGTGATACTTGGCAATTGTTGTGCTCATGATTAAGCTCTTGCATCATATACTTTGCACCCATTAATGAAGAAATACATAGAGCATGCTAAAATTTTGGTTTGCATATTTGGTTTCTCTAAGGTCTAGATAATTTCTAGTATTGAGTTTGAACAACGAGGAAGACGGTGTAGAGTCTTATAATGTTTTCAATATGTCTTTTATGTGAGTTTTGCTGCACCGGTTCATCCTTGTGTTTGTTTCAAATAAGCCTTGCTAGCCTAAACCTTGTATCGAGAGGGAATACTTCTCATGCATCCAAAATACTTGAGCCAACCACTATGCCATTTGTGTCCACCATACCTACCTACTACATGGTATTTTCCGCCATTCCAAAGTAAATTGCTTGAGTGCTACCTTTAAAATTCCATCATTCACCTTTGCAATATATAGCTCATGGGACAAATAGCTTAAAAACTATTGTGGTATTGAATATGTAATTATGCACTTTATCTCTTATTAAGTTGCTTGTTGTGCGATAACCATGTTCACTGGGGACGCCATCAACTATTCGTTGTTGAATTTCATGTGAGTTGCTATGCATGTCCGTCTTGTCTGAAGTAAGAGAGATCTACCACCTTATGGTTAAGCATGCATAATGTTAGAGAAGAACATTGGGCCGCTAACTAAAGCCATGATCCATGGTGGAAGTTTCAGTTTTGGACATATATCCTCAATCTCAAATGAGAAAATTATTAATTGTTGTTACATGCTTATGCATAAAAGAGGAGTCCATTATCTGTTGTCTATGTTGTCCCGGTATGGATGTCTAAGTTGAAGAATAATCAATAGCGAGAAATCCAATGCGAGCTTTCTCCTTAGACCTTTGTACAGGTGGCATAGAGGTACCCCTTTGTGACACTTGGTAAAAACATGTGCATTGTGATGATCCGGTAGTCCAAGCTAATTAGGACAAGGTGCGGGCACTATTAGTACACTATGCATGAGGCTTGCAACTTATAAGATATAATTTACATGATGCATATGCTTTATTACTACCGTTGACAAAATTGTTTCATGTTTTCGAAATCAAAGCTCTAGCACAAATATAGCAATCGATGCTTTTCCTCTATGGAGGACCATTCTTTTACTTTCATTGTTGAGTCAGTTCACCTATTTCTCTCCACCTCAAGAAGCAAACACTTGTGTGAACTGTGCATTGATTCCTACATACTTGCTTATTGCACTTATTATATTACTCTATGTTGACAATATCCATGAGATATACATGTTACAAGTTGAAAGCAACCGCTGAAACTTAATCTTCCTTTGTGTTGCTTCAATGCCTTTACTTTGAATTATTGCTTTATGAGTTAACTCTTATGCAAGACTTATTAATGCTTGTCTTGAAGTGCTATTCATGAAAAGTCTTTGCTTTATGATTCACTTGTTTACTCATGTCATATACATTGTTTTGATCGCTGCATTCACTACATATGCTTTACAAATAGTATGATCAAGATTATGATGGCATGTCACTCCAGAAATTATCTGTGTTATCGTTTTACCTGCTCGGGACGAGCAGAACTAAACTTGGGGATGCTGATACGTCTCCGACGTATCGATAATTTCTTATGTTCCATGCCACATTATTGATGTTATCTACATGTTTTATGCACACTTTATGTCATATTCGTGCATTTTCTGGAACTAACCTATTAACAAGATGCCAAAGTGCCAGTTGCTGTTTTCTGCTGTTTTTGGTTTCAGAAATCCTAGTAAGGAAATATTCTCGGAATTGGACGAAATCAAAGCCCAGGGGCCTATTTTTCCACGAAGCTTCCAGAAGTCCGAAGACGAAACGAAGAGGGGCCACGAGGCAGCCAGAGCATAGGGCGGCGCGGCCCCACCCCTGGCCGCGTTGGCCTATGGTCTGGGCCCCTCGCGCCGCCTCTTGACCTACCCTTCCGCCTACTTAAAGCCTCCGTGACGAAACCCCCAGTACCGAGAGCCAGGATACGGAAAACCTTCCAGAGACGCCGCCAACGCCGATCCCATCTCGGGGGATCCAGGAGATCGCCTCCGGCACCCTGCCGGAGAGGGGAATCATCTCCCGAAGGACTCTACGCCGCCATGGTCGCCTCCGGAGTGATGAGTGAGTAGTCTACCCCTGGACTATGGGTCCATAGCAGTAGCTAGATGGTTGTCTTCTCCCTATTGTGCTTCATTGTCGGATCTTGTGAGCTGCCTAACATGATCAAGATCATCTATCTGTAATTCTATATGTTGCGTTTGTTGGGATCCGATGAATAGAGAATACTTGTTATGTTGATTATCAAAGTTATATCTACGTGTTGTTTATGATCTTGCATGCTTTCCGTTACTAGTAGATGCTCTGGCCAAGTAGATGCTTGTAACTCCAAGAGGGAGTACTTATGCTCGATAGTGGGTTCATGCCTGCATTGACACCGGGACATGTGTGACAGAAAGTTCTAAGGTTGTGTTGTGCTGTTGCCACTAGGGATAAAACATTGATGCTATGTCTAAGGATGTAGTTGTTGATTACATTACGCACCATACTTAATGCAATTGTCTGTTGCTTTGCAACTTAATACTGGAGGGGGTTCGGATGATAACCTGAAGGTGGACTTTTTAGGCATAGATGTAGTTGGATGGCGGTCTATGTACTTTGTCGTAATGCCCAATTAAATCTCACTATACTCATCATGATATGTATGTGCATGGTCATGCTCTCTTTATTTGTCAATTGCCCAACTGTAATTTGTTCACCCAACATGCTGTTCGTCTTATGGGAGAGACACCTCTAGTGAACTGTGGACCCCGGTCCAATTCTCTTTACTGTAATACAATCTACTGCAATACTTGTTCTACTGTTTTCTGCAAACAATCATCTTCCACACAATACGGTTAATCCTTTGTTACAGCAAGCCGGTGAGATTGACAACCTCACTGTTTCGTTGGGGCAAAGTACTTTGGTTGTGTTGTGCAGGTTCCACGTTGGCGCCGGAATCCCTGGTGTTGCGCCGCACTACATCCCGCCGCCATCAACCTTCAACGTGCTTCTTGACTCCTACTGGTTCGATAAACCTTGGTTTCTTACTGAGGGAAACTTGCTGCTGTACGCATCACACCTTCCACTTGGGGTTCCCAACGAGCGTGTGCTTTACGCGTCATCACCCAGTACTACAGATCAAGGTTCAAAAAATCCAACTACGGGTTCGAACAACCCCATTTCTAATCCAAGATTTTTTTCGACCTCATCCAATGGCCTCAAACTATAGGCCGGGTTAGCATCTAGTGCAGTATGTGTGAGAATGTATGCACTATGTGTGCTATAACTTGTGTGTCTTTCAAATTTGAACCAAATTTGAATAAGTTTTAAATATTTGAAATGGGGCTTTTGGCTTAAACGTTTGAAACCCAAAACGACTTCTCCTCATGCTAGACTTCATAAGACCGAGTTTAGGGTTAGTGGGTAGATACATGATTTGTCTGGTTTGAATATGTCTAAACCTTGTTTATCAACTTGAATGCTTACTATATGACATAAGAAGACCATGTGCTTTTGTTTTTCATTTTTCTATTTTTTAAGAATTTTATGCACATTTGATTCTGGTCAAATCCTAGGTTCAACCAAGATTTAAACAAGTTTCAAGCATGAAAATGAAAACGTAAGCCAAGATCCTTCTTAATTAGTCACTCTAAAATATATGAAGCTTTTGGGACGTACTTGAAATTTCCATGTTTGAAACCCAAAACCAATTCTCTTCATGATTGACTTCATAAGACAGAGTTTAGCGTTAGGGGTAGATATACACATGATTTTTCTGGTTTGAATATGTCTAGACCTTGTTTATCAACTTGAGTGTTTACTATATGACATAATTAAGAAGGCTATGTGCTTTGGTTTTTCATTCTTTAGATTTTTTGTCTGAATTTTTATGCCCATTTGAATCTTGGTCAAATCCTAGGTTTGACCAAGATTTAAATAAGTTTAAAACATGGAAATGAAAAGGTAAGCATCGATCCTTCTTAGTCGCTCTAAAATGAAGCTGAATTTTGGGAGGTTTTTGAAATTTCCATGTTTGAAACCCAAAACCACTTCTCTTCATGCTTGACTTCATAAGACGAAGTTTAGGGTCGATAGGGGGTAGATACATGATTTGTCTTGTTTGAATATGTCTAGACCTTGTTTATCAACTTGAATGCTTACTATATGACATAAGAGGACTATGTGCATTGGTATTTCATTTTTTGATTTTTATGCCCATTTGAGAATCTTGGTAAAATCCTAGGTTTGTTGAGCAAGATTTAAACAAGTTTAACATGTGAAAATGATAAGGTAATTAAGTCTGGATCTTTCTCTTAGTAACTCTAAAATGAAGCTTTTGGGAGGTTCTTGAATTTACCATGTTTGAAACCCAAAACCACCGTACTTCTGTTCATGCTTGACTTCATAAGACAGAGTTTAGGGTTAGGGGTAGATACATGATTTTTCTGGTTTGAATATGTCTAGACCATGTTTATCAATTTGAATGCTTATTAGCTATATGACATAAGAAGGCTATGTGCTTTGGTTTTTCATTCTTTCGATTTTTTTCTGAAATTTTATGGCCATTTGAATCTTGGTCAAATCCTAGGTTCGACCAAGATTTAAACAAGTTTAAAACATGACAATGAAAAGGTAATTAATCATGGATCCTTCTTAATTAACCAGCCAGTCTAATTAAAATGAAGCTTTTTGGGAGGTTTTTGAAATTTCCATGTTTGAAACCCAAAACCACACTTCTCTGCTTCATGCTTGACTTCATATATAATTAAGACAAAGTTTAGGGTTAGGGGGTACATGATTTGTCTGGTTTGAATATGTCTAGACCTTGTTTATGAACTTGAATGCTTACGATATGACATAAGAACACTATGTGCTTTTATTTTTTTTATTTTTTTTGCCCATTTGAATCTTGGTCAAATCCTAGGTTTGACCAAGATTTAAACAAGTATAGAACATGAAAACGAAAAGGGAAGCCCGTATCCTTCTTAGTCACCCTAAAATGAAGTTTTGGGATGTTTTTGAAATTTCCATGTTTGAAACCCAAAACCACTTCTCTTCATGCTTGACTTCTTAAGACATAGTTTAGGGGTTAGCGGGTAGATACATGATTTGTATGGTTTGAATATGTCTAGACCTTGTTTATCAACTTTAATGCTTACTATATGACATAAGAAGACTATGTGCTTTGGTTTTTCATTTTTCTGTTTCTTTTTTTTGAATTTTCTGCCAATTTTGTTTGACCAAGATTTAGACAAGTTTTACACGTCAACGAATAAGTAAGCCTGGATCCTTCTTAGTCACTCCAAAATGTACCAATTGATAGGTGCGTTAACTTTGCTTCATGGAAAAAATAATGTCATGTAAATGAGTTAACTTGGATTTCCTACCCTTGAATCCATAGGAAACTTTGTTCTAATGCACTATAATAATCAACCGAGCTTTTACACCAGCAGGTCTGTCACTTACGTGTGGTGCCCATGCGTGAGGTCCCACACTTCAGTGAGCACAAGTCACGTGCAATAGGTACGCAAACTCCCAGCCATCTTCTTTGTCAAGAGAAGACGCATCAGGATGCGTATTGGAAGTCTGTGGGTCCTTCTGGATCCCTCGGTTGTCCCTCTCACAAAAAAAAACAAATCTCTCTCATTCTCGGCCTCGCTCGAATCGCTCGCTCGCTCGCTCGCACCTCCTGCTCACTGACAAACCCTGCAGAAAAGTCAACATCATCACCCGAAAAAGGGGAGACACCATAATTCTCTCCCTTCTTCTCTCCTTCCGAGTGATCCCTCTTCCTCCGAGTTTCACTCGACGGGCAAACACACATGTGCTGCATAGTAGAAAAATCGACCTACGAATCTATAATTAAATAGGTTAAACTAGGGTTTTGCCCAGTACTACAGATCAAGGTTCAAAAAATCCAACTACGGGGTTCGAACAACCCCATTTCTAATCCAAGATTTTTTTCGACCTCATCCAATGGCCTCAAACTATAGGCCGGGTTAGCATCTAGTGCAGTATGTGTGAGAATGTATGCACTATGTGTGCTATAACTTGTGTGTCTTTCAAATTTGAACCAAATTTGAATAAGTTTGAAATATTTGAAATGGGGCTTTTGGCTTAAACGTTTGAAACCCAAAACGACTTCTCCTCATGCTAGACTTCATAAGACCGAGTTTAGGGTTAGTGGGTAGATACATGATTTGTCTGGTTTGAATATGTCTAAACCTTGTTTATCAACTTGAATGCTTACTATATGACATAAGAAGACCATGTGCTTTTGTTTTTCATTTTTCTATTTTTTTAAAGAATTTTATGCACATTTGATTCTGGTCAAATCCTAGGTTCAACCAAGATTTAGACAAGTTTCAAGCATGAAAATGAAAACGTAAGCCAAGATCCTTCTTAATTAGTCACTCTAAAATATATGAAGCTTTTGGGACGTACTTGAAATTTCCATGTTTGAAACCCAAAACCAATTCTCTTCATGATTGACTTCATAAGACAGAGTTTAGGGTTAGGGGTAGATATACACATGATTTTTCTGGTTTGAATATGCCTAGACCTTGTTTATCAACTTGAGTGTTTACTATATGACATAATTAAGAAGGCTATGTGCTTTGGTTTTTCATTCTTTAGATTTTTTGTCTGAATTTTTATGCCCATTTGAATCTTGGTCAAATCCTAGGTTTGACCAAGATTTAAATAAGTTTAAAACATGGAAATGAAAAGGTAAGCATCGATCCTTCTTAGTCGCTCTAAAATGAAGCTGAATTTTGGGAGGTTTTTGAAATTTCCATATTTGAAACCCAAAACCACTTCTCTTCATGCTTGACTTCATAAGATGAAGTTTAGGGTCGATAGGGGGTAGATACATGATTTGTCTTGTTTGAATATGTCTAGACCTTGTTTATCAACTTGAATGCTTACTATATGACATAAGAGGACTATATATGTGCATTGGTATTTCATTTTTTGATTTTTATGCCCATTTGAGAATCTTGGTAAAATCCTAGGTTTGTTGAGCAAGATTTAAACAAGTTTAACATGTGAAAATGATATGGTAATTAAGTCTGGATCTTTCTCTTAGTAACTCTAAAATGAAGCTTTTGGGAGGTTCTTGAATTTACCATGTTTGAAACCCAAAATCACCGTACTTCTGTTCATGCTTGACTTCATAAGACAGAGTTTAGGGTTAGGGGTAGATACATGATTTTTCTGGTTTGAATATGTCTAGACCATGTTTATCAATTTGAATGCTTACTAGCTATATGACATAAGAAGGCTATGTGCTTTGGTTTTTCATTCTTTCGATTTTTTTCTGAAATTTTATGGCCATTTGAATCTTGGTCAAATCCTAGGTTCGACCAAGATTTAAACAAGTTTAAAACATGACAATGAAAAGGTAATTAATCATGGATCCTTCTTAATTAACCAGCCAGTCTAATTAAAATGAAGCTTTTTGGGAGGTTTTTGAAATTTCCATGTTTGAAACCCAAAACCACACTTCTCTGCTTCATGCTTGACTTCATATATAATTAAGACAAAGTTTAGGGTTAGGGGGTACATGATTTGTCTGGTTTGAATATGTCTAGACCTTGTTTATGAACTTGAATGCTTACGATATGACATAAGAACACTATGTGCTTTGGTTTTTTTATTTTTTTGTGCCCATTTGAATCTTGGTAAAATCCTAGGTTTGACCAAGATTTAAACAAGTATAGAACATGAAAACGAAAAGGGAAGCCCGTATCCTTCTTAGTCACCCTAAAATGAAGTTTTGGGATGTTTTTGAAATTTCCATGTTTGAAACCCAAAACCACTTCTCTTCATGCTTGACTTCTTAAGACATAGTTTAGGGGTTAGCGGGTAGATACATGATTTGTATGGTTTGAATATGTCTAGACCTTGTTTATCAACTTTAATACTTACTATATGACATAAGAAGACTATGTGCTTTGGTTTTTCATTTTTCTGTTTTTTTTTTGAATTTTCTGCCAATTTTGTTTGACCAGGATTTAGACAAGTTTTACACGTCAAAACGAATAAGTAAGCCTGGATCCTTCTTAGTCACTCCAAAATGTACCAATTGATAGGTGCGTTAACTTTGCTTCATGGAAAAAATAATGTCATGTAAATGAGTTAACTTGGATTTCCTACCCTTGAATCCATAGGAAACTTTGTTCTAATGCACTATAATAATCAACTGAGCTTTTACACCAGCAGGTCTGTCACTTACGTGTGGTGCCTATGCGTGAGGTCCCACTCTTCAGTGAGCACAAGTCACGTGCAATAGGTACGCAAACTCCCAGCCATCTTCTTTGTCAAGAGAAGACGCATCAGGATGCGTATTGGAAGTCTGTGGGTCCTTCTGGATCCTTCGGTTGTCCCTCTCACA
Source organism: Lolium perenne (assembly GCF_019359855.2). NCBI lineage: Eukaryota > Viridiplantae > Streptophyta > Magnoliopsida > Poales > Poaceae > Lolium > Lolium perenne. The sequence goes on along the minus strand of NC_067246.2, from coordinate 261,598,522 downwards.
AAAAAAAACAAATCTCTCTCATTCTCGGCCTCGCTCGACTCGCTCGCTCGCTCGCACCTCCTTCTCACTGACAAACCCTGCACAAAAGTCAACATCATCACCCGAAAAAGGGGAGACACCATAATTCTCTCCCTTCTTCTCTCCTTCCGAGTGATCCCTCTTCCTCCGAGTTTCACTCGACGGGCAAACACACATGTGCTGCATAGTAGAAAAATCGACCTACGAATCTATAATTAAATAGCTTAAACTAGGGTTTTGCCCAGTACTACAGATCAAGGTTCAAAAAATCCAACTACGGGGTTCGAACAACCCCATTTCTAATCCAAGATTTTTTTCGACCTCATCCAATGGCCTCAAACTATAGGCCGGGTTAGCATCTAGTGCAGTATGTGTGAGAATGTATGCACTATGTGTGCTATAACTTGTGTGTCTTTCAAATTTGAACCAAATTTGAATAAGTTTGAAATATTTGAAATGGGGCTTTTGGCTTAAACGTTTGAAACCCAAAACGACTTCTCCTCATGCTAGACTTCATAAGACCGAGTTTAGGGTTAGTGGGTAGATACATGATTTGTCTGGTTTGAATATGTCTAAACCTTGTTTATCAACTTGAATGCTTACTATATGACATAAGAAGACCATGTGCTTTTGTTTTTCATTTTTCTTTTTTTTAAGAATTTTATGCACATTTGATTCTGGTCAAATCCTAGGTTCAACCAAGATTTAAACAAGTTTCAAGCATGAAAATGAAAACGTAAGCCAAGATCCTTCTTAATTAGTCACTCTAAAATATATGAAGCTTTTGGGACGTACTTGAAATTTCCATGTTTGAAACCCAAAACCGATTCTCTTCATGATTGACTTCATAAGACAGAGTTTAGGGTTAGGGGTAGATATACACATGATTTTTCTGGTTTGAATATGTCTAGACCTTGTTTATCAACTTGAGTGTTTACTATATGACATAATTAAGAAGGCTATGTGCTTTGGTTTTTCATTCTTTAGATTTTTTGTCTGAATTTTTATGCCCATTTGAATCTTGGTCAAATCCTAGGTTTGACCAAGATTTAAATAAGTTTAAAACATGGAAATGAAAAGGTAAGCATCGATCCTTCTTAGTCGCTCTAAAATGAAGCTGAATTTTGGGAGGTTTTTGAAATTTCCATGTTTGAAACCCAAAACCACTTCTCTTCATGCTTGACTTCATAAGACGAAGTTTAGGGTCGATAGGGGGTAGATACATGATTTGTCTTGTTTGAATATGTCTAGACCTTGTTTATCAACTTGAATGCTTACTATATGACATAAGAGGACTATATATGTGCATTGGTATTTCATTTTTTGATTTTTATGCCCATTTGAGAATCTTGGTAAAATCCTAGGTTTGTTGAGCAAGATTTAAACAAGTTTAACATGTGAAAATGATAAGGTAATTAAGTCTGGATCTTTCTCTTAGTAACTCTAAAATGAAGCTTTTGGGAGGTTCTTGAATTTACCATGTTTGAAACCCAAAACCACCGTACTTGTTCATGCTTGACTTCATAAGACAGAGTTTAGGGTTAGGGGTAGATACATGATTTTTCTGGTTTGAATATGTCTAGACCATGTTTATCAATTTGAATGCTTACTAGCTATATGACATAAGAAGGCTATGTGCTTTGGTTTTTCATTCTTTCGATTTTTTTCTGAAATTTTATGGCCATTTGAATCTTGGTCAAATCCTAGGTTCGACCAAGATTTAAACAAGTTTAAAACATGACAATGAAAAGGTAATTAATCATGGATCCTTCTTAATTAACCAGCCAGTCTAATTAAAATGAAGCTTTTTGGGAGGTTTTTGAAATTTCCATGTTTGAAACCCAAAACCACACTTCTCTACTTCATGCTTGACTTCATATATAATTAAGACAAAGTTTAGGGTTAGGGGGTACATGATTTGTCTGGTTTGAATATGTCTAGACCTTGTTTATGAACTTGAATGCTTACTATATGACATAAGAAGACTATGTGCTTTGGTTTTTTATTTTATTTATTTTTTATTTTATGCCCATTTGAATATTGGTCAAATCCTAGGTTTGACCAAGATTTAAACAAGTTTAAAACATGAAAATGAAAAGGTAAGCCTGGATCCTTCTTAACTAGTCACTCTAAAATGAAGCTTAATTTTGGGATGTTTTTGAAATTTCCATGTTTGAAACCAAAAACCACTTCTCTTCATGCTTGACTTCATAAGACAGAGTTTATGGTTTTAGAGTGGTAGATACATGATTTGTCTTATTTGAATATGTCTAGCTAGACCTTGTTTATCAACTTTTGAATGCTTACTATATATATGTATGTGACATAAGAAAACTATGTGCTTTGGTTTTCATTTTTCTGATTTTTTTGGAATTTTGATGCACATTTGAATCTTGGTCAAATCCTTGGTTTGACCAAGATTTAAACAAGTATAGAACATGAAAATGAAAAGGGAAGCCTGTATCCTTCTTAATTAGTCACCCTAAAATGAAGTTTTTGGGAGGTTTTTGAAATTTCCATGTTTGAAACCCAAAACCACTTATCTTCATGCTTGACTTCGTCATAAGACAGAGTTTAGGGGTTAGGGGGTAGATACATGATTTGTCTAGCTAGTTTGAATATGTCCAGACCTTGTTTATCAACTTTAATGCTTACTATATGACATATAAGAAGACTATGTGCGCTTTGGTTTTTCATTTTTCTGATTTTTTATTTTATGCCCATTTGAATCTTGGTTAAATCCTAGATTGACTTCATAAGAAAGAGTTTAGGGTTAGGGGTAGATATACACATGATTTTTCTGGTTTGAATATGTCTAGACCTTGTTTATCAACTTGAGTGTTTACTATATGACATAATTAAGAAGGCTATGTGCTTTGGTTTTTCATTCTTTAGATTTTTTGTCTGAATTTTCATGCCCATTTGAATCTTGGTCAAATCCTAGGTTTGACCAAGATTTAAATAAGTTTAAAACATGGAAATGAAAAGGTAAGCATCGATCCTTCTTAGTCGCTCTAAAATGAAGCTGAATTTTGGGAGGTTTTTGAAATTTCCATGTTTGAAACCCAAAACCACTTCTCTTCATGCTTGACTTCATAAGACGAAATTTAGGGTCGATAGGGGGTAGATACATGATTTGTCTGGTTTGGATATATCTAGACCTTGTTTATCAACTTGAATGCTTACGATATGACATAAGAACACTATGTGCTTTTATTTTTTTATTTTTTTGTGCCCATTTGAATCTTGGTCAAATCCTAGGTTTGACCAAGATTTAAACAAGTATAGAACATGAAAATGAAAAGGGAAGCCTGTATCCTTCTTAGTCACCCTAAAATGAAGTTTTGGGAGGTTTTTGAAATTTCCATGTTTGAAACCCAAAACCACTTCTCTTCATGCTTGACTTCTTAAGACATAGTTTAGGGGTTAGCGGGTAGATACATGATTTGTATGGTTTGAATATGTCTAGACCTTGTTTATCAACTTTAATGCTTACTATATGACATAAGAAGACTATGTGCTTTGGTTTTTCATTTTTCATTTTTTTTTTTATTTTCTGCCAATTTTGTTTGACCAAGATTTAGACAAGTTTTACACGTCAAAACGAATAAGTAAGCCTGGATCCTTCTTAGTCACTCCAAAATGTACCAATTGATAGGTGCGTTAACTTTGCTTCATGGAAAAAATAATGTCATGTAAATGAGTTAACTTGGATTTCCTACCCTTGAATCCATAGGAAACTTTGTTCTAATGCACTGTAATAATCAACCGAGCTTTTACACCAGCAGGTCTATCACTTACGTGTGGTGCCCATGCGTGAGGTCCCACACTTCAGTGAGCACAAGTCACGTGCAATAGGTACGTAAACTCCCAGCCATCTTCTTTGTCAAGAGAAGACGCATCAGGATGCGTATTGGAAGTCTGTGGGTCCTTCTGGATCCTTCGGTTGTCCCTCTCACAAAAAAAAACAAATCTCTCTCATTCTCGGCCTCGCTCGACTCGCTCGCTCGCTCGCACCTCCTGCTCACTGACAAACCCTGCACAAAAGTCAACATCATCACCCGAAAAAGGGGAGACACCATAATTCTCTCCCTTCTTCTCTCCTTCCGTGTGATCCCTCTTCCTCCGAGTTTCACTCGACGGGCAAACACACATGTGCTGCATAGTAGAAAAATCGACCTACGAATCTATAATTAAATAGGTTAAACTAGGGTTTTGCCCAGTACTACAGATCAAGGTTCAAAAAATCCAACTACGGGGTTCGAACAACCCCATTTCTAATCCAAGATTTTTTTCGACCTCATCCAATGGCCTCAAACTATAGGCCGGGTTAGCATCTAGTGCAGTATGTGTGAGAATGTATGCACTATGTGTGCTATAACTTGTGTGTCTTTCAAATTTGAACCAAATTTGAATAAGTTTGAAATATTTGAAATGGGGCTTTTGGCTTAAACGTTTGAAACCCAAAACGACTTCTCCTCATGCTAGACTTCATAAGACCGAGTTTAGGGTTAGGGGTAGATACATGATTTGTCTGGTTTGAATATGTCTAAACCTTGTTTATCAACTTGAATGCTTACTATATGACATAAGAAGACCATGTGCTTTTGTTTTTCATTTTTCTATTTTTTTTAAGAATTTTATGCACATTTGATTCTGGTCAAATCCTAGGTTCAACCAAGATTTAAACAAGTTTAAAGCATGAAAATGAAAACGTAAGCCAAGATCCTTCTTAATTAGTCACTCTAAAATATATGAAGCTTTTGGGACGTACTTGAAATTTCCATGTTTGAAACCCAAAACCAATTCTCTTCATGATTGACTTCATAAGACAGAGTTTAGGGTTAGGGGTAGATATACACATGATTTTTATGGTTTGAATATGTCTAGACCTTGTTTATCAACTTGAGTGTTTACTATATGACATAATTAAGAAGGCTATGTGCTTTGGTTTTTCATTCTTTAGATTTTTTGTCTGAATTTTTATGCCCATTTGAATCTTGGTCAAATCCTAGGTTTGACCAAGATTTAAATAAGTTTAAAACATGGAAATGAAAAGGTAAGCATCGATCCTTCTTAGTCGCTCTAAAATGAAGCTAAATTTTGGGAGGTTTTTGAAATTTCCATGTTTGAAACCCAAAACCACTTCTCTTCATGCTTGACTTCATAAGACGAAGTTTAGGGTCGATAGGGGGTAGATACATGATTTGTCTTGTTTGAATATGTCTAGACCTTGTTTATCAACTTGAATGCTTACTATATGACATAAGAGGACTATATATGTGCATTGGTATTTCATTTTTTGATTTTTATGCCCATTTGAGAATCTTGGTAAAATCCTAGGTTTGTTGAGCAAGATTTAAACAAGTTTAACATGTGAAAATGATAAGGTAATTAAGTCTGGATCTTTCTCTTAGTAACTCTAAAATGAAGCTTTTGGGAGGTTCTTGAATTTACCATGTTTGAAACCCAAAACCACCGTACTTGTTCATGCTTGACTTCATAAGATAGAGTTTAGGGTTAGGGGTAGATACATGATTTTTCTGGTTTGAATATGTCTAGACCATGTTTATCAATTTGAATGCTTACTATATATATGACATAAGAAGGCTATGTGCTTTGGTTTTTCATTCTTTCGATTTTTTTGAAATTTTATGCCCATTTGAATCTTGGTCAAATCCTAGGTTCGACCAAGATTTAAACAAGTTTAAAACATGACAATGAAAAGGTAATTAATCATGGATCCTTCTTAATTAACCAGCCAGTCTAATTAAAATGAAGCTTTTTGGGAGGTTTTTGAAATTTCCATGTTTGAAACCCAAAACCACACTTCTCTGCTTCATGCTTGACTTCATATATAATTAAGACAAAGTTTAGGGTTAGGGGGTACATGATTTGTCTGGTTTGAATATGTCTAGACCTTGTTTATGAACTTGAATGCTTACTATATGACATAAGAAGACTACGTGCTTTGGTTTTTTATTTTATTTATTTTTTATTTTATGCCCATTTGAATATTGGTCAAATCCTAGGTTTGACCAAGATTTAAACAAGTTTAAAACATGAAAATGAAAAGGTAAGCCTGGATCCTTCTTAACTAGTCACTCTAAAATGAAGCTTTAATTTTGGGAGGTTTTTGAAATTTCCATGTTTGAAACCAAAAACCACTTCTCTTCATGCTTGACTTCATAAGACAGAGTTTATGGTTTTAGAGGGGTAGATACATGATTTGTCTTATTTGAATATGTCTAGCTAGACCTTGTTTATCAACTTTTGAATGCTTACTATATATATATGTGACATAAGAAGACTATGTGCTTTTGTTTTTCATTTTTCCGATTTTTTTAATTTTATGCCCATTTAAATCTTGGTCAAATCCTAGGTTTGACAATGATTTAAACAAGTTTCAAATATGAAAATGAAAAGGTAAGCATGGATCCTTCTTAGTCACTCTAAAATGAAGCTTTTGATAGGTTTTTGAAATTTCCATATTTGAAACCCAAAACCACTTCTCTTCATGCTTGACTACATAAGACAAAGTTTAGGGTTAGGGGGTAGATACATGATTTTTCTTGTTTGAATATGTCTAGACCCTTGTTTATCAACTTTAATGCTTACTGTATGACATAAGAAAACTATGTGCTTTGGTTTTTCATTTTTCTGATTTTTTGGAATTTTGATGCACATTTGAATCTTGGTCAAATCCTAGGTTTGACCAAGATTTAAACAAGTATAGAACATGAAAATGAAAAGGGAAGCCTGTATCCTTGTTAGTCACCCTAAAATGAAGGTTTTGGGAGGTTTTTGAAATTTCCATGTTTGAAACCCAAAACCACTTAATCTTCATGCTTGACTTCGTCATAAGACAGAGTTTAGGGGTTAGGGGGTAGATACATGATTTGTCTGGTTTGAATATGTCTAGACCTTGTTTACCAACTTTAATGCTTACTATATGACATATAAGAAGACTATGTGCGCTTTGGTTTTTCATTTTTTATTTTTTTTATTTTATGCCCATTTGAATCGTGGTCAAATCCTAGATTTGTCCAAGATTTAAACAAGTTTAAAACATGAAAATGGAAAGGTAAGCCCTGATCCTTCTTAGTCGCTCTAAAATGAAGCTTTTGGGATGATTTTGAAATTTCCATGTTTGAAACCCAAAACCAATTCTCTTCATGCATGCTTGACTTCATAAGACAGAGTTTAGGGTTAGGGGGTTAGATACATTATTTGTCTAGTTTGAATATGTCTAGACTTTGTATATCAACTTGAATATATTTTTGTACCATGTCTCCACACAGCCCAAAATGCACATATTTTCAAAAGTTTTCATGCATGAGTACTTGTAACTAGTAAAAATAGAAAGTAAAAATAGGAACCCCATGTATGAAGGATACTAAAAAGAACTCTTTCACATTTTTTTGGTATAGATTATGAGTTTGCTTGGCTTCATACACAAGTGAGTACATGTCATGCAAAAATTAACACGAAATTTAGTTATCAAGACCCATTTTTGGCAGGCATTGTGCATATCGCCTTGAGAAACATCTTTGCGAGCTAGTGTATTAAACGTTTATTCACATATAATGGATTTTGTTTTACTTTATTAGTGCACACAATGACAGAATCGGCCAAATGTGTATGATTTTTGTGAAGGTGCTAGAAAAACAAGATGCACTACGATGAAGCATGAAAGGAGGCAAGGGGAGGGATAGTGAAGAGGTGGGAGAGACCGAGAGATGAACCGCAAGGTAATTAAAAAATTGGGGCCAAAACGATTCCAACTTCCTAGGCATTGACCAACTTTGCCCCTCTTAACCCAACGTGGAAGTGAACCCGTATAAGCAACAACTTCCTCTTACTCCGCTTCTCCGAAATGGTAAGAGAACCTCTCCAGCTTAAGTGACCAATCGACATAGCTATGGCCTTCCGACTTGGCTCTGGTCGCCGCGCGCGTAGTCCTACCACCGACGAGGAAGCGGAGAATCAGCGCCGCCTTCGCTTCGTCCATCGCGCACCAAGGCATAACCCGCCCGCTCTGCACTGGCCGGTTGTTCAGCCCGCGGCGCTGGCCGTGGAGCCCCTCGCCAGCCGCTTCCCGTGCGGGCCGATGGATGCAGAGGCAGGGATCTCCCACGCAACCCCGCATGCGACGCCCGCTCGGCCCAGGCCGGCTTTTCCGCCCGCGCATGCCGCATGGTTTTCTTTGCCAGCAGGTGAGATCCCCTTCCCGGCCGGCGCGAACGATGCGGAGGCAGGGAGCTCCCGTGGCCAGCCGCCTAATCCGACCGCACTTCAGGCGGTGCCGGCCGTGGAGCCAGGCCGTTCTTTCGAAGCGCATCACGGCGACGCCCTTTGCAGGAGCAACACCGCCAAGGAGCTCGTATATAACGTGATGTTCCCGGCACTCTATAGATGCCGGGATGCTCTGCAAGCTTTCGTGCAGGCTAAGAATGCGGCGGCTGCAAATCCCAGGGACGCAGCATTGCAGCGGCGCGCCGATGAGGCTAAGGAGGCGCACGCTTTCCACCAGGCGTGCCTCGACAGGCTTAACATCCAGCACGGCTTCGTGCAACCGCCAAACGCCGCTCCAGCTAAGATCCAAAAATACTCCGGTGAGCATATCACTCCGGAGTAGAACAATTCAATTTCTAGTACTGTAGGAGTACTTTATTAGTGCACAAACCTGGCGAAATTAAAGGTGTGTTCTTTGTGTGTGATGTAAATCTAAAAATTTGAAGGTTATAGCAAAAACATTTCTTCACAAATATTCGATGTGTTTGCTTGGCCTTATCTATATATCCGGTGAGCATATATGGATGCCAAATCCTTTACAAACTTAGGGCTCCTTTGATTCATAGGAATATGAAGAGTGTAGGAATAGGAAAGGTGTAGGATTGGAATGTCATGCCAAGTTGAATCCTATAGGAATATGGTGTGTCTTTGATTGTAGCAAAGGAATTTTTTCCATGAGGTATGAGCTAATGCTTTTTTCCTATAGGATTTGTACTACAAGATTCCTGTAGGAATAATTCCTATAGGATACGTTCCTATGAATCAAATGACTTGTATAGAAATTTTCCTATAGGATCCAATTCCTACATAATTCCTATATCAATCCTATGAATCAAAGGAGCCCTTATATTTTTTAAGAGATCGTTGTGCATGCATCTATCTCGCCATGGTAAACTAATGAAACAAGTTGCATATTTGCCAGAATTCCAAACTTCGTGAGCAGTATAGAGATCGAGACCTTAATTAATTATTATGGGTAGGATGCATGCATGCATGGCCATTTTCTAGGGTTTTAAAGGATACTAGAGCTTTTCTAGGTTAATTTGCAACTATATGTATATTTGTTTTCTAGTTCTGGGCTGATCATTAAACTCAACATTGAGTTGTAGATTATGTGAAATTAGTACATGCCATAAAATATAGTAATTTTTTATGTACCCTACGAGGCAGTACGTGTGGTGTACCCTTAATTATTAATTGGTAGACATGTACCGTTGGCATGTTTGAAGAAAATTTGAATTTGGAAGAAGTTTTTTAAGTAAAATTAACGCAAGCACAAAATCATGTGTGATGGTGAAATTTCTAGAACAAATTAATACAAACCTAGTAATATGAGTTTGTTTGGCTTTCTGCCCACAAGTGAGTATTGTGCGCATGTACTTTGATGCAAAAATCCCGCCATACAAAACTTTTTAGTTATCATATGACCTCAAGTTTGGAAGAGATCGTATTTTAAGCAACTTCACAAACAAGAGATTCTAACAATTATATGCATGCATGAAAGAATGATTTCCCTTTTTTATTACTCTACAAAAATGGCTAGATGTGTGTTATTTGTGAAGGAGGGCTACCAAATTTTAACAGTTGCACATTATTGCCATAATTCCACCTTTTGGAAGCAGTAGGGTAGACATGCTTTCCGCTTGGTAGGATGTGTTAGTGCCATCAATTTTGTAGATATAGGTTCAAGGATTTGTTCATCTTAATCTGCAACTATATATGGATTTTTAAGCTTTTGCCTAGTAATTAAACTCATAATTGAAATAATGTAGGTTATTTAACTACATACATGCCATAAATTCGGACAGGAAATACTTGGACATGCCTTGCGAGGGTGGTAACAAACAAGAACACAATGACCAAACTTCAAATGCCAAACCACCCACCAAGCTATACGATTGGCATGTACAATCGATCGACTCCTTCTAATCAAATTTGAATACAATAGAAGAAGTTTAAAAAAAATTCAAAATGAGATCAACTTGTGCATTGAGTCATCCTCTGTTATTTATTTGCTTGTAAAAATAGAAACATAGGCATATGAATGTATTCGAAACACTTCACTTTTCAACGGGGAAGGGACCCGAAGGTCCCAGAAAAACAAAAAAAGATTACAATAGTAGTACTCCTTTGAGAAGGCAGTAGAAGAAGGATCCTCGAAGAGCCAAATGCTTTTATTATCCACATGTTCGGCTCTTTTCCTTCTCGTGTAAGCTATCGCGCAATGATTATACTAATGGTCGGATGGTAGTACAACCATTTTCGCAAACTTCTGCGCCCTTCGTCATGTCAAGATCGTATCCCGATGTGCAAGCGATGCTCGAATGAAATACTCCTAAGTACGTACGGTATTCCCTCCAAAGACACACCACACGGTATTCCCTCCAAAGACGCACCGTCGCCCCGATCTGCTCGAATGAAATACTCCAAAATACTTCTGCGCCCTTCGTCATGTCAGCATCATATCCCAGTGTGCAAGCAGTCTCCTATGAAATGGAGACGACATTTTGTTGAAAAGTGTCGGTGCATGCTATATACCACACTAGTATGAGAGTTTTTACAGCATTATTCCGATTTCCACATAATGCATTAAATTTGGACGCGATGCCACACTGACAAGAGTGGTTTAAACAAGGCCATTATTTTTATTATGTTATATTACTACAATACTCCAAGGTAGCACTAGTAGCCTTCGGTTGTACTCTGCCGGTCGCGCTGCCTCATTCGACCAGACTTTATTCTTCTTCTCATATATATATACAAAATACTGTCTGCCGAGGTTCGATGACCGCACCGTCGCCCCTCTCCGCGCCGCCGTCTTGGGCCGCGCCACCATTCTCCCCGCCGAGTTCTCCCCCGTCCCCGACGCTCGTCAAGCACCACCGGACCGATCTTCGCAGGTATGTACATCTCCAACCTCCGGCGAGTACAGAGGTTCATCGGTCATTGTGTTCGATATAAACTTAATTTGGGGATTGCAATGTGAGTAACTTATTGGGTTTTCTAGGAAATGAAAACGGCGTCGCTCGATGCCCACACTGCGTTGGCGGATACATGGAAAGCGGAGACGGATGCTCTGCATGCATCGGCGGAGACATGTAAAGCGGATGCGGAGGCAAAGGCGAAGGCGGTGGCTAGGACGGGCCCGGGCGCTGTGGCGCTGGCAAATGCTCGTATCGAAGCTGCATTTTGTTGGAAAGTCTTGGCGCGTGCTTCGAGAGTTTTGGCGGCGCAGCCGGGAGAACCGTCGGAGGCTTCGAAGCTGGCTGCTTTGAACGCGTCGAGAGCTTGGATGGTGACTTCATCTAAGGCGGCGCTTGTTGCATATGATCGTGACTCGTCAACCCCTTTGTAAGTTCTACCTTCCCCAACTGCAATGAGGTTAGATCTGGTGGATTGGGTTTTTTGCCCAAACCAGACGTGATGATGCATTGAGATGTTTTTGTATTTTTGATGATGCATTCTGCTTCTTTTGTAATTTGGGTGATTCATTATGCTTTTTAGGTAGTAATTTTTCTGATGCACTCACCTCTTCAGGAATTTTTCATGGTTTTTTTTTGTTTTTTTTTCTGTCAACCTAGCTAATGCTCTCTGTTTGCTTAGCCAGAAGTTGGATGATGCATTGTACTGTTTACATATATTTTACTCTGATGATGCATTTTGCTCTTTTAGCCTTTTAGGTAATTTTTCTGATTCCTTGAACAGTGTGGGAAATTTCGATGAAGAATTTTGCTGTCAACTTAGATGATGTATTGTGCTGTTTACATTTTATTACCTATATCAAAGCTAACCCCATCTGATGTTACCACAGCGTTTTGGGTCCTGTAGAGGTCTCTTTTTCCTCCAATCGTGTTGACACGTTAGCAATTATTACTGTATATGCGAGATTGCCTTCCGTTGGTGCGTCCTATTTTTGTGGTTTTTTTTTTGCAAATTAAGGGCTTCATTGATTATGCAACAGGATTACAATTGCATTGTCCTGTTTACAATATTTTGATTTTGCTGATGCATTGTGCAGTTCACATTATTTTGATTTTGCTGATGCATTGTCCTGTTTACATTATTTTGATTTTCTTTGATGCATTGTGTTGTTTACACTATTTTGATTTTGCTGATGCACCGTGCAGTTTAGGAAACTTTGATGATGAATTAGATGATGCATTTTGCTGCTTAGTCAAATTAGATGTTGCATTTTGTTTTAAAAATAGATGATGCAAGGTGTCGTTTACATAATTTTGACGATGCATCGTGCGATTTGCATAATCCTACCAGCTTCACGAAGGACACCCACAACAATCAACGATTTGCACGGAGATGTAGTCTCTCAGATTCTTGTCAGCTTCCTCCCCATCCAACCTGCTTACTAGCTGCATCGTGCACCAAGAAAGCATGGAGGCAATGTATGGGAAGCAATTATTTCAGAAAGCTAATCGTGTCACACAACGGAGGAAACCCGTTGCTAGGGTTTTTCACCAACAACTCCGAGGACAATCGATTCATCACAGAGCATGATCTTCACCCGGCCATCTTGAAGATGCTTTGGCAATCCCGTCTCGTGAACGGTCCCAAAATCTATGTCCTGGGATGCCGCGATGGTATGGTGCTACTCCATTCTAATGTATCCGGTGGGTATATATCGATCTGGGATCCAATTAGGCAAGTTCTCACAGCGATACCAGAACCACCATTGTGGCGCAATCACACAATTGAAAGCAGCGGCTCAATTCTCTGTTCGAGAAACAACTCTGAACCGTTTACACATTGTGGCAAGTTCTCGGTTGTTTGGATAACAACTAAAGGTTACGATGCACAGGCTCATATCTACTCACCAGATTCAAAAGAATGGGAGTTTCTAGCTCGATCAACTCCGATCTTTGTCGTAGATTGACCGTAGACCGGCAACTCTCATAGGGGGTATTTTGTACTGGCCAACGAAGTCTAGATATATCATTGAGCTTGACCATGCAAAGAAGGCTCTGAAATATATTCAGTGCCCTCATGAGACGCATGATATATTCATGCTTAACATTCACATCTTCAAGGGACATAATGGAGATGTTGCCCTTGCTGTTATAAGAGACTTCACCCTACAAACATGGGCCAGTACAAGATCATCAACAGGCGATCACGAGTCATGGACATGTCATATAAATTTTGAATTGGATACTTTTTTTGGCCTTGACACATCATTTCCATACAATTGGAAACATGCAGTAAGGTTACTCTGCGTATTTGAGGACAAAAATGAGCTGGTTGTACGGGCAAAGGAGGGAGTATTCCAATTAGATATGAGCAACTCGCGTGGAGAAAGTACAATTCTGCTAGACGTTGGTGCACTTTACATCCCTACTCGCTTAGACCGGGTTAGTCATTCATATGTAACCTTTGCATTCATTTACATATGACTTTTGCTGATCAATTTGTTCATTTCCTGACAAGAACCGACCTGATCCGTAGTGCAACATCAAGGACACGAAAAAGAACGCGCTGTCAGGAACCCATCTAATTCAAAGTTCAACATCCATAAGAGAAAAGGAAGTCGCATATAAAGGAGCAAGGCTTGTTTGGGCAAGAAGTGATAGCCCAGCTTTTGTTTGGTCTGATGTCTTTTAGTTTTCGTTCTGGTGGAAATGTCGCTGCACCATTTGTTTGTACTGCACCTCCATAGTGCAAGCTGCTAGTACGTTGGCGCTGTCCTACGTCTGCTTGTTTTGGGGACATAAATATGCCACGAAACCTTTGTTTTATGTGATCAAACGGTCATCTCTCCATGTATATGTTCGGGTTCTGATGAAACCTTTTTTGTGATCTGTACATATATTTGAGTCAGTCTGTGTTTTGTTTTATGATGGGCAGGAGTATTTGTTTTACTACACCATTGTTTATCCGAATTGTATTACTCACTCTATTCAAAAAGTTAGCGGCTCACCTTTTTCCTTCAAGATATGGATGTATCTACACACTAAAAACATATATAGATGAAACCATCTTCAGACAAAGTTTAGTCACTTATGTATGGACGGGGGTAGTATTATTTATGTTGTGCTCCCAAACAAGCAGACATCGGACAGCGCCTGTTTAAAGTTCATATGTGTAATCTTATCCCCTTTGGAAGTTAAGAATTAAACTCTACTAGTACAACCGTGGTGGTCTTGTGATGTAGTACTCTTTAGATGCATTTGTGATGTAGTAGTACAGTACTTTTTTTTTGAACTGGTATAGTACTATCTAAGAAGAGTACTCCCTCCGATTCACATTCATTTTACACCAAGAAATATGGATCGGAGCGAGGGAGTAAATTAAACATGGCATCTCGTGCATGAAGCTTGACAGATCGATCAGGTTGGCTAGAATGGCAATACAATGCTCCTCATTAGGCAAATGCATGTCATGTACGATAGTATACATCCAATAAAGAAGTCTATACTGACATAAAAAAGACTACATTGGGGATGAGAGTCAATTGGGGAATCTACAATACATAAAATCTTGCTCGTATCTGATTTTGGCTAAGAGGGTTTTACTCACATTACACGTGCCACTTTCCTTGTCTGCAAAACAAGTTCCAATAAAGGAAGAGGAAAGAAGAGGACATTGTGGGCGAGATTGAACACCTTTTTACATGTTAAGCTGAGGCCTTGTTTAGCTGAGGATTTCGACTTAGGCCTAACAGCTCAGCACACCCAGAAATAAATTTCCTTGCGCGCACCACTGTCAGCAAAAATAACAAAATTAGCACGCAAGATTAAGAATGAAGTGAATTTAAGTAACTTGGTTAGCTTTTCAAGCAATATATTCAGAGAAAGAGCACACATGTCCGGCTAGAAATAATCGTAAGAGAAGAACAATAAATCTAAGACATCCCACTTCATATGCAGAAGGGACGCGACAGTATCATGGATTCATACCTTGAGTCGACTCTGGCTCGTAGAAGGGCGGTCGCGCCTCGAGGATGCCGGCGACGTCTCCACCTCGATCTCACATGTGACTGCTTCTCGGTGGGCGGTGCGCCAGGCCATGTAGAAGATCTATCAAAAGAGGAGAGCCCGATGACGCTACCGACGCCTCAACCTTGATAGCACCGGCTTGTTGCTCCACACCGAGATGCGCCACGTGCAAGATTTAGCGGATGCGCCAATTTTAGAGATATGTCATGATCGTTGTAACAAATTTCAACATGATGATGATTTGATCCTGCACTCGGCCTTGAACATAAGTACTAGTACAGTCTCACAATTTTTTTTATCATTATACTTTGCGAGATTTAGCGGATGCGCCAAATTCAGAGATAGATCATGATCATGGTAACAGAATTTTCAATGTAATGATGATTTGATGTTGCACTAGACCTTGAACATAAGTACTAGTACGGTCTCACAATTTTGTATCATTATACTTTGCAAGTTTTAGCGGATGCGCCCATTTTCAGAGGATCATGGTAACAAATTTTCAACGTGATGATGATTTGATGTTGCACTCGACCTTGAACAGAAGTACTACTACTGTCTTACAATTTCTTTATCATTATACTTTGCAAGATTTAGCAGATGCGCCAAATTCAGAGATAGATCATGATCATGGTAACAAATTTTCAACGCGATGATGATTTGATGTTGCACTCGAACTTGAACAGAAGTACTAGTACAGTCTCACAATTTTTTTATCATTATACTTTGCGAGACTTAGCCGATGTTGCGCCAAATTCAGAGATAGATCGTGATCATGGTAACACACTTTTCAATGTAATGATGATTTGATGTTGCACTCGACCTTGAACATAAGTACTAGTACGGTCTCACAATTTTGTATCATTATACTTTGCAAGTTTTAGCGGATGCGCCCATTTTCAGAGGTAGATCATGATCATGGTAACAAATTTTCAACGTGATGATGATTTGATGTTGCACTCGAACTTGAACAGAAGTACTAGTATGGTCTCACAATTTTTATTATCATTATACTTTGAAAGATATAGCGGATGCGCCAATTTCAGAGATAGATCATGATCATGGTAACAAATTTTCAACGTGATGGTGATTTGATGTTGCACTCGGCCTAGAATAGAAGTACTAGTACGGTCTCACAATTTTTTTTATCATTATACTTTGCAAGATATAGCGGATACGCTAATTTCAGAGATAGATCATGACCATGGTAGTGACCAATATTCAAGGTGACGATGATTTGATTTTGCACTCGGCCTTGAACAGAGGTACTAGTACGGTCTCACAATTTTTTATCATTATACTTGGACCTTAGCGAAATTCAAAATCTCATAGCGGCAAAACTTCCCGCCTACAAAATACAAAAAGTTCACACGCTTCCAAATTCCCATTCTACCCCTGTGGAGATGACAGCAAAGTCGGTTGGTGGGGGGGTCTGCCCGTCATTTTTTGGATCACCACCTCCCTAGCCCGGAAACCCTCCCAAAAAAAATTCATTTCCCTCAGACCACCCACCGGAACTTCTCAAGTCCCTCTCTCCCACCTCCACGACCACCGCACCGGAACATCCCCGCCGGACTTCCCTGGCCTACCCGAGCCCTCGCGATCCTCGTCATCCGGCTGCCTGCCAGAGCCGCTTCATCGACGCCGTCATCAACCGGATCGGATCATCCCCGCCGAACCTCGAAACCATATGCTCATCTAGCAGTCTACCGCAGTCACTTCAGCTGCGGTATCGTCCACCCACGGAGCCGCCGCCGGATCCGTCGTCCACCGCATCGGATCTTGCTCACCGACACCGCTGTGCACGAACCGGATCTGCTTCACCGGCGCCGTGCATGATCTAAACTCTTCTCTTGTCGCTTTTCTATTGCTTGCACTGCAAGTTCTTGTTTAATCTTGGGGAACCTGTTTGTGCTAACGACGCGCCGTTACGTTTTTGCGGATGAGATGAGTAATCATGAAGTGTAATGGCCGTCTCTCCAACCCCAAGTAGCACATGTAGCGTACTTCATCACCGGATCTATCAACCCCGGGAAGATCTCTGCGTGACTCCCACAGTGCTTCTCCTAATGTAAGTCCCTTGTTTTAGCGCCATGTTACGGGTTCAGATGCTTGTTTGTCTGAAGCTCTTTTAGTTCATTCCTAGCTATGACCGTAACACGTTGCTATTTTCTACTTCATTGCTAACTTTAAGCGATTGAACATTTTAGTTTGCATTCCCTGCTCTGTAGATGTAGCCATCATAACTTCTATCTTGCTCAGTCGTTGTTACAAAAATTATAGGTATTATAGTAACATCCTGCTATTATTTAGTTCATGGCCAATTTTAGGTAATTGCACATGTTGGTTCGCATTCCCTGCTCTATAGCTTTTGGCATCGTAACTTCTATATTTGGTTTACATTCCCTGCTCTGTAGATCTATCCATCATAACTTTATCTTGCTCAGTCGTTGTTACAAAAATTATGGCCTGCTACTATGTTGTTTGTGCCAATTTTTTACTCCATGAACATGTTGGCTTGCATTCCCTGTACTACAGGTGATGCCATTTTTTGTATCTAGTTCATTGTAAGCTAACAAAGTAAGGACTTAGTTTGGCATGCTATCACTCTGCTATCTATCCTGTAGTACAAATAAACTTGTCATACTACTAGATAATAATTTTGCGTGCCATCTTGTTCTTCAAAAGCTGCATTATTGACTTGTTTCTCTGACTTGGCATGACGCTCACATATGGAAAGCTGAACATATTGGTTTGCATTCCCTCTTATACAAGTTCACAGGTGATCCCACTATATTCTCAGATATCTGGTCCATCCTAAGCTCCAGCATTAACTATCCTCTATGTGTTGCTCATTACAAGTTTATATCCCGAAACATCTTGATTTGCATCCCCTTCACTATAAGTTCAGGAGTATTATTTAGTTCACGGCCAAAATGAAGTAATTGCACTTGGCACATGTTGGTTCACATTCCCTCCTCTTTAGCTTTTGCCATCGTAACTTCTATTTTTGGTTTACATTCCCTGCTCTGTAGATGTAGCCATCATAACTTCATCTTGCTCAGTCGTTGTTACAAAATTTATAGCCTGCTACTATGTTGTTCATGCCAATTTTGTACTCCCTGAACATGTTGGTTTGCATGGGACTCGACAGTAGTAAGTCTGCTGTTTCATTCTAACATGCTCTGTTATATTGGCTGTTGGTATGCGGCATGCACTCTTTGTTTGCTTATTGTGCGCATTACAATGATATTGTTATAACGACGAAATGATGAGTTCCAAATTCTTCGGCAAACAATATTGTAGTGTCTTTTCCTTTCCATTGTTGCTGTCTTAACTTGTAATGTCTTTGTTTCGGATATAGGTGCTGCATGGACAACTTAAAAGATTGCCGGATCCCTTCATTGTATTGCTAGGTTTAATTACCATTCAATTTCTCTGGGTTCTGTAATATTTTTTCAATGCCTTGCAGCTGATGTAATATTTAGTTAGTTTTTATAGTTCTTTCACGCATCTTTTCTTTGGTGCTTGTGGTAAGTGAGGCTATCCGACAGAAATCAATGCTGCGTAAATATTCTCAGTATCTAAATCACGAATTCCCATCCCTTAAACGGCCCAATTAAGCGAAATCACATATGTGCAGGCCCGCAAAATCCTAAAGCGCCTATTACGCCTGCATATAAACAGCAACTAAACGGGCTGGCCCACTTACTTAGGGCCACTTTTTTTCGGCTTCTTCAGCGGCTTGTGGAAGAAGCTTCTCCCCACCAGCTTCTCCCAGAAGCCCGAACCTCAAATATGTTCTGGCTTATAATCTTATTTAGCCTAAACTAGAATATAAGCCAGAAATTTTTTAGGGTCCGGGCTTCTGGGAGAAGCTGGTGGGGAGAAGCTTCTCCCAGAAGCCACCTGAGAAGCCCAAAAGAAGTGGCCCTTATTGGGCCAGCCCACTTGATTTACTGTGGACCCCACACTTTTATTGGGCCGGCCCACTTGCTTTAAGGTGGACCCTACCCACTACTGGGCCGGCCCACTAACTAGTTGGGCCAGCCCAATTGCTTTTGTGGTGGTCCCCACATACTAAACGGGCCGGCCCTTTAAGACGAAAGTGGGACCCACCTGTGTTTTTGGCCCGGCCCACTAGCGTGTTGGGCCGGCCCACTTGCTATATGGTGGACCCCACATACTAAATGGGCCGGCCCTTTAATAGGAAAGTGGGACCCACCTGTGTTTTTGGCCCGGCCCACTAGCGTGTTGGGCCGGCCCACTTGCTATACGGTGGACCCCACATATTAAATGGGCCGACCCTTTAACAGGAAAGTGGGACCCGCCAGTGTTTTGGCCCGGCCCACTATCTTGTTGGGCCGGCCCACTTGCTATATGGTGGACCCCACATACTAAATGGGCCAGCCCTTTAAGTGGAAAGTGGGACCCACCTGTGTTTTTGGCCCGGCCCACTATCTTGTTGGGCCGGCCCACTTGCTATATGGTGGACCCCACATACTAAATGGGCTGGCCCTTTAACAGGAAAATGGGACCCACCGGTGCTTTTGGCCCTACCCAGCGGCTTGTTGGGCCAGCCCATTTGATCAAATGTGGACCCCACGTACTAAATGGGTGGCCCGATAGCAGAAAGTGGGACCCACATGCTAATTGGGCCGCCCAATAACTTCTTGGGCCGGCCTGGCTGCTTTAATGTGGACCCCACTTTGTAAATGGGCGGCCCGATACCTTGAAAGTGGGTCCCACATGTCTTGTGGGCCGGCCCTTTTGCCTGTTGACCGGTCAAACGAGTGCATTCGGCCCGGCCCACATACTTAGTGGGCCGGCCCATTAAAGTTTTGACCAGTCAACCTTAGAGGTTAGGCCCGGCCCACGTAACTAATTGACCAGCCCAGCCATATAGTTGACCGGTCAAACTAAGTCAGCTGGCCCGGCCCGCAAACTTAATGGGCCGGCCCGCTTAAGATGTGGCATGCCTCGTGTGGGCCTACCATCTACCACGGGGTTTCAGCCGGTTAACGCCGTTAATCACCGCGCTTAACGGCGTCGCCACGTGTCGATTTGCATGACGTCGGCGATCAACGGGCTCCCGGAAACACTTGGGCAACGGTCCGATTTTCCGTGGCGGAAGGGCGCCCAAGCGCGACGGACCGAAAAAATCGTCGTAGGACTTTGCCTGACGCAGTTTCCACAACAGAACTCATATCGTCGGGTTAGGCCCATAGGCGACGAAAAATACCCTTAGCGGACGATTTTGAGACGTTGTCTATCAGAACTTTTCTTGTAGTGTGACTTAACATCCTTTATCATTGTCAAAACAATGACATACTCTGCCTTCTTTTGTAGAATCTGTCACAATATTTAGAACTCTTCTAAATCTAGCATAGACAACTTCTAGCTCATCGTGCTACCTTTTAAACAACACTTAGTCTAATTTGAGATTGAAATTTTATTTTCATATGTGACAAAACAAATATCGGTGCAACATCTTACAGCGATTTTTTTGTCATTTCCCATACAAAACTATATATATCCTTAGTTCTTCTAAAGTACTTGATACGTCTCCGACGTATCGATAATTTCTTATGTTCCATGCCACATTATTGATGTTATCTACATGTTTTATGCACACTTTATGTCATATTCGTGCATTTTCTGGAACTAACCTATTAACAAGATGCCGAAGTGCCAGTTCCTATTTTCTGCTGTTTTTGGTTTCAGAAATCCTAGTAACGAAATATTCTCGGAATTGGACGAAATCAACGCCCAGGTTCCTATTTTGCCCGGAAGCATCCAGAACACCCGAGAGCCACCAGGGAGGGGGCACGGGCCCACCAAACCCTAGGCCGGTGCGGCCGGGGGGGGCCCGCACCACCCTATGGTGTGGGCACCCCTTCGACCCTACTGCGCCGCCTCTTCGCCTATTTAAAGCCTCCGTCGCGAAAACCCCGATACGTTCGACGAAACCCACAAAAAGCTTCCCGGAGCCGCCGCCATCGCGACGCCAAGATGCGGGGACAGAGTCTCTGTTCGGCACGGCTGCCGGAACGGGGAAGTGCCCCCGGAAGGCTTCTCCATCGACACCGCTGCCATCTCCACCGCCATCTTCATCACCGCTGCTGCTCCCATGAGGAGGGAGTAGTTCTCCATCGAGGCTCGGGGCTGTACCGGTAGCTATGTGGTTCATCTCTCTCCTATGTACTTCAATACAATAATCTCATGAGCTGCTTTACATGATTGAGATTCATATGATGATGCTTGTAATCTAGATGTCGTTATGCTAGTCAAGTGAATTTTACTTATGTGATCTCCGGAGACTCCTTGTCCCACGTGTGTAAAGGTGACAGTGTGTGCACCATGTGGGTCTCTTAGGCTATATTTCACAGAATACTTATTCACTGTTGAATGGCATAGTGAAGTGCTTATTTATATCTCTTTATGATTGCAATGTATTTGTATCACAATTTATCTATGTGCTACTCTAGCAATGTTATTAAAGTAGTTCTATTCCTCCTGCACGATGTAATGGTGACAGTGTGTGCATCCGTGTTAGTACTTGGTTTATGCTATGATCATGATCTCTTATAGATTGCGAAGTTAACTATTGCTATGATAGTATTGATGTGATCTATTCCTCCTACATATGCATGAAGGTGACAGTGTGCATGCTATGTTAGTACTTGGTTTAGTCTTTTGATCTATCTTACACTATAAGGTTACTAAAATATGAACATTTAATTGTGGAGCTTGTTAACTCCGGCATTGAGGGTTCGTGTAATCCTACGCAATGTGTTCATCATCCAACAAGAGTGTAGAGTATGCATTTATCTGTTCTGTTATGTGATCAATGTTGAGAGTGTCCACTAGTGAAAGTGTAATCCCTAGGCCTTGTTCCTAAATACTGCGTTACTACTGCTTGTTTCTTGTTTCTTTGTGTTACTACTGCTGCAATACTACCACCATCAACTACACGCCAGCAAGCTATTTTACGCACCGTTGCTACTGCTCATATATATTCATACCACCTGTATTTCACTATCTCTTCGCCGAACTAGTGCACCTATTAGGTGTGTTGGGGACACAAGAGACTTCTTGCTTTGTGGTTGCAGGGTTGCATGAGAGGGATATCTTTGACCTCTTCCTCCCTGAGTTCGATAAACCTTGGGTGATCCACTTAAGGGAAAACTTGCTGCTGTTCTACAAACCTCTGCTCTTGGAGGCCCAACACTGTCTCTGAGGAAAAGGAGGGGGAAGTAGACATCAAGCTATTTTCTGGCGCCGTTGCCGGGGAGGAAAGGTAAAAGGTACTCACACTCCGGACCTCGGCTACCAAGCTATTTTCCGCCGTTGTAAGTACTCAAAGCTATTCCCTTTAGATCCTGCAATTGCAACTTTTTGTTTCTTGTTTACACTAGTTTGGCATAATGGACAAGAATGAGCTACTTATGCTATTTCCTGATTTAAAACATGGATTGTTTGATGCGAAAATTAAAAAACCTATGGAATCTTATTTGCATGCTGGTAGTAATATTAGTATGAACGCTTTGAACACCATTGTTGATAATGATATAGAAAGTTCTAAGCTTGGGGAAGCTGGTTTTCAAGATCTTTTTAGTCCCCCAAGCATTGAGGAGAAAATTTTCTTTGATGATACTTTGCCTCCCATATATGATGATTATAATGATAGTGGTCTTTTAGTACCGCCTACTATGGAGAGTAATTTTTATGATGATAATACTATGCCTCCTACACTTGATGAGAATAATAATGATAGCTACTTTGTTGAATTTGCTTCTACTACAATTAATAAGAATAACTATGCTTATGTTGGGAGTAGTAATAATTTTATGCATGAGACTCATGATAAGAATGCTTTATGTGATAGTTATATTGTTGAGTTTGCTCATGATGCTACTGGATATTATTATGAGAGAGGAAAATATGGTTGTAGAAATTTTCATGTTACTAAAATACCTCTCTATGTGCTGAAATTTTTGAAGCTATGCTTGTTTTATCTTCCTATGCTTGTTACTTTGCTCTTCATGAATTCATTTGTGTACAAGATTCCTCTGCATAGGAAGCATGTTAGGCTTAAATGTGTTTTGAATTTGCTTCTTGAAGCTCTCTTTTGCTTCAAATACTATTTCTTGCGAGTGCATCATCAAAACTGCTGAGCCCATCTTAATGGCTATAAAGAAAGAACTTCTTGGGAGATAACCCATGTGTTATTTTGCTACAGTACTTTGTTTTATATTTGTGTCTTGGAAGTTGTTTACTACTGTAGCAACCTCTCCTTATCTTAGTTTTGTGTTTTGGTGTGCCAAGTGAAGCCTCTAATCGAAGGTTGATACTAGATTTGGATTTCTGCGCAGAAACAGATTTCTATCTGTCACGAATCTGGGCTGTTTTCTCTGTAGAAAAATGAGAAAAATATGCCAATTTACGTGCGTGTTCCTCAGATATGTACGCAACTTTCATTAGTTTTGAGTTTTCTGATCTGAGCAACGGAAGTATTTATTAGAAATTCGTCTTTACGGACTGTTCTGCTTTGACAGATTCTGCCTTTTATTTCGCATTGCTTCTTTCGCTGTGTTGGGTGGATTTCTTTGTTCCATTACCTTCCAGTAGCTTTGAGCAATGTCCAGAAGTGTTAAGAATGATTGTGTCACCTCTGAACATGTGAGTTTTTGATTATGTACTAACCCCTCTAATGAAGTTTATGAGAAGTTTGGTGTGAAGGAAGTTTTCAAGGGTCAAGAGAGGAGGATGATATACTATGATCAAGAAGAGTGAAAGCTCTAAGCTTGGGGATGCCCCGGTGGTTCATCCCTGCATATTTCAAGAAGACTCAAGCATCTAAGCTTGGGGATGCCCAAGGCATCCCCATCTTCATCGACAAATTATCAGGTTCCTTCTCTTGAAACTATATTTTTATTCCGTCACATCTTATGTGCTTTGCTTGGAGCGTCTGTGTGCTTTTATTTTTGTTTGTGTTTGAATAAATTGGATTACATCATGCTTGTGTGGGAGAGAGACACGCTCCGCTGTTGCATATGAACACATGTGTTCTTAGCTTTTAGTATTCATAGCGAAGTTTCTTCTTCGTTAAATTGTTATATGGTTGGAATTGGAAAATGATACATGTAGTAATTTGCTAAAATGTCTTGGATAATGTGATACTTGGCAATTGTTGTGCTCATGTTTAAGCTCTTGCATCATATACTTTGCACCCATTAATGAAGAAATACATAGAGCATGCTAAAATTTGGTTTGCATATTTGGTCTCTCTAAGGTCTAGATAATTTCTAGTATTGAGTTTGAACAACAAGGAAGACGGTGTAGAGTCTTATAATGTTTTCAATATGTCTTTTATGTGAGTTTTGCTGCACCGGTTCATCCTTGTGTTTGTTTCAAATAGCCTTGCTAGCCTAAAACTTGTATCGAGAGGGAATACTTCTCATGCATCCAAATCCTTGAGCCAACCACTATGCCATTTGTGTCCACCATATCTACCTACTACATGGTATTTCTCCGCTATTCCAAAGTAAATTGCTTGAGTGCTACCTTTAAATTTCCATTCTTCACCTTTACAATATATAGCTCATGGGACAAATAGCTTAAAAACTATTGTGGTATTGAATATGTACTTATGCACTTTATCTCTTATTAAGTTGCTCGTTGTGCGATAACCATGTTCACTGGGGACGCCATCAACTACTCTTTGTTGAATATCATGTGAGTTGCTATGCATGTTCGTCTTGTCTGAAGTAAGGGCGATCTACCACCTTATGGTTAGAGCGTGCATATTGTTAGAGAAGAACATTGGGCCGCTAACTAAAGCCATGATCCATGGTGGAAGTTTCAGTTTTGGACATATATCCTCAATCTCATATGAGAAAATTATTAATTGTTGTCACATGCTTATGCATAAAAGAGGAGTCCATTATCTGTTGTCTATGTTGTCCCGGTATGGATGTCTAAGTTGAGAATAATCAATAGCGAGAAATCCAATGCGAGCTTTCTCCTTAGACCTTTGTACAGGCGGCATAGAGGTACCCCTTTGTGACACTTGGTTAAAACATGTGCATTGTGATGATCCGGTAGTCCAAGCTAACTAGGACAAGGTGCGGGCACTATTAGTATACTATGCATGAGGCTTGCAACTTGTAAGATATAATTTACATGATACATATGCTTTATTACTACCGTTGACAAAATTGTTTCATGTTTTCAAAATCAAAGCTCTAGCACAAATATAGCAATCGATGCTTTTCCTCTATGGAGGACCATTCTTTTACTTTCATTGTTGAGTCAGTTCACCTATTTCTCTCCACCTCAAGAAGCAAACACTTGTGTGAACTGTGCATTGATTCCTACATACTTGCATATTGCACTTATTATATTACTCTATGTTGACAATATCCATGAGATATACATGTTACAAGTTGAAAGCAACCGCTGAAACTTAATCTTCCTTTGTGTTGCTTCAATGCCTTTACTTTGAATTATTGCTTTATGAGTTAACTCTTATGCAAGACTTATTGATGCTTGTCTTGAAGTACTATTCATGAAAAGTCTTTGCTATATGATTCACTTGTTTACTCATGTCATATACATTGTTTTGATCGCTGCATTCACTACATATGCTTTACAAATAGTATGATCAAGTTTATGATGGCATGTCACTCCAGAAAATATCTTTGTTATCGTTTTACCTGCTCGGGACGAGCAGAACTAAGCTTGGGGATGCTGATACGTCTCCGACGTATCGATAATTTCTTATGTTCCATGCCACATTATTGATGTTATCTACATGTTTTATGCACACTTTATGTCATATTCGTGCATTTTCTGGAACTAACCTATTAACAAGATGCCGAAGTGCCAGTTCCTGTTTTCTGCTGTTGTTGACTGCCAAAACCCACCGGCGGGCAGCGACGGTCAACACAGGTAGAGCCGGGAAGAGCCTAGAGTTGCGGCTGGCTGAGACCCCTCCGAGCGACGGCCCGCAATGCTCTTCTGGTCACACGTCCGATGCGAAGTGCAAGGGCGTGCCACCTGACCTATACCTGGTCAGGAAGGTGATGGAGATGCCTCGCTTAGTTTCCTGCATGGCATACACGTAAACATTAAATACGAGCCTCGGTCGGCTCTCAGGTTATCCTGTGAATCGGCTCAAAGAGCCGATCCACCCATGATTCGTACGGGGTGCACGAATATATGGTGGTCCTGCTTGATCAAGATAAAGCTAATGAGATCTACGACGATTTAGGGTTTTCACCGCATAATCGGATCATCCTACTCCAGGTTGGGCCTCGCGGCCACGTACGGTGATCATAAGCCGATCCTAAACAAGGCCTAAAAACCAACATGAAGTTGATCCTCGGAACATCCTGTTTAGGACTTGCGAACGCCACCCTACGTGCCGCTGGATCCTCCCCCCCTTTGTAAGGCCTAACTATTGCAGATATTAAACTAATCCTTGTAGAACAAGGAGCAACCGTAACGGATCAGATCTACTAAATAATGATCAAGCGGGGTGCCGCCCCCACACCTGAGATAGGTGTGAGGGCGGCTAGACATGCAAGGGTTGCACTACGTAAGCATGCTTAAACGAAGAACAATGCTAACCCTAACACATCTATGATAACTACGTTGCTCGCCATCAAAAAGGCTTCAGTACGAGCAACGCCTGAACAACGTGGAGCTTGTGCTGCCTAGATCGCAAGATGCGATCTAGGCAGCATGTCGCTTACCTGATAGAAACCCTCGAGACGAAGGAGTTGGCGATGCGCCGAGATTGGTTTGTTTTGGGTTGAACGTGAGTTGTTGTTTATTCCATAAACCCTAGATACATATTTATAGTCCAGGGGACTTTCTAATTCGGACGTGCACCTAACCGTGCACGAGTAAAACTCTAACTTCTAATCTAAGATGCGATCTATTATCGCACAACGACTGATTATGCCCTGTCTTCTCAGCTTCTCTGCAAAATTCGATAGCCCTGGCATCATTTCCTTGGAAACTATAATGGCATTAAATTTTCACCAGGCTTCTCATTATTTAACCGTGCCGACTGATTAGCTCTCTTTATCCCCTTCTTCTGTTCCAGCCATCGGCACCCAAAAAACCCTCTTCTCCTATAGCAATGTCTTCCTCTTCCTCCTCCTTCTCAAGCCTCTTCCCCCAATCCTCGCCGAAGAAGAAGAACGAGGACAAGCTTCACTCCGAGGTGAACCCCCTCTCCCCCGACAATGAGAAGAAAGAAGGAGAAGTAGCAGAGGCCAAGGCCTTCCCCTCCGCCAAGCTCCCGCCGAAGAAGCGCTCCCGCATGTGGGCGGATAGCGAGGATGAAGACGGCGATGAAGAAGGAGAAGAAGAGGAGGAGGAAGATGAATCTTCCTCTTCCGCTGGGTACCCGCCGACCAAGCGCTTCCGCTCCTGGGCGGACATCGAGGATGATGATGATGACGAGGAGGAAGAGGCTCCGGCGAAGGGCTGGGGCAGCAGCGACGAGGAACTTCCTGGGAGCAGCGCCGACGACATCGACGGCGGTGATGACGAGGACAGCGACGACTAGCAGAATAGGACTAGTAGTAGCAGTGCACTAGGCACTAGATCCCTCTTTTGAGAGCCATCGGCTCTTTCTTGTAAAGCCGCTCCTTTAAATTAATGAAATCGTCCTTTCAATTCATCCTTCAATTACTCCAATTTCATTTCTTCCGCCTGTCATGCCAAGACCGATAGCAATGTATCGGATTTCTTTTCTTTTGGACGCCCATGAAACCGGACTCTCATGTCGATTAGCTCGTAGGCCAAGAACTTCTCAATTTCAGGCTGCGATTAGGTATCTGACCACAATTTTTCGCAATCCCTTAGCCGATGACTACTCATCGGCTATTTTGAGAATCTAGTCCCTTCCCTTCTCTTGCAGCGACAGGACGGTCTAAAACTTGTAAAAAACAACGGCCCCTTCCCCGATTCAGAGGAGACCCCAATGCAGGGCCAGTCGATACGACTCCAATCGGCTTTCAAAAACAGAGCATTTACCAGGCCAGCTGCCCCCCGAGTCTTAGTCGAGGCGAGAACGGTAATGGATCCGCCGAATGTGCCGCCTATGCAGAGTTAGCCGATTTCAACAAAATCGGCTCCCCAAAGCAGAGAACCTTCAGGGTGAACTGCCCCCCGAGCCTTAATCAAGGCAAGAATACCGGCAAGGATGCACAGGTCGCTGATCAGCTTCCTTCTACTGAACGTCGACGTTGATGTAAACCTTGAGCACATAGCCAGTAGGTCTTGGACTTGTGTAACTATACTAAAGTCGATGGCCGCGCATCGGCTTCGCTTCTTGCGAAATTTTTTTTTATTTGGCCGATTTTTCTTAATCGGCCCCCAATGTTTCACTGCACGCATGTTTACACACATTTACCTGCACATGTTCATCTGACTGTATGCCCCCCGAGCCGAATCTGCCAAATGACTGCAGATATCGGCTTTTATGGTTAGTCAGGGCACTGCACTTGCACATCGGCTTCGTAAAGATTCATGCTGACTTTCATCTGCCGACGCGGCCGCTGCCTAGTAGATCGTTGCTGAACACAAGCAAAACATGTGCTGAATATGCGGTGAAGATAATTTTGGCCGATTGCTGGAATCGGCCTCCATATCCATTGGAGCGCTGACTGAAGGTTCTATAATGCTCCTTCATAATTTTTGGGGCCGATCACAAGGATCAGCCTCGCCTTGTTTTGCTCACTGGTGTGTTCTTGCTACTCGGTCAGGCTGGATAAAACCAACCCAACCTCTGACTTTATGCGCCTGCTGTCGTCCACCTTGAGCGCATCGTAGACTCGTGGGGCACTAATCTCTGTCGGAAGGACGAGCACCATGTTTGTGCCAGCCGATGTTTCATCGTCGGCTTTCTTTTGCTTGGGACGCCACTCCATTCTCCGTGGACGACCCTCTTCATCCAGGGTTCGCTGAACCTTTGCAGCCAGATCAGGTCGTGCCTTCCTTAGCGTATGCAAGTATAACCTTTCGGCTTCCTCCAGGCCGCACAAACGCTGAACCCTGCGCTTTTGTGAACGGCTGAGTCCGTCAGGGCACCACCTTGGACGGTGGTACCTGTCTTCTTCCTCTGGTCCCTCGTCTTCAGAGTCCTCAAGATCTGCCCACCGAGGGGACTCAGCACGTTTGCTCTGTGGCGGGAGAGGCCCTAAGCGCTTGAACACAGACTCGTTGGCTGCCTCCTTCTTCTTCTTGTTGCATTCTGGGCAATTGCCGATTGTGGGCAATCGGCTCATTCCTGAATCCCAGCAGTGTCTGAAGAAGGGGCAGTCCCAGTGTCTGGCGTTGTCATCTTGCTCCCTTGATTTTTCCGTGGCACGGCGCTCGTGCTCCTCCTCATCGCGATCATGCCGACGATGTCTTCTGGCTTCTCTAGCCAGACGATCTCCTTCATCATCATAGTTGGACCGTCGGCGTTGGTCATACTGTCTCACATATTTGTTGAGGAGGTGATCAGAGAGAGGTCGTTGATATCTTATGTTCTTCACCTCTCCCTCTGTGACGTAGCGCTTGCCATCATGATGGAGCCGATCGCGTGGGAGCGGCCTCCTCTGTGTCCTTGCTATGAGAGCAGCTGCCCTCATCTCTATCTTTGCCAGAGTGGTTCCCAGGTCCTACCATGTTGATGCTGAACGAGGGACCTGGCTGGCAACCCTCAGGGTAGGTGACTTCTACCATGTTAACGGCGGGGAAGGGTTGGGTGTCGACCTTCATGGTGTACTGGTTGAAAATTAGCCGCCCCTTCTCTATCGCCGCTTGGATGTGCTGACGCCACACCCTGCAGTCGTTGGTGGCATGGGAGAGCGAGTTGTGCCATTTGCAGTATGGCTTTCCGTTCAGCTCTTGCGCCGTGGGGAATTTGAGACCTTCAGGAATCGTCAACTGTTTCTCCTTGAGCAGGAGGTCGAAGATTTGCTCAGTCTTGGTCACGTCAAAATCAAATCCCCTGGGTGGGCCTGGTGGCTTTACCCATTTGCAGGGCACGGGGGTTCCTCCCCGAGTCCATTCAGCCACTGCTACCTCTTGGTCTCCCGCAGGAACTTGGTCTTCCTCTGCATCGACCAGGACTACTGCACGCTTGAAATTGTCTTGGTACAGGTCCGGGTGGCGCTGTTCATATGCTGATAGTTTCTGAACCATGTGCACCAGCGAGGGATAATCTGCTTGGGAGGCCATGTCCTTGAGCTGTGCTGCAAGGCCTGCTACTGCCAACTCGACTGCTTCCTTTTCAGTTATACGAACCGAATAACATCGGTTCCTAAGATTCCTGAAGCGCTGGATGTACTCGGTCACCGTTTCTCCGCGCTTCTGACGTAGTTGTGCTAGATCGGCAATGCCGGACTCGGAAGCCTCTGAATGGTATTGCATATGGAACTGTTCTTCCAATTGCTTCCAAGACCGGATGGAGTCTGCTGGCAAAGAGGTGTACCATCCAAAAGCCGATCCCGTGAGGGACTGTGAAAAGAGCCTCACGCGTAGCTGATCCGACACTGAAGCCGGTCCTAGTTGCGCCAAATATCGGCCGACGTGCTCGATGGAGCTGGAGCCATCTGATCCACTGAATTTGGAGAAGTCAGGGAGCCGATATTTAGGTGGCAGCGGGATCATCTCGTACTCGTCAGGGTACGGCTTGGAATAGCCGATTGCCCTTCTTTTCGGCACCATGCCGAACTGGTCTCTCAGTATGGTACTGATCTGATCCGCTGTGCTGGCTGCAGGAGTTGCACTCTGAAGATTCGCCGGGGTGGCGTACTTAGCCAGCCATGTTTGCTTTTCCAGCTCTGAGCCAACTGCAGGAGCTGAGCTCTGGAGGTTCGTCGGGGTGGCGTACTTAGTTAGCCACGTCTGCTTCTCAAGCTCTGTCACTGACGTTCCTCCTGTTTTCGCCGGAGTCCCTGATGTTGTGGCCTGGTTTGTGAGTGCCCAGTTGCCACAATCTGGCACATACGTGCACGCGTATCCTTGAGGGATCTCCTTAGGCGCCTCAGTCAAGAATTGGTAGTCACTGGGGTCACCACCGATCTTGTAGATGACGAATGCCGGTGTAGCCGGCACTTCAGCTGGTGCTGCCAACGCATATGGCAGCGGTGGACAGGACTGGAGTGGCAACTCTCCTTGATGCGTCCCGAGAGCTGGTCCTGACGGCGAGTACTGGTGGCTCATGATCTCCTGGATCACGCGCAGAGCGACACGCTCCAACACGTTGACCAGGTTTTCAGAGTGGCGGTGTAGCGAGTGAGCCACCAAGTAGTTGATCTCCGCCGCAGCCCCCTGGTGCGTTCCTCCGACGGGGCGAGAGGTCTATCCCATCGAGTGCACCTTGCGGTGAGAATCCCTTCCATCTGATGCCATGGGAACGGGTTCTGCGAAAGAGCCGATGAGGTCGGCTTCGAGGGTGGCCTTGATCTCGTCATATCTCTCCTTGAGCTCGTCAGGCAGCTCCTCGTAGGTGACTGGCGTGCCGTCCGCCATCTCAGATGTAGATGGCGATGTGGTTGATGTAGACGATTGTCCCACCGGGCGTGCCAGAATGTGTTGATTGCCAAAACCCACCGGCGGGCAGCGACGGTCAACACAGGTAGAGCCGGGAAGAGCCTAGAGCTGCGGCTGGCTGAGACCCCTCCGAGCGACGGCCCGCAATGCTCTTCTGGTCACACGTCCGATGCGAAGTGCAAGGGCGTGCCACCTGACCTATACCTGGTCAGGAAGGTGATGGAGATGCCTCGCTTAGTTTCCTGCATGGCATACACGTAAACATTAAATACGAGCCTTGGTCGGCTCTCAGGTTATCCGTGAATCGGCTCAAAGAGCCGATCCACCCATGATTCGTACGGGGTGCACGAATATATGGTGGTCCTGCTTGATCAAGATAAAGCTAATGAGATCTACGACGATTTAGGGTTTTCACCGCATAATCGGATCATCCTACTCCAGGTTGGGCCTCGCGGCCACGTACGGTGATCATAAGCCGATCCTAAACAAGGCCTAAAAACCAACATGAAGTTGATCCTCAGAACATCCTGTTTAGGACTTGCGAACGCCACCCTACGTGCCGCTGGATCCTCCCCCCCTTTGTAAGGCCTAACTATTGCAGATATTAAACTAATCCTTGTAGAACAAGGAGCAACCGTAATGGATCAGATCTACTAAATAATGATCAAGCGGGGTGCCGCCCCCACACCTGAGATAGGTGTGAGGGCGGCTAGACATGCAAGGGTTGCACTACGTAAGCATGCTTAAACGAAGAACAATGCTAACCCTAACACATCTATGATAACTACGTTGCTCGCCATCAAAAAGGCTTCAGTACGAGCAACGCCTGAACAACGTGGAGCTTGTGCTGCCTAGATCGCAAGATGCGATCTAGGCAGCATGTCGCTTACCTGATAGAAACCCTCGAGACGAAGGAGTTGGCGATGCGCCGAGATTGGTTTGTTTTGGGTTGAACGTGAGTTGTTGTTTATTCCATAAACCCTAGATACATATTTATAGTCCAGGGGACTTTCTAATTCGGACGTGCACCTAACCGTGCACGAGTAAAACTCTAACTTCTAATCTAAGATGCGATCTATTATATTACAGATACATGGGCAATTTAGCCCAACTTCGCGTATAAGGCCGATCCTTGTTCTTCCTTCCATGTATATCTTCAAGTTTATCTCAATCATGGCCCACCTCTTGACTCGGTCAAATTCTGGTGATAACAGCTGTTTTTGGTTTCAGAAATCCTAGTAACAAAATATTCTCGGAATTGGACGAAATCAACGCCCAGGTTCCTATTTTGCCCGGAAGCATCCAGAACACCCGAGAGCCACCAGGGAGGGGGCACAGGCCCACCAAACCCTAGGCCGGCGCGGCCAGGGGGGCCCGCGCCACCCTATGGTGTGGGCACCCCTTCGACCCTCTGGCGCCGCCTCTTCGCCTATTTAAAGCCTCCGTCGCGAAAACCCTGATACGTTCGACGAAACCCACAGAAAGCTTCCAGAGCCGCCGCCATCGCGACGCCAAGATCTGGGGGACAGGAGTCTCTGTTCCGGCACGCTGCCGGAATGGGGAAGTGCCCCCGGAAGGCTTCTCCATCGACACCGCTGCCATCTCCACCGCCATCTTCATCACCGCTGCTGCTCCCATGAGGAGGGAGTAGTTCTCCATCGAGGCTCGGGGCTGTACCGGTAGCTATGTGGTTCATCTCTCTCCTATGTACTTCAATACAATAATCTCATGAGCTGCTTTACATGATTGAGATTCATATGATGATGCTTGTAATCTAGATGTCGTTATGCTAGTCAAGTGAATTTTACTTATGTGATCTCCGGAGACTCCTTGTCCCACGTGTGTAAAGGTGACAGTGTGTGCACCGTGTGGGTCTCTTAGGCTATATTTCACAGAATACTTATTCACTGTTGAATGGCATAGTGAAGTGCTTATTTATATCTCTTTATGATTGCAATGTATTTGTATCACAATTTATCTATGTGCTACTCTAGCAATGTTATTAAAGTAGTTCTATTCCTCCTGCACGATGTAATGGTGACAGTGTGTGCATCCGTGTTAGTACTTGGTTTATGCTATGATCATGATCTCTTGTAGATTGCGAAGTTAACTATTGCTATGATAGTATTGATGTGATCTATTCCTCCTACATATGCATGAAGGTGACAGTGTGCATGCTATGTTAGTACTTGGTTTAGTCTTTTGATCTATCTTACACTATAAGGTTACTTAAATATGAACATTTAATTGTGGAGCTTGTTAACTCCGGCATTGAGGGTTCGTGTAATCCTACGCAATGTGTTCATCATCCAACAAGAGTGTAGAGTATGCATTTATCTGTTCTGTTATGTGATCAATGTTGAGAGTGTCCACTAGTGAAAGTGTAATCCCTAGGCCTTGTTCCTAAATACTGCGTTACTACTGCTTGTTTACTGTTTTATTGTGTTACTACTGCTGCAATACTACCACCATCAACTACACGCCAGCAAGCTATTTTCTGGCACCGTTGCTACTGCTCATATATATTCATACCACCTGTATTTCACTATCTCTTCGCCGAACTAGTGCACCTATTAGGTGTGTTGGGGACACAAGAGACTTCTTGCTTTGTGGTTTCAGGGTTGCATGAGAGGGATATCTTTGACCTCTTCCTCCCTGAGTTCGATAAACCTTGGGTGATCCACTTAAGGGAAAACTTGCTGCTGTTCTACAAACCTCTGCTCTTGGAGGCCCAACACTGTCTACAGGAAAAGGAGGGGGAAGTAGACATCAGTACTCAAGAATATTCTTACTGTCGTCCAATGATCATCATATGAATCATTCTGGTATATGCTGATAACACTTTATAGCACATGACATCTGATTGTGTACATATTATTCGTGATCTATAATCACTCATGTGTTTTTACTCATTGAGTGTCAGATACACTCAAGTCTTGTTAAAACTTAACATGACAAGAATATTTTCTTAATATTTTTATATTGAACCATTTCAATATCCATTCTATGTACTTTGACTTGAACATATTATGTGTTTCAATCTATCTTTATAGATCTTGACACAAAATTTGTTTCAGTCCATATCACTTTCATTGAAGTTAATTATTCAATGAAACCTTTTAATCAAGCATGTAATTACATTATTTATAACCAACTATATGTCTTCTACATAAGTATTATAAATATGTCTCAGCGCTCCCACTTAATTTCTTGCAAATGCAAGCCTCTTCATCGTCTCTGATGAAATCAAAAACTCTTTGACTATTTCATCCAGTGAAGATTCAAACTCCGCTATACTTACTTCATCAAATTGAAGTTTGTATACCTATCTAGTATTCCACGGACCAGCAAAACTCTTGGTTGTATCTTGTATACACCTTTTAATACATACTTCTGATAAGTAATGTATTTTGCCATCCTATTAGCATATCTCATAAAAGAAATATGTAGTGATTACTAGATAATCCTCATAGACTATAAGCATTGCTACGGAAGATATAATCTTATCGTAGTCAACTCTTTGAACTTTGTCGTAAACAATTTTTCGACAAATCGAGCTTCTTTAAGGATATTCCATCCAAGTCCATCAATTTTATAGATCCATTTACTTTCAAAAAAGTATTTATCTATCTTGTATTTCATGGCATATAGCCATTTTAACCGAGTCATGGCCCATCATAACTTCTTTGTTTGTAGTTGGTTTATCATTGTTCAAAATCAATCCTTTGTTCACAAATCATTTATTTGATCACAAAGTAAACCATACCTACAAGGTTCAATATGTACTTCGATCTCCATGGCTAAAACACTTTGTAGTCATGGGAGCCATGATCGTCGTGGCCGCTTCCGAAACCAATTCCGATGGTGCGCTACTCTGATCATTATGCTCAGGTTCATAAACCTTATCAAATTATATTGTCCTCCCACTCAAATACTTCACTAGAAACAATTTCTTAGAAATAAGAAACATTGACAAACACTTTTGTCTTTGTCTCGTGGGAAGAATTCCCAATTAAATCTCTGGAATAACCAACAAAGACATTCATCCGATTTTGGTTGAAAATTCTTAGACCAAAATTTAAAGAAAGGACTATTAGGGTTTATACCCATGCCATAACTTGTATGGTGTCATTTCTACGGATCATGATGATGCTCTATTTAGTGTAAAAGCGGTAGTCACTAAAGCATAATCCACAAAAATATAATGGCGTCATAATATTTTATCTCATCATTAATCCAACAAGGCTTGGATACATCTCTCGGATACTATATCATCATTATGATACTCCAAGAAATGTGAGTTGTAGAACAATTTCATGACTCTCTTAGATGTTCGCTAAAACTCGTAATTCAAATATTTTCATCATGATCCAATCATAGATATTTGACTTTTCTATTACGATGATTTCCACTTCATGCTGAAATTTATTTGAATCCATTCAAATGTTTCAAACTTCTTCCTTATTGAATATATCCACATATATACTCAATTCATTGTTGAAAGTTTTCATGAAGTAGAAGAATCTCCCGCACACAACTATGCTCAGTGAACCACATACATCATTATGTATTTTTCACTAAGTTTGTTGCCCGTTCAACCCTTGGCCTATGAACGGTATTTTTAATCATTCTCTTTAGAAAAGATTTGCAAGCGCCAAATGATTCAAAAATCAAATGACTCCAAAAATCCATTTGCATGGAGTTCCTTCATGCGTTCCTTTCTAACATGACTTAAATGGCGGTTCCACAAATAAGTGGAATTCAAATCATTTGCCTTATGGCATTTTAGCGTCAGTGTTATCTATGTGTGTTTCACCATTAAGATTTATAATAACTTATCCATCGTACATGGAGTAATGTCATAATTTGAACAACTCATTGTTTTTATTTGACCAGAGCAAAAATAACAATTATTAAGTTCTTTATTATAAATTCTAAGGGCTAGGTAGAATGCCAACGACGAACATAATAACACTTTATTTTGTTCCAGACGTGCATTCCTATCATATTCCTTGTTAGTCACTTAGGCCATTGTATTCTTGTATTGCATTGTTTTGTATGACACTTCATACCAACCAATATGGTACTAATACCCAAGAATTTCATTGTGTGACTTAACTAGGAATACAACCATAACATGTATATCATTTATATACACCTGAGCTAGACTTTCTAGTCTTTTCTTTTCTTTTTGCCAAAATATCTTTTGCAGTTTCTCTTTTAGCTTTCCTCATTATTCAGAAAAACACTTCAACATCAATAACTTCTAGGTTTGTTGGTCAAATACCAATAACCTTGAGGTTCTTACTTTGAAGTTGATCATCATATGACAAGTGTTCTAGATTTCACTTATTAGTAACTTTGTAATACGATGAACAATTTCACTCATAATTTTATCCATCAATTCATGACAACTTTTTGAGACCATGTCTGTACATGCTAGGCTCATAAAGTTTAACCTCAGTATTCGCATGTGCAAATCTGGCTTGCACCCGTTGTACGCACACGTAGAATCTATAACACCCGATCATCACGTGATGCTTCGAAACGACGAGTTTTAGTAATGGTGCATATTAAGGATGGTCACTTCATGGATATGCGAATATCGTTAGTGCCCCAATATTTGGAGAATTGTGACGCCTTGCGTCTTCAAACTTCGTACATTCTCATAAAACTTATGAGTTCATGTAGTCTCACCAAATTATATTCTATCATCTTGCAATAAGGTCTTAGATATCACATATATCTCATACCTTGATTATTTCTGAAAACTAAATTTTCAGCTCCTTACTTTTCAAACAAATTTGAACTTCAAGTTTCACGGAGACAAGATAACTTTAGGTACTAATTGAAACCATAGCTCTTTGAATCAACAATGTGAGGTTTACTAAAAGTTTGCAATAGGACTTAATCAATTCTTGATACTTTAACAATACGGTACCAATCCGTAAAGTTTCTTGTCAGATTTTAACAGTATTTCTATCTCAATAACAAGACTGGCGCATGGTAGAAAAACGGATGCCAATACTACAAAAATTAATTCAAAATACTACTCAGACTATGTTTATGATAATTAGTTCATGTTTTAATCTAATTACTAATGAACTCCCACTTAATACAACATCCCTCATAGTTGTTAAGTGGTACACGATCCAAATCCACTACACCAAAACCGATCATCACGTGAGATGATGTAGCTTCAATGGTTAACATCAACATGTTGATCATATCATCCATATGACTCGCGTTCAACCTTTCGATTTCCGTTGTCCCGAGACCATGTCTGTACATGCTAGGCTCGTCAAGCAAACCCAAGTATTCCGCGTGTGCAACATGGCTTACACCCGTTGTATGTGAATCGTTGAATCTATCACATCCGATCATCACGAGATGCTTTGAAATGACAAACTGTTACAACGGTGCATACGAGGGGAGAACACTTTATTATCTTGATATTAATGTGAGGGATCATCTTATAATGCTACCGTCGCGTTCTAAGCAAAATAAGATGCATAAAGGATTAACATCACATGCAGTTCATATGTGATATGATATGGCCCTTTTGTCTTTGCGCCTTTGATCTTCATCTCCAAAGCACGGACATGATCTCCATCATCAACGGGCATGATCTCCATCATCGTCGGCGTAGCGTCAAGGTTCATGGCGCCGTCTTCATGGTTGTTCACCTCATGTAGCAACTATTACAACTACTTTGAAATACTACTCAACATGAAATTTAAAGACAACCATAAGGCTCTTGCCGGTTGCCACAATACAATAATGATCATCTCATACATATTCATCATCACATTATGGCCATATCACATCACCAAACCCTACAAAAACAAGTTAGACGTCTCTAATTTGGTTTGCATATTTTACGTGGTTTAGGGTTTTCGAGAGAGATCTAATCTACCTACGAACATGGACCAAAACATTGATACTAATGTTGTCAATAGAAGAGTAAATTGAATCTTCACTATAGTAGGAGAGACAGACACCCGCAAAGCCTCTTATGCAATACAAGTTGCATGTCGAACGAGGAACAAGTCTCATGAACGCGGTCATGTAAAGTTAGTCCGAGCCGCTTCATCCCACTATACCGCAAAGATGCAAAGTACTCAAACTAAAGATAACAAGAGCATCAACGCCCACAAAACCATTGTGTTCTACTCGTGCAACCATCTATGCATAGACACGGCTCTGATACCACTGTAGGATAACGTTGCATAGAAAACAAAAAAAATTCCTACCGCGAACACGCAATCCAAGCCAAGATGCAATCTAGAAGACGGGAGCAACGAGGGGATGATCAAGACTAACCCTTGAAGAGATTCCAAAGCCTATAAGAGTAGGCTCTTATTGCTGCGGTAGACGATCACTTGCCGCTTGCAAAAGCGCGTAGAAGATCTCGATCACGGTGCCACAATCGGGCAGCACCTTCGTACTCGGTCACACGCTCGGTGTTGATGAAGACGACGTCCTTCTCCCCGTTCCAGCGGGCAGCAGAAGTAGTAGCTCCTCCTTGAATCCGGCAGCACGACGGCGTGGTGGCGGTGGTGGTGGAGATCTTCGGCGGAGCTTCGCTAAGCATATGCGGGAGAGGTGGAGGAGGAGAAGTAGCTAGGGTTTGGGGAGAGAGGGGGTTGGGCGCCGGCCCTCTAAGGGGTGCGGCCAAGGCTGGGGCTTGTAGTGGTCAGCCCCCTCTCCTATGCCCCTCATTATATAGGTGGAAGCCCCAAGAGTTCTAGTCCAAGTCTTCGAATAAGACCCCAACACTAAAACCTCCCATATGTGGGAAACCTACTCAAGGAGGGAGTCCTACCCAAGGTGGGACTCCCACCTTTCCTTGAGGTGGGTTGGCCGGCCACCCTAGGGGAGTCCACCTTGGACTCCTCCCCTTTAGGGTTGGCTGGCCATGCAAGGTGGAGTCCCTCCGGGACTCTACTTTCCATGGTGATTTCTTCCGGACTTTTCTAGAACCTTCTAGAACCTACCATAAATGCACCGGATCATTTCCAAACTTGGAATATGACTTCCTATATATGAATCTTATTCTCCGGACCATTCCGGAACTCCTCGTGATGTCCGGGATCTCATCCGGAACTCTGAACAAATATTCGAACTCCATTCCATATTCAAGTTCTACCATTTCAACATCAAACCTTAAGTGTGTCACCCTACGGTTCGCGAACTATGCGGACATGGTTGAGTACTCACTCCGACCAATAACCAATAGCGGGATCTGGAGATCCATAATGGCTCCCACATATTCAACGATGACTTCAGTGATCGAATGAACCATTCACATACGATACCAATTCCCTTTGTCACGCGATATTTTACTTGTCCGAGGTTTGATCTTCAGTATCACTCTATACCTTGTTCAACCTCGTCTCCTGACAAGTACTCTTTACTCGTAGCGTGGTATGTGGTCTCTTATGAACTTATTCATATGCTTGCAAGACATTAGACGACATTCCACCGAGAGGGCCCAGAGTATATCTATCCGTCATCGGGATGGACAAATCCCACCGTTGATCCATATGCCTCAACTCATACTTTCCGGATACTTAATCCCACCTTTATAACCACCCATTTACGCAGTGGCGTTTGGTGTAATCAAAGTACCTTTCCGGTATAAGTGATTTACATGATCTCATGGTCATAAGGACTAGGTAACTATGTATCGAAAGCTTATAGCAAATAACTTAATGACGAGATCTTATGCTACGCTTAATTGGGTGTGTCCATTACATCATTCATACAATGATATAACCTTGTTATTAATAACATCCAATGTTCATGATTATGAAACTAATCATCCATTAATCAACAAGCTAGTTTAAGAGGCATACTAGGGACTCTTTGTTTGTCTACATATCACACATGTACTAATGTTTCGGTTAATACAATTATAGCATGATATATAAACATTTATCATAAACATAAAGATATAAATAATAACCACTTTATTATTGCCTCTAGGGCATATCTCCAACAATATCTACTCTAAGCTACCGGTGATCTGGATTTATAGACGAGTCAGGGATGGCGGGAAGACAGCTAACGATAGGAAAAAGAAGCGGGAAAGGAAAAGGATGCGCAAAAATATGACGCAGGGTGTGAGGGAAAGAATCGGTCTGCGAAGAATAAAGTTGAGCACATAGTTCATTTGGAGAAAAGTGTTTGTGCTAATTCGCACACGCTTTATCTTTGGCGTGTGATAAAATTTCGTGATGCAGACTGGCGGAGGCTACTCAGAGGGTTGGCTTTTCAGAACTTCAGGCGTTCAGGAAAGGGCCTTCCATATGCCATGAGGGGCCTTAAAATCTCAATCTGTACTAGCGCATGAAATTAATCAAATTGTCTGAAATATGTAAAAGGGTTCGCACGGCAAGTCTAACCATCTGTGTATGTCTGTACACTTGGATGGGAGAGTAGATGTGGACGGTGTGTCAGGTAGGGGCGGCTACATCAGTGGATCCGCTTCTAGTAGATGTGCAACCATACTAAGTAGGTTCAGTTCTCCACGGACGCGAATTTAAGATTCCTATGTTCGTTGTAGATGTTTTGCCTACATAAATTTTCTACAACAAAATAAAATAATTGAATGTTTACTAAAGTAGCCACTTTGCCAAATTGCAGTGCATTTTAGTTTTAGTCAAAGTCAAATTTTATAAAATATGACTAGTATGTATCTATCAATATCTACAATGTCAAGTACATTTAAAATGAAATTATATTTCATGCCGATTCTAATAATATAGATATAATATTTTGGATGTTGATATACATGCATACATACTTGGTAAAACTTTACAAAGTTTGAACTTGACGACTAAAACTAAGATGCATGACATTGGAGAGAATATTGTAAAGTTTTTTTTTTCAAATTGTAGTGCATATTAGGTTTTTCAAAGTTAAACGCCATGAAATTTGACAAAACATGTGGAAATGTGTATCCACTTCTACAATACCAAACACCTACAATATTGAAGTATATTTCATGATGATCCTAAAAAAAATGGTGTTGCAAATGTTGATGCTTTTCTCGATATACTTGGTCAAAGTTCATAAAGTAAGATTTTAATGAAAACCAATTTGTACTACATCTTGGCAGAGAGGATTAAATTGGTATGCATCAGGATCTGTACATACTTTCTACTTTCTTATTGTCATATCTCCCTTTTTTTCGATTTCCCATCCCACAAATTATTCGTTGAAATATCCATAGTTAATTGGTTACTGCCGATGGAGGATTAAATTGTTTATCTCTACTCCCTCCTGCCTATTTTATGTTATGCATAATTTTTCGTGTAAGTTAAACTGTGCAAACTTTGACCAAGAATATAGATAAGAATACAAAGATCTACCATGTCAAATGCATATAATATAAAAATATATTTCATAAGAATTCTAAAAATATTATTATTTTATTGTATATGTTTATTTTTATCAATATAGATGATTAAACTTTACGAAATTTGACTTTAACCAAAGCAACATGTTTTGGGCAGGAGGGAGTACTTTGTTGGAAGGTTGCAAATCCCATCCAAGAAGGAGAGCTCAACAGATATTTGAGCGAAGTCTGCCATGCCATTTCCGTGGAGCGTCGCTCTCGTTCTTTACAGTAAAGGGGGGAGCATTATGTTTTCCCGCAGCACTCCGGCAGGGGTTGGTGGTGGGCGGCGGCCAGACCCTCGGTCTGCGCCATGCCATCCACCCCGCCTCTCGTTGGTGCGTGGAGGCGATCTCGGGCATCTTCCGCGACACGAGGGCGCCCGGGGCAGCAACCTTGGGTTTGACGGAGGAGGTGGCCTCTTCTTCGCCGGAGAGGGTCGGCCTGCGGTTGGTGGTGGTGGATTTTTGATCTATCATCGCCATCCGGCGGTGAGATGGAGGTGCATGGAAGCCGGCGATGGTGTCGCCGGTGGAGGGTTGGGTTGGCCAGCCGGGGATGGTCGCCGACGTGGGGGTCCGGCCTGAATAAAGGCGGCGGTCCTAGTGCCTCTCTTGCGTGAAGAGGAGGACCTACCGGAGGCATGGACTCGTGATCTAGCCGGAGGGTTGAGTTCCGGAAGGCTCCGCCGGCGAATGTAACAGTGCTTTGCCTGGAGTTTGCTGGATCGGAGGTATTCGGTCGTGCGCACCCATGCATTTATTCCGACCGTTTGGTTCTGGAGGGAGCAGCGCGAAGCTCTTTTTCTGTGTTGACATCAAGTGACTATGGATCCATGATGAAAGTCGGAAGAAGAGAATTTCATGAAGGCCGGAGGGAAGGACTAGCTAAGGGAGGTTCAAGTCTCCGCGCTGTTGAGGGGCTTGCTTGGTGTCCGAGCTTCACAGCAGCGGTATGAAAGTGGGGGTGACAACACATGTGAAGCGCAGAGTCCTACCTTTCAGGGTGAAAACCCAAGGTCTGGCCTTAACTGGTTGTGCCTGGCAGTGACCTTGGTGGAGGCATTGTTTTGAGAGTGGAGACTATCTTCAGGGTGAAAACCTAAGATCTTTGATCGGGCGACGACGGTGTTGGAGCACTGTTCCCTTCTTGGAGGCGTCGTTTTTTGGAGAGTCTGCAATTCAGGTGTTGTCATGGTGGTGGATGTATTGCTGTTGTTAGGTCCGTGATACTGTAGCGGGACTTTTGTTTCTTAGTTTTCTTTTTTTTTTTTTTTTGGCTGTGTGCATCCGTAGTGCCATTAGGGTGGTGCGTTGTTGCAGAGGCTGGGTGTAATTGGTATCTCTCGAT
Source organism: Lolium perenne (assembly GCF_019359855.2). NCBI lineage: Eukaryota > Viridiplantae > Streptophyta > Magnoliopsida > Poales > Poaceae > Lolium > Lolium perenne. The sequence goes on along the minus strand of NC_067246.2, from coordinate 261,554,947 downwards.
ATTAATATATTCCTTTTATCGAAAAATTATGTTTCAGGCATTCGTATGCTGAATTCGTGGACAACACTAGCGCCTGCCATACACATACGCATTACATTCCATGAAGGGGCGCAACCGTCGCCACAAGAAAAATACACGGCGGAGTTTAGCGGCTGCCAAAAGCTACATCGATCTCCAAACAGAAACCCCAGGAAAGAACCGGGAGACCTGAGTGCGATCTATGCTGGCCCATATTTTAGTGCCGATTTGATGGTTGTCTAGCTAGGTGTGTAACGTGTGTTTTATCCAGCGTGAATCAAAAGAGCACATCTGAACTGTCAAGTCTCAGCTCAGTTCAACCCATATAGCCAAGGTAAGATCAGCTGTTGGTTATGCTGGTGCCTTTGGGGAAGCTTTTGCAGTTGCCAAGCTACAACTGCTTATGTGCAGATAACGTGAAAGGAAGATGATAAAAATGAGAAAGAGTCTGTTGCTTGTTTCTCACAAGAGACCACTGAGCTGGCTCCCAAAATTAATCGAACCTCCTGGATGGCTCTTTTGTGCTAAGCCTCACTGTACATGTATAGTTGGTCTGTACGAGAGTAGAATAGAAATGTGTGTTCATTCTTGAGTTGGTAACTGTCCAACGGAAGCTTTCTCTGTTGTTTTCATCGTGGGGGACGTCAAGCTCGCTTGCTGCATTGGGGTGTTCACTGTTCAGGGAGAAGGGAAGCATGGAGCCCTGAACAGGGGTGCGTGCATGCATGTTCAGATACATCGCACAGACATCCATCTAGCTCGCACTGCCCCTTTTTGCTGATTGTGGCGACACCTTTATGCGCCTTTCTTTTGTATGTTGGTTTGTTCAGACGTAAGCAAAGGGAGAAGCTGGATTTGGCTTCATCTTGTGCACAGAACTCTACAATAATCCGAGCTCTTAAGAAATACTATATGCTGTCAAGGCCCCTATTCAGATCAAATTTGAGTACTTAAGTCCGAAAGAGATGGATCATAAATGGAATCCACTATCTTGAAGCAGATATCGTATTACTAGCCTTTAGAACTTTTACAGGAGATCAAAACAGAGAGTTGATCAGCAAACCTTGTCCGAAGGATTAACCGATAATCAGTTGCACAGAAGGATAACACACCACAAACGGGCGCAGCGTCACCAAACCCGAGTCCATCACACATATTTGCATTCCATGTACTACCTCCGTTTTTCCCGATTGCGACCTTGCGAATCTTGGGGAGAATTTTCCGGAGGAGGTTATTGGGGCCATCAAATCTATGCCTAGTGATAAAGCTCCCGGTCCGGATGGCTTCACCAGGGCTTTCTACAAAGTTTGTTGGCCTATAATCAAGGGTTGTTTTGTGGTACCCTCAAATGAATTATAGCCATTAATTTCAGTCCAATCAATGGCTAAAATATAGTCATACCACAGTCTAAAACTGGAGAGGTACATTACATACTCTGACTGTGTTTGGATGCACAGAATTTGGTCTTGGAATTGAATTGGGCAAAGATTCCAAATCCAAGATGGAAATGAATTAGACTAAAATTCCAAATCTGTTGTTTGGGTGTGCTTAGAATTTTCCTTTGGAATCAAATGGTGGTACAAATTCCTAATCCTGTTTGGACTGCAGTATGGAAATGAATTTGCGGTATTTTTTTGGGGTCAACGCAAGGGAAGGGAGGGGTCGGAGGTGGAGTGCAGGCGGAGCCGCCGGTGAGCTTGTGGCCGGCGGTGGAGTGCGAGAGGGACCGGCGGTCGCTTGTGGCCGGTGGCCGGCGGTGGAGGGGCCCTGCAACTCCGCTGCTCTCCTCTCCTGTAACCGGCGCCGCCGAGGCAGCGGGCCCGTGCCCCAACCACTGCCGCGGGGGCCTGCAACTCCGTCGTCCTCCTCTCCTGCAACCGGCGCCGCCGAGGCCGCAGGCCCGTGCCCCAACCACTGCCGCCGGGGGCCCTGCAACCGCCCCCGTCCTCCTCTGCAATCGGCACCGCGGGCCCATGCCCCAACCACCGCTGCCGCGGGCCTTGCAACCGCCGCCGTCCTCCCCTGCAACCAGCGCCACCGCCGCCGGGAACTTGCCTGGAGGAGATTCGGCCGCCCCGACGCTCCGCCTGGTAGCCGCCGCCTAGATGTGATTCATACCACCACCGCCTCGATCTCCCGCGGGCAGAGACGAGAAGCTCGAGGGGGAGGCGTGGGATGGGCGAATGGGAGGGCGAAGTGAAGGAGATATGCCCTAGAGGCAATAATAAAGTGGTTATTATTTATATCTTTATGTTTATGATAAATGTTTATATATCATGCTAGAATTGTATTAACCGAAACATTAGTACATGTGTGATATGTAGACAAACAAGAAGTCCCTAGTATGCCTCTTAAACTAGCTTGTTGATTAATGGATGATTAGTTTCATAATCATGAACATTGGATGTTATTAATAACAAGGTTATGTCATTGTGTGAATGATATAATGGACACACCCAATTAAGCGTAGCATAAGATCTCGTCATTAAGTTATTTGCTATAAGCTTTCAATACATAGTTACCTAGTCCTTATGACCATGAGATCATGTAAATCACTTATACCAGAAAGGTACTTTGATTACACCAAACACCACTGCGTAAATGGGTGGCTATAAAGGTGGGATTAAGTATCCGGAAAGTATGAGTTGAGGCATATGGATCAACAGTGGGATTTGTCCATCCCGATGACGGATAGATATACTCTGGGCCCTCTCGGTGGAATGTCGTCTAATGTCTTGCAAGCATATGAATGAGTTCATAAGAGACCACATACCACGGTACGAGTAAAGAGTACTTGTCAGGAGACGAGGTTGAACAAGGTATAGAGTGATACCGAAGATCAAACCTCGGACAAGTAAAATATCGCGAGACAAAGGGAATTGGTAATATATGTGTATGGTTCATTCGATCACTAAAGTCATCGTTGAATATGTGGGAGCCATTATGGATCTCCAGATCCCGCTATTGGTTATTGGTCGGAGTGAGTACTCAACCATGTCCGCATAGTTCTCGAACCGTAGGGTGACACACTTAAAGTTGGATGTTGAAATGGTAGCACTTGAATTATGGAATGGAGTTCGAATATTTGTTCGGAGTCCCGGATGAGATCCCGGACATCACGAGGAGTTCCGGAATGGTCCGGAGAATAAGATTCATATATAGGATGTCATTTTATGTGAAATAAAATGTCGCGGAAGGTTCTATGGAAGGTTCTAGAAGGTTCTAGAAAAGTCCGGAAGAAACCACCAAGGAAGGTGGAGTCCACAAGGGACTCCACCTCCATGGCCGGCCAGCCCTAGATGGGGTGGAGTCCCAAGTGGACTCCACCATAGGGGGCCGGCCACCCCCCACATGGGAGGTGGGAATCCCACCTTTGGGTGGGAGTCCTAGTTGGGCTAGGTTTCCCCCCTCCTATGGAAGGTTTTGGTTTCGGGTCTTATTCGAAGACTTGGACACCAACACTTGGGATCCACCTATATAATGAGGGGCCAAGGGAGGGGCCCGGCCACCCCAAGACCATAAGCTGGCCGCCCCCCTTGAGTGGCCGGCCACCCCCTCCCAAACCCTAGCTTTGCTCCTCCACTCCATATTGCCCGCGTAGCTTAGCGAAGCTCCACCGGACTTCTACACCGCCACCGACACCACGCCGTCGTGCTGTCGGATTCAAGAGGAGCTACTACTTCCACTGCCCGCTGGAACGGGGAGGTGGACGTCGTCTTCATCAACAACCGAACGTGTGACCGAGTACGGAGGTGCTGCCCGTTCGTGACGCCGGAACCGATCGTGATCAAGATCTTCTACGCGCTTTTGCAAGCGGCAAGTGATCGTCTACCGCAGCAACAAGAGCCTCCTCTTGTAGGCTTTGGAATCTCTTCAAGGGTGAGACTCGATACCCCCTCGTTGCTACCGTCTTCTAGATTGCATCTTGGCTTGGATTGCGTGTTCGCGGTAGGAAAATTTTTGTTTTCTATGCAACGTTATCCTACAAAGTGGTATCGAGCCGTGTCTATGCATAGATGGTTGCACGAGTAGAACACAATGGTTTGTGGGCGTTGATGCTCTTGTTATCTTTAGTTTGAGTACTTTGCATCTTTATGGCATAGTGGGATGAAGCGGCTCGGACTAACTTTACATGACCGCGTTCATGAGACTTGTTCCTCGTTCGACATGCAACTTGTATTGCATAAGAGGCTTTGCGGGTGTCTGTCTCTCCTACTATAGTAAAGATTCAATTTACTCTTCTATTGAAAACATTAGTATCAACGTTGTGGTTCATGTTCGTAGGTAGATTAGATCTCTCTCGAAAACCCTAAACCACGTAAAATATGCAAACCAAATTAGAGACGTCTAACTTGTTTTTGCAGGGTTTGGTGATGTGATATGGCCATAATGTGATGATGAATATGTATGAGATGATCATTATTGTATTGTGGCAACCGGCAGGAGCCTTATGGTTGTCTTTAAATTTCATGTTGAGTAGTATTTCAAAGTAGTTGTAATAGTTGCTACATGGAGGACAATCATGAAGACGGCGCCATTGACCTTGACGCTACGCCGACGATGATGGAGATCATGCCCGAAGATGATGGAGATCATATCCGTGCTTTGGAGATGAAGATCAAAGGCGCAAGAACAAAAGGGCCATATCATATCACATATGAACTGCATGTGATGTTAATCCTTTTTATGCATCTTATTTTGCTTAGATCGCGATGGTAGCATTATAAGATGATCCCTCACTAAAATCTCAAGATAATAAAGTGTTCATCCTTAGTAGCACCGTTGCCAAGTCTTGTCGTTTCGAAGCACCTCGTGATGATCGGGTGTGATAGATTCAATAAGTACATATGACGGGTGCAAGACAGTTTTGCACATGCGGATACTAAGGTGGCCTTGACGAGCCTAGCATGTACGTACATGGTCTCGGAACACGTGATACCGAAAGGTAGAGCATGAATCATATGGTTGATATGATGAACACTTTGAGTGTTCGCCATTGAAATCACACCTTTTCTCGTGATGATCGGGTTTAGGTGCGGTGGATTTGGTTCGTGTGATCACTAAGACAATGCGAGGGATATTGTTTTGAGTGGGAGTTCACTTAGGTTTTTAATTATGTAGAATTAAAATTTGAACTCAATTTGTCATAAACTTAGTCTAAACTATTGCAAATATATGTTGTAGAGATGGCGTCCCCAATCAATTTTAATCAGTTCCTAGAGAAAGAGAAACTTAAGAGCAACGGTAGCAACTTCACCGACTGGTTCCGTCATGTGAGGATCTTCCTCTCTGGCGGAAATCTGCAATTTGTGCTTGATGCACCGCTAGGTGACCCTCCTGCAGAAGATGAATCCGATGAAGTAAAAGCTGTTTACGCGACTCGGAAAACTCGGTACTCTCAAGTTCGGTGTGCCATCTGTGCAGTCTGGAATCCGATCTTCAAAAACGTTTTGAGCACCATGATCCTCATGAGTTGATGAATGAGCTGAAAGCTATATTCGAGACTCATGCAGCCATGGAATGCTATGAAGCATCGAAACATTTCTTCAGCTGTATGATGGAAGAAGGCAGCTCCGTTAGTGAGCACATGCTCGCCATGACCGGGCATGCGAAGAAACTCGATGATTTGGGAATAGTGATTCCTAACAGATCGGGATTAATCGTGTCCTTCAATCACGCCACCAAGTTACAAGAACTTTGTGATGAACTACAATATGCGAGAACATGAACAAGGAGTTACCTGAACTTTTTGGCATGCTAAAAGCTGCTGAGATTGAGATCAAGAAAGAGCACCAAGTGTTGATGGTCAACAAGACCACCAGTTTCAAGAAACAGGGCAAGTCTAAGGGAAAATTCAAGAAGGGTGGCAAGAAAGCTGCCACGCCTCCTATGAAACCTAAGAACGGCCCTAAGCACGATGCGTGAGTGCTATTATCGCAAGGAGAAGGGACACTTTGGAAGCGTAATTGCTCCAAGTATCTGGCAGATCTGAAGAGCGGCCTTGTCAAGAAGAAGAAAGAAGGTATATCTGATATACATGTTATAGATGTTCATTTCACTGGTTCTCGTTCTAGTACCCGGGTATTTGATACTGGTTCGGTTGCTCATATTTGTATCTCGAAACTGGTAGTAAAGAATAAACGACAAGCTGCTGAAAGATGAAGTGACGATGCGCGTTGGAAACGGATCCAAGGTCAATGTGATCGCAATGCACACTTCCTCTACATCTACCTTCGGGATTAGTTTTAAGCCTAAATAATTGCTATTATGTACCTGCGTTGAGCATGAACATTATATCTGGATCTTGTTTAATGCAAGACGGTTATTCATTCAAGTCTGAGAATAATGGTTGTTCTATTTTTATGAATAATATCTTTTATGGTCGAGCACCACAAAAGAATGGCTTATTTCTATTAGATCTCGATAGTAGTGATACGCATATACATAACATTGATGCTAAGCGAATTAAACTTAATGATAATTCTACTTATATGTGGCACTTGTCGTCTTGGTCATATTGGAGTGAAACGCATGAAGAAACTCCATGCTGATGGATTACTTGAATCACTTGACTTTGAGTCACTTGATAGATGCGAAGCATGTCTAATGGGTAAAATGACAAAGACTCCATTTTACGGTATGATGGAGCGAGCTCTTGACTTATTGGAAATCATACATACGGATGTATGTGGACCAATGAGCGTAGCATCGCGCGGTGGTTATCGTTATGTTCTAACCTTCACAGATGATCTGAGTAGATATGGGTATATCTATTTCATGAAACATAAATCCGAAACTTTCGAGAAGTTTAAGGAATTTCAAAGTGAAGTAGAAAATCAACGTAACAAGAAGATCAAATTTCTACGATCTGATCGTGGAGGTGAATATCTGAGTTATGAGTTTGGCATGCATTTAAAGAAATGCGGAATACTTTCACAATTGACACCGCCGGGAACACCTCAACGAAACGGTGTGTCCGAACGTCGTAATCGAACTCTCTTAGATATGGTTCGTAGTATGATGTCTCTTACCGATTTGCCGTTATCATTTTGGAGTTATGCATTAGAGACAGCCGCATTCACTTTAAATAGAGCACCATCAAAATCCGTAGAAACGACACCGTATGAATTATGGTTTAATAAGAAACCTAAGCTGTCGTTCTGAAAGTTTGGGGTTGCGAAGCCTATGTAAAGAAGTTACAACCGGACAAGCTAGAACCCAAAGCGGAGAAATGCGTCTTCATAGGATACCCTAAGGAAACTATAGGGTACACTTTCTATCACAGATCCGAAGGCAAAATCTTTGTTGCTAAGAACGGAACCTTTCTTGAGAAAGAATTTCTCACTAAAGACGTGACTGGAAGAAAAGTAGAACTTCGATGAGATTGATGAATCTATACTCATTGATCGAGTAGCGCGATCTGAAGTTGTACTGTACCGCCTACACCTGCAACGAGAGGAAGCTAATGATAATGATCATGAAACTTCGAACGAGGAAACCATCGAACCTCGCAGATCGACAAGGGAACGTGCCACTCCTGATTGGTATGATCCTTGTCTAAATGTCATGATTGTGGATAACAATGATGAGGACCCTGCGACGTATGAAGAAGCGATGATGAGCCCAGATTCCAACAAATGGCAAGAAGCCATGAAATCCGAAATGGGATCCATGTATGATAACAAAGTATGGACTTTGGTAGACTTACTTGATAGCCGTAAGGCTGTCGAGAATAAATAGATCTTCAAGAGAAAAACAGATGCTGATGGTAATATTCATCTATAAAGCTCGACTTGTCGCAAAGGGTTTCCGACAAATTCAAGGAGTTGACTACGATGAGACATTCTCACCTGTAGCGAAGCTAAAATCTGTGAGGATTTTGTTAGCAATAGCTGCATTTTTCGATTATGAGATTTGGCAGATGGATGTCAAAACGGCGTTCCTTAATGGAGACATTGAGGAAGAGTTGTATATGGTACAACCCAAAGGTTTTGTCGATCCTAAAAATGCTGACAAAGTATGCAAACTTCAGCGTTCAATCTATGGACTGAAGCAAGCCTCAAGAAGTGGGAACCGACGCTTTGATAAGGTGATCAAAGACTTCGGGTTTATACGGTGTCATGGAGAGGCCTGTATTTACAAGAAAGTGAGTGGGAGCTACGTAGCATTCCCGATATTATATGTAGATGACATATTATTGATCGGGAATGATATAGAACTATTAAGCAGTTGTTAAGGGTTATTTGAATAATAGTTTTTCAATGAAAGACCTTGGTGAAGCATCGTATATATTAGGCATCAAGATTTATAGAGATAGATCAAGACGCCTAATAGGGCTATCAAAGAGTACATATCTGGACAAGATTCTAAAGAAGTTTAGAATGGACGAAAGTAAGAAAGGGTTCTTACCTATGTTACCAGGCAAGGTATTGAGTAAAACTCAAGGACCGGCTACGACAGAAGAAAGAGAAAGGATGTGTAACATCCCCTATGCCTCGGCAGTAGGATCTATCATGTATGCCATGCTATGTACTAGACCGGATATAGCACATGCTGTTAGTTTGACTAGCAGATATCAAAGTGATCCAGGAATGGAACAATGGACAGCGGTCAAGAATATCCTGAAGTACTTGAAAAGAACTAAGGATATGTTTCTTTGTTATGGAGGTGACCAAGAGCTCGTTGTAAACGGTACACCGATGCAAGTTGGAACACTGATCCTGATGACTCTAAGTCACAATGCAGGTACGTGTTTATATTGAATGGTGCTGCGATGGCTGGGCAAGCTCAAAGCGGTGCACGGTGGCGAAGTCTTCAACAGAATCAGAGTACATAGCGGCTTCGCAGGCTTCATCGAAGCGGTATGGATGAAGAGGTTCATTGTAGAGCTCGGTGTGGTTCCTAGTGCATTGGACCCATTAATCATTTACTGTGATAACATGGGTGCCATCGCCAATGCACAAGAGCCAAGGTCACACAAGAGGCTGAAGCATATCAAGCTGCGTTACCACTCGATTCGCGAGTACATCGAAGATGGAGAAGTAAAGATTTGCAAAGTACACACTGATCTGAATGTAGCAGATCCGTTGACTAAAGCTCTCCCTAGGGCAAAGCATGACCAACACCAGAATGCCATGGGTGTTAGGTATATTACAATGTAATCTAGATTATTGACTCTAGTGCAAGTGGGAGACTGAAGGAGATATGCCCTAGAGGCAATAATAAAGTGGTTATTATTTATATCTTTATGTTTATGATAAATGTTTATATATCATGCTAGAATTGTATTAACCGAAACATTAGTACATGTGTGATATGTAGACAAACAAGAAGTCCCTAGTATGCCTCTTAAACTAGCTTGTTGATTAATGGATGATTAGTTTCATAATCATGAACATTGGATGTTATTAATAACAAGGTTATGTCATTGTGTGAATGATATAATGGACACACCCAATTAAGCGTAGCATAAGATCTCGTCATTAAGTTATTTGCTATAAGCTTTCAATACATAGTTACCTAGTCCTTATGACCATGAGATCATGTAAATCACTTATACCAGAAAGGTACTTTGATTACACCAAACACCACTGCGTAAATGGGTGGCTATAAAGGTGGGATTAAGTATCCGGAAAGTATGAGTTGAGGCATATGGATCAACAGTGGGATTTGTCCATCCCGATGACGGATAGATATACTCTGGGCCCTCTCGGTGGAATGTCGTCTAATGTCTTGCAAGCATATGAATGAGTTCATAAGAGACCACATACCACGGTACGAGTAAAGAGTACTTGTCAGGAGACGAGGTTGAACAAGGTATAGAGTGATACCGAAGATCAAACCTCGGACAAGTAAAATATCGCGAGACAAAGGGAATTGGTAATATATGTGTATGGTTCATTCGATCACTAAAGTCATCGTTGAATATGTGGGAGCAATTATGGATCTCATGATCCCGCTATTGGTTATTGGTCGGAGTGAGTACTCAACCATGTCCGCATATTTCTCGAACCGTAGGGTGACACACTTAAAGTTGGATGTTGAAATGGTAGCACTTGAATTATGGAATGGAGTTCGAATATTTGTTCGGAGTCCGGATGAGATCCCGGACATCACGAGGAGTTCCGGAATGGTCCGGAGAATAAGATTCATATATAGGATGTCATTTTATGTGAAATAAAATGTCGCGGAAGGTTCTATGGAAGGTTCTAGAAGGTTCTAGAAAAGTCCGAAAGAAACCACCAAGGAAGGTGGAGTCCACAAGGGACTCCACCTCCATGGCCGGCCAGCCCTAGATGGGGTGGAGTCCCAAGTGGACTCCACCATAGGGGGCCGGCCACCCCCCACATGGGAGGTGGGAATCTCACCTTTGGGTGGGAGTCCTAGTTGGGCTAGGTTTCCCCCCTCCTATGGAAGGTTTTGGTTTCGGGTCTTATTCGAAGACTTGGACACCAACACTTGGGATCCACCTATATAATGAGGGGCCAAGGGAGGGGGCCGGCCACCCCAAGACCATAAGCTGGCCGCCCCCCTTGAGTGGCCGGCCACCCCCTCCCAAACCCTAGCTTTGCTCCTCCACTCCATATTGCCCGCGTAGCTTAGCGAAGCTCCGCCGGACTTCTACACCGCCACCGACACCACGCCGTCGTGCTGTCGGATTCAAGAGGAGCTACTACTTCCGCTGCCCGCTGGAACGGGGAGGTGGACGTCGTCTTCATCAACAACCGAACGTGTGACCGAGTACGGAGGTGCTGCCCGTTCGTGACGCCGGAACCGATCGTGATCAAGATCTTCTACGCGCTTTTGCAAGCGGCAAGTGATCATCTACCGCAGCAACAAGAGCCTCCTCTTGTAGGCTTTGGAATCTCTTCAAGGGTGAGACTCGATACCCCCTCGTTGCTACCGTCTTCTAGATTGCATCTTGGCTTGGATTGCGTGTTCGCGGTAGGAAAATTTTTGTTTTCTATGCAACGTTATCCTACACGAAGCTGTGCGCCGCCACCGCCGCCGGAGTCCAGGGAGACGGGAGGGAGGCAGGGCAGCCGGAGTCCAGGGAGAAGGGAGGTGGAGCAGGTCCCGGGAGGGAGAGGGAGGCGTGAGGGAGACGAGACGGGAGAGAGGGCGTGGGTCGATTCTGAGCCTTTCCGAGGTGGAGACCTCGGAAAGTTTTCTGGCCTCGATACATAGGACGATTCAGCGCGCGGAATTTAGATACGTTTCCACGCGAAAATTCTGAGGGCAAACCAAACGGCGGAATTCATGGAATTTGCCCAAATTCCAATTCCATGCCAACTTTCCATGCATCCAAACACAGCATGAGAAATTTTCTCACCTTAGAAAAAAAACGTAGACGGGCCCAGCCCATTAGACTGGTCCAGCCCAAGATCTACCGATCGCAGCCTGTCATGTCAATCCTCGTTCTCCAGCGATGGTCCTGCCGGAGGTTCCGCCGCCGCCGCTCTCTATCCATTGCCCAACTCCGGCGCCGCCGCCTCCTCGCCCCCTCCAGACACCATTACATCCTGAAGTAGACCTACCCCCTCCGCCGCCCCCTTCCCCAATACGTCTCGACGGCGGCGGCCTCCCTCCGATCCGGTTCCTTGTGCGGGCGGCTTCGCCGAGCATTTGTACCCACCACCGAATCGGCGCGGATCTCGGGCACCGGATTGGCCGCCGGCGTTGCGGAGGGGCTTTATCTGGCGATCGGCATGAGGGAGGCGATGAGCGGCACGGCGTCGCTATGCTGCGCACGGGGAGCGGTGACTATCCCAACGTCGCTATGACCACAGCGAAGCTCCGTTGCCCCGACTAGCGCTGTTGGTTCTCCTGGTCGCATCCTACACGACCCGCGGCCGGCGACGATCACCTGCGGTTGGAGCAGGGCCGTACCTGAGATTTTGGTGGCCCTGTACAGAATCTAAAACTAGACCCCTATATATACTAAGAAGAGATAACCACAACAATATTATTCTCCAATATTTATACCTCAAATGCAATATTTTCCAGAAAATACTAGTATATCTCTTAAAAAATGACACCCTAAATACTTTGTAGTATGTGTTAATATATGAAACTAATATTTTGATTGATCAAGTGAAAATAAGGTAATGATGTTTTTTTATGAATTTTACTAGCATATCCATGTATATATGTGGAACCAAAAGCCAACATGATGTTGAAAAATATGTATTGTTCCTCTAAACTACAAATCTATCACCTAGTTTAAGCATATTTTTTTTCTAGTATAGAAATCACGTTTAGAGAGAAATAAATGCCCAGTTAGACAGTTGAACCTGGAAATTAACTAAGTAGTAGTACTACTACTCCGTACGTACATGTAATTGGACGTTGAGAGAGTCCAGCTCAGCATTGTTGCCTCTGTTTGCTTAAGCTGTAATTAGTACCATTAAATACTAGTATTACTCCTACAAAAGAATTAATTGGGGGCCCTAATTATTTGGAGGCCCTGTGCTATCGCACCTTCTGCACACCCTTCCGGTACGGGCCTGGGTTGGAGCCTCCTCTCCAGCCTAGTTAGTCGTCTCCAGTGAAGGTAAATCCTCCATTTTTTTCTCTGTTTCCTATTTCTTGCAATATGAGAATGGACAGGATGCATGTTTGTGCCGATAAGGGGATTAGTGGAGTTGCTTGTATGTAATGTGAAGCATATGTCTGAAGCATGATTCCTGTATGCAAATTTGTGAGCCTGATGTAGCTGCCTACAATATTTTTATTATTTCTGTAAGTATGGACGTCTAGATCAGGCTATTGATGTATTGGAGAAGATGGTTAGCAAACAGTGTTTTCCTGATATAATAACGTGCAAAACATTCGTTAATGTAATCCAAGTGATTATTGGGAATGGTTAATCAGTGTGGAATACTTAGCTCGTGCAGTTACAGTACTGAACTATAACATGTCACTCGTTTTAAATGTGACCACAACGTGACAATCCTGGTCTATTGAGCAGATACTTAGAAGTGACAGCAAGAACACAATTTCTTAGAACGTTTGCCAATGAAATTCATGGCCAAAATGAAGACTAGTATGTGCAGTCCTTGAGAATTCCTTGCAATTTCTGAGAACGTCCTGCACTTTTCCGTCTCTATTGTTTGACCATGTGGCTGCTAACCAATTCTTCTGCTAGTGTTCTATATAGTTGACTCTTGTCTTCCGTGTATGTTGATGAGTGGGGCAAAGATTGTGAAATTGTGAATGCTAAACCCATGATGGAAGACAAAATAAGCCAGGATTTTGTTATATACTTCAAGTGTATGTGTGAGATTTTAGACTGAATGGCGACTTTAATACCACTGACATGAGTAGAGTATGTACTTTCAGACTATCACCTTACCATGATAGAATATATTATTCTCTGTTTTCTAGACTTGCTCATTTCAGTGTTGGTTTTACACCTGCTTGCATCGATCTGTACAGTTATTTTTTTCAAATACTTTTAAATATGCCTGCTAACTAGATTTTCCTTCTTCATTGTAAGCATTGTACCTTGTTCCCGATGATAATGCAAGTGCAACCATGTTCTCAAATAGGAGCATTTGCTAGCTTCACATAGGTGATGGAGGCAAGGCTTTGCTAGACGCAGACGAATGCCAAAATAAGTTGTACTCTTTGGGAAGCTCATGTCTGTACAACATACAGGATTCCGGATTGCCATTATTGTATATCGGTCTTTCATAGTTGTTTTGCAAAGTGCTTGAATTTTAGGGAACTCAAGAGTACATATTTAGTCCTCACTAGATGGATTTAGAGCTTGCAAAGGCAGAAGCAGACAAAGTTGAAGATGATGAAGAGCTTAGAAACAAGTTGTGACTTATGGTTGCAAAGCTGGGGAACCCTTTTAGTCTTAATAATCTAGTGGGTTAATTAGATATATGCCACTGCAATTCATGCCTATTGGAAAAATGCCACTCAAATTCTCAAACTTTGAAATATGCCACTCCAATTCTTCTATACCTTGATAAATGCCATTCTACACATTTGAGCTTCTTTTTGGTAGAAAAACGGCCACTGTATTTTCTCCCGGACGAAACTACCCCTGAGCCCACATCTTTATCCTTCTACATCCAAGGGCATTCTTTCTCTGGTTTGACCACATCGTCGAAGAACTTGGGGCGCCGCCGCCGCCGCAGCCTTTCCCGTCGGCGCCCCCACCTCCAACCATCTCCGCGCCTCCCTGCAGCCCTCCGCCGTCGACGCACCTTTCCTCATATGTACATCGTCTGCTCCGTCCCAAACTGGAGCATCGTCGATATCTCCCCACAGATGCGCTGCCGCCTCTCTTCTTTCCCCTGTTCCTCGCCGCAACTCTGGGCTCTCACAGCCTTACTTCCCGCAGAGGTGCCGTTCGCGTGGCCTGGAGAGCAGCTCCTCATCATGCTCTTGTTTGAGCGACAACAAAGGCAGAAACTTGTTCAGAGGAGGGAAGTGGAGTGAGAGTGGAGAGGATGAGCTGGGCTGATGTGTTGGTTCAGTCACATGTGGGATCAAGGGCAAATTTGTCCGGGAGAAAATACGGTACACACTTTCTGAATAAAAACGAGGCCAAATCACTAGAGTGGCATTTATCGACGCATAGAAGAATTGAAGTGGCATATTTCGAAGTTTGAGAATTGGAGTGGCATTTTTCGAATAGGCATGAATTGCAGTGGCATATATCTAATTAACCCCTTAATCTATGGTGAAGCAGATTTTTCATTCATGTTGCTAAGATACCATGCTAAGAGCATCTCCACTCGTCTCCCCGACGAGGCCCCCGAGCGACGTTTTTCCCATCCGGACGGCGAAATTCGGCCCAGTCGCGCCCCCGGTTCCTCGTTTTGGTCCGGATTTGGCCCTTCATCCATCCGGCGAGCCCACGCCATCCCCGGTCCCACGGGGCGCGCTCGGGGACTCCGGACGAAAGAATTTGGCGCGAAACGTCGTGTGGACCCTCGTAGTCGGCGACAGGAAAGCCAAATCCTGTCGATTTTTCCTCCAATTTGCTTGCATATCCCCAAACTCTCCCGCCGAATTTGTCCATTCTCCTCCTCGTCTTCCAGTTCCAGTTCCCGGCCTCGTCTTCTCGTCCACCACCGTTCTCCTCCTCGTCTTCTCATCCACCACAATGCCGCCGAAGGCGACGGCGAGGAAGCCGTGGGCGAAGAAGGAGCGGCCGCCGGGTATGTCGAACGCAGAGTGGGCGGCGGACGAGATCCGGCGCGAGATCGAAGCAACCGGCAGGGCAGAGAGGGTGAAAAAAGCCGCCGCCAAGAGGGCGGCGGCGGCGGCCCAGGACAAACAAGCGAGGAAGATCAGCATGGCCATGAGCATGGGCCATGTTCACGGCGGCGGCGGCGGCGCCATGTTCCCCGGCCAATGGCCGACGCAAGGTACAAGAAGTTCCTCGTCGTCTTTCTCCCCTTCGATGTACTCGCCGTCGCCGCCTGCCATGTTCCAAGAGGGCGCCTACGTCCAACCGTCCAGGTTCACGCCGTCGCCGCCCGAGCTCGACGTCGGCAGCGGCGGCCAGTTCGAGGGCACCTCGCCGGCCCTGCGACGAGGGCCGCTCCCGTTCGGTGCGATGGCGGCGCCGAACGACGAGGAGATCCACGAGATGATCACCTCCGGCTCCATGGCCGCCGCTGCGAGCCCGGGGTTCTTCACGCAAGAGGAGGCGAGGGCGACGGCAGCTGTCGCGGCGCGCAACGACTATGTGGAGGATGTGGCCGACGGAAGCCAAGCCGTCGAAGAAGAAGAAGACGAAGAAGAAGAACAGCCAACTCAAGCCGACGCGAACCTGTCGAAGGGAGAGAAGAAGAGGAAGAAGGACTCGCCGCATGCCGAACCGTGTATCTAATGGACGCCGAAGGAAGAGGAGTGCCTCGCCGAAGCTTGGATGACCGTGTCCATGAACGGCATAACCGGGGCCAATCAGTCGTTTGACACATATTGGCTTCGAGTGAAGCAGGCGTTCGACGAACGCAAACTCGTCGATCCCTACTTCAGCAAGACGAACATGAACCGGGGAGACAAGGCAATGGCCACCCATTGGGGGATCATACAGACGGCGTGCAACAAATGGCACGACATATAGGAGGAGATCAAAGAACGGCCGATGAGCGGCCATGACTTGGAGCAACAGGTATGCTCCGTCGACCCTGCATCACCGAGGTTAGCTGTGCACCGTGTAGTGATCGCCGTACTCTTTTTCCCCAGCTGCGCCGTGCTTTGGACATGTACATGGACGACACCGGCATGCAGTTCAAGTTCCTGAACGTCTACGCCCGCATCGAGAAGTGCGAGAAGTGGGCGGAAACCCGCAAGACCCTGTCGAAGAGCAAGACCGAGCAGTACAACCCCGACGCTCCGGTGGCTGGCTCGGCGGATGGGCGCCCGGAACTCGGCCAGAAGAAGCTCAAAGAGCTCAAAAAGACGGGCAATCCCGCCGACAGGATGCAGGCGTCGATCGACAAGTGCTGGGCCGACTTGAGGACGCACGCCGACGGGAGGAACGACAAGTTCGACGGCAGGTGGCGGGAGATGCTCGCCAACCAAGGCGTCCGGATCGCTCTGCTGAAGACGACGGCGGCGGCGAAGAAGAGGAACACTGACTTGGCGTTTCTGATGGGCGGGAACACGGATCTGATGGACGAGGAGACGAGGAATTGGTACCAGGGCCACCACAGCGACATCCTCCGAGCCACTCCGGCCAGTTCTTCGTCCTCTCCGCCGGCTCCTACCTCGTCTTCCTCACCGTCTACCTCGTTGACTGCCGCTCCTTCGACGTCGACTGCCGCTGCTTCGTCGTCGACTGCCGCAACCGCTTCGACCACGGCGTGTGAGGAAACTGGTCCGTCGGACACCGCCGTGCCGGCCGGGACTGCCGATGAGCCTGTTTCCGTGTAATTTCCCTCCTATCGCCAATCTGTGGCTTATCCTTTTGCTGGTCCTTTTGTCGATCAACTGGCCGCACTTGTAGCGCGGGACGACGGTTTGTTTGAATTTAAACTATGTCCACCGAACTTCGGGTGGACGACTGGAAATACGGTACTCCCCATGACTTTATTTCGTCCAATCCGGCGGTTGTTTCGTCCGGATTTCGTCGTGGGCAGGCCAAACGAGTGGAGATGCTCTAAGCATATTCTGTTTTAGATGGACCTATTTAGCACAAGCAAGCTACACTATGCGTTAAGTTTGTCTATGTGATATCTTATAGCTAAGTTTCATTGAATTGTGTAAACATATGTCCGTTGTGTCCTTTACAGAAGAGAAGTGCTTCCATGAACAATGAAACTTGTCCGTTATATCGAAATTTCGTTGAGTTCTGCAACCTGTGTTCAAAGGAATGTTTTGGAGACCTTATCTATATCCAAAAGATCACCATCATGTTCACTAGTTGTTGTTGGCCCTATATGAAGTACTCACAGTGACTCAATATTGTTCTGTAATGCACGAATCTGAATGTTTTGCGTTGTCGCATTCCAGACAGTGGTACATATATCAATAAAGAATTGTGAAAGCTTCCAATACTTGTTTCGTTCCAGGTATATAGCCACATTTCAGTGGAAAAAATGTGCTCTCTTCTCAACAAAGTATACAATACCACCAAATTTATGAGTGCACAGCTTAAAAATCAATTGATCAACAACACACACCCAGAATGCTTCAAAGCTTCCAATGATAGCTTTTATTTTCATGGGCAGGGGACCTAGAATGCTTCAAAGCTTTCAAGGAGAGCTTTTATTTTCATGGCCAGGGGATCCCTCCTTGTTTAACTTAGCCGCAGCCCCGACACTGTCCGTTTTCAGGGAGGGCATTTGCAACTGCACTTCCTTTGCGAGTAGGAGCGCTCTCCTGCATGCCATGAGCTCTGCATCTTCAACATCGAAGGTGTGAGGGAAAAAAATGGGTCGCTCCAGCAATGAAGTTTAATCCCATATGAAAAAGCTGAATAAATATGTCAAACACAAAAAAGAAAGTTCAATCTCATATATAGCATGCCAAAATTTCCACTAGGAGTAGTTCTCAACTTCTCATTTGCTTCGACAGTTAATGTGTATTTGTCTCTTTGACATATTCACATTCCAATGTTGACTGTGACCTCATGCTCATATACCTACTGAGTTCAGTTCTTTCACTCTTTGCATTGGACTTAGGATGCTATCAACATTTAGCTGAGCTATAACTTTGAACAATATTCAGCAATTATGTGCAGATCGAGGTGCAACAAACAGACCTGATTAACTATTATCCTAGCCTGAACAAATACTCCCTACAGCAAACAATCCTAAGCAAGTGCTCAATGTCTAAATCCAGGGATAAACAACATCTCTTGTTTCTCCTAAAACGTATCATAAGAAGGCAAACACATGCAATTCCAAAATGAAGTTACAATATGATTTCCCCTTTATATTAAGTATACTTTCATGTTGTTGCCTGCCAAAACCCACCGGCGAGCAGCGACGGGCAACACAGAGAGCCGGGAGGCTCCCAGGACTGCTGGTGGGTCCTGGTCCCTCGGGCGATGGCCCACAATGCTCCGGCACACGTCCAAGCTGGTGCAAGGGCGTGCCACCTGACCTATACCTGGTCAGGAAGGTGATGGATTGCTTCGACTAGTTTCCTGCATGGCATACACGTAAACATTAAATACGAGCCTCGATCGGCTCTCAGGTTATCCTGTGAATCGGTTCAAGGAGCCGATCCACCCATGATTCGTATTGGATCTACGATAACATGGTGGTCCTGCTTGATCAATACTAAGTTAAAACGATCTACGACGATTTAGGGTTTTCACCACATAACCGGAACGTCCTACACGTAGTTGAGCCTGGCAGACACGAAAGATAATAGAAAACCAGCCCTAGACAAGGCCTAAAAACCAACGTAGAGTTGATTCCCGGAATATCCCCTCTAGGATCAGCAAACTATACCTTACGCACTACTGGATCATTCAACCCGTTTGCAAGGCCTAACTATGCAGATATCAAACTAATCCTTGAAGAACAAGGAACAATCATAACGGATCGAATCTACTAAATAAAGAGTAAGCAAGGTGCTGCCCTTACACCTAAGATAAGTGCAAGGGCAGCTAGATATCTAAGGGTAGCATAACTGGATAAATATATCAAGAAAGCATCTATGCTAACCCTAAACATCTATGATAAGGGTGTTACTCGCCATCAACAAGGCTTCAGTACGAGCAACACCTAAACAACGAATAAACAAGATGCTGCTTAGATCGCAAGATGCGATCTAGGCAGCATGGCGCTTACCCGGAAGAAACCCTCGAAACAAGGGGTGGCGATGCGCCTAGATTGGTTTGTTGCGAACGTGATCGTCCTCCTTTCTCAATAACCCTAGATACATATTTATAGTCCGTAGACTTTCTAACTTGGGAATAAACCCAACCGTGTACGAGCTAAACTCTATCTCTTAATTCTAACCGACACGTAACCTACTATAATTTACAGATACACGGGCAATCTAGCCCAAACTCTAGTACGAGGCCGATTCAGAATATTTCTCGTGCATATTCTCTAAGCCCATTTAATCACGGCCCATCTCCGGACTTGGTTAAAATCTGGCGATAACACATGCCCCCTGGTTTTGGCAATGATAATTCCAAAACCACTCTGTTTTTCTTCGTCGGGTCACGTCGTGGCAGAGCAAAACCGTCACAGTATCCTTTCATCATGATGCCTTGCCTTCTCAACTTCTCTGCACAATTTGACAGTTTTTGGCACCACTTCCTCGGAAACCGCCGCAACATTAAATTTCCACTATATCCCCTTTATTTAACCGCATCGAGCAGTTCGCCTCTTCATCCTCTTGCTTCGTACTAGCCATCGGCAAAAAAAACCCCTCCTCTGCAGCCATGTCTTCCTCCTCCTCCTCCTCTGCCTCATCGGGTCTCTCTTCCCTTTCCTCTTCCTCTCGTGAGCCGACGCTGGAGTGGGACTTGCTGGCGGCGCATGATGTCCTCGCCCCAACGAAGTGGGACAAGGAGGATCATGATTCCTTCGTCTGGTCCGAGGATGACAAGTCCTTGACCGACGGAGAAGACGACTTCCAGTTCCTCGTCAATGGGGAGCTGGAGGCGGAGAGCGAGGACGACCTCTTCTCTTGGGACGACTTCACCTCCTCCGACGAGGAGGAGGAAGAGGAGGACGACGACTCCTCCGACGAGTACCCGCCGGCGAAGCGCTTCCGCGCCGGATCGGACGACGACGACGAGGAGGAGGAAGAAGCCCCTGCCGAGGGCTACGGCAGCAGCGACGAGGAGCTCGCCGGTAGCAGCGCTGATGGCAGCTACGATGGCGACGACGAGGGCAGCGATGGCCCTTAGATTAAGGACTACTAGCATAGGACTAGTAGTAGCAATCGGCTCTTCTTTTGTTCTTCTTTTCTTGAGCAATCGGCTCTTCCCTGTAAGAAACCCTCTTTATCAATGAAGAAAATGTTTCCATGTTGACTTTGCCTTTGTATCAATTTCGCCGATTGTCAAAGCAAGTCAACGCGCAAAGAGCCGATGGCAGCGCATCGGCCTTTACCATAAAACACAAGTAAGGCCAAATCAGTTGCCTATTCAAACGGTAACCTGCAACCCTTGTCTGAAAGAGTAAACTCAGATCCCCAAATCGCCGCTCGAACAGACCCAACCCACGGCCACGCGAATCTCAGTTCTCAATCACGCAGATTCAACTCCGCAGCGAATCCAATGGCAGAATCATCCCACGCCAATGCTACGGTCTCTGGCCTGAAGGTAATCCTCAATGGTCACCATCCGAGCATAGTGTTGAAATTTAACAGTAAACACCTGAATTAATGTCTCATTCCGTCATTAATTTTTAGGTATCAGACATTCTGCTGCCGCATCCTTCATACCCTCGAGGCATCTCTTCAGTATAGCCTCTATATGTAATCTGATAACTGCTCAGTTGAGCTTGTACCTCTAGAGTCGATGCATGTGCATCGACTTTTCAGTCTGAAGTCGATGTCTATGCATCGGCTTTACTTGTGTCCTGTTGTTTTGCATACTTTTCTAAAGTCGATGTCTGTGCATCGGCTGTGATTTGTATGCCCATTTTGTTTTTTGCTGGCCGATTTTATGCATCGGCCCCCATATTTCACTCTCCGTCATCCCACATGCTTGGGAAATATTTCTTGAGATGTTGACCATTGACAGCTACTGGGAATTTAACACCGTCCAGCTGCTTGAGCATGTATGCATTACCCTTCAAAACTTGGTCGACTCTGTACGGTCCGTGCCAATTAGGAGACCATTTACCATACACTTTATCCTTAGTTCCTAATGGCAATACAGCTTCCCATACTAGATCACCAACATGGAACTCCTTTGGTCTCACATTCTTATTGTATGCACGGGCTACCTTGGCTTTGTTCTCTTTAATCTTCTCCAGTGACTAAAGTCTGAGTTCCGTTAGATCCTCAATACTATCACTCATCAGGGCTGCATATTCTTCAGTCGTTAGATCATTCTGAAACGTAACACGTCTCGATCCAGCCGTAATTTCCCAAGGCAATATGGCTTCCTGTCCATAGACCAGATGGTACGGCGAGGTTTTTATAGCTCCATGACATGACATGCGATAAGCCCATAAAGCTTCTGACAATACCTCATGCCAACGTCTAGGGTGTTCGTCAACTTTCCTCTTAATCAGCTTGATAAGGCTCTGGTTGGACGCTTCAGCTTGCCCATTCGCTTGAGCATAGTATGGAGACGATCGGATCAACTTAATTCCCATGTCGTCGCAGAACTTTCTGAACTCTTTAGAAATGAAGACCGGACCTCCATCGGTCGTGATAGTCTGGGGAATCCCGAATCTATGAATGACATGTTCCTTAATGAAATTGATAACATCTTTCGACGCCACTAACTTCATAGGGACGGCCTCCACCCATTTAGTGAAATAATCTGTAATGGCCAAAATCCACTCGTGGCCTTTGCTTGATGGAGGATTGATTTTGCCGATCATATCCATACCCCAACCTCGAAATGGCCAAGGCTTGATGATGGGGTTCACTGCTGATGCGGGCACCATCTGAATTTTCCCGAACATCTGACACGCTTGACACCCTTTATAGTACCTAAAGCAGTCCTCAAGCATGGTGGGCCAGTAATACCCTGATCGCCTGATCAACCATTTCATCTTATGAGCCGATTGGTGAGTTCCACAGGCGCCTTCGTGTACCTCGTGTAAGAGCCGATTCGACTCGGCTGGTCCCAGGCATTTGAGAAGTAACCCCTCCAAAGTCCTGTAGAACATGTCATCTCCTATAAGGACATATTTCATGGCCTTGTATCTTATCCGTTTAGGTGCCCCCCGAGCCGGATCTTTCAAGTAATTGAAGATATCGGCTCTCCAGTCATCCTGTTCCAGGAACTGCACCTGAACATCGGCTCCATCTGTTACGTCCTTATAGCCTGATGCCATCTGTGCGAGATCGTTGGCCTCGGTATTTTGTGTCCTTGGGATCCAGTTAAAGTTTATGTACCTAAATTGTGTCATCAACTCACGGCATTGCATCCATAATGGGAAGAGCGACTCGCTCTCACACTTGTAGTCCTCCGTGAGTTGGGAAATCACCAATTTAGAGTCTCCAAAAAGTTCCACTGCTTCTGCACCGGCTTCTATAAGCAACTCCATTCCCTTGCGTATTGCTTCATACTCGGCGACATTGTTGGTGCAAGGGGTAGATAGCCTGATGGAGAAGGAATATGTTGCCCCCCGAGGCGACACGAGTAGAATGCCGATGCCGCAACCATCATCACAATCCGATCCATCGAAGAACATGGCCCATGCACGTACAGATAGTGCTGCTATATCAGTGTTGATTCGTTCAGCAATAAGATCGGCCAACGCTTGTCCCTTGACTGCTTTCGCAGGCTGATACCGGAGATCAAACTCTGACAATGCAAACATCCACTTACCGAGTCGGCCTTTCAACACAGGAGCCGACAACATATGTTTGATGACGTCTGATTTGCATATGATGACAATTTCCGCTGACAGGAAGATGTGACGAAGCTTGGTGCAGGTAAAGAATAGGCAGAGGCACAACTTCTCGATCTCAGGGTACCTTGTCTCTGCATCCAACATCCTCCTGCTGAGGTAGAAAGCAACTCTCTCCAGACCATCATAAAGTTGCACCACCACTGAGGCGATGGAAGTGTCAGCCACTGACAAGTATATATAGAATGGTCTGTCTTGCTGGGGCGGAACCAACACGGGTGGCTTCGTCAGATATTCTTTGATCTCGTCAAACGCTCGCTGCTGCTCTGCCCCCCAGTGAAACACGTCATCAGATTTAATTTTCACCAATCCCATGAACGGCTCGATTCGTCCTGACAGATTGGAGATGAACCTCCGGACGAAGTTGATTTTGCCGATGAGACATTGGAGTTCCTTCTTCGTGGTAGGTGGCTGCATTGTTCGCACTGCCTCCTGGCTTTTCAGGCCGATCTCAATTCCACGTTCATGAACCAAGAAACCTTAGAATTGACCGGCCATCACCCCCAAGGCACACTTCTTTGGATTCATTCTTAGCCCGAATTTTCTAGTTCGGTCCAGGATGCGTCGCAAATCCTCCAAGTGCCCTTCTACGGAGACAGACTTGACCACCACGTCATCGATGTAAATTTCCACCAACTTGCCGGTCAGATCATGAAAGATGTAATTCATGGCTC
This sequence comes from Lolium perenne, assembly GCF_019359855.2. Lineage (NCBI taxonomy): Eukaryota > Viridiplantae > Streptophyta > Magnoliopsida > Poales > Poaceae > Lolium > Lolium perenne. Next base: position 261,531,219 of record NC_067246.2, on the reverse strand, counting down.
TTTGGTATGTTGCACCGGCATTCTTCAGTCCAAAAGTCATGACTACATATTCAAACAAGCCCACTGAACCTGGTACTCTGAATGCAGTCTTGTGTATATCTTCTGGAGCCATGAAAATTTGGTTGTAGCCGGCGTTGCCATCCATGAAACTTAACACCTTATGACCAGCAGCTGCATTGATCAATGTCTCCGCTACCGGCATTGGATACTCATCCTTTGGAGTAGCTCTGTTGAGATCTCGAAAATCTATGGCGACACGCCATCGGCCGTCCTTTTTCTGTACAGGTACGATACTAGAAATCCATTCAGCATACCTGCATGGCCTGATGAACTCGGCGTCCAACATCTTCTCGATCTCTTTCTTGACTTCTTCTAGAATATCGGCCTTCATCTGAGGTGCACGTTGCTGGAATGGCCGAAATCCTTTCTTGAGAGGGAGCCGATGCTCAATGATGCTCCTGTCTAACCCAGGCAAAGCAATCTGGGTATTCTTTCAACAGAGCTATCATCAGGCTCATCAGATGCGGATCTAACTTTTTGCTGATAAAAGTTGGTTGTGGCTTATCCCCAGGACCAATGTCAACCTCTTCTAGCTCATCAGCCGATGTAAACCCATACCCGAGCTTTCCGTCGCCTGCTAGATCGATGTTAAACACAGGCAAAACGTATGGCGAGGATAATATGGGCCGATTGCTGGAATTGGCCCCCATTTTGATTGCATTGCTCAATGAAGGTTTACAACTTGTTCGTGCTCTACTACGGGAAGGAGTCCCGTTACTACGACTACGTGACATGCTTGAGTTGAGATCATTACTTTTTATTTTTTGGGGCCGATCGCAGGGATAGGCCTTGCCACATACGTCCATAGACTTTGGTCTTGTTACTCTGTCAGGCCGGTGGATAAGACCAGCCTCACCCCGTTTTTTGTAACTTCAATGCGCTCACAGCCGTCCAAACTGACTCCAGAGAGTGGCTCTTGATCTTCCGCTTCCCAAATGTTCATGCCAGCTGTTGAGATCTCGACTGAGTCATCTGCATGGACGACCTCTACTTCATCTCCATCCCACTGTATCAAGCATTGGTGCATTGTGGATGGAATGCAACAGTTGGCGTGAATCCAATCCCTCCCTAGCAGGACAGCGTAAGTGCTTTTGCTGTCGACGATGAAGAATGACGTAGGGATGGTTTTTCGGCCTACAGTTAGATCCACGCTCAGAACACCTTGCGCTTCTGATGCTTGGCCGTTGAATTCGCTCAATGTGACGTTGGTTTTGATCAGATCCGCGCTAGAGCGTCCCAGACGACGTAGCATGGAGTATGGCATTATATTGACTGCCGCTCCCGTGTCAACCAACATCTTGTTGACAGGCTGCCCGTTGATGTAACCTCTTAAGTACAGGGCCTTCAGATGTTTGTAGCTCTTCTCTCGTGGCTTTTCAAAGATAACTGGCCATGGGCCGCAGTCAAGCTGTGCTACAGATGCCTCTTCTGTTCTTGGAGCACAAAACTCCGACGGAAGTATGAACACCATGTTTGTGCCAGCCGATGCCTTCTCATCGGCTTTCTTTTGTTTGGGGCGCCATTCTTTCTTCTGGGGGCGACCCTCCTCTTCCAAAGTTTGCTGAATTTTCGCGGCCAGATCGGGCCGCGCTTTCCTCAACGTGTGCAGGTATTGCCTCTCGGCTTCCTCCAAGCCACGTAGTCGTTGAAACCTACACTTTTGAGAGTGACTGAGTCCATCAGGGCACCACCTTGGCCGGTGGTATCTATCTTCTTCTTCTTCTTCATCTTCTAACTCCTCGAGATCTTCCACCCGAGAGGACTCAGCTTGCTTGTTCCGAGATGGGAGAGGCCCTAGACGTTTGAACACTGACACGTCTCCTGTGTCCTTCTTCTTTTGTCTACATTCTGGGCAGTTGTCGATTGTAGGCAATCGGCTCATTCTTGAGTCCCAGCAATGCTTAAAGAAAGGACAATCCCAGTGTCTGTCCATGTCCTCCTGCTCTCTTGACTTTCCCTTAGCGCGGCGCTCATATCCTTCGTCGTCTCTATCATACCGACGATACTTTCTGTTGTCTACCCTAGACCGACGATCTCTTTCGTCGTCTACGTTATCTCGCCGGCGTTGGTCGTACTGACGCTCATACTTGTTAAGGAGATGCTCGGAGAGCGGTCGCTGGTACCGCACGTTTCTCACTTGCTCCTCTGTGATGTACCGTTTGTCATCATATCGGGGCCGGTCGCGTGGGCCGGCCTCCTCCTTTTCCTTGCCACGAGAGCGACTGCTTTCTTCTTTGTCCCTACCAGGGTGGTATACAGGCCCTGCCATGTTAATACTGAACGAGAAATCTGGCTGGCGCCTCACGGAGTGATTGTACTCCACCATGTTGACGGCAGGAAACGGTTGCATGTCCACTTTCATGGCGTACTGACCGAAAATCAGATGGCCTTGTTCTATCGCCATTTGCAGTCGCTAGTGGTATGGGTGAACGAGTGATGCCACTTGCAGTATGGTCTTCCGTTCAACTCTTGCACTGTAGGGATTTTATGGCCTTCGGGTAACTTCAGCTGTTTCTCCTTAAGCAGTAAATCAAATATCTGCTCAGCCTTGCTCACGTCAAAGTCAAACCCTTTTGCAGGACCTTGTGGTTTCACCCATTTGCAGGACACGGGATTTGCCCCCCGAGCCCATTCAGCCACGGCTACTTCCTGGTCTCCTGCAGAGTCTTCAACCTCTTCTGTCTCAACCAGGCTTACCGGGCGTTTGAATTTGTCCTGGTACAATTCTGGGTGGCGCTGCTCATACAACGATAGTTTCTAAACCATATGCGTCAGTGAAGTGTATTCCGCTTGGAAAGCCATATCTTTGATCGGCGTCGCGAGGCCCAACACTGCCAGATCGACTGCTTCTTTCTCATTCAAACGAGCCGAATAACATCGGTTCCAGACGGTCCTGAAGCGCTGAATGTATTCCGACACCGTTTCTCCACGCTTCTGCCACACTTGCGCCAGATCGGCAATGCCAGCCTCGGTCGCTTCTGAGTGATATTGCATGTGGAACTGCTCTTCCATCTGCTTTCACGTCCGGATTGAATCTGGTGGCAACGAGGTGTACCACCCAAAAGCCGATCCTGTGAGAGATTGCGCAAAAAACCTCACACGTAACTGGTCTGATGCTGAAATCATGCCCAACTGTGCCAAATATCGGCTCACATGCTCAATTGAACTACAGCCTTCTGATCCACTAAACTTTGAGAACTCAGGGAGCCGATACTTGGGCGGCAGTGGAATCAAATCATACTCGTTGGGGTACGGCTTGGAATAGCCGATTGCCCTCCTTTTTGGCACCATGCCGAACTGGTCTCTCAAGATTGCACTGATTTGGTCCACTGTATGAGTTGCAGGGGCCGAGCTTTGATGACTCGTTCCAGTGGCATATTTGGCCAGCCACGCCTGTTTATCGGCGTCTACTCCGGTAATCCCTCCTGCTGTTCCAGAAATCCCTCCTGCTGCAACCTGATTCATGCGCCAAGTTATTGCAGTCCGGCACGTACGTGCACATGTATCCGTGCGGGATTTCCTTAGGTGGTTCACACAGGAACTGGTAATCACCAGGATCGCCCCCAATCTTGTGGACGACGTACGCCGGTGAACCCGGCGGCTCTGGAGCTGCAAGTGAGAATGGCAGCTGCGGTCTGGTCTGGAATGGTATTTCTCCCTGGTGAGTCCCTAGGGTAGGTCCTGACGGAGAGTACTGATGCTTCATGATCTCCTGCACCACGCGAACCGCAACACGCTCGAAAGCGTTCACCACGCTCTCAGAATGACGGTGTAGCGAATGAGCCACCATGTAATTGACTTCCTGACGCAGAGCTCTGGTGCGTTCTTCTGAAGCGGTAGATAGATCCACCTCATCGAGGGCGCCTTCGGCTGAGAACCCTTTCCACCTAATGCCATGTGTACGGGTCCTCTCGAAAGAGCCGATGAGATCGGCTTCGAAGAGAGCTTTAAGCTCATTATACTTCTTCTTATGCTCCTCAGTCAGATCTTCGTACGTGACTGGGTCTTCCGCCATCTCAGCTGCAGATGTTGACGTAGTTGATGTAGACTGTCCCACCGGGCGTGCCAGAATGTGTTGCCTGCCAAAACCCACCGGCGAGCAGCGACGGGCAACACGGAGAGCCGGGAGGCTCCCAGGACTGCTGGTGGGTCCTGGTCCCTCGGGCGACGGCCCGCAATGCTCCGGCACACGTCCAAGCTGGTGCAAGGGCGTGCCACCTGACCTATACCTGGTCAGGTTGGTGATGGATTGTTTCGACTAGTTTCCTGCATGGCATACACGTAAACATTAAATACAAGCCTCGATCGGCTCTCAGGTTATCCTGTGAATCGGCTCAAGGAGCCGATCCACCCATGATTCGTATTGGATCTACGATAACATGGTGGTCCTGCTTGATCAATACTAAGTTAAAACGATCTACGGCGATTTAGGGTTTTCACCACATAACCGGAACGTCCTACACGTAGTTGAGCCTGGCAGACACGAAAGATAATAGAAAACCAGCCCTAGACAAGGCCTAAAAACCAACGTAGAGTTGATTCCCGGAACATCCCCTCAAGGATCAGCAAACTATACCTTACGCACTACTGGATCATTCAACCCGTTTGCAAGGCCTAACTATGCAGATATCAAACTAATCCTTGAAGAACAAGGAACAATCATAACGGATCGAATCTACTAAATAAAGACTAAGCAAGGTGCTGCCCTTACACCTAAGATAAGTGCAAGGGCAGCTAGATATCTAAGGGTAGCATAACTGGATAAATATATCAAGAAAGCATCTATGCTAACCCTAAACATCTATGATAAGGGTGTTACTCGCCATCAACAAGGCTTCAGTACGAGCAACACCTAAACAACGAATAAACAAGATGCTGCTTAGATCGCAAGATGCGATCTAGGCAGCATGGCGCTTACCCAGAAGAAACCCTCGAAACAAGGGGTGGCGATGCGCCTAGATTGGTTTGTTGCGAACGTGATCGTCCTCCTTTCTCAATAACCCTAGATACATATTTATAGTCCGTAGAATTTCTAACTTGGGAATAAACCCAACCGTGTACGAGCTAAACTCTATCTCTTAATTCTAACCGACACGTAACCTACTATAATTTACAGATACACGGGCAATCTAGCCCAAACTCTTGTACGAGGCCGATTCAGAATATTTCTCGTGCATATTCTCTAAGCCCATTTAATCACGGCCCATCTCCGGACTTGGTTAAAATCTGGCGATAACACATGTTTAGTTTGCTTCTCTCACCCTTTGCATGAACCGAGCAATGAGAACGGTTTAACTAAATTGATTGGTCTACTGATTTCTGAATCTCCAATGCATATCTAAGCTCATTGTATATGACTGTGACCTCATGCTCATATACCTACTGAGTTCAGTTCTTTCACTCTTTGCATTGGACTTAGGATGGTATCAACATTTAGCTGAGCTATAACTTTGAACAATATTCAGCAATTATGTGCAGATCGAGGTGCAACAAACAGACCTGATTAACTATTATCCTAGCCTGAACAAATACTCCCTACATCTAACTGAAAAAATGGCAACAAAGCCATGCATGTGCTGCAGAGTTCAATAATGCCCATTAACTCGTGATCAGATGCATTACTTACATGGATATTGAGATGATACATTTTGATGCATAAGAATATCCACGACATTCAGTAACACGCCTAAACTTCATATCGAAGATGCCGTTGTGTGGGGTGTCGTCGGCGGCTGCTCCGTGCACGCAGATTTGACGAGCAGAGAGGGGATTCGGCGGAGTCACGTAGTATCCACGGACGAGGCCTCCGGTATGGAGGAGGCGACGTCGCGCTTGTATAGCGTTGATGTGCGCGAGGTGGTGGCCACCTGCGAGGTGGATGCGGCGTCGATGGAGGTGACGAGCGCTGTGAAGGTGGCGGCGGTGTGCATGGTGGATGTGACGGCCGTGTTTCGGCTGTGTGGGTGCTGGCCACGAGCGTGGTGTGGGTGTGGCGGCGTCACTGCTGGAGGTGGCGGTGGCGTGGAAGGTGGATGTGGCGGCAGCTTGCTCGGCTGTGTGGATGCTAACCGCGCAAGCGGTGAGGCGGCGGCATGCTGATACTATGCAGTTTTGCTTATTTTTCATTAAATACATCTATTTGGGCCTACTAGGCCTAATCTCTCTCACCTGATCTCAGCCGTTAACTTAATTCATACCTCTCCCTATTTTAGAGAAGTAAAAGGTACTGTAAAAGTTGCCATAATCAAAGTCGACGTTATAAGAGTGATATACCTTTTCTCCAACCTTCATGCGCAGAATTTTCGTTAGCTAAACTCCGCAAACATTGCGCTTTTGCCTAAGAAAGATGGCGCGGAGGAACTCACGGACTTCTGTCCTATTAGCCTCATACATGGCGTGGCTAAGATTATTGCGAAGATGATTTCTTTGTGGCTTTCACCATTCATGGACACTCCCATATCCAAGTCCCAAAGCGCTTTCATCAAGACAAGGAGCATCCATGACAACTTTATAAGTGTCCGCAACTTCACCCGTAGGCTTCACCATACAAAAACTTCCACAGTTTTTCTCAAACTTGACATCAAGAAGGCGTTTGATTCGGTGAGGTGGGACTATTTGCTTGACCTCATGCAAAGATGTGGCTTTCCAGCGAGGTACCGAAACTAGGTTACGGCTCTTCTCATCAACTCCTCCTCCCGCGTGCCTCTCAACGGTGTGCCAGGGGGCCCCATTGTGCATGGGAGGAGGCTGCGGCAAGGGGACCCATTATCTCCTCTTCTATTCGACCTTGCCATTGACCCCTTGCAGCAGCTACTTGACTTGGTTATGGCCAATGGCGACCTCCATCGGCTTCGTGGACGTGGTCCTTCTATTCGCACATCCCTCTACGCCGACGATGCGGCAATCTTTATAGCTCCTTTCACTACTAGGAAAAGGCCTAGCCGTAAGATTGACATCAGTGGCGCACCATGGTGGCCGTGCGCCACTACTACTTAGCAGTGGCGCACCAAAAAATGGTGGGCCACTATTACAAATGTAGTAGTGGCGCACCTTGTTTGTGGTGCGCCATTGCTAAATACTGGCAGGAGGTCAGCTCCTACCCCAACCTAATAGTGGCGCACGTCTGAGTGGTGCGCCATGATACGTCTCCGACGTATCGATAATTTTTTTGTTCCATGCCACATTATTGATGTTATCTACATGTTTTATGCACACTTTATGTCATATTCGTGCATTTTCTGGAACTAACCTATTAACAAGATGCCGAAGTGCCGATTCTTTGTTTTCTGCTGTTTTTGGTTTCAGAAATCCTAGTAAAGAAATATTCTCGGAATTGGACGAAATCAACGCCCAGGGTCCTATTTTGCCACGAAGCTTCCAGAAGACCGAAGAGGAGACGAAGTGGGGCCACGAGGCAGCCAAACCCTAGGGCGGCGCGGCCCCTGCCCTGGCCGCGCGGCCCTATGGTGTGGGCCCCTCGTGTGGCCCCCTGACCTGCCCTTCCGCCTACTTAAAGCCTCCGTCGCGAAACCCCCAGTACCGAGAGCCACGATACGGAAAACCTTACTGAGACGCCGCCGCCGCCAATCCCATCTCGGGGGATTCAGGAGATCGCCTCCGGCACCCTGCCGGAGAGGGGAATCATCTCCCGGAGGACTCTACGCCGCCATGGTCGCCTCCGGAGTGATGTGTGAGTAGTCTACCCCTGGACTATGGGTCCATAGCAGTAGCTAGATGGTTGTCTTCTCCCCATTGTGCTTAATTGTCGGATCTTGTGAGCTGCCTAACATGATCAAGATCATCTATCTGTAATTCTATATGTTGCGTTTGTTGGGATCCGATGAATAGAGAATACTTGTTATGTTGATTATCAAAGTTATGTCTATGTGTTGTTTATGATCTTGCATGCTCTCCGTTACTAGTAGATGCTCTGGCCAAGTAGATGCTTGTAACTCCAAGAGGGAGTATTTATGCTCGATAGTGGGTTCATGTCTCCGTGAATCTGGGGAAGTGACAGAAATCTCTAAGATTATGGATGTGTGATGACCCACAAGTATAGGGGGTGTATCGTAGTATTTTCAATAAGTAAGAATGTCGATCCCAACGAGGAGCAGAAGGTGTTGACAAGCAGTTTCGATGAAGGATTCACTGTAAATGCTCACAGACAAGTATTCAGGGGGTTTTGATGTAACAGTTGAATAAAGTACGAGTAAGTAAAGTGCGAGAGTAACAATTGCAACGAGTGGCCCAATCCTTTTTAGAACAAAGGACAAGCCGGTTTGTTTACTTATAATGACCAAACGTTCTCGAGGACACACGGGATTTTAGTCTAGTGCTTTCGCTACATACGGTTAAATAATCTTCATTGTTATGATAAGTGTTGTGTGGGTGAACCTATGCTAATGTACCGCCCTTCCTAGGACTAATACGTACTTGTGATTATACCCCTTGCAAGCATCCGCAACTACAAGAAAGTAATTAAGATAAATCTAACCACAGCCTTAAACTCTGAGATCCTGCGATCCCTCCTGCATCGATGTACCAACGGGGGTTTAGGTTTCTGTCACTCCGGCAACCCCGCAATTGGCAAACGAGTACAAGATGCATTCCCCTAGGCCCATAAATGGTGAAGTGTCATGTAGTCGACGTTCACATGACACCACTAGAAGAATAACACCACAACTTAAATATCATACCATTGAATATTACTCAACCATAGTTCACTACTAACATTTAGACTTCACCCATGTCCTCAAGAACTAAACGAACTACTCACGAGACATCATATGGAACATGATCAGAGGTGATATGATGATGAATAACAATCTGAACATAAACTTGGTTCAATGGTTTCACTCAATAGCATCAACAACAAGTAGAGATCGATACCGGGAGAGTTTCCCCTATCAAACAATCAAGATCAAACCCAAATTGCTACGGCGGTGACGGTGTCCAGCGGTGGAGACGGCGGTGATGATGGTGGAGATGATGATGATGGTGATGGAGATGATGTCCAGCTCGATGACGGTGACGATGGCGTCGATTTCCCCCTCCCGGAGGGAATTTCCCGCCAGTTCCTGCCCGCCGGAGAGCTCTTTTCTCTCTGGTGTTCTCCGCCCCGTAGAGGCGGCTGTAACTCTTTGCGAGGTACCCTCTGTGGCTTAGGTTTTCGGGACGAAGGGTTTCGCGAAGAAAAGGAGGCAAAAGGGGCTGTGGGGCCCCCACACCACATGGTGGCGCGGCCAGGCCATGGGCCGCGCCGCCCTATGGTGTGGGCCCACCCTGGGTCCAGCTGGCTCCTCCTTCTGGCTTCCTTCGTCATCTTGAAAAATAGGATTTTTGGTATAATTTCCTTCCACAGTTGATCTTCCGAAATATTGCGTTCTGACGGTGCTTTTTCCAGCGAGAATCCACAGCTCCGGTGCTTGATCCTCCAATAATGATGAAACATGCAAAATAGATGAAATAACATAAGTATTGTATCCAAATATGAAATATATCAATGAATAACAGCAAATTATGATATAAAATAGTGATGCAAATTGGACGTATCAACTCCCCCCAAGCTTAGACTTCGCTTGTCCCCAAGCGAAACTGAACTCAGTAAACAGGACCACATGTTTATGGAGTGAAGAGTCGATAAATAAAATACGGACAAGAAGCATCATATTCATTCACACAAGACATTATAGTAAACAACTTCCTCATATAACTCAACTTGAAACAAGTATAAGGTAATCACAAATAAAGGTGCATAAGAAATCATAGTTGGTGATGGCAAACTTCGTTCTTGGTCAGAGAACAATTAACAGATTGTATTTATCTCATTGAGCAGCGCTCTCATGTTAAAGTTTATAAGGCACAACTTGCATACTCAATCATAATGGTCTCCTCATAATCATTGATAACTTGCAAAGTTATATTCATTCAGATAAAACTTGTACTAAACAAAGAAGAATAAAAGACATGATGAAGCAAATCACAATATAATGGTTTGATCACAACTACTCAAATGCTTGCTTGAGATGGAGGGAAATAGGTTTACTGACTCAACATAAAGTAAAAGACAGGCCCTTCGCAGAGGGAAGCAGGGATTAAATCATGTGCTAGAGCTTTTTTTCAGTTTTGAAATCATATAAAGAGAATAAAAGTAACATTTTGAGAGGTGTTTGTTGTTGTCAACGACTGGTAGCGGGTACTCTAACCCCCTTGCCAGACAACCTCCAAAGAGCGGCTCCCATATTATTTTCATTTTATGTGGCACTCCTTCCAACCTTTCTTTCACAAACCATGGCTAACCGAATCCTCGGGTGCCTGCCAACAATCTCATACCATGAAGGAGTGCCTTTTTATTTTAGTTTTATTATGATGATGACACTCCCCCCAACCTTTGCTTACACAAGCCATGGCTAACCGAATCCTTCGGGTGCCGTCCATCAATCACATACCATGGAGGAGTGTCTATTTAGTTTAATTAATTTGGGACTGGGAATCCCATTGCCAGCTCTTTTTGCAAAATTATTGAATAAGCGGATGAAGCCACTAGTCCATTGGTGAAAGTTGCCCAACAAGATTGAAAGATAAAACACCACATACTTCCTCATGAGCTATAAAACATTGACACAAATAAGAGATACTAAGTTTTGAATTGTTTAAAGGTAGCACATGAAGTATTTACTTGGAATGGCAGAAAATACCGTGTAGTGGGTAGGTCTGGTAGACACAAATGACATAGGTTTGGTCTAAGGTTTGGATGTACGAGAAGTATTCCCTCTCAGTACAGGTCTTTGGCTAGCAAGGTTAATTAGCAAGCATAAGAGTTGAGGGAAACAAACAAATATACATGTGATAGAAACAATCATGCATCTTCCTTGTAAGCACAAACAATTTTAACTTCAGAATAATAAGCTATGAGCTAACAAGAAAGAAAGACAATGAAACAACTACATGTATTTCTCTTTTCTACTTAAACCTCAAAGTGTTGTTGCTATTGACCAATGCTAAGTTTGCCAAAACCAAATAGATTTATTCAATGCTCCCAAAGTGATACCAATACTAACGACAAGGTAAATCATATAATAGAGATTGCAAACTAAAATAAGATGTGCAATATGTAAATGATAAGACTTCTCATTAATATTCCATAATGATAACTCACACCAAGGGATACATAGATAACCAACTAAAGGAGAGATACTTCCAAACTGCAACCCATCTTATACGATAACTTCCCTACTCATGATATGACACTACTTGATAATAAAAGTAAAAGGTAGTGATGATGTGATACCGCGGCACTCCCCCAAGCTTGGAACAAACCAAGGGGATGCCAATACCGATGATGAATTACTCCTGCGGCGATGATGGTGATGAACTTCCGTCATCAAGCTTCCAAGGAAAAGGCTCTCCATCAAGGAACGACATCTTGGTCTCGGGAATCCTGAAACTAGCAGCACGGCTTATGTATTTAAACCTGTTTTCATACTCACAGTTCTGATTCTGAACGTCATAGAGTTGTGCTTGGAGCTTGTTGGTGGTGTCGTGAAGTGAGAGGATGTCGCCCCAAAGTTTTGCAGTTTCCTTCTCATGTTCAGCAATGAGTTCAGACACAATCCTGTGGAAGATATCCACCTCACGCTCAGCCATCTTCTTGTATTTGAAAACCTCTTGTTCTAGCTTCTCCATCCTATCTTCCAAGCTTCCTTCTCCTTCAGGCCCCTGGACATCCTTGATCTGCAGTTCTCCTTCAACGAGCAGCAACTCCTTGGGGTGCATCCTCAGCTCCTCCATGTACAAGTTGCCAACATCCTTGCCGGAGCTGTCCTTCGGAGTTTCCGACAAAGACATGATGGCTCTAGATCCGAAGAAAATCCTGGCAGAAACAGCTCAAAACAAAACACGCCGAGAAAACGATATACGGGCCTCCAGGGGTCCGGGGAATTATATAGCAAATATTTTCACGACAAACGGAAAGTACCAGATCGAACTAGAGTCGAAAAGGGGCGACGAGGTGGCCAAACCATAGGTCGGCGCGGGCCCAGGTCAGGCCGCGCCGGCCTATGGTGGCACCCCCTCGTGCGTCCTTTCCACTCCGTTTCGAACTCGTAATTTTTCATATTTTCCAAAAATAGCAAAAATATTGTTCAGAAAGTAAATTGCGTACTTTTCATTACCAGTACTGTTACCTATTCAAAGTCGAGTTACGTGATTTGTCAATTTGCCCTTTGATGAAAGCCTCCGGTGTTTCCACTTGAATAATATCAACATCAACATTATAAGAATCACCCGAGATATAATGCTTGAGTCTTTGTCCATTCACCACTTGCGTGGCATTGCCTTGGAGAGAGCTAATTTTGATTGCTCCTGAACAATACACCTCCTCGACAACATATGGTCCTTCCCATTTTGAGAGTAATTTCCCTGCAAAGAATCTGAGACGAGACCGATACAATAGGACTTTATCCCCAATATTAAATTCTCTTTTAATAATCCTTCTATCATGCCATTTTTTAACTTTCTCTTTAAAGAGTTTAGCATTTTCATAAGCTTCACTTCTCCATTCATCTAGAGAACTTAATTGCAACAACCTCTTATCACCGGCAAGTTTAGGATCTTTATTTAATTCTCTAACTGCCCAATAAGCTTTGTGTTCTAGTTCTAAAGGTAAATGACAAGCCTTCCCATAAACCATTTTATAAGGTGACATTCCCATGGGATTTTTATAAGCAGTTCTATAAGCCCATAGTGCATCCTTCAATTTACTAGCCCAATTTTTTCTAGTTTTATTAACAGTCTTTCCCAAAATAGATTTAATCTCTCTATTTGATAATTCTACTTGACCACTAGTTTGAGGATGATAAGCGGAAGCAATTCTATGATTAATACCATACTTAGCAAGAGTTTTTCTAAAACCTCCATGAATAAAATGAGAACCTCCATCAGTCATAATATATCTAGGCACTCCAAATCTAGGAAAAATAATGTCTAAAAGCATTCTTAAAGAGGTCTCACCATCAGCACTTTTTGTAGGTATTGCTTCCACCCATTTAGTAACATAATCAACAGCAACAAGTATGTGAGTGTTACCTTCTGAAGACGGAAAAGGTCCCATGAAGTCAAATCCCCAACAATCAAATGGTTCAATAACAAGAGTATAATTCATAGGCATTTCATTACGTCTGGAGATATTACCAACCCTTTGGCATTCATCACAAGATAAAATAAACTTTCTCGCATCCTTGAAGAGAGTTGGCCAATAAAAACCTGATTGTAGAACCTTTTGCGCGGTTCTTTCTCCGGCGTGATGTCCTCCATAAGCACTACCATGACATTTACTCAATATCTCTTGTTGTTCATTTTCGGGAACACATCTTCGCATAATACCATCCACTCCTTCTTTGTATAAGTGTGGGTCATCCCAGAAATAATGCCTCAAGTCATAAAAGAATTTCCTCCTTTGCTGAGCTGAAAAGGTTGGAGGCAAGTACTTGGAAACAATAAAGTTAGCATAATCAGCATACCAAGGACTGTCTCGCGAGCTCACCTTTATTACAGCCAATTGTTCATTTGGAAAACTATCATTAAGGAACAGGATCATAAGCAATATTTTCCAATCTAGACAAATTATCAGCAACAGGATTATCAGCACCTTTCCTATCTACAATATGTAAATCAAATTCTTGCAAAAGAAGTACCCATCTAATAAGCCGCGGCTTAGCATCTTTCTTTGTCATAAGGTATCTAATTGCAGCATGATCAGTATGAATAGTAACTTTTGAATCAACAATATAAGATCTAAATTTATCGCAAGCAAAGACTACAGCTAATAATTCTTTTTCAGTTGTAGCATAATTTCTTTGAGCAGCATCAAGAGTTTTACTAGCATAATGAATAACATTCAGTTTTTTATCTACTCGCTGTCCAAGAACAGCGCCTACAAATAAAATCACTAGCATCACACATAATTTCAAATGGTAAGTTCCAATCAGGAGGTTCAACTATAGGAGCAGTTGTTAAAGCTTTCTTTAGAGTTTCAAAAGCTTCCTTACAATCATCATCAAAAACAAATGGTACATCTTTTTGAAGAAGATTAGTAAGAGGCTTTGAAATCTTGGAGAAATCTTTAATAAATCTCCTATAAAACCCAGCATGACCAAGAACACTACGAATACCTTTAACATCCCTCGGATAGGGCATCTTCTCAATTGCTTCAACTTTAGCTCTATCAACTTCAATACCTCTCTCAGAAATTTTATGTCCCAATACAATTCCTTCATTAACCATAAAGTGGCATTTCTCCCAATTAAGAACAAGGTTAGTTTCTTCACATCTCTCGCAAAACTTTATCAAGGTTTCGCAAGCAACTATCAAAAGAATTCCCATAGACGGAAAAATCATCCATGAATACCTCTACAATACTCTCACAAAAACCATGAAAAATAGCAGACATGCATCTTTGAAAAGTAGCAGGAGCATTACATAAACCAAAAGGCATACGTCTATAAGCATAAGTTCCATAGGGACAAGTGAAAGTGGTTTTCTCTTGATCTTTAGCTTTAACAGGAATTTGTGAAAACCCAGAATAACCATCAAGAAAACAAAAATGAGTATTTTTAGACAATCTTTCTAGCATTTGATCAATAAATGGTAAAGGGTAATGATCTTTCTTAGTAACTTTATTAACTTTTCGAAAATCAATGCACATTCTATACCCTACAACTACTCTTTGAGGGATGAGCTCATCATTATCATTAGGCACAACAGTCATTCCTCCTTTCTTGGGAACGCAATGCACAGGACTAACCCATCTACTATCAGCAATAGGATATATAATACCAGCTTCAAGAAGTCTTAATACCTCATTCCTTACCACTTCCTTCATCTTCGGAATTAGGCAGCTGATGTTCAACAACAGGCTTTGCATCATCTTCCATATTAATAGCATGTTGGCAAATAGAAGGAGAAATCCCCTTCAAATCATCAAGAGTATAGCCAATAGCTCCTCGGTGTTTCTTCAATATTTCCAATAACCTTTCTTCCTCAATCTCTGAAAGCTTAGAACTAATAATAACAGGATATATTTTCTTATCATCAATATGAGCATATTTAAGATTATCAGGCAAAGGCTTTAAATCAAAAACAGGATCTTCCTTTGGTGGCGGTGTTGTACCCAGATCTTCCACCGGTAAATCATGCTTAAGAATAGGTTGGCGAAGAAAAATTTCCTCAAGCTCATCTCTTTCTTTCCTAAAAACTTCACTCTCGCTATTCTCCAAATGTTGCTGCAAAGGATTATTAGGAACAAGAACAATAGATGCACACTGCTCCATTTTAAAATCATTATTAGGCAAATCAGCTTTATAAGGAGTTTTGGTAAATTTAGAGAAGTTAAACTCATAAGATTCACCAGCAAATTTAGTCAAAATTTTCTCTTTCTTGCAATCTATAATAGCTCCACAAGTATTTAGAAAAGGTCTACCAAAAATAATAGGACAATAATCACTAGCAGCAGAACCAAGTACCAAAAAGTCAGCAGGATATTTAATCTTACCACATAGAACTTCCACATCTCGAACAATACCAATTGGAGAAATAGTTTCTCTATTAGCCAGCTGAATAACCACATCAATATCTTCAAGTTCACAAGAATCAATTTCGTGCATAATCTCCGTGTAAAGCTCATAAGGAATAGCACTAACGCTTGCACCAATATCACATAAACCATAATAGCAATGATCACCAATTCTAACAGATAGCATAGGAACACTAGCTTGTTTGGGTTTATTAGGATGTGAAACAATATTAGAAGCATCTTCACAGAAAATAATATGACCATCCTCCACATTTTCAGTCACAAGATCTTTAACTATTGCAACAGCAGGTTCAACTTTTATTTGTTCTTCAGGTTCTACAGGTTTCTTTTCACTTTTATGAACCGCACTATTTATAACAGAGTACTCCTTCATTTTAGCAGGGAAAGGGGTTTTTTCAATATAAGCTTCAGGAATAACATGATCAGCAGTTTCAACTATAACGCATTTATTAATAGATGAATCAATTTTATCTTTATACGGTTCATGATACTTATCAAAATTCTTCTTTGGCAATTCATAATGAGAGGCAAAAGCTTTATAAAGATTTGCAGCAACTTGAGAATCAAGACCATATGTAGCACTCATATTACGAAATTTATCAGTATCCATAAAAGCTTCAATGCATTTATAATCATAAATTATACCTGATTCTCTATCCTTGTCGTTCTCCCAACCTTCAGTATTTTCTTGGATCTGATCAAGAAGGTCCCTTTTAAACTCTTCTTTGTTGCGTGTAAATGATCCAGAACAAGAAGTATCCAGCAAGGTCTTGTCTTGAAAAGAAAGTCTTGCATAGAAATTATCAATAATAACATTGCCAGGAAGCTCATGAATGGGGCATTTGAGCATTAAAGACTTCAATCTCCCCCAAGCTTGGGCAATACTCTCTCCATCATGAGGCCAAAAATTATATATGCGATTCCGATCCTTGTGAATTTCACTTGGAGGATAGAACTTAGAATAAAACCGGGGCACAATATCATTCCATTCAAGAGAATCCCCATTATCCAGTAATTTATACCAATGCGCCGCCTTACCAGACAGCGATAAAGAGAATAGTTTCTTCCTCACTTCATCCATAGCAATACCTGCACACTTGAATAAACCGCATAATTCATGTAAGAACAATAAATGATCTCCAGGGTGGACAGTTCCATCCCCTTCATAGCGGTTATCCATAACACGTTCAATAATTTTCATAGGTATTTTATATGGTATCACTTCCTCACCTGGCGCCTCATCCACTACCGTTGCAGTAGTAGTAGACTTCCCAAATAAAAATTGAAGAGAAGATCTCTCCATAATGACTTATAGCAGCAGGCAGAAATAAAATCAGCACAAACAGTAAAGATTTTCCTTACCAATTCCACTTACCAATAGCGCTTCACTCCCCGGCAACGGCGCCAGAAAATAGTCTTGATGACCCACAAGTATAGGGGGTGTATCGTAGTATTTTCGATAAGTAAGAATGTCGATCCCAACGAGGAGCAGAAGGTGTTGACAAGCAGTTTCGATGAAGGATTCACTGTAAATGCTCACAGACAAGTATTCAGGGGGTTTTGATGTAACAGTTGAATAAAGTATGAGTAAGTAAAGTGCGAGAGTAACAATTGCAACGAGTGGCCCAATCCTTTTTAGAACAAAGGACAAGCCGGTTTGTTTACTTATAATGACCAAACGTTCTCGAGGACACACGGGATTTTAGTCTAGTGCTTTCGCTACATACGGTTAAATAATCTTCATTGTTATGATAAGTGTTGTGTGGGTGAACCTATGCTAATGTACCGCCCTTCCTAGGACTAATACATACTTGTGATTATACCCCTTGCAAGCATCCGCAACTACAAGAAAGTAATTAAGATAAATCTAACCACAGCCTTAAACTCTGAGATCCTGCGATCCCTCCTGCATCGATGTACCAACGGGGGTTTAGGTTTCTGTCACTCCGGCAACCCCGCAATTGGCAAACGAGTACAAGATGCATTCCCCTAGGCCCATAAATGGTGAAGTGTCATGTAGTCGACGTTCACATGACACCACTAGAAGAATAACACCACAACTTAAATATCATACCATTGAATATTACTCAACCATAGTTCACTACTAACATTTAGACTTCACCCATGTCCTCAAGAACTAAACGAACTACTCACGAGACATCATATGGAACATGATCAGAGGTGATATGATGATGAATAACAATCTGAACATAAACTTGGTTCAATGGTTTCACTCAATAGCATCAACAACAAGTAGAGATCGATACTGGGAGAGTTTCCCCTATCAAACAATCAAGATCAAACCCAAATTGCTACGGCGGTGACGGTGTCCAGCGGTGGAGACGGCGGTGATGATGGTGGAGATGATGATGATGGTGATGGAGATGATGTCCAGCTCGATGACGGTGACGATGGCGTCGATTTCCCCCTCCCGGAGGGAATTTCCCCGGCGGATTCCTGCCCGCCGGAGAGCTCTTTTCTCTCTGGTGTTCTCCGCCCCGCAGAGGCGGCTGTAACTCTTCACGAGGTACCCTCTGTGGCTTAGGTTTTCGGGACGAAGGGTTTCGCGAAGAAAAGGAGGCAAAAGGGGCTGTGGGGCCCCCACACCACATGGTGGCGCGGCCAGGCCATGGGCCGCGCCGCCCTATGGTGTGGGCCCACCCTGGGTCCAGCTGGCTCCTCCTTCTGGCTTCCTTCGTCATCTTGAAAAATAGGATTTTTGGTATAATTTCCTTCCACAGTTGATCTTCCGAAATATTGCGTTCTGACGGTGCTTTTTCCAGCAGAATCCTGGCTCCGGTGCTTGATCCTCCAATAATGATGAAACATGCAAAATAGATGAAATAACATAAGTATTGTATCCAAATATGAAATATATCAATGAATAACAGCAAATTATGATATAAAATAGTGATGCAAATTGGACGTATCAATGTGCTGTTGCCACTAGGGATAAAACATTGGTGTTATGTTCAAGGATGTAGTTACTGATTACATTACGCGCAATACTTAATGCAATTGTCTGTTGTTAGCAACTTAATACTGGAGGGGGTTCGGATGATAACCTGAAGGTGGACTTTTTAGGCATAGATGCATGCTGGATAGCGGTCTATGTACTTTGTCGTAATGCCCAATTAAATCTCACTATACTCATCATAATATGTATGTGCATGGTCATGCCCTCTTTATTTGTCAATTGCCCAACTGTAATTTGTTCACCCAACATGCTGTTTATCTTATGGGAGAGACACCTCTAGTGAACTGTGGACCCCGGTCCAATTCTCTATACTGAAACACAATCTACTGCAATACTGTTCTACAGTTTTCTGCAAACAATCATCATCCACACTATACATCTAATCCTTTGTTACAGCAAGCCAGTGAGATTGACAACCTCGCTGTTTCGTTGGGGCAAAGTACTTTGGTTGTGTTGTGCAGGTTCCACGTTGGCGCCGGAATCTCTGGTGTTGCGCCGCACTACATCCCGCCGCCATCAACCTTCAACGTGCTTCTTGGCTCCTACTGGTTCGATAAACCTTGGTTTCATACTGAGGGAAAACTTGCCGCTGTACGCATCACACCTTCCTCTTGGGGTTCCCAACGGACGCGTGTTGTACGCGTATCAAGCTCTTTTTCTGGCGCCGTTGCCGGGGAGATCAAGACACGCTGCAAGGGGAGTCTCCACTTCCCAATCTCTTTACTTTGTTTTTGTCTTGCTTAGTTTTATTTACTACTTTGTTTGCTGCACTAAATCAAAATACAAAAAAATTAGTTGCTAGTTTTACTTTATTTGCTATCTTGTTTGCTATATCAAAAACCCAAAAAAATTAGTAACTTGTATTTACTTTACTTATTGCATTATGTTTCCTCTTAATTTTACCGTAAAAAACATGCCGGTAGGACGCAGGTCTATAATTGGGAGAAATAATATAGAAGAATTTTTCAACCATGTTAGTACCATTGACGATTTTGAGGATAGACACTTGGTAGACCTTGCTCCTACTTATGAAATTGCTGCTGCTGCTTTAGTTCGCATGTTGGAAACTAAATTTGTTAATCTCAATCCTATAATCCAACACATGTTTCTTACACTTGGTGATATGGAAGAAGGGGAAAAGAAAGATTTTGTTTTAGAAACCCTTCTTAGAGAATTTGGTGGTCTAGCAAGAGAGGCTAGAAAGGTCTTTGCTAAATTTAATATGCTTGGTTCTTATACTAATTTTGTTAGTCTCCTTGAAAAGATGGACATGGATAGAATAAGGTACACTAATAATATTGATGATGGTGGGGAGATCAAAGCACCAATACCATGTAAACTCCTAGCTATGAATGATGCACTAGAAAATAATTATGCTTGGCTTGTTCCCGAAAATTTGTTTGATGAGAGTAGCAAGCCCAAGACTAATGAAAAGGGGGACGCTAAAACTTATGTATCTAATATACTATGCCTGGTTGAGAAAACTCCACACCCCGCTGAAGATGCACCACCCTTTGATAATACTTGATACACACTTTCTGCGCCTAGCTGAAAGGCGTTAAAGAAAAGCGCTAATGGGAGACAACCCATGGTTTTTACTACAGTACTTTGTTTTTATTTTGTGTCTTGGAAGTTGTTTACTACTGTAGCAACCTCTCCTTATCTTAGTTTAGTGTTTTGTTGTGCCAAGTAAAGTCGTTGATAGTAAAGTTCATACTAGATTTGGATTACTGCGCAGAAACAGATTTCTTTGCTGTCACGAATCTGGGCTGTTTTCTCTGTAGGTAACTCAGAAAATTATGCCAATTTACGTGAGTGATCCACAGATATGTACGCAACTTTCAATCAATTTGAGCATTTTCATTTGAGCAAGTCTGGTGCCTCGATAAAATTCGTCAATACGAACTGTTCTGTTTTGACAGATTCTGCCTTTTATTTCGCATTGCCTCTTTTGCTATGTTGGATGAATTTCTTTGATCCATGAATGTCCAGTAGCTTTATGCAATGTCCAGAAGTGTTAAGAATGATTATTTCACCTCTGAACATGTTAATTTTTATTGTCCACTAACCCTCTAATGAGTTGTTCTAAGTTTGGTGTGGAGGAAGTTTTCAAGGATCAAGAGAGGAGTATGATGCAACATGATCAAGGAGAGTGAAAGCTCTAAGCTTGGGGATGCCCCGGTGGTTCACCCCTGCATATTCTAAGAAGACTCAAGCGTCTAAGCTTGGGGATGCCCAAGGCATCCCCTTCTTCATCAACAACATTATCAGGTTCCTCCCCTGAAACTATATTTTTATTCCATCACATCTTATGTGCTTTTCTTGGAGCGTCGGTTTGTTTTTGTTTTTTTGTTTTGTTTGAATAAAATGGATCCTAGCATTCACTGTATGGGAGAGAGACACGCTCCGCTGTAGCATATGGACAAGTATGTCCTTAGGCTCTACTCATAGTATTCATGGCGAAGTTTCTTCTTCGTTAAATTGTTATATGGTTGGAATTGGAAAATGATACATGTAGTAAATTGCTAAAATGTCTTGGGTAATGTGATACTTGGCAATTGTTGTGCTCATGTTTAAGCTCTTGCATCATATACTTTGCACCCATTAATGAAGAAATACATAGAGCATGCTAAAATTTGGTTTGCATATTTGGTCTCTCTAAGGTCTAGATAATTTCTAGTATTGAGTTTGAACAACAAGGAAGATGGTGTAGAGTCTTATAATGTTTTCAATATGTATTTTATGTGAGTTTTGCTGCACCGGTTCATCCTTGTGTTTGTTTCAAATAGCCTTGCTAGCCTAAACCTTGTATCGAGAGGGAATACTTCTCATGCATCCAAAATCCTTGAGCCAACCACTATGCCATTTGTGTCCACCATACCTACCTACTACATGGTATTTCTCCGCCATTCCAAAGTAAATTGCTTGAGTGCTACCTTTAAAATTCCATCATTCACCTTTGCAATATATAGCTCATGGGACAAATAGCTTAAAAACTACTGTGGTATTGAATATGTACTTATGCACTTTATCTCTTATTAAGTTGCTTGTTGTGCGATAACCATGTTCACTGGGGACGCCATCAACTATTCTTTGTTGAATTTCATGTGAGTTGCTATGCATGTTCGTCTTGTCTGAAGTAAGAGAGATCTACCACCTTATGGTTAAGCATGCATATTGTTAGAGAAGAACATTGGGCCGCTAACTAAAGCCATGATCCATGGTGGAAGTTTCAGTTTTGGACAATATCCTCAATCTCATATGAGAAAATTATTAATTGTTGTTTCATGCTTATGCATAAAAGAGGAGTCCATTATCTGTTGTCTATGTTGTCCCGGTATGGATGTCTAAGTTGAGAATAATCAATAGCGAGAAATCCAATGCGAGCTTTCTCCTTAGACCTTTGTACAGGAGGCATAGAGGTACCCCTTTGTGACACTTGGTTAAAACATGTGCATTGCGATGATCCGGTAGTCCAAGCTAATTAGGACAAGGTGCGGGCACTATTAGTATACTATGCATGAGGCTTGCAACTTGTAAGATATAATTTACATGATACATATGCTTTATTACTACCGTTGACAAAATTGTTTCATGTTTTCAAAATCAAAGCTCTAGCACAAATATAGCAATCGATGCTTTTCCTCTATGAGGACCATTCTTTTACTTTCATTATTGAGTCAGTTCACCTATTTCTCTCCACCTCAAGAAGCAAACACTTGTGTGAACTGTGCATTGATTCCTACATACTTGCATATTGCACTTATTATATTACTCTATGTTGACAATATCCATGAGATATACATGTTACAAGTTGAAAGCAACCGCTGAAACTTAATCTTCCCTTGTGTTGCTTCAATGCTTTTACTATGAATTATTGCTTTATGAGTTAACTCTTATGCAAGACTTATTGATGCTTGTCTTGAAGTACCATTCATGAAAAGTCTTTGCTATATGATTCACTTGTTTACTCATGTCATATACATTGTTTTGATCGCTGCATTCACTACATATGCTTTACAAATAGTATGATCAAGGTTATGATGGCATGTCACTCCAGAAATTATCTTTGTTATCGTTTTACCTGCTCGGGACGAGCAGAACTAAGCTTGGGGATGCTGATACGTCTCCGACGTATCGATAATTTCTTGTGTTCCATGCCACATTATTGATGTTATCTACATGTTTTATGCACACTTTATGTCATATTCGTGCATTTTCTGGAACTAACCTATTAACAAGATGCCGAAGTGCCGATTCTTTGTTTTTACGCTATTTTTGGTTTCAGAAATCCTAGTAAAGAAATATTCTCGGAATTGGACGAAATCAACGCCCAGGGTCCTATTTTGCCACGAAGCTTCCAGAAGACCGAAGAGGAGACGAAGTGGGGCCACGAGGCAGCCAAACCCTAGGGCGGCGCGGCCCCTGCCCTGGCCGCGCGGCCCTATGGTGTGGGCCCCTCGTGTGGCCCCCTGACCTGCCCTTCCGCCTACTTAAAGCCTCCGTCGCGAAACCCCCAGTACCGAGAGCCACGATACGGAAAACCTTACTGAGACGCCGCCGCCGCCGCCAATCCCATCTCGGGGGATTCAGGAGATCGCCTCCGGCACCCTGCCGGAGAGGGGAATCATCTCCCGGAGGACTCTACGCCGCCATGGTCGCCTCCGGAGTGATGTGTGAGTAGTCTACCCCTGGACTATGGGTCCATAGCAGTAGCTAGATGGTTGTCTTCTCCCCATTGTGCTTAATTGTCGGATCTTGTGAGCTGCCTAACATGATCAAGATCATCTATCTGTAATTCTATATGTTGCGTTTGTTGGGATCCGATGAATAGAGAATACTTGTTATGTTGATTATCAAAGTTATGTCTATGTGTTGTTTATGATCTTGCATGCTCTCCGTTACTAGTAGATGCTCTGGCCAAGTAGATGCTTGTAACTCCAAGAGGGAGTATTTATGCTCGATAGTGGGTTCATGTCTCCGTGAATCTGGGGAAGTGACAGAAATCTCTAAGATTATGGATGTGCTGTTGCCACTAGGGATAAAACATTGGTGCTATGTTCAAGGATGTAGTTACTGATTACATTACGCGCAATACTTAATGCAATTGTCTGTTGTTAGCAACTTAATACTGGAGGGGGTTCGGATGATAACCTGAAGGTGGACTTTTTAGGCATAGATGCATGCTGGATAGCGGTCTATGTACTTTGTCGTAATGCCCAATTAAATCTCACTATACTCATCATAATATGTATGTGCATGGTCATGCCCTCTTTATTTGTCAATTGCCCAACTGTAATTTGTTCACCCAACATGATGTTTATCTTATGGGAGAGACACCTCTAGTGAACTGTGGACCCCGGTCCAATTCTCTATACTGAAATACAATCTACTGCAATACTGTTCTACAGTTTTCTGCAAACAATCATCATCCACACTATACATCTAATCCTTTGTTACAGCAAGCCGGTGAGATTGACAACCTCGCTGTTTCGTTGGGACAAAGTACTTTGGTTGTGTTGTGCAGGTTCCACGTTGGCGCCGGAATCTCTGGTGTTGCGCCGCACTACATCCCGCCGCCATCAACCTTCAACGTGCTTCTTGGCTCCTACTGGTTCGATAAACCTTGGTTTCATACTGAGGGAAAACTTGCCGCTGTACGCATCACACCTTCCTCTTGGGGTTCCCAACAGACGCGTGTTGTACGCGTATCACGCCACTGCTACTTCGCTTACCTATGGCGCACGACGTCGTGGTGCGTCACTGCTAGGAGGTGACCAGGGCACCTTTAGAGATGAGGTCCTCAGCAATGGCGCACTTCCGTGGTGCGCCACTAGTAGCTATGGCGCACCACCAACAGGGTGCGCCACTGCTAAGTTGGGCAGGGGCGCGTGGTGCAGGTACCAGGTGAGCAGTGGCGCATCACATAGCAGTGCGCCATTGATATCTCACCCTAGCAGTGGCGCACGGCTAGGTGGTGCGCCACTGCTAACCTGGGACCATTTCCTGCTTTTAGCCCCTCCACTCACATGTGCCACCCACTTTCCCCAAACACTCTCCCACCAAATCTGGATCTGGTCGTGTTGCCCCTCCTTCCCACCTCATTTTCACCTCTTCATTCACCAAAATTAAGTTGGTAAACTTAATTTTCTTCATAGGTAAGTAATGGTGAAGCTTTCTTAGCTCAATACCCTACTCAATCTCAACTTTTTACCTCATCCAACACTCTAGGTCTCGCCGTATCGGTAACTTTGTTGGTTTTATGCTTTGTGTGTGACCGGTTCCGATATGATCGTCTTGCACACACGTCACGTACACGTGTGTGTGCACATATGTTATGTGCGAAGCTCGATGATCATGTGTGTTGTGCGCATGCGCGAAAAGCGTCACGTGCATGTGTGTTGTATGCGAAGCCTCCGGATCCACATGTGTTGTATATGCGAAGCCTCCACACATGTGTTGCATGTGTTTTTGTTTGCAGGGATTTGAAATGCGATGGAGTTGCCAATATTTTGCCGAAACGTTGATTCATTTCCGTTTCGGCGAATGTTGGGCATACTACGCATATACATATGTCCTATTTTTAGGGAAGGTCATGCCAAAATTTTCTTTTGGTATGCTAAGATATCCATTTTCTCTATACCCGCAGGCGACCATGGTCCGCATGATGAGCGAAGGCGTTGTGGCTAGGTTTTTGAAAGCCGCGACAGCCGAGATGATTAGAAATAACCAAAAGGAGATAAGATGTCCGTGTCGAAGATGCAAGCTGACGAGCCTTATGGACCCTAAAGCCGATATGGTGCGGGACCACCTTCTCATGCGTGGTTTCATGGATGGCTATCGGTGGGAAGGCGACGAAGATGATTATGAATTTGTCCATGGGATTTCAACAACAAATAAGGAAGGAGGTGATCAGGATGTAGAAGATCTCGGACATGATCAGGATGTAGAAGATCCCGGAGATGATCATGATCACAATGTAGGAGATCCTGGACCTGATGATGAGGAAGATCAAGATGGAGGTCATCATGACGATCATGAAGATGAAGACGATGGACCATCGTCGATGGACTGGGTGCAGGACCCTTATCTTCAAGAGCTGCTTCTCAAGCAGATGAGTAACGCAAGAGCTGCCGCCCGAGAGAAAGCCAAGATGGATCAACTGGAGGTAGACGTGGTTACTCCATTGTATGAAGGATGCAGGCTGGAGGATACCCGCCTGAAAGTAACGCTCATGGCTCTGGAGATGAAGGTAAAGCACAGAATGACGGACACATCCTTCAACGACAACATGTTATTCTGGCAGGAACGTCTTCCCAAAGGTAACACGTGTCCGACTAGTATCGAGGAGGCCAAGAAAATCGTGTGTCCTCTGGATTTACCGCATGTGAAATACCATGTGTGCTTGAACGATTGCATCATTTATCGGAACGAGCACGCGGAGTGTACCATATGTCCGGTGTGCGGCGTCAGTCGGTACAAGAAGGGGAAGAAAGCTCCTCGGAAGGTGGTGTGGTACTTTCCGATCACTCCTCGTCTGCAGCGGTATTTCGCGGATCCTAAGCAAGCAAAGCTAATGCGCTGGCACGCGGAGATGAGGAAGGGAGAAGATGACGCAGATGATCCGAAGAAAAAGAAAAAGGACAGGATGTTGAGACACCCTTCGGATGCTAGCCAGTGAAATGCGTTGAACCTCGAGTACCCAGAATTTGGGGACGATCCTAGGAACATAAGGCTGGGCGCGAGCACCGATGGAGTCAATCCGTTTGGCAGCCAGAGCAGCACGCATAGCACCTGGCCCGTGTTTGTGTGGATGTACAACCTCCCCCCTGGTTGTGCATGAAGAGGAAGTACATTCAAATGAGTATGCTAATTGAAGGGCCGAAACAACCAGGGAACGACATCAATATGTATATGGGGCTTCTGAAAGAGGAGCTAGCCACGCTACGGGACGTGCCTGCCAACACGTGGGACGCCGCCGCAGAAGAATATTTCCCTATGAGAGCCGCGTTGCTCACGACGGTGCACGACTTTCTCGGTTACGGATATGTCGCGGGGCAGGTGGTCCACGGATTCAATGCATGCGTCAGGTGCATGGACGACACAACGTACCGCCAGCTAGATAGAGATCCTGGGTCCTCGAAAACGGTGTTCATGGGACATCGAAGGTGGCTTCGCGAGGATGACCCATGGAGGAAACGCAAGGATCTATTCGATGGTCAAGACGAACCACGAAGACGGCCACGTACGAGAAGCGGCGAGCAAATAGACGAGCTATTGAAAAATTGGAAAGAGTGCCCACCGCCGGGAAAGAAGCGAAAGGCGCCGGAGCCGCTGCTTAAGGTATGGAAGACGAGGTCTGTTTTCTGGGACTTGCCGTACTGGAAGATCCTCCGTGTGCCTCACAGCCTTGATGTCATGCACATCACGAAGAACGTGTGCGAGAGTCTACTTGGTACCCTCCTCAACATGCCAGAGAAGACCAAAGATGGGCCGAAAGCAAGGTACGACTTGCAATCAATTGGGATCAGGGTGGAGCTTCACGCGGGACGCCCTAATGATGATGATGATGATGATGATGAAGATGACGATGATGAGGCGGAGGACACGCAAAGTCGTCGCAAGGGCAAAAAGGCCAAAAAGATCGAATATTACTGCCCCCCCGCGTGCTTCACTCTAAGTCAGAAGGAGATCGAGCAGTTTTTCGACTGTCTCCTAGGAGTAAAACTTCCTTACGGTTACGCGGGGAAGATAAGCAGGTACCTAGACAAAGCGAAGCAGAGGTTCAGCAGGATGAAGTCTCACGACTGTCACGTGCTGATGACGCAGATACTTCCGGTTGCAATCCGTGGGATCATGGACGCGCACGTCCGTGAAACGCTTTTTGGCCTATGCAACTTTTTCGACATCATCTCTCGGAAGTCTGTTGGCGTGAGGCAACTTAAAAGGCTACAGGAAGAGATCGTGGTGATACTGTGCGAGCTTGAGATGTACTTCCCGCCCACATTCTTCGACGTTATGGTGCATCTGCTGGTACATATCGTGGAGGATATCATCCAACTGGGGCCGACGTTTCTGCACAGCATGATGCCGTTCGAAAGGATGAATGGTGTCATCAAAGGGTACGTTCGCAACAGGGCACGTCCAGACGGAAGCATAGCCAAGGGCTTTCTGACCGAAGAGTGCATCTCCTTCTGCACGAGTTATCTAGAAATCGAGAATCCCGTCGGTCTGCCCGTAAACAGGCACCTCGGGAAGCTCGCTGGATGGGGTCACCGCGAGGGTAGCCGCGAAATGCATGTCGACTTCAAGGGTCGAATCGCCGACTTTGAAAGAGCAAACCTAGTCACGCTACAACACATAGACGTGGTCGATCCTTGGGTGGTAGAGCACAAAACCTTCATCGCCACGACGTACAATGATCAGGGCCAACAGAGGACGGACAGAGATATAATCAAAGAGCACAACTCAACCCTCACGCGGTGGTTCAAGGACAAGATGCTGACGTACCCTATAGACGAGGATTCTTCTGCGGAAGAAAAACTCATCTTCGCCTTGTCACAGGGCGCCGAACACAACCTGATGACATTTCAGGCGTACGATATCAACGGCTACACATTCTACACCGAGGAAAAGGACATGAAGAGCGATTATCAGAACTCCGGGGTAACGATGGAGTCCTACACCGGTGACATCAAGCAGAGATACTACGGAAAGATCGAGGAGATCTGGGAGCTGAGCTACGCCGAAGAGAATGTGCCGATGTTCCGTGTCAGGTGGGCCAAGAACGTCGTAAAAGAAGACCGACATTTCACCACCATGGTTACACCCGAAGCCAAATCCAAGACAGCAGGCGCAAAGGTCACCGCGAAATATGAGCCATGGGTACTAGCTTCCCAAGTGGACCAATGCTTCTTCATTACCGACCCGCAAAAGCCCAGCCGTGTTGTCGTGAGGAGAGGCAAAAGGAGCATCATCGGAATGGATGGAGCCGCCAACGAGCTAGACTTTGACCAGTACGGCGATCCGAAGATGGAAGATGACGACGACGATGATGAAGAACCATACACAACAAGAAGAAGCAGGACCACCCTACCTAAAGGCCGTCCATTCAAGAGAAGAAGTCTAGGAGTTCCGGGGCTAAATTATTCAACCGCGAGAAAGAAGGGCAAGAAGATTGTGAAAAGATAATTATGTATCATTTACTTGTATGAATAATAGACATATAATTTATATTTTTGGATATTTTCTAGATTCTATAGTATTTTAAATATTCTATATAATTATAATTATTTATGCCTTTTATTTTGGTGTATTGTGCTATTTTGGATGTTTATTATAGTGTTAAATCAATTTAAAAAGAAAAGGAAAAAATGGGGCCGCCAGGGTTCGAACCTGGCCGGCAAGGTTTGGCACAAACCAACCAGGGACAGAGCCAGTACGGTACTAATCGGAATATGTCAAATCCCCACGCGTTTTTCTTTTGACCTAGACATAAAGTGGTAGTGGCGCACCCCTAGAGGTGCGCTATTGCTAAGCCACATAGTGGCGCACCACTAGAGGTGCGCTATTGCTAAGAGTGTCTGGGACTTAGCCAAAATTCCCCCGGCCGTCCCGACCACATCCTCCATTGCCCATTCTTCCCCAGTACAATCTCGATCCACGGTGCCCCCTCTCCGACGCCGGCGGCCGCCCCTCCCACAGGCGACGCGAGCGAACAGACCCCGGCGGTGTCGCGCAGGTACCCCTCGATTCACCTCCCCGCCGGCGGCCGCCTCCCCCTTGATTCACCTCGATCCCCACCCGTCCGCCTCACGTTCTCCCCCCCCCCACGCAGATCCTCTCAGCACGTCGGCGACCTCCTCTTCTCCGACCTCCTCGTCGCCTTCCTCGTCTGCGACCTCCTCTTCTGCTACCTCGTCGCCGTGGAGCAGGTTCCTCCTCGCCGCCTTCCTCGTCTGCTCCAAGACCACCGGCCACCCCCGCCACGCCTTCGACCGCCGACGCCGCCGCAGAGGACCGCTGACGCCTTCGACCGTTGACGCCACCGTGCATCCTTCCCAGGTAGCCGCCGTGCTCCTCCCCTCCTTCTCCTCTGCGGCGTTACTTCCTACTTCTGCTCGGTGCTCCCCCTCGAGCCGCCGCTACTCCTGCTGCCTAGTGATGATTTAGGGTTTCTTGATTTAACATGTTTAAATAGCTGATCAACGTGCTAGTAATTTGTTTTTGGAATAGTTCCAAGTGTAGTACAGAAGAATCCGATTTGTGACCATGTTTCTAAATACACAATCTTGTTTCTAAAGTCTATTGAGTTGCTATGGTGTGCTTCATTTGAATCCATTAAAAATGCAACGTATTATGTTCTAACTTTTAACAAGAAATAAATTGAGAATCAGACCATTTTCCTTCACTGTAATTGCTCAAGTACTCTACTGTTCAACCATGTTCCTTCACTTACAATGAATTTATAATATGCACACTACTAATAAATTTGCAGTAGTATTCAACTAAATCCTAATTCAACTAAACTGCAAGTTATTTCAACTTAAAGATGCTTGCTGCTGCTATGTGCTTGCTAGGTTGCTTGCTGCTGCTGCTAGGTTGTTAGTTTATTGTCCTGTCTGGTATGGTAGAGGAAGCCCCACCCACGTTCCTACGCCACGGTAGCGACAAACATAGCGACATCGGTAGGGTTCCTGCGCCGCCTCCGCCGCCGCCGTCCACGCGCTGACACCACCTCCACTCTTGTTTAATTGTTTGTCTCTTCCAGATTGGATCACGGTTAAATTTTGTGAAAAAACTAACATACTTTTTTGTTTTGAAACTACTATGAATTACTGTGTGTTATTTATGTACATTGGGTATGATGTATGTAGAGAGTGAGAGAGAGTTATTGTAACAAGTGTAAAAAATTTTCAGTAATCATGATGCATATGTGTTTGCTAGCTTGCTACTGCTAGTTGCTATGTGCCCATTGGCAAACCTTCAAAATGCCAAGTGGTTTGTGATCATGATGAATGTATCATGATGCATATGTGTTTGCTAGCTTGCTACTGCTAGTTGCTATGTGCTTGCTACTTGCTAGTTGCTAGGTTGTTAGTTGCTAGGTACCTCCTCTGCTGCTGCTCGGTGCTCCCCCTCGAGCCGGTGCTACTCCTGCTGCTGCTTGCTGCTTGGTGGTGCTGCTTGGTGGTGGTGCTGCTTGATGCTGCTGTTAGGTGCTGCTACTGTTAGGCTATTAGGTGCTGCTAGGTGCATTGGCTTAATTTGAAGGAAAAACATATAGATAAATGGCTATGTGCACCGACCAGTGAGCATTTCCTTCATAAAAAAAATAAAGAGCTACCCTTTTGTCGTGGTATCGTCACGGCATATGCCATAGGGTGGCTAATCGAAGTGGTTCCTGAGAGATCTCATGGCGGTATCCGGATGCGGGTATGGGGACGAGCGACACGGCGACGTACCCAGGTTCGAGGCCCTCTGACGGAGGTAACACCTCTACTCCTGCTATGAGTGTATATGATGATCACACAATACAATGGTGCTCCTAGAGCTGTGTCCGGCTGCTCCTGGGAGGCTAAGGGAGACGATGGTCTCTCTCACAGGGCAGCGCTAAGGGTGGAGTGAAGTGAGAAATGATCGATCGATCCCCTGCACGAGAGGGGGTAGTGCGGCTTATATAGGCACCGACACTTTACATATAAGACCCTATAGTCTACTGGCCGGCTTGGCCGGCTTCGGCTTCCGCTCCTTCCCGAGGCGGTGATGTCAGGAGCCGTTGAGGCATCGTGACCTGTCCCATCCGGCTGCCACGGTCAGCGGTATGGAGAGGAGGTGTTGCTGTCGCCGTCAGCCACTGTAGCAAGTACGGATCGACGTAGACCATGATGGCCTATCCGGCGCGCGGCACTATTGCTCCACAGTGCCCCGCGCTTTACGGAAGATGAAGTCAGCGTGGACTTTGGGAACCCGGATCACCAACCCGGTTCCTTCCAGTGCAAGACTCGCCAGCCTCGAGTCGGTCTGAGGTACAAACCCCCAGTCGGATATGGCTTGTAGAAGCCGGCCCAGCTACAGCATTGGTGGCCGTAGCCAGGCCGACTAGGATCTAGAGCCAGCCGGCTTCCGGACCAGCCGGCCACGGCGCCAGCCGGCTGCTCCTCAGCCGGCCTTTGCCGCGAGCCGGCCAGTGGCCAGCCGGCTGCTCCGCGTCCATTGCCCTACCCGGGGTCTTCCCCCCGACATTAGCCCCCGAAGCTGGCAAGGTCCTGCGTTTAGAAGGACCTAGGCAGGTTTTCCTGGCTTCTTGAATATACTTGACGGCACTTGGAGGGGCCGACTGAGAATTTCCATTCAGCCGGCTGCGCCCTTATCCGGCTCGCTTCGGCCGGCTGCTTCTAGCCGGCCACTTTTTACACTTATGCAGCTTTTGCTTTCTCGCAAGTTTTGGTGGTGTTTCCGCCTTGCTGGGTGACTTTTGGTCCGCGTCGAACTTATTGTCCGGCTCCAGCTTGCGGCGCGCCGGAGTCTCCGCCGCCTCGGGTTCTGCACCCGACTTGACCGGTCTGACGCCTGGGCTCTGGCTGTCGTTTCGTCTGGTCACATCAATGTCTCCTCCGGATCCAGTGCGGTAGTGGGGGACGTGGTGTGGCCGTTTTCGGTAACCGCTGTGGTCGTGGGCGGAGTTACGGCGCAATAAATCCGGGGACGTGGCCCACGTTCGCCACTTGGAGGCCAACCGCCCGTGGCAGGAGGCTATAAATGCCGCGGGGGAGGCATCGAGGCGGCTACTTGCCCCTTTCTTCCTCCTCGCGCTCCTGCTCCGCTCCTTCTCTTCTTCGTGCTCGAGCCCGTTGCTGCTCCGGCGAACGCCTCCCGCTGGCGAACTCCGGTGAACGACTCTCCGCCGATCCGCCGCCGCTACTCCGTCGAGCCGGCGCCACGGGGCCCCGCGTTTCAACGGAGCGTCCTCAGCCGCCGTCGTCGCCGCCGCCGTCGCAAGGCTCTTCTTCGCCCTTTCGCCTCTCTTGGTCATCTTCTTCTTCTTCCTCGACAATGGCCTCCGCCAGCGGATAGTGGAGGGGCTCGTACATGCGGAAGGACGACATCGAGCGGCTGGTGCGCCTCCGCCGGATCCCGTCGGCGGTGGTCTGGCGGGCGCCCGGCGAGGAGACGGAGCCCGAGCCACGGCCCGGCGAGCGCGTTGTCTTCGGCGCGCATCTCGACCGCGGGCTGGGCCTGCCGGCATCAACCTTCTTCCGCCAGTTCCTCGACAACTTCGGCCTGTAGCCGCACCATCTGCCGGCCAACGCCTGCATCCTCCTCAGCTGCTATGTGGCATTCATGGAGGCCTACGCCGGCTTGTGGCCGGACATCGACTTCTGGAGCCGGCTGTTCTACTTGAAGGCGCAAACCACTGAGGGCCGCCTGCGGGCCTGCGGCGCCGCCTCGATCTACACTCGGCCCGGTACGCCTTTCCCCAAAATTCCCACCATTGACTCGGTGAAGAATTGGCAAATGTCGTTCTTCTACGTGCGCAACGAGGGCCAGCTCGTCGACCGGATCAACTTGCCGGAGTTCAACCCGGCTCCTCCAGTCGGCCGGATCAACTGGAGCTACAACGCCCGCATGGCGGACCCGGACGCTGAAGTGAATCAGCTCTGGGACTTCCTGGGGGCGGCCGTCTCCAACGGGCTGACCGCCGAGGACCTCCTCTGCACCATCGCCGAGCGCCGGGTGCTGCCGCTCCAGAGGCGCACCCACAAAATCGGGCACATGTCCGGCCGGTTCGACCCGAACCGGACGTCCAAGGCGCTGCTCTCCAAGGCCCAGGTGGTCAGCCGGGTGAATAACATCACCAAGGCGAACATGCCGGACGACTGGAACTACGGGCTGGCGCCCCACGACAGGGACCACCAACCCGAGCGGGTAAGCTTTGCGTTTTCGCCGGCTTCTGGCTTGCGGCTGCGAGGCCGACTTCCTTTTGCTTCTGCCGACTTTCGGCTTGTTGTTTGCTCATGTTTTCTGTTATCCTAGCTTTTTGAGCACCAGAACGCCGAGGACGGCGACCTGGCGACGAGGAGGTGGACGCCGGATCACGTCGATCCGGCTGACCAAGCCGGCGACCAGGCCGGCGACGACGACCTGCTGCAGGCGCCTGATCTAGGCGGCCAGGGGGAGCACAATCCGCCCCCTTCACCGGAGCAGCAGGAGGACGAGGAGCCGGCGACGTCCGCCACGGGGCCAATCCCGGCCGTGCCCCTGCGCGCAAGGCCGCCAAGCACCACGGCGACTTCAGCGCATAAGGGGAAGAAGCGGGCCAGCGAGCCCCGCTCTACTGCCGCCTTGGAGGCGAAGGCGAAGAAGCTCCGCCGGCAGCAGCCGAAGAAGGTTCCGGAGCAGGCCGGGTGAGCTCTCTTTTTCTCTCTTGTTTGATTCCTTTTCTTTCATTTCTCTTTATGCTTATCTTCTCCTTGTTTGTCCGGCTAGGGCCCCCATCAAGTTTGCCCAGGGCGGCGGCTCCCGGCAGGCTCCACGCGTCGCGTCGCCGCCGCTGCGCCAAAGGAGGGAGCCAACACCACAGCCTCCATCGCGCGCACCTACGCCGCCGCCGCCTACGGGTACTCCGCCTCCCGCAGGGGCGCCTTCCTTCGCCGTGCCGCTGGCCTCAGCGCCTGATCGCGGCACGCGGGTCGAGCCGGCTCGCCAGCCGACGCTGGATGACATGTTCCCGCGCCGGACTCGTCTTCTGGACCCAGCCGCTGGGGCCGGCCGGGGCATGCCGCCCTCAACAGGAGCCGGAGCCGGCAGGGCTGCACCGCCCGCGACCGGAGCCGGAGCTGGTGGGGCTGCGCCGCCCGCGACCGGAGCTGGAGCCAGGCCAAGCGTGGTGGTGCTGGATGAGAGCCCGGAGGGGGCACCTCAGGCGCCGGAGACGGCTGCGCCGACTGGGCCCTCTGCTTCGCCCGGAGCGCCGCCACCACCGGAGCCGACGACGGGGGAGCCGGCCAGGCAGGAGCCGGCAAGGGATGAGCCGGCGCGCCCGGAGGGCGCCGACTTGCGCGTGCTGGTGAGGACGGGAGCCCCATCGGCGCCGCAGCAGGGCCTGCACGTGGCCAAGGGTGCCATGCTTCTGCATGTGCCATCCGCCTCCGACTCCAGCCTTGGCTCGGCTGGCACTATGGAGCAGGCGTGGCTCCGCGCCGACTCCTACGAGGTGACCAGCCGGGAGGGGAACCCCGGCCAAGCATCGGTGGAGATGTTCTTCTCCAGCCTGCAGGCCAACCTCAAGGCCAGGGCTGCCGAGGCCGCGGCCAACATTGCCAAGGTGGAGGAAGCCGGCAAGGTAAGCTTCATCTGTTTTTTGATTTGGTTATCATCCTGGTAGCCCTCCGAGGCATGGGCCGGCTGCTTGGAGCCGGTCCGGGTTTCGCCTAGCTGACTGTTTTTCTTTTTTCCTTAGGCTGTGATGGATCGGTGCACCACTCTGTACAACCGCGCTGTGACCCACTACCACAAGGCCAAGCTAGACCGGGCCGACTTGGCTCGCGAGCTTGCGACCGTCAAGGGTAGGCTCTTGCTTCTTCCGACTCGACGTCTTCTTTCTTTTTAGTCTTCGTTGGTTGACGTTTCTTTCCGGCTGCCTCGCAGTTGAAGCCGCCAAGGTCCCGCGGCTGGAGGCGGATCTCCGGGCTGCTCGCGCCCAGTGCGCCGAGAGCGAGGAGGCGGGCCGATCTGCCACCGCCAAGCTCAAGCTGGCTGAGCAGGAGCTGACGCGGCTGCGCCTGCTGGAGTAGAACCATCTCACTGAGCTCGCCTCTCTTAGGACGGCGGAGAAGGAGAAGGTGGAGGATCTGAGCCGGCGGCTGACTGAGGTGGAGAAGCAGCGGCTTGCGCTGCAGGAGGAGGTCACCACCAAGTCCACGGAGCTGACGGCTACCGCCAAGCGCTGGACGGACGAGATTGGCGCGCTTGATCGCGGCTTGTCGGGTGAGTGCATCTCTATATTCCTTTCCCTTTGCCGGCTTTCGGCTGTCGGCTGCTGGCTTTCGTTGGCAGCCGGCGGCAGAAACTTCTGGTTTCTTCGCTATCTCCATCTTCGGGCTGGGGGTAGTCGGTTCTTGCCGGCTGCCGCCAGGCTTTTCCTTTTGTCTTAGGACTTCGAAAATTTGCATTTTCAGCTTATTTCGGCTTCGATGATTTCTGACTTGCTTCTTCTTGCAGCGGCCTTCCCGGAGACGCAGGACGCAGCCTTGGCAGCCGTTGGCGTTGCGCGCGATTCCAGGAGGCGGGCGACTGGCGAGGGCAGCTCGGAGTACTTCACCATGGAGGACTACATGGCGTCCATGGCTGCCCGCGTCGAGCCCATCACCAAGCTTGGCTGGGAGCTCCGGAAGGCGGCTGAGGAGCTGGTTCCGATGCTGTGGCCTGAGGAGGCGGTGCCGCAAGATATCTCCCATCTCACCTCCTTGATGGAGCGGGCGCCGGATCGCTTCCTCGTATGGAAGGAGTCAGCCACGCGCGCTGGTGCCGACATGGCGCTGTCCTTTGTCCTCTCTTGGTACAACGAGGTGGACCTGGGGGAGCTCGAGTATCGGCGAGCCGGCGTGGAGGACAAGCTCCCGGCCGAACACAAGACCGCCCGGCTTGCCCGAGCCAGTGCCATCGCCGACTTCGTCGACAAGGGCCTCTTCATCGCTGACCCGAACCCTCCATCCGATGATGATTACGAGATGGACGATGAGGAGGCGGAAGAGGCGCCCGAAGACGACCCGGCAGCCGGCTCCGCTGACGCTCCTCCGGCTGGTCCTTCTTCAGCCGCTGCCTAGTTTACCTGTTTCTTATGTTGCTTTTGCCAAGACAGTTTATTAAATCCCCGGGATGCCGGGTGCATATGTATGAATATTATCATCCTTTTATTATGTCACACTTTAATGTGTTTGTTAATCATCTGTGTGCCGAGTTGCTTTCTTTCGACTCGTTCGCTTTTTCCCATCCGCCCCACTCTTTGGCTGTGCTCTTGCCGGTCGTACGTCCGACTTGTGATCCGTCGCCGGATCAAGAGCGGGCCGCTGGGTGAGGCCGACAGTATTTCAGTCGAACGAGCTGAATTCGGCAATCCGGCACTTTTATGAAAAGTTGCAAGTCAACTCGCTTTTACTCTTTCCCTTAGTCATTTTTCGCGTGCCGGCTCCCTAGGCCTTACTCCCGCCAGCCGGACAGCCGGGTTGCGGTCTGTAGCTGGATCGGAAGCCGGCTGTCGGAAACCGGATCACGTTACTGAGCCGACCGCGTGATAGGGTTCAAGCCAATTGGCGAAACAAGGTAAAGTACGCGAAAAACTTGTCGGAAACGGCGCTCTTGGCGCGTGCTTTTTCATAGCTTACAAAAGGGATACAAGGGATACATACATTCCTGCTCTCATGTGTAAAATGGGCGGAGTAAGTTGACATTCCAGGGACGTTTAGTCTCCTCGTCAGCCTTGTCCGGCTTGTTTTTCTTAGCCTCTTGGGCATCTATGAGATAGTAGGAATCATTGCCTACTGCCTTGCCCATGATGAAGGGACCCTCCCATGGGGATGACAGTTTATGCTGTCCGGCTGTCCGTTGGATCAGCCGGAGCACTAGGTCTCCTTCTCGGAATGCTAAGGGCTGGACCTTCCGACTGTGATAGCGTCGGAGGCTCTGCTGGTAGATAGTAGATCTGGACGCAGCCAGCAGCCGGGCCTCTTCGACCAGGTCGACTCCATCTTCGCGAGCTTCTTTGGCTTCGGCTTCGGTATATAGCTTGATTCTTGGCGCGTCGTGCTCGATATCAGTCGGCAAGACGGCTTCGGCCCCGTATATGAGGAAGAATGGTGTGAAGCCGACTGAGCGGTTTGTCGTTGTGCGCAGGCTCCACAGCACATTGGGCAACTCTTCAATCCAGCAGCCGGCTGCTCGCTCGAGCGGCTCCACCAGCCGGGGCCGGATGCCGGCTAGGACCAAGCCGTTAGCCTTCTCCACTTGTCCGTTGGACTCTGGGTGTGCCACAGAGGCTAGGGCCATTCGGATCCCCATTTCCCCGCAATAGCGAGAGAAGATGCCTTGGGCGAAGTTGCTGCCGTTGTCGGTGATGATGCTGTGGGGGTAGCCGAATCTCACAATGATTTCCTTGAGGAATGTGACAGCTGTGGAGCCGTCCAGCTTCTTGATTGGCTTGGCTTCGATCCACTTGGTGAATTTTTCAATCATCACCAAGAGATGTGTCATGCCGCCTCGCGCTGTTTTGAATGGACCCACCATATCCAAGCCCCATAGGGCAAACGGCCATGTGATGGGGATGGTCTTCAAGGCGGAAGCCGGCTGGTGTCTCTTCTTTTCGAAGCGCTGACAGCCGTTGCACTTCTTCACCAACTCTTCTGCGTCTCTGAGCGCAGTCGGCCAGTAAAAACCATGCCGGAAGGCTTTGGCCACTATGGCTCTGGATGAGGCGTGATGTCCGCACTCTCCTTGGTGGATTTCCCGTAGGAGTTCAATCCCTTCAGCCGGCTCGACGCACCGCTGGAACACCCCACTTACGCTGCGTTTGTACAGCTGGTGGTTGATGATGGTATAGGCCTTGGCCCTTCTCTCCATCTACCTGGCCTGGACTCTATCATCAGGCAGCACACCGTCGGTGAGGTAGGAGAGGAATTCTTGTGCCCATGAAGGTACGCATCTTATCTCGAATACGCTGACCAACAGGGCCTCCTGCGTGGGAGCTTCCGGATTCGACTGCATGGTCGCCGGGTTCGGCTTGCTAGCCGGCGGGTTCGGCTTGCTAGCCCCCGAGTTTGGCGATGAAGCCCCCGGGTTGGACTGAGAAGTCCCCGGGTTCGGCATGGTAGCCGGCGGGTTTGGCTTTGAAGCCCCCGACTTGGGCGATGAAGCCCCCGGGTTCGGCTGGGCAGCCCCCGGGTCAGCCGGCACGAATATTGAATCCGAGTCTGGTGACGGTATGATGGACGGCTTCTTGAGAACCGCCAAGGCGATGCCCGGCGGAATGGCTTGCCGGGTTGAGCCAATCTTGGACAAGGCGTCAGCCGCCTCGTTGTTTGCTCGTGGCACATGGTGGAATTCGCAGCCGTCGAAGAAGCCGGATAGCTGCTGGACATGGAAGCGGTATGAAGCCATGTTGGCATCCTTCGCGTCCTAGTCGCCCGATGCTTGTTGTATGACCAAGTCGGAGTCGCCGAAGCAGAGTATGCGACGTACGCCAATCTCCTTGGCCAGCTTCAGCCCGTGAATGAGCGCTTCATACTCCGCCACATTGTTGGATGCGGCGAAGTGGATCTGCAGGACGTAGTCCAGCCGGTCTCCCTTGGGAGAGGTGAGGACGATGCCGGCTCCCAAGCCGTTGCGCATCTTCGAGCCGTCAAAGTGCATCTTCCAGTGTGTGGAATCCGGCACAGGCGGCAGGTATTGCATCTCGGCCCAGTCGACGAAGAAGTCCGCGAGGATCTGTGACTTGATGGCTGTGCGTGGCTCGTAGAGGATGGTGTGGGCGGCTAGCTCCAGGGCCCACTTGGCAACCCGGCCGTTGGCATCCTTGCTGCCGATAATTTCCGCCAAGGGCGCTGTGGCAACCACCTTGATGGGGTGCTCTTGGAAGTAGTGCTTGAGCTTCTTGGCCGCCATGTAGACGCCGTAGGTGACCTTCTGGTAGTGGGGGTAGTTTTGCTTCGACTGCGAGAGCACTTCGCTAAGGTAGTAGACTGGGCGCTGGACCAGCTGCTCCCTGCCGTCTTCTTTGCGCTCCACCACCAGGACAACGCTAACCACTCGGTTGGTGGCTGCGATGTACAACAGCATCGGCTCCATTGAAGCCGGCGTTGCAAGGATTGGCGCGGTTGAGAGCACGCGCTTCCGGTCACGGAAAGCTTCATCCG
Organism: Lolium perenne; assembly: GCF_019359855.2. Classification (NCBI taxonomy): domain Eukaryota; kingdom Viridiplantae; phylum Streptophyta; class Magnoliopsida; order Poales; family Poaceae; genus Lolium; species Lolium perenne. Next base: position 261,491,681 of record NC_067246.2, on the reverse strand, counting down.
CCTGCGGTGACCAGACGAACTTGTCCGCCTTCTTCATCAATTGATACAGGGGCAGTGCCTTCTCCCCCAGCCGGCTGACGAAGCGGCTCAAGGAAGCCAGGCAGCCAGCGAACTTCTGGACGTCCTTGAGGCACTGCGGCAGTTCCATCTTCTCCAGGGCACTGATCTTCTCCGGGTTGGCTTCGATCCCTCGCTGAGAGACGAGGTAGCCAAGGAGCTGGCCAGACGGCACGCCGAATGTGCACTTGGCCGGGTTGAGCTTCATCCGAAATCTTCTCAGATTGGTGAAGGTTTCTCTCAGGTCATCAAGGAGGGTAGTCGTCTCCTTGGTCTTTACAACGACATCATCCACATATGCGTGAACGTTTCTGCCGATTTGATCCTGCAAGCATTTTTGCATGCACCTTTGGTAGGTGGCGCCTGCATTTTTCAAGCCGAACGGCATAGTCGTGTAGCAATAAGCCCCATACGGGGTAATGAACGAAGTCTTTATTTGATCATCCGGATTCAAAGGAATCTGGTGGTAGCCTGAATAGGCATCTAGGAAAGACAACAGTTCACAGCCGGCAGTCGAGTCTATGACTTGATCTATGCGCGGCAGGGGGAAGGGATCCTTCGGGCACGCCTTGTTCAGGCTGGTGTAGTCGATACACATGCGCCAGGAGCCGTTCTTCTTCAAAACCAGGACCGGGTTCGCCAACCAGTCCGGGTGCAGCACTTCCATGATGAAGCCGGCTGCCAGCAGCCGGGCGATTTCTTCACCGATGGCCTTCCTTCTTTCTTCGGCGAAGCGCCTGAGAGGCTGCTTCACCGGCTTGGCTTCAGGCCGGACGTGGAGGTGGTGCTCAGCCAGCTCCCTCGGCACACCCGGCATGTCTCTTGGAGTCCATGCGAAGATGTCCCGATTCTCACGGAGGAAGCTGGTGAGCTCGCTTTCCTATTTCTTGCTCAAGCCGGCACCGATGGTGACGTACTTGTCCGGCTGCGCCGGGTCCAGCAGGATCTTCTTGGTGTTGTCGGCCGGCTGGAAGTGAGTCGTCCCAGCCGGGTTGCCTGCAGCCGGCATGTCTGTCTGCGCGGCTTTGGCGAGGGCGACGGCGTCGTGGATGAGCTGCTTCTCGGTGGCGATGACCAGCGTCTGGGCCATCTTGGAGCTCTGCGTGGCGCAGTCCATGGAGCGGCGATAGTCGCCGGCTATGGTGATGACCCCCTTTGGGCCAGGCAGCTTCATCTTCAGGTACCCGTAGTGGGGCACCGCCATGAACTTGGTCAGGGCCGGCCTGCCCAGGAGCGCGTGGTAGGGACTCATGAGGTCCACCACCTCGAACTCGATTCTCTCGATGCGGAAATGGTCCGGCTTGCCGAACATCACCTCCAGCGTGATCCGGCCGATCGGCTGGCAGCAGTGGCCTGGCACGATGCCATGGAAGATGGTGGGGGTGGGGCGCAACTCGGCCTCCTGGATGCCCAGCTTGCGGGCGGTGTCGCGGTAGAGGATATTGATGCTGCTGCCGCCGTCGATGAGGACGCGTGAAAAACGCACGCTGCGCCGGGTTGTGCCGATGGTGGGGTCGAGGACCATGGCGTAGCTGCCCGGCTTCGGCAGGACAGCCGGTGTGTCGCGGCGATCAAAGGTGATGGCCTGCTCTGACCAGTTTAGGTACTGGGGGACCGGCGGTATGACCGCGTTGACCTCGAGGGAACGGCTCTGCTGGCTCGTCTTGTCCTCAGGCTCGGAGGTGAAGATGATGTAGGTGGCGTCTTGGGCCAAGTATCGGCCGCCATGGTGCACTTGGTTAGCCTCGTGGTGCTCGAGGTTGGCGTTCTCCGCGCCGGCTTGGCCACCCGGCCCGCCGGCTGGTGGTGGCGGGGGTGGAGGCGGGAGAGGTTCACCGCTTGTCAGCCGCTTCATGAAGTGGCAGTCGCGGGTGGTGTGGTTGGAGGGGTTCTTGCCACTGTGATACTTGCACGGCGAGTCGAGCATCTGCTCGAAGGTGTACTTCGTCTTCCACTGCCGGTCTTGCTTCTGGCGGCGGCTGCCGCCTGCCGCGTTGTCTGCCATGGCGGCTACGTGGGCGGAGCCGTACCGGCGGTCCGGCTGGTCGTTGTGACGCTTGCCGCGGTAGTTGTCCCGCCGGCTGCCATGAGAGGCACCGTCTGCCGGCTTGTGCTCAGCCGACTTGTGGTGGTCCCGCCTGGAGGGAGCCAGTGCCGGGTCAGCCGGCGCCTTGCCGGCTTCTTCAGCCAGCGCGTACTTGTCGGCAATGGCCATCAAGGCGGCCATGGACTTGGGCTCGCTGCGGCGCAGCTTGTGCCACAGCATGGTGTTGGGCCGGCAGCCGCCCATGAAGAAGCTAATGGCTTGGATCTCGTGCACGCCCTCGCAGGAGTTGCGCATCTCGCACCAGCGCGTCAGGTATGCGCGGTCCGTCTCGTCCGGGCCCTGCTTGCACATCTCAAGCTGTTGGGGCCGACCCGGCCGGCGGTAGCAACCGGTGAAGTTGCTGATGAAGGCCGCCTCGAAGTCCAGCCAGCCGTTTATGCTGCCGGCTGGCAAGTTGTTGAGCCATGTGCGGGCGGAGCCGAGCAGCATGAGGGGGGAGTAGCGCACAGCCCAGCGCTTGTTGCCTTTGGCGATGCCGACTGCGGTGGAGTAGTCCTGCAGCCAGTCCTCCGGCTTGGCAGTGCCGTCGTACTTGGGGGTGTCGCGCGGGAGCTGGAAGCCGTCGATCATGGGCTCGTTGATGATGCGTGGCCCAAAGCACTTTGGGCCGGCTGGCGCTTCTTCTTCCGCAATGCGGGATTCGACCAGCCGATCGAGGCGGTCTCTGGCGTCGGCGGGCTCGATGCGGGGGCCCAGCCGGGAACGTGCCGGCTGGCGTGTGCCGGCTGCTTCTGGAGCCGGCCGGTGCTGGCGGCGGGGCTCGGAGTCTTGCTCCTGGTTCCGGCTCGGGGGAGGCCGGCTGCGGCTGCTGCCGCTCGGCTGGTGGCTCGGCCGGCCTGAGCTTGCGTGCGTGGCCCGGGAGTCACGGTGCCGACTTGGTGCTAGGGAGGCGGACTCGGCCGTGTCCCTGGCGCCTTCCCTGTCGTTGCCTGCAGCGCCACGAGCGTGAGAAGCTCTGGGGGCATTGACATACCTGGGGTCGGCCGCCTGCTTGGTGGCTGCGTTGAGCAACTCAGTCACCCGCTTGGTCTGGCGGCGTAATTCTTCGCCTTCAAGGCGGTTCAGCTCTTCTGCGGCGGCTTGTGCCGCGCGCATGTTCTTGTCGGGGGTGTTGTAGACGGGTAGCTCCGCGGACGGAGCCGGCGAGGGAGCGCCGTCGCGGGCGATCTCGGCGCCAAGGTCGCGGCCCCTGCGGCGGATCTGGCCGGCTCGGCTGGGCTCGTCGCCGCCTGGAGTGAGGCCGTGGGCGCGGTTGTACTCGCGCTGGGTGATCTCCATCTGGCGCTTAGCAGCAGCCAGTTCTTCTGTTTGCTTGAGGAGGAGCTGGCGGTGCGCCTCCAAATCCGCCTCGATGGTGGTGGGGTTGGCGCCAGGCGTGAGCGGGGTGCTCAGTTTCGCCCGGACTTCGTCCAGCCGGGACGGTGGCGGTGGCGCCTTTGGGCCCGAGCCGGAGGCGTTGGGGTCGACGTTGCGCTCCAGGTTGGGACCACGGGTGCGCGGGTTCTTGGTGGGGAGCTCCTCGCCAGCCATCATGACTTGCACGACGGCGGGGCTGGCGGGGGCGCTGCTGCCGGCTCGCGGAGGAGGGCTTGCGCAGCGCAACACCTGCCGCGGATAGCGCGGCGGTGCGACGGTGGCGACGTAGACGTCGTGGCCGCCGAAGGAGATGATGCGGCCGCCGGCAGGGAAGGGCCGGTCGGCGAAGCAGCCAGCGTTGTCGCTGACGCAGTCGAGGGAGCCGAATCTCCAGATCAAGCCTGAAGCGACTCGCTTGCCGGTGGTGATGGTGAGGACCGTCCGGATGAAGACACCGGCCGAGGATGCTGAATGCCCCACGGTGGGCGCCAAATGTCGTGGGATCGTCACGGCATATGCCATAGGGTGGCTAATCGAAGTGGTTCCTGAGAGATCTCACGGCGGTATCCGGATGCGGGTATGGGGACGAGCGACACGGCGACGTACCCAGGTTCGAGGCCCTCTGATGGAGGTAACACCTTTACTCTTGCTATGAGTGTATATGATGATCACACAATACAATGGTGCTCCTAGAGCTGTGTCCGGCTGCTCCTGGGAGGCTAAGGGAGACGATGGTCTCTCTCACAGGGCAGCGCTAAGGGTGGAGTGAAGTGAGAAATGATCGATCGATCCCCTGCACGAGAGGGGGTAGTGCGGCTTATATAGGCACCGGCACTTTACATATAAGACCCTATAGTCTACTGGCCGGCTTGGCCGGCTTCGGCTTCCGCTCCTTCCCGAGGCGGTGACGTCAGGAGCCGTTGAGGCATCGTGACCTGTCCCATCCGGCTGCCACGGTCAGCGGTATGGAGAGGAGGTGTCGCTGTCGCCGTCAGCCACTGTAGCCAGTACGGATCGACGTAGACCATGATGGTCTGTCCGGCGCGCGGCACTATTGCTCCACAGTGCCCCGCGCTTTACGGAAGATGAAGTCAGCGTGGACTTTGGGAACCCGGATCACCAACCCGGTTCCTTCCAGTGCAAGACTCGCCAGCCTCGAGTCGGTCTGAGGTACAAACCCCCAGTCGGATATGGCTTGTAGAAGCCGGCCCAGCTACAGCATTGGTGGCCGTAGCCAGGCCGACTAGGATCTAGAGCCAGCCGGCTTCCGGACCAGCCAGCCACGGCGCCAGCCGGCTGCTCCTCAGCCGGCCTTTGCCGCGAGCCGGCCAGTGGCCAGCCGGCTGCTCCGCGTCCATTGCCCTACCCGGGGTCTTCCCCCCGACACCTTTTAGAGTGAAATAGGCCAAATCTAAACTAACTTGTTAGCAGTTTCATTTAGTTTAGGTGGCAGTAGCAAATTTAGGTTTAGGAAATTTAGGTTTAGGTGGCAGTAGCAAATTTAGGTTTAGGAAATTTAGGTTTAGGTGGCAGTAGCTTAGGTTCATCCACTGCTGCTACCTAGTTGCTCCTCAGTAGCTTAGGTTCATCCACTGTGCTATGTGCTTGCTTGTTGCTACTCCTATGTGCTTGCTTGTTGCTGCTGCTATTTTGGGAAGTCTATGGTTTTCCCTTACAACATACTACTGCTGATTTAACTGCAAAAGAATTAGTAATGAAGAAGAAGCATGGCACTATATTGATGCTCACAGTGTTCATTTTGATGTTTACAGCACTAGTTGTTGCACGCCGCGCCGCCCTGACCTCCACGCGCACCTTGGAGCAGCAGCTGGAGAAGCACGCCGCGCCGCCCTTGACCGCTGATGCCGCCGCAGAGGACCGCCGCCGCACTTGCAGACAGGTAGCTTGTTGTTGATGCATGCTGCTAGCTAGGTGCTGCTGCTAGCTGTTGATGCATGCTGCTAGCTGCTGCTGCTACTAGCTGCTGCTAGCTTGCTGCTGCTTGCTGTTGATGCATGCTGCTAGCTGCTGCTGCTACTAGCTGCTACTAGCTGCTGTTGCTGCTGCTGCTAGCTGCTGCTGCTTGCTGTTGATGCTGCTGGTGTATATGGTGTCATATTCTTGTGCATGTGCCATGGTGCTCAGCTGGTGTATATGAGGAACAATTGTACATGTGCCATGGTGCTCAGCTGGTGTATATGGTGACATATTCTTGTGCAGGGATCGACAGAGTTGCCCATTATCGCCGAAATGTTGATTCATTTCCGTTTCGGCGAAAATGGGGCACTCATATGTACATAAATTAGCATAGGTCATGCCCAATTATGTTAGTGGAATGGATCGTAATATGGTTCAAAAATGTAAACATGTAGGATGGCCGGTCCCGGTGGCCGGCGAGGCGGTCGAGGCCGCGGTCCTGGGCGCCCCCGGGGACGGGGAAGGGGCCGCCGCGGTGGAGCAGCAAGGGCCCCACGGTCACCGTCACCTGCATCCTCCTTGTCTTCGCATGAGGAACGCTGCTTCGAGTTCCTCCTCCGCATCGATGACGACCCACTCGGCATCAAGAGGCTACCGGACAAGTTCGCCGAGTTCGTCGACGGCATCGAGCCGGCGCACTTGCAGCTACGGGAGGCTAGCTGCAACTTCTGCCGCTAGCCCGTGGAGGTCCTGTTCGACGGGCATGGCAAGATGTACCTGCACACGGGGTGGGACAAGTTCGCCCGTGACCTCCACCTCGAGCCCGGCTGCCAGCTCACCTTCCTGTACGAGGGGGACGGCGAGATGATCATCAAGGTGTTCGATGACACCGCCTGCCGTGTGCACTACCCCCACACCGGCGAATTCGGCTCGAACACCGATAGTTAGAAATTAGAGTGTTGTCAACTCTATCTTCGTTGCTTCGTGTTGTTTGAATTCTATCTTAAATTGTATGAAGCTACGATGTTAGGTATGATGATGTTATGTCCATGATGTGTGTACGAATTGGCTGTTTTCCATGATGTGTGTACGAAATGTTTGGTCAACAGAGGACCCCGGGGTGACGCAAGTGAGCCTGGTGCGATGGCACAAGTATCAATCTCTTGTGCATCCTACCTGGCCTCACTTACGCCATCCCGGGATGTTCATATTTGTTTGGACCAACAATGTATGAGGCCATCGTCATTCCATTTGCTTTGGTTTTTCAGAATGCCGATGATTACAATGTTTGGTCACCTATACACTTGGAGGAGGGGCCAGTGAACCTGGTGCGATGACACAAATATCAATCTCTTGTGCATCCTACTTGGTTTCGCTTACCCCTTCTCTAAATATTAATATTTTTTCCGACCAACAAAATATGAGGCATTCCATTTAGTTCATACTAGCTACTTGTCTCTTATTTGAGTTTGCACTTCTTAATTGCATTGGCCGATGATTAAATTTTGTGGTCACTACACTCCGGGGTGACGCTAGTGAGCCTGGTGTGATGGCACAAATATCAATCTCTTGTGCATCCTACCTGGCCTCACTAACGCCATCCTGGGATGTTCATATTTGTTTCGACCAACAATGTATGAGGCATTCCATTTAGTTCATACTAGCTACTTGTCTCTCATTTGAGTTTGCACTTCTTAATTGAATTGGCCGATGATTAAATTTTGTGGTCACTACACTCCGGGGTGACGCTAGTGAGCCTGGTGTGATGGCACAAATATCAATCTCTTGTGAATCCTACCTGGCCTCACTAACGCCATCCCGGGATGTTCATATTTGTTTCGACCAACAATGTATGAGGCCATCGTCATTCCATTTGCTTTGGTTTTTCAGAATGCCGATGATTAGAATGTTTGGTCACCTATACACTTGGAGGAGGGGCCAGTGAACCTGGTGCGATGACACAAATATCAATCTCTTGTGCATCCTACTTGGTTTCACTTACCCCTTCTTTAAATGTTAATATTTTTTCCGACCAACAAAATATGAGGCATTCCATTTAGTTCATACTAGCTACTTGTCTCTTATTTGAGTTTACACTTCTTAATTGCATTGGCCGATGATTAAATTTTGTGGTCACTACACTCCGGGGTGACGCTAGTGAGCCTGGTGTGATGGCACAAATATCAATCTCTTGTGCATCCTACCTGGCCTCACTAACGCCATCCCGGGATGTTCATATTTGTTTCGACCAACAATGTATGAGGCATTCCATTTAGTTCATACTACTTGGATCGTTTTTGAGTTTGCTCTTATTCGTTGCAAACATCTATGAGCGTGCACTAATGTTTCTTTGGCTTGTTCATATATGTGCAGATATGACGTGGTATGTCGTGTACAAGGGCAAGGTTCCCGGAGTCTACAACGACTGGGAGGAGTGTCGGAGACAGGTTCACCGTTTTAGCGGTAACAACTACAAAGGGTACACCACTAGAGCGGAGGCCGAAGACAGATACGCACGCTATCTGGCGGGAGAGAGGACGGAGCGGAGGAGGAACCGGATGAAGACCACTTTCATCGGGACGGTGCTAGTAGTGACTCTAGCTCTCTTCTATGTGATGCTAGTTTAGATGATCGACCTTGTGTAACCACTAGCTCATTTGTGACTTGTAACACCGTAACACTTATCTAATATTTGAAATCTTGTGAATCATGGAGGCTAATGTGAAGGACTATGTATTGGTATACTGTGCTAGCTGCTTATATGTGTTATATATACTGTATTTGTGTTCTTATAGTGTGATATACAACCTGTACAAATACCTGCCAGGAATACAAAAAATAAAAACGAAATACTAGCAGTGGCGCACTAGAGGACCATCAGTGGCGCATGACCAGTAAGTAGCAGTGGCGCACTAGTTTGGACCTTGTGGCGCACTACTCTCTGATCCCCTTTCGAAAGTAGCAGTGGCGCACCGCTGCTGCCAGCAATGGCGCACGTCTGAGAGACTGCAGTGGCGCACTTGTACAGGCAGCAATGGCGCACCAGAACGCCATAACAGTGGCGCACCCCAGGAGGTAGCAGTAGCGCACCGACACCATAGAGTTGTGGCGCACTACTGCAGAACAACAGTGGCGCACCCCTTTGGGGTAATAGTGGCGCATCACTGGACTTGTCAATGGTGCACCACGTAGTGCGCCACTGTTACTTAGGGTAGTTGTGGCGCACCACTAGTGCGCCACTACTAAAACTTAGCAGTGGCGTGATAAAAGTGGTGCGCCACTGATTGCCCTTTTCCTAGTAGTGTTTCAAAGAGGACTTTGTGGCTTTGGCGCATATTCTTGAAGGCTTTGGGGAAGTTACGGGGCTTGTTACTAACGTGCACAAGAGCATTGTCGTGCCCATTCATTGCTCCGCCCTTGATCTTGATGATATTATGCAAATCTTTCCTATTAGGCGCACCAACTTCCCAATCAAATACCTCGGATTGCCTCTCTCGACTGGAGGCCTAAAGGGCGTCGGTGTGTAGCCCCTTGTTGACAAAGTTGCTTCCAAGCTTGTCCCTTGGGAAGGCAAGACTATCGCTGCCGCCGGTCGAGGCACTTTGGATAAATCAGTGCTCACTTCCCAAGCCATCTTCCACATCACGTCGCTTGTGGTGCCACCAGGTGTCTTGCAAACCATCAACAAGCTTCAAAGGTCCTTCTTTTCAACGGGGACGGACAAAGTGTCGGGGGAGGGGGGGGAGGGGGCAATGCAAATTAAGTTAATTGGAAAATTGTTTGTAGGCCGAAGGAGAGAGGTGGTCTCGGCATCATCGACTTGGATAAATTTGCGAGAGCTTTGAGGCTTAGGTGGCCATGGCTTATTTGGAAAGATCCCTCTAAGGCGTTGATTGGTGCGGAGCACCTTTGTGATGACGTGGATATGGATTTCTTCTATAAGGCTACCACCATAACCATTGGAGATGGGCACATTGCCAGTTTTTGGCATGCTCCTTGGCTTGGTGGTGTGAAGCCAAAGGACATTGCACCATTGATACGTCTCAAACGTATCTATAATTTCTTATGTTCCATGCTACTTTATTGATGATACTCACATATTTTATACACACTTTATGTCATATTTATGCATTTTCCGGCACTAACCTATTGACAAGATGCCGAAGAGCCAGTTGATGTTTTCCCTTGTTTTTGGTTTCAGAAATCCTACAAAGGAAATATTCTCGGAATTGGACGAAATCAACGCCCAGGGTCTTATTTTTCCACGAAGCTTCTAGAAGACCGAGGGGGATACGAAGTGGGGCGACGAGGCGCCGCCACACTAAGGCCGCGCGGCCCAAGGGGGGCCCACGCCGCCCTAGCGTGTGGGTCCCCCGTCAGCCCCATGACTCTGCCCTTCCGCCTACTTAAAGCCTTCGTCGCGAAAACCCCAGTACCGAGAGCCACGATACGGAAAACCTTCCAGAGACGCCGCCGCCGCCAATCCCATCTCGGGGGATTCAGGAGATCGCCTCCGGCACCCTGCCGGAGAGGGGAATCATCTCCCGGAGGACTCTTCATCGTCATGATCGCCTCCGAAGTGATGTGTGAGTAGTTCACCCTTGGACTATGGGTCCATAGCAGTAGCTAGATGGTTGTCTTCTCCTCATGTGCTATCATTGTTCGATCTTGTGAGCTTCCTAACATTATTAAGATCATCTATTTGTAATGCTACATGTTGCGTTTGTTGGGATCCGATGAATATGGAATACTATGTTATGTTGATTATCAATCTATCATCTATGTGTTGTTTATGATCTTGCATGCTCTCCGTTGCTAGTAGAGGCTCTGGCCAAGTTGATACTTGTAACTCCAAGAGGGAGTATTTATGCTCGATAGTGGGTTCATGCCTCCATTAAATCTGGGACAGTGATAGAAAGTTCTAAGGTTGTGGATGTGCTGTTGCCACTAGAGATAAAACATCAATGCTTTGTCTAAGGATATTTGTGTTGATTACATTACGCACCATACTTAATGCAATTGTCTGTTGTTTGCAACTTAATACTGGAAGGGGTGTGGATGCTAACCCGAAGGTGGACTTTTTAGGCATAGATGCATGCTGGATAGCGGTCTATGTACTTTGTTGTAATGCCCAATTGAATTTCACACTACTCATCATAATATGTATGTGCATTGTCATGCCATCTTTATTTGTCAATTACCCAACTGTAATTTGTTCACCCAACATGCTATTTTTTATCGGAGAGACACCACTAGTGAACTGTGGACCCCGGTCCATTCTTTTACATCGAATACAATCTACTGCAAACATTGTTCTTACTGTTCTTTGCAAACATCATCTTCCACACTATACATCTAATCCTTTGTTACAGCAAGCCGGTGAGATTGACAACCTCACTGTTAAGTTGGGGCAAAGTATTTTGGTTGTGTTGTGCAGGTTCCACGTTGGCGCCGAAATCCCTGGTGTTGCGCCGCACTACACTCCGCCACCATCAACCTTCAACGTGCTTCTTGACTCCTACTGGTTCGATAACCTTGGTTTCTTACTGGGGGAAAACTCGCTGCTGTACGCATCACACCTTCCTCTTGGGGTTCCCAACGGATGAGTGCTTTACCGTCACAAGCAACGTTTTTTCTGGCGCCGTTGCCGGGGAGATCAAGACACGCTGCAAGGGGAGTCTCCACTTCCAATCTCTTTACTTTGTTTTTGTCTTGCTTTATTTTATTTACTGCTTTGTTTGCTCATTATATCAAAAATACAAAAAAATTGTTACTTGCTTAACTTTATTTACTATCTTGTTTGCGTTCTTAATATCAAAAACACAAAAAAATTAGTTACTTGCATTAACTTTATCTAGTTTGCTTTATTTACTATTGCTAAAATGGGTACTCCTGAAAATACTAAGTTGTGTGACTTCACAAGCACAAATAATAATGATTTCTTATGCACACCTATTGCTCCACCTGCTACTACAGCAGAATTCTTTGAAGTTAAACCTGCTTTACTAAATCTTGTTATGAGAGAGCAATTTTCTGGTGTTAGTTCTGATGATGCTGCTGCCCATCTTAATAATCTTGTTGAACTTTGTGAAATGCAAAAGTATAAGGATGTAGATGGTGACATTATAAAATTAAAATTAATTGTTTCCTTTCTTGTTAAGAGGAAGAGCTAAAGATTGGTTGCTATCTTTGCCTAAGAATAGTGTTGATTAATGGACTAAATGTAAGGATGCTTTCATTGGTAGATATTATCCTCCTGCTAAAATTATATCTTTGAGAAGTAGTATAATGAATTTTAAGCAATTGGATAATGAGCATGTTGCCCAAGCATGGGAAAGAATGAAATCTTTGGTTAAAAATTGCCCTACCCATGGACTGACTACTTGGATGATCATCCAAACCTTTTAAGCAGGATTGAATTTTTCTTCGCGGAACTTATTGGATTCATCTGCTGGAGGTACTTTTATGTCCATCACTCTAGGCGCCTCAACAAAGCTTCTTGATAATATGATGATTAATTACTCTGAATGGCACACGGAAAGAGCTCCACAAGGTAAGAAGGTAAATTCTGTTGAAGAAACCTCTTCCTTGAGTGATAAGATTGATGCTATTATGTCTATGCTTGTGAATGGTAGGACTAATGTTGATCCTAATAATGTTCCGTTAGCTTCATTGGTTGCTCAAGAAGAACATGTTGATGTGAACTTCATTAAAAGTAATAATTTCAACAACAACTATAGGCATATCCTGCTAGTGGTAGTGATTATGGTAATTCTTATGGTAGATATGTTTCACCTAATGAGGAAAAGATGTTAGAAATTGAAAGATCTACTAAGAGCTTTATGCAATCACAATATGAGCAAAATCAATTGTTTACTAAAACTATGAATGAACAATCTACCTTGTTGAAAAATATAGGAAATCAACTTGAAAATCTGAATATGGAGATCTCTGGTTTGCAAACTAAGCTTGCAAATGTTGAAAACCGAATCTCATACATGTCTGCTTCACAATCTTCTTTAATTAATAAAATGGCTGCTAAACCTGAGGATAATGATAATAAAAAATTTACTACAGCAAACGCCATCCAAGTTAGAATTAATGAGAATATTAGATTGATGGCCGAATTGCGTGCTAGGTGGGAAAAAGAAGAAAACGCTAAAGAGAATAATGTAGCTAAAGTTTGGACTATTACCACCACTAGTAATGAAAATGCTTCACATATTGCTACACCTCCTACTATCAATGGTAAAATAATTGGTGTTGGCAATGTTTCTACTCCTAATGCAAAGCTTGCAAAACTGCCTGAAACTGCTAAAACTGCTGAAACTGCCTGTGATAAAACTGCTAAAAAATTTCAAAATGTTGGGGACAATTATCCCATTGCTTTAGATCATAATGGTTTAGATTTTGATGATTGTCACATCTCTGAAGTTATAAAGTTCTTACAAAAACTTGCTATAAGTCCTAATGCTAGTGCTATAAATTTGGCCTTTACAAAACATATTACAAATGCTCTCATAAAAGCTAGAGAAGAGAAACTAAAACTTGAAACTTCTATTCCTAGAAAGTTGGAAGATGGTTGGGAGCCCATCATTAAGATGAAGGTCAATTATTTTGATTGTAATGCTTTATGTGATCTTGGTGCAAGTATTTCCGTTATGCCTAAGAAAATCTATAATATGCTTGACTTGCCACCATTGAAAAATTGTTATTTGGATGTTAATCTTGCTGATAATTCTACAAAGAAACTTTTGGGGAGGATTGATAATGTTCGCATTATGGTTAACAATAACCTTGTCCCCGTTGATTTTGTTGTGTTGGATATTGAATGCAATGCATCTTGTCCCATTATATTGGAAAGACCTTTTATTCGAACTGTTGGTGCTATTATTGATATGAAGGAAGGTAATATTAAATATCTATTTCCTCTCAAGAAAGGTATGGTTCCCTAGAAATAGAATGAAGTTACCTTTTGATTCTATTATTAGAACAAATTATGATGTTGATGCTTCATCTCTTGATAATACTTGATACACATTTCTGCGCCTAGCTGAAAGGCGTTAAAGAAAAGCGCTTATGGGAGACAACCCATGATTTTACTTCTGCACTTTTATTTTATATTTGAGTCTTGGAAGTTGTTACTACTGTAGCAACCTCTCCTTATCTTTATTTTATTGCATTGTTGTGCCAAGTAAAGTCTTTGATAGTAAAGTTTATACAAGATTTGGATTACTGCACAGAAACAGATTTCTTCCTGTCACGAATTTGAGTAGTATTCTCTGTAGGTAACTCAGAAAAAGCTGCCAATTTACGTGAGTAATCCTCAGATATCTACCCAACTTTCATTCAATTTGAGCATTTTCATCTGAGCAAGTTTAGTGCCCCAGAAAAATCCGTCTTTACGGACTGTTCTATTTTGACGGATTCTGCCTTTTATTTCGCATTGCCTGTTTTGCTATGTTTGATGGATTTCTTTGTTCCATTAACTTTCAGTAGCTTTGTGCAATGTCCAGAAGTGTTAAGAATGATTATGTCACCTCTGAACATGTGAATTTTTAATTATGCACTAACCCTCTAATGAGTTTGTTTTGAGTTTGGTGTGGAGGAAGTTTTCAAGGATCAAGAGAGGAGGATGATACAATATGATCAAGGAGAGTGAAAGCTCTAAGCTTGGGGATGCCCCCGTGGTTCATCCCTGCATATTTCAAGAAGACTCAAGCATCTAAGATTGGGGATGCCCAAGGCATCCCCTTCTTCATCGACAAATTATCAGGTCACCTCTAGTGAATCTATATTTTTATTCCGTCACATCTTATGTGCTTTACTTGGAGCGTCTGTATGTTTTGGTTTTTGTTTTGTTTGAATAAAATTGGATCCTAGCATTCATTGTGTGGGAGAGAGACACGCTCCGCTGTTGCATATGAACACATATGTTCTTAGCTTTATTCTTAATGTTCATGGCGAAGGTTGAAACCGCTTCGTTAATTGTTATATGGTTGGAAACAGAAAATGCTACATGTGGTAATTGGTATAATATCTTGAATAATTTGATACTTGGCAATTGTTGTGCTCATATAGATCATGTTTAAGCTCTTGCATCATATACTTTGCACCTATTAGTGAAGAAATGTTGTAGAGCTTGTTGACATTTGGTTTGCATGATTGGTCTCTCTAAAGTTTCGATATTTTCTGGTAAGGGTTTGAAAAACAAGGAAGACAGTGTAGAGTCTTATAATGCTTGCAATATGTTCTTATGTAAGTTTTGCTGTACCGGTTCATACTTGTGTTTGCTTCAAACAACCTTGCTAGCCTAAGCCTTATATTGAGAGGGATTACTTCTCGTGCATCCATAATATTTGAGCCAAAGACTATGCCATTTGTGTCCACCATACCTACCTACTACATGGTATTTATCTGCCATTCCAAAGTAAATTGCTTGAGTGCTACCTTTAAAATTCTATTCTTTGTCTTTGCAATATATAGCTCATGGAAAAAATAGCTTAAAAACTATTGTGGTATTGAATATGTACTTATGTATCTTATTTCTTAATAAGTTGCTTGTTGAGCAATAACCATGTTCCTGGGGACGCCATCAACTATCCTTTGGTGAATATCATGTGAGTTGCTATGCATGTTCGTCTTGTCTGAAGTAAGGGTGATTTATCATGAGTTGAATGGTTTGAGTATGCATATTGTTAGAGAAGAACATTGGGCCGCTAACTAAAGCCATGATCCATGGTGGAAGTTTCAGTTTGGACAACAATCCTCAATCTCTTATGAGAATATTATCTGTTGTTGAATGCTTATGCATTAAAGAGGAGTCCATTATCTGTTGTCTATGTTGTCCCGGTATGGATGTCTAAGTTGAGAATAATCAAAAGCGAGAAATCCAATGCGAGCTTTCTCCTTAGACCTTTGTACAGGCGGCATAGAGGTACCCCTTTGTGATACTTGGTTAAAACATATGTTATGCGATGATAATCCATGTAAATCCAAGCTAATTAGGACAAGGTGCGGGCACTATTGGTAATCTATGCATGAGGCCTGCAACTTATAGGATATCTTATACATAACACATATGCTTTATTACTACCGTTGACAAAATTGTTTCTTGTTTTCAAAATAAAAGCTCTAGCACAAATATAGCAATCCATGCTTCCCTCTTCGAAGGGTCTTTCTTCTACTTTTATGTTGAGTCAGTTTACCCACTTCTTCCGTCTTAGAAGCAAACACTAGTGTTAACTGTGCATTGATTCCTACATACTTGCATATTTGCATTCATCATATTACTTTGTGTTGACAATTATCCATGAGATAAACATGTTGAAGTTGAAAGCAACCGCTGAAACTTAAATCTTCCTTTGTGTTGCTTCAATGCCTTTACTTTGAATCTATTGCTTTATGAGTTAACTCTTATGCAAGACTTATTGATGCTTGTCTTGAAAGTACTATTCATGAAAAGTCTTTGCTATATGATTCAGTTGTTTACTCATTATCTTTGCCATTGCTTCGAATCGCTGCATTCATCTCATATGCTTACAATAGTATTGATCAAGATTATGATAGCACGCCACTTCAGAAATTATCTTTGTTATCGTTTACCTACTCGAGGACGAGTAGGAACTAAGCTTGGGGATGCTTGATACGTCTCAAACGTATCTATAATTTCTTATGTTCCATGCTACTTTATTGATGATACTCACATGTTTTATACACACTTTATGTCATATTTATGCATTTTCCGGCACTAACCTATTGACAAGACGCCGAAGAGCCAGTTGCTGTTTTCTGCTATTTTTGGTTTCAAAAATCCTACAAAGGAAATATTCTCGGAATTGGACGAAATCAACGCCCAGGGTCTTATTTTTCCACGAAGCTTCCAGAAGACCGAGGGGGATACGAAGTGGGGCGTCGAGGCGCCGCCACACTAGGGCCGCTCGGCCCAAGGGGGCCCGCGCCGCCCTAGCGTGTGGGGCCCTCATCAGCCCCCCGACTCTGCCCTTCCGCCTACTTAAAGCCTTCGTCGCAAAAACCCCAGTACCGAGAGCCACGATACGGAAAACCTTCCAGAGACGCCGCCGCCGCCAATCCCATCTCGGGGGATTCAGGAGATCGCCTCCGGCACCCTGTCGTAGAGGGGAATCATCTCCCGGAGGACTCTTCATCATCATGATCGCCTCCGGAGTGATGTGTGAGTAGTTCACCCCTGGACTATGGGTCCATAGCAGTAGCTAGATGGTTGACTTCTCCTCATGTGCTATCATTGTTCGATCTTGTGAGCTGCCTAACAGGATCAAGATCATCTATTTGTAATGCTACATGTTGCGTTTGTTGGGATCCGATGAATATGGAATACTATGTTATGTTGATTATCAATCTATCATCTATGTGTTGTTTATGATCTTGCATGCTCTCCGTTGCTAGTAGAGGCTCTGGCCAAGTTGATACTTGTAACTCCAAGAGGGAGTATTTATGCTCGATAGTGGGTTCATGCCTCCATTAAATCTGGGACAGTGATAGAAAGTTCTAAGGTTGTGGATGTACTGTTGCCACTAGGGATAAAACATCAATGCTTTGTCTAAGGATATTTGTGTTGATTACATTACGCACCATACTTAATGCAATTATCTGTTGTTTGCACTTAATACTGGAAGGGGTGCGGATGCTAACCCGAAGGTGGACTTTTTAGGCATAGATGCATGCTGGATAGCGGTCTATGTACTTTGTCGTAATGCCCAATTGAATTTCACACTACTCATCATAATATGTATGTGCATTGTCATGCCATCTTTATTTTTCAATTGCCCAACTGTAATTTGTTCACCTAACATGCTATTTCTTATCGGAGAGACACCACTAGTGAACTATGGACCCCGGTCCATTCTTTTACATCGAATACAATCTACTGCAAACATTGTTCTTACTGTTCTTTGCAAACATCATCTTCCACACTATACATCTAATCCTTTGTTACAGCAAGCCGGTGAGATTGACAACCTCACTGTTAAGTTGGGGCAAAGTATTTTGGTTGTGTTGTGCAGGTTCCACGTTGGCGCCGGAATCCCTGGTGTTGCGCCGCACTACACTCCGCCACCATCAACCTTCAACGTGCTTCTTGACTCCTACTGGTTCGATAACCTTGGTTTCTTACTGAGGGAAAACTCGCTGATGTACGCATCACACCTTCCTCTTGGGGTTCCCAACGGACGAGTGCTTTACCGTCACAAGCAACCATCCATTTTCGCCATCTGTAGACGCAAGAACTTCACCGTCAATAAAGGGCTACACCTTGATTTTTGGATTGATAAGAACGACGCCGCCGGGGGCATCTCGACAAACAACATCTCCTAGTTTGTGGATCTATGGTCAAGGGTTCATGAGGTTCGCCTATCAGAGGGCACTCCGGATGACATCAAATGAAAGTTCACTAACTCGGGAGTCTACACGGCCGCGTTGGCATACAAGGCCCAACTTGAGGGCATGACCTTTTCCTCCGTGTCCCAATTGGTGTGGAACAATTGGGCCCCTCCTTAGTGCAAGCTTTTTGCGTGGGTCGTGTTGCAAGATCGTGTTTGGACGGCCGACCGGCTCCAAAAGCGTGGATGGCCAAATTGCAGGGTTTGCCAATTATGCAAGAGGGAACCCGAGTCCACAGCGCACCTCCTCTTCAAATGCCGCTACTCCTTGAGGATTTGGAACTCTTTGCTCTCTTGTCTTGGAATCATCTCGGTCAACACCTCTAATTGGCCTAACTTCGAGACGGTCAAAGATTTCTGGCTAAGCTTCATCTTCGTCAATGGCACGAGACGGAAATCCTTCGCGTCACTCATCATGCTCACCTCTTAGGAAATTTGGAACGAGCGCAATGCGAGGGTTTTCCGTAAGGCTTTCCACCATGCCGATGGTTGTTGTAGCTAAAATCAAAAGAGAGGCGGCTCTTTGGAGTGCGGTAGGTGCTACACACTTGGATTCTATCATACCGCGAGAGTGATCATTTGTATTCCGAGTTTTTACTTAGCTTGTAACAAATCATAACTCTTTCTCGTTCAATGAATGGGGCAAAGCTTTTGTATCCTCCTCTTTGTGTGAAGTATGATCGAGGAGCATGGATAGACACGGACGAAGCGCGCGTAGTGGGGAATGACTAGCTAGCGGCTCTGCTCCGGGTTTAATTAACCTAGAAGAGGACGACTGATCGAATGCTATGATCGCCCTGCTTTGTCCGATCTGTTCCGATGATTGGCAGTAATAATTTTATAAGCACAAATTTGTATATATTGCGTGGTTACGCAAGCACATATCTCATGCATGATCGATGCGCCCATGATCACTCCTGCATTTGACTCAATGGCCTCGACCACGCAGTCACGCAGATAAACAACTTTTTTGGTGGCTCCAGGCCTCCAGTAGTAGCCTAGTAGGGAGGTAGCTAGATTAATTCTGGTTTTTGCCTCCTGCGACGAGACAGTGAGACACATATGCGTATGCAGATGATCGGCAGTTCTGTGCAAAGGCGTCTCAGTGCCTCCTGCAAGGCACTAGCTCTAAGCTAAGATGATGTTTTTGCTATCTCTTTTGGACTGATTTCTCATAACTGTAAAAGGGTACTGGGAACTCTTAAGAACAAGATTATCAGGGTGATGATCAGGGCTGCAAGAAAAGCTCCAGATTCGTTCGTTTTTTTAGCTCAGCTCGAGATCAACACTAAGAGAAATGAGTCGAGTATGAGTGTCTTATCTAGCTCGACCAGAAAGCGAGTTGATCTTGAGTCAACACTCACTTACTTGATTTAGCTCAATAGCTCAAAAAAAATATATGATCATGTATGATAATTATGTTATATTTTTTTTTACCTTATATGATGTCGATGAGATCTATTCCTTTTGCTGTGGATGATTTAATGCAGAAAATCCAAAAGATTAGTTTCAGTCCAATTGATTCAGGCTCTGATGAATTTCGCTGGGGCCTTACCAAGAACGGTATTTTCTTGGTAGACTCAATGTATAAAGCACTAATTGAACCTGTTCAGCCGATCCTCAACAAGGCCATTTGGAAAATATAGATACCACTAAAAACTAAGGTTTTTGCATGGTATCTTTCACGTGGTGTCATTCTTACTAAAGATAATCTTGCTCGATGAAACTGACTTGGATACAAGAAATATATTTTCTGTCACAAAGATGAGACGATAAAACACCTTTTCTTCAAGTGTCGGTCCGCGAGGTCTATATGATCAATCGTTCAAATGGGTTCTACCTTATACCGTCCAAGAAGCATTGCAAATATATTTGGCAATTAGCTCAGCAGCGTGGATCTTAGG
The DNA here is from genome assembly GCF_019359855.2 of Lolium perenne. Classification (NCBI taxonomy): domain Eukaryota; kingdom Viridiplantae; phylum Streptophyta; class Magnoliopsida; order Poales; family Poaceae; genus Lolium; species Lolium perenne. The sequence continues at coordinate 261,471,921 of NC_067246.2, read as the reverse complement.
TTTAAAATACTTATCCAGGTGGGAGCGATTGCAGTCTTATGGTCGCTTTGGTTATGTAGAAACGACAAGGTTTTTAATGATAAAAATTCTTCTCTTATGCAGGTTATTTACCGATGCACGGCTTTGCTCCGTTCATGGTCCTCGTTGCAGCGTACGATGGATCGAGACTTCTTTACGGAGGTGTCTACATGATTGGGGGATACGGCGAAGGAGTTTATTACCTAATATGGGTGGTTGCATAATCGTAAGATAGCGGCTAATCCCGTTTAGTTCACCTTCGGAAGTTATGTTATGTTTCAGTTGTGTTATTTCTCTAGCTCATACTTTTTGTTATAGATTTTTTAGACGGCTATGTGTATCTTAGTTATGCAGAGGTTAAGTGTAATGCTTATCTTAAGTAATAAAGTATTCTTTATCAGAAAAAATGTGTTACAATGGAATTTTTCTTTCTTCTGCATGCAAGTAGTACTGAATGTTTTATTGTTTTGCTTAACTCGAAACTAGCTTGAGATAGTATAAAGTTGATTATGAACCACTTTTTACAGCTCGATCTCTAACTCGACTGTGCTCGTTTGAATTCTAGCATGAGCTGGGACTAGTTTACGGTGTTATCCATGTGGGATATAAAAAAAATCCTTCGCCGCATCGTTCAATCGTGTAGACATCCCATAAATAAGTTGCGATCCACCACACGATGTAGAGATGAACATAAACAAAGCTTAGGTGCATCGGTCGATGACCTGCATAAGAAAGCATTTTTTATTATTAAATTAAAAATCGTGTCATTTTTACAAAGCCATAGCGAGCAATCGCTTCCACCCTAATAAGTAGTTTAAACCAAGAATCGACACCATTGAGCCAAATGCCAAAAATATTCGCAATGGATATAAGGTAGAACCTGTCGGGATGGTTGACCATATAGATCTCGCCAATTTATATTGAAAAAATAAGTGATTTATTGTCTCATCATGGTGGTAGAAGACACGTTCTACTTCCATGCCAATTGCGTTTTACAATGTTATCTTTAGTAAGAATTAGACATCTACGAAGATACCACACGAAAATCTTAGTTTTTAGCGGAATCTTCATTTTCTAAAAGAAAATTATTCTTATCAACTAAGAAAATTATTCTTATCAACTCTGAAAAATTTATAGCTTTGTACATAGAATTAACCGAGAATTTACCATTCTAACGAAATTTGGCTTCTAGATGATCTTGGTGTATCCTGGGATGGACCACCTCACGCTTTTGTGATAGTAGTGCTGCTATTCAGAGTACCAATGCTCCAATTAAGCATGAGCTAACCAAATATATTGGTGTGGATGCATCGTTCGTGCGCTTTTACCGTCAACAGTCAATTATTCATCTTCAATATATTTCATTAGAGCTTCAAGTGGCATGTTTCTTCAGGTTCAGACTCATATTAGAGAACATAGACTTGACGTTCTCAAACTGAATGTCTCATATCCATCTTCAGTTTGAAGGGGGTGTTAAGAGCAAGCGTATATCTTGTCTGTGTAGAGGAAAGGCCGTTAGTATCCGGAAAACCAAAACTGATCATGGGTGCATATGCACCTGGTATGTATAAAACATATTTTAAAAAGTAAAAAAATTTAGAAAAAAAATTAGCATGTAGAGGGGCATGTTCTATGTGTACACGTAAAGTTTCACGTAAAACCAACAATTTTTATACCCTATGTAAAAAAGACAAACAATGCCTCGAAAAATAGACTATTTTAACACCAATTTTTTTTCTTTTTAGTACAGAGCACAAAACATATCGGTTTTTGCTTAAACAACTTTGTGAACATGTAACATGTCAAGGTATACACGAGGCATTATTATTTTTATTTTTTTGACATTTGGAAATATGTTTAATATGCATTTCAAATAAAGGGTGCATATGCACCCGGGTGCAGAAACACCCTGTCCGTTAGTATCATGTAATTGTATATATTTTTTCTTTGTGCAATAGAGAAGACAGATTTTCTATTTATCTTGTTGACATTAACTAGTAACAAAAAGATTTCCAAATTCATGCACAACGTGCTAGGGTGTAGCACTCGTTCACTTACCCGTTCGGAATTTCCTTGAATCTTAGTATGAATTGGATATACTTCAGCTGCGGCTGAACGAATTAGGTAGTGAATCAACTGTGTATGCTACTGAAGCATCATTAATTATTCGAGAGTAATGAAGCTTACAATTGTTTTCTTTAAGATAATAACTATTCATTTATGTTGTTGTGAACATACAAGTTCACTACGTTTTTTTTCATAGATCATTTGTGTTCAGTGATTGTTTGGTTATGATTTAGAGTGACGTTCAGTTGCATCTATAGTTCTGTTAGTTGCCACGAATCATCTTAGCCGTCCTATATAGACATTTTTTGCCATGTGGCAGATAGCAAGGAGAGAACCTTTTCTTTAAAGAACTTTTCGCCTGCGGTGCTTCCGCTGGCGTTATGCTCTTTTGAAACCTTGGAGGTGGCCATGACACCCCCGCCACCACACTTGGAGCCTTCCCAGTCCCTCGCCTCTTTGGACTGTGGAGCAGTGTTGGCGCCTAGTTCTGAGGCTCTTTTTGCAAAAGAGTTTTGCGGCTTGCTCGCTAGTTTGGAGGGGGCTAGCCCTGGATATGGCAAGGACATTAACTGCGTCTTGGCGGGAAAGGCCTCGAAGGATATGATTAGGAGGGTGGAGAAGTGTCTCAAGAAAGTATCTATCAGGAGCATAAGAAGGAAGAGGGCCGGTTGATTAGTTGTTGGAATCTGTTTGGTTGTCATGTCCTTTTAGTGGGACGTTGTGCTCTTGGGCGTCGGTTCTAGTTGGTTTAGAGGTTGCATTCTTTCGATGTTTTCTCTCTTGTAGGTGTACTGTTGGTATGGGTTTGGCCCTGTCGTTGTAGGTTTTCGCTCTGTTTTCTCCTAAAAACTGAGCAACTTCTTTTTAATTAATAGATGAGGCAAAGCTTTTGCCTCCGTTTAAAAAAAAAATCTCATAAGCACAATCGTCCTTCATCTACAGGTGCTCTCAAGTTACTAAAGTCGATACTGGCAGTAAAAAACATATTGAAGTCAGGGTACTCATACAGCTCAACTTCCCGCCGGAGATCAAGTATAGGCAGCAATAGCTAGAATATATTCAGACAGGAGATCAAGTATCGGCAGCAATAGCTGGAATAGATTACTCAAAAAAATATAAATTCAAGTACTTATATAAATTTTATAATCCATGGGTCGTAAATTTTATAATCCATGGGTCGAACATATACTGCTCTTTCAAATGCCAATATTTTAGTTGCAGTTGAATGAATCAGGTAGGAGTAGCATATTCTAATAGAAAAATCAGGTACTATATCAACTGACTGAGGCAGCATTGATCATTCAAGAGCATTGAATATAACCAGCGTACTGCAGTTCGGTTGCATATACAGTCCAGTTAGTTGCCAGGAATCACCTTAATTTGTACTTTCCCATAGAGACATGCCCTGTCATGTGACAGAAACCAAGGAGAGGGCTTTGAGCATTGCTTGGTTTCACATTCGCTTAAACTAATCACATAAGCACAGTCAATTTTTTTCGGATTAAGCACAATCAAATATTGATCTACAAGTGCTCTCAATTACTGAAGTTACACAGATTCAAAGTTCTTTCTTTGTTAAGCTGAACAGTGGGTTTTCCCACTATGATTTTTATAAATTTTATATAAAGAGTATGTGCAGGCTAATTGCTAGAGGTTACCAACAGTAAGCAAAAAATAAGACAAAAAGGCTATAAGCCTCTAAGTCTACTTTTATACAAAATGATCAACCCAGGTTTTAGTGCCAGAATATGATTTGTGGGTAGCCTTATGAACAAGGAGAACCATCTCATCCTTGAATCTCATAGACTTGGAGTAGCCCATTTGAAGATGAAATCATTTCTGGTAGTCCAGATTTCCCATGAAATCAGCATTATAATCTCCACCTGCCAATCTTAGTTCGGAGATTCAAACTACTACTCGTCCAGATTCAAAGTACTCGACCAGATCTAATTCCAACCGGGGATTTAATTAAGTGCCGACAGCAATAGCTAGACCAGATTAATCAAATAGACTAAATGGTTATACAGCATCTAGATGCAACAACTCTTCTCGATAATCCGCACTTCCTGTGCTAACTGTCAACCACTCAACTCACTCCTACAGTTTGCACTTATCAAGCCTGAGCTCTCGATGGCCATGGAGCTTTCGTTGACCTCGGCCGTCCCCATACTCCTCCTGCTCCTACCTCTACTCTGCTTGCTCTTCTTCCGTCGTGAAACCAGGAAGCAGGCAAGCTCCGACGGCCTCAAGGCCTAACCCATCATCGGCACCCTTCCGCACTTCGTCAAGAACCAGGACCGCCTCATCGAGTGGTCGGCCGACGTCATCAGTCGTTGCCCCACGCAGACCATGTTCTTCAACTTCAAAGGCATAGGTCTCATGGCTGGCGCCATCACAGCAAACCCGGCCAATGTGGAGTACCGCTTTTGCTTCCGTACGCACCCACCACAAACTCGCCAAATCGCGAGAACACATGGACGGTTAGGATTCGTTCATACCGCTTCGGATCTGGGGGCATGATCGTCATCTCCTGTGTACTTCGGGTTTGGCTGGGTTCGTATCAGCCCAGGTACAAGCCCGTATGACCCATACCGCTATGTATTATACGCCTACGTGTCCACGTGTGGCCACGCGGAACCGCCGAGATATATAAATCTTTCTCCCCTGTCCTCTTCAGCTCATCCATCCAAAGCAATCCCCAAATCGGGAAAAAACCCTAGATCAAGAACAGCACAGCTCGCTCTCGCTCGTGCTCGCTCGCGCTCGTCCATGGAGAGGGGGAAGGGGAAGGAGGGGAAGGGCAAGGAGGCGACGGTTGACGACACCCAGTTGGCCGCACCATCGGCGGCCGGTGCTGCCCCAGATCTGAGCTCCGGTTGGGGCCAGACGGCAAGATTCGGCTGGCTGGTGGCTGCACCGGCGAGCAAGAAGCGTGCGCACGAGACGGAGGCGCAGATGCGGCGGCGCAAGAAGAAGAACAAGAAGAACCGGGAGAGGCAGGAGAGGAAGGAGGCGGGGCTCAAGATCAACAGCCCCAACGACGTGCCCACCTTCGACGAATCCGACTCCGCCGACCCGTCTGAGGTAAATTTCTCCGTCGACCACGACGACATGCAGGAATGCCTTGCTCGCTCGCAAGCTTCTACGAAATCCTCTCTTTGGCTAGTCTATATGCTGTGAATTTCTTGTAGTACCAAGCCATTTTGATATTTCTAGTAGTTCCAGAGTTGAATTTGAGCTTGCTCAAGTGTTCATCTCAGGTTCTTGCTTGGTTGGGTTCCCTGTAATCCCTATCTGCTGATTAATAAGGCTATCTAGTTTGATTAGCTTGCTATTATGACTGGTTCCTAGCAATTATATGGTTCTAGGCACTGGATGATTCACTTATCACTTGTGCCTGGTTGCAATTGATGTCTAGACAGGTTTTAGATTAACTGCTACTACATTGTATGGACACATAAGTTGAAATGTGGCTCCAATACTTGCAGATGTTGCCTGTTAATCACTGCATGGAAGTCTTGATTTCTTGACTGGAGCTTTGCCTTCACTAGAGTGTCATGTGCAAGTCATGCTACTGTAAACTTGATCATTTGGTGTTGTTATTGTTACTAATTGAACTATGGTTGCTTGTTGTGTAAGGATAATCACTGGAATTCTTTATTGATGAACTGTGTATTGGTAATAATTCAATTTGTTTGAGAAGAATGGATGGATGCCAACTATTGTTGGATTAATATTCATCACAATCTGAATCTGTCCATATTATGATGATTGATGCTATGACTGTGGCTTACTAGGTTTGATGTGACCTCAGTAGCTCTTGCTACTGCTACTGGTTGCTCACCTTGATGGATAAACTGTTGGTTTTTATTAATAGAGATCCTCACAGTAGGGTATCATACATATGAATGCCACTATGATTGTTTTATGAAGAAAATAAGGGTTTCTGATGGTTTAATAGCTACGTGGTGCTAGGTGGTGTATGTGGCTGTCAAAGCTTTGTGTGTATCTGGTTTATACTTGGATATGCTTGTATTTCATACTATTTTGCATATCTGCATCTACTGGGCACTCCAAGTTTTTGGTTCCCTCAAATATTGCTAGCATCACTTGGTCTATACGAAGTGATGACTAATACTTTTTAGCATCTGCTCATTGGTGTGATTTGAGCATGCATATTGATGGATTGGATCCTCTGGATCCTTTCCAGGTATCAAGTATACCTTTCTCTAGCTTCTAGACATAGTGTTTTTCTTCTGTGATGGTTTGCTTGATCTTGTGGTTAAAGCTTGCCCTTCTTCTCCTAGCTCCAGATGTTGTTCTTCAGTTTTATGTCACCATGGTGTTCCAGTGATGGTTGGTTTGTGGATGAACTGATGAATGCTGACGCGCAGCTGACGTGTGTCTCTTCGTTCAGCACGCGACCGTTGGGAACCCCAAGTGGAAGGTGTGATGCGTACAGCAGTAAGTTTCCCTCAGTAAGAAACCAAGGTTTATCGAACCAGTAGGAGCCAAGAAGCACGTTGAAGGTTGATGGCGGCGGAGTGTAGTACGGCGCAACACCAGGGATTCCGGCGCCAACGTGGAACCTGCACAACACAACCAAATTACTTTGCCCCAACGTGACAGTGAGGTTGTCAATCTCACCGGCTTGCTGTAACAAAAGATTAGATGTATAGTGTGGATGATGATGTTTGCAGAAAACAGTAGAACGAGTATTGCAGTAGATTGTATTCGATGTAAAAGAATGGACCGGGGTCCACAATTCACTAGAGGTGTCTCTCCGTAAGATAAATAGCATGTTGGGTGAACAAATTACAGTTGGGCAATTGACAAATAAAGAGGGCATGACCATGCACATACATGTTATGATGAGTATTGTGGAATTCAATTGGGCATTACGACAAAGTACATAGACCGCTATCCAGCATGCATCTATGCCTAAAAAGTCCACCTTCAGGTTATCATCCGAACCCCCTCCAGTATTAACTTGCAAACAACAGACAATTGCATTAAGTATGGTGCGTAATGTAATCAACAAATACATCCTTAGACATAGCATTGATGTTTTATCCCTAGTGGCAACAGCACATCCACAACCTTAGAACTTTCTGTCATTGTCCCAGATTTAATGGAGGCATGAACCCACTATCGAGCATAAATACTCCATCTTGGAGTTACAAGTATCAACTTGGCCAGAGCCTCTACTAGCAACGGAGAGCATGCAAGATCATAAACAACACATAGATAATAGATTGATCATCAACATAGCATAGTATTCCATATTCATCGGATCCCAACAAACGCAACATGTAGCATTACAAATAGATGATCTTGATCATGTTAGGCAGCTCACAAGATCTAACAATGATAGCACAATTAGGAGAAGACGACCATCTAGCTACTGTTATGGACCCATAGTCCAGGGGTGAACTACTCACACATCACTCCGGAGGCGACCATGGCAGTGAAGAGTCCTCCGGGAGATGATTCCCCTCTCCGGTAGGGTGCCGGAGGCGATCTCCTGAATCCCCCGAGATGGGATTGGCGGCGGCGGCGTCTCTGGAAGGTTTGTGGCGTCGCCTCGTCGCCCCACTTCGTTTCCCTTTCGGACTTCTCGAAGCTTCGTGGAAAAATAAGATCCTGGGCGTTGATTTCGTCCAATTCCGAGAATATTTCCTTACTAGGATTTCTGAAACCAAAAACAACAGAAAACAGGAATTGGCTCTTCGGCATCTCATTAATAGGTTAGTGCCGGAAAATGCATAAATATGACATAAAGTATGTATAAAACATGTGAGTATCATCAATAAAGTAGCATGGAACATAAGAAATTATAGATACGTTTGAGACGTATCAAGCATCCCCAAGCTTAGTTCCTACTCGTCCCGAGTAGGTAAACGATAACAAAGATAATTTCTGAAGTGACATGCTATCATAATCTTGATCAATACTATTGTAAGCACATGTAATGAATGCAGCGATTCGATGCAATGGTAAATATAATGAGTAAACAATTGAATCATATAACAAAGACTTTTCATGAATAGTACTTTCAAGACAAGCATTAATAAGTCTTGCATAAGAGTTAACTCATAAAGCAATAAATTCATAGTAAAGGCATTGAAGCAACACAAAGGAAGATTAAGTTTCAGCGATTGCTTTCAACTTGTAACATGTATATCTCATGGATATTGTCAACATAAAGTAATATAATAGGTGCAATATGCAAGTATGTAAGAATCAATGCACAGTTAACACAAGTGTTTGTTTCTTAAGATGGAGAGAAATGGGTAAACTGACTCAACATAAAAGTAGAAGAAAGGCCCTTCGCAGAGGGAAGCATTGATTTCTATATTTGTGCTAGAGCTTTTATTTTGAAAACAAGAAACAATTTTGTCAACGGTAGTAATAAAGCATATGCATTATGTAAATTATATCCTACAAGTTGCAAGCCTCATGCATAGATTACCAATAGTGCCCGCACCTTGTCCTAATTAGCTCGGATTACCTGGATTATCATCGCAATACATATGTTTTAACCAAGTATCACAAAGGTCTAAGGAGAAAGCTCGCATTTGATTTCTCGCTTTTGATTATTCTCAACTTAGACATCCATACCGGGACAACATAGACAACAGATAATGGACTCCTCTTTAATGCATAAGCATTCAACAAAAAATAATATTCTCATAAGAGATTGAGGATAGTTGTCCAAAACTGAAACTTCCACCATGGATCATGGCTTTAGTTAGCGGCCCAATGCTCTTCTCTAACAATATGCATACTCAAACCATTCAACTCATGGTAAATCGCCCTTACTTCAGACAAGACGAACATGCATATCAACTCACATGATATTCAACAAAGGGTAGTTGATGGCGTCCCCAGGAACATGGTTATCGCTCAACAAGCAACTTATAAGAGATAAGATGCATAAGTACATATTCAATACCACAATAGTTTTTAGGCTATTTGTCCCATGAGCTATATATTGCAAAGGCGAAGAATGGAAATTTAAAGGTAGCACTCAAGCAATTTACTTTGGAATGGCGGAGAAATACCATGTAGTAGGTAGGTATGGTGGACACAAGTGGCATAGTGTTTGGCTCAAGGATTTTGGATGCATGAGAAGTATTCCCTCTCAATACAAGGCTTAGGCTAGCAAGGTTATTTGAAACAAACACAAGTATGAACCGGTACAGCAAAACTCACATAAAAGACATATTGTAAGCATTATAAGACTCTACACCGTCTTCCTTGTTGTTCGACCCTTACTAGAAAATATCTAGACCTTAGAGAGATCAATCATGCAAACCAAATTTTAGCAAGCTCTATGTATTTCTTCACTAATAGGTGCAAAGTATATGATGCAAGAGCTTAAACATGAGCACAACAATTGCCAAGTATCACATTATTCAAGATATTATACCACTTACCACATGTAGCATTTCCCGTTTCCAACCATATAACAATTTAATGAAGCAGTTTCAACCCTCGCCATGAGCATTATGAGTAAAGCCTAAGGACATATTTGTCCATATGCAACAGCGGAGCGTGTCTCTCTCCCACACAATGAATGCTAGGATCCAACTTTATTCAAACAAAACAAAAATAAAAACAAACAGACGCTCCAAGTAAAGCGCATAAGATGTGATGGAATAAAAATATAGTTTCATTAGAGGAACCTGATAATATTTTCGATGAAGAAGGGGATGCCTTGGGCATCCCCAAGCTTAGATGCTTGAGTCTTCTTGAAATATGCAGGGATGAACCACCGGGGCATCCCCAAGCTTAGAGCTTTCACTCTCCTTCATCATATTGTATCATCCTCCTCTCTTGATCGTTGAAAACTTCCTCCACACCAAACTCGAAACAACTCATTCGAGGGTTAGTGCATAATCAAAATTCACATGTTCAGAGGTGATATAATCATTCTTAACACTTCTGGACATTGCACAAAGCTACTGAAAGTTAATGGAATAAAGAAATCCATCAAACATAGAAAACAGGCAATGCGAAATAAAAGGCAGAATCTGTCAAAACAGAACAGTACGTAAAGATGAATTTTTTAGGTGCACCAGACTTGCTCAGATGAAAATGCTCAAATTGAATGAAAGTTGCGTACATATCTGAGGATCACTCAAGTAAATTGGCAGAATTTTCTGAGTTACCTACAGAGCCTACTGCTCAAATTCGTGACAGCAAGAAATCTGTTTCTGCGCAGCAATCCAAATCTAGTATGAACCTTACTATCAAAGACTTTACTTGGCACAACAATGCAACAAATCTAAGATAAGGAGAGGTTGCTACAGTAGTAACAACTTCCAAGACTCAAATATAAAACAAAAGTGCTGTAGTAAAATCATGGGTTGTCTCCTATAAGCGCTTTTCTTTAACGCCTTTCAGCTAGGCGCATAAAGTGTGTATCAAGTATTATCAAGAGATGAAGCATCAACATCATAATTTGTTCTAATGATAGAATCAAAAGGTAACTTCATTCTCTTTCTAGGGAAGTGTTCCATACCTTTCTTGAGAGGAAATTGATATTTAATATTACCTTCCTTCATGTCAATAATGGCACCAACAGTTCGAAGAAAAGGTCTTCCCAATATAATGGGACAAGATGCATTGCATTCAATATCCAAGACAACAAAATCAACGGGGACAAGGTTATTGTTAACAGTAATGCAAACATTATCAACTATCCCCAAAGGTTTCTTTGTAGAGTTATCAGCAAGATTAACATCCAAATAATAATTTTTCAACGGTGGCAAGTCAAGCATGTTATAGATTTTTCTAGGCATAACGGAAATACTTGCACCAAGATCACATAAAGCATTACAATCAAAGTCATTGACCTTCATCTTAATGATGGGCTCCCAACCATCCTCTAACTTCCTAGGAATAGAAGCTTCGCGTTCTAATTTCTCTTCTCTAGCTTTTATGAGAGCATTTGTAATCTGTTTTGTAAAGGCCAAATTTATAGCACTAGCATTAGGACTCTTAGCAAGTTTTTGTAAGAACTTTATAACTTCAGAGATGTGACAATCATCAAAATCCAAATCATTATAATCTAAAGCAATGGGATCATTGTCCCCAATGTTGGAAAAAATTTCAGGAGTTTTATCACAAGCAGTTTTAGCAGTTTTAGCAGGTTTCGGCAGTTTTGCAGGCTTTGCATTAGAAGTAGAAACATTGTCAACACCAATTATTTTACCATTGATAGTAGGAGGTGCAGCAACATGTGGAGCATTAGCATTACTAGTGGTGGTAATAGTCCAAACTTTAGCTATATTGTCTTCTTTATCATTTTCTTCTTTTTCCCACCTAGCACGCAATTCGGCCATCAATCTTATATTCTCATTAATTCTAACTTGGATGGCGTTTGCTGTAGCAAATGACTTAATATCTTTATTTTCATTAGGCATAACTTTCGATCTCAAAAGATCAACATCAGCAGCAAGACTATCAACTTTAGAAGCAAGTATATCAACTTTCCCAAGCTTTTCTTCAACAGATTTGTTAAAAGTAGTTTGTGTACTAATAAATTCTTTAAGCATGGCTTCAAGTCCAGGGGGTGTATTCCTATTATTGTTGTAAGAATTCCCATAAGAATTACCATAACCGTTACCATTATTATAAGGATATGGCCTATAGTTGTTACTAGAATTGTTCCGATAAGCATTGTTGTTGAAATTATTATTTTTAATGTAGTTCATTTCAACATGTTCTTCTTGAGCAACCAATGAAGCTAGCGGAACATTATTAGGATCAACATTAGTCCTACCATTCACAAGCATAGACATAATAGCATCAATCTTATCACTCAAGGAGGAGGTTTCTTCAACAGAATTTACCTTCTTACCTTGTGGAGCTCTTTCCGTGTGCCATTCAGAGTAATTTACCATCATATCATCAAGAAGCTTTGTTGCGGCGCCTAGAGTGATGGACATAAAGGTACCTCCAGCAGCTGAATCCAATAGGTTCCGTGAAGAAAAATTCAGTCCTGCATAAAAGGTTTGGATGATCATCCAAGTAGTCAGTCCATGGGTTGGGCAATTTTTAACCAAAGATTTCATTCTTTCCCAAGCTTGGGCAACATGCTCAGTATCCAATAGCTTAAAATTCATTATGCTACTTCTCAAAGATATAATTTTAGCAGGAGGATAATATCTACCAATGAAAGCATCCTTACATTTAGTCCATGAATCAATACTATTCTTAGGCAGAGATAGCAACCAATCTTTAGCTCTTCCTCTTAATGAGAAAGGAAACAATTTTAATTTTATAATGTCACCATCTACATCCTTATACTTTTGCATTTCACATAGTTCAACAAAATTATTAAGATGGGCAGCAGCATCATCAGAACTAACACCAGAAAATTGCTCTCTCATAACAAGATTCAGTAAGGCAGGTTTAATTTCAAAGAATTCTGCTGTAGTAGCAGGTGGAGCAATAGGTGTGCATAAGAAATCATTCTTATTTGTGTTTGTGAAGTCACACAACTTAGTATTTTCAGGAGTACCCATTTTAGCAACAGTAAATAAAGCAAACTAGATAAAGTAAATGCAAGTAACTAATTTGTTGTGTTTTTAATATGGCAAACAAGATAGCAAATAAAGTAAAGCTAGCAACTAAATTTTTTTGTATTTTGTTTTAGTGCAGCAAACAAAGTAGTAAATAAAAGTAAAGCAAGACAAAAACAAAATAAAGAGATTGGAAGTGGAGACTCCCCTTGCAGCGTGTCTTGATCTCCCCGGCAACGGCGCCAGAAATTTACTTGCTGATGCGCAGCTGACGTGTGTCTCTCCGTTCAGCACGCGACCGTTGGGAACCCCAAGTGGAAGGTGTGATGCATATAGCAGTAAGTTTCCCTCAGTAAGAAACCAAGGTTTATCGAACCAGTAGGAGCCAAGAAGCACGTTGAAGGTTGATGGCGGCGGTGTGTAGTGCGGCGCAACACCAGGGATTCCGGCGCCAACGTGGAACCTGCACAACACAACCAAATTACTTTGCCGCAACGTGACAGTGAGGTTGTCAATCTCACCGGCTAGCTGTAACAAAGGATTAGATGTATAGTGTGGATGATGATGTTTGCAGAAAACAGTAGAACGAGTATTGCAGTAGATTGTATTCGATGTAAAAGAATGGACCGGGGTCCACAGTTCACTAGAGGTGTCTCTCCGTAAGATAAATAGCATGTTGGGTGAACAAATTACAGTTGGGCAATTGACAAATAAAGAGGGCATGACCATGCACATACATGTTATGATGAGTATTGTGGAATTCAATTGGGCATTACGACAAAGTACATAGACCGCTATCCAGCATGCATCTATGCCTAAAAAGTCCACCTTCAGGTTATCATCCGAACCCCCTCCAGTATTAAGTTGCAAACAACAGACAATTGCATTAAGTATGGTGCGTAATGTAATCAACAAATACATCCTTAGACATAGCATTGATGTTTTATCCCTGGTGGCAACAGCACATCCACAACCTTAGAACTTTCTGTCACTGTCCGAGATTTAATGGAGGCATGAACCCACTATCGAGCATAAATACTCACTCTTGGAGTTACAAGTATCAACTTGGCCAGAGCCTCTACTAGCAACGAAGAGCATGCAAGATCATAAACAACACATAGATAATAGATTGATCATCAACATAGCATAGTATTCCATATTCATCGGATCCCAACAAACGCAACATGTAGCATTACAAATAGATGATCTTGATCATGTTAGGCAGCTCACAAGATCTAACAATGATAGCACAATTAGGAGAAGACGACCATCTAGCTACTGCTATGGACCCATAGTCCAGGGGTGAACTACTCACACATCACTCCGGAGGCGACCATGGCGGTGAAGAGTCCTCCGGGAGAAGATTCCCCTCTCCGGCAGGGTGCCGGAGGCGATCTCCTGAATCCCCCGAGATGGGATTAGCGGCGACGGCATCTCTGGAAGTTTTTTTGTATCGTGGCTCTCGGTACTGGAACTATTATCGATGAAGGCTTATGTAGGCGGAAGGGTAGGTCAGGGGGCACCACGAGGGGCCCACATGCTAGGGCCGCGCGGCCAGGGGCTGGGCCGCGCCGCCCTACTGTGGCGTCGCCTCGTCGCCCCACTTCGTTTCCCTTTTGGACTTCTGGAACCTTCGTGGAAAAATAAGATCCTGGGCGTTGATTTCGTCCAATTCCGAGAATATTTCCTTACTAGGATTTCTGAAACCAAAAACAGCAGAAAACAGCAACTGGCTCTTCGGCATCTCGTTAATAGGTTAGTGCCGGAAAATGCATAAATATGACATAAAGTATGTATAAAACATGTTAGTATCATCAATAAAGTAGCATGGAACATAAGAAATTATAGATACGTTTGAGACGTATCAATGAACTGCAGATGTTGATGTTGGTCCTTTGGTGATGTACAAGTTTATCTGTAGGGCAATGTGCTTTTTATAGCAAGCCTTGTGGCTTGTCAACCTAATGATTATCTCCACCTAGGCCTTTCTTTTAATAACCAAGTGGTATTGCCACTTGTTCCATTCCAAACACTAGTTTTTGTTTAAATTAGATATGGTATGTATAGTTACTAACTAATGTGCATTTATACAAATAAATACTTTGCATTATTTTCATTCCTTTTCTATTTATAGTCATTACATTGTTTGTATGCCATAGTAGCTAATTAACCTAATTTACTTCATTTAACAGGAGGATCCTTCGGATGAAGTCGGTTCTGACCGGGAGGATAGGGACGTGAAGAGTAGGCATGTTCTCCGCAGGCTTAGGTCTGGGGAGATTCGCTACCTTCTTGGCCCAGGGAGGTTCAAGTGCCCCTGGTGCAGCCGCAAGGAAATGCCGACGGACTTCCTCGGCATGTACCAGCATGCCACCTACACTGGTGTTGGCAGCGGGCAGACACCCGCACACATCAGGGCCAAGCATGCCGCCTACGGCCTCTTCCTCAAGAAGTACGCCCCCAGGCAGTAGGAGCATGCGGAGGATGCTGCCCACCTGCCTGCCTACCAGATGCCTACTTCCTTTAGTTGTTTATTTGTGTTAAAACTCTGTCATACTTGTGGTGTTGAAACTTGGTTAATGCTGTGTTCAACTATGTTTCTAATTAAGTATGCTTATTGTTTAAGCATGTGTACGTTGTGCTTACTACATATGCAGATGTGTTGTGCATGCTTGGCCCTGTTGTGTGCTTGGATGCTAGGTAAGCATGTTCTATTTGCTGCTGTTGCTCTAGCCTGTTAGCATGATGTAGTGACAAAGATTTTGCCAAAGTAAGCGTATTTTCCAGTGGAAATGGGGGAAAACCTCTGGTAATCTAAAATAATAGGAAATGTATTGTCAGTTTTGCTCAGTTGTGTTGCAGACGTTTTGTACATAATTGATAAGGTATTTTCCAGTGGAAATGGGGGAAAACCTCTGGTAATCTAAAATAAAGACGACGTGTTGGCAGTAGGGTGGAGTTGTTATCTTATGTGATACTTGACAGCAACAAATCTCTCAGTCAACAACAACAAATATCTCATTTGACAGCTACAACACTCGAAGCAGACAGCAGCCCAATCTAGACTTGACTAATGGGCCAACTCCATCCAATTAGGCCCATTAGGCTAGTTCTGGTGGTACATATAAAACAGGAATAACTATCTCATTTGACAGCAACAATAATCGCAGCGGATAGCCCAATCTAGATTTGACTAATGGGCCATCTCCAACCAAATTATGCCCATTAGGCAAGTTCAGATGGTACATATTAAATATCAAAAAAATGAAGCAAAAAATGGGTGTTGTCGCGACTCGAACCGCAGATCTCGTGGGAAGTCGTCTCGCAGGGGTAGTCTGGTAACCAGTGGGACGGATAGAAACATGCTAACACTTACGAGTAAGAAAGGTATCTATAGTCATTTTATCACTTCCGTTAGGTTATTAAACGCATGTTTGTACATTTTTCAACACACAGATCTTTGTGTAGTCTATTATATACAATTCACTAATTCACTAATTGATTATGAAATAGATAATTCAATATGAATCTTAACACTAAATTTGTAATACTATATATGAATAACAACTTAAAAAATTGAAAATAGCTAAAATTCTTGTCTTAGTGGATTAGAATTTTTTTTTGTTTTTTTTGTTGGGTTTTGTAAACAATTTGGTACAAGAAATAGTAGTCATTTGAGGACGAACAGGTTTGAACACACATAAAGACTGACTTAGATTACATAAATATGTTACCACCGTCGTTACATAGATAAGTCCAGGGACACGACACGGTACAATATATAAAAACAAGACATTTTAAATAAACACGATAAAACTAAAAAGTAGAGAAACATGCATGACAAGCTTCACGAAATTCCTCCTCAACTTTCTTCCACCCTGGCCGCGCTACTCGACCATCGTCATCAACACTTCACTCCTCGTAGGGGAGGCAGTGCATCTGATTTTCAGTGGGGAAGATGCACTCGCAGTTGGTGAAGATGTTGTATGTCGTGAAGAAGATAGACTCGCAGCCGCACCAGAACACTTGGTCGAGGAGCTCGTACGCGTCCCACGGGTTGGTGAGGGTGACCATGAGCAACTTGAGGGTGACGCCGTCACGAACCTCCTCGAGGTGGAACATCGGCGGTGAGCCCGGTGGGAGGTGGGAAAAGCCGGCGGTGAAGAATGCGTCGGCGAGCTCGATGGGGCTCCTCCACCTAGATTGCGCCCACACACGGAGCGTGTGCTCGACGAGGACGCCCGGCGGGTAGCGCAGCTCTGGCACGGTAGGCGGCCGAACGATGGTCGGTCCGACGTACTGCATCTTATGGTGGTGCTTTGGGGTTCTAGGAAAGGATGAAGGGCGTCGTGTCTGGAGTGGAGCTGGGTGGTGTGTGGGAGAGGAATGTAGACGTATAAATAGGCTAGAAAAATGTGGTGTGGGAGACGAAGATTGTTGTTCGGCGATGAAATGACGCGAGTGACGCGTGCTTGTAGCCGTTCCCGTTTCGCACATTAATCGAGGGGATGTCCCGTGCCGTTGTCGTTTAACACTGAAACGGGGGGCGCGTCTGCTGTCAACTGAATCGACCGCACTGAAACGGGGCTTTGTGGCTCATTCATGGCGACGTCGTGGCGATACATGCATAGCTGAGTCACTGTTGTGGGGCGCATGCATGTCGTCGTCGTCGCTTCCCGCGCATGCAGGCCTAGGCCGGCGCATTGCACAACGGGCATAAGGCCAGACCGCAACACGGCCCAACGGTCCACCTAGCGTGCCCGCTCGCAACCCCCACCTGTGTTCAGGAAAAAAAAGAAGTCCAGCCAATCAGATTGCTGTATATTCAAATATTCCTAAAAAATTCAGAGAAAATCTAAAAAAAATCTTCAAAAACAGTCTATACATATAAAGTAGATGTCTAGGAAATTTATTTGGATCATTAAGACAAGGTCGAAAAAAAACATGCTTAGAAATGAGGCCGTTTACCCTACCTTTGGAGCCTGTTTCTGGCACTTTTTTGACCAACCCTGGGATGACCCCATATTGTCGGCAGCGGTGCACCATGTGATTTAACACACTTCAAGCCATGAGTTTTGCAATTTGCATGTGTGAATGCACTTATTCATGTGGTGTAGACCCCTCAAATACATGTTTCTCGCTGTCAAAACAGTGGATCGTCTGACGGTGTGTGTGCATAGTGGTCCCATCTTTTGAGATCTGCTTCAGCATGGCATGCAAACACCACTTACATCACCATCCATGGAAGAAAGCATGTGCTCCTTGCCTAGCTACCTCACGGGAGCCCGCACACATGGTTTACGTGCAAACCGGCTCTACCCAGGCCACAAAGTGGGCCCACAACCCTTGGGTGACCACATGTTGTGGGAACTGGTGCACCATGTCATCCCACCCACTCCAAGCCATGGGTTTAGGGTTTTGCATGTGTGAATGCCCATGTTCATGTGGGGTAGACCCCTCAAATATAGGGTTCTCGTCAGAAAAAGGTATCAAGACAGTGGATCGTCTGACGGTGTGTGTGCATAGTGGTCCCATATTTTGGGATCTGCTTCAGCATGGCATGCAAACAACAATTACATCATCATCCATGGAAGAAAGCATGTGCTCCTTGCCTAGCTACCTCACGGGAGCCCGCACACATGGTTTACATGCAAACCGGCTCTACCCAGGCAACAAAGTGGGCCCACAACCCTTGGGTGACCCCATGTTGTGGGAACTGGTGCGCCATGTCATCCCACCCACTCCAATCCATGGGTTTAGGGTTTTGCATGTGTGAATTCCCATGTTCATGTGGGGTAGACCCCTGAAATATAGGGTTCTCGTCAGAAAAAGGTGTCAAGACAGTGGATCGTATGACGGTGTGTGTGCATAGTGGTCCCATCTTTTGGGATCTACTTCAGCATGGCATGCAAACAACACTTACATCACCATCCATGGAAGAAATCATGTGCTCCTTGCCTAGCTACCTCACGGGAGCCCGCACACATGGTTTACGTGCAAACCGGCTCTACCCAGGCCACAAAGTGGGCCCACAACCCTTGGGTGACCCCATGTTGTGGGAACTGGTGCACCATGTCATCCCACCCACTCCAAGCCATGGTTTTAGGGTTTTGCATGTGTGAATGTCCATGTTCATGTGGGGTAGACCCCTGAAATATAGGGTTCTCGTCAGAAAAAGGTGTCAAGACAGTGGATCGTCTGACGGTGTCTGTGCATAGTGGTCCCATCTTTTGGGATCTGCTTCAGCATGGCATGCAAACAACACTTACATCACCATCCATGGAAGAAAGCATGTGCTCCTTGCCTAGCTACCTCACGGGAGCCCGCACACATGGTTTACGTGCAAACCGGCTCTACCCAGGCCACAAAGTGGGCCCACAACCCTTGGGTGACCCCATGTTGTGGGAACTGGTGCACCATGTCATCCCACCCACTCCAAGCCATGGGTTTAGGGTTTTGCATGTGTGAATGCCCATGTTCATGTGGGGTAGACCCCTGAAATATAGGGTTCTCGTCAGAAAAAGGTGTCAAGACAGTGGATCGTTTGACGGTGTGTGTGCATAGTGGTCCCATCTTTTGGGATCTACTTCAGCATGGCATGCAAACACCACTTACAGCACCATCCATGGAAGAAAGCATGTGCTCCTTGCCTAGCTACCTCACGGGAGCCCGCACACATGGTTTACGTGCAAACCGGCTCTACCCAGGCCACAAAGTGGGCCCACAACCCTTGGGTGACCCCATGTTGTGGGAACTGGTGCACCATGTGAATGGATCGTAGCGAACAAGAGGGGGGTGAATGGCGCTACGACAAGTTTTAGCCTTTTTCATTTTTTATGCAACGGAAGGTAAAGGTGGAAACTTTAGCGATAGCGGTGATCCTACAATGATCCTAGGACAAGTGCAACAAGTGAAGGAATCAACAAGATAGTAAGAGTAAGGAGCGAGACAACCGGGGGCGCGGAGACGAGGCGAAGTTTGTTTCCCGCAGTTCCTTCCACAATAGGAAGTACGTCTACGTTGAGGAGGTGCTAGTCTCACACAAGAGACTAGACGGCCACACCACGAAGGAAGGCCTCACCTTCTTCCTCGAGAGAGCTCCACGAAGGTGCTCTCCCTCTATTACTAAGGTACCGGTTGAGGCGGTGATTCCTTCACAAGGTTGGGGCGAGCTCCACACATAAGGATGCTCCCAACACCCTATGGAGCTAGTACATCACAAAGCTAGCCTCCATAGCTGCACATCTCCAATGCTCCACCATAGGAACCCTACCACCAAGATCCACTAAGGAATAGCTAGTATTGGTGAAATCTCTCTTGGTAGAACTATAGATCGGGGTCTCCTCCACCACTCCTCAAATTTTGGGCATGATTGGTTGGATGGATGGGGAGAACCTCAAGGATTAAGCTCAGCAACAATGGAGGAGAGAGAGAGGGAAGAGATAAAATCGTGTTGGGGAAAAAGGAGCCCTTAAATAGGCTCCTCCAAATCCAACCGTTATGTCCTGTTTTTGCCTAAGTGGTACTACCGCTTTGGGTAAGCGGTACTACCACTCTGAGTTCGAATTCCCCAGATCTGGTCGAAGTTGGATGGATTTCTTTATTCCATTAACTTTCAGTAGCTTTGAGCAATGTCCAGAAGTTTTAAGAATGATTGTGTCACCTCTGAACATGTGAATTTTTGATTATGCACTAACCCTCTAATGAGTTTATTTTGAGTTTGGTGTGGAGGAAGTTTTCAAGGGTCAAGAGAGGAGGATGATATATGATTAAGAAGAGTGAAAGCTCTAAGCTTGGGGATGCCCCGGTGGTTCATCCCTGCATATTTCAAGAAGACTCAAGCATCTAAGCTTGGGGATGCCCAAGGCATCCCCTTCTTCATCGACAACATTATCAGGTTCCTCTAGTGAAACTATATTTTTATTCCATCACATCTTATGTACTTTACTTGGAGCGTCTATTTGTTTTTATTTTTGTTTTGTTTGAATAAATTCATGCTTGTGTGGGAGAGAGACACGCTCCGCTGGTTCATATGAACACATGTGTTCTTAGCTTTTAATGTTCATGGCGAAGTTTGAAACTGCTTCGTTAATTGTTATATGGTTGGAAACAGAAAATGCTACATGTGGTAATTGGTATGATGTCTTGAATAACTTGATACTTGGCAATTGTTGTGCTCATAAAGATTATGTTTAAGCTCTTGCATCATATACCTTGCACCTATTAGTGAAGAAATACATAGAGCTTGCTAAAATTTGGTTTGCATGATTGGTCTCTCTAAAGTCTAGATATTTTCTGGTAAGGTGTTTGAGCAACAAGGAAGACAGT
Source organism: Lolium perenne (assembly GCF_019359855.2). NCBI lineage: Eukaryota > Viridiplantae > Streptophyta > Magnoliopsida > Poales > Poaceae > Lolium > Lolium perenne. Next base: position 261,450,976 of record NC_067246.2, on the reverse strand, counting down.
GTAGAGTCTTATAATGCTTGCAATATGTTCTTATGTGAGTTTTGTTGTACCGGTTCATACTTGTGTTTGCTTCAAACAACCTTGCTAGCCTAAGCCTTGTATTGAGAGGGATTACTTCTCGTGCATCCAAATCCTTGAGCCAAACACTATGCCATTTGTGTCCACCATACCTACCTACTACATGGTATTTCTCTGCCATTCCAAAGTAAATTGCTTGAGTGCTATCTTTAAACAATTCAAAATTTACTATCTCTTATTTGTGTCAATGTTTTATAGCTCATGAGGAAGTATGTGGTGTTTATCTTTCAATCTTGTTGGGCAACTTTCACCAATGGACTAGTGGCTTCATCCGCTTATCCAATAATCTTGCAAAAAGAGCTAGCAATGGGGTTCCCAGCCCCAAATTAATTAACCTTCATAATTTTACAAAATAAAATAGACACTCCTCCATGGTATGCGATTGTTGGACGGAGCCTGAGGATTCGGTTAGCCATGGCTTGAGAAAGCAAAGGTGGGGAGGAGTGTCATCTAAATAAAACTAAAATAAAAGACACTCCTTCATGGTATGAGATTGTTGGAAGGCACCCGAGGATTCGGTTAGCCATGGTTTGTGAAAGCAAGGTTGGAAGGAGTGTCACCCAAAAATAAAAATAAATCTTATGGGAGCCGCTCTTTGAGAGTCTGTCTGGCAAGGGGGTTAGGGTGCCCACTACCATTCGTTGACAACAACAAACACCTCTCAAAACTTTACTTTTATGCTCTCTTTATGTTTTCAAAATAAAAGCTCTAGCACAAATATAGAAATCAATGCTTCCCTCTTCGAAGGGCCATTCTTTTACTTTTATGTTGAGTCAGTTCACCTACTTCTTTCTGTCTTAGAAGCAAACACTTTTGTTAACTGTGCATTGATTCTTACATGTTTACCTATTGCACTTATTATATTACTTTATGTTGACAATATCCATGAGATATACATGTTACAAGTTGAAAGCAACCGCTGAAAATTATATCTTCCTTTGTGTAGCTTCAATGCCTTTATTTAGAATTTATTGCTTTATGAGTTAACTCTTATGCAAGACTTATTGATGCTTGTCTTGAAAGTACTATTCATGAAAAGTCTTTGCTATATGATTCAGTTGTTTAATCATTGTCTTTACCATTGCTTTGAATCGCTGCATTCATCTCATATGCTTTACAATAGTATGATCAAGATTATGTTGGTAGCATGTCACTTCAGAAATTGTTCTTTTATCGTTTACCTACTCGAGGACGAGTAGGAACTAAGCTTGGGGATGCTGATACGTCGCCAACGTATCTATAATTTCTGATGTTCCATGCTTGTTTTATGACAATACCTACATGTTTTGTTCACACTTTATATCGTTTTTATGCATTTTCCGGAACTAACCTATTGACGAGATGCCGAAGTGCCAGTTCCTGTTTTCTGCTGTTTTTGGTTTCAGAAATCCTAGTAAGGAAATATTCTCGGAATTGGACGAAATCAACGCCCAGAACCTTATAATTCCACGAAGCTTCCAGAACACCCGAGAGGGGCCAGAGGAGAGCCACAGGGCCACCACACGTGTGGGCGGCGCGGCCCAAGGGGGGGCGCGCCCCCCTATTGTGTGGAGCCACCGCAGCCCTTCCGACTCCGACTCTTCGCCTATAAGAAGCCCCCTGACCTAAATCTTCGATACGAATAAGCCACGGTACGAGAAACCTTCCAGAGCCGTCGCCATCGCGAAGCCAAGATCTGGGGGACAGAAGTCTCTGTTCCGGCACGCCGCCGGGACGGGGAAGTGCCCCTGGAAGGCATCTCCATCGACACCACCACCATCTTCATCAACGCTGCTGTCTCCCATGAGGAGGGAGTAGTTCTCCCTCGAGGCTAAGGGCTGTACCGGTAGCTATGTGGTTAATCTCTCTCCTATGTACTTCAATACAATGATCTCATGAGCTGCCTTACATGATTGAGATTCATATGAGCTTTGTATCACTATTAATCTATGTGCTACTCTAGTGATGTTATTAAAGTACTCTATTCCTCCTCCATGATGTAATTGTGACAGTGTGTGCATCATGTAGTACTTGGCGTAGTTTATGATTGTGATCTCTTGAAGATTATGAAGTTAACTATTACTATGATGGTATTGATGTGATCTATTCCTCCTTTCATAGTATGATGGTGACAGTGTGCATGCTATGTTAGTACTCGGTATAATTGCGTTGGTCTATCATGCACTCTAAGGTTATTTAAATATGAATATCGAATGTTCTGGAGCTTGTTAACTCCGGCATTGAGGTGCTCTTGTAGCCCTACACAATTAATGGTGTTCATCATCCAACAAGAGAGTGTAGAGTGGTTTTATTATGTGATCAATGTTGAGAGTGTCCACTAGTGAAATTATGATCCCTAGGCCTTGTTTCCGAATAGAAAAGCTACACCACAAAGATTCCTATCTCCCACGTCAACTGCACGCCAGCAAGTATTTTCTGGTGCCATAGCCGGGGAGGACACCATTTATTTACTGTTCTACTGCATGTTTACTCGCTGCCATATTTTATTCAGATTGCTATTACCACTCATATTCATTCATACCACTTGTATTTCACTATCTCTTCGCCGAACTAGTGCACCTATACATCTGACAAGTGTATTAGGTGTGTTGGGGACACAAGAGACTTCTTGTATCATGATTGCAGGGTTGCTTGAGAGGGATATCTTTGACCTCTTCCTCCCTGAGTTCGATAAACCTTGGGTGATCCACTTAAGGGAAAACTTGCTGCTGTTCTACAAACCTCTGCTCTTGGAGGCCCAACACTGTCTACAGGAATAGAAGCGTGTGTAGACATCAAGCTATTTTCTGGCGCCGTTGCCGGGGACCTGAAGGAACAAGATTTCTACCTCCCTCGTCAACCACGCGCCAGTTGTAGACAGTCAAGTATTTTCTGGCGCCGTTGCTGGGGAGGAAAGGTAAAAGGCACTCACACTCTGGTCTCAAGTAACTAAGTTATTTTCTGGTACCGTTGTAAGTGCTCGAAGCTATTTCCTTTAGATCCTGCAATTGCATCTTTTTGTTTCTTGTTTTTTTATTTCACTAGTTAGGCATAATGGAAAGCAACTATGAGCTTTTTAATCTATTTCCTGAGTTAAGACATGGATTGTTTGCTGTGAAAATTAAAAAACCTATGGAACCTTATTTGCATGCTAGTAGCAATGATATTAGTATGAACGCTTTGAACACCATTGTTGCTAATGATATGGAAAATTCTAAGCTTGGGGAAGCTGGTTTCGATGAGCATGATATTTTTAGTCCCCCAAGCATTGAGGAGAAAATTTACTTTGATGATACTTTGCCTCCTATTTATGATGATTATAATGATAGTGGTCTTTTGGTGCCGCCTACTATGGAGAGTAAATTTTATTATGATTATACTATGCCTCCTACACTCGATGAGAATAATAATGATAGCTACTTTGTTGAATCTGCTCCCACTACAATTAATAAAATTGATTATGCTTATGTGGAGAGTAATAATTTTATGCATGGGACTCATGATAAGAATGTTTCATTTGATAGTTATATTGTTGAGTTTGCTCATGATGCTACTGGATATTATTATGAGAGAGGAAAATATGGTTGCAGAAATTTTCATGTTACTAAAACACCTCTCTATATGCTGAAATTTTTGAAGCTACACTTGTTTTATCTTCCTAAACTTGTCACTTTGCTCTTCATGAATTTGTTTATTACAAGATTCCTTTTCATAGGAAGTGGGTTAGGCTTCAATTAGTTTCATATTTGCTTTTTGATGCTCTATTTTGCTTTAACTCTTATTTCTTGGGAGTGCATCATTAAAATCACTGAGCCCATCTTAATGGCTATAAAGAAAGCACTTCTTGGGAGATAACCCATGTTTTTATTTTGCTACAGTAATTTTTTTGTGTCTTGGAAGTTGTTACTACTGTAGCAACCTCTCCTTATCTTTATTTTATTGCATTGTTGTGCCAAGTAAAGTCTTTGATAGCAGGGTTGATACTAGATTTGGATTACTGCGCAGAAACAGATTTCTGTCTGTCACGAATTTGGGCAGGGTTCTCTGTAGGTAACTCAGAAAAATCTGCCAATATTTGTGTGTGATCCTAAGATACGTACGCAACTTTCATTCAATTTGAGCATTTTCATCTTAGAAAGTCTGGTGCCTCTAAAAAATTCGTCTTTACGGACTATTCTGTTTTGACAGATTCTGCCTTTTATTTTGCATTGCCTCTTTTGCTATGTTGGATGGATTTCTTTATTCCATTAACTTTCAGTAGCTTTGAGCAATGTCCAGAAGTTTTAAGAATGATTGTGTCACCTCTGAACATGTGAATTTTTGATTATGCACTAACCCTCTAATGAGTTTATTTTGAGTTTGGTGTGGAGGAAGTTTTCAAGGGTCAAGAGAGGAGGATGATATATGATTAAGAAGAGTGAAAGCTCTAAGCTTGGGGATGCCCCGTTGGTTCATCCCTGCATATTTCAAGAAGACTCAAGCATCTAAGCTTGGGGATGCCCAAGGCATCCCCTTCTTCATCGACAACATTATCAGGTTCCTCTAGTGAAACTATATTTTTATTCCATCACATCTTATGTACTTTACTTGGAGCGTCTATTTGTTTTTATTTTTGTTTTGTTTGAATAAATTCATGCTTGTGTGGGAGAGAGACACGCTCCGCTGGTTCATATGAACACATGTGTTCTTAGCTTTTAATGTTCATGGCGAAGGTTGAAACTGCTTCGTTAATTGTTATATGGTTGGAAACAGAAAATGCTACATGTGGTAATTGGTATGATGTCTTGAATAACTTGATACTTGGCAATTGTTGTGCTCATAAAGATTATGTTTAAGCTCTTGCATCATATACCTTGCACCTATTAGTGAAGAAATACATAGAGCTTGCTAAAATTTGGTTTGCATGATTGGTCTCTCTAAAGTCTAGATATTTTCTGGTAAGGTGTTTGAGCAACAAGGAAGACAGTGTAGAGTCTTATAATGCTTGCAATATGTTCTTATGTGAGTTTTGCTGTACCGGTTCATACTTGTGTTTGCTTCAAACAACCTTACTAGCCTAAGCCTTGTATTGAGAGGGATTACTTCTCGTGCATCGAAATCCTTGAGCCAAACACTATGCCATTTGTGTCCACCATACCTACCTACTACATGGTATTTCTCTGCCATTCCAAAGTAAATTGCTTGAGTGCTATCTTTAAACAATTGAAAATTTACTATCTCTTATTTGTGTCAATGTTTTATAGCTCATGAGGAAGTATGTGGTGTTTATCTTTCAATCTTGTTGGGCAACTTTCACCAATGGACTAGTGGCTTCATCCGCTTATCCAATAATCTTGCAAAAAGAGCTGGCAATAAGGTTCCCAGCCCCAAATTAATTAACCTTCATAATTTTACAAAAAAAATAGACACTCCTCCATGGTATGCGATTGTTGGACGGCACCCGAGGATTCGGTTAGCCATGGCTTGAGAAAGCAAAGTTGGGGAGGAGTGTCATCTAAATAAAACTAAAATAAAAGACACTCCTTCATGGTATGAGATTGTTGGAAGGCACCCGAGGATTCGGTTAGCCATGGTTTGTGAAAGCAAGGTTGGAAGGAGTGTCACCCAAAAATAAAAATAAATTCTTATGGGAGCCGCTCTTTGAGAGTCTGTCTGGCAAGGGGGTTAGAGTGCCCACTACCATTCGTTGACAACAACAAACACCTCTCAAAACTTTACTTTTATGCTCTCTTTATGTTTTCAAAATAAAAGCTCTAGCACAAATATAGCAATCAATGCTTCCCTCTTCGAAGGGCCATTCTTTTACTTTTATGTTGAGTCAGTTCACCTACTTCTTTCTGTCTTAGAAGCAAACACTTGTGTTAACTGTGCATTGATTCTTACATGTTTACCTATTGCACTTATTATATTACTTTATGTTGACAATATCCATGAGATATACATGTTACAAGTTGAAAGCAACCGCTGAAACTTATATCTTCCTTTGTGTAGCTTCAATGCCTTTATTTAGAATTTATTGCTTTATGAGTTAACTCTTATGCAAGACTTATTGATGCTTGTCTTGAAAGTACTATTCATGAAAAGTCTTTGCTATATGATTCAGTTGTTTAATCATTGTCTTTACCATTGCTTTGAATCGCTGCATTCATCTCATATGCTTTACAATAGTATGATCAAGATTATGTTGGTAGCATGTCACTTCAGAAATTATTCTTTTATCGTTTACCTACTCGAGGACGAGTAGGAACTAAGCTTGGGGATGCTGATACGTCGCCAACGTATCTATAATTTCTGATGTTCCATGCTTGTTTTATGACAATACCTACATGTTTTGTTCACACTTTATATCGTTTTTATGCATTTTCAGGAACTAACCTATTGACGAGATGCCGAAGTGCCAGTTCATGTTTTCTGCTGTTTTTGGTTTCAGAAATCCTAGTAAGGAAATATTCTCGGAATTGGACGAAATCAACGCCCAGAACCTTATAATTCCACGAAGCTTCCAGAACACCCGAGAGGGGCCAGAGGAGAGCCACAGGGCCACCACACGTGTGGGCGGCGCGGCCCAAGGGGGGCGCGCCCCCCTATTGTGTGGAGCCACCGCAGCCCTTCCGACTCCGACTCTTCGCCTATAAGAAGCCCCCCGACCTAAATCTTCGATACGAATAAGCCACGGTACGAGAAACCTTCCAGAGCCGCCGCCATCGCGAAGCCAAGATCTGGGGGACAGAAGTCTCTGTTCCGGCACGCCGCCGGGACGGGGAAGTGCTCCCGGAAGGCATCTCCATCGACACCACCGCCATCTTCATCAACGCTGCTGTCTCCCATGAGGAGGGAGTAGTTCTCCCTCGAGGCTAAGGGCTGTACCGGTAGCTATGTGGTTAATCTCTCTCCTATGTACTTCAATACAATGATCTCATGAGCTGCCTTACATGCACTACAAGAAAAGTTGCCATGGCCGACGAAGTTGAAGTCGCGTCGTGGTTGCTGGTGTACCATGGCCGACGATTTTGGGTCTGTCCGTTGTGCATGTCAAAACGTTTTTTTTCTCGTTTTTGAGGCCACCTAGCCCGACGAAACCGGCCAAAACGTTGCGTATGGTGGCCCGGGACGTGGTGCATCTCGAATTCTCGGGTTCGTCGGCCGAGTCAATGCAAATCCGCACCGCCGAGGGATGTAGGGCCCAGATGGCAGCCTCTCTGGCATTGTTTTTTTTCTCGATCGCGCCATCTCGTTCAACGCTCTCCGATCGAGCCGTTTACGATGCAGGATCATGGGTCCCGCATGTCATCTTCTATGAACCAAAATTCTTTCTATTCTTGGATTTTTTTTGAAACCCTGATTTCTGGCTACTTCCTTTTTCTTTTGATCCCTTGCCGCCTTGGAAATGTTGACACCGCTGCTGCTAATTGGGACCCGCATGTCATCCTCTATGAGCAATAACCTTTCTTTTCTTGGATTTTTTTTGGCACCTCAAATTTGGTCACTTGCCTTTTTCTTTCGATCCCCTGCCGCCTCTCAAACGGTGATACCGCTGCTGCTAAATGGGACCCGCATGTCATCCTCTATGTACTATAAAACTTTCTTTTCTTGGATTTTTTTTGGCACCTCATATTTGGTCACTTACCTTTTTCTTTCGATCCCCTGCCGCCTCTCAAACGGTGAGACCGCTGCTGCTAAATGGGACCCGCATGTCATCCTCTATGTACTATAAAACTTTCTTTTCTAGGATTTTTTTTGGAACCACATATTTGGTCACTTGCCTTTTTCTTTCGATCCCGTGCAGCCTCTCAAACGGTGATACCGCTGCTGCTAAATGGGACCTGCATGTCATCCTCTATGTACAATCAAGTTTTTTTTCTTGAATTATTTTTGGCTCCTGATATTTGGTCACTTGCATTTTTCTTTCGATCCCATGCCACGTTGAGGACCCTGCAGGCTCATGGGACCCGCATGTCATCCTCTATGTACTATAAAACTTTCTATTCTTGGATTCTTTTTGGCACCTCATATTTGGTCACTTGCCTTTTTCTTTCGATCCCCTGTCGCTTCTCAAACGGTGATACCGCTGCTGCTAATTGGGACCCGCATGTCATCCTCTATGTACAATCAAATTTCTTTTCTTGAATTATTTTTGGCTCCTGGTATTTGGTCACTTGCCTTTTTCTTTCGATCTCATGCCACGTTGAGGACCCTGCTGGCTCATGGGACTCGCATGTCATCCTCTATGTGCTATAAAAGTTTATTTTCTTGGGTTTTTTTTCACCCTCTGATTTTTGGCTATTTCCTTTTCCTTTTGATCCCCTGCCACCTTGGAAACGTTGAGTAAGCTGCTGACTCATGGGACCCGCATGTCATCCTCTATGTACAATCAACTTTCTTTTTCTTTTGATCTCAAGCCGCATTTGAAACGTTGAGACCGCTGCTGCTAATTGGGACCCGCATGTCATCCTCTATGTACAATAAAGTTTTTTTTCTTGGATTATCTTTGGCTCCTGATATTTTGTCACTGCCTTTTTGTTTCGATCTCATGCCGCCTTTGAAATGTTGAGTAAGCTGCTGGCTCATGGGTCCCGCATGTCATCCTCTACGAATAATAAAAGTTTCCTTTCTTGGAGTTATTTTTGACCCCTAATTTCTGGCTATTTGCCTTTTTCTTTTGATCTCCTGCCCCCTATGAAACGATGAGGACGCTGTTGGCAGGTCGGTCCCACATTTCATCCACTGTGAACAATAAAAGTTTCCTTTGATGGATTTATTTTGAACCCCTAATTAATTTCGGGATATTTCCTTTTTTTTCCTTTGATCCCCTGCCGCCTTGGAATCATTGAGGATGCTGCTGCCTCATGGGTCCCGCATGTCATCCTCTCAGAACGGTAAATGTTTTTTTTTCTTGGATTTTGTTTACCAAATGATTTTTGGCTAATTTTTCTTTCGATCTCCTGCCGCCTTTAAAACGTTGAGGACGCTGCTGGCTCACGGGACCCACATGTCAGCCTCTATGAACAATAAACGCTGAGGATGCTGCTGCCTCATGGGTCCCGCATGTCATCCTCTTAGAACGAAAATGTTTCTTTTCTTGGATTTTGTACCAACATATTTTTGGTTTATTTTTTCTTTCCATCCCCTGCCGCCTTTAAAACGTTGACGACGCTGCTGGCTCATGGGTCCCCGATGTCAGCCTCCCCGTACAAGAAACATATGATATCTTGATTATTTTGCAGACAATAAACTGTGTATTGCGCTCTGAGCTATTTCAAACGGAAAATTAAATCTTTATTTTTACATAAACAAACTTATATGTTGAATATCTTTGTTTTTTTGTCTTTGCGAAGCATAGGACTTTCCTGTTTTTTTTAGAAAATTCGGAACTTTCCTGTTTTGGAGTGGGCTGAAATTGTACAAGTCAAAAGGCCAAGCAGGATAGTTCGAAGGCCCAGATGTCCAGATGCAGCCCAATTGAAATCTTTCTTCTTGGATTTTTTTCACCCCCTGATTTCTGGCTACTTCATTTTTCTTTTGGTTCTGTGCCGCCTTGGAAACGTTGAGACCGCTGCTGCAAAATGGGACCCGCATGTCATCCTCTACGTACAATAAAATTTCTTTTCTTGGATTTTTTTTGGCTCCTGATATTTGGTCACTTGCCTTTTTCTTTCGATCCCGTGCAGCCTCTCAAACGGTGATACCGCTGCTGCTAAATGGGACCCGCATGTCATCCTCTATGTACAATCAAGTTTCTTTTCTTGAATTATTTTTGGCTCCTGATATTTGGTCACTTGCCTTTTTCTTTCGATCTCATGCCACGTTTGAAACGTTGAGGAACCTGCAGGATCATGGGACCCGCATGTCATCCTCTATGTACTATAAAACTTTCTTTTCTTGAATTATTTTTGGCTCCTCATATTTGGTCACTTGCCTTTTTCTTTCGATCGCATGCCACGTTTGAAACGTTGAGGAACCTGCTGGCTCATGGGACCCGCATGTCATCCTCTATGTACTATAAAAGTTAATTTTCTTTGTTTTTTCACCCTCTCGATTTTTGGCTATTTCCTTTTTCTTTTGATCCCTGCCGCCTTGGAAACGTTGAGTAAGCTGCTAGCTCATGGGACCCGCATGTCATCCTCTATGTCCATCAACTTTATTTTCTTGGATTTTTTGACCCCCTAATTTCTGGCTACTTTCTTTTTCTTTTGATCTCAAGCCGCATTTGAAACGTTCGGACCGCTTCTGCAAAATGGGACCCGCATGTCATCCTCTATGTAAATAAAGTTTCTTTTCTTGGATTATCTTTGGCTCCTGATATTTTGTCACTTGCCCTTTTCTTTCGATCTCTTGCCGCCTTTGAAACTTTAAGTAAGCTGCTGGCTCATGGGTCCCGCATGTCATCCTCTACGAACAATAAAAGTTTCCTTTCTTGGAGTTATTTTTTACCCCTAATTTCTGGCTACTTGCCTTTTTCTTTTGATCTCATGCCCCCTTTGAAACGATGAGAACGCTGTTGGCAGGTCGGTCCCACATGTCATCCTCTATGAACAATAAAACTTTCCTTTGATGGATTTATTTTGAACCCCTAATTAATTTCTGGATATTTCCTTTTTTTTTCTTTTGATCCCCTGCAACCTTGGAATCATTGAGGATGCTGCTGCCTCATAGGTCCCGCATGTCATCCTCTCAGAACGGTAAATGTTTATTTTCTTGGATTTTGAATAGCAAATGATTTTTGGCTTATTTTTCTTTCGATCTCCTGCCGCCTTTAAAACGTTGAGGATGCTGCTGGCTCACAGGTCCGACATGTCAGCCTCTAATATTAAACGCTGAGGATGGTGCTGCCTCATGGGTCCCGCATGTTATCCTCTCAGAACGAAAATGTTTCTTTTCTTGGATTTTGTACCAACAGATTTTTGGTTTATTTTTTCTTTCCATCCCTGCCGCCTTTAAAACGTTGACGACGCTGCTGGCGCATGGGTCCCCGATGTCAGCCTCCCCGTATTAAGAAACATGTGATATCTTGATTATTTTGCAGACAATAAACAGTGTATTTTGCTCTGAGCTATTGCAAAGGGATAAATTAAATCTTTATTTTTACATAAACAAACTTATATGTTGAATCTCCTTGTTTTTTTTTTGTTTTTGCGAGGCATAGGACTTTCCTGTTTTGGAATGGGCTGAAATTGTATGAATCAAAAGGCGTCCAGCAGGATAGTTTGAAGGCCAAGATGGCCAGAAACAGCCCAATTGAAATATTCCTTTTCTTGGATTTTTTGACACCCTTATTTCTGGCTACTTCCTTTTTCTTTTGGTCATGTGCCGCCTTGGAAACATTGAGACCGCGGCTGCAAAATGGGACCCGCATGTCATCCTCTATGTACAATAGAAGTTTCTTTTCTTGGATTATTTTTGGCTCCTGATATTTGGCACTTGTCTTTTTCTTTCGATCTAATGCCGACTTTGAAACCTTCAGACCGGTGCTGCAAAATGGGACCTGCATGTCATTCTCTATGCACAATAAAGTTTCTTTCCTTAGATTATTTTTGGCTCCTGATATTTGGTCACTTTCCTTTTCCTTTCGATCTCATGCCGCCTTAGAAACGTTGAGGAAGCTGCTGGCTCATGGGTCCCACATGTCATACTCTATGAACAATAAAAGTGTCCTAAATTGGATTTATTTTTTACCCCTAATTTCTGGCTATTTGCCGTTTTCTTTTGATCCCCTGCCCCCTTTGAAACGATGAGGACGCTACTGGCAGGTCGGTCCCACATCCTCTATGAACAATAAAAGTTTCCTATGATGGATTTATTTTTGACCCCTTTTGATTCCCTGCCGCCTTGGAATCGTTGAGGATCTTCTTTGCCTCATGGGTCCCGCATGTCGACCTCTCGAACGGTAAATGTTTCTTTTCTTGGATTTTTTTACCAACTGATTTTTGGCCTTTGTCTTTCGATCTCCTGCCGCCTTTAACACGTTGGGGACGCCGCCGCTCAGGGTCCCACATGTCGACCTCTATGAACAATAAACCTTTACTTTGTTTGATTTATTATTGACCCATAATTTCTTGGTATTTGCCTTTTTCTTTCGATCTCATGCCGCCTCTGAAACGTTGAGACGCTGCTAGCTCTTGGGTCCCTGTCAGCCTCTATGAACAGTAAAAGTTTCCTTTGTTTGATTTATTTTTGACCCTAATTACTGGCTATTTGCCTTTTTTTATCCCCTGCCGTCTTTGAAACTAAGAGGACGTTGCTGGCCCATGGGTCCCACATCTCAGCCTCTCTGAACGATAAACCTTTCCTTTCTTTTTTTCGATCCAGTGCCGCCTTGGAAACGGTGAGACCGCTCCTGCAAAATGGGACCCATATGTCATCCTCTATGTACAATAAAAGTTTCTTTCCTTGGATTATTTTTGGCACCTGATATATGGTCACTTGCCTTTTTTTCCGATCCCCTGCCGCCTTTGAAACGTTGAGGACGCTGCTGGCTCGTGGGTCCCACATGTCAGCCTCTATGAACAATAAACATTTCATTTCTTGGATTTATTTTTGACCGCTGATTTCTGGCAACTTTGCTTTTTCTTTCGATCCCCTGCCGCCTTTGTTAAAGTTGAGGACGCTGCTGCAAAATGCGTCCCACATGTCAGCTTCTCTGTACGATAATTGCTTCCATTCTTGGATTTTTTTTCCACGGCTGGTCGATGGGTCCACGATGTCAGCCTCTATGTACAAGAAATATGTGATTTCTCGATATGTTTTAACCCGAGATATGTAGGATACTTGCTTTTTTTTCGATCCCTTCTGTTTGTCTTTACCTTTAAATGTTGAGGGATGCTACTGGCAAATGGGTCCTGCTCTAGCATTCTCAACTGAAGGAAAAACTGAAATATTGCCTATTCATTTGTTTTTCGTACTCCATGCACCTAATCCATACTAACTGTTGATCCAGGTTTTAATTCAACTTAATGAGTTCAAATTTGATCTACGAGGAAGTATGTAATATATTTTGGGTTCACAACACTACACTTGTTAACAACAATCTGATGAAGAGGTTTGTCATTTTTTTAAACTACAAATACACTCAAAGATCTTGCAAACTGATAGAATAAATCTTGGAACTTTAAATAATTTATGAAAATTTTGAAATCGACTATATGAATATATCAAAATATAGATCCCATGTAGATGCGCATTTAAAAAGAATCATAATCATAATTGATATGAAATAAAAATAACTTTATATGTAGAATCTCGGTTTCTTGAGGGCCAATCATAGGATCTCCGTGTTTAAATTAGGAAGGGCCCCAATGGCATGAGTCGGAGGCCCATTAAATGTTTTTGGATTGTTATCAGCGAAGTAAGCAGGCTGACAGCAATCACCATGTACATGGCCGGCGGCAGCCCAAAAGTACAAACAATTGGCCCATGCGGGGAAGGTAGTACTTTTTTATTTGGAAGGTTATGCAGGCTAACCCCAAAAAAAGTGGTGCTACATGGGGTAGCACTTGAACCCGGAATGAGACCATGAACAGTACATATGCTACATGCTACAGTACTTAGTTCTTAGCTATCTATTTTCGATCCAACGTCCAAATCTACAAGTCAACCAACTGTTCATCTGTGCTTGCTGATGTCAAGGCACTGGATCCTGGACGCTTGAACCCATGATCGTTACTGAGGGTTGCCTATTTGCACATAATATGTTTTGTCAGCGGGCACTTCACTAGTTTGTGCAAAACATATCCAGCGCAGGATTCGAAAAAACATCACGTTTTTTTCTTTACGGAAACAACAGAACATCTCATGTTCATCACAATCCAGCAACATAAGCACATAATAATTAATAGTACAACTAGAGAGCTGTACATATAAATAAGGTTTGTCAAGCTTCATGCACTAGCCAACGCAACCAAAAGTCAGAACTGATGGAAAGGGCTAGGCAATCCACTTATACATCTCAACACCCCTCCTCACGTGTGACCGGAAGAAGGGAAGAGGTCAACACAAGGAGACTCTCAAGAGGCATATACGTGGACTCCGAGTAGGGCAACGGAGGGCAGCACCAATTTTTAGGATAAATTACGAAAGCCAGGTCTCGAACTCGAGACCACAGGCTCGATACCATGCCAAGCTTCATACACAAGCCAACACAACCAAAAGTCCGAACTAATGGAAAGGGCTAGGCAATCCACTAATCCAGTAATGGTACCATCATGTTCACCACAATGCATCATTATACTATTATAGACCAGCTCTCTCTACGTAACATTTGTAAGACAACTTAATACAATTGTGATTCATTTTGTTGCCCCAGCCGATGGGTGATAACCTGAACACCATATAACCTTCTCACAGCAATTGTAACCAAATATGAGCACCTGCAATGATTTGGTGTCAATCTTCTTGAAGGTCAGGAGGTATCCTACCTTCAAGTCATGTGCTTTGACAAACTCTGGCCATCCTGCGTCCATTAAAACATTGCCATCTTGTTGCTTCAGGTCCACAATCCAGGTGCATGCAGTGGACATCTTCAGGTTGATGGACTCTCGGACACCCACCGTAAAACCAGGGTAGAACACGACCGGGGATGGTAATCACCTCTAACTCCGATGTACATAGTACCTTGCGAAGGCATCGGCGGTATTCTCCTCATCGATGCGCCTAAACAGCTTGCACACTGGGGCTGGCTCTACAGATGTCTCCTTCCATGATAAGCTCTCTCCAAGCTTGAGCTTCTTGTTTGAACACTGCAAAAAAGAGGCCTCAATTAGATAATGCCTCTAGCTCCTGACCGTAATTCCTAGCAAATGCATAATCAAAGGCACCTAGCAAAGTCAGCGGATCATTGTTCTTATCGAACACACAGTCTGAACAATAAGCTTCTAAATCTAGCTAGGATGATATGTACAACCTTGTATCATCAAATTATTCAGCATAGTGTATCATTGTATCGCAGAAGCCAAATCGATATAAATAGTAGCTATGAGAATAGAAATCAAGCTAGCATGAGCCATGCATGCTTGCTGGCTAGGTCTAGCATCAGAGTAATGCATCTGCAGTTCATCATCCGCCAGTACAGATCGACCAAGCAAACAAAAAAAAAATCAGCGTCGGCCTAAAGAGTCCATAAGCCAGACATGCATGCTCGGTGTCCTCATATGTGATTATCGGCCGTGGATTGACCAATATCATATTTGAACGATTATTATTGCACACATTAGATCCAGTCCCAACCTAGCTAGCATGCGTGCATGTGTAGCCCGAGTCTTTAACAGAGGATTAATATATACACTGGATGAGAGAAATAGTCTATATCAAACAATGCTAAGCAACCGGCAATACAGCTTAGATATAATAAAGATGTGACCTGCAACGCTAGTGATTCGGGGGAAACATACCGCCATTGCAGCCATGGACCGAGAGAATCGGGGATGCCACGCCGCCTTAGTGGAGTTTTTAGGTGCGACGTCGCCGCATCCGTAGAGGACGGAGTCCAAGCCGCGTAGTCCGAGCGGTGGTGGACACCGGTGGTGTAGGGAGAGGACTCAGGGGAGATGGACGGCGAGGGATCTGGGGAGATCTGAACATGAGGGGGCTGTGAGAAACTAAGAATGATACATCCGCAAGGGAATAAATGCGCGTGTCCCCCCGGTCAAAAAAAAATGCGCGTTTCTTGGCGGAACGAAGCCAGGTACGCAGGAATCCACACAGAAAACTTCACCCGGCGGGTCACTGGGCTTTATCAGTATCTGGTGGGGCCCGAACCTACATACCAGTGAGATAGGTCGTGTGGGTTATGATCCGATCAGTGTGCACACAGAAATTGCATTCAGAGCTAAGGGCCTCAGGCTATGTTGTACTATACAGTATATCCATTTATTTTGGTAAAATGGAAACGATACTCCATCTGATCCTTATTACTTGATGATAAAATGGATATCTCTACAACTAACAGTAGCTCAAAAAAAATGGATCGGAGGGAGCATTAAGAGGTGTCAAAAAAAACTGCAAACAAACATGGATGTAAGCAGTTGAGTATTAAACCAGTGCGTAAAATACCTTTATATCTCGACCATGTAACAATGAATATGAGAAGTTTTGGGGGTTTGACCATCTGCACCTGTGTTCGCTACAATCGTTCGCTACAATCAGATCAGAAAAATTGGTCACTTTTACACTTTCTAAAATAAAATGTTGAGCTCCATGTAGCTAGGTATAATACAAATCATCAGACCGCACATTGAAACTACCGCAGCATATCACAGTAAATTAAAGTAAAATAAAACATGTCTAACATATACTATATTAGCTAATTAACAAAGTCTCATCACATTGTATCTGGTCCCCAGTTCAGCTTAATACAAAAACCAAGTTCAGCATGAACATCAGCAGGGCACTACCCCAGGTCCAAAAGCAGCATCTAGTTAATTCAATAAAATATTGAGGTGTTTCTGATCCCCTCTTCCTAAAAGTACTGCAGATCATGCATGCAACTAAGGGTGATCAGCACAAAATATTACCCTCTGGGTGGAGGTGTTACAGTCGTAGATCAACACATTCATCAAGGAAGTGTCTTTCACCTCGAAGACGAGAATGTCATCGAGCTGCAGTTCATGCGCCTCTGCAAACCCGAACCAACCATCCTTCAAGACCAGTTCACCCTGGTACTCATCGATGTGCACATACCAGGCGCAGCCTACGCTGGTCTTGAGCTTGATAGGCCTGGGAAGAATCCCTTTCAGACATTGCTTGAATTCTCTGGGGATGACCAACATATACATGTCATCGTTGCCGTCCAGTTGCACATAGAAGCGTGAGGGCTGAGGAGGGTCCGCCGAGTGACCAACCCGTTTAGGGTGGCCTTTCCCTCGCCTTTTTAATATACAACGTTGAATTGCTGCATCACGCCTGCCCGTCACCTTTGGCTTTTTGGCTAGTGAATTTCTTTGAATTCTGAACTCGGGGGGGTGCAGAGGACATGTAAAATCGACAGTCCTAAGACGTAGTTGCTCATTGACGTTGGAGCGAGTTTTCTTCTGCATCTAGTTAAGCACGGTATATATCAATCAATAGCATATAAATCAGAACGTAACATACATGGAGAAAATGCATCTAGCTATCTCTTTAATTAGTTTGCACAAAATCTAGCAGCAGCAAGACAATTTGATTTTACATGTACTGAGCAAGCTTTCAGACTTTTTGAAACAGGTAACATGGAGCATATATTTGTATGTTCAGACTGCGAAACCCTGCTCTGTGATGGATACTATTACTTAACATCTTTTTTTGCCAGAACTAGTACTTAACATCTACTGTTTCCCATCATTAAAAAAACATTTGCAGAAGAATGCTACTACAGTTTCCCATCATTAAAGAAAAAAGAACTTGTTAAAACCCCAACTATCATTGACTACTTACACCTGCATCCTAGTGAGTTCAGGACAACTTACAGCCACTTTTGGTGGTGCCGCCACCGGAGAAGACCGTGCCGTGGGGGTTGGGGTCTGCGCAACCGGAGAAGCTGGTGCCGCCGCCAGGGAAATCAGTGCCGAGCCAGATGGTGCTTCCAGCGGAGAAGAAAGTACCGCAAGAGATGGAACCGATGCTGCCAAACGGTAAGAAACGGATGTACTCGTAGATCCTTCTCTAGTCACGATCTGGATAGAAGAGACTGGACGTCCATCAAACTGCTGGAGGATGCGGTGGATCAAATCAGCTGAGTTCAGGAAATATCGGCGATGTTCATCTGTGTCGGCGGCCGTTTCCGCCAGGCAGCTGCCGGTGGAGGGAGGAGGCGAGCCGTTCATGGCAGTCATTAGTGTAAAAGAGGTGAAGTAGGTGGGAGAGATAGAGGGTTCGGGACTGAAGTAATTGTAGTCTGCTCTCTCTTTTTTACAAGCATGCGTCCTCAGGCAGATTTTTTTTTAGATGCGTACTCAGGCTGCTTTGTCAAACCAGGGCCTCAATGAAGCCCAGTTAACTATTTCTCCGCTAAAAGCGCGCTATAGCATATCTAGAGGGTCCACGCTTAGTAATTTTGCTCGTTGAGGCGCTATTGGCGAAACAGCATGCTATATCGCCCTAAAACTTCATAGTGTTAGCGCGCTATTTTTTTCAGGCAAGTTGCTTTCACTTTTTCGTGGTGATGAACTACAATCTGTTGGTTCCACTTCTAAGTCAGAAGATAATATCGCTAATGCTAATATGTTTTAATAAATAATTTATACTATGTTGTTGCCTTGTGAAATGGTTATGTTAGCCTTCTAAAATACTTGAGATCTATTTCTATATGTGGTTATGTATGTATGATTCAGTCACTTTTGGACTATATATATCTATTCGCTCTAGTAAAATTATTTATTTTTAGGCTATATTTAGTATTATTTTGAAAATGCTATTTAAAATATACCACACTATTACCACGATATAGCGTTCATATCGTTTGAAGGAGGCTGCCGCTAATTCATTTAGCACGCTATTTTAAAACTTAAGACGTGTTTGGCGGCCTGCATCCAGGCTGGTGGGGAAATACCGTACCCAAGTGCTTAAAAGATTGCACCTTTTAGCAGGAAAACATTAGGGCACGTCCAACACAGGCGCTACTGCAAGGGCGCTAGGAATTATTTCCTCGTCGTTTGGCGGTTGGAGAGGTGAATTCCTGCGGTAGGCCTACTGTCGACACAAAAGAAAGCAGGGTGTGAAACTCTTTTCACCTGTCCTAGCTAAAGCACCGGAACCAACAGGAAGTCAGTCTGCCATCAGCAATTAGCGCTGCAAGGAGAGTACCTGGAGGATTTTACAATCTTTTGACATTCATTTGTTCTCTATTAGCGCCATATAGTATATAGCATTGTAATGCCCGTATACTCCTCTCAACATTAAAAAAAGGTGTGCATATACTAATAACAGTTGCTGAAATGAAACTAAAAATAAACAGACATGCACGGTTTACGAAGGATGGAAATACAGAGTTCATCACCATCCGTTTTAAATTATAAGATTAGATTACTTCAATGTGGTCTACATACACACTAAAATGAGTAAACAGACACACTGAAATGGGTCCAGGTATATAAGATTCAGAAAAAAGGAAGAGCATCTTAAGATACGGAACAGTTCATCAATTGTTCAAACATATCGTACAAAAAGATTATTTTCTCCGTAAAGATTCATGGCTCAGTTTAGGGTTGATTGAACATGCGGTTATTTTTATGACTAGGATTAAACCACATTGTCGCCTGTCAGAAATCCCCAACCATCTTCTGGAAGGGTGATAACTCCCATGAGCTCATTTTCCCCTTGCTGCAGGTTACAACGACAAATACAACTAAATGCTGGTTCCCGAAATGCATAGTACACGATGTACACACAATTTGACCTCATGAACGGAGTCAATGTTCCATCAGGAGCATTGCCATCATTTATCTTCAGGTTCATTGGATAATTCAGTCCAATGAAAAGAGAGTGTGTGCCAAGGCTGTCAACTCGACTCCAATTGGGTCCAATCAGGGATAGATCTTTCTCAAAAATATGTATGACAGGGGCAGGATACTCTCGCAGGATAAGGCCATTACCATGATGCAGAACTTCTGCAGGCTCAAGGTGATCATTGCTACGTATATACCGATCATCATGGATGATCATCAAGCGCGTGCCATCGGCTGATCGAGCTAAAACCATCTCGCAGACGGTTCCTTCATCGGTGATGGGATCACGAATGGCAGGGCAAGGTGGGCATCTGCATTGTAAACGGAGACAAAAAAAAATAGTGTTTGAATGGCTCAGGAAGACAAAAATACCAGTAGCTGCAACTTCACATTTGTAGGATCAAATGGAGGATGCAGTCATTATACTTGTATAAAAACTCGAAGAAATAAAATTGTTTCCATTTGAGATGTATGTTAATTACACTCATATTCATTGATGGTAGATACATGTCTCAACCTTATCTGATCCATGATTGTAATGCTTTGAGTACATCGAATATTCAAATAAATTGAAAGTTTGCATGCATCAATTGATGAAGAGGCCAGGGCTAAGCTCCGTATTCATATTCTGATAAGAGCATGCAGTAACTAATTCAGGAATGCATTCATATACTGCAATAATCTGGTTTGGGTTGACAGATTAGTGCACTGCATATACTACTGTAATTCGTTTGTAGTAATGGTTCAGTCAGGTTAGGATAATTAAATGGTGCACAGTCATTTGAAAGGTGAAAAAAAATCTTATTGACCAATTAGTTAATTCAGTTACAATATATCATGAATGGGCTTGATATTAAAATTTATTGCGAAGTATATCATATGGATTGAAGAATTACCGGCCTGTGATTGATCCCAGCAGTATGTGGTGCCGGTCCACCCATCCACCGCAACAATGAAGCCGTTGTGCTCGATGGCGTCACTGTAATCTACACCACAACTAGCAAGAGAGAATAACCTCCACTCCTGGCTACCATTAGCCAGGTAAGCGAGTCCAGAATTGAATAGAGCGATGAGCTTGTAATCTGAGTAATGTCCAGCTTTTGTGGGCACTTCACAAATTACAATCTTCAACAAAAACATGGCACGCCCATACGTCATGTACCTTTCAGGAGGCAAGTCGGGGAAGCCAACCCATTCCTCCCGAAAAATGTTGCAAGTTTCCGACGATGGTAGGGAGATTTCTTGGTGCGTGTAGATGTTCGCGAGGAACCAATTCCCACCACTGTCCACGTCGGCGATCCAGTCGCTGTTCATGCCAACCCAGAATCTATTGTCCATGAACGGCAGGATGGCTGTGCGCCGAGGATGGTCGAGGGGCACAACGTGGTACACCATGTGGTGCGCACTACTATCATCATAGTGCCAATAGGCAGAATCGGGCATCAGCAAGCAGGGTCCATCCCAATGGTGTAGATTCATGTTGTCGGCGACATGGCGGCACAGCGTTTTGGAGCATGCGGCCAGCCGGACGTCGACTGTAACGTCCATACTCTGGGCAATGAGATTGAACAGCTCGGCGGGGAGCTTCCCCCAGTCGCCATACAGCTGGTTGTCGTTC
The DNA here is from genome assembly GCF_019359855.2 of Lolium perenne. Lineage (NCBI taxonomy): Eukaryota > Viridiplantae > Streptophyta > Magnoliopsida > Poales > Poaceae > Lolium > Lolium perenne. Next base: position 261,429,889 of record NC_067246.2, on the reverse strand, counting down.
GATGCCGCCATGGAGATGAGAAGGATTTAAGAGGGCGGAAGCAAGTATGTGTGATTGGAGTTTTGTAGGAGAGTCGAGCGGGAAGGAGGAGTGCTACGGTTCTGCGGAGGGGTGAGGAGAGAAAGCTATGCAAATGGGAGATCTAGAGGATGAAAAAATTTGCTAGCAGCGCTTGGCGAGTGGAGAACGATGATGGAAGTGGAGAGCAAAGGATGGAAACGATGGAGGTGAAGAGTAGGAGTGGATATGACTTTTTTTTATTCTTCAGCAGCTGCATCGAGGCGCCGAGTAAAACTTCGGCTAGGATAGCACGCCACTACGTCCTGGTGCAGTTACTGTCCCGTCAAATCAGTTTGACCACAGAAATGGTTTCTTTATTAGTACAGTATAACTTAATTTTTTCGAACAATATATACTACTCCATTTAATATACTCACTCCGATTCATATTACTTGTCAAATGATATGGATGAATCTTGAACTAAAATGTGTCTAGATATATCCATATTATAGTCAACTAATATGAATCGGAGTTTGTTTGGTTCAAAGGATTTCTAAAGGTATCTTGTACGGAGTAGGATTTTTACACATAGGGATTTTTCCTATAGAGCTTGCTTGATTCAAAGGATTGAGAACCCTCCAAAATACCTATGGATTGCTTTCTCTACAATCCTATCTCTTGGTAATATTGCTATGTGTCTATAACAACTATGAAATGAACTCAATCTCAATAGAAATTTCCTTTGTCTTTCCTAATCAAACAACTAGTTATTTTATGTCTTCGTTTACTAATTAAGATAATTTTTAGGTTATAGGTAATCATCGAGCTTATGTGATCATCTTTTATGATCAAACTTACTTGATCAGCCGCGGAGGCGCAAAGGAGCAGTGGTGTGCATTAATACGGCCGCATGGGGAAGGCACAGCTAGCGACGATGAGACGTATCGCCAGCATTGGCCTAGGGAACCGTCGCCACCATTAATAAAAGCTATCCCTTTAGGCACCATGTCTCCCACTACTCGTGTCACGCGCGCATGTGGGTTACGGATGGATGGGCTGGGGAAGCCGGACAGAAAACATGACAACCAGGGGGAAAATGAATAAAAATAATACAAAGTCGAAAATATTATTAGATAGAAAGTTTGACTAAGTTTTTACCAAATGCATTAATATGCAAGATACAAAATCAATATTATTAGATAGAAAATAAATTATATTTTCATATGGTGTCTACAAAATATTATATGTGCTGATAGGTTTGGTCGAACTTTACTTGGTTTGACTTTTCAAGAAAAATATACTAAGCTTTAAGCATTGGAACGGAGGTATTTTTCGAAGCACCTACATGTCTTTAGAAGACAAAAGAAAACATGGAGTAAGGTTGTTTTTTGTGCAAAAGTTTACGTCAAAATCTGGTTATTTGTGTAAAAAGAATCTCAAATTGTGTTATGTGCAAAAACTGCACCAACAAGTGGTGGTATGTGCAACTTCCTCCGTCACACAAAAGGCAAGCCATTGATTCATACTTAATTGTGAATAATTACAAAAGTAGTAGGCAACTAATAAGCGCACATGATTAAACTGCTATGCGAGATCTTCAGCCACCAGAAGTCGTTCCCGCGCCTCTCTAGCTTTGAAAATCACGCGTTCTGCGACTTCCATCAAAGAGACAAGCTGAGCTTTGATCCGTTCTCCCAGATGAATGGCCTCGTCACAACTCCTACGAGCGCAGGCCGTGATCTCATCCACTTCTAGGAAAGCCACCGCCTGCCTGTACCGAAATATCTGGATCCCTAACTCTCTGTTCTCCTCCCGCATGCTGGCAAGATCCAACTTCATCCTCCGACAGGATAAGCAAGGGGAGTGATCCTGCCAAAGGTAACAACAAACATATCGAGCGTTACCGGCAAACGAAATGCACAAATTAGCTGATTAACGAATGTGGTCACTAACATGTAGGACAGACTTAAGTGGTGTCTACATGTCAGTGACTCGAAGTACCAAAAACCAGCAACCCAAAGTCAGCAAATATTAACCTCCGTCTTCAGCTCCTTCATCCTCTTGAACGGCGGGGAAGCTGGCAACTTATCTTCTTCTACGACCTCTCGCTGGAACCTGACGTCGAAGGATGAGAGATCCTGCGAATGGATGTGCTGCGCCTGCGCGTGCGATTCCCCAGGGCGCTTCTGGCGTAACTCGGAGTTCTCGGCGCCGAGATGCGGAAGTTCCGCTCCCGGGGCCTTGTTGACCCTAAGCCGAGATAGCTCATGTGTAAGCCGACGAAAAATGTTCAAAATGTTATAGATCAGGCATATCATTACCAGTGCAAACGAGGTAAGTGAATCTCCGGGATCTCGCCCAACGACCGCGGTTGGTCCAATGCCACCACATCTTCTCCGAGATTGACTAACTCCTTTACATCATCTTCTCCGAGCTTGACCATCTCCTTTACATCATCTTCTGCTCCGAGCTTGACCATCTCCTTTACATCATCTTCTCCTGCGAGCTTGATCATCTGCCTCACATCATCTTCTCCGGCGATATCGACCCTCTCCTGCGGAAGATAACAGATATAAGTCCGAGTATTACCAGCAAAACGAAGGTAATTAAAAGAGGCGTAGTAACCCTTGTGTCCTGGCTCATCAACGGCGGGGACGCTGAGCCCGCATCGTCTCCTCCGAGATCTCCCTTCGCAGGCAGGATTGTTAGAGACAGTGTACTTCTGGTAGTAGTATTTATGCGTGGGGCGCCAGGGGGTCGAGAAGCTAGGACTGCATCTTCTCCTCCGAGCTCTTCCTTGGTAGACATGACAAATGAAACGAGGTGTGGGGGGCGTAAAGGTATAAAATGGCGGACGGCCGCCCCGCCTCGGCCCTCCAAGGCTTATTTTTTTGCCTTACTAAACTAAAAACCATATTTTGCGTCTCACACGTCTGCCCTAAGAGGGCTGCAGGGTCCCATGCATGCAGGTCCCACACTTTAGTGAGCACAAGTCATGTGCGGTAGGTAGGCAAACTTTCAACAATCTTCTTTGTCAAGTGAAGACACGTCGTCAGGACTCTCTCTCTATCTCCCCCCTTTTGTCATTGAAAAAAAAAGAATATTAGACGGGGGCCTAGCCTGCACTGCAGGGGGGGCGATTTTGACAAAGTAACCCTTTTGGCGAAGAAAAACACAGAATGAGCCACACAAAAAGGTTAGTCCAGTGAAATAGATTGCTCAGAGGGTCAGTCCGTGCTTTTCTTTGCCAAAAGGGTTATTTCTGTCAAAATCGCCGCACTGCAGGTTTGCAGCACTGAAAAACCTTGCGTGCCAGTCAACATCACTTCCCGGAAAGGTTGAAGCATTTCGAGGCCGTGACTTCTCTCCCTTCCTCTTCTCCTTCCGTGTGATCCCTCTTCCACCTTTTATCCTTTGCAACATATGCAAAAAATTGTCCGTGACTTGTGATCACTGAAGTGTGGGACCTCACGCATGGGAACCACACGTAAGTGACAGACCTGTTGGTGTAATAATTCGGGTGATCATTATATTGTATTAGAACTCCGTACAAAGTTTCGTATGGATTCAAGGGTAGGAAAGCCAAGTTAGTAACTCACTTTTTCCGCGCGTGAAGGGAGGGGGTGGGCAGTATGCTACCCTGAATTTGTGTGACCCCCAAAAACTAGCAAATACGAGAGAGGCATCGAAAGAAACATGCTCGTCCCCTACCCCCCCCCTCCCCACTAAATTTTAAATCAAGCCAAACAAAAAAGGCAATCGAAAAGCATGGATTGTTCATCTTTTTCTATATAGTTAGGGTTAGGGTTTAGGGTTTATAGAGATGCACATATTTTCATTTTACATTTGTGATGTAGCATAATAGATAGGTAAGATACCAAGCATGACCTTTGTTAGAATAACCATTAATGTGTTCTCTCACCTTTAGATTCAAATGGGCATAAACATTCAGAAAAAATCAAAAAACAATGAAAAACCAAAAGCACACATAGTCTTCTTATGTCATATAGTAGGAATTGAAGTTAATAAACAAGGTCTAGACATATTCAAACCAGACAAATCATGTATCTAAACCTAACCCTAAACTTTGTCTTATGAAGTCAAGCATGAAGAGAAATGGTTTTGGGTTTCAAACATGGAAATTTCAAAAACCTCCCAACAAAAGCTTCATTTTAGAGTGACTAAGAAGGATACACGCTTACCTTTTCATTTTCATGTTTTAAACTTGTTTAAATCTAGGTCAAACCTAGGATTTGACCAAGATTCAAAGGGGCATAAACATTCAGAAAAACAAAAAATGAAAAACCAATGCACATATAGTCTTCTTATGTCATATAGCTAGTAAGCATTCAAGTTGATAAACAAGCATGTCTAGACAAATTCAAACCCGACAAATCATGTATATACCCCCTAACCCTAAACTATTTCTTATGACGTCAACCATGAAGAGAAGTGGTTTTGGGTTTCAAACATTATATTGAGATTCAAGAACCCCCCAAAAGCTTCATTTTAGAATGACTAAGAAGGATCCAAGCTTACCTTTTCATTATATGTTTTAAACTTGTTTAAATCTTGGTCAAACCTAGGATTTGACCAAGATTCAAATGGGCATAAACATTAATTCAGAAAAAACAAAAAAACAATGAAAAACCAACGCACATATAGTCTTCTTATGTCATATAGTAAGCATTCAAGTTGATAAACAAGCATGTCTAGACATATTCAAACCCGACAAATCATGTATCGATCTACCCCCCTAACCCTAAACTCTGTCTTATGAAGTCAACCATATGAAGAGAAGTGGTTTTGGGTTTCAAACATTGAGATTTCAAGCACCCCCCAAAAGCTTCATTTTTGAATGACTAAGAAGGATCCATGATTACCTTTTCATTTTCATGTTTTAAACTTGTTTAAATCTAGGTCAATCCTAGGATTTGACCAAGATTCAAATGGGCATAAAAAAAATCAAAGCACATAGCCTTTTATGTCATATAATGAGCATTCAAGTTGACAAACATGGTCTAGACATATTAAAACAAGAAAAATCATGTATCTACCCTCGCCCTAACCCTAAACTCGATCTATCTTATGAAGTCAAACATGAAGAGAAGTGGTTTTGGGTTTCAAACATGGAAATTTCAAAAACCTCCCAAAAACTTCATCTTAGAGTGACTAAGAAGGTTCCATGCTTACCTTTTCATTTTCATGTTTTAAATTAACTTGTTTAAATCTTGGTCAAACATAGGGTTTAAGGTTTAAGGATCATCGATCGAGTGCACACACACATTATTAGATGCACCTGCGCCTTTGCGCATAAAGTGCATGCGTATATATATAAGTGTGTTTCTTGGCCACCAACGATATATAGATCTAGAGAGAGAGATTGAAATATATTTAGGGTTTAGGGTTAGGGTTTAGGGTTTAGTGTTTAGGGTTTAGGGCTTAGGGTGTAGTGTTTAGGGTTTAGGGTCTAGGTTTTAGTGTTTAGGGTGTTTAGGGTGTACGTTTAGGGTATAATTATGGATTAGGGATTAGGGTTTTAGGGTTTAAGGTTTGGGGATCATCGATCGAGTGCACACACACATTATTGGAGGCACCCGCGCCTTTGCGCATAAAGTGCATGTGTATATATATAAGTGTGTTTCTTGGGCACCAACGATATATAGATCGAGAGAGAGAGATTGAAATATATATATATATATATATATCCCCAAGAATATGTTCAAATATATATTGAAATATATGCACGAATGATATGCAAGGTATGCCATGCGCGCATAGCATGAAGAGAAGTCGTATTGGTTTCAAACATTGAAATTTCAAGAACCTCCCAAAAGCTTCATTTTAGAGTGACTAAAAAAGATCCAGGCTTGCCTTTTCATTTTCATGTTTTTAAATTGTTTAAATCTTGGTCAAACCTAGCTAGTATTTGACCAAGATTCAAATGGGCATAAAATTAAAAAAACATAAAAATGAAAAACCAAAGCACATATATAGCCTTCTTATGTCATATAAAATAAGCATTCAACAAGTTGATAAACAAGGTCTAGACATATTCAAAATAGAAAAAGCATGTATCTACCACCCCTAACACTTAACTCTGTCTTATGAAGTCAAGCATGAAGAGAAGTGGTTTTGGGTTTCAAACATTATATTGAGATTTCAAGAACCCCCAAAAGCTTCATTTTAGAATGACTAAGAAGGATCCAGGCTTGCCTTTTCATTTTCATGTGTTTTAAACTTGCTAAAATCTTGGTCAAACCTAGGACTTGACCAAGATTCAAATGGCATTAAACATTCAAAAAAAATCAAAAAATGAAAACCAAAGCACATAGCCTTCTTATGTCATATATATATATATATATATATATATATATATATATATATATTAAGCATTCAAGTTGATCGATATGAACAAGGTCTAGACATATTCAAAACAGTAAAAGCATGTATCTACCCCCTAGCCCGGCCTTAACTATGTCTTATGAAGTCAAGCATGAAGAGAAGTGGTTTTGGGTTTCAAACATGGAAATTTCAAAAACTTCCCAAAAGCTTAATTTTAGAGTGAATAAGAAGGATCCAAGCTTACCTTTTCATTTTCAGGATTTATGCTTGTTTAAATCTTGGTCAAACATAGGATTTGACCAACACACATATAGTCTTATTATGTCATATAGTAAGCATTCAAGTTGATAGACAAGCATATGCATGTCTAGACATATTCAAATTAACACGACAAATCATGTATGTACCCCTAACCCTAAACACTGTCTTATGAAGTTAACCATGAAGAGAAGTGGTTTGGGTTTCGAACATTGAGATTTCTAAGAACCCCCCAAAAGCTCCATTTTAGAATGACTAATAAGGATCCAGGCTTACCTTTTCATTTTATGTTTTAAACTTGTTTAAATCACTGTCAAACCTAGGATTTGACCAAGATTCAAATGGGCATAAAAAATCAAAAAAATCAAAAAAAAAACAAAGCACATAGCCTTTTTATGTTATATAATGAGCATTCAAGTTGATAAACATGGTCTAGACATATTAAAACAAGAAAAATCATGTATCTACCCTGGCCCTAACCCTAAACTCGATCTGTCTTATGAAGTCAAACATGAAGAGAAGTGGTTTTGGGTTTCAAACATGAAAATTTCAAAAACCTCCCAAAAACTTCATCTTAGAGTGACTAAGAAGGTTCCATGCTTACCTTTTCATTTTCATGTTTTAATCTTGGTCAAACATAGGATTTGACCAATAAGATTCAAATGGGCATTAACATTTAGAAAAAAAATAAAAATAAGAAACCAACACACATATATTCTTCTTATGTCATATAGTAAGCATTCAAGTTGATAAACAAGCATGTCTAGACATACTCAAACCTGACAAATCATGTATCGATCTACCCCCTAACCCTAAACTCTGTCTTATGAAGTCAACCATATGAAGAGAAGTGGTTTTGGGTTTCAAACATTGAGATTTCAAGAACCCCCCAAAAGCTTCATTTTTTGAATGACTAAGAAGGATCCATGCTTACCTTTTCATTTTCATGTTTTAAACTTGTTTAAATCTTGGTCAAACCTAGGATTTGACCAAGATTCAAATGGGCATAAAAAATCAAAAAAATAAAAAAACAAAGCACATAGCCTTTTTATGTCATATAATGAGCATTCAAGTTGATAAACATGGTCTAGACATATTAAAACAAGAAAAATCATGTATCTACCCTGGCCCTAACCCTAAACTCGATCTGTCTTATGAAGTCAAACATGAAGAGAAGTGGTTTTGGGTTTCAAACATGGAAATTTCAAAAACCTCCCAAAAACTTCATCTTAGAGTGACTAAGAAGGTTCCATGCTTACCTTTTCATTTTCATGTTTTAAATTAACTTGTTTAAATCTTGGTCAAACATAGGATTTGACCAAGATTCAAATGGGCATAAACATTCAGAAAAAAATTAAAAATAAGAAACCAACGCACATATAGTCTTCTTATGTCATATAGTAAGCATTCAAGTTGATAAACAAGCATGTCTAGACATATTCAAACCCGACAAATCATGTATCTACCCCCTAACCCTAAACTAGATTGGTCATCTTAGAGTGACTAAAAAGGATCCAAGCTTACCTTTTCATTTTCATGTTTATGCTTGTTTAAATCTTGGTCAAACATAGGATTTGACCAAGATTCAAATGGGCATAAACATTCAGAAAAAATTAAAAACCAACGCACATTAGTAGCCCAAAATCGAACCATTCAAGTGGATATTTTTGAACTTGATCTGTAGTAGTGGGCAAAACCCTAGATTAACCTATATTTAATCATAGATTCGTAGGTCGATTTTTCTACTTTTTTATTATTACTATGCAGCACATGTGTGTTTGCCCGTCGCGTGAAACTCGGAGGAAGAGGGATCACTCGGAAGGAGAGAAGAAGGGAGTGCATTATGGTGTCTCCTCTTTTTCGGGTGATGATGTTGACTGTTGTGCAGGTTTTGTCAGTGAGAAGGAGGTGCGAGCGAGCGAGTCGAAGCGAGGCCGAGAATGAGAGAGATTTTTTTTGTGAGAGGGACAACCGAAGGATCCTGAAGGACCCACAGACTTCCAATACGCATCCTGATGCGTCTTCTCTTGACAAAGAAGATGGCTGGGAGTTTGCGTACCTACTGCACGTGACTTGTGCTCACTGAAGTGTGGGACCTCACGCATGGGCACCACACGTAAGTGACAGACCTGTTTGGTGTAAAAACTCGGTTGATTATTATAGTGCATTAGAACAAAGTTTCCTATGGATTCAAGGGTAGGAAATCCAAGTTAAAACTCATTTACATGACATTAATTTTTCCATGAAGCAAATTTAACACATCTATCAATTGGTACATTTTGGAGTGACTAAGAAGGATCCATGCTTAATTATTCGTTTTCACGTGTTAAACTTGTTTAAATCTTGCTCAAACCTAGGATTTCACCAAGATTCAAATGGGCATGAAAATGAAAAATGAAATACCAATGCACATAGTCTTCTTATGTCATACAGTAAGCATTCAAGATGATAAAAAAGTTCTAGACATATTCAAACCAGGCAAATCATGTATGTACTCCCTAACGACCCTAAACTCTGTCTTATGAAGTAAGGCATGAAGAGAAGTGGTTTTGGGTTTCAAACATGGAAATTTCAAAAACCTCCCAAAAGCTTCATTTTAGATCTTGGTCAAACCTAGCTAGTATTTGACCAAGATTCAAATGGGCATAAAATTCAAAAAAAATAGAAAATGAAAAACCAAAGCACATAGCCTTCTTATGTCATAAAGTAAGAATTCAAGTTGATAAACAAGGTCTAGACATATCCAAACCCGACAAATCATGTATCTACCCCTAACCCTAAACTCTGTCTTATGAAGTCAACCATGAAGAGAAGTGGTTTTGGGTTTCAAACATGGAAATTTCAAAAACCCCCCAAAAGATTCATTTTAGAGTGACTAAGAAGGATCCATGGTTACCTTTTCATTTTCATATTTTAAACTTGTTTAAATCTTTGTCGAACCCAGGATTTAACCAAGATTCAAATGGGCATAAAAATTCAGGAAAAAACCAAAAGAATGATAAACCAAAGCACATAGCATTCTTATGTCATATAGTAAGCATTAAAGTTGATAAACAAGGTCTAGACATATTCAAACCAGATAATCATGTATATATCTGCCCCTAACCTTAAACTCTGTTTTAATTATGAAGTCAATCATGAAGAGAAGTAGTTTTGGGTTTCAAACATGAAAATTTCAAAAACTTCCCAAAAAATGGTACATATTAGGGTGACTAAGAAGGATCCAGGCTTACCTTTTCGTTTTCATATTTTATACTTGTTTAAATCCTGGTCAAACCTAGGATTTGACCAAGATTCAAATGGGCATAAAATTCAAAAAAATAGAAGAATGAAAAACAAAAGCACATAGTCTTCTTATGTCATATAGAAAGCATTCAAGTTGGTAAACAAGGTTTAGACATGTGTTCAAACCAGACAAATCATGTATCTACCCCCTAACCATAAACTCGGTCGATCTTATGAAGTCTAGCATGAAGAGAAGTCGTATTGGTTTCAAACATTGAAATTTCAAGAACCTCCCAAAAGCTTCATTTTAGAATGACTAAAAAAGATCCAGGCTTGCCTTTTCCTTTTCATGTTTTAAAATTGTTTAAATCTTGGTCAAACCTAGCTAGCTAGTATTTGACCAAGATTCAAATGGGCATAAAATTCAAAAAAAACCAGAAAAAAAATGAAAAACCAAAGCACATAGCCTTCTTATATAGTAAGTAATATGAATCTAAAAATGATTTTGGGGGATTTCTATGACCAATTATAACACACCTACATTTCAAATTTGAATTACTTCCAATAAATCAGCATATAGTCATTTAAATGTGTGAAACTGGCTAAAAACACTAAAAATCGTAAAGAGTTAAGAATTGGCACTAAAATATGTCATAGTTTATCTTAAAAATGTAGAGGCGCCATTTTGACCCGTATCTTATGTACCCCATTCGTTAAATGATAAACTATCATGAATTACCTTTTATTTTAGGCATTACTTTTCACGGTAAAATGATAAACTATATCACGAAGTTCCATTTCCGTCAAAATAGTCCGCGTTACTTTTTTGTTGAGATATAAACCCCCACAACGGCCATCTCCTCCTTAATTTATTGTGTAAAACCCCCACAACGGTCACCTCCTCCTTAATTTATTGTGTTAACCCCTACAGCGGTCATCTCTTCCTTATAAACAACCACAACGGCCATCCCTTGTGTCAATAGGTTCTGCCTCTCTCTTCTTCGTTCACATACACTTGATCCCATTGCCATGGCTTCCACGTCTCGGACGCCGACCAGAAGGGGAAGGGGAAGGGGAAGGGGCGGCCGGGGTGATGGATCATCATCATTGCCACCACCACCGTCAACACTGCCTTTGATCATAGAGGAGTTCTTCATCGTCGTCTATGAAGACCCTTTGGTCAAGAAGGTACGTACGTGTTCCCACATATATGATGCATGTGATTGATTATAGGCATGTTCTAAAAAACCTTTAATTTTAAACGATCGGCGCTCGATCTCTTTGCAGGCTCTCCCAAAAAAGTTTGCGGACTATCTTGACGGCCAGGAGCCAGCTAAGGTGTATCTGCGAGCAGCTGACTGCGGTCCTCGTCTCTGGACCGTGGAGGTCCTATTTGACGGACAAGGCCTTATGTACCTCGACAAGGGCTAGGAGAATTTCGCCATCGCGCACGGTGTGGATTTTGGCTGCTTCGTACACTTCAAATATGAAGGCGATGATGTGCTCATAGTGAAGGTGTTCGACGGAACAATGTGCAGGAAGTACTACTACTCGGACGACGAAGATAATGACGATGAAAGCGACGACAACGTGAAGCCATGCATCCATCATCTTTAGATAAGGGGATTATGACCAAGAATATATATGTAGCCGCTACATATGCATCGATTTTAGAGGTGGATAACTGGAGAGAGAGAGAGAGAGAGAGAGAGTCTTGATGCGTCTTCTCTTGACAAAGAAGATGGGAGTTTGCCTACCTACCGCACATGACTTGTGCTCACTGAAGTGTGGGACCTCACGCATGGGAACCACACGTAAGTGACAGACCTGTTGGTATAATAACTCAGGTGATCATTATACTGTATTAGTACAAAGTTTCCTATGGATTCAAGGGTAGGAAAGCCAAGTTAACTCATTTACATGACATTATTTTTTTATGAAGCCAAGTTAACTCATCTATCAATTGGTACATTCTGGTTATATTCGAAATTTTACTTGAAACTTGTTGGTCATGCCATTTTACTACTCGCCTAACACTTTTTTCGCGCGTGAAGGGAGGGGGTGGGCAGTATGCTACCCTGAATTTGTGTGACCCCCAAAAACTAGCAAATACGAGAGAGGCATCTAAAGAAACACACTCGTCCCCTACCTCCCCTCCCCACTAAATTTGAAATCAAGCCAAACAAAAAAGGCAATCGAAAAGCATGGATTGTTCATCTTTTTCTATATAGTTAGGGTCAGGGTTTAGGGTTTATAGAGATGTACATACTTTCATTATACATTTGTGATGTACCATAATACATAGGTAAGATACCAAGCATGACCTTTGTTAGAATAACCATTAACGTGTTCTCTCACCTTTAGATTCAAATGGGCATAAACATTCAGAAAAAATCAAAAAACAATGAAAAACCAAAAGTGCACATAGTCTTCTTATGTCATATAGTAGGAATTGAAGTTAATAAACAAGGTCTAGACATATTCAAACCAAACAAATCATGTATCTAAACCTAACCCTAAACTTTGTCTTATGAAGTCAAGCATGGAGAGAAATGGTTTTTGGTTTCAAACATGGAAATTTCAAAAACCTCCCAACAAAAGCTTCATTTTAGAGTGACTAATAAGGATACACGCTTACCTTTTCATTTTCATGTTTTAAACTTGTTTAAATCTAGGCCAAACCTAGGATTTGACCAAGATTCAAATGGGCATAAACATTCAGAAAAACAAAAAATGAAAAACCAATGCACATATAGTCTTCTTATGTCATATAGCTAGTAAGCATTCAAGTTGATAAATAAGCATGTATAGACAAATTCAAACCTGACAAATCATGTATATACCCCTAACCCTAAACTATTTCTTATGAAGTCAACCATGAAGAGAAGTGGTTTTGGGTTTCAAACATTATATTGAGATTCAAGAACCCCCCAAAAGCTTCATTTTAGAATGACTAAGAAGGATCCAGGCTTACCTTTTCATTTTATGTTTTAAACTTGTTTAAATCTTGGTCAAACCTAGGATTTAACCAAGATTCAAATGGGCATAAACATTAATTCTGAAAAAACAAAAAATTAAAAACCAACGCGCATATATTCTTCTTATGTCATATAGTAAGCATTCAAGTTGATAAACAAGCATGTCTAGACATATTCAAACCCGACAAATCATGTATCGATCTACTATACCCCCTAACCATAAACTCTATCTTATGAAGTCAACCATATGAAGAGAAGTGGTTTTTGGTTTCAAACATTGAGATTTCAAGAACCCCCCCACCCCAAAGCTTCATTTTTGAATGACTAAGAAGGATCCATGCTTACCTTTAAACTTGTTTAAATCTTGGTCAAACCTAGGATTTGACCAAGATTCAAATGGGCATAAAAATAAAAAATCAATGCACATAGCCTTTTTATGTCATATAATGAGCATTCAAGTTGATAAACATGGTCTAGACATATTAAAACAAGAAAAATCATGTATCTACCCTGGCCCTAACCCTAAACTTGATCTGTCTTATGAAGTCAAACATGAAGAGAAGTGGTTTTGGGTTTCAAACATGGAAATTTCAAAAACCTGCCAAAAACTTCATCTTAGAGTGACTTAGAAGGTTCCATGCTTACCTTTTCATTTTCATGTTTTAAATTAACTTGTTTAAATCTTGGTCAAACATAGGGTTTAAGGTTTAGGGATCATCGATCGAGTGCACACACACATTATTAGAGGCACCTGCGCCTTTGCGCATAAAGTGCATGCGTATATATATAAGTGTGTTTCTTGGCCACCAACGATATATAGATCTAGAGAGAGAGATTGAAATATATTTAGGGTTTAGGGTTTAGGGTTTAGGGTCTAGGGTTAGGGTTTAGGGTTTAGTGTTTAGGGTTTAGGGCTTAGGGTGTAGTGTTTAGGGTTCAGGGTCTAGGGTTTAGGTTTTAGCGTTTAGGGTGTTCAGGGTGTACGTTTAGGGTATAATTAGGGATTAGGGATTAGGGTTTTAGGGTTTAAGGTTTAGGGATCATCGATCGAGTGCACACACACATTATTGGAGGCACCCGCGCCTTTGCGCATAAAGTGCATGCGTATATATATAAGTGTGTTTCTTGGCCACCAACGATATATAGATCGAGAGAGAGAGATTGTAATATATATATATCCCCAAGAATATGTTCAAATATATATTGAAATATATGCACGAATGATATGCAAGGTATGCCATGCGCGCATAGCATGAAGAGAAGTCGTATTGGTTTCAAACATTGAAATTTCAAGAACCTCCCAAAAGCTTCATTTTAGAGTGACTAAAAAAGATCCAGGCTTGCCTTTTCATTTTCATGTTTTTAAATTGTTTAAATCTTGGTCAAACCTAGCTAGTATTTGACCAAGATTCAAATGGGCATAAAATTAAAAAAACATAAAAATGAAAAACCAAAGCACATATATAGCCTTCTTATGTCATATAAAATAAGCATTAATTCAACAAGTTGATAAACAAGGTCTAGACATATATATTCAAAATAGAAAAAGCATATATCTACCCCTAACCCTTAACTCTGTCTTATGAAGTCAAGCATGAAGAGAAGTGGTTTTGGGTTTCAAACATTATATTGAGATTTCAAGAACCCCCAAAAGCTTCATTTTAGAATGACTAAGAAGGATCCAGGCTTGCCTTTTCATTTTCATGTGTTTTAAACTTGCTAAAATCATGGTCAAACCTAGGACTTGACCAAGATTCAAATGGCATTAAACATTCAGAAAAATCAAAAAAAAACAAAGCACATAGCCTTTTTATGTCATATATATATATATATATGTATTAAGCATTCAAGTTGATCGATATGAACAAGGTCTAGACATATTCAAAACAGAAAAAGCATGTACCTACCCCCTAGCCCTTAACTATGTCTTATGAAGTCAAACATGAAGAGAAGTGATTTTGGGTTTCAAACATGGAAATTTCAAAAACTTCCCAAAAGCTTAATTTTAGAGTGAATAAGAAGGATCCAAGCTTACCTTTTCATTTTCAGGATTTATGCTTGTTTAAATCTTGTTCAAACATAGGATTTGACCAACACACATATAGTCTTATTATGTCATATAGTAAGCATTCAAGTTGATAAACAAGCATGCATGTCTAGACATATTCAAATTAACCCGACAAATCATGTATGTACCCCTAACCCTAAACTCTGTCTTATGAAGTTAACCATGAAGAGAAGTGGTTTTGGGTTTCAAACATTGAGATTTCTAAGAACCCCCTGATGTCTACGCCACCCTCCTTTTCCTGTAGACAGTGTTGGGCCTCCAAGAGCAGAGGTTTGTAGAACAGCAGCAAGTTTTCCCTTAAGTGGATCACCCAAGGTTTATCGAACTCAGGGAGGAAGAGGTCAAAGATATCCCTCTCATGCAACCCTGCAACCACAAAGCAAGAAGTCTCTTGTGTCCCCAACACACCTAATAGGTGCACTAGTTCGGCGAAGAGATAGTGAAATACAGGTGGTATAAATAAGTAGTAGCAACGGCACCAGAAAAGTGCTTTGCCCAGGACAGTAAACAAGCAATAGTAACGCAGCAGTAGTAACGATAAAGAAACAAGAAACAAGCAGCGATAGCAGTATTTAGGAACAAGGCCTAGGGATCATACTTTCACTAGTGGACACTCTCAACGTTGATCACATAACAGAATAGATAAATGCATACTCTACACTCTTGTTGGATGATGAACACCATTGCGTAGGATTACACGAACCCTTAATGCCGGAGTTAACAAGCTCCACAATTCAATGTTCATATTTAAATAACCTTAGAGTGCATGAAAGATCAACACGACTAAACCAAGTACTAACATAGCATGCACACTGTCACCTTCACACTATGTAGGAGGAATAGATCACATCAATACCATCATAGCAATAGTTAACTTCATAATCTACAAGAGATCATAATCATAGCATACGCCAAGTACTAACACGGATGCACACACTGTCACCATTACACCGTGCAGGAGGAATAAAACTACTTTAATAACATCACTAGAGTAGCACATAGATAAATTGTGATACAAAACACATTGCAATCATAAAGAGATATAATTAAGCACTTCACTATGCCATCCATAACAGTGAATAAGTATTCTGTGAAATATAGCCTAAGAGACCCACACGGTGCACACACTGTCACCTTTACACACGTGGGACAAGGAGTCTCCGGAGATCACATAAGTAAAATTCACTTGACTAGCATAACGACATCTAGATTACAAGCATCATCATATGAATCTCAATCATGTAAGGCAGCTCATGAGATTATTGTATTGAAGTACATAGGAGAGAGATGAACCACATAGCTGCCGGTACAGCCCCGAGCCTCGATGGAGAACTACTCCCTCCTCATGGGAGACAGCAGCGGTGATGAAGATGGCGGTGGAAATGGAGAAGCCTTCCGGGGGCACTTCCCCATCCCAGCGGCGTGCCGGAACAGAGACTCCTGTCCCCCAGATCTTGGCTTCGCGATGGCGGCAGCTCTGGAAGGTTTCTCGTACCGTGGCTTTTTCGTATCGAGGTTTTAGGTCCAGGGGCTTTATATAGGCGAAGAGGCGGCGTCAGAAGGTCGAAGGGGCGCCGACACTATAGGGGGGTGCGGGCCCCCCCTTGGCCGCGCCGGCCTAGGGTTTGGTGGGCCTGTGCCCCCTCTCTGGCGGTTCTCGTGTGTTCTGGATGCTTCCGGGCAAAATAGGAACCTGGGCGTTGATTTCGTCCGATTCCGAGAATATTTCGTTACTAGGATTTCTGAAACCAAAAACAGCAAAAACAAACAATCGGCCCTTCGGCATCTCGTCAATAGGTTAGTTCCAGAAAATGCATAAATATGACATAAAATGTGCATATAACATGTAGATATCATCAATAATGTGGCATGGAACATAAGAAATTATCGATACGTCGGAGACGTATCAGCATCCCCAAGCTTAGTTCCTGCTCGTCCCGAGCAGGTAAACGATAAACAAAGATAATTTCTGGAGTGACATGCCATCATAACCTTGATCATACTATTTGTAAGCATATGTAGTGAATGCAGCGATCAAAACAATGTAAATGACATGAGTAAACAAATGAATCATATAGCAAAGACTCTTCATGAATAGTACTTCAAGACAAGCATCAATAAGTCTTGCATAAGAGTTAACTCATAAAGCAATAATTCATAGCAAAAGCATTGAAGCAACACATAGGAAGATTAAGTTTCAGCGGTTGCTTTCAACTTGTAACATGTACTCCCTCCGTTCTTTTTTAATTGACTCAAATTTAGTACAAAGTTGTACTAAATCTGAGTCAATTAAAAGAGACCGGAGGGAGTATATCTCATGGATATTGTCAACATAGAGTAATATAATAAGTGCAATATGCAAGTATGTAGGAATCACTACACAGTTCACACAAGTGTTTGCTTCTTGAGATGGAGAGAAATAGGTGAACTGACTCAACATAAAAGTAAAAGAATGGTCCTTCAAAGGGGAAAGCATCGATTGCTATATTTGTGCTAGAGCTTTGATTTTGAAAACAAGAAACAATTTTGTCAACGGTAGTAATAAAGCATATGTATCATGTAAATTATATCTTACAAGTTGTAAGCCTCATGCATAGTATACTAATAGTGCCCGCACCTTGTCCTAATTAGCTTGGACTACCGGGATTATCGCAATGCACATGTTTTAACCAAGTGTCACAAAGGGGTACCTCTATGCCGCCTGTACAAAGGTCTAAGGAGAAAGCTCGCATCGGATTTCTCGCTATTGATTATTCTCAACTTAGACATCCATACCGGGACAACATAGACAACAGATAATGGACTCCTCTTTTATGCATAAGCATGTAGCAACAATTAATTTTCTCATTTGAGATTGAGGATATTGTCCAAAACTGAAACTTCCACCATGGATCATGGCTTTAGTTAGCGTCCCAATGTTCTTCTCTAACAATATGCATGCTCTAACCATAAGGTGGTAGATCTCCCTTACTTCAGACAAGACGAACATGCATAGCAACTCACATGATATTCAACAAAGAGTAGTTGATGGTGTCCCCAGGAACATGGTTATCGCACAACGAGCAACTTAATAAGAGCTAAAGTGCACAAGTACATATTCAATACCACAATAGTTTTTAAGCTATTTGTCCCATGAGCTATATATTGCAAAGATGGAGAATAGAAATTTTAAAGGTAGCACTCAAGCAATTTACTTTGGAATGGCGGAGAAATACCATGTAGTAGGTAGGTATGGTGGACACAAATGGCATAGTGGTTGGCTCAAGTATTTGGATGCATGAGAAGTATTCCCTCTCGATACAAGGCTTAGGCTAGCAAGGCTATTTGAAACAAACACAAGGATGAACCGGTGCAGCAAAACTCACATAAAAGACATATTGTAAACATTATAAGACTCTACACCGTCTTCCCTGTTGTTCAAACTCAATACTAGAAATTATCTAGACCTTAGAGAGACCAATTATGCAAACCAAATTTTAGCAAGCTCTATGTATTTATTAATAGGTGAAAAGTATATGATGCAAGAGCTTAAACATGAGCACAACAATTGCCAAGTATCAAATTATCCAAGACATTATAGCAATTACTACATGTAGCATTTCCCAATTCCAACCATATAACAATTAACGAAGCAGTTTCAACCTTCGCCATGAAAATTAAAAGCTAAGAACACATGTGTTCATATGAACCAGCGGAGCGTGTCTCTCTCCCACACAAGCATTTATTCAAACAAAAACAAAAACAAAAGCACACAGACGCTCCAAGTAAAGTACATAAGATGTGACCGAATAAAAATATAGTTTCAAGAGAAGGAACCTGATAATTTGTCGATGAAGAAGGGGATGCCTTGGGCATCCCCAAGCTTAGATGCTTGAGTCTTCTTGAAATATGCAGGGATGAACCACCGGGGCATCCCCAAGCTTAGAGCTTTCACTCTCCTTGATCAAAGTATATCATCCTCCTCTCTTGACCCTTGAAAACTTCCTCCACACCAAACTCGAAACAAACTCATTAGAGGGTTAGTGCATGATAAAAAATTCACATGTTCAGAGGTGACACAATCATTCTTAACACTTCTGGACATTGCCCAAAGCTACTGGAAGTTAATGGAACAAAGAAATCCATCCCACATAGCAAAAGAAGCAATGCGAAATAAAAGGCAGAATCTGTCAAAACAGAACAGTCCGTAAAGACGAATTTTAAAGGGGCACCAGACTTGCTCAAATGAAAATGCTCAAATAGAATGAAAGTTGCGTACATATCTGAGGATCACTCACGTAAATTGGCATAATTTTCTGAGTTACCTACAGAGAATTTTGCCCAGATTCGTGACAGAAAA
Organism: Lolium perenne; assembly: GCF_019359855.2. Classification (NCBI taxonomy): domain Eukaryota; kingdom Viridiplantae; phylum Streptophyta; class Magnoliopsida; order Poales; family Poaceae; genus Lolium; species Lolium perenne. The sequence goes on along the minus strand of NC_067246.2, from coordinate 261,410,676 downwards.
GAAATCTGTTTCTGCACAGTAATCCAAATCTAGTATGAACCTTACTATCAAAGACTTTACTTGGCACAAAAATTCAACAAAACTAAGATAAGGAGAGGTTGCTACAGTAGTAAACAACTTCCAAGACACAAAATAAAATAAAGTACTGTAGTAAAAAAAACACATGGGTTATCTCCCAAGAAGTTCTTTCTTTATAGCCATTAAGATGGGCTCAGCAGTTTTAATGATGCACTCGCAAGAAATAGTAGTTGAAGCAAAAGAGAGCATCAAGAAGCAAATTCAAAACACATTTAAGTCCAACATGCTTCCTATGCAAAGGAATCTTGTAAATAAACAAGTTCAAGAAGCATAGTGCAACAAGCATAGAAAGATAAAACAAGTGCAGCTTCAAGATTTTTAGCAAAAAGAGAGGTGTTTTAGCAACATGAAAATTTCTACACCCATATTTTCCTCTCTCATAATAATATCCAGTAGCATCATGAGCAAACTCAACAATATAACTATCAAATGAAACATCCTTATCATGAGTCTCATGCATAAAATTATTACTCTCCACATAAGCATAATCAATTTTATTAGTTGCAGTGAAAGCAAATTCAACAAAGTAGCTATCATTATTATTCTCATCATCAAATATAGGAGGCATATTGTATTCATAATCAAATTTATCCTCCATAACAGGTGGCACCAAAAGACCACTATCATTATAATCATCATAAATAGGAGGCAAAGTATCATCAAAGAAAATTTTCTCCTCAATGCTTGGGGGACTAAAAAGATCATGCTCATCAAAACCAGCTTCCCCAAGCTTAGAATTTTCCATAGCGTTAGCAACAACAGTGTTCAAAGCATTCATATTAATAACATTCCCATTAGCATGCATATAAAGTTCCATGGGTTTTTTAATTCTCTCTTCAAACACATCATGTCCTAATTCAAGATAAAGTTCATAAAGATCTCTCATATTTTTGTTGTTTTCCATTATGCCTAACTAGTGTAAACAAGAAACAAAAAGATGCAATTGCAGGATCTAAAGGAAATAGCTTCGAGCACACACACAACGGCGCCAGAAAAGTACTGTTACCTGGAACCGAAGTATGAGTGCCTTTTACCTTTCCTCCCCGGCAACGGCGCCAGAAAATAGCTTGATGTCTACGCCCCCCTCCTTTTCCTGTAGACAGTGTTGGGCCTCCAAGAGCAGAGGTTTGTAGAACAGCAGCAAGTTTTCCCTTAAGTGGATCACCCAAGGTTTATCGAACTCAGGGAGGAAGAGGTCAAAGATATCCCTCTCATGCAACCCTGCAACCACAAAGCAAGAAGTCTCTTGTGTCCCCAACACACCTAATAGGTGCACTAGTTTGGCGAAGAGATAGTGAAATACAGGTGGTATAAATAAGTAGTAGCAACGGCACCAGAAAAGTGCTTTGCCCGGGACAAGAACAAGCAATAGTAACGCAGCAGTAGTAACGCAGAAACAAGAACAAGCAGCGATAGCAGTATTTAGGAACAAGGCCTAGGGATCATACTTTCACTAGTGGACACTCTCAACGTTGATCACATAACAGAATAGATAAATGCATACTCTACACTCTTGTTGGATGATGAACACCATTGCGTAGGATTACACGAACCCTTAATGCCGGAGTTAACAAGCTCCACAATTCAATGTTCATATTTAAATAACCTTAGAGTGCATGAAAGATCAACACGACTAAACCAAGTACTAACATAGCATGCACACTGTCACCTTCACACTATGTAGGAGGAATAGATCACATCAATACCATCATAGCAATAGTTAACTTCATAATCTACAAGAGATCATAATCATAGCATACGCCAAGTACTAACACGGATGCACACACTGTCACCATTACACCGTGCAGGAGGAATAAAACTACTTTAATAACATCACTAGAGTAGCACATAGATAAATTGTGATACAAAACACATTGCAATCATAAAGAGATATAATTAAGCACTTCACTATGCCATCCATAACAGTGAATAAGTATTCTGTGAAATATAGCCTAAGAGACCCACACGGTGCACACACTGTCACCTTTACACACGTGGGACAAGGAGTCTCCGGAGATCACATAAGTAAAATTCACTTGACTAGCATAACGACATCTAGATTACAAGCATCATCATATGAATCTCAATCATGTAAGGCAGCTCATGATATTATTGTATTGAAGTACATAGGAGAGAGATGAACCACATAGCTGCCGGTACAGCCCCGAGCCTCGATGGAGAACTACTCCCTCCTCATGGGAGACAGCAGCGGTGATGAAGATGGCGGTGGAGATGGAGGAGCCTTCCGGGGGCACTTCCCCATCCCGGCGGCGTGCCGGAACAGAGACTCTTGTCCCCCCAGATCTTGGCTTCGCGATGGCGGCGGCTCTGGAAGGTTTCTCGTACCGTGGCTTTTTCGTATCGAGGTTTTAGGTCCAGGGGCTTTATATAGGCGAAGAGGCGGCGTCAGAAGGTCGAAGGGGCGCCGACACTATAGGGGGGCGCGGGCCCCCCTTGGCCGCGCCGGCCTAGGGTTTGGTGGGCATGTGCCCCCTCTCTGGCGGTTCTCGTGTGTTCTGGATGCTTCCGGGCAAAATAGGAACCTGGGCGTTGATTTCGTCCGATTCCGAGAATATTTCGTTACTAGGATTTCTGAAACCAAAAACAGCAGAAAACAGCAACTGGCCCTTCGGCATCTCGTCAATAGGTTAGTTCCAGAAAATGCATAAATATGACATAAAATGTGCATATAACATGTAGATATCATCAATAATGTGGCATGGAACATAAGAAATTATCGATACGTCGGAGACGTATCACCCCCCAAAAGCTTCATTTTAGAATGACTAAGAAGGACCCAGGCTTACCTTTTCATTTTATGTTTTAAACTTGTTTAAATCTTGGTCAAACCTAGGATTTGACCAAGATTGAAATGGGCATAAACATTAATTCATAAAAAACAAAAAAAAATGAAAAATCAACGCACATATAGTCTTCTTATGTCATATAGTAAGCATTCAAGTTGATAAACAAGCATGTCTAGACATATTCAAACCCGACAAATCATGTATCGATCTACTATACCTCCTAACCCTAAACTCTGTCTTATGAAGTCAACCATATGAAGAGAAGTGGTTTTGGATTTCAAACATTGAGATTTCAAGAACCCGCGAAAAGCTTCATTTTTGAATGACTAAGAAGGATCCATGCTTACCTTTAAACTTGTTTAAATCTTGGTCAAACCTAGGATTTGACCAAGATTCAAATGGGCATAAAAATTCAAAAAAATAAAAAAAAATAAAAAAACCAAAGCACATAGCCTTTTTATGTCATATAATGAGCATTCAAGTTGATAAACATGGTCTACACATATTAAAACAAGAAAAATCATGTATCTACCCTCGCCCTAACCCTAAACTCGATCTGTCTTATGAAGTCAAACATGAAGAGAAGTGGTTTTGGGTTTCAAACATTGAAATTTCAAAAACCTCCTAAAAACTTCATCTTAGAGTGACTAAGAAGGTTCCATGCTTACCTTTTCATTTTCATGTTTTAAATTAACTTGTTTAAATCTTGGTCAAACATAGGATTTGACCAATAAGATTCAAATGGGCATAAACATTCAGAAAAAAATTAAAAATAAGAAACCAACGCACATATATTCTTCTTATGTCATATAGTAAGCATTCAAGTTGATAAACAAGCATGTCTAGACATACTCAAACCTGACAAATCATGTATCGATCTACCCCCTAACCCTAAACTCTGTCTTATGAAGTCAACCATATGAAGAGAAGTGGTTTTGGGTTTCAAATATTGAGATTTCAAGAACCCCCCAAAAGCTTCATTTTTGAATGACTAAGAAGGATCCATGCTTAACTTTTCATTTTCATGTTTTAAACTTGTTTAAATCTTGGTCAAACCTAGGATTTGACCAAGATTCAAATGGACATAAAAATAAAAAAAAAACAAAGCACATAGCCTTTTTATGTCATATAATGAGCATTCAAGTTGATAAACATGGTCTAGACATATTAAAACAAGAAAAATCATGTATCTACCCTGGCCCTAACCCTAAACTCGATCTGTCTTATGAAGTCAAACATGAAGAGAAGTGGTTTTGGGTTTCAAACATGGAAATTTCAAAAACCTCCCAAAAACTTCATCTTAGAGTGACTAAGAAGGTTCCATGCTTACCTTTTCATTTTCATGTTTTAAATTAACTTGTTTAAATCTTGGTCAAACATAGGATTTGACCAAGATTCAAATGGGCATAAACATTCAGAAAAAAATTAAAAATAAGAAACCAACGCACATATAGTCTTCTTATGTCATATAGTAAGCATTCAAGTTGATAAACAAGCATGTCTAGACATATTCAAACCCGACAAATCATGTATCTACCCCCTAACCCTAAACTAGATTGGTCATCTTAGAGTGACTAAAAAGGATCCAAGCTTACCTTTTCATTTTCATGTTTATGCTTGTTTAAATCTTGGACAAACATAGGATTTGACCAAGATTGAAATGGGCATAAACATTCAGTAAAAATTAAAAAACCAACGCACATTAGTAGCCCAAAATCGAACCATTCAAGTGGATATTTTTGAACTTGATCTGTAGTAGTGGGCAAAACCCTAGATTAACCTATATTTAATCATAGATTCGTAGGTCGATTTTTCTACTTTTTTATTATTACTATGCAGCACATGTGTGTTTGCCCGTCGCGTGAAACTCGGAGGAAGAGGGATCACTCGGAAGGAGAGAAGAAGGGAGTGCATTATGGTGTCTCCCCTTTTTCGGGTGATGATGTTGACTGTTGTGCAGGTTTTGTCAGTGAGCAGGAGGTGCGAGCGAGCGAGGCCGAGAATGAGAGATTTTTTTTTTGTGAGAGGGACAACCGAAGGATCCTGAAGGACCCACAGACTTCCAATATGCATCCTGATGCGTCTTCTCTTGACAAAGAAGATGGCTGGGAGTTTGCGTACCTACTGCACGTGACTTGTGCTCACTGAAGTGTGGGACCTCACGCATGGGCACCACACGTAAGTGACAGACCTGTTTGGTGTAAAAACTCGGTTGATTATTATAGTGCATTAGAACAAAGTTTCCTATGGATTCAAGGGTAGGAAATCCAAGTTAACTCATTTACATGACATTAATTTTTCCATGAAGCAAAGTTAACACATCTATCAATTGGTACATTTTGGAGTGACTAAGAAGGATCCATGCTTACTTATTCGTTTTCACGTGTTAAACTTGTTTAAATCTTGCTCAAACCTAGGATTTCACCAAGATTCAAATGGGCATGAAAATGAAAAAATGAAATACCAATGCACATAGTCTTCTTATGTCATATAGTAAGCATTCAAGATGATAAAGAAGGTCTAGGCATATTCAAACCAGGCAAATCATGTATCTACTCCCTATCCCTAAACTCGGTCTTATGAAGTCTAGCATGAAGAGAAGTCGTTTTGGGTTTCAAACGTTTAAAGCAAAAGCCCCATTTCAAATATTTCAAACTTATTCAAATTTGGTTCAAATTTGAAAGACATACAAGTTATAGCACACATAGTGCATACATGTTCACACATACTGCACTAGATGCTAACCCTATAGTTTGAGGCCATTGGATGAGGTCGAAAAAATTCTTGGATTAGAAATGGGGTTGTTCGAACCCCGTAGTTGGATTTTTTTGAACCTTGATCTGTAGTACTGGGCAAAACCCTAGTTTAACCTATTTAATTATAGATTCGTAGGTCGATTTTTCTACTCACCTTTTTATTATTACTATGCAGCACATGTGTGTTTGCCCGTCTAGCTAGTGAAACTCGGAGGAAGAGGGATCACTCGGAAGGACAGAAGAAGGGAGAGCATTATGGTGTCTCCCCTTTTTCGGGTGACGATGTTGACTATTGTGCAGGGTTTGTCAGTGAGCAGGAGGAGGTGCGAGCGAGCGAGCGAGTCGAGCGAGGCCGAGAATGAGAGAGATTTGTTTTTTTTTTGTGAGAGGGACAACCGAAGGATCCAGAAGGACCCACAGACTCCCAATACGCATCCTGAATCCTGATGCATCTTCTCTTGACAAAGAAAATGGCTGGGAGTTTGCGTACCTATTGCACGTGACTTGTGCTCACTGAAGTGTGGGACCTCACGCATGGGCACCCCACACGTAAGTGACAGACCCGTTGGTGTAAAAACTCGGTTGATTATTATAGTGCATTAGAACAAAGTTTCCTATGGATTCAAGGGTAGGAAATCCAAGTTAACTCATTTACATGACATTATTTTTTCCATGAAGTAGAGTTAACACACCTATCAATTGGTACATTTTGGAGTGACTAAGAAGGAACCAAGCTTACTTATTCGTTTTCACGTGTAAAACTTGTCTAAATCTTTGTCAAACCAAATTGGCAGAAAATTCAAAAAAAAATCAAAAACCAAAGCACATAGTCTTGTATGTCATATAGTAAGCATTAAAGTTGATAAACAATGTCTAGACATATTCAAACCATACAAATCATGTATCTACCCCCTAACCCCTAAACTATGTCTTATATGAAGTCAAGCATGAAGAGAAGTGGTTTTGGGTTTCAAACATGGAAATTTCAAAAACCTCCCAAAAACTTTATTTTAGAGTGACTAAGAAGTATACATGCTTCCTTTTTCATTTTGATGTTTTAAACTTGTTTAAATCTTGGTCAAACCTAGGATTTGACCAAGATACAAATGGGCACAAAAAATAAAATAAAAAAAGAAAAACAAAAGCACATAGTCTTCTTATGTCATGTCGTAAGCATTCAAGTTGATAAACAAGGTCTAGATATATCCAAACCAGACAAATCATGTATCGATCTACCCCCTGTCGATCTTATGAAGTCTAGCATGAAGAAAGATCGTTTTGGGTTTCAAACATGGAAATTTCAAGAACATCCCAAAAGCTTCATTTTAGAGCGACTAAGAAGGATATAGGCTTCCCTTTTCATTTTCATGTTCTATACTTGTTTAAATCTTGGTCAAACCTAGGATTTGACCAAGATTCAAATGTGCATCAAAATTCAAAAAAAATAAGAAAAATGAAAAACCAAAGCGCACATAGTCTTCTTATGTCATATACATAGTAAGCATTAAAGTTGGTAATTAAACAAGGTCTAGACATATTCAAACTAGACAAATCATGTATCTACCCCCTAACCCCTAAACTCTGTCTTATGAAGTCAAGCATGAAGAGAAGTGGTTTTGGGTTTCAAACATGGAAATTTCAAAAACCTCCCAAAAACTTCATTTTAGGGTGACTAAGAAGGATATAGGCTTCCCTTTTCATTTTCATGTTCTATACTTGTTTAAATCTTGGTCAAACCTAGGATTTGACCAAGATTCAAATGTGCATCAAAATTCCAAAAAAAAATCAGAAAAATGAAAAACTAAAGCACATAGTTTTCTTATGTCATATAGTAAGCATTCAAGTTGATAAACAAGGTCTAGACATATTCAAACCAGACAAATCATGTATCTACCCCCTATCGACCCTAAACTTCATCTTATGAAGTCAAGCATGAAGAGAAGTGGTTTTTGGTTTCAAACATGGAAATTTCAAAAACCTCCCAAAAGCTTCATTTTAGAGTGACTAAGAAGGATCCAGCCTTACCTTTTCATTTTCATGTTTTAAACTTGTTTAAATCTTGGTCAAACCTAGGATTTGACCAAGATTCAAATGTGCATCAAAATTCAAAAAAAATAAATAAAATTAAAAACCAAAGCACATAGTCTTCTTATGTCATATAGTAAACATTCAAGTTCATAAACAAGATCTAGACATATTCAAACCAGACAAATCATGTACCCCTAACCCTAAACTTTGTCTTAATTGTATATGAAGTCAAGCATGAAGCAGAGAAGTGTGGTTTTGGGTTTCAAACATGGAAATTTCAAAAACCTCCCAAAAGCTTCATTTTAATTAGACTGACTGGTTAATTAAGAAGGATCCATGATTAATTACCTTTTCATTGTCATGTTTAAACTTATTGAAATCTTGGTCAAACCTAGGATTTGACCAAGATTCAAATGGGCATAAAAATTTAGAAAAAATCGAAAGAATGAAAAACCAAAGCACATAGCCTTCTCATGTCATATAGTAATTATTCAAATTGATAAACATGGTCTAGACATATTCAAACCAGAAAAATCATGTATCTACCCCTAACCCTAAACTCTGTCTTATGAAGTCAAGCATGAACATAAGTGGTTTTGGGTTTCAAACATGGTAATTTCAAGAACCTCCCAAAAGCTTCATTTTAGAGTTTCTAAGAGAAGGATCCAGACTTACCTTTTCATTTTCACATGTTAAACTTGTTTAAATCTTGCTCAAACCTAGGATTTACCAAGATTCAAATGGGCATAGAAATCAAAAAATGAAATACCAATGCACATAGTCCTCTTATGTCATATAGTAAGCATTCAAGTTGATAAACAAGGTCTAGACATATTCAAACCAGACAAATCATGTATCTACCCCCTATCGACCCTAAACTTTGTCTTATGAAGTCAAGCATGAAGATAAGTGGTTTTGGGTTTCAAACATGGAAACTTCAAAAACCTCCCAAAAACTTTATTTTAGAGTGACTAAGAAGTATACATGCTTCCTTTTTCATTTTGATGTTTTAAACTTATTTAAATCTTGGTCAAACCTAGGATTTGACCAAGATACAAATGGGCACAAAAAATAAAATAAAAAAAGAAAAACAAAAGCACATAGTCTTCTTATGTCATGTCGTAAGCATTCAAGTTGATAAACAAGGTCTAGATATATCCAAACCAGACAAATCATGTATAGATCTACCCCCTGTCGATCTTATGAAGTCTAGCATGAAGAAAGATTGTTTTTGGTTTCAAACATGGAAATTTCAAGAACATCCCAAAAGCTTCATTTTAGAGCGACTAAGAAGGATATAGGCTTCCCTTTTCATTTTCATGTTCTATACTTGTTTAAATCTTGGTCAAACCTAGGATTTGACCAAGATTCAAATGTGCATCAAAATTCAAAAAAATAAGAAAAATGAAAAACCAAAGCGTTACCTTTTCATTTTCATATTTTAAACTTGTTTAAATCTTTGTCAAACCTAGGATTTAACCAAGATTCAAATGGGCATAAAAATTCAGGAAAAAACCAAAAGAATGATAAACCAAAGCACATAGCATTCTTATGTCATATATATAGTAAGCATTAAAGTTGATAAACAAGGTCTAGACATATTCAAACCAGATAATCATGTATATATCTGCCCCTAACCTTAAACTTTGTCTTAATTATGAAGTCAATCATGAAGAGAAGTGGTTTTGGGTTTCAAACATGAAAATTTCAAAAACTTCCCAAAAGATGGTACATATTAGGGTGACTAAGAAGGATCCAGGCTTACCTTTTCGTTTTCATATTTTATACTTGTTTAAATCCTGGTCAAACCTAGGATTTGACCAAGATTCAAATGGGCATAAAATTCAAAAAAATAGAAGAATGAAAAACAAAAGCACATAGTCTTCTTATGTCATATAGTAAGCATTCAAGTTGGTAAACAAGGTTTAGACATGTGTTCAAACCAGACAAATCATGTATCTACCCCCTAAACATAAACTCGGTCGATCTTATGAAGTCTAGCATGAAGAGAAGTCGTATTGGTTTCAAACATTGAAATTTCAAGAACCTCCCAAAAGCTTCATTTTAGAGTGACTAAAAAAGATCCAGGCTTGCCTTTTCATTTTCATGTTTTAAAATTGTTTAAATCTTGGTCAAACCTAGCTAGCTAGTATTTGACCAAGATTCAAATGGAAATAAAATTCAAAAAAAATCAGAAAAATGAAAAACCAAAGCACATAGCCTTCTTATGTCATATATAGTAAGCCTTCAAGTTGATAAACAAGGTCTAGACATATTCAAAATAGAAAAAAGCATGTATCTACCCCTAACCCTTAACTCTGTCGTATGAAGTCAAGCATGAAGAGAAAGCGGTTTTGGCTTTCAAACATGGAAATTTCAAAAACTTCCCAAAAGCTTAATTTTAGAGTGACTAGGAAGGATCCAGGCTTACCTTTTCATTTTCATGTTTTAAGTTTGTTTAAATCATTGTCAAACCTAGGATTTGACCAACAACAAGATTCAAATGAGCATAAAAATTCAGAAAAAATCAAAAAAAAGAAAAGAAAAACCAAAGCACATAGTATTCTTACGTCATATATATAGTAAGCATTCAAGTTGATAAACAAGGTCTAGACATATTCAAACCCGACAAATCATGTATCTACCCCTAACCCTAAACTTTGTCTTATGAAGTCAACCATGAAGAGAAGTGGTTTTGGGTTTCAAACATTGAGATTTCAAGAACCCCCCAAAAGCTTCATTCTAGAATGACTAATAAGGATCCAAGCTTACCTTTTCATTTTCATGTGTTTTAAACTTGCTTAAATCTTGGTCAAACCTAGGATTTGACCAAGATTCAAATGGGCATAAACATTTAGAAAAAATCAAAAAATGAAAACCAAAGCACATGAATCTTCATACACACGATAGTCCGTCTTGTGAAGACATTTTGTTTTTACTACCTTATCACATGTTTCTGTATATAGTAAGTAATATGTATCCAAAAATGATTTTTGGGGATTTATAGGACGAAGTTATAACACACCTACATTTCAAATTGGAATTACTTTCAATCAATCAGCATAAAGTCATTTAAATGTGTGAAACTAGCTAGAAAGCACTAAAAACGTAAAGAGTTGGGAGTTTTCACAAATATGTGGCCTTATTTATCTTAAAAATATAGAGGTGCCATTCTGAGCCGTATCTTATGTACCCCATTCACAAAATAAACCTATTTTGTCATCTAGAAATTGAAAAATGAGTTTTATATACCGAAAAGTTGAAAAGTCTAGTCAGCAACATTGTTGGGAATGGCAAGATGCACCACCATTCCCAATTTGGGCACATTGTAACAAACTATGCCACAAATATGGCCATAACTATATCATTTGGCTTGCAAACTAGGAATCTTCATACACGATAGTCCGCTTTGTGAAGACATTTTGTTTTTCACTACCCTATCACATGTTTATTATTTTCCCTGTCAACTAACACATACAAGCACACTCCATGTAGAAGGGTTTCATTTTTTAGGTTTTCTTCATTTTCATTTATTTATTTCAAAACCAGGTCAAAATGGTCGACATGATTATCTTTGCAAAGGGGTTGAATATTTTAGTACTATCACTGGTTTCTATATATAGTAAGTAATATGTATCTAAATATGATTTGTGGGGACTTGTAGGACCAAGTTGTAACACACCTACAATTCAAATTTGAATTACTTTCAATAAATCAACATAAAGTCATTTAAATGTGCGAGACTAGCTAGAAAGCACTAAAAACCGTAAATTTGGGAATTGGCATTAAAATATGGCCTAATTTATTTTAAAAATGTAGATGCGCCATTTTGACCCATATCTTATCTACCCCATGCACAAAATAAACAATTTTTTATCATCTAGAAAATGAAAAACAATTTTTTATACCGAAAACTTGAAAAGTCTAGTCATCAACAATGTTAGAAATGGCAAGATGCACCACCATGCCCAATTAGGGAACACTATAACAAACAATGCTGTCCAGGGAGAATCAAACTTGGTAATATTAACTATGAGATTGAACAAAACGTTATATTTGGTTTACCCTTTGAACCTCCTAACTTACCACAACATTGACTTCTTATTTTTATTTACAAATAGATATTTTAATATCCCATTGTTGTGCAATAATATATGTTTTTTCTCAAATCAATTAGCATTTGATTTTCAGAAACTACCATAATAATTTATGAGAAAGCGTTGAACAAGTTTCAGAATGTAATTTTATACTTGATATGACCAATAATAGACTTAAATTAAATTGGATTTCAAAGCTCAGATTTTATAAGCGAATAGAGTTTCATGTTGCAGACTATGTATTAGCTTGACGGGCACCCTAGAATAAAGTAGGTCAGTCACTTACGTGTGGTTCCCATGCGTGTAGGTCCCACACATCAGTGAGCACAAGTCACGTGCGGTAGGTAGGCAAACTCCCAGCAATCTTTTTGTCAAGTAAAGACGCATCGTCAAGACTCTCTCTCTCTCTCCCATTTGTCGCTGAAAAAAAAGAATATTAGACGGGCGTTGATACGTCTCCGACGTATCGATAATTTCTTATGTTCCATGCCACATTATTGATGTTATCTACATGTTTTATGCACACTTTATGTCATATTCGTGCATTTTCTGGAACTAACCTATTAACAAGATGCCGAAGTGCCGATTCTTTGTTTCTGCTGTTTTTGGTTTCGTAAATCCTAGTAAGGAAATATTCTCGGAATTGGACGAAATCAACGCCCAGGGTCCTATTTTGCCACGAAGCTTCCAGAAGACCGAAGAGGAGACGAAGTGGGGCCACGAGGTGGCCACACCCTAGGGCGGCGCGGCCCCCCCCCTTGGCCGCGCGGCCCTGTGGTGTGGGCCCCTCGTGCCGCCTCCTGACCTGCCCTTCCGCCTACTTAAAGCCTCCGTTGCGAAACCCCCAGGACCGAGAGCCACGATACGGAAAACCTTCCAGAGACGCCGCCGCCGCCGATCCCATCTCGGGGGATCCAGGAGATTGCCTCTGGCACCCTGCCGGAGAGGGGAATCATCTCCCGGAGGACTCTATGCCGCCATGGTCGCCTCCGGAGTGATGTGTGAGTAGTCTACCCCTGGACTATGGGTCCATAGCAGTAGCTAGATGGTTGTCTTCTCCCCATTGTGCTTAATTGTCGGGTCTTGTGAGCTGCCTAACATGATCAAGATCATCTATCTGTAATTCTATATGTTGCATTTGTTGGGATCCGATGAATAGAGAATACTTGTTATGTTGATTATCAAAGTTATGTCTATGTGTTGTTTATGATCTTGCATGCTCTCCATTACTAGTAGATGCTCTGGCCAAGTAGATGCTTGTAACTCCAAGAGGGAGTATTTATGCTCGATAGTGGGTTCATGTCTCCATGAATCTGGGGAAGTGACAGAAATCTCTAAGATTATGGATGTGTTGTTGCCACTAGGGATAAAACATTAGTGCTATGTTCGAGGATATAGTCACTGATTACATTACATGCAATACTTAATGCAATTGTCTGTTGTTAGCAACTTAATACTGGAGGGGGTTCGGATGATAACCTGAAGGTGGACTTTTTAGGCATAGATGCATGCTGGATGGCGGTCTATGTACTTTGTCGTAATGCCCAATTAAATCTCACTATACTCATCATAATATGTATGTGCATGGTCATGCCCTCTTTATTTGTCAATTGCCCAACTGTAATTTGTTCACCCAACATGCTGTTTATCTTATGGGAGAGACACCTCTAGTGAACTGTGGACCCCGGTCCAATTCTCTATACTGAAATACAATCTACTGCAATCTTGTTCTCAAGTTTTCTGCAAACAATCATCTTCCACACTATACATCTAATCCTTTGTTACAGCAAGCCGGTGAGATTGACAACCTCACTGTTTCGTTGGGGCAAAGTACTTTGGTTGTGTTGTGCAGGTTCCACGTTGGCGCCGGAATCCCTGGTGTTGCGCCGCACTACATCCCGCCGCCATCAACCTTCAACGTGCTTCTTGGCTCCTCCTGGTTCGATAAACCTTGGTTTCTTTCTAAGGGAAAACTTGCTGCTGTGCGCATCATACCTTCCTCTTGGGGTTCTCAACGAACGTGTGAGTTACACGCCATCAAGCTCTTTTTCTGGCGCCGTTGCCGGGGAGATCAAGACACGCTGCGAGGGGAGTCTCCACATCCCAATCTCTTTACTTTGTTTTTGTCTTGCTTAGTTTTATTTACTACTTTGTTTGCTGCACTAAATCAAAATACAAAAAAAATTAGTTGCTAGTTTTACTTTATTTGCTATCTTGTTTGCTATATCAAAAACACAAAAAAATTAGTTACTTGCATTTACTTTATCTAGTTTGCTTTATTTACTGTTGCTAAAATGGCTACCCCTGAAAATACTAAGTTGTGTGACTTCATAACCACAAATAATAATGATTTCTTATGCACACCTATTGCTCCACCTGCTACTACAGCAGAATTCTTTGAAATTAAACCTGCTTTGCTGAATCTTGTTATGCGAGAGCAATTTTCTGGTGTTAGTTCTGATGATGCTGCTGCCCATCTTAATAATTTTGTTGAACTATGTGAAATGCAAAAATATAAAGATGTAGATGGTGACATTATTAAACTAAAATTGTTCCCTTTCTCATTAAGAGGAAGAGCTAAAGATTGGTTGCTATCTCTGCCTAGGAATAGTATTGATTCATGGACTAAATGCAAGGATGCTTTTATTGGTAGATATTATCCCCCTGCTAAAATTATATCTTTGAGGAGTAGCATAATGAATTTTAAACAATTAGATACTGAACATGTTGCTCAAGCTTGGGAAAGAATGAAATCTCTGGTTAAAAATTGCCCAACCCATGGACTGACTACTTGGATGATCATCCAAACCTTCTATGCAGGACTAAATTTTTCTTCACGGAATTTATTGGATTCAGCTGCTGGAGGTACCTTTATGTCCATCACTCTTGGTGAAGCAACAAAGCTTCTTGATAATATGATGATCAACTACTCTGAATGGCACACGGAAAGAGCTCCACAAGGTAAGAAGGTAAATTCTGTCGAAGAAACCTCTTCCTTGAGTGATAAGATTGATGCTATTATGTCTATGCTTGTGAATGATAGGACAAATGTTGATCCTAATAATGTTCCGTTAGCTTCATTGGTTGCACAAGAAGAACATGTTGATGTGAACTTCATTAAAAATAATAATTTCAACAACAATGCTTACCGGAACAATTCTAGTAACAACTATAGGCCATATCCTTATAATAATGGCAACGGCTATGGTAATTCTTATGGGAATTCTTACAACAATAATAGGAACACACCCCCTGGACTTGAAGCCATGCTTAAAGAATTTATTAGTACACAAACTGCTTTTAACAAATCTGTTGAAGAAAAGCTTGGGAAAATTGATATACTTGCTTCTAAAGTCGATAGTCTTGTCATTGATGTTGATCTTTTGAAATCGAAAGTTATGCCTAATAGGGATATTGAAAATAAAATTGTTACTACAGCAAATGCCATTCAAGTTAGAATTAATGAGAATATAAGATTAATGGCTGAACTGCGTGCTAGGTGGGATAGAGAAGAAAATGAAAAACTAGCTAAAGAGAAGAATGTAGCTAAAGTTTGGACTATTACCACCACAAGCAATGTTAATGCTACACATGTTGCTGCACCTCCTACTATTAATAATAAAAGAATTGGTGTTAGCAATGTTTCCACTCCTAATGCAAAGCGCGAGAAACTGCCCGAAACTGCTAAAATCATTAAACCGCTCGTGATAAAGCCGCTGAAATTTTTTCCAACATTGGGGATGATGATCCCATTGCTTTAGATTATAATGGTTTGAATTTTGATGATTGCCACATCTCTGAAGTTATAAAGTTCTTGCAAAAACTTGCTAAAAGTCCTAATGCTAGTGCTATAAATTTGGCTTTCACGCAACATATTACAAATGCTCTCATAAAAGCTAGAGAAGAGAAACTAGAGCGCGAAGCCTCTATTCCTAAAAAGCTAGAGGATGGTTGGGAGCCCATCATTAAGATGAAGGTTAAAGATTTTGATTGTAATGCTTTATGTGATCTTGGTGCAAGTATTTCTGTTATGCCTAAGAAAATTTATAATATGCTTGACTTGCCACCGCTGAAAAATTGTTATTTGGATGTTAATCTTGCTGATCATTCTACAAAGAAACCTTTGGGGAAAGTTGATAATGTTCGCATTACCGTTAACAATAACCTTGTCCCCGTTGATTTTGTTGTCTTGGATATTGAATGCAATGCATCTTGTCCCATTATATTGGGAAGACCTTTTCTTCGAACTGTTGGTGCTATCATTGATATGAAGGAAGGTAATATAAAATATCAATTTCCTCTCAAGAAAGGTATGGAACACTTCCCTAGAAAGAGAATGAAGTTACCTTTTGATTCTATTATTAGAACAAATTATGATGTTGACACTTCGTCTCTTGATAATACTTGATACACACTTTCTGCGCCTAGCTGAAAGGCGTTAAAGAAAAGCGCTTATGGGAGACAACCCATGGTTTTTACCTACAGTACTTTGTTTTTATTTTGTGTCTTGGAAGTTGTTTACTACTGTAGCAACCTCTCCTTATCTTAGTTTAGTGTTTTGTTGTGCCAAGTAAAGTCGTTGATAGTAAAGTTCATACTAGATTTGGATTACTGCGCAGAAACAGATTTCTTTGCTGTCACGAATCTGGGCTGTTTTCTCTGTAGGTAACTCAGAAAATTATGCCAATTTACGTGAGTGATCCTCAGATATGTACGCAACTTTCATTCAATTTGAGAAATTTCATTTGAGCAAGTCTGGTGCCTCGATAAAATTCGTCAATACGAACTGTTCTGTTTTGACAGATTCTGCCTTTTATTTCGCATTGCCTCTTTTGCTATGTTGGATGAATTTCTTTGATCCATGAATGTCCAGTAGCTTTATGCAATGTCCAGAAGTGTTAATAATGATTGTGTCACCTCTGAACATGTTAATTTTTATTGTCGCTAACCCTCTAATGAGTTGTTCTAGGTTTGGTGTGGAGGAAGTTTTCAAGGATCAAGAGAGGAGTATGATGCAACATGATCAAGGAGAGTGAAAGCTCTAAGCTTGGGGATGCCCCGGTGGTTCACCCCTGCATATTCTAAGAAGACTCAAGCGTCTAAGCTTGGGGATGCCCAAGGCATCCCCTTCTTCATCGACAACATTATCAGGTTCCTCCCCTGAAACTATATTTTTATTCCATCACATCTTATGTGCTTTTCTTGGAGCGTCGGTTTGTTTTTGTTTTTTGTTTTGTTTGAATAAAATGGATCCTAGCATTCACTTTATGGGAGAGAGACACGCTCTGCTGTAGCATATGGACAAGTATGTCCTTAGCTTCTACTCATAATATTCATGGCGAAGTTTCTTCTTCGTTAAATTGTTATATGGTTGGAATTGGAAAATGATACATGTAGTAATTGCTATAAATGTCTTGGGTAATGTGATACTTGGCAATTGTTGTGCTCATGTTTAAGCTCTTGCATCATATACTTTGAACCCATTAATGAAGAAATACATAGAGCATGCTAAAATTTGGTTGCATATTTGGTCTCTCTAAGGTCTAGATAATTTCTAGTATTGAGTTTGAACAACAAGGAAGACGGTGTAGAGTCTTATAATGTTTACAATATGTCTTTTATGTGAGTTTTGCTGCACCGGTTCATCCTTGTGTTTGTTTCAAATAAGCCTTGCTAGCCTAAACCTTGTATCGAGAGGGAATACCTCTCATGCATCCAAAATACTTGAGCCAACCACTATGCCATTTGTGTCCACCATACCTACCTACTACATGGTATTTTCCGCCATTCCAAAGTAAATTGCTTGAGTGCTACCTTTAAAATTCCATCATTCACCTTTGCAATATATAGCTCATGGGACAAATAGCTTAAAAACTATTGTGGTATTGAATATGTACTTATGCACTTTATCTCTTATTAAGTTGCTTGTTGTGCGATAACCATGTTCACTGGGGACGCCATCAACTACTCCTTGTTGAATTTCATGTGAGTTGCTATGCATGTTCGTCTTGTCTGAAGTAAGAGCGATCTACCACCTTATGGTTAAGCATGCATATTGTTAGAGAAGAACATTGGGCCGCTAACTAAAGCCATGATCCATGGTGGAAGTTTCAGTTTTGGACATATATCCTCAATCTCATATGAGAAAATTATTAATTGTTGTTACATGCTTATGCATAAAAGAGGAGTCCATTATCTCGTTGTCTATGTTGTCCCGGTATGGATGTCTAAGTTGAGAATAATCAATAGCGAGAAATCCAATGCGAGCTTTCTCCTTAGACCTTTGTACAGGCGGCATAGAGGTACCCCTTTGTGACACTTGGTTAAAACATGTGCATTGTGATGATCCGGTAGTCCAAGCTAATTAGGACAAGGTGCGGGCACTATTAGTATACTATGCATGAGGCTTGCAACTTGTAAGATATAATTTACATGATACATATGCTTTATTACTACCGTTGACAAAATTGTTTCATGTTTTCAAAATCAAAGCTCTAGCACAAATATAGCAATCGATGCTTTTCCTCTATGGAGGACCATTCTTTTACTTTCATTGTTGAGTCAGTTCACCTATTTCTCTCCACCTCAAGAAGCAAACACTTGTGTGAACTGTGCATTGATTCCTACATACTTGCATATTGCACTTATTATATTACTCTATGTTGACAATTATCCATGAGATATACATGTTACAAGTTGAAAGCAACCGCTGAAACTTAATCTTCCTTTGTGTTGCTTCAATGCCTTTACTTTGAATTATTGCTTTATGAGTTAACTCTTATGCAAGACTTATTGATGCTTGTCTTGAAGTGCTATTCATGAAAAGTCTTTGCTTTATGATTCACTTGTTTACTCATGTCATATACATTGTTTTGATCGCTGCATTCGCTACATATGCTTTACAAATAGTATGATCAAGGTTATGATGGCATGTCACTCCAGAAATTATCTTTGTTATCGTTTTACCTGCTCGGGACGAGCAGAACTAAGCTTGGGGATGCTGATACGTCTCCGACGTATCGATAATTTCTTATGTTCCATGCCACATTATTGATGTTATCTACATGTTTTATGCACACTTTATGTCATATTCGTGCATTTTCTGGAACTAACCTATTAACAAGATGCCGAAGTGCCGATTCTTTGTTTCTGCTGTTTTTGGTTTCAGAAATCCTAGTAAGGAAATATTCTCGGAATTGGACGAAATCAACGCCCAGGGTCCTATTTTGCCACGAAGCTTCCAGAAGACCGAAGAGGAGACGAAGTGGGGCCACGAGGTGGCCACACCCTAGGGCGGCGCGGCCCCCCTTGGCCGCGCGGCCCTGTGGTGTGGGCCCCTCGTGCCGCCTCCTGACCTGCCCTTCCGCCTACTTAAAGCCTCCGTTGCGAAACCCCCAGGACCGAGAGCCACGATACGGAAAACCTTCCAGAGACGCCGCCGCCGCCGATCCCATCTCGGGGGATCCAGGAGATCGCCTCCGGCACCCTGCCGGAGAGGGGAATCATCTCCCGGAGGACTCTACGCCGCCATGGTCGCCTCCGGAGTGATGTGTGAGTAGTCTACCCCTGGACTATGGGTCCATAGCAGTAGCTAGATGGTTGTCTTCTCCCCATTGTGCTTAATTGTCGGGTCTTGTGAGCTGCCTAACATGATCAAGATCATCTATCTGTAATTCTATATGTTGCGTTTGTTGGGATCCGATGAATAGAGAATACTTGTTATGTTGATTATCAAAGTTATGTCTATGTGTTGTTTATGATCTTGCATGCTCTCCGTTACTAGTAGATGCTCTGGCCAAGTAGATGCTTGTAACTCCAAGAGGGAGTATTTATGCTCGATAGTGGGTTCATGTCTCCGTGAATCTGGGGAAGTGACAGAAATCTCTAAGATTATGGATGTGCTGTTGCCACTAGGGATAAAACATTAGTGCTATGTTCGAGGATATAGTCACTGATTACATTACGCGCAATACTTAATGCAATTGTCTATTGTTAGCAACTTAATACTGGAGGGGGTTCGGATGATAACCTGAAGGTGGACTTTTTAGGCATAGAAGCATGCTGGATGGCGGTCTATGTACTTTGTCGTAATGCCCAATTAAATCTCACTATACTCATCATAATATGTATGTGCATGGTCATGCCCTCTTTATTTGTCAATTGCCCAACTGTAATTTGTTCACCCAACATGCTGTTTATCTTATGGGAGAGACACCTCTAGTGAACTGTGGACCCCGGTCCAATTCTCTATACTGAAATACAATCTACTGCAATATTGTTCTACTGTTTTCTGCAAACAATCATCTTCCACACTATACATCTAATCCTTTGTTACAGCAAGCCGGTGAGATTGACAACCTCACTGTTTCATTGGGGCAAAGTACTTTGGTTGTGTTGTGCAGGTTCCACGTTGGCGCCGGAATCCCTGGTGTTGCGCCGCACTACATCCCGCCGCCATCAACCTTCGACGTGCTTCTTGGCTCCTCCTGGTTCGATAAACCTTGGTTTCTTTCTGAGGGAAAACTTGCTGCTGTGCGCATCATACCTTCCTCTTGGGGTTCCCAACGAACGTGTGAGTTACACGCCATCAGGCGCGTAGCCTGCACTGCAGGTCTACGGAACTGAAACCCTGTGTGCCAGTCAACATCACTCACCGAAAAAAGTGAATCATTTCTTTTCACCATAAATAACAGCGGCCCCGTGAGGCACTGCACTCCCTTTCTCTTTCTCCTTCCGTGTGATCCCTTTTGCACCTTTTATCCTTTGCACGAAACTCCACTTATTGTTGTCATTGTTGCACAGAACACTCACTTAACCTGTTCTTTTGCACATATCACCAACTCATGTATTTGTTGCACAAAGGTCTAAATCTCTGGCTAAGCTACTTTTCTCTAAGGGCTCCTTTGATTCAAAGGATAGAAAAAGCATAGGAATAGGAAAGTCATAGGATTAGAATGGCATGTCTATTTGAATCCCATAGGAAGGTGAAGTGTGTTTGATTGAAGCAAAGGAATTTTTCATGAGGTATGAGCTAATGTTTTTTTCCTATAGGAATTACACTACAAGATTTCCATAGGTATTTTTCCTATAGGATATATTCCTATGAATCAAACAACATGTATAGGAAATTTTTCCATAGGAACCAAATCCTACACAATTCCTATGCAAATCCTATGAATCAAAGGAGCCCTAAATCTGATGGCCGGGACCTAGAAGGTAGTGGTAATATCCATTGTCATTGTGTAGTGTGTTTTTTAGAACTCTAAAAGAATATGCAAATATTTTAGCAATCGAAATAATATAAATTAACTAATATGGGAAGTCATGAAATATATTTTCTACTATCCGGCCAATAGCAAGTGTCATGAAATATATTCATTGTAAACTTAGTGATAATCACTCGAGTTTGATATGAATGGCCTAGCTAGCTATGGGCATCTCCCATATATATGTTGTCCACACGACCAACCAACAAGCAAAAGGTATTCCATGAGGAAAGTTTCTTATGGGTGACTTTCATCTCTGCCGCAAAACACGCGCCGAAATTGTTGGCGCGTCCCATTTTCAAGCTACCCCAAAACCTGCGGTTTGCCCGTCGGCCTATAAAACATCGGTCAACAGAGGATATTTCCCTGTAGAGCACAATATTAACACCACATCTTTCTCATGCTTCTACCAGGCACACTCCCACGACGACGGTCGTGCCTCACCGCCCCTCCTCACCGGCCACCGTAGTGACCGACCACGTTTTACCGGCGGACCTCCCTTGCTGTCTAGCAAGCCGGATTAGCTTCCTCGACGCCGACGTTGACCGCGCCATATCTGCTCCGGATCTGCTTCCCCGACTCTGTAGTCCACCTCACCGGAGATCGAGATGGGCAAAAAACGCGGCCCCAAAGTCGACCACCCCCAACCAAAGAGTAAATCCGCCCTGGCCTTAGACGAAGGTTGATGAATACTTTACATGTCCGCTTTTGTTATATGCATTTGATTTCTGACACTAGTTTTCGTTGCTTTCTTGCAATGCATTCTTGCTGATATTAGATCAGTGTAGATAGTTGTTTGCCGCGTAGCTATATGAGATCTCAACCTTACATCTGCTGATCGAGAGGAAGATCGAGGTTATGTCCGCTTTCGCTATGCATTTCTTTACCGAGAATCACTTCTGTGTGATATGTTTTGGGGGTTTGAAGTATGCATTTTATAAAGGTTATGATAGCAGTCAAGCTAGCAGAGCAATTTGTTGATCGTATTAAACTGCCTGTATTTTTTTATCTCGGAACTCTGCTGATCGTAACCTTACATCTGCTGAGGGAGAGGCAGAGCTTATGTCCGCTTTCGTTACGCTTTTCTTTTCCAAATATCACTTTTGTGCGGTACTTTTTTGGGGTTTGAATACTTGTCTGAGAATTTCTAAAGTCTCAGTCACTCACAAAAATGCACTTGAGCTGCACTTTTCTGTCAAAAAAGTGCAATTGCACTTTTCTACTAGAAAAGTGCAACTGATCCGAGTTGCACATTTTTTTGAACTGCAGTTGCACTTTTCTGAAGTGACTGAGACTTAAGAATTTCTCAGTTGACTGAGACATAGACACACCCAGACCTGAAGGCTTATTTATAAAAGTCAAACCAAGTAAAGTTTGACCAAACTTTCAGAACAATCTATCAAGAAATATAATATTTCGTAGATACCGTACGAAAATATATTCGTTATCTATTTAATGATGTTAAATTTGTATTTTGCATGTTAATAATGATTTTTGGTAAAAACTTCGGGATGGTGGTAGTACGTTTTACAAAGGTTATGATAGCAGTCAAGCTAGCAGAGCAATTTATTGATAGTATTAAACTGCCTGTATTTTTTTTCTATTTGCAACTCTGTGTGCGCCATGTGGAATTGCATGCTCTAGCCAGTTCATCCAATGAGGTTTTATATCACTTAACACCAGAAGTTCGGGATTTTATTTTATCACAGAACCACAACCCTAGAAATTTGTATCACAAAACACCAACATTTGGGGTAATTGTTTCGCAGAATACATGATCTCTTGTTTGATAGCCCATTAGTGACTTCAGGCCACCGTCAGTTTAAGAGTGACAGCAGGTGAAAGACAATTAGACTTTATTTTGTGGTATTTGCTGTTAAACGCTAAATACAAAGCTGTTTGTCAACACTAGTTGTTAAATCTTATGTCCATACAGTTCAAAAAAATCTTATGTCCAGGGTAGTTGTATTGGTACACATTATCAAAACCTTATGCTGGTACAGAATATATTACCCAAATCTCATGTTCTTGTGTGGTTATAATTTCAATGGATATTTTTCATATGGTAATTCATTTTGTGTGTAGCATATGTAACAAGTGTGACTCATATTCTCATTTCCACAGAGTGTCTACAAAATTTCACACCAAAATTCATTTGTTTGTAGCAAACATGCTCACGCATCAGTAAATTGGTGTCACGCTGTAGGGTGATGCTCTTGTCAAGCCAACTAATGACAAATAATGTGTTATGTGAAATAATTTCCCCAAATGTTGGTGTTTTGTGATAAAAATTCCCAACTTGTGGTGCTAAGTGATAAAACCGCTCATTCAATAGACCGAGCCTTAGGCATGTATCATTAGATATTTTTTTAGGAAGGCTGCAAGTATTTATTTTGAATACTGCGTTGCTACTTGCTAGGATTTGAACTCAGGACCTTGTAGGTCTGATACCATTTCGAATTGCATGCTCTAGCAAGTTCATCCAATAGACCGATCTGTTGGAACTTGGAAGACCCTAGGCAATTATATTAAGCACACGCCATTCCATATGGTTAACCATGGGCATGAAATGACACTTATGTGTTTGAGTCTATATGTGGATTGCTTAGCCCTTTCCATCAGTTCGGACTTTTGGTTGCGTTGGCTACTGCATGAAGCTTGACATTCATAGTTATCCTAAAAATTGTTGCTGCTGCCCTCTGTTGCCCAACATAAATTATTTTTGAGCCATAATTTGTTTGCCCTTTCCATCAGTCCGGACTTCCGGTTGCGTTGGCTAGTGCATGAAGCTTGACAATATGAACATCAATTATTTTTGAGCCATAGTTTGTTTGTCATTACACCTTTTGAGCAGTCTCACTGCTACTATTAATTTGTTCTTATATGCACAGTTCCATGATAAATCTCATCTGCATTTCTCGCCAATGCATGTTAGGTCTTCCACTCGAGAATGAGTACGAAGAGCAACGGAGGCAAACTATCCTGCATAATAGCCGAGTTGCAGCCTCGTTGGGCCTAACACTACATCCTTCTGCAAGGTCTAGTGCAAAAACGCCACCCACCTCCATCACAAAGGATACGGAACATTCCTCTGATTCAGAATTTGATCCTGCTGATTGTGATGGCGAGCTAACTCAGGAAGATGCCCTGGTCGACTATCCTCTGCAACACAACAAGGTGAGTTTTCTCTGTCCTGTCATCGAATTATTTGTCCCAACTTCCATTTGTTGTATCCCAGTCCTACCAAATATGTTACCCATGCCATGTTCAATCTCATTACTACAATTTTTCCTGCTTAGTTAACGCATCATATATGTTTTGGCATATGTTGCCTTACTGTTTTTCCATTCCATCCGCATATCATCATCATATAATATTGTACATTGAAATATCATTTATGTGTGACAGGCATCTGCAGATTCGGGCAAGAACTTTTCAAGAACGAACAGGAGGAAGAACACTCAACAGGAACCTCAGGCTGATACCAGAGGATGGGTGACAGTGCGTAATAAAAAAAGGGTTAAGCCTGATGCTCGTGCTGCTCCTCCTATTACAAGGTCTAACAAAAGACTGACACGAGGTGGCGAACAGGCCGAGAATGATAACAGTAAAAGGTCTCGTAAAAACCACAAACCATCGAATCAGACAGAAGTAGCCCCAGCATGTACCAGCCCACACATTCCACAACCACCAGTTGCCAATACTGTTTCTCAGCAACAATTGCCAACAGAACCAGTTTCCACAGCAAATTCGAGCCAACAATTGGCACCATCAGGAGTGGTGGTAGGTAATAATGGCCAAGGACACATGATGCTAGTCACAGATGATACAGCCTCAAATGTCCAAACAGTGCTGCCACAACACCAGCAAACTGGTGATGATCTCCCACCGACCCCTAGTCCTGCGAAAGACAACTCCTCTCCCGATGATGAGACCCACGCCAAAAAAGGTAATACTTTTTTCAAGACTTGTAGTTTAATGCTCCCTTATGTATCTATATACCATGATAGCTTGATGTAATGCTTAACTTGGTAGGTTCGCCACGATCAATAAAAACGAGGGGGCCAACGGTAGGAAGAAAACTTGCAGCTAAGATTTCCGGAATGGGTTCAAGATTTCGCATCACATCTATTGTAGGTGGCAGAAGGCCACTTCATCCGCATGAATCTTCATATCTTGTATCACATATTGGCTATTTTATCAGGAATGAACTTCCTACCTTCCCATTGTGGAAGCAGCATGTTGACACCCCTTCACAGTTCGAGAGTTTAGTGCATAATTTACATGTAAGTCATGCTTCTCCTGGTAATGATAAATTATTCCACATTGATCTGTCCCATTTCTTGTAGCTTACTGTTGTTTCTATGCTATATAACTCACCAATCATTCAACCGTTGTGAGCAGTTAAGGTTTGAATTCGATGAGGATAATGAGGATGTAAAGTTTGTCATCGCTTCCATATTCAAAGAATTGTTGCGCCAGCACCACTATAAGCTTAAGGCGACATACTTCATCGCCAGACATCGCCAATGTTCGAACAAAGTCTCCTGCACCCTGTATGACTGACGAGCAGTGGGGAGATCTTGTCAAGCACTGGTCTGATCCAAAGATTGTGGTATGGCTTATGAGGACCGTGAAACCAGATTAAATTCTGAATACTTATTTTGCGCCAGTGTCTCACTAGTCTCCTTTTGCAGACGTTGTCTAAAAGGAACCAGGCTAACCGCTTGAAACAACGTTTACCAAGCCGTACAGAATCTCGTCACTTGGTTGGGCATCTCTGGCAAAAAGTAATGCCTCGCTGGTCTGTACTGCTACATATGTTACTCGTAAATTGTGTAGAACTCCATGTGCATGTTATATTTGCATCCTCCATTTTAACCACGTTATTTGATTTCTATATGATTGTACAAAAATGCAGAAAGTAGATCATGCAAACAACATGCAACCAGACAAAGAGATGACTCTGCCAGAGCAGTTCGAGGCATGCCAGAAGAACAAACATAATGTGATAGGAGAACTCGCAGAAAGTGTTATTGTAAGTCTTCTTTATGATTTAATTTTTTTAACGACATACTTGCTAATTTGTAGGAGCAATAATGGGCATGTCAATATGATCTTGTAGACGTTTTTGTGAAAATGCATTTGATGTGTAATCAGGCATACCAACTTGTAGGATTAAAAGTAGTTCATACACATTAAATCTACCGTTTGCATGTTTCTCTGTAATAACTTTAATTTTTACACGACTGAAAACTTTTCAGGCAAATATGAAATTGGAGATGGCAAAACCCGGGAAAGACGGTATGGAAAAAACTCTAGAAGAATGTATGGAGACATTTACCATGGTACTTAAAAATAAAGATATCACCAAAAATACTTTCCTGCGAAATGCTGGGTTTTTGCAGTCCAAGTCCAAGTCCAAGTCCAAGTCCAAGTCTTTCTCTGCACAAGTTCTGGACGAACAACTCCAAATAGAACGAGCTGCAGCAGATGTGTTAAGAAACCAAGTTGACATGTTGAGATCGAGATCAGAAGCATGTGATGCCCTACTGCAGGAGGCCAATCAAGTTCGTTATAATCTCTCAAAGACTAATAAAATGGCATAGATAATTGGAGATGAACACTGACATTGACATGTGAGTACCTTGGTATTGTGAAATTTTTCCTGAGACTGAGGCAATGTTCCTATTTTGTTGGTGGATGCATTTTATCTGCGGCTGGGATCAACTTGGTAGTTGTTCCTGTGGATGTTTTATAAATTGGTTGCCTAGCCTTTTCAATCAGTTTGAACTTAAATGGTATTAGAGCCAAGGTCTTGAGTTTGAATTGTTGACGGTGTGGTTCAATTCATCCATAATTTGTTGGTGCCCCATTGGCCCTTGTAAAGCTTCATGTGCCTACCTCCGAATCCAGTGTTGAATTTCTCTTGTAACACACGAGGATGGCTGTTAATGTGTGTATAAGTGGGTTGCATAGCCCCTTTTATGTAAGTTTGCAAGTTTCTGTATTGTGTTATGCCTTTGGGACTCGAGGCTTGCTTCGGTGTCCCCCCTCACCAAAACTTGAAGGGGTAATTTTTGCCGTGTGCCTTCATTTTTTAGCCCGTAAAAACCCATATCAAGCCCTATATACCATCGTATAGATATACTGGGTGTACTTAATGTTCCTAACAGCCAATGTGGCTGGCGAAATATTTTACCCACGAACGTTTTGGTTTTCAATGTACAACGTTGTCTGCGTGTCTGACTACTGAACAATATAGACTCAAATGGACCGTACTGGCTACTTGAGAGCTTACACTTATGTCTTTTTATTCACTTTTAATCATTACGCCCTTGGTTACGAAGAGTTAAAAAGAGATCTTTGCCATTCATATGTTTTAGTTCACTACAGTTTGAACGAAGGGGGGGGGCACACCGAAGCAAATGTGTTGGGACTCAGCCTGCACTTCTGAATTTTGGTTGCGTTGGCTACTGCATAAGTTTAATATAGTTCCATGTGGTTTTTGTTGAGATCTATAAGTGGATTGCCTAGCCCTTTCCATCATTTCGGACCTGTGGTGTGCTATTCTGTTTTCCACGTGTTAGACCTCCTCTTCTTAACAAGACTCCATGAGTAGGAGGCACTATGATTTTATTTTTTTGCGCATGAAATTACTCAATTAGATACTAGCTTAATCCCATTTGTTGACTCTCTGTTGACCAGCCACTTGAGGGTAAAACTGAGTATATTGCACTAGCCAGTATTAGTACTCGAGGGTAAAACTGAGTACATATATTTTTCCAGTGTAAGGCTCGACGGTAGAACTGAGTACACGTAACGGTGCAGACGTGCAGTACCACAGACGCGTGTCGTGGTGCGCAGCGGTTAGGCGGTGCGCGTGTTGAGACCAAACGTCTAGCTTTTTTGAGAAACTGCCGAGACCTGCCTGTACAGAGCCCCTCTGTCCCTCCCTCTGCACACAGTCTCATTCTCACTCACGCACGCAACCACGCCTCTCACGTCCCATCAACTTCTCCAAATCGAATGAAAAAACACCAACCGCCCTACGCGCGTTCCCTGCCGGCGATGGACAAGAAGAATGCGCCGACGGCCGTCGCCCCCGAGACCGTCGCCTCCGAGGGTGGCGCATCCAAGCGCCGCGCCTCCGTGGACTGGGCCTCTCTCAGGGCTGACGGACCACTTCACAAGATCGGGGACTGCTTACTGGCGAACGAGGAGTACATGGACACCTACTCTGCTTTGAGGCAAGTTTGTAGAAATTGGCGCTCAGGTTTACCTGAGCCCGACGTGCACCTGCACGAATGGATCATGGTAGAACACGCCCTTCCACGCGCTGCTGATTTCACCTTCCTCCACCTCCGCACATCCCGCTACGTCACCATCGATCTAACGGAAGTTCGTGCATGGTTCAAATTCCTCCATATCTATAGAGTTAATCTATTTTTATTTTCAATCGTAAACATCTTAGTGCTGAATGTTATCTTCATCAATATATTTTAGATACTACTTCGTCGGCTTTTGCCGTGGCGTCATCGTGCTTGCCCAGAAGAACCAGCCGCACAAGATACGGCTTCTGAACCCACTCACAAAGACATTGAATACTAGGTTTGAGGCGCATATGCCATATGTTATTCTGAAGTCAGTCGCTGTAATGAAGTCCCCGACTATGGTCTTCGTTTCCAAAGATTACCCGGCGGAAATTGCTTGGGTCGATGAGAGCACTCCAACTAAGGGTATAGATGAAGATTGGGGAGAAGGAAGATTTTCGACCGAGCACCATTCTCTGCGTTGCATTACCCCGTTCAATGGTGAATTGTATGCAATAGCTGTGAACAATTTTGAGTTCGGAAAATTAGTGTGCACCAACAATGTCCAGTTGGAGCAGCGCGTGAGCACAGTCAACATGGATACACTATTTTCATTTCCAGAACTTGGAAATAACAAGTTCTACCTTGTGAAGTCGGATGGTGCTCTGCTGCTTGTGTTGTTGGACAACAAGCATTTGGAGGAAGGTCAATCATTGGTCTACCATGTGGACACTGAGAGCCGCTCTCTCCATGCTGTCAATAACATTGGCAGTCATGCCTTCTTCGTCCATTATATCTGGTGTATCTCCATCGACACCAGAGTGCACCCGACACTTCGACCTGGCTGCATCTACTACGCAGATTTGGGTTATATCAGAGAGTACTTTGATGATATAAAGGCCTGGGATGAGTGGCCAATACGTGTGGATAGATTAGGAAACTACGGTATGAGAAATGAACAAAGGCCATACCGTTTGGAGGATGTATTGGCTGCACACTGCAGACGGAAGGAGTTCAATGAATATTTCCTTCAGATCAGAGAATGGAGTGACGAAGTAATATATGCTGAATGAAGATCAGATTCATTCATCCTGGGGTATCCTAATCTTCATGTTGGCCATACATTGCGTCTTGTATTATTTTCAGATTAGTTTGTTGTGAACATTAACATTGTTATTGGCTACTTTTGGCTATTGTATGCAGTTTATGTATTATACTCCGTACTTAGTTTTCTGGATTTATTATGCTGCTGTGAATTTTTCCTATACTAGCTTCTAGATTTGACTGATTTTGTTTGTAATGACGATGGCTTGATGTGGCTGTTGGCCTTGACTGCCGGAGCAGAGCAATTAGTACTGTACTTAACCAGGTGTACCGTCTTTATATTAGTATTATATTATATTACTTGACCATAGCCATATTCAAAATCAAATCTCAGTCGGGTGGCAAAATCTCCCGCCAATCCTGAAATATTTCAGATGGGTTTTTGAATGGGATAAGAAGATAGATCACGATGATAGTAACCGGTATTCAAGGTGATGATGATTTGATTTTGCACTCGGCCTTGAACAGAGGTACTAGTACGGTGTCACAATTTTTTATCATTATAGTTGGACCTTAGCCAAATTCAAAATCTCATAGCGGCAAAACTTCCCGCCCACAAAATACAAAAATTTCACACGCTTCCAAATTCCCATTCTACCCCTATGGAGATGAGAGCAAAGTCGGTTGGTGGGGGGGTATGACCGTCATTTTTTGGATCACCACCTCCCTAGCCCGGAAACCCTCCCAAAAAAAATTCATTTCCCTCAGACCACCCACCGGAACTTCCCAAGTCCCTCTCTCCCACCTCCACGACCATCGCACCGGAACATCCCCGCCGGACTTCCCTGGCCTACCCGAGCCCTCGCGATCCTCGTCATCCGGCTGCCTGCCGGAGCCGCTTCATCGACGCCATCATCAACCGGACCGGATCATCCCCGCCGAACCTCGAAACCATATGCTCATCCAGCAGTCTACCGCAGTCGCTTCAGCTGCGATATCGTCCACCCCACCGGAGCCGCTTCGCCGGATCCGTCGTGCACCGCATCGGATCTTGCTCACCGACACCGCTGTGCATGAACCGGATCTGCTTCACCGGCGCCGTGCATGATCTAAACTCTTCTACTGTCGCTTTTCTATTGCTTGCCTGCAAGTTCTTGTTTAATCTTGCGGGAACCTGTTTGTGCTAACGACGTGCCGTTACGTTTTTGCAGATGAGATGAGTAACCATGAAGTGTAATGGCCATCTCTCCAACCCCAAGTAGCACATGTAGCGTACTTCATCACCGGATCTATCAACCCTAGGAAGATCTGTTGTGACTCCCACAGAGTGCTTCTCCTAATGTAAGTCCCTTGTTTTAGCGCCATGTTCTGGGTTCAGATGCTTGTTTGTCTGAAGCTCTTTTAGTTCATTCCTAGCTATGACCGTAACACCTTGCTATTTTCTAGTTCATTGCTAACTTTAAGCGATTGAACATTTTGGTTTGCATTCCCTGCTCTGTAGATGTAGCCATCATAACTTCTATCTTGCTCAGTCGTTGTTACAAAAATTATAGGTATTATAGTAACATCCTGCTATTATTTAGTTCATGGCCAATTTTAAGTAATTGCACATGTTGGTTCGCATTCCCTGCTCTATAGCTTTTGGCATCGTAACTTCTATATTTGGTTTACATTCCCTGCTCTGTAGATCTAGCCATCATAACTTTATCTTGCTCAGTCGTTGTTACAAAACTTATGGCCTGCTACTATGTTGTTTGCGCCAATTTTTTACTCCATGAACATGTTGGCTTGCATTCCCTGTACTACAGGTGATGCCATTGTTTTGTATCTAGTTCATTGTAAGCTAACAAAGTAAGGACTTAGTTTGGCATGCTATCACTCTGCTATCTAGCCTATAGTACAAATAAACTTGTCATACTACTAGATAAAAATTTTGCGTGCCATCTTGTTCTTCAAAAGCTGCATTATTGACTTGTTTCTCTGACTTGGCATGACGCTCACATATGGAATGTTGAACATATTGGTTTGCATTCCCTCTTATACAAGTTCACAGGTGATCCCACTATATTCTGTATCTGGTCCATCCTAAGCTCCAGCATTAACTATCCTCTATGTGTTACTCATTACAAGTTTATATCCCGAAACATCTTGATTTGCATCCCCTTCACTATAAGTTCAGGAGTATTATTTAGTTCACGGCCAAAATGAAGTAATTGCACTTGGCACATGTTGGTTCACATTCCCTCCTCTTTAGCTTTTGCCATCGTAACTTCTATTTTTGGTTTACATTCCCTGCTCTGTAGATGTAGCCATCATAACATCATCTTGCTCAGTCGTTGTTACAAAATTTATAGCCTGCTACTATGTTGTTCATGCCAATTTTGTACTCCCTGAACATGTTGGTTTGCATGGGACTCAACAGTAGTAAGTCTGCTGTTTCATTCTATGCTCTGTTATATTGGCTGTTGGTATGCGGCATGCACTCTTTGTTTGCTTATTGTGCGCATTACAATGATCTTGTTATAACGACGAAATGATGAGTTCCAAATATCTTTGGCAAACAATATTGTAGTGTCTTTGCCTTTCCATTGTTGCTGTCTTAATTTGTAATGTCTTTGTTTCAGATATAGGTGCTGCATGGACAACTTAAAAGATTGCCGGATCGCTTCATTGTATTGCTAGGTTTAATTACCATACAATTTCTCTGGGTTCTGTAATATTTTTTCAAAGCCGTGCAGCTGATGTAATATTTAGTTAGTTTTTATAGTTCTTTCGCGCATTTTTTCTTTGTTGCTTGTGGTAAGTGAGGCTATCCGACAGAAATCATTGCTGCGTAAATATTCTCAGTATCTAAAACACGAATTCCCATCCCTTAAACGGCCCAATTAACCGAAATCACATATGTGCCGGCCCGCAAAATCCTAAAGCGCCTATTATGCCGGCATATAAACAGCAACTAAACGGGCTGGCCCACTTACTTATTGGGCCAGCCCACTTGATTTACGGTGGACCCCACACCCTAATTGGGCTGGCCCACTTGCTTTAAGGTGGACCCCACCCACTACTGGGCCGGCCCACTATCTTGTTGGGCCGGCCCACTTGCTACATGGTGGACCCCACATACTAAATGGGCCGGCCCTTTAAGAGGAAAGTGGGACCCACCTGTGGTTTTGGCCCGGCCCACTAGCGTGTTGGGCCGGCCCACTTGCTATATGGTGGACCCCACATACTAAATGGGTCGGCCCTTTAACTGGAAAGTGGGACCCACCTGTGTTTTTGGCCCGGCCCACTATCTTGTTGGGCCGGCCCACTTGCTATATGGTGGACCCCACAGACTAAATGGGCTGGCCCATTAACAGGAAAGTGGGACCCACGTGTGCTTTTGGCCCGGCCCACTGGCTTGGTGGGCCGGCCCATTTGATCTAATGTGGACCCCATGTACTAAATGGGCCGGCCCGGTATCAGGAAAGTGGGACCCACATGCTAATTGGGCCGGCCCAATAACTTCTTGGGCCAGCCCACTTGCTTTAAGGTGGACCCCACATGGTAAATGGGCCGGCCCGATAACATGAAAGTGGGTCCCACATGTTTTGTGGGCCGGCCCTTTTGCCTGTTGACCGGTCAAACGAGTGCATTCGGCCCGGCCCACATGCTTAGTGGGCCGGCCCATTAATCTTTTGACCAGTCAACCTTACAGGTTAGGCCCGGCCCACGTAACTAATGGACCAGCCCAGCTATATAGTTGACCGGTCAAACTAAGTCAGCTGGCCCGGCCCGCAAACTTAATGGGCCGGCCCGCTTAAGACGTGGCAGGTCTCGTGTGGGCCTACCATCTACCACGGGGTTTCAGCGGTTAACGCCGTTAACTGCCAGTTAACGGCGTCTGCCACGTGTCAGTTTGCATGATGTCAGCAGTCAACGGGCTCCCAGAAACACTTCTGCAACGGTCCGATTTTCCGTGGCGGAAGGGCACCCAAGCGCGACGGACCGAAAAAAACGTGGTAGGACTTTGCCTGACGCAGTTTCGACAACATAACCCATATCGTCGGGTTAGGCCCATAGGCAGCGAAAAACACCCCTTAGCGGACGATTTTGGGACGTTGCCTATCAGAACTTTTCTTGTAGTGATGATTGAGATTCATATGAGCTTTGTATCACTATTAATCTATGTGCTACTCTAGTGATGTTATTAAAGTACTCTATTCCTCCTCCATGATGTAATTGTGACAGTGTGTGCATCATGTAGTACTTGGCGTAGTTTATGATTGTGATCTCTTGAAGATTATGAAGTTAACTATTACTATGATGGTATTGATGTGATCTATTCCTCCTTTCATAGTATGATGGTGACAGTGTGCATGCTATGTTAGTACTCGGTATAATTGTGTTGGTCTATCATGCACTCTAAGGTTATTTAAATATGAATATCGAATGTTGTGGAGCTTGTTAACTCCGGCATTGAGGTGCTCTTGTAGCCCTACACAATTAATGGTGTTCATCATCCAACAAGAGAGTGTAGAGTGGTTTTATTATGTGATCAATGTTGAGAGTGTCCACTAGTGAAAGTATGATCCCTAGGCCTTGTTTCCGAATAGAAAAGCTACACCACAAAGATTCCTATCTCCCACGTCAACTGCACGCCAGCAAGTATTTTCTGGTGCCATAGCCGGGGAGGACACCGTTTATTTACTGTTATACTGCATGTTTACTCGCTGCCATATTTTATTCAGATTGCTATTACCACTCATATTCATTCATACCACTTGTATTTCACTATCTCTTCGCCGAACTAGTGCACATATACATCTGACAAGTGTATTAGGTGTGTTGGGGACACAAGAGACTTCTTATATCGTGATTGCAGGGTTGCTTGAGAGGGATATCTTTGACCTCTTCCTCCCTGAGTTCGATAAACCTTGGGTGATCCACTTAAGGGAAAACTTGCTGCTGTTCTACAAACCTGTGCTCTTGGAGGGCCAACACTGTCTACGGGAATAGAAGCGTGCGTAGACATCAAGCTATTTTCTGGCGCCGTTGCCGGGGACCTGAAGGAACAAGATTTCTACCTCCCTCGTCAACCACATGCCAGTTGTAGACAGTCACCGCTCGTGAGCGGTACTAATGCTCCAGGTACTGCAGGGGTACCGCAACTTGTATTCTGGGTCAATCTCAGTGCAGACTCGGAGCGGTACCGTGGGCGGTACCTATAGGGGTAGCGGTACTACCGCTATAGGTACCGGTAGTACCGGCCTGGCTAAAACTGGTTTTCTCCCCTTTTTCTCTCCATCCATGTCACCTCGCTATACACACACAAAACCAGAAAACCTATCAACTACGCTTCAGTCTTCCGATCTTGACGTGTCCAGCGAAGTCACCGTGCACTTGCAAATCTAACAATGATACTCAAGGCACACGGTGAGATTACTCAAGTGTTGTCATCAAACACACAAAACATGGGGTGTAAACTTTGCTCTTACAATCTCCCCCTTTTTGGTGTTTGATGACAACACAAGAGTTTACAATAACATATGATATTATGATGAGATACTTGATACGTCTCCGACGTATCGATAATTTCTTATGTTCCATGCCACATTATTGATGATATCTACATGTTTTATGCACACTTTATGTCATATTCGTGCATTTTCTGGAACTAACCTATTAACAAGATGCCGAAGTGCCGATTCTTTGTTTTCTGCTGTTTTTGGTTTCAGAAATCCTAGTAAGGAAATATTCTCGGAATTGGACGAAATCAACGCCCAGGGTCCTATTTTGCCACGAAGCTTCCAGAAGACCGAAGAGGAGACGAAGTGGGGCCACGAGGTGGCGACACCATAGGGCGGCGTGGCCCAAGCCCTGGCCGCGCCGACCTAGGGTGTGGGCCCCTCGTGATGCCCCTCGACCTGCCCTTCCGCCTACAAATAGCCTTCGTCGCGAAACCCCCAGTACCGAGAGCCTCGATACGGAAAACCTTCCAGAGACGCCGCCGCCAATCCCATCTCGGGGGATTCAGGAGATCGCCTCCGGCACCCTGCCGGAGAGGGGAATCATCTCCCGGAGGACTCTACGCCGCCATGGTCGCCTCCGGAGTGATGTGTGAGTAGTCTACCCCTGGACTATGGGTCCATAGCAGTAGCTAGATGGTTGTCTTCTCCCCATTGTGCTTAATTGTCGGGTCTTGTGAGCTGCCGAACATGATCAAGATCATCTATTTGTAATTCTATATGTTGCGTTTGTTGGGATCCGATGAATAGAGAATACTTGTTATGTTGATTATCAAAGTTATGTCTATGTGTTGTTTATGATCTTGCATGCTCTCCGTTATTAGTAGATGCTCTGGCCAAGTTGATGCTAGTAACTCCAAGAGGGAGTATTTATGCTCGATAGTGGGTTCATATCTCCGTGAATCTGGGGGAGTGAGAGAAACCTCTAAGATTATGGATGTGTTGTTGCCACTAGGGATAAAACATTGGTGCTATGTTCGAGGATGTAGTCACTGATTACATTACGCGCAATACTTAATGCAATTGTCTGTTGTTAGCAACTTAATACTGGAGGGGGTTCGGATGATAACCTGAAGGTGGACTTTTTAGGCATAGATGCATGCTGGATAGCGGTCTATGTACTTTGTCGTAATGCCCAATTAAATCTCACAATACTCATCATAATATGTATGTGCATGGTCATGCCCTCTCTATTTGTCAATTGCCCAACTGTAATTTGTTCACCCGACATGCTGTTTATCTTATGGGAGAGACACCTCTAGTGAACTGTGGACCCCGGTCCAATTCTCTATACTGAAATACAATCTACTGCAATACTGTTCTACTGTTTTCTGCAAACAATCATCATCCACACTATACATCTAATCCTTTGTTACAGCAAGCCGGTGAGATTGACAACCTCGCTGTTTCGTTGGGGCAAAGTACTTGGTTTGTGTTGTGCAGGTTCCACGTTGGCACCGGAATCCCTGGTGTTGCGCCGCACTACATCTCGCCGCCATCAACCTTCAACGTGCTTCTTGACTCCTACTGGTTCGATAAACCTTGGTTTCTAACTGAGGGAAACTTACTGCTGTACGCATCACACCTTCCACTTGGGGTTCCCAACGGTCGCGTGCTGTACGCGTGTCAAGCTAAATTTCTGGCGCCGTTGCCGGGGACTTGAAGAAAAGTTACACCACAAAGATTTCTAACTCCCACGTCAACTACACGCCAGCAAGTAAATTTCTGGCGCCGTTGCCGGGGAGATCAAGACACGCTGCAAGGGGAGTCTCCACATTCCAATCTTTTTACTTTGTTTTTGTCTTGCTTAGTTTTATTTACTACTTTGTTTGCTGCACTAAATCAAAATACAAAAAAATTAGTTGCTAGTTTTACTTTATTTGCTATCTTGTTTGCTATATCAAAAACACAAAAAAATTAGTTACTTGTATTTACTTTACTTATTTCATCATGTTTCCTTTTAATTTTACCGTAAAAAACATGCCGGTAGGACGCGGGTCTATAGTTGGGAGAAATAATATAGAAGAATTCTTCAACCATGTTAGTACTGTTGATGATTTTGAAGATAGACACTTGGTAGATCTTGCTCCTACTTATGAAATTGCTGCCGCTGCTCTAGTTCACATGTTGGAAACTAAATTTGTTAATCTCAATCCTATAATCCAACACATGTTTCTTACACTCGGTGATATGGAAGAGGGGGAAAAGAAAGATTTTGTCTTAGAAACCCTTCTTAGAGAATTTGGTGGTCTAGCAAGGGAGGCTAGAAAGGTCTTTGCTAAATATGATATGCTTGGTTCTTGCACCAATTTTGTTAGTCTCCTTGAAAAAATGGATATGGATAGAATAAAGTACACTAATAATATTAATGATGGTGGGGAGATCAAAGCACCAATACCATGCAAGCTCCTAGCGATGAATGATGCACTAGAAAATAATTATGCTTGGCTTGTTCCTGAAAATTTGTTCGATGAGAGTAGCAAGCCTAAGACTAATGAAAAGGGAGACGCTAAAACTTATGTATCCAATATACTATGCTTGGCTGAGAAAACTCCAAACCCCGCTGTAGATGCACCATCCTCCGATAACACTTGATACACACTTTCTGCGCCTAGCTGAAAGGCGTTAAAGAAAAGCGCTTATGGGAGACAACCCATGTTTTTACTACAGTACTTTGTTTTATATTTGTGTCTTGGAAGTTGTTTACTACTGTAGCAACCTCTCCTTATCTTAGTTTAGTGTTTTGTTGTACCAAGTAAAGTCGTTGATAGAAAAGTTCATACTAGATTTGGATTACTGCGCAGAAACAGATTTCTTTGCTGTCACGAATCTGGGCAAAATTCTCTGTAGGTAACTCAGAAAATTATGCCAATTTACGTGAGTAATCCTCAGATATGTACGCAACTTTCATTCAATTTGAGCATTTTCATTTGAGCAAGTCTGGTGCCTCGATAAAATTCGACAATACGAACTGTTCTGTTTTTGACAGATTCTGCCTTTTATTTCGCATTGCCAGTTTTGTTATATTCGATGGATATTTTGATTCCATTGACTTTCAGTAGCTTTTTGCAATGTCCAGAAGTGTTAAGAATGATTATGTCACCTCTGAACATGTATATTTTGATTGTGCACTAAGCCTCTAATGAGTTGTTCTAAGTTTGGTGTGGAGGAAGTTTTCAAGGATCAAGAGAGGGAGATGATACAACATGATCAAGGAGAGTGAAAGCTCTAAGCTTGGGGATGCCCCGGTGGTTCACCCCTGCATATATCAAGAAGACTCAAGCGTCTAAGCTTGGGGATGCCCAAGGCATCCCCTTCTTCATCGACAACATTATCAGGTTCCTCCCCTGAAACTATATTTTTATTCCATCACATCTTATGTGCTTTGCTTGGAGCGTCGGTTTGTTTTTGCTTTTGTTTTGTTTGAATAAAATGGATCCTAGCATTCAATTTGTGGGAGAGAGACACGCTCCGCTGTAGCATATGGACAAATATGTCCTTAGGCTCTACTCATAGTATTCATGGCGAAGTTTCTTCTTCGTTAAATTGTTATATGGTTGGAATTGGAAAATGATACATGTAGTAACTTGCTATAATGTCTTGGATAATGTGATACTTGGCAATTGTTGTGCTCATGTTTAAGCTCTTGCATCATATACTTTGCACCCATTAATGAAGAAATACATAGAGCATGCTAAAATTTGGTTTGCATATTTGGTCTCTCTAAGGTCTAGATAATTTCTAGTATTGAGTTTGAACAACAAGGAAGACGGTGTAGAGTCTTATAATGTTTTCAATATGTCTTTTATGTGAGTTTTGCTGCACCGCTTCATCCTTGTGTTTGTTTCAAATAGCCTTGCTAGCCTAAACCTTGTATCGAGAGGAAATACTTCTCATGCATCCAAAATACTTGAGCCAACCACTATGCCATTTGTGTCCACCATACCTACCTACTACATGGTATTTCTCCGCCATTCCAAAGTAAATTGCTTGAGTGCTACCTTTAAATTTCTATCCTTCACCTTTACAATATATAGCTCATGGGACAAATAGCTTAAAAACTATTGTGGTATTGAATATGTACTTATGCACTTTATCTCTTATTAAGTTGCTTGTTGTGCGATAACCATGTTCACTGGGGACGCCATCAACTATTCTTTGTTGAATATCATGTGAGTTGCTATGCATGTTTGTCTTGTCTGAAGTAAGGGAGATCTACCACCTTATGGTTAGAGCATGCATATTGTTAGAGAAGAACATTGGGCCGCTAACTAAAGCCATGATCCATGGTGGAAGTTTCAGTTTTGGACAAATATCCTCAATCTCATATGAGAAAATTAACTGTTGCTACATGCTTATGCATTAAAGAGGAGTCTATTATCTGTTGTCTATGTTGTCCCGGTATGGATGTCTAAGTTGAGAATAATCAATAGCGAGAAATCCGATGCGAGCTTTCTCCTTAGACCTTTGTACAGGCGGCATAGAGGTACCCCTTTGTGACACTTGGTTAAAACATGTGCATTGCGATGATCCCGGTAGTCCAAGCTAATTAGGACAAGGTGCGGGCACTATTAGTATACTATGCATGGGGCTTGCAACTTGTAAGATATAATTTACATGATACATATGCTTTATTACTACCGTTGACAAAATTGTTTCTTGTTTTCAAAATCAAAGCTCTAGCACAAATATAGCAATCGATGCTTTCCTCTTTGAAGGACCATTCTTTTACTTTTATGTTGAGTCAGTTCACCTATTTCTCTCCATCTCAAGAAGCAAACACTTGTGTGAACTGTGCACTGATTCCTACATACTTGCATATTGCACTTATTATATTACTCTATGTTGACAATATCCATGAGATATACATGTTATAAGTTGAAAGCAACCGCTGAAACTTAATCTTCCTATGTGTTGCTTCAATGCCTCTACTTTGAATTATTGATTTATGAGTTAACTCTTATGCAAGACTTATTGATGCTTGTCTTGAAGTACTATTCATGAAAAGTCTTTGCTATATGATTCACTTGTTTACTCATGTCATATACATTGTTTTGATCGCTGCATTCACTACATATGCTTTACAAATAGTATGATCAAGGTTATGATGGCATGTCACTCCAGAAATTATCTTTGTTTATCGTTTACCTGCTCGGGACGAGCAGGAACTAAGCTTGGGGATGCTGATACGTCTCCGACGTATCGATAATTTCTTATGTTCCATGCCACATTATTGATGATATCTACATGTTTTATGCACACTTTATGTCATATTCGTGCATTTTCTGGAACTAACCTATTAACAAGATGCCGAAGTGTCGATTCTGTTTTCTCATTGTTTTTGGTTTCAGAAATCCTAGTAAGGAAATATTCTCGGAATTGGACGAAATCAACGCCCAGGGTCCTATTTTGCCACGAAGCTTCCAGAAGACCGAAGAGGAGACGAAGTGGGGCCACGAGGTGGCGACACCATAGGGCGGCGCGGCCCAAGCCCTGGCCGCGCCGACCTAGGGTGTGGGCCCCTCGTGATGCCCCTCGAACTGCCCTTCCGCCTACAAATAGCCTTCGTCGCGAAACCCCCAGTACCGAGAGCCACGATACGGAAAACCTTCCAGAGACGCCGCCGCCGCCAATCCCATCTCGGGGGATTCAGGAGATCGCCTCCGGCACCCTGCCGGAGAGGGGAATCATCTCCCTGAGGACTCTACGCCGCCATGGTCGCCTCCGGAGTGATGTGTGAGTAGTCTACCCCTGGACTATGGGTCCATAGCAGTAGCTAGATGGTTGTCTTCTCCCCATTGTGCTTAATTGTCGGGTCTTGTGAGCTGCCGAACATGATCAAGATCATCTATCTGTAATTCTATATGTTGCGTTTGTTGGGATCCGATGAATAGAGAATACTTGTTATGTTGATTATCAAAGTTATGTCTATGTGTTGTTTATGATCTTGCATGCTCTCCGTTATTAGTAGATGCTCTGGCCAAGTTGATGCTAGTAACTCCAAGAGGGAGTATTTATGCTCGATAGTGGGTTCATGTCTCCGTGAATCTGGGGGAGTGAGAGAAACCTCTAAGATTATGGATGTGCTGTTGCCACTAGGGATAAAACATTGGTGCTATGTTCGAGGATGTAGTCACTGATTACATTACGCGCAATACTTAATGCAATTGTCTGTTGTTAGCAACTTAATACTGGAGGGGGTTCGGATGATAACCTGAAGGTGGACTTTTTAGGCATAGATGCATGCTGGATAGCGGTCTTTGTACTTTGTCGTAATGCCCAATTAAAT
The DNA here is from genome assembly GCF_019359855.2 of Lolium perenne. Lineage (NCBI taxonomy): Eukaryota > Viridiplantae > Streptophyta > Magnoliopsida > Poales > Poaceae > Lolium > Lolium perenne. The sequence continues at coordinate 261,369,491 of NC_067246.2, read as the reverse complement.
CTCACAATACTCATCATAATATGTATGTGCATGGTCATGCCCTCTCTATTTGTCAATTGCCCAACTGTAATTTGTTCACCCGACATGCTGTTTATCTTATGGGAGAGACACCTCTAGTGAACTGTGGACCCCGGTCCAATTCTCTATACTGAAATACAATCTACTGCAATACTGTTCTACTGTTTTCTGCAAACAATCATCATCCACACTATACATCTAATCCTTTGTTACAGCAAGCCGGTGAGATTGACAACCTCGCTGTTTCGTTGGGGCAAAGTACTTGGTTTGTGTTGTGCAGGTTCCACGTTGGCGCCGGAATCCCTGGTGTTGCGCCGCACTACATATCGCCGCCATCAACCTTCAACGTGCTTCTTGACTCCTACTGGTTCGATAAACCTTGGTTTCTAACTGAAGGAAACTTACTGCTGTACGCATCACACCTTCCACTTGGGGTTCCCAACGGTCGCGTGCTGTACGCGTGTCAATACTTCGATTTGCAAAAACTCGACGGAGCTCCCCCTACAATGTGCATATCATGAATATGTATTTGAATACAAATACACATGTTCTAGAGACATCACTCCCCCTAGTTTCTACAAACCAAGCACATATGCAACATGGATAAATGACATGTTCAAGTAGCATATGCACAATATGGAGGCAACATAAGATCATGCAAGGAGATTTGGGTGAAGTTATCATACCATAGCCTTGAGAATACCCAAACTCACCATAAGATGCCTCCATAGGGTTGTTGATGTAGCCATAAGAAAGGATAAGCAACTAGAACCAAAAGGCTACAAACAACAAAGGTCCCCATCCACATAGGAACTTCTCCCTCTTTGGCATCGGAACACCAAAAAGGAGGGTAAAGAAACTAGAAGGATGGAGAAAAAGAACATACAACCAAGCTTGCAAAAATCACGAGAAAACAAGCTTGAAGGAGGTTCTTCAAAAACAAGGAAAAGAAAGCAAAGAAGAAAGACAAAAGAAGGTCACAAAGAAACACAAAGAACCGAAAACCCCTCAAAGAAGGGGGGTTGGTGGCCGAGGCCACCGTGTAAGAGTATAGTAGTGTGAGGTCACGTAGATGTATCTAGGACTCACGGACTACAACTCAACATGAAGCTCATAAGTCACTTAATTAACGAATAGTATATGTTTTGGATTTCTTTATGCATTATGGGGGGAGGGATAGCTCAATAGATTTAAACCGCACTCCCCCTATGTTCATGCGTGCCTTTCATCTAGATATAAAGGTTAGGAGTGGTATGTGCGCACGACGGTCAAGCAAAGTTCAATGGATCAATGATATTTAGCTCATGCCTCAACTCGATGAAACGCTTATCATCTAAGGGCTTCGTGAAGATGTCCGCCAATTGCTCCTTGGTGCCAATGTAGGATAGTACAATATCTCCGCGAGCAATGTGATCTCGGATGAAGTGGTTCCGTATCTCAATGTGCTTCATCTTGCCATGGAGAACCGGATTTTAGGCGATCTTGATTGCGCTCTCATTGTCACACAAAAGAGGCACCTTGCTATACTCGAGTCCATAATCCCGCAAGGTTTGCCTCATCCACAAGATTTGAGCACAACTACTTGCCACGGCAATATACTCGGCTTCCGCGGTGGAGACGGAGACACAATTTTGCTTCTTCGAGGACCAACACACCAAAGATCTTCCAAGAAAGTGACAAGCTCTGAATGTAGACTTCCTATCAACCTTGTCGCCCGCCCAATCGGAGTCGGTGAAACCAATCAAAGAAAAGTTCGTGTCCCTTGGGTACCATAATCCGAAGTGTGGGGTATCAACTAAATATCGAAAGATCCTTTTGACCGCCACTAGGTGGCTTTCCTTCGGGCTTGCTTGAAACCGTGCACACATACCAACGCTTAACATTATATCCGGGCGAGAGGCACAAAGGTAAAGAAGCGAACCTATCATCGAACGGTAGAGCTTGGTATCCACCGCCTTACCGGTCTCGTCAAGAGAGAGTTGACACTTGAGATGCATCGGAGTTCCAATGCCCTTGGCGTCCTTCATATCAAAGCGCTTGATCATGTCTTGGAGGTACTTTGCTTGATTGATGAAGGTTCCTTGTCGCATTTGCTTGATCTCGAACCCAAGAAAGTACTTGAGTTCACCCATCATTGACATCTCAAACCTATTTGTCATCAACATAGCAAACTCATCATTGAATTTTGTGTTAGTCGAGCCAAATATGATGTCATCTACATAGAGTTGGCATACGAAAAGCTCCCCATTGACTTTCTTAGTAAAAAGAGTGGGATCAATTTTCCCCACTTCGAAACCACGGTCTTCAAGCAACTCCTTTAGATGCTCATACCAAGCTCTAGGAGCTTGTTTGAGTCCATATAGGGCCTTTTTGAGCTTGAAGACATGGTCCGAGAAATGGGGGTCCTCGAACCCCGGGGGTTGCTTCACATATACTTCCTCATGTAAAGGACTATTAAGAAAAGCACTCTTAACATCCATTTGTTGCAACTTAAAGCCATGATGTGAGGCAAAGGCCAAAAGGATACGAATGGACTCAAGCCTTGCAACGGGTGCAAAGGTTTCACCAAAGTCCACGCCTTCGACTTTAGAATAGCCTTGTGCCACCAATCTTGCTTTGTTGCGGATGACCATGCCACTTTCATCTTGCTTGTTCTTGAAAACCCATTTGGTGCCGATAACATTGCGACAATGATCGGGTCGCTTCATAAGAGTCCACACATCATTCCGCTTGAAGTTGTTGAGTTCCTCTTGAATTGCATTCAACCAATCGGGATCTTTGAGAGCTTCATTAACTTTGAGTGGTTCCGCCATAGAGACAAAGGCGTGGTGCTCACAAAAGTTTGCTAATTGCCTCCGGGTGGTTACTTTGCTCTTTAGATCACCAATGATATTATGCAAGGAATGAGACTTGAGACGCAAGTGTCTTGTAATAGGGTCTTCACGATGAGTGTCGGCTAGAGGAGAAGATTCTTGTGAGTCCTCTTGGCCTTCATCACGGTTTAGGTCCTCGCCTTGATCTCAATTGTTGTAGAGGTTGACTTGCATTTGTAAGATCAACGGAAGAAGCTTGGCCTTGTGGTGTAGATGGCTCCACTTGGGTGAAACTTGGTCCTTCCCCGGTACTCATAGAAGGTAGCTCTTGAGGTCGGTGAATGCCAACACCCATCCTTCCTATGGTATCCGGGGGAATTGCATCTCCTTTCTCATAAGAAGCACTTCTCTCCTCCAAAGATCTATCATCTTCATCGAATGTCACATCACAAGATTCTACAACTCGCCCACTTGACTTGTTGAAGACTCTATAGGCGTGAGAATCCATAGCATAGCCAACGAAAATTCCTTCTTGAGCTCTTGAATCAAACTTGGATAGGCGTGTGTCTTTGACAAGCACATAGCATTTGCATCCGAAGACCTTGAAGTATGACACATTTGGCTTGTTGCCGGTGAGGATCTCATATGGTGTCTTCTCAAGACCTTTGCGAAAGTAGAGACGATTAGTAGCGTGGCATGCGGTAGAAATAGCTTCCGCCCAAAAATTGTAGTTGGACTTGTATTCCATCATCATGGTTCGAGCGGCTTCGATCAAGGTTTGATTATTCCTTTCGGCGACCCCATTTTGTTGGGGAGTATATGGCGTGGAGTATTGGTGTTGGATTCCTTCTTCGCCGAGGAAGTTATCCAAGGTGTAGTTCTTGAACTCCGTTCCATTGTCGCTCCTTATTGCGAGGATCTTGTTGTCGTACTTGCGTTGAACTTGGTTGGCAAACTCCATCATGGTCCGTTGAGTCTCACTCTTGTACTTGAAGAAGAATACCCAACAATAGCGTGAATAGTCATCAACAATGACGAGGCAATACTTCTTTCCTCCAATACTTTCATGAGACGGTGGACCGAAGAGATCAACATGTAGGAGCTCCAAGCATCTTGTGGTAGAGATGATAGTCTTGGCCTTGTGAGGAGCTCCATGCATTTTTCCTTGTACGCAAGCCCTACAAACGCGATCCTTGCAAAAAGAGACATCTTCTTTTAGTCCGAGAATGTGGTCACCCTTGTGGAAACTTTGCAAAGTCCTCATGTTGACATGGGCTAGTCGGCGATGCCATAACCAACCCTTGTCACCTTTGGCGAATAGGCAAAGAGCGGAAGATGTTGTCTTTCCGGAGAAATCGACAACATACAATCCGTTCTCTACATATCCAACAAAAGCTACATTGAGTGTCTTGCTCCACAAGAGGACCACCATATGTTCATCAAAGAATGTGCATAGACCCATACGAGCAATTTGATGAACGGAGAGTAAATTGTAACCAAGGGTCTCGACAAGGAGGACATTCACAAGTGAGATGTCGGGTGTTACCACCACCTTGCCAAGACCCAATACCTTAGAGCATGTGTTGTCGCCATATGATACGGTAGAGTGAGAAGGCTCGAGGTCGACAACAATATTCTTGCTTCCGGTCATATGACTTGTGGCTCCACTATCAACCACCCATTTAGCGCCACCGGAAGCATAGTCCTACAAGGAATCAAGTCTTGGATTTAGGTACCCATTTTTCAATGGGTCCTAGCATGTTAGTAACAAGGGGTTTGGGAACCCAAATAGTCCAATCAACATTGTCCTTTTGAGGACCAATAAAGCGAGCATGAATATGTCCATAGTAATCAACAAAAATAACATAAGAAGGGTTGTTAGAGCCGGCGAAACCCGTCGAGGCGGAGTTGGATACTCCATCCCTTCTTGAGCTAGCATCGCTCTCCTCAAGGTTGATCTCCATGTTCTCCTTGTTCTTCTTCTTCTTGGTCCTCTTATTCCTCTTCCTCTTTGGCTTGGTAGCCACTCCTCTTTCATTCCAAGAGCCCTCTTTGGCTCCATCTTTAGCTTCAATGACTCCTTCCAAGTACTTGGCTTGAACTTGGAGTCTATGAACTTTGGCCTTCAAACGGTTGACTTCATCTTCATGCTCCAGGTGAGGATGGCAAATATCAAACACTTGTACTTCCTTTGCCTTGTTCACCCGGAAGTGTTCCATCAAAGCTTCTTCTTGGAGAGCGTTCATCTTCATGAGTATGCGCTTGTCACTCTCCATCTTGGCAATGTCACTTTCATGAGTGCAACACGCACGGTCCTTGCTCAAAGGGAAATGCACCTTCAATGCTTCCTCTTGCATGGAATTGATCTCCATGAGCTTGGCTTCCCTTCTCTTCAAGGCGGCTATTTCCTCCTCATGATCACAACAAGTGTCCTTCTCCTTGCTCATGTGGAGACATTCCACCAAAAACTCTTCTTGCTTGCTACTCAAACTCAATAGCTTGGCCTTGGTGGTCTCAAGAGCGGCAATTTCTTCTTCATGGTTGCAACATGAGGTCTTCTCTTTGAACAAGCGGTAATATTCATCCAAGGCTTCTTCTTGAAGAGCATTGACTTCCAAGAGAAGAGCATTGTGCCTCCTCAAAGAAGTAACTTGATCAACAAGCTCATCATGACAAGAGTTGGGGTCTTCATCATCTTTCTCTTTGTTGGCTTCCTCAAGAGAGAGCATCTTATTTTTGAGCTCACCAATCAGCTCAAGAGCATGGTCTCGATCCTTGGTGAGTCGAGAAACAATAGCTTCGTTGGAGTCTTCAAGAACGATGACACTAGCTTCAAGAGACATGCGCAGATTTTATTCATCATAAAGCTCCTCTTTGAGAGAGGCAATCTCATTTGCCGCTTCCCTTTCCAACCTCTCCTTCTCCTCTATAAGGTCTTGTGCCGCACCAAGTTGGCTCAAGAGAGCCCCAACATGAGTCTTGGTATCCCCTTGTATGTTAGTGAGAAAAGAATCCAAACCCATAATCTCACGTTTAACGGTGAGACTAGTGGCATCATCAATATATAAGGCATTAGTCGAGGATGATGGTTTGGAAGGGGATTTTACCTCTGTGGATACCTTTGCCATAAGGCAACGAGCATTGTTGGTGACGAGGTTCTCATTAGGAGAGTTGAACAGGGAGATAGAGGGAGTGGAAATGGCGATGGCGGCCACTCCCTCTCCTTCCTTGTTGGAGCGCTTGTCTTCATGTTCTCCATCCTCATCGGAGGAGTACTCTTCTCGAATGATGAAGGCTCTAGGCTTCTTGGTGAAGGAGACCTTGTCGTCATCGGACTTTGGGGAGAACTTGGAGAATCCTTTGGAGAGTGACTTGAACTTATCCTTGCGGATAAGCCTTCCACCATGATCTTCTCTTCTCTCAAACATACAATCCGCGACAAAATGATTCTTGTCGCCGCAATTGTAGCATGTTCTTCCCCTTTGCCCCTCCCTTGGGCTCTTGGAAAAACTTCTTGGGGAATCACGTGATCTTCTTGGTCTTGTGCTTTGGGACATGTTTCCATCCCAAAATTTCTTGGCGGCGAGAGCCATGTGCTCATGATAGTTGGCCTTGAGATCATCCGGTCCCCACTCAACGGGATCCTCATCGCTTTCACTAGCTTCATATACCTTCATCTTCAATGCAAGGTTAGGCTTGCGGGAGTTGTGGGCGCGAGCAACAAGATCCTCCGCATTCTTCTTGGAGATGTCCAAAGCGATGACTTCGCAAAGAACTTCATCGGATGTCATAGCACGGAAGGAGGTGTTTTGGCGGATGGCCGTCAACTTCACTTCCTCATATGGGAGGAGAGCGTTGTAGAACTTTTGCTTGATCCAATGGTCATCCACAAACGTTGCTCGAAGATCTTGCATTTGTACGGCAAGAGCGATGAGGCGCCGATACATTTCTTCCGGGGACTCTCCTTCAATCATGACAAAGTTGTCGGCCATGTTGTTCACTTCATCAAAACGAGAGCTTTGGATGCTTGCATTTCTGAGGAAGAGCTTCTCAAGTTTATCCCATGCTTCCTTGGCGGTCTTGAGCGAGCGGATATGAGAACGGTCCTTGGGCGTGATGGCCATGTGAATCATGTTGATGGCGGTGGCGTTGAGTTGGTCATCCACCACATCTCTTCTTGTCAAGCTCTTTGGGTCTCGTGGTGAATAGCCCTCCTCGATGATACACCAAAGCTCGGTAGATGCATTGCGCACATGAGAACGAATTAAGAATTGCCAATTTTTAAAGTTGTTTGACTCAAGTAACGGTGGTGAACCATACGACAAGATATGTGGCATAGGTATTGGAACGTTTATGGTGTAATCATTTGATGGTGGCACCGCATGATTATTCCCTAGATGTTCCGCAACCGGTGTCTCATCCTCCTTCCCCTTTGTTGAAGTGACGGTCTCCCCAAGCCCTTCCTTTTGTGGATCTTTTGTCGATTGCGCGACAAAATCAACAAGAGGAAATGGGTTAGCTTTTGGTGGGGGATCCTCGGCACTTGCTTTAGGATTAGCGATGGGGTTTGGTTTTTGTGCAACCAACTCCATCATCATCGCCTTCATTTGGGCAACGATGGATGACTCCAATTTCTTGAGGTCATCCAACGTAGCCGTTGTGGAATCGATGGGAGATGATGGAGCGGGTAGCACAAGGGAAGGTGACCCATTCTTATCCGCCTCTTCTTCGGCCATTTCTTAGGCGGTAAAGCCCGAGCAAGAAAACCTGGCTCTGATACCACTTGAATGGATCGTAGCGAACAAGAGGGGGGGTGAATGGCGCTACGACAAGTTTTAGCCTTTTTCAATTTTTATGCAACGGAAGGTAAAGGTGGAAACTTTAGCGATAGCGGTGATCCTACAATGATCCTAGGACAAGTGCAACAAGTAAAGGAATCACCAAGATAGTAAGAGTAAGGAGCGATACAACCGGGGGCGCGGAGACGAGGCGAGGTTTGTTTCCTGTAGTTCCTTCCACAATAGGAAGTATGTCTGCGTTGAGGAGGTGCTAGTCTCACACAAGAGACTAGACGGCCACACCACGAAGGAAGGCCTCACCTTCTTCCTCGAGAGAGCTCCACGAAGGTGCTCTCCCTCTTCCACTAAGGCACCGGTCGAGGCGGTGATTCCTTCACAAGGTTGGGGCGAGCTCCACACACAAGGATGCTCCTAACACCCTATGGAGCTAGTACATCACAAAGCTAGCCTCCATAGCTGCACATCTCCAATGCTCCACCATAGGAACCCTACCACCAAGATCCACTAAGGAATAGCTAGTATTGGTGAAATCTCTCTTGGTAGAACTATAGATCGGGGTCTCCTCCACCACTCCTCAAAGTTTGGGCATGATTGGTTGGATGGATGGAGAGAACCTCAAGGATTAAGCTCAGCAACAATGGAGGAGATAGAGGGAAGAGATAAAATCGTGTTGGGGAAGAAGGAGCCCTTAAATAGGCTCCTCCAAATCCAACTGTTATGTCCTGTTTTTGCCTAAGCGGTACTACCGCTTTGGGTAAGCGGTACTACCGCTCTGAGTTCGAATTCCCCAGATCTGGTCGAAGTGGACGCAGAGCGGTACTACCGCTCGCGGTACCGCTCGAGGTACCGCAATGGGTTAGGCGGTACCGTGAGCGGTACTACCGCTCGTGAGCGGTACTACCACTCCAGGTACTGCAGGGGTACCGCAACTTGTATTCTGGGTCAATCTCAGTGCAGACTCAGAGCGGTACCATGGGCGGTACCTATAGGGGTAGCGGTACTACCGCTATAGGTACCGGTAGTACTGGCCTGGCTAAAACTGGTTTTCTCCCCTTTTTCTCTCCATCCATGTCACCTCGCTATACACACACAAAACTAGAAAACCTATCAACTACGCTTCAGTCTTCCGATCTTGACGTGTGATGACCCACAAGTATAGGGGATCGCAACAGTCTTCGAGGGAAGTAAAACCCAATTAATTGATTCGACACAAGGGGAGACAAAGAATACTTGAAAGCCTTAACATCGGAGTTGTCAAATCAGCTGCACCTGGAAACAAACTTGCTCGCAAGAGTTTATCAGTATTAACAGTTTTATAGCAGTAGCAGTAGTGAAATAACATCAGCAGTGGAACAAAGACAACAGTAGTGATTATAGTAAACAGCAGGATTAAAATATTGTAGGCACGGGGATGGATGATGGGTGTTGCATGGATGAGAGAAACTCATGTAACAATCAAAGCAGGGCATTTGCAGATAATAATAAAACGGTGTCCAAGTACTAAGCAATCCATAGGCATGTGTTCCGTATATAGTCGTACGTGCTCGCAATGAGAAACTTGCACAACATCTTTTGTCCTACCAGCCGGTAGCAGCCGGGCCTCTAGGGAATCTACTGGAAATTAAGGTACTCCTTTTAATAGAGTACCGGAGCAAAGCATTAACACTCAGTGAACACATGTGATCCTCACATCACCGCCTTCCCCTCCGGTTGTCCCGATTTCTGTCAGTTTGGGGCGTCGGGTTCCGGACAGCGACATGTGTATACAACTTGCAGGTAAGATCATAAAACAATGAATATCATCATGAAACAATAACATGTTCAGATCTGAGATCATGGCACTCGGGCCCTAGTGACAAGCATTAAGCATAACAAGTTGCAACAATATCATCAAAGTACCAATTACGGACACTAAGCACTATGCCCTAACAATCTTATGCTATTACATGACCAATCTCATCCAATCCCTACCATCCCCTTCAGCCTACAGCGGGGGAATTACTCACACATGGATGGGGGAAACATTGCTGGTCGATGGAGAGGCGTCGGTGGTGATGATGGCGATGATCTCCTCCAATTCCCCGTCCCGGCGGAGTGCCAGAACGGAGTTTCTGGTCCCGAGACGGAGTTTCGCGACGGTGGCGGCGTACTGGATGGTTTCTAGCGACTTCGACTTCTCTTCTCGCGTTTTTAGATCGAAACCCTTAAGTAGTCCAGAGGAGGGCATCAGAGGCTGGCCGAGGGGGCCACACGCTAGGGCGGCGCGCCCCCCCTCCAGGCCGCGCCGGCCTGTTGTCTGGGGGGCCTGGGCCTCCCCCAGGTCTGCCCTTCTAGCTCCGTGATTCTTCTGGAAAAATAGGCCCTTCGACATAAATTCCGGGGATTTTCCTGAAAGTTGAATTTCTGCACAAAAATGAGACACCAGGGCAATTCTGCTGAAAATAGCGTTAGTCCGTGTTAGTTGTATCCAAAATACAAAAATTAGAGGCAAAACAATAGCAAAAGTGTTCGGGAAAGTAGATACGTTTTGGACGTATCAACTCCCCCCAAGCTTAGCTTATTGCTTGTCCTCAAGCAATTCAGTTAACAACTGAGTGCGCTAAAAGAACTTTCACGAACACATTTGTTCATATGATGTAAATATTCTCATGATATGGACAAGTACTTAGGCAATTCATAATAAGATACATGCAAATAAGATCATCTAATAGCTATGTCAATCATGGAAAGGTACCAACAAATTAATAATAAGCATCATGAATCATGTCTATCAGCAGGATTGCAATGTTCATAAAAGGGTATGATAAAGTGGTATCTCGCTTGCCCGTATTTGTACAGCAAAACATAAATGCTCAGGCACCTCTGAAGTTCATGGAAAGACTAGAAGTAGAGATTGTCAAAGATAAAAGCATCAAAGTTATACCACAGTCAATCACATTTTGGGACAAGCATATTATACTAAGAATGACAGTTGTGCTCTCAAGAAAGTGCTCAAAGAAAGGATGGTGACTCAACATAAAAGTAAAAGATTGACCCTTCGCAGAGGGAAACAGGGATTAACATGCGCTAGAGCTTTTCATTTTTAAAACAGGAGTAAAATTATTTTGAGAGGTGTTTGTTATTGTCAACGAATGGTAATGGGTACACCAACTACCTCGTCAACCAGACTTTCAAAAGCGGCTCCCATGAAGGACGTTATTTCTACCAGCAAGGTAGATCATCCCTCTTCTCTTTTGTTTACACACGTATTTTAGTTTTATTATGGATGACACTCCCCCAACCTTTGCTTACACAAGCCATGGCTAACCGAATCCTCGGGTGCCTTCCATCAATCTCATACCATGGAGGAGTGTCTAATTACAAAATTAAGTTGCTTACTGATGAATCAGAGCAAAACACGTGAAGAGAATTATTAATGAAGTTATTAATTGGGGCTGGGCACCCCGTTGCCAGCTCTTATTATGAAAGTCTGTCAAAAGTAAATGACAAGGTTGAAAGATAAACACCACATATTTCCTCATGAGCTATAAAACATTAACACAAATTGAGAAGCATTTTGAAGGTTTAAAGGTAGCGCATGAGAATTTACTTGGAATGGTTTGAAATGCCATGCATAGGTATTTATGGTGGACACTTTGGAATAACTTGGTTTTCAGGGGTTTGGAAGCACGAGCAGCGTTCCCGCTCAGTACAAGTGAAGGCTAGCAATAGACTGGGGAGCGACAATCAAGAGAGCAGTAACTGTCATAATCATGCTTGCGGCAAAATAAATTAACGGAGGCATAAAAGTGATACAAGAACTCTGAGGCAAAGTAAATCATCGAGGCTTAATTGACTTTTGTTCAGTCATATGCATGCGTGAGCATGTGCCAAGTCGATTCGAATGAATTATTCAGAGGAGGATACCACAATGTCATACCTATTTATGAATAAAACAATGCAAGCAAACATTCATGACATGCTACTCATATTAATAAACTGGAGCTAAACATGAGAGATCATGAACTACTAGACTTTCTTAAATGACATATACCTCACATGAAACAACTAAGCATGCTCACATGGATGAGTATATGTACAAAAATGAAAACAAATAGAGTTCATACCAGCCTCTCACCACAGTCGAATTGTCGTAGATCGTCATTATTGCTTTTCACTTGTGTAGCTTGAATAATATGAAATGAAAACCACGCTCCAGCCACCGAAGACCATTGAACTCATAATGAACTTTATAAAACCAAAGAAGAACAGCAAATATTTTTGGTGCTTTCGAATTGGAAACAAGAACAAAAGGAAACAAGCAAACAAAGCAAAATCTTTTTAGATTTTCTGATAGCAAATAAAACAAAATAAAGGCAATAAACCAAAATAAGCAAATGGTGAAGAGAAACAACAGAAATATTTTTGGTCTTTTGTGTTTTAGGAAGGAAACAAAGCAAAAACAAGAAAATGAAAACTAGAAAAGTCACATAAACACAAAGCAGCAGGAATTCGTCAAACTTGACAGCAGTACAGTAATCGATTTTTAAGAAATTCTTTCGCTGCCCAAATCGAAAAGTGTTCAACTAATGAAAGTTAGATAACAACCTGGGGAACACGCACAAAAAATGGCTTCACAAAATAACGTTCTGCCTGTTTTCGAGAATTTTTTTTTTGGTATCAGTCCAGAATCTGTTTTCAGGCAGCACCTCCCCAAATATCATTTCTCTCTTATTAGAAAACCACTACAAGAAACTAAACAAGTATATACAAGTATCCAGCAACTATAATATGCAAAGAGTGAGTGATTCCGGTATACCTCCCCCCAAGCTTAGGCTTTTGACTCTTCTTGATCACATTATATCACCCTTCTCTCTTGACCATTGAAAACTTCTGCCACACCAAACTTCTCATAAACTTCATTAGAGGGGTTAGTACTCAAAAAACTTTAATCCACTTTAGTACTTGAATTGTATTGATATGGATCCAATCATAATATTTTGATATCCTTCTTTGGGCTCATATATAGGACGATCAATAGCTCCCACTTTGATAGTTCTCACATTAGAAATTGTATTAACTCCACATACTTTATCAATCTTCTTGGGGAAATAAACGGTATGCTCCTTGTCATCGACATTGAAAGTAACTTTTCCTTTATTGCAATCAATAACAGCCCCTGCGGTGTTAAGAAAAGGTCTCCCAAGAATAATAGACATATTATCATCTTCAGGCATTTCCAACACAACAAAATCAGTTAATATCAAGCAGTTATTAGTAACTTGAACAGGAACATCCTCACATATACCAACAGGAATAGCAGTAGATTTATCAGCCATTTGCAAAGATATATCAGTCGGTATCAACTTATCTAAATAAAGTCTCTTGTAAAGAGAAAAAGGCATAACACTAACACCTGCTCCCAAATCACATAGAGCAGTTCTAACATAATTATTCTTAATAGAACAAGGAATAGTTGGTATACCTGGGTCGCCCAACTTCTTTGGAACCTTGCCATTGAAAGAGTAATTAGCAAGCATAGTGGAAATCTCCTCATTAGGAATTTTCCTTTTATTAGAGACAATATCTTTCATATACTTTGAATAAGGAGGCAATTTAATAGCATCAGTCAAAGGGATTTGCAGGAATAAAGGTTTCATCCAATCGCAAAATTTATTATAATGTTCTTCTTCTTTTGATTTTAGTTTCTTAGCAGAAAAAGGCATTTTCTTTTGAACCCAAGGTTCCCTTTCATTACCATGTTTCTTAGCAATAAAATCTTCCTTTGTATACTTTTTATTTTTAGCATGCTTTTCAGGTTCATCTTCAACTTCTTCTTTATCAGAAGCATCATTCTTATCATTATCATTATCATGTTCATTACCACTTTCAGTTTCAGCATCAGAAATAGAAATACTATTAGGATCATTAACAGGTTCAGAGGATTCTACAACATTTTTCTTAGAAGGAGCACTAGGTTCAATTCATTGAGAATCTTGTTCAACTCTTTTGGGATGCCCTTCAGGATATAGAGGATCCTGAGTAGAAACACCGCCTCTAGTTGTTACTTCATAAGCATGTTTCTCTTTAGAACTATTTTTTAACAAGTCATTTTGCACTTTAGTGAGTTGATCAATTTGAGTTTGAACCATATGAAAATGTTTAACAAGCATCTTAACATCATTGGAGGTTCTCTCCACAATATCATTCAAATTTCTAATAGCTTGAGAATTTTCCATTAAATAATTCTCTACTCTCATATTAAAATTTTCTTGCTTAACAATATAATTATCAAACTCATCTAAGCATTGAGCAGGAGGTTTTGAATACGGAATATCTTCCCTAGTAAAGCGTTGAAGAGAGTTTACCTCAATCATGGATGAAGGGGGAATTATCTTGCATAAATCTTCTATGGGAGGTAAGTTCTTCACATCTTCAGATTTAATACCTTTCTCCTTAAGAGATTTCTTGGCTTCCCTCATATCTTCATCATTTAATTTAATCAAACCCCTCTTCTTCAATATCGGTGTCGGAGTTGGTTCAGGTGTAGTCCAATCATCATGATTCCGGCCTATTTTAGCCAATAATTCTTCAGCTTCTTCCGGAGTTCTTTTTCTGAAAACACAACCAGCACAACTATCCAAGTATGCTCTAGACTCAACGGTTAGTCCACTATAAAATATATCAAGTAAATCCTGCTTTTCCAAATCATGTCCAGGTCGAGCTCTGATAAGAGAGCAAAATCTTGCCCATGCTTCAGGCAATTTCTCTCCATCTTCCTGGTCAAAGCTATAAATTTTCTGCAAAGCAGCATGTTGAGCACTAGCAGGAAAGTATTTCCGAAAGAAAACATCAAGCAAATCACTTGGACTATTAATAGAACCAGGAGGCAAACTATTATACCAAGTTTTAGCATCATCCTTTAATTAGAAAGGAAAAAATTTAGCAACAAAATAAGTACGCATCTTGACATCATCAGTAAACAAGCTACTCATAGTAGAAAGTTCATTTATATGTTCTACAGCACTTTCTTTTTCAGTACCACAAAAGGGTGTTTTCTCAACAATAGCTATATGAGATAGATCAAGAGAAAAATCATAATCTTTATCCTTAATGCTTATAGGAGATGTGGCAAATTTAGGATCAAGAGATAGCTTATATCTAACAGTATGTTGTGCAAGCAACTTTTTAATTTTTCTTACATCAGTAGTAGCATTGCATTTATCAATAAAATCATCATCAAGTTCCACATAATCCTCATCAGGATCATCACTAGAATATTCAACAGACTCAGGTGAACTAACAGGTGTAGCAGCATTAGGAGTTTCAGTATTTTCAATTTGTCTAGACCTAGCAATTGTAGCATCTAGAAAAGATCCCAATGAACCACTATCATCAAGCACAGCAGAAACATTATCAATATTATAAGAATTTTCAGATTCAGCAGAAGTACCAGCAAGTGAAGCTTGTGGTGGTGAAACAAGTTGACTTATCACAGAAGGTGAATCAAGAGCAGCATAGCTATTCAGAGTTGTACCTTTTCTTGTAGTGGATGGTAATATGGTAACTTTAGGATCGCGAGATTTACCCATGCTGGAGAATTTACAGCGAACAATATCAATCCAATTGAACTTCCAAATAAATCTATGCTCCCCAGCAACGGCGCTAGAAAATAGTCTTGATGACCCACAAGTATAGGGGATCGCAACAGTCTTCGAGGGAAGTAAAACCCAATTTATTGATTCGACACAAGGGGAGACAAAGAATACTTGAAAGCCTTAACAGCGGAGTTGTCAAATCAGCTGCACCTGGAAACAGACTTGCTCGCAAGAGTTTATTAGTGGTAACAGTTTTATAGCAGTAGCAGTAGTGAAATAACAGTAGCAGTGGAACAAAGACAATAGTAGTGATTATAGTAAACAGCGGGATTAAAATATTGTAGGCACAGGGATGGATGACGGGCGTTGCATGGTTGAGAGAAACTCATGTAACAATCAAAGCAGTGCATTTGCAGATAATAATAAAATGGTGTCCAAGTACTAAGCAATCCATAGGCATGTGTTCCGTATATAGTCGTACGTGCTCGCAATGAGAAACTTGCACAACATCTTTTGTCCTACCAGCCGGTGGCAGCCGGGCCTCTAGGGAATCTACTGGAAATTAAGGTACTCCTTTTAATAGAGTACCGGAGCAAAGCATTAACACTCCGTGAACACATGTGATCCTCACATCACCGCCTTCCCCTCCGGTTGTCCCAATTTCTGTCAGTTTGGGGCCTCGGGTTCCGGACAGCGACATGTGTATACAACTTGCAGGTAAGATCATAAAACAATGAATATCATGATGAAACAATAACATGTTCAGATCTGAGATCATGGCACTCGGGCCCTAGTGACAAGCATTAAGCATAACAAGTTGCAACAATATCATCAAAGTACCAATTACGGACACTAGGCACTATGCCCTAACAATCTTATGCTATTACATGACCAATCTCATCCAATCCCTACCATCCCCTGCAGCCTACAGCGGGGGAATTACTCACACATGGATGGGGAAAACATTTCTGGTCGATGGAGAGGCGTTGGTGGTGATGATGGCGATGATCTCCTCCAATTCCCCGTCCCGGCGGAGTGCCAGAACGGAGTTTCTGGTCCCGAGACGGAGTTTCGCGACGGTGGCGGCGTACTGGATGGTTTCTGGCGACTTCGACTTCTCTTCTCGCGTTTTTAGATCGAAACCCTTAAGTAGTCCAGAGGAGGGCGTCAGAGGCTGGCCGAGGGGGCCACACGCTAGGGCGGCGTGCCCCCCTCCAGGCCGCGCCGGCCTGTTGTCTGGGGGGCCTGGGCCTCCCCCAGGTCTGCCCTTCTGGCTCCGTGATTCTTCTGGAAAAATAGGCCCTTCGACATAAATTCCGGGGATTTTACTGAAAGTTGAATTTCTGCACAAAAACGAGACACCAGGGCAATTCTGCTGAAAACGGCATTAGTCCGTGTTAGTTGTATCCAAAATACACAAATTAGAGGCAAAACAATAGCAAAAGTGTTTGGGAAAGTAGATACGTTTTGGACGTATCAACGTGTCCAGCGAAGTCACCGTGCACTTGCAAATCTAACAATGATACTCAAGGCACACGGTGAGATTACTCAAGTGTTGTCATCAAACACACAAAACTTGGGGTGTAAACTTTGCTCTTACACCATGTCATCCCACCCACTCCAAGCCATGGGTTTAGGGTTTTGCATGTGTGAATGCCCATGTTCATGTGGGGTAGACCCCTGAAATATAGGGTTCTCGTCAGAAAAAGGTGTCAAGACAGTGGATCGTTTGACGGTGTGTGTGCATAGTGGTCCCATCTTTTGGGATCTGCTTCAGCATGGCATGCAAACAACACTTACATCACCATCCATGGAAGAAAGCATGTGCTCCTTGCCTAGCTACCTCACGGGAGCCCGCACACATGGTTTACGTGCAAACCGGCTCTACCCAGGCCACAAAGTGGGCCCACAACCCTTGGGTGACCCCATGTTGTGGGAACTGGTGCACCATGTCATCCCACCCACTCCAAGCCATGGGTTTAGGGTTTTGCATGTGTGAATGCCCATGTTCATGTGGGGTAGACCCCTGAAAAATAGGGTTCTCGCCAGAAAAAGGTGTCAAGACAGTGGATCGTCTGACGGTGTGTGTGCATAGTGGTCCCATCTTTTGGGATATGCTTCAGCATGGCATGCAAACACCACTTACATCACCATCCATGGAAGAAAGCATGTGCTCCTTGCCTAGCTACCTCACGGGAGCCCGCACACATGGTTTACGTGCAAACCGGCTCTACCCAGGCCATAAAGTGGGCCCACAACCCTTGGGTGACCCCATATTGTAGGAACTGGTGCACCATGTCATCCCACCCACTCCAAGCCATTGGTTTAGGGTTTTGCATGTGTGAATGCCCATGATCATGTGGGGTAGACCCCTGAAATATAGGGTTCTCGTCAGAAAAAGGTGTCAAGACAGTGGATCGTCTGACGGTGTGTGTGCATAGTGGTCCCATCTTTTGGGATCTGCTTCAGCATGGCATGCAAACACCACTTACATCACCATCCATGGAAGAAAGCATGTGCTCCTTGCCTAGCTACCTCACAGGAACCTGCACACATGGTTTACGTGCAAACCGGCTCTACCCAGGCCACAAAGTGGGCCCACAACCCTTGGGTGACCCCATGTTGTGGGAACTGGTGCACCATGCCATCCCACCCACTCCAAGCCATGGGTTTAGGGTTTTGCATGTGTGAATACCCATGTTCATGTGGGGTAGACCCCTGAAATATAGGGTTCTCGTCAGAAAAAGGTGTCAAGACAGTGGATCGTCTGACGGTGTGTGTGCATAGTGGTCCCATCTTTTGGGATCTGCTTCAGCATGGCATGCAAACACCACTTACATCACCATCCATGGAAGAAAGCATGTGCTCCTTGCCTAGCTACCTCACGGGAGCCCGCACACATGGTTTACGTTCAAACCGGCTCTACCCAGGCCACAAAGTGGGCCCACAACCCTTGGATGACCCCATGTTGTGGGAACTGGTGCACCATGTCATCCCACCCACTCCAAGCCATGGGTTTAGGGTTTTGCATGTGTGAATGCCCATGTTCATGTGCGGTAGACCCCAGAAATATAGGGTTCTCGTCAGAAAAAGGTGTCAAGACAATGGATCGACTGACGGTGTGTGTGCATAGTGGTCCCATCTTTTGGTATCTGCTTCAGCATGGCATGCAAACAACACTTACATCACCATCCAAGGAAGAAAGCATGTGATACTTGCCTAGCTACCTCACGGGAGCCCGCACACATGGTTTACGTGCAAACCGGCTCTACCCAGGCCACAAAGTGGGCCCACAACCCTTGGGCGACCCCATGTTGTGCGAACTGGTGCACCATGTCATCCCACAACCTCCAAGCCATGGGTTTAGGGTTTTGCATGTGTGAATGCCCATGTTCATGTGGGGTAGACCCCGGAAATATAGGGTTCTCGTCAGAAAAAGGTGTCAAGACAGTGGATCGTCTGACGGTGTGCGTGCATAGTGGTCCCATCTTTTGGGATCTGCTTCAGCATGGCATGCAAACACCACTTACATCACCATCCATGGAAGAAAGCATGTGATCCTTGCCTAGCTACCTCACGGGATCTCGCACACATGGTTTACGTGCAAACCGGCTCTACCCACGCCACAAAGTGGGCCCACAACCCTTGGGTGACCCCATATTGTGGGAACTGGTGCACCATGTCATCCCACCCACTCCAAGCCATGGGTTTAGGGTTTTGCATGTGTGAATGCCCATGTTCATGTGGGGTAGACCCCTGAAATATAGGGTTCTCGTCAGAAAAAGGTGTCAAGACAGTGGATCGTCAGACGGTGTGTGTGCATAGTGGTCCCATCTTTTGGGATCTGCTTCAGCATGGCACGCAAACAACACTTACATCACCATCCATGGAAGAAAGCATGTGCTCCTTGCCTAGCTACCTCACGGGAGCCCGCACACATGGTTTACGTGCAAACCGGCTCTACCCAGGCCACAAAGTGGGCCCACAACCCTTGGGCGAGCCCATGTTGTGGGAACTGGTGCACCATGTCATCCCACCCACTTCCAGCCATGGGTTTAGGGTTTTGCATGTGTGAATGCCCATGTTCATGTGAGGTAGACCCCTGAAATATAGGGTTCTCGTCAGAAAAAGGTGTCAAGACAGTGGATCGTCTGATGGTGTGTGTGCATAGTGGTCCCATCTTTTGGGATCTGCTTTAGCATGGCATGCAAACACCACTTACATCACCATCCATGGAAGAAGGCATGTGCTCCTTGCCTAGCTACCTCACGGGAGCCCGCACACATGGTTTGAATGCAAACCGGCTCTACCCAGGCCACAAAGTGGGCCCACAACCCTTGGGTGACCCAATGTTGTGGGAACTGGTGCACCATGTCATCCCACCCACTCCAAGCCATGGGTTTAGGGTTTTGCATGTGTGAATGCCCATGTTCATGTGGGGTAGACCCCGGAAATATAGGGTGCTAGTCAGAAAAAGGTGTCAAGACAGTGGATCTTTTGGGATCTGCTTCAGCATGGCATGCAAACACCACTTACATCACCATCCATGGAAGAAAGCATGTGATCCTTGCCTAGCTACCTCACGGGAGCCCGCACACATGGTTTACTTGCAAACCGGCTTGCTGCTTGTGACGGTAAACCACACGTCCGTTGGGAACCCCAAGAGGAAGGTATGATGCGTACAACGGCAAGTTTTTCCCTCAGTAAGAAACCAAGGTTATCGAACCAGTAGGAGTCAAGAAGCACGTTGAAGGTTGATGGCGGCGGAGTGTAGTGCGGCGCAACACCAGGGATTTCGGCACCAACGTGGAACCTGCACAACACAACCAAGATACTTTGCCCCAACTTAACAGTGAGGTTGTCAATCTCACCGGCTTGCTGTAACAAAGGATTAGATGTATAGTGTGGATGATGATGTTTGCAGAAAACAGTAGAACTAGTATTGCAGTAGATTGTATTCGATGTTAAAGAATGGACCGGGGTCCACAGTTCACTAGTGGTGTCTCTCCCATAAGATAAATAGCATGTTGGGTGAACAAATTACAGTTGGGCAATTGACAAATAAAGAGGGCATGACCATGCACATACATGTTATGATGAGTAGTGTGAGATTTAATTGGGCATTACGACAAAGTACATAGACCGCTATCCAGCATGCATCTATGCCTAAAAAGTCCACCTTCAGGTTATCATCCGAACCCCCTCCAGTATTAAGTTGCAAACAACAGACAATTGCATTAAGTATGGTGCATAATGTAATCAACAAATACATCCTTAGACATAGCATTGATTTTTTATCCCTAGTGGCAACAGCACATCCACAACCTTAGAACTTTCTGTCACTGTCCCAGATTTAATGGAGGCATGAACCCAC
Source organism: Lolium perenne (assembly GCF_019359855.2). Lineage (NCBI taxonomy): Eukaryota > Viridiplantae > Streptophyta > Magnoliopsida > Poales > Poaceae > Lolium > Lolium perenne. The sequence continues at coordinate 261,348,910 of NC_067246.2, read as the reverse complement.
TATCGAGCATAAATACTCCCTCTTGGAGTTACAAGTAAAAACTTGGCCAGAGCCTCTACTAATAACGGAGAGCATGCAAGATCATAAACAACACATAGATAATAGATTGATAATCAACATAGCATAGTATTCCATATTCATCGGATCCCAACAAACGCAACATGTAGCATTACAAATAGATGATCTTGATCATGTTAGGCAGCTCACAAGATCCAACAATGATAGCACAATTAGGAGAAGATGACCATCTAGCTACTGCTATGGACCCATAGTCCAAGGGTGAACTACTCACACATCACTCCGGAGGCGACCATGGCGGTGAAGAGTCCTTCGGGAGATGATTCCCCTCTCCGGCAGGGTGCCAGAGGCGATCTCCTGAATCCCCCGAGATGGGATTGGCGGCGGTGGCGTCTCTGGAAGGTTTTCCGTATCATGGCTCTCGGTACTGGGGTATTCGCGACGAAGACTTTAAGTAGGCGGAAGGGCGGAGTCGGAGGGCTGACGAGGGGGCCACACACTAGGGCCGCACGGGCCCCCTGGGTCGCGCCGCCCTAGTGTGGCGGCGCCTCGTCGCCCCACTTCGGTTCCCTTTCGGTGTTCTGGAAGCTTCGTGGAAAAATAGGCCCCTGGGCGTTGATTTCGTCCAATTCCGAGAATATTTCCTTACTAGGATTTCTGAAACCAAAAACCGGTAAAACAAAGAATCGGCTCTTGGGCATCTCGTTAATAGGTTAGTGCCGGAGAATGCATAAATATGACATAAAGTATGTGTAAAACATGTGAGTATCATCAATAAAGTAGCATGGAACATAAGAAATTATAGATACGTTTGAGACGTATCACGGCTCTACCCAGGCCACAAAGTGGGCCTACAACCCTTGAGTGACCCCATGTTGTGGGAACTGGTGCACCATGTCATCCCACCCACTCCAAGCCATGGGTTTAGGGTTTTGCATGTGTGAATGCCCATGTTCATGTGGGGTAGACCCCTGAAATATAGGGTTCTCGTCAGAAAAAGGTGTCAAGACAGTGGATCGTCTACCGGTGTGTGTGCATAGTGGTCCCATCTTTTGGGATCTGCTTCAGCATGGCATGCAAACACCACTTACATCACCATCCATGGAATAAAGCATGTGCTCCTTGCCTAGCTACCTCACGGGAGCCCGCACACATGGTTTACGTGCAAACCGGCTCTACCCAGGCCACAAAGTGGGCCCACAACCCTTGGGTGACCCCATGTTGTGGGAACTGGTACACCATGTCATCCCACCCACTCCAAGCCATGGGTTTAGGGTTTTGCATGTGTGAATACCCATGTTCATGTGGGGTAGACCCCTAAAATATAAGGTTCTCGTCAGAAAAAGGTGTTAAGACAGTGGATCGTCTAACGGTGTCTGTGCATAGTGGTCCCATCTTTTGGGATCTGCTTCAGCATGGCATGCAAACACCACTTACATCACCATCCATGGAAGAAAGCATGTGCTCCTTGCCTAGCTACCTCACGGGAGCCCGCACACATGGTTTACGTGCAAACCGGCTCTACCCAGGCCACAAAGTGGGCCCACAACCCTTGGGTGACCCCATGTTGTGGGAACTGGTGCACCATGTCATCCCACCCACTCCAAGCCATGGGTTTAGGGTTTTGCATGTGTGAATGCCCATGTTCATGTGGGGTAGACCCCTGAAATATAGGGTTCTCGTCAGAAAAAGGTGTCAAGACAGTGGATCGTCTGACGGTGTGTGTGCATAGTGGTCCCATCTTTTGGGATCTGCTTCAGCATGGCATGCAAACAACACTTACATCACCATCCATGGAAGAAAGCATGTGCTCCTTGCCTAGCTACCTCACGGGAGCCCGCACACATGGTTTACGTGCAAACCGGCTCTACCCAGGCCACAAAGTGGGCCCACAACCCTTGGGTGACCCCATGTTGTGGGAACTGGTGCACCATGTCATCCCACCAACTCCAAGCCATGGGTTTAGGGTTTTGCATGTGTGAATACCCATGTTCATGTGGGGTAGACCCCTGAAATATAGGGTTCTCGTCAGAAAAAGGTGTCAAGACAATGGATCGTCTGATGGTGTGTGTGCATAGTGGTCCCATCTTTTGGGATCTGCTTCAGCATGGCATGCAAACAACACTTACATCACCATCCATGGAATAAAGCATGTGCTCCTTGCCTAGCTACCTCACGGGAGCCCGCACACATGGTTTACGTGCAAACCGGCTCTACCTAGGCCACAAAGTGGGCCCACAACCCTTGGGTGACCCCATGTTGTGGGAACTGGTGCACCATGTCATCCCACCCACTCCAAGCCATGGGTTTAGGGTTTTGCATGTGTGAATGCCCATGTTCATGTGGGGTAGACCCCTGAAATATAGGGTTCTCGTCAGAAAAAGGTGTCAAGACAGTGGATCGTCTAATGGTGTGTGTGCATAGTGGTCCCATCTTTTGGGATCTGCTTCAGCATGGCATGCAAACACCACTTACATCACCATCCATGGAAGAAAGCATGTGTTCCTTGCCTAGCTACCTCACAGGAGCTCGCACACATGGTTTACGTGCAAACCGGCTCTACCCAGGCCACAAAGTGGGCCCGCAACCCTTGGGTGACCCCATGTTGTGGGAACTGGTGTACCATGTCATCCCACCCACTCCAAGCCATGGGTTTAGGGTTTTGCATGTGTGAATGCCCATGTTCATGTTGGGTAGACCCCTGAAATATAGGGTTCTCGTCAGAAAAAGGTGTCAAGACAGTGGATCGTCTGACGGTGTGTGTGCATAGTGGTCCCATCTTTTGGGATCTGCTTCAGCATGGCATACAAACACCACTTACATCACCATCCATGGAAGAAAGCATGTGCTCCTTGCCTAGCTACCTCACGGGAGCCCGCACACATGGTTTACATGCAAACCGGCTCTACCCATGCCACAAAGTGGGCCCACAACCCTTGGGTGACCCCATGTTGTGGGAACTGGTGCACCATGTCATCCCACCCACTCCAAGCCATGGGTTTAGGGTTTTGCATGTGTGAATGCCCATGTTCATGTGGGGTAGAACCCTGAAATATAGGGTTCTCGTCAGAAAAAGGTGTTAAGACAGTGGATCGTCTGACGGTGTGTGTGCATAGTGGTCCCATCTTTTGGGATCTGCTTTAGCATGGCATGCAAACACCACTTACATCACCATCCATGGAAGAAAGCATGTGCTCCTTGCCTAGCTACCTCACGGGAGCCCGCACACATGGTTTACGTGCAAACCGGCTCTACTCAGGCCACAAAGTGGGCCCACAACCCTTGCGTGACCCCATGTTGTGGGAACTGGTGCACCATGTCATACCACCCACTCCAAGCCATGGGTTTAGGGTTTTGCATGTGTGAATGCCCATGTTCATGTGGGGTAGACCCCTGAAATATAGGGTTCTCGTCAGAAAAAGGTGTCAAGACAGTGGATCGTCTGACGGTGTGTGTGCATAGTGGTCCCATCTTTTGGGATCTGCTTCAGCATGGCATGCAAACAACACTTACATGACCATCCATGGAAGAAAGCATGTGCTCCTTGCCTAGCTACCTCACGGGAGCCCGCACACATGGTTTACGTGCAAACCGGCTCTACCCAGGCCACAAAGTGGGCCCACAACCCTTGGGTGACCCCATGTTGTGGTAACTGGTGCACCATCTCATCCCACCCACTTCAAGCCATGGGTTTAGGGTTTTGCATGTGTGAATGCCCATGTTCATGTGGGGTAGACCCCTGAAATATAGGGTTCTCGTCAGAAAAAGGTGTCAACACAGTGGATCATCTGACGGTGTGTGTGCATAGTGGTCCCATCTTTTGGGATCTGCTTCAGCATGGCATGCAAACAACACTTACATCACCATCCTTGGAAGAAAGCATGTGCTCCTTGCCTAGCTACCTCATGGGAGCCCGCACACATGGTTTACGTGCAAACCGGCTCAACCTAGGCCACAAAGTGGGCCCACAACCCTTGGGCGACCCCATGTTGTGGGAACTGGTGCACCATGTCATCCCACCCACTCCAAGCCATGGGTTTAGGGTTTTGCATGTGTGAATGCCCATGTTCATGTGGGGTAGACCCCTGAAATATAGGGTTCTCGTCAGAAAAAGGTGTCAAGACAGTGGATCGTCTGAAGGTGTGTATGCATAGTGGTCCCATCTTTTGGGATCTGCTTCAGCATGGCATGCAAGCACCACTTACATCACCATCCATGGAAAAAAGCATGTGCTCCTTGCCTAGCTACCTCACGGGAGCCCGCACACATGGTTTACGTGCAAACCGGCTCTACTCAGGATACAAAGTGGGCCCACAACCCTTGGGTGACCCCATGTTGTGGGAACTGGTGCACCATGTCATCCCACCCACTCCAAGCCATGGGTTTAGGGTTTTGCATGTGTGAATGCCCATGTTCATGTGGGGTAGACCCCTGAAATATAGGGTTCTCGTCAGAAAAAGGTGTCAAGACAGTGGATCGTCTGACGGTGTGTGTGCATAGTGGTCCCATCTTTTGGGATCTGCTTCAGCATGGCGTGCAAACAACACTTACATCACCATCCATGGAAGAAAGCATGTGCTCCTTGCCTAGCTACCTCACGGGAGCCCGCACACATGGTTTACATGCAAACCGGCTCTACCCATGCCACAAAGTGGGCCCACAACCCTTGGGTGACCCCATGTTGTGGGAACTGGTGCACCATGTCATCCCACCCACTCCAAGCCATGGGTTTAGGGTTTTGCATGTGTGAATGCCCATGTTCATGTGGGGTAGACCCCCTGAAATATAGGGTTCTCGTCAGAAAAAGGTGTCAAGACAGTGGATCGTCTGACGGTGTGTGTGCATAGTGGTCCCATCTTTTGGGATCTGCTTCAGCATGGCATGCAAACAACACTTACATCACCATCCATGGAAGAAAGCATGTGCTCCTTGCCTAGCTACCTCACGGGAGCCCGCACACATGGTTTACGTGCAAACCGGCTCTACCTAGGCCACAAAGTGGGCCCACAACCCTTGGGCGACCCCATGTTGTGGGAACTGGTGCACCATGTTATCCCACCAACTCCAAGCCATGGGTTTAGGGTTTTGCATGTGTGAATGCCCATGTTCATGTGGGGTAGACCCCTGAAATATAGGGTTCTCGTCAGAAAAAGGTGTCAAGACAGTGGATCGTCTGACGGTGTGTGTGCATAGTGGTCCCATCTTTTGGGATCTGCTTCAGCATGGCATGCAAACACCACTTACATCACCATCCATGGAAGAAAGCATGTGCTCCTTGCCTAGCTACCTCACGGGAGCCCGCACACATGGTTTACGTGCAAACCGGCTCTACCCAGGCCACAAAGTGGGCCCACAACCCATGGTTGACCCCATGTTGTGGGAACTGGTGCACCATGTCATCCCACCCACTTCAAGCCATGTGTAGCGACCCAGAAAAATACCCCTATTAGATTTTGGTTGTTCTTTTTCTTTTGTGCATCATCATGGCATGTACATCTGTCATTCACAAGATTTTATTAAATAAGAATTATTTCTAAATAAAAACTATTTTTTTCCCTCTCATATGGTTTCTATATAAAACCCTCCTCCGCTCTTTTCTTATTTTAACAAAACCCGAAACAAAGATATTTGCAATATTTTGGAAAAAGTAGTTTTACTAAATGGTTTGGAAATGTTGTCCCTTTAAAACTCTTCCCAATCCTCCCAGATCTCTCTCTTTATCTCCTCAAAGTTCGGTGGTGAAAAGAGATCAGAAGAAATAGAAGAGAGAAGGAAGCATGGTATCTATTTTTAGCCCAGCTCCATCCTTGGTCTATCTCACGTTGGAGCCTAACCCTCCTTCTGGCCTGCTTTTTCTTGGCCCATCCTTGCCCAGCCCAACTCCTTCTCAGGCACCAAACGTTTTCCCATCGCTGCACCTCTCCTTCTTCCTGTACGGCAAACATCGGAGCGGTGCCACGTCCCCATGGCAGCGATGGGACGGCTGTCCTCTCCTTCGACTCCCTATAAAAATCCCCTACACCTGCAAACCCAACCCTAGCTCTTCCCTTTTCCAGCAAGCGCCGCCACTCCTCTCTCCCTCTCGCCCGACGCCGCCGAACGCCTCCGTCGCGGCCGTCTTCAACGCCGGCCGCCCGGCTCTCCCTGGTGAGCGCCGCGTCCTCCTGAACCTCTCTCCGATCTCTGCCTCTTTACTTGCCGTGCTACCGGCGTTGATCGTCGCCCTCCTCCGCAGGACCTCGTCGGCGGCTCAACCCCGGCGTCTACCTGAACCAAGTCGAGCCCTTTCTGGCTCCCCGTCGCCACCTCCACCTCGTCGAGCATCCCAGGGTGAGCAGCCCTTCTACATCTCCCCTGCATGTCCCGCGAAATCCGTTTCGGAAGAGATCAAGGAAAACGAAAACCAGGTGGATGAAAACGTCCAGCTTTCTGTTTCATGGTGTCAACTTCCGACGAGCATCCCCGGCGAACCAGGTCGCCTCAAAGACGGGATTCTTGTTCCGTTAAGTGAACGCCACCACCAGCTTTCTCCTGATCTTTGTTTCGTCCAAAACGGTGCGATATCGGCGTCGCCATCGTCTTCCAAAGTTCGATCCGTAAAACAGATTCCGTGTCAATTCTCAGATCGCTGTTTCGTCCGTCCGTTTTCCGGCGAGGCTCCACGTCGACACCGTGCACCGTTTCCAACCTTTTTTATCCCATTCAACTCACGGCACCACACTCTTGCTCGACTCTTTTGTTTCGTTCAAACCACTCACAGCTTTCGCCGCTGCATTCGCTTTAAAATCTGTGCACATTCGCTATCTACAGGAACACCCGCTGTCACGATCTTCGCTCCTAGTGTCAAGTTTCGCTTAACCACGGACATACACTATACCTTGTCTGCACCCTGTACGTATACAAGTACTAATCAGCTGCACACCTCTACACCTTTTCTCAGCCAAGACACACGCGAGTATATCAATTGTTCTAGCTGTCTCGCTTGCTTCAGCTAGACATGAACCATCAATCGATCCACTGCATGTGTGCATGATTAGCTGCTAGATATTCATCCCGTATGGGCTGTCTCTCGCTCTTTGTGCCAGTCCGTCCGTTCCACGGCATGACTCGTTATCTCTTCGATTTCGTCGAGCAAAACCACACCTTCCAGATACATGTCAAAATCATTCCACTTCTCTCTGACTCCAGCCCAGGTCCCCTGTGCATGTTACATCTTTATTTTGTTATATAAAATCTGGCTCTACTTTTTGAATACAAGTTCAAATGAAAATATTTTATATATGAAAGTTTATCGAGAAAAATGCACTGAATAAGAATATGACATTTGTGTATGTGTTTGTATCTCGCATCATGTCGGGCCATGGTAGTTTGCATCACACCTAATAACTAATATGCGGAGTAATTGGGATTTCCGGATACGGTTTCCCGCTTCGTTTAAATTGAGTAGCTCACCCATGCCATGTCAATGCTATGCTAATCAATATTTAGTATGTGGGGTAGATAAATAACTTGAACCTAATAATTGTGTCTCGGAATTCCGATTCCGCTTAAATTGGATAAGTGCATCGCATCATATATGCCATGTCATGCATATCTCATCACGATCATGCTGATTCTTCTTCCGTAGTAGTAAGACTTGCATACGTTGTTTGTCCAGCATTTGCTTCTTCACGGATAGGATTGCGAAGTGGTGTGGTGAGATACGGCAAGTTCTCCGGATGTCCCTCGGCAAGCTTTAACAGGCAAGCATTTCCCTTATACTCCTGCCCCTGCAGAAGTCGCTCACCTATTTTATTTTGCCTTCTCCCTCATGCTATCCTTAAGTTGCGTTCTTGTCACGTGTCCCTTCCACTTGTTACCTCAAGCAGCCCATATTGCCTCCACCAACCACCTATGACTATTGTTTGGTTTCGGGTCTGCCTTGCGAGTCGTAGTGCATGCTAGTGTCGTTATATCTCGTTACCGTTATCGCTATCTTATCGGTTGTCTGTTGGGAATCATGACACATGGTTTATGGTTATATCTGTTGGAAGTATCATGGTTACTTGTTAATAGTTGTTAGCGGAGGCATCGGTGGGTCAGCTGATCATTTTGTGACGGCTCACTTGTGTTTCCTAAATATCTTATGACCCCGAGTTCTTGTTATCTGTTCCGAGACTGAGCGCTCTAACCACACGTGGGTATGTTTCTGGGTCTCCCCTCGACCACTGCCGGAATCTACAGCTTTGTCCAGTGGCCACAACTAGTTCGTAATGTTTTACCATTTGTTGTTGCGTGCATGCCAGCTTGTTACTTATTTACTTTGGGAAGCCCCTGGGTGCCTTGTATCCCTTGTTTCTGGTATGCACGTATAGGTCGTGGAGCCTCTGCGAAGTGGTTTATCGCCCCAGTGTGTTTAAACCACCTAGCACGTTGACACACATAGCTAAGTCCGCTTCGGAGATACGGCCGGACTTCGATACGGGTTCAACTTAGTTAGGTGGCTTCCTGGACATTGTTGTCGTGAAGGAGAGTGCGAGTCGTTATATCCACCTGTCGCAAGTGGGTTGATCGTGCGTGTGGGCACATTTGGGCACCCCTGCAGGGTAAAATCTTATCGATAAGCCGCGTCCGCGGTTATGGACGACTTGGAGCTGTATGACTCGACCATAGACAATTTACACCCGTTGTTTCAATATTAATAACTTGCGTAGTAAGTTAGCACAACTTCAATAAAACCTGGGTAAAACTTGTCAACTGTGTGAGTGCCTTTGTAAGTACTTCCTTGCGAGGGGGGAACGCATCGGCTGTGTTTTGTTTGCAGAGTATATAACTGTTAGTTACGCTCTCTCACCTTCTCTGATAGACGACTGTTGTAGAGTGTCTCTATAGGTTTATAGTGCTTGCGCGCTGCCGCTTAACCCCACCATATTGCCTATGACGTTCCTCTTGCGTCCTCTAAGTCCCCTGCGTGCCTCAAGTACAAAGGACGACTGGTTGACGAATGATTATACGTCTTGAAGTCTTGTTAAGTACGAACCCGTACTTATTGCTGCTTCTACGGGATATAACCGGGCAGGTATGAAGATCGGTACGATGAAGAACGACGCTAGCAAGGTTACCCTTCCGGCTTGGCCTGGGCAGGGTTATGGACGCCACTGGTTATCTTCAGGACTCTTAGTCCAAATTTGTATCTTGTCCGTACTCGGATGTATTTGATCTTCTGTATGATTTGGATCTTTGTATGTATCTATTTGTATCTTGACTCGTTGGAGTCGTTGTTGTAATATATATGTCTCTTGTGGCTCTATTGTAATCCTGTTGTAATGTTACCTCTCGTGATTGATTTCACCCGCATCGCGTGCATGCTTGCGTGTACGAGGCGCTTGGTGGTGCGTCTCCTAGAATCGATATCGTGCGGATTTCGGCGGGTTCGCTGGGATCCTCATGGTACCGGTTTTAGGGGCGTCACAAGTTGGTATCAGAGCATCAGGTTGACGGTACCCCACTAGTCCAGCCTGTAGGATAACCTTGCCAACGGTCGTTGAGTTTAGAGCGTCCAAACTATTTTCTAAAATTCGTTGGATAGATCTAATTAGCTCTGCATTTTTCTCCTTACCTATATTCTTTCTCCTCTTATCTATGCGAGCTTTGAGTCTTCTATCTTACCTGAGTTTCTTCGAGTCTTAGGTTCCGACGTGGGTTGAACGATCTTTGCCTTCAACCTAATAGGTCCGATCTTCAGAGGTTCCTGACGAAAGTGCATCATCAACATCGGAACAACAACTCTTGTTAGTGGTGTCGCGATGATCTACACGAAGCATGAAGACCCGATAGTTCAACCAACTTCCCCTTAGGTTGACGTGGAATCTCGGGGCGAGATTCCTTGTTAGTGGTGTCGATTGTAGCGACCCAGAAAAATACCCCTATTAGATTTTGGTTGTTCTTTTTCTTTTGTGCATCATCATGGCATGTACATCTGTCATTCACAAGATTTTATTAAATAAAAATTATTTCTAAATAAAAACTATTTTTTTCCCTCTCATATGGTTTCTATATAAAACCCTCCTCCGCTCTTTTCTTATTTTAACAAAACCCGAAACAAAGATATTTGCAATATTTTGGAAAAAGTAGTTTTACTAAATGGTTTGGAAATGTTGTCCCTTTAAAACTCTTCCCAATCCTCCCAGATCTCTCTCTTTTTTTCCTCAAAGTTCGGTGGTGAAAAGAGATCAGAAGAAATAGAAGAGAGAAGGAAGCATGGTATCTATTTTTAGCCCAGCTCCATCCTTGGTCTATCTCACGTTGGAGCCTAACCCTCCTTCTGGCCTGCTTTTTCTTGGCCCATCCTTGCCCAGCCCAACTCCTTCTCAGGCACCAAACGTTTTCCCATGGCTGCACCTCTCCTTCTTCCTGTACGGCAAACATCGGAGCGGTGCCACGTCCCCATGGCAGCGATGGGACGGCTGTCCTCTCCTTCGACTCCCTATAAAAATCCCCTACACCTGCAAACCCAACCCTAGCTCTTCCCTTTTCCAGCCAGCGCCGCCACTCCTCTCTCCCTCTCGCCCGACGCCGCCGAACGCCTCCGTCGCGGCCGTCTTCAACGCCGGCCGCCCGGCTCTCCCTGGTGAGCGCCGCGTCCTCCTGAACCTCTCTCCGATCTCTGCCTCTTTACTTGCCGTGCTACCGGCGTTGATCGTCGCCCTCCTCCGCAGGACCTCGTCGGCGGCTCAACCCCGGCGTCTACCTGAACCAAGTCGAGCCCTTTCTGGCTCCCCGTCGCCACCTCCACCTCGTCGAGCATCCCAGGGTGAGCAGCCCTTCTACATCTCCCCTGCATGTCCCGCGAAATCCGTTTCGGAAGAGATCAAGGAAAACGAAAACCAGGTGGATGAAAACGTCCAGCTTTCTGTTTCATGGTGTCAACTTCCGACGAGCATCCCCGGCGAACCAGGTCGCCTCAGCACGGGATTCTTGTTCCGTTAAGTGAACGCCACCACCAGCTTTCTCCTGATCTTTGTTTCGTCCAAAACGGTGCAGCATCGGCGTCGCCATCGTCTTCCAAAGTTCGATCCAGAAAATAGATTCCGTGTCAATTCTGTATCGCTGTTTCGTCCGTCCGTTTTCCGGCGAGGCTCCACGTCGACACCGTGCACCGTTTCCAACCTTTTTTATCCCATTCAACTCACGGCACCACACTCTTGCTCAAACTCTTTTGTTTCGTTCGAAACCACTCACAGTTTCGCCGCTGCATTCGCTTTAAAATCTGTGCACATTCGCTATCTACAGGAACACCCGCTGTCACGATCTTCAGTTCCTAGTGTCAAGTTTCAGTTAACCACGGACATACACTATACCTTGTCTGCACCCTGTACGTATACAAGTACTAATCAGCTGCACACCTCTACACCTTTTCTCAGCCAGCACACACGCGAGTATATCAATTGTTCTAGTCGTCTCGCTTGCTTCAGCTAGACATGAACCATCAATCGATCCAGCTGCATGTGTGCATGATTAGCTGCTAGATATTCATCCCGTATGGGCTGTCTCTCGCTGCTGTGCCAGTCCGTCCGTTCCACGGCATGACTCTGTTATCTCTTCAGTTTCGTCAGGCAAAACCACACCTTCCAGATACATGTCAAAATCATTCCACTTCTCTCTGACTCCAGCCCAGGTCCCCTGTGCATGTTACATCTTTATTTTGTTATATAAAATCTGGCTCTACTTTTTGAATACAAGTTCAAATGAAAATATTTTATATATGAAAGTTTATCAGAAAAATGCACTGAATAAGAATATGACATTTGTGTATGTGTTTGTATCTCGCATCATGTCGGGCCATGGTAGTTTGCATCACACCTAATAACTAATATGCGGAGTAATTGGGATTTCCGGATACGGTTTCCCGCTTCGTTTAAATTGAGTAGCTCACCCATGCCATGTCAATGCTATGCTAATCAATATTTAGTATGTGGGGTAGATAAATAACTTGAACCTAATAATTGTGTCTCGGAATTCCGATTCCGCTTAAATTGGATAAGTGCATCGCATCATATATGCCATGTCATGCATATCTCATCACGATCATGCTGATTCTTCTTCCGTAGTAGTAAGACTTGCATACGTTGTTTGTCCAGCATTTGCTTCTTCACGGATAGGATTGCGAAGTGGTGTGGTGAGATACGGCAAGTTCTCCGGATGTCCCTCGGCAAGCTTTAACAGGCAAGCATTTCCCTTATACTCCTGCCCCTGCAGAAGTCGCTCACCTATTTTATTTTGCCTTCTCCCTCATGCTATCCTTAAGTTGCGTTCTTGTCACGTGTCCCTTCCACTTGTTACCTCAAGCAGCCCATATTGCCTCCACCAACCACCTATGACTATTGTTTGGTTTCGGGTCTGCCTTGCGAGTCGTAGTGCATGCTAGTGCTGTTATATCTCGTTACCGTTATCGCTATCTTATCGGTTGTCTGTTGGGAATCATGACACATGGTTTATGGTTATATCTGTTGGAAGTATCATGGTTACTTGTTAATAGTTGTTAGCGGAGGCATCGGTGGGTCAGCTGATCATTTTGTGACGGCTCACTTGTGTTTCCTAAATATCTTATGACCCCGAGTTCTTGTTATCTGTTCCGAGACTGAGCGCTCTAACCACACGTGGGTATGTTTCTGGGTCTCCCCTCGACCACTGCCGGAATCTACAGCTTTGTCCAGTGGCCACAACTAGTTCGTAATGTTTTACCATTTGTTGTTGCGTGCATGCCAGCTTGTTACTTATTTACTTTGGGAAGCCCCTGGGTGCCTTGTATCCCTTGTTTCTGGTATGCACGTATAGGTCGTGGAGCCTCTGCGAAGTGGTTTATCGCCCCAGTGTGTGTTTAAACCACCTAGCACGTTGACACACATAGCTAAGTCCGCTTCGGAGATACGGCCGGACTTCGATACGGGTTCAACTTAGTTAGGTGGCTTCCTGGACATTGTTGTCGTGAAGGAGAGTGCGAGTCGTTATATCCACCTGTCGCAAGTGGGTTGATCGTGCGTGTGGGCACATTTGGGCACCCCTGCAGGGTAAAATCTTATCGATAAGCCGCGTCCGCGGTTATGGACGACTTGGAGCTGTATGACTCGACCATAGACAATTTACACCCGTTGTTTCAATATTAATAACTTGCGTAGTAAGTTAGCACAACTTCAATAAAACCTGGGTAAAACTTGTCAACTGTGTGAGTGCCTTTGTAAGTACTTCCTTGCGAGGGGGGAACGCATCGGCTGTGTTTTGTTTGCAGAGTATATAACTGTTAGTTACGCTCTCTCACCTTCTCTGATAGACGACTGTTGTAGAGTGTCTCTATAGGTTTATAGTGCTTGCGCGCTGCCGCTTAACCCCACCATATTGCCTATGACGTTCCTCTTGCGTCCTCTAAGTCCCCTGCGTGCCTCAAGTACAAAGGACGACTGGTTGACGAATGCTTATACGTCTTGAAGTCTTGTTAAGTACGAACCCGTACTTATTGCTGCTTCTACGGGATATAACCGGGCAGGTATGAAGATCGGTACGATGAAGAACGACGCTAGCAAGGTTACCCTTCCGGCTTGGCCTGGGCAGGGTTATGGACGCCACTGGTTATCTTCAGGACTCTTAGTCCAAATTTGTATCTTGTCCGTACTCGGATGTATTTGATCTTCTGTATGATTCGGATCTTTGTATGTATCTATTTGTATCTTGACTCGTTGGAGTCGTTGTTGTAATATATATGTCTCTTGTGGCTCTATTGTAATCCTGTTGTAATGTTACCTCTCGTGATTGATTTCACCCGCATCGCGTGCATGCTTCGGCGTGTACGAGGCGCTTGGTGGTGCGTCTCCTAGAATCGATATCGTGCGGATTTCGGCGGGTTCGCTGGGATCCTCATGGTACCGGTTTTAGGGGCGTCACACCATGGGTTTAGGGTTTTGCATGTGTGAATGCCCATGTTCATGTGGGGTAGACCCCTGAAATATAAGGTTCTCGTCAGAAAAAGGTGTCAAGACAGTGGATCGTCTGACGGTGTGTGTGCATAGTGGTCCCATCTTTTGGGATCTGCTTCAGCATGGCATGCAAACAACACTTACATCACCATCCATGGAAGAAAGCATGTGCTCCTTGCCTAGCTACCTCACGGGAGCCCGCACGCATGGTTTACGTGCAAACCGGCTCTACCCAGGCCACAAAGTGGGCCCACAACCCTTGGGTGACCCCATGTTGTGGGAACTGGTGCACCATGTCATCCCACCCACTCCAAGCCATGGGTTTAGGGTTTTGCATGTGTGAATGCCCATGTTCATGTGGGGTAGACCCCTGAAATATAGGGTTCTCGTCAGAAAAAGGTGTCAAGACAGTGGATCATCTGACGGTGTGTGTGCATAGTGGTCCCATCTTTTGGGATCTGCTTCAGCATGGCATGCAAACACCACTTACATCACCATCCATGGAAGAAAGCATGTGCTCCTTGCCTAGCTACCTCACGGGAACCCGCACACATGGTTTACGTGCAAACCGGCTCTACCCAGGCCACAAAGTGGGCCCACAACCCTTGGGTGACCCCATGTTGTGGGAACTGGTGCACCATGTCATCCCACCCACTCCAAGCCATGGGTTTAGGGTTTTGCATGTGTGAATGCCCATGTTCATGTGGGGTAGACCCCTGAAATATAGGGTTCTCGTCAGAAAAAGGTGTCAAGACAGTGGATCGTTTGACGGTGTGTGTACATAGTGGTCCCATCTTTTGGGATCTGCTTCAGCATGGCATGCAAACACCACTTACATCACCATCCATGGAAAAAAGCATGTGCTCCTTGCCTAGCTAACTCACGGGAGCCCGCACACATGGTTTACGTGCAAACCGGCTCTACCCAGGCCACAAAGTGGGCCCACAACCCATGGTTGACCCCATGTTGTGGGAACTGGTGCACCATGTCATCCCACCCACTCCAAGCCATGGGTTTAGGGTTTTGCATGTGTGAATGCCCATGTTCATGTGGGGTAGACCCCTGAAATATAAGGTTCTCGTCAGAAAAAGGTGTCAAGACAGTGGATCGTCTGACGGTGTGTGTCCATAGTGGTCCCATCTTTTGGGATCTACTTCAGCATGGCATGCAAACAACGCTTACATCACCATCCATGGAAGAAAGCATGTGCTCCTTGCCTAGCTACCTCACGGGAGCCCGCACACATGGTTTACGTGCAAACCGGCTCTACCCATGCCACAAAGTGGGCCCACAACCCTTGGGTGACCCCATGTTGTGGGAACTGGTGCACCATGTCATCCCACCCACTCCAAGCCATGGGTTTAGGGTTTTGCATGTGTGAATGCCCATGTTCATGTGGGGTAGACCCCTGAAATATAGGGTTCTCGTCAGAAAAAGGTGTCAAGACAGTGGATTATCTGACGGTGTGTGTGCATAGTGGTCCCATCTTTTGGGATCTGCTTCAGCATGGCATGCAAACACCACTTACATCACCATACATGGAAGAAAGCATGTGCTCCTTGCCTAGCTACCTCACGGGAACCCGCACACATGGTTTACGTGCAAACCGGCTCTACCCAGGCCACAAAGTGGGCCCACAACCCTTGGGTGACCCCATGTTGTGGGAACTGGTGCACCATGTCATCCCACCCACTCCAAGCCATGGGTTTAGGGTTTTGCATGTGTGAATGCCCATGTTCATGTGGGGTAGACCCCTGAAATATAGGGTTCTCGTCAGAAAAAGGTGTCAAGACAGTGGATCGTCTGACGGTGTGTGTGCATAGTGGTCCCATCTTTTGGGATCTGCTTCAGCATGGCATGCAAACACCACTTACATCACCATCCATGGAAAAAAGCATGTGCTCCTTGCCTAGCTACCTCACGGGAGCCCGCACACATGGTTTACGTGCAAACCGGCTCTACTCAGGCCACAAAGTGGGCCCACAAACCTTGGGTGACCCCATGTTGTGGGAACTGGTGCACCATGTCATCCCACTCACTCCAAGCCATGGGTTTAGGGTTTTGCATGTGTGAATGCCCATGTTCATGTGGGGTAGACCCCTGAAATATAGGGTTCTCGTCAGAAAAAGGTGTCAAGACAGTGGATCGTCTGACGGTGTGTGTGCATAGTGGTCCCATATTTTGGGATCAGCTTCAGCATGGCATGCAAACACCACTTACATCACCATCCATGGAAGAAAGCATGTGCTCCTTGCCTAGCTACCTCACGGGAGCCCGCACACATGGTTTACGTGCAAACCGGCTCTACCCAGGCCACAAAGTGGGCCCACAACCCATGGTTGACCCCATGTTGTGGGAACTGGTGCACCATGTCATCCCACCCACTCCAATCCATGGGTTTAGGGTTTTGAATGTGTGAATGCCCATGTTCATGTGGGGTAGACCCCTGAAATATAAGGTTCTCGTCAGAAAAAGGTGTCAAGACAGTGGATCGTCTGACGGTGTGTGTGCATAGTGGTCCCATCTTTTGGGATCTGCTTCAGCATGGCATGCAAACAACACTTACATCACCAATCATGGAAGAAAGCATGTGCTCCTTGCCTAGCTACCTCACGGGAGCCCGCACACATGGTTTACGTGCAAACCGGCTCTACCCAGGCCACAAAGTGGGCCCACAACCCTTGGGTGACCCCATGTTGTGGGAACTGGTGCACCATGTCATCCCACCCACTCCAAGCCATGGGTTTAGGGTTTTGCATGTGTGAATGCCCATGTTCATGTGGGGTAGACCCCTGAAATATAGGGTTCTCGTCAGAAAAAGGTGTCAAGACAGTGGATCATCTGACGGTGTGTGTGCATAGTGGTCCCATCTTTTGGGATCTGCTTCAGCATGGCATGCAAACACCACTTACATCACCATCCATGGAAGAAAGCATGTGCTCCTTGCCTAGCTACCTCACGGGAACCCGCACACATGGTTTACGTGCAAACCGGCTCTACCTGTGCCACAAAGTGGGCCCACAACCCTTGGGTGACCCCATGTTGTGGGAACTGGTGCACCATGTCATCCCACCCACTCCAAGCCATGGGTTTAGGGTTTTGCATGTGTGAATGCCCATGTTCATGTGGGGTAGACCCCTGAAATATAGGGTTCTCGTCAGAAAAAGGTATCAAGACAGTGGATCGTCTGACGGTGTGTGTGCATAGTGGTCCCATCTTTTGGGATCTGCTTCAGCATGGCATGCAAACACCACTTACATCACCATCCATGGAAAAAAGCATGTGCTCCTTGCCTAGCTACCTCACGGGAGCCCGCACACATGGTTTACGTCAAACCGGCTCTACTCAGGCCACAAAGTGGGCCCACAACCCTTGGGTGACCCCATGTTGTGGGAACTGGTGCACCATGTCATCCCACCCACTCCAAGCCATGGGTTTAGGGTTTTGCATGTGTGAATGCCCATGTTCATGTGGGGTAGACCCCTGAAATATAGGGTTCTCGTCATAAAATGGTGTCAAGACAGTGGATCGTCTGACGGTGTGTGTGCATAGTGGTCCCATCTTTTGGGATCTGCTTCAGCATGGCATGCAAACAACACTTACATCACCATCCATGGAAGAAAGCATGTGCTCCTTGCCTAGCTACCTCACGGGAGCCCGCACACATGGTTTACATGCAAACCGGCTCTACCCAGGCCACAAAGTGGGCCCACAACCCTTGGGCGAGCCCATGTTGTGGGAACTGGTGCACCATGTCATCCCACCAACTCCAAGCCATGGGTTTAGGGTTTTGCATGTGTGAATGCCCATGTTCATGTGGGGTAGACCCCTGAAATATAGGGTTCTCGTCAGAAAAAGGTATCAAGACAGTGGATCGTCTGACGGTGTGTGTGCATAGTGGTCCCATGTTTTGGGATCTGCTTCAGCATGGCATGCAAACACCACTTACATCACCATCCATGGAAGAAAGCATGTGCTCCTTGCCTAGCTACCTCACGGGAGCCCGCACACATGGTTTACGTGCAAACCGGCTCTACCCAGGCCACAAAGTGGGCCCACAACCCTTGGGTGACCCCATGTTGTGGGAACTGGTGCACCATGTCATCCCACCCACTCCAAGCCATGGGTTTAGGGTTTTGCATGTGTGAATGCCCATGTTCATCTGGGGTAGACCCCTGAAATATAGGGTTCTCGTCAGAAAAAGGTGTCAAGACAGTGGATCGTATGACGGTGTGTGTGCATAGTGGTCCCATCTTTTGGGATCTGCTTCAGCATGGCATGCAAACAACACTTACATCACCATCCATGGAAGAAAGCATGTGCTCCTTGCCTAGCTACCTCACGGGAGCCCGCACACATGGTTTACGTGCAAACCGGCTCTACCCAGGCCACAAAGTGGGCCCACAACCCTTGGGTGACCCCATGTTGTGGGAACTGGTGCACCATGTCATCCCACCCACTTCAAGCCATGGGTTTAGGGTTTTGCATGTGTGAATGCCCATGTTCATGTGGGGTAGACCCCTGAAATATAGGGTTCTCGTCAGAAAAAGGTGTCAAGACAGTGGATCATCTGACGGTGTGTGTGCAGAGTGGTCCCATCTTTTGGGATCTGCTTCAGCATGGCATGCAAACACCACTTACATCACCATCCATGGAAGAAAGCATGTGCTCCTTGCCTAGCTACCTCACGGGAACCCGCACACATGGTTTACGTGCAAACCGGCTCTACCCAGGCCACAAAGTGGGCCCACAACCCTTGGGTGACCCCATGTTGTGGGAACTGGTGCACCATGTCATCCCACCCACTCCAAGCCATGGGTTTAGGGTTTTGCATGTGTGAATGCCCATGTTCATGTGGGGTAGACCCCTGAAATATAGGGTCTCGTCGTAAAAGGTGTCAAGACAGTGGATCGTCTGACGGTGTGTGTGCATAGTGGTCCCATCTTTTGGGATCTGCTTCAGCATGGCATGCAAACACCACTTACATCACCATCCATGGAAAAAAGCATGTGCTCCTTGCCTAGCTACCTCACGGGAGCCCGCACACATGGTTTACGTGCAAACCGGCTCTACCCAGGCCACAAAGTGGGCCCACAACCCTTGGGTGACCCCATGTTGTGGGAACTGGTGCACCATGTCATCCCACCCACTCCAAGCCATGGGTCTAGGGTTTTGCATGTGTGAATGTCCATGTTCATGTGGGGTAGACCCCTGAAATATAGGGTTCTCGTCAGAAAAAAGGTGTCAAGACAGTGGATCGTCTGACGGTGTGTGTGCATAGTGGTCCCATCTTTTGGGATCTGCTTCAGCATGGCATGCAAACAACACTTACATCACCATCCATGGAAGAAAGCATGTGCTCCTTGTCTAGCTACCTCACGGGAGCCCGCACACATGGTTTACATGCAAACCGGCTCTACCCAGGCCACAAAGTAGGCCCACAACCCTTGGGCGACCCCATGTTGTGGGAACTGGTGCACCATGTCATCCCACCCACTCCAAGCCATGGGTTTAGGGTTTTGCATGTGTGAATGCCCATGTTCATGTGGGGTAGACCCCTGAAATATAGGGTTCTCGTCAGAAAAAGGTGTCAAGACAGTGGATCGTCTGACGGTGTGTGTGCATAGTGGTCCCATATTTTGGGATCTGCTTTAGCATGGCATGCAAACACCACTTACATCACCATCCATGGAAGAAAGCATGTGCTCCTTGCCTAGCTACCTCACGGGAGCCCGCACACATGGTTTACGTGCAAACCGGCTCTACCCAGGCCACAAAGTGGGCCCACAACCCATGGTTGACCCCATGTTGTGGGAACTGGTGCACCATGTCATCCCACCCACTCCAATCCATGGGTTTAGGGTTTTGAATGTGTGAATGCCCATGTTCATGTGGGGTAGACCCCTGAAATATAAGGTTCTCGTCAGAAAAAGGTGTCAAGACAGTGGATCGTCTGACGGTGTGTGTGCATAGTGGTCCCATCTTTTGGGATCTGCTTCAGCATGGCATGCAAACAACACTTACATCACCAACCATGGAAGAAAGCATGTGCTCCTTGCCTAGCTACCTCACGGGAGCCCGCACACATGGTTTACGTGCAAACCGGCTCTACCCAGGCCACAAAGTGGGCCCACAACCCTTGGGTGACCCCATGTTGTGGGAACTGGTGCACCATGTCATCCCACCCACTCCAAGCCATGGGTTTAGGGTTTTGCATGTGTGAATGCCCATGTTCATGTGGGGTAGACCCCTGAAATATAGGGTTCTCGTCAGAAAAAGGTGTCAAGACAGTGGATCATCTGACGGTGTGTGTGCATAGTGGTCCCATCTTTTGGGATCTGCTTCAGCATGGCATGCAAACACCACTTACATCACCATCCATGGAAGAAAGCATGTGCTCCTTGCCTAGCTACCTCACGGGAACCCGCACACATGGTTTACGTGCAAACCGGCTCTACCCAGGCCACAAAGTGGGCCCACAACCCTTGGGTGACCCCATGTTGTGGGAACTGGTGCACCATGTCATCCCACCCACTCCAAGCCATGG